>NC_137468.1:10386887-11711958 GCF_964235325.1 Thermobia domestica
GTTTAAAATAAACAAAACATTAGCGTAAAATCTAGGCCTAATGGGCAAAGTCGCGTTTTAATGAAAATGTTATAAGTCGAGTGCATCGTTCAAGAAAATCTTCATTTTATTACTTTTTTTTTTTAACTAGCCCGGATAGTCGCAGAAGCCAGGTTAGTCACGAGTCGGATAATCGGGAGATCTACTGTCTGTCTGTGCTAGTCCTCAGAGGATACGAGGTTGAGTCTTTGAGCCTCCTACTTGACGAAATTCTGTGTTTACCTTTGGCTTAATGTCATGTGTTCATGTCCTGAAGCATAAAAAGACACAGACGATAATAATAATAATAATAATAATAATAATAATAATAATAATAATAATAATAATAATAATAATAATAATAATAATAATAAAAACAAGGCTAGATGAAGCGGGCTCTCAAGTTCCCAGCGCGCAAAGCTATGGAATACAGCCTCTGTTGCCCAGCCCACACTGTCCCTGGCCGTAGTCTGCCACCAAGTACAGGGTGTTTCAAAATAACACCGACAACGTTTGTGAGATGATTCCTGATACGAAGCTAAGACGAAAAGTATAGACCAACCTGGGTGCACAAATGCTTCCTTTCGGAGTTATAGGCTGCTGAAAACATGAAAAACTGAACTTTAAAGTTCCATACCTGCAAAACTATGGGACCCACCGTACTCGGGTCAAAACTTCACTTAGGAACTAGTATATGCCTTACCAAAATATCCAAGTTTCTCAATCCCATGGTACTTCTGCAACAATTTTTATAGGGGTAGTTGGTGAGTACTTCAAATTATATGCTCGTACCCAAACTGACTCTATAAAAATTGTTGCGTGAGTACCTTAGGATTCTGAAACGTGTATTTTTGGATAGTGCACATATTAGTTTCTCAGTGAAGTCTTGACCCGACTACGGTAGATCCCATAGTTTTGCGGCTACACATCTTTCAAGTTCATTTTTTCATGTTTTCGATAGCCTGTAACTCCGAAAGGAAGCATGTGTGCACCCAGGTTGGTCTATACTTTTCGTCTTAGCTTGGTATCAGGAATCACTTCACAAACGTTGTCGATGTTGTTTTGAAACACCTTGTATAGCGATCCAGGGGCGGATCCAATCCGTCCCCCCCAGAAGAGGAAACTTTCTTATTTTATATATAAATAAACCCATCCATAAAAAGTTTGTAGCTCTTAAAAGTAGCTCTAACGAGGAAGGTCCATAAACCGTGAGAGTTGAATTTTGATGAAAATTAGTGACAAGATTCAGTTCGAGTTGCTAAGTAACGTAGTAATAATCACTCGATGCGCAAATGCTTCGATGAGCTGCTACACCGACGCCATCTTGAAATCCTGTAGGTAATGTCCAAGAATACCCTTTTAGCACAAAAATAGAAAAACTTTTGATATATATGACTTCAGTATTGTAAACCAAGGTAAATCATCTATATGTAAGAGTACTTCCAGTGCATGACCGCCATCTTGAAAGGCGCCATATTGAATCGTCGTCAAATATGATAAATGGCAAGGGGGTGGGGTATCAAATAGCATGTGGGGTATCAAATAGCACTGGAATTTACTCCTGAAGTCATTTCCGTAACCAAAGTTTAGTTATCTGTTTTCGCTTCAGAGTTAAGAGCCCTCTTACCCACAGGAACATATAAAAACTGTGCGAGTTAAACTTGTGTCATGAAACACGATCGTGCGAGCACTTGCATGATTTTAACTAATGCAGTAGTTAATGCAGTACAATAGCAACTATACCAATCAGATCTTGAGACTAGTGAGAGAAATCGTTAATTAAATTGAAATTTCTGTAGTGAAAAATGGAATAGTAGCACTGTAACAAATATTTGAGTATATATATTTGAGTCTGTGTGTGTTGCGATTATGCATAGCATTTAAATGCTGAAATATAAGTTAGGTGCAAGGCACGTATGACTTTACAAGAATATGTCTTGAAGTTATTAGAAAATTAATAGAAAAAATATTAGAAAAATAATATAAACTTTTGCACATAAGCATATATTAACCTACTAACCTTTTGCTCTTCAATTGTGATGATGGAAATCCAAAACGTAGTGATTAGCACACAACATCATGGAGCAGTGCAAACACTTAACAAATGCACTTTCGTCACTATCTTCATGACCACAGACACTATTTTCTACTAGTCTTCAGAACATTTGTAAATGAACCAACTATTGCTCCTGTTACGTACTCACATTTCTGCCATGCATATGCAAACATATCCTTTAGGACTGGCGCACAAAATTAATGATACACAACAGAATGCATTTTCTTTATGAAAATTCTGCCATATAACTTGTACACCGAACAAGTGAACACCTGCTACAATCAGTTATTTATCACAGTTTTGATATGAAAACTAGTCTTGCCCTTATTATAAGCAAGTGTTTTATCGTTAAAGGTGCAAAGATGCAGATATTTAATTATTTTATATTGAAGGGAAAAGCAAGAAAGAGGCTTCTTATATGGATTGCAACTTGGAATTGAATCTTGTCACATATTCTTAGCAGTTGTGCATGCATTCTCTTATCACTAATAGCAGAACAGACACAAGAAAAGTGAATTCTAAGTTTCCAGGTGTATCTTCTAAGAATTGGCTGTGAACTGATAATTTAAATCTCCTTCATTGTTCAATGCGGCAGCAAGAAATCGATTGTATTTAGAGAAACTGTCAATAAATACATTAAAGTATTTTAACTTTGTAATATACACGGTAAATTATAGGTTGTCAAGTATGAGTATTGGAAAAGAATGCAATATTCTTAAACAATGATGGTCTTTGCGTAAGGTTTCTAGATTGGAGAATAAAACTTAACACACTATAATGGAAAACGTAAAATTGCCTAAAAGAGATTTTTGGTTTGATACAATTCAACGTCCCACACGCCTGCTACGCTAAAGGAGACGTGGACCTACTGATTATAGTGGAATCCGAACCATTTTGGTCGTTCAACTAATATATACCAGTTTATATAATTTTTCTAATATATATCCGAACAATCCCTTTGGTATTCTCTGCTTGTCAGTACTATTAGGCATGTGTTTCATCGACCAGCAGTCTATTCCATCGCACTTTGAAATAGGTATAACTTGTAGCATGCTGATATTCCATTTTTCACTACAGAAATTTCAATTTAATTAACGATTTCTCTCACTAGTCTCAAGATCTGATTTGTATAGTTGCTATTGTACTGCATTAACTACTGCATTAGTTAAAATCATGCAAGTGCTCGCACGACCGTGTTTCATGACACAAGTTTAACTCGCACAGTTTTTATATGTTCCTGTGGGTAAAAGGGCTCTTAACTCTGAAGTGAAAACAGATAACTAAACTTTGGTTACGGAAATGAATTTAGGAGTAAATTCCAGTGCTATTTGATACCCCACATGACCCCCTTGCCATTTATCATATTTGACGGTGATTCAATATAGCGCCTTTCAAGATGGCGATCATGCACTGGAAGTACTCTCACATATAGATGATTTACCTTGGTTTACAATACTGAAGTCATATATATCAAAAGTTTTTTTTTCATTTTTGTGCTAAAAGGGTATTCTTGGACATTACCTACAGGATTTCAAGATGGCGTCGGTGTAGCAGGTCAACGAAGCATTTGCGCATCGAGTGACTATTACTACGTTACTTAGCAACTCGAACTGAATCTTGTCACAAATTTTCATCAAAATTCAACTCTCACGGTTTATGGACCTTCCTCGTAAGTAGCAGTATTACTACCGACCGCCCCCCCCCCCCCAGAAGTCCATCTTGGATCTGCCCCAGTAACGATCTTTATCGATCTTTATTTCTTAGACGATAAGCTATTATCAGTGACGTATTTAGGGAGGCTATCAGGCTCAAGCTGCCTCCCCAAAGTTTTTTTTTTTTTTTTTTTTGCATTCCACTAGAACAATAATCCTTCTTATCATTTCCAAGGATTCCGTTGACTTATCTATCTTCTAAAAAATAAACCTATGTGCCTTAGGGATGCGCTCGAGTCGAGTAGAGACAGAATTTTCCAGACAAAATTCGAGTCGAGACACAGTTCTTCCAATAGAAAAATATATGTTTTTCGAGTCGAGACATCACTTTTACAGCACATTTTCGAGACGAGACAGACTAAAATCTTGTCTCGTGCGCATCCCTAGTGCCTCTCTTCTACCTATCTAAATAACTAAAAATGAAAGTGACTATGTTTGTGACAGTAACTCTTGAACCACCCAACCGATTTCCATCAAATTTTCAACATAGATGAGGCTCGAGTCTGGGATGATGAGATTGTTATCATATCAATTTGACGGTGTAACTTGGTGGAGGGTATATATATATACCCTCCCCCAAGTTGCACCGTCAAATAGATGTATGTGTGTATATATATATATGTGTATGTGTGTGTTCGAAAATGATCGATATTAGTGTCGAATCCATAGTTTTCGGGGTCGCTGAAATGAACAGTAATACCGGTACTTCCGATGCCGTTTAAATCCAAATTCAGCCCCGATACATAAAAATGGCCGAATATGGCCGATATTATTGCCGAATCCATAGTTTTCGGGTTCACTGAGATCAACACTAACACTTCCGATGCCGATCAAATCCAAATTCAGTCCCTTAACTTGGGGAGGAGGAGGGGATATATATATATATATATATATATATATATATATATATATATATATATGATAATAAATGACCGATATTAGTATCGAATCCATATTTTCGGGGTTGCTGAGGTGAACAGTGACACTTCCGATACTGTTTAAATCCAAATTCAGCCCCGCAACTTGGCGGAGGGGAAGATATATAAAAAATGGTCGAAAATTACCGATAACAGAAAGCTCTTTAGTAATAGTAAAAAGTGACTGACTAAAAGTGAAGAAACATATTACTAATTTTTTTCTTAATTTAACACAGCGAAGCGGGTAATAAACGTGGTAAATAAATAAAATTTGTTTTAAAAAGGAACAGTTCCAAGTAGGTGGGTCCGCTGAACACTAATAGAAGTTATCCCTAATTGAAGAAAAGTTTGAGAAACGCTTTTTTTTTTAAGAGACAGGATTGTCCTTGAGAAAATTTCATGTGTATATATATTTTAAAAAAGATGGTTGATGTTGTGTATTTTACTCCGTTGAATGGAATGTTTTTTCTTTGATCCCTTCTGCAACCGCTACAAAAGCATTAAAAGCGGTGTCTTTAGCAATGTCAGAGAGAAAAATGCCTTCGTCACTTGTGTATAAATTTCTGCTATACAAAGAGTAAATTAACTCTTACAAATATTACGTTTGTATTCTTGTAATGTTGTTGTCTTTTAACTAAAAGAACGAAACTCAACAAAAGATGCTATCGCGAATGATATAACAATTTTATCTCCCGGGTACGTACTGGTCCGTATAGGACTTCCGCTAGGTCGCTGGTCTGTGCACGATTAAATTTTTATAACGTAAAAATCTTTTCAGAAAAGATGTACTTTTCGTATGTGCAAAGACATTCGTAATTAAAGAAAGCAATTCGATCTTCAAACAGTGAACAATGACAGTGTTGCTCAGTGTTTTCAGACTCCTCGATTTCGCAGGGGGAAGGGAAGGGAGAATCTAAAGATCATATCCATCACTAAAACTAGGAATTTTAGATGCTGCAACTTATATACAGAGTGTTTTAAAACAACACGATAACTTTTGGGAGGTGATTAGACAAGATAAGACAAAAAGTATAGACCAACCTGGGTGCACAAATGCTTCCTTTCGGAGTTATAGACTGCCGAAAACATGAAAAAAATGAAACTTAAAGGCCCATAGCTCCAAAACTATGGGACCGACAGTAGTCGGATCAAGACTTCACTTAGAAACTAGTATGTGCCCTATCCAAATATTCATGTTTCAGAATCCTGCGATACTTCTGCAACAATTTTTATAGGGTTATAGTTCAAATTTTATATGCCCATAGCCAAATTCCCTCTATAAAAATTGTTTCGCGAGTACCTTAGGATTCTGAAACATGTATTTGTGGATAGTGCACACATTAGTTCTTAAGTGAAGTCTTGACCCGACTACGGTAGACCCTACAGTATTGCAGCTAAAATTGTTGCGTAAGTATCACAGGATTCTGAAACATGGATATTTGGATAGGGCACATACTAGTTCCTAAGTGAACTCTTGACCCGACTACGGAAGGTCCCATAGTTTTGGAGCTACATTTTTTTTTTTTTTCATGTTTTCAGCAGCCTGTAACTCAGAAAGGAACAATTTGTGCTTCCAGGTTAGTCTATACTTTTTGTCTTATCTTGGTGTCAGGAATCACCTCCCAAACGTTGTCGGTGTTACTTTGAAACACCCTATATATATATATATATATATATATATATATATATATATATATATATATATATATATATATATATATATATATATATATATATATATATATATATATATATATATATATATATATGTGTGTGTGTGTGTGTGTGTGTGTGTGTGTGTGTGTGTGTGTGTGTGTGTGTGTGTGTGTGCTATTAAAATGCACAAATTAGACTTGTCGTGCAAAGAAAAAATTATATATTACCTGGCCAGGATAGCAGTGCCGATTTTGGCTGGGGGAACCAGTGCTCTGTTTACCACAGTTACTGGGCGCTTGCAGTGGAATAGAAGAGTCGAGAGTCTCAGAGCTTCAGTGTATCCAACGGTTTTTTTAAGGTTTCGATGTTCTAAGTAGCGTGATCTACTTGCTCTTAATAAAGAACACCATAAATTATAGAGCTATTATTGAACGTAGGAATGGGTCACAATTTCTGCAGTGATGAAGACGTATTGTGGATAGCAATATACACATGAAAAGTACCAATGCAAGAACAACATAGCACAATCGATTAGTCAGTGAGCTTCTATCGTTCATGTAGTGGATTGTATAAATATCATTTACTTTTTATTCAATTTCATTATAGGAACAACCTGTAAAAGGCAGGAATGACGATATCAACGACTTATAGACTAATTTAGGGTCCACAGTTTAGAGACTTACGCTGTATCTTCAGTAGCGGATCTAGCCTGGGGCAGGGAGTGCCTAGGCCCCTCAGTTTTTTGAGTGACAAAAATAATTTAAGCTATTATTTATATATTTTTCAAAGTTTCTAGTAAACTCATGATATACCTATCACAGTTTGTGTCTTCGCTAGCGTCCCCAGTTACCTTCTATATCCGCCACTGTGTATCTTGTAAGTGTAAGTATAAATCAAGCAAAGGTTAAGGCTCAATAGGCATTACGATGTTTGCATTTGTGTTTTAAATGTATGTTTATCAGTTGGCACATACGTTATTTTCTCGAGTTTCAGCCAGGACAGAATTCAGATATGCTTTTCACTCGAGGAATGTGGAAGTCCTCTCCACTCATCTAGTGGTTTGCATATGTGCCTTTTGTGCACGTGGTCCCGGGTTCGATTTCCTGTGAGACAGCACGCAAACTTTAATTTTACAGTCATTTTCTTTCTTTAGTCATCTGTCTCAGTGGCGCCCGAGAAAAAGTTTCTAAGGGGGGTCCATCTCTATGGTTGCTATATTCCGTCTGGTATTTAATATTCGTGGTTTGCTATATTAAGTATACATTTTCGTGAGCCAGGGTGACGAGCCTCCCCCATTTCCCCCCTTCAGGCACCTATGATCTGTCTCCTTTACCCGAAACGGCATAACCTTTGGGGACGGTAACAAAAAAAAAAAAAAAAAAAAAAAAAAAAAAACGTTTCTTCGAGGTTGGGAATATGGAAGGTATGTGTTCCTTTTGCGGTTGACCTAAAATGTTCTGAAAATGACTTCTGAAACTTTTGAAATTGCTTTTCTCTTAGCTCAGGTATGTGCGTGAACAGGATAATAAGCAGTGTTTCTTCCGGATCTGTTTTTTGGGGGGCACTGTCGCTTATGGAGATTAGCCATCCACTGAAAGTGGTAGAATTAAACTATCTCCGGGTTTAACATTGATCACTGTAGAGAAAAGCGTGGGGCCGCGGTGGCTCAGTGGTAGAGCGTTCACCTCTGGTGCTTGGGATCCGGGTTCGATCCCAGCCCCCGCCAAGTGAACTTTGTGGTGGACAAACACCGGTTTCCTCGGGGTTCTCCCGTTTCCTCCCACTTTCTTCATTCCACCATTTCATTCATTACTCATCACCACCGTCTCCTTTAGCCTAACCGGCATAATCGTGGGACGTAAAACTCAAAGATTTCATTTTTTTGTAGAGAAAAGCGGGAATAGAAGAGAAAAGTCGTATCCTGTAATCGATTAGGCGTTCCACGAATACATTTCATCGCCACCCTTCACTCTCTACTAAATGGGAAAGTGATACAAAATTCACTATAACTTCCCGTTTCAATGTTGATCTGCATGGATCACAAATCGGAAAAAAAGCTTTAATTTTCATTTTATTTCATATGGTTAATTTGAATTCATTTCACTTCATTTCACTTTTGAGATTAGCGTCCCGTTGAGCGAGCGAGACGTGGAGTTCCAGCTTAATATGAGATCCGAACCACATAAGCTCCTGCCGGGAATCGAACTCTGGGTCTTCTACGCCAAAGGCTCGCGCGTTAACCGCTTAGCCACGACGGAGCTCGTAAAAACGATATAAGATAGGAATAACTTTATCATTATTTAAAAAAATGGATTTAGCGTTCTAAGAATGATTACCATAATCTCTCTTAACTCTGTTCCAACGCGAAATGGAAGAAATCGATCACTTTCAGCAGTGGCGGATCTAGCCCGGCGCCGGGGGAGGGTTCGTCCCCCATTCCTGGGGGAACAGTCAGAACCCAGACTATGATAGGTAGCCTACACCATGAGTTTACCATATAATGCCTTAAATTATTTTTGTCACTCAACAAACTGAAGAGCCTAGGACTCTTCCAGCCACAGGCTACTGTGTGCGCAAGGAAAGGTGGCTTCTGACAGTTGGGTAGAGCACGTGGAGTATTGGAGGCGCTGTTGCCAGAGGCTCCGCAACAGAGACATCAGCTCTGGCGACAAGCTCAAGACATTTAACAAATCGTCTCAACTACCGGCAACAGCGCGGTCAGTGACCTTCGTTGCCTAGCAACAGGATGAAAGAATACTGTTATGATTGGCGAACAGTCCTCCTTCTCGTTTTGGTTACAATTGTGCATTAATCTGACAGAACCACCTTTTAGTAACTCGATAATAAATAGATCAAATCAATAATCAGCCCAGTGGCGTAACTACTATGGCGCGAAACCCCGCAGTGATGTAGAGGGACTAATGGCAGCTATGGGCATTGACTCGAAAAGTGATGAGTGGAGGTTGTTCATCGACTCCTTCAAAATAAGTCTCAAATGTGTCCTCCTGCATAATGGCAACGTGTTACCATTGATTCCGATTGGGTATGCACCTTACATGAAAGAAACATATGATAACATGAAACAATTGTTATTGCGATTGAACTATGACAAGTTTAAATGGCAGATTTCCGGGGATATGAAAGTCATAGGCATATTACTTGGGCTACAACAGGGCTACACCAAATACTGTTGCTTCCTGTGCCTCTGGGATAGCCGTGCCAAAGCATTTCATTATAAAAAGAAAGATTGACCTAAGCGTCAATCATTTGAACCAGGACCTTACAATGTTATGCACGAAGCACTTATCGAATCCAAGAACATAATTCTCCCTGCTCTTCATGTAAAACTGGGCCTAATGAAAAACTTTGTTAAGGCCATGGACAAAACTGGGAAAGCATTTCTGCATTTGCGCGAGAAATTGCCACGTCTTAGTGAGGCGAAAATAAAACAGGGGATTTTTGTGGGTTCCCAGATACGTAAACTGTACAAAGATGAGGATTTCAACACCATCCTGACAGGTGATGAAAAGTTAGCTTGGGATGCCTTTGTTCGACTATCAACAAACTTTTTAGGAAATAAGAGGATAGAAAAGTATAAGGATCTTGTGGCAAACCTTCTGCACTGTTACGATAGACTGGGGTGTAACATGTCCTTAAAGTTACATTTCTTAGAATCCCACTTGGACTTCTTTCCTCACAACTGTGGTGCTATAAGCGATAAGCATGGGAAACGGTTCCACCAGCAAATTTCGGACATGGAAATGAGATACGAGGGAAAGTGGAATGCATCAATGTTAGCCGACTATTGTTGGACACTAATCAGGGAATCAGCAGCAGAAAACTACAAACGCCAGGCAAAGCGGTTGCGCCTTCAATGACCTTCCTCCGAGGGATAACAACAAGGTAAATACACAGATAAGCTTATATAGGCAATAACGTAAAATTATCATAACTTCAAAACGAGAGCTAATCTTGCATTTTCATTAACATTTTCGTTATCAGCACACCCGAAAGCATAAAGATTAGCTGTTCTCATACGAGTTCCAGAAAAAAAAAAAGTAAAATTTTGTTGGCTATTGTTATCTGTCTTTTTTGACGCTCCCTGTCTCTGTTAGTTCTGTGGAAAGGTTGTTCTCAAAATTGAAATTAATATAAAACTATGTGAGAAGCACAATGGGGCAAAATAGCTTAAGTAATCTAGCACTGCTGTCAATAAATGCAGACGAAGCTGAAAATATAGATGTACGGAAGTCAGTAAAGGATTTTGCTGACAGGAAAGCAAGAAGGAAACCATTCAATTAATTTCTGTTACTCTTCATGAAGACTAAGGTCACTGACTGCAAAAAACTAAGTCCGCCTTCCAGTGTGAAACTTATTGAATAAATTATATGTATAACAAAATGGTTTCTATTTTTAAATATTTAGGCCTAGTAGTTGCATGCATTTAACTCATTATTCACAGATACAGGGAAGTATGGTTATTTATTATGTTATCTATCATTTCTCAAAAGTGTTATTAAGGCGGGGGGCTCTGGGTATTCTCTTCCTTGGGGCCCATAAAGTATAGTTACGCCACTGGATCAGCTACTGTACCGGAAGTGATGGAAATCTACTACCTCTTCTGGTTTGAATATTGAGAAAATATCTCGCCATACAAATGGTGTACACGTGACACTACTATTTATTTTCAATACAATAAATATCCACTTACTTAAACCGTGGCTGTGATTTCCACTAGTTAATACAAATATAGGGCTCTTGACCCGTTCCTTATTTATTGGCCTTGAACATAAACAAATCGACGCTGACCGTTGCTCGTTTGTCTTCTTTCTGTCATTGGAATTTTAATCAATTGTCAGTCTGTGTTCTGACGAATTAAGGGCCAGACAGTGGACGGAATTCGTACAGGAAGAGGAGCCGCATCTGAAGTAACGCTTCTCAAAAGACATTCGCCCTGTTAGGTTACGTCACCTCTGATCTTTCCTATTTTCAGTTGGTTTCAATGCAGCGTTTCTCAACCTTTTTAAACTTGCGGCACACTACAGGTGTAACTTGAATTCTCGCGGCACACTCATGTAGATATTATTATTATTATTTGTAAATATAAAATACCGTGGTAATTTTTTTCTGTGATTACTGAACTCCTCACAGAGAAGAAAGCTCAATGACTGGTTTTCGGTAAATAATTGTGCTTATTTTTCATTCTAATTTGAAAATAGAAAACAACTGCAATGATATATAAGACTCAGGTTTTTAAAAAATACACTTTCTTTTTCGAAAACTGTATCCAACCTTGCACTAAGAAGGAAGATCACTAAATAACGAACGAACAAACAAATCTCTTTTACTTTTAAAACACATTTGTATCCATGTTTGATTTGTTGAAAAGATTGAATGATATTACGGAACAGTCTGCGACAATAAATAAAGCAATAATGGTCATAACAATGATAACAAATACTTTTTTAACATTAAAAATGCACAGAAAAGTAACTGAGTATGAAATTAAAATTGTAGATTCATAGTAGAGGTTCATAGTAATGTGAAATACATACATTTTCCCCTATGTTTTGCAATTTAATTGCCATGAATTAATAATTTTATTTCGATTTCCTCGCGGCACACCAGCGAACCATTCGCGGCACACCGATTGGGAACCGCTACTATAATGTATACGTTCAGGCTTGGACTGCCCAGGGCAGGAGGGCAGAGATCCCTGCTGGGCCCTCTCTAAATATATATTGTAGTTTGTTCCGTTCCCAGAGTTCAGTGGCCCCCAGCATTGAAGATAGTCTTGGGGTACAATTATTGGAATGAAATTAACAGTATTATAAAGTTCTGTTTGCGGTCCTTTGTTTGTGGCCTAGTAAGAACATGTTTCAACAATATGAAGAATGGGGCTCCAGCATCTTGTTCAAATTTGTATTGAGGTCCCATGGACGCCGAAATGAGACTTTTATAAAGTCCTGCTGGGGCCCTCTGTTAGTCGATTGACAAGTTATTACAACACAATAAAGAAACAGACCAAGTCCCCACCCTGGAGCCCCATTACCTCGCGTAAATGAAGCTGACAGCTTTATGAAGAAAAGCCTCCCCCCCCACAAAACTGTTGAACTTTCATCACCACCACCACAAGAACTACTACTACTACTACTACTACTACTACTACTACTACTACTACTACTACTACTAATAATAATAATAATAATAATAATAATAATAATAATAATAATAATAATAATAATAATAATAATAATAATAATAATAATAAGGGAAGACAGTCCCTCCAAGTGAGGCTCCTGCCGGGGTTCTATACCTCCCAGTCCGAGACTGTGTTTAATTGATATTGTAAGGACTCTGTAACCAAGAAATATATTTTTAGTCTTCTAACCTATGCTACATGTAAGTAAAGAATATCCTTTAGAATTGCCATGTCTGTTGTTTCGTCCATCTATCTGTTGAGAAGTATCAGAGCACAAGCTATAGGAGACTGCGAGGAACTGTTTTCTGTTATGGACTCAATGTCTCATGTAGTATAAATCTTTCGATTTTACGTCCCACGATTATGCCGGCTAGGCTGAGACGGTAGTAATGATAAATGAATGCAATGACGGAAGGAAAAGTAGGAGGAAACAGGAGAACCCCGAGAAAACCCACGCACACGGTGTTTGTCCACTACAAAGTCCTCTTGAATCGAGCTAAGATCGAACTAGGGACCGCACGCACCAGAGGTGAACGCTCTACCATTGAGCCACCGCTGCCCTAAGTTGCATGTATTGTTGCCCACCATAAGATTTTCTCGTCTCGTCTCGTCTCGATTCTCGGGTACTTTTTTAGATTCGTCTCGGTTTGCAAATTTATGTACACCTTGTCTCAAAAAGGTTGAGCGCATTCTTTATTGGTGTTTTGAGGCAAAAATTTTCAAAGTCCAGCTTCGGGTATCTTCGGGAAAAAGTAAGCCAGGTTCGAACCTCCAAGCCAGCCTTTGCAAAAGGGTAAAAGTTTGCAGATGTGTTTTTCTTCTTTTAAATATAATAAGACTTGTTACCAAGTGTTTAAAAAAGCAACATTGATTGAAATACTAAATGATACAATATTTCGAAACGTTTTTATTAATGTGAGCACATGCTTGTTTGTCATTTAGCTCTCTATACGTAATGGAACATTTAAATACGTTAAAGAATCTTTCCATATGTAAAAGAATGCTCAAAATGAAGAAATAGAACATAATTATCGCCTGAGTACTAAAATAAAACTCAAAGTAGAACAGAAACTGCGTTTGTAATGGATATGAATGTCATAATTATCATGAGATCCGTTATACATCGCTAGAAGCTTAGTTCTAGAAGTCCTTGTGTTAGCTCATTGGTAAGCTGTCGGCTTTCAAATCATACGGTTGAGAGTTCGATTCTCGTCTGGGCCAATACTTTTTTTTAAAATTATATTTTCCGCAATGCATGAAAAATTATATAAAATAATTACATTAAAATACACAAGTTGTTTATATATAACATAATAATTGCAGAACATAGTAAGTATTATGTTTAAAATATAACATCTGAGATAATTTTCACAGTAGGTCGGTATTATATATGATAATGTTAAATACAAGTTAGGAAAATCGTTTAATAGCAATAAATAAGTTATGTAGTGTATTTATTTGCAGCTATTTGTCATACAGATTTAACTTCTCAATATTCTCATTACAGTATGTTATTTATATTCGTGAAATACAGTATATTCCTACGGATATAGAAAGTGTATAAACAGAGTATCCAAAGTCGTATCCTGCTTCAAGACACAACTTTTCCCGATCCCCTTAACGTCACGGGAAGAAACACAAATTCTCTTTAGAACGGAATGTCGTTACTTAGAGTCTCATTCGAATACGTTGAATATGCTTTTGTGTATTCATCTCTCTCTCTCTCTCTCTCTCTCTCTCTCTCTCTCTCTTTCGCTTTGTTTATGTGTGTGTGTGTGTTGCGGAATATCCCAAGTTGAATACAACATTTGCAAAGTATATGAGCATCATTGTCATCGAATACCAGAAATTGAAAGTCGTGTTTCTTCAGGTTGGGTTTGCGTGTTCATGTTAGTTCACTGGTAGAGTACGGACTTGCCACTGAAGAGGTATTGAGTTCAAAGCCTACAGCTAATTATCATTCTTTTGTTAGTAGGATTGCACAGAAATCGGATACAAGGAGTGGTTTACTTCTAGAAATATTTTCAGAAGCGTTTAGGTAGCCTTGAAAAGGGCTTTTTTCGCGAGTTAAGGGGGGGGGGGCATTAATATTGTGTCCAAGACCCTTCTGAATTTATTACACGCCCCATTCTTCTGGGCATGGAATCTATTACATGGGTGACAAATCTATCTCCTTCCCCTACCTCCAGCCATGCTTCGGAAACAAGATGCCACAGGTCATCCTGAGTTCTTGGTGGATCTGCCTCAGGCCAACTTTCCCTTAGAGTACGCTTCACTTCTGCCCACATATTTTCCATGAGATTGAGGTCTGCTCCACGAGGCGGCCAGTCGATTAAATCAATCTCAGGGTGCCCGGCGAACCATTCATGAACCACATGGGAAGTATGTATTGGCGACTGGTATTGCTGGAACTGAATTACACCATCAGGCTGAAATACTCGTACAGATGGCACCATGATATTACTGATAATGTCTAAGTACTGAGCATTGTCCAGATGTCCTTCAATTCTATGAAGCTGTCCTGCTCCGCGACTGGAAATCCAACCCCAACATAAAATAGATACATGGCCACTGCGATTGCAAGCAGCCACATATCCATGGTCATATCGGGTGCCTCTCGGACGATACACAAAACGGCGTCCCTCCTTTGATGTTGTGAATATGGATTCATCTGAGAAAACTACGTTTTCCCAATTGAGACCCACATTCGCCTGTGCAAACGCGAGACGGTAAATTTTGTGGTCGTCTGAGAGTTTTTCTTTCACGGCAGCAACACGGCCACGTAACCCAGCATGACGAAGCCTTCGCAGAGCTGTATGCTTACTACCAGGAAAGAGAGAAGCTTCCCTTAGCTGTCCAGACGTCCTTAGTGGGTCTAACCGGGCTTCGTTTACTAATCTCGCATCTTGGGCTTCGGTTGACACATGCGGACGACCAGGAGATCGTAAATTACCAGTCTGACCTGTAACACCATATTTCCGAATCCATCGCCTTCCTGTAGAGGCCGGGACACCTACTCGCCTGCTAGCTGCAGTTGCAGAATAACCTTCCAACTCCCATAAAGTAATTACTGCTGTACGTCTATCCATAGTTACTAATGTTCTGAGCTGTGAGAAGGAAGCATAAGGTAAAAGCTAGTACCTGGCGTGTGATTGGTTACTTGCACGACACGCCTATTGTGGGGAACAGCGTTGCCAGATCTAGCATAATGATGCTAGATCTAGCATAATTTGCATGTCTCTAGCATCTAGCATCTTGCTTTTAGCATCCTGCCCAAATCTAGCACAATTTCAGCAAGTTATCAAAAAGCCGTAAAACCTGGAGATGAGAAAGAAGTTGGTCGTGGGAAGAAAAAGAACGGCAGAAATGTATCCTCTTCCATTGATTCATACACTCGGTAAACCATACAGGCAGTCTTATTTTCCGAAGTAAGTTCGGAACGGCTTTGGGCTTTTTTTTTGTGGCTCCACCCAGGGTTTTCTAATCCTTTAACTCCGAGGCATGGGCGGAGCTATGGGGGCCATTCTCCCCCCAACTTTTCGGCAACTTCACCATCTTTATTTCTGACTTCATGATCATATTTATTCCTGAAATGACAGCTCCGAGACCGACCAAAAATCTGCCCCCCCCCCAGCAGATGATTCCCAACTCCGCTTATGCTGCGAAGTAATTTTCTTTCAAAATATGTAAACAAAAACTTTGCATTCATTTATACGATATATACGCCATTGAGTCTGACAACGACTGCAGTAATTTAGTTGAGTTAAAATTTTGGTGCGTGAAGTATTGAGTTCTATCCATGCATTCTTGCTCTCTGTGTATTTTAAGTTACGTTATCGTATCTCAACTTCCTTTTTTTAAAACTCCTGAATTAGTAATTATGAGGATCTAGCATAATTTGACCGAATCTAGCATAAGTTCGATCAGGTTTTGGAATAATTCCGAGCTGTGAGTCTGGCAACGCTGGTGGCGAACGACTTGATCAACGACTCGCAAAAGAAATCTGAAAATGGTGCGCCGTAATAATAATATTAAAAACAGTTTTTATAAAGAAATATTAATACATACGAAAAGCTGTTTAAAGAATGAATTGTTATACTGACTTTACACGTATAAAAACATATACCATATACCAAACAGATTGAGCGATATGATGATAGCTGTTTTGAGACGAACACTTTCGAAGTCCAACTTCGGGTATCTTCGGAAAACAGTAAACTAAAGCTGTTGGTTCGAACCTCCAAAGCCAACCTTAGTAATCGGGAAAAGATGTACAGATATGTTTTTCCTTCTGTTAAATATAATAAGACATGTTGAAATGGTATTAAGTGTAGAAAAAAGTAACATTGATTGAAATACTTAATGATACAATATTTCGAGACTATGTATTCACACTCTCGTTTCGTCATTGTGATTTCCATACGGAAAAGAGCATTTACGTATGAGCTCAGTTATATTTCAGAAGCAGATTCCGAAAAGCGGTCATGTTAGCTCAGTGGTACACCACCGAGTGTTTAAATCGTGAGTTCGATACCCGTTCAGGTGAGATTATTTTATGATATTCTACTTTCCTCAATGCATGAAAATTATGTAAAATAGTTACATTACAATTCATCAGTTGTATATATATTTTCATACCATCACTTGTATATATGAGTTGAATATATATATTCATATCATTTCACGACATAAGTAATTCTTATCTTTAAAATATAACATCTGAGGTATTCACAGAACGTCGGTGTGTTATGTGTGAATATTGAATACAAATTTAAAAAATCGTGTAATAGCAATAAATAAGTTATGTAATGTATTTATTTGCAGCTACTTTCATCGCAGATAACTTCTCAATATTCGCATTACAGCATTTAGGTCGAGCATATCGAAAATCGGATCGTGGTTCAAGACAAAAAAAACTAGCTAGCCCCAAACTGTCACGTAAGAAATTCACGAATCGCAAAAGTAAAGTGAAGAGATTGAGAGCGGTAATTCCTTAATCGCTCTCTCTCAACTCTCTCTTATCTGCATTTATACATATAAAAGTGTATGTATGTATGTTCCATCATAACTCATGTGTGCCTAGAGCAGGGTTTCTCAACCTGGGAGTCGCGGCCCCTAGGGGATCGCGAAGATAGGCGGAAGAGATAAATATAGTTAGAATCTAATACCAGAAATTATTTTTAAATATTATTTTTAATTTTGTTCTGATAGGCATACTTTTATTTTTTATACACACTGTAAAGAACAATAAAAAATAAGTCTACTGAACATTTTCAAAGGGTGTAGAATTCGTGTTACTATTCGGTTCAAAGTATCTTGTCGTCGCGAATTCTGTCGAGAAATTTGAAGCTTAAAATATACAAAACGATAATCATGCCTGTTGTTCTGTATGGTTGCGAAACATGGTCACTTACTCTGAGGGAAGAACATAGACTGAAAGTATTTGAGAACAAGATCCTTAGACGAATATTCGGACCCAAGAGGAACGGGAATGGGGAATGGCGGAAACTTCATAACGAGGAACTACATAATTTATACGGTTACCCAACATTGTTAGGGTCGTCAAGTCTAGGAGGCTTAGGTGGGCAGGTCATGTAGCTAGAATGGAAGAAAGTAGAAACGCTTTCAAAGTCTTGACAGGAAGACCAAACGGAAAACGACCATTAGGAAGACCTAGGCGCAGATGGGAGTAGAATATTAAGATGGATCTCGCTGAGATAAGAATACAAATTAGAAACTGGATCCAATTGGCTAAGGATAGAAGTCAGTGTAGAGCTTTTGTGAACGCGGCATTGAACCTCCGGGTTCCATAGGCCATAGAGTTAGTTAGTTAGTAGAGTTGTTTAAAAATGAATTTAAATCAAAGAGGTATGATATAAAACTAATGAGAACTGTATATAGAAATACTAGAAAAATACACATGAAACAAAACCTGCACATTGAAATACAATTAAAATTAAAACCTAATGAGATACCTAAGCATGGTGTAATTTCACTAGTGCAGCAATGCCCGGTTCAATCTTCATGACGAACATTATCAAGCCATTTTCAACTGATAAGCGATTTCTTATCTTTGTTTTAATGTTTACCATAAAAAAAACACTTTCGCACAAGTACGATATAGCAAATGGAATTATTACTTTTAAAGCAGCAATCACCAGACCAGGATATTCTTCTCTCCTCATCAGGCAGAACTTGTCCAAGTCTTCGTTACAGAAAACCAGTTGCAAAGACTTGTCGCATGATCATTCTATTATTTGGTCAAGAAGTTGTGGGCTTAGATCGGATACGTTAATGGCCTCTTCAATGAAGGAGTTTAACATCCATCTTGAACCATCACCTTCGTCGTTGGGAATATAGATATTACAGTTACTGTATCCACTGTCAGTGCCGGACGCCTAAAAAAGGGGCCACACATTTCGGAGGAAGTGTGTTACTCATGTTAGGAAAGTGCATGTGCACATGTGTAAAATAGAAGGAAAACGTAATAAAATGTGCTCAAAATTAAGGAAAGGTAGGGTTTATTTTGAAAATGTTATTGAGCTTCGTGCCAACCATGGTGGCGCTTCGTAGCTAGTCTGTCGACGTCACTCATATATACGGTGACATCGTACTATACTCTCGCCCCGGGCAATGATTTTCCATGGCACTGTTCACTATAAACCAAAAAAATGGATTCTACTATTATAGAAGTAGGTATGTTAAAAATCCCACACAAGCTTATTATAAAACAAATTATAAAAGGGTCGCTGGCAAGAGCGTGTGATAAAAGGGGATCGTGATAGGAATTAGATTGAGAACCACTGGCCTAGAGTAATTTTAACCACATTTCTTATAGTTTCAAAAAGAGTGCTGTCGGGTTACCTATGGTGAATGGGAGGGGGATACATATAAAAGATTGCTAGAAAATGATCGATATTAGATTCATAGTTTTCGGGGTCGCTTAGATAAATAGTGAGACTTTCAATTTCGCTTAACTCCGATTAAGCTCTCATTAGTAGGGATGGGCACGAACGACTTTTCTTTGAAACTCGACTCGACTCGAAACAGACATCTTTGAGGTCTACTCTTGGACTCGGCGCGAAAAATATCTTCCAACTCGACTCGGATTAGAGTCAAGTCGAACCAAAACGAGCCAAATCCTGTGTGTAGTCCTACCTAGACAATACATAGACAATAATTATTCTATCATCAATTATACTACTGTTACTACAAATAATAATAATAATAATAATAATAATAATAATAATAATAATAATAATAATAATAATAATTATTATTATTATTATTATTATTATTATTATTATTATTATTATTATTATTATTATTATTATTATTATTATTATTATTATTATTATTATTATTATTATGACAACACCGTGTACAAACATGAACGATAGATGGTTAATAAAGGAATACTAAAAGCTAGTTGACTGCCGACGTCGGTAGTCATGAAGTCTACAAGGCAAGGACATCGTTCATTACCCTAAGCTGTAAGCGTCGGTGGAGTACAGATGGTCAACTATTAACCTCTCGCCAGAAATTGGTGGCCCCGCAGCGACGATCCGTGATGGCCCAAGTTCAATTTTGAAAACTTTACTACCAGTGGCAGAGACGCGATGAAACGCCAACGAACCACAAAAATTACTCTCCCAAAATATGTTAAAATGCCTATATGTGTGATTTGTTTATATTTAGGTGAATCAAAAAAACACAAAACAAATACGCCGGGGTGGACGCGAACTATCAATATTACGATTACTAGGCACGTGTTCTTCTGACTTCCCCACGGAAACGATTATAAAAAGCTTGGTTGTTGAAGGATAAATCATTGACGTCTTAATTTAGCCAATCAGACAAACCCCTACATCTCGAGTTCTAGGAGGTGATACCGTGAACCGTTTCAGATTTATTGCTTTCTGGTAAAGTACTATCCATGCGCAAAATTTGAGCATAATAGCCGACATGCATCTTCGGTGCCTCTTATCTTTAGTACAATTTTAACCAGAGATGGTGTGGGTCAATGAAAATTTGATCCACGACCCACCATGACCCACTATCACCCACCACCCAAATGACCCATTGGCCCACTCTGACCCATCAACCATCGTGATCCACTCTGACCCACCACCAACTATGAACCACTCTGAACCATTGCGACCAACTCCGACCCACCAAAACCCATCGACATCAACTCTGACCGATGACCCACGTCCTCCTCTCCATTGACTAAAGAGATTACACTTGTAATAAAACAAGACTGTGAAATTATCACTTATCGGAGTTTGAATTTCTACCGTCATTGGCTCAAGCACCTCTTTGTTACAATACTGGTGGGTCTGACCTTTACGATATATAATGGCAAAGTGTTTCTCATTTTCCGAATTAAAATGAATTTAAATTTATCATATGTAATTATTTCTTTGTTGCCTTACAGGCACATTCAGTAGAAAATAGGGTGAAATTTAAAAGTTTCGAATCAAGGAAAAGTAGACCAACGTAAAAAAAAAAAAAATTGAAAATGCCCATGTAATTACGTTTAGAATACAAATTTTATGGCCATTTTCTCTAACTTTATGGCTTGATTGCCTTATGCTCGGAACGCTCCATATATTAAACACCAGCTTCAGCAATTATAAATAGAAAGCAGTGGGTATAAAATTCAAAAAGAACTTTAGTTTGCATTACTCAATTTTTTTCTCAACTAATATCAATCGTTTTCGATTATTTTTACAAATCAACCCACTATTAATTTCCACTATATAGAAAAGGCACCCCCGTCCCCCCGCTCATAAAAGACAATTTTAAAAAATGCCAGGGCATATTCTCTTTATTTTTAATAAAGAGTTGTATGCTGAATTTCAGCTCTCAGTTGAACGGCTTGTGAGATACCAAATTTTTCGCAAAAATTCGGACTTCAACTCCCCCTAAGGATATGTATTATAATGAAAGTGACACGCGTATGATAACTTCCCAGTTGGGATTGGAGCCTGATTATATACCAAACGTCAATTCATTTGACTTTGCAATTTGACCGTGATGATTACGCAGACATAGTTACTTTCAATTTTTTATGATACATATCCTTATTTCATATGTTACAGATGATTCAAAAATATTTTTTCAAGCAGTTAGCTCCTCTAGAATCTCACAGGCTGCATCCCAAAATCCAACTCCTACTATCCTATGACAATCCAAAAGTGACTGAACTTTTTTTATTAGGAACAAATGACAAAAGAAAAATGGAGATCTTGAAAGTAAAATGTAGAAAAGCTCGGTGCCGCCAATAACTGCATATTTCTCCGCCCCTTCATTCCGAACTTAAAAATAAAACTTAATTCGAATATGGTTAATTACTGAATTTATTACAGTTAAATTCCACTCACTACATGCTATAGCTACAACTATGTAACAAAAATAACAACTGTGAAACATGTTCTGAATTACTATTACATTTCTTACGCAATTATTAAACATATTAGAATAGTAAAAGAGGATTGTTCGTGAAATAGTATATTTGCTCATGATTTTTAACTTTTTCATACGGAAAAAATTAAAATATTATTCAAGTTTTAAAATTTGCACTCTGCAAATATGTTGCTCTCTAGGCAATGGGACTAATGTGGACTAATGGGAAATGCTACACTGTTAGCGGCGCTGAAAACTTACGATTCGATTCTAATATCGGTTGATTTCGATATCTTTATGTCGCTACGTAACCACCCTGGGTGCTAATGGGAGCTTAATTGGACTTGAATTGAAAGTAGAGCTATTCACCTAAGCGACCACGAAACTATGGATTCGATACTAATATCGAACCGTTTCTAGCATTTTTGATATGTATCCCGACAGTACTCTTTTTCCAGACTGTAAGAAATATAGTTAAAATTGCTCTAGATATATTAGAATTATGTTGAAACACACACATAAATCCACTTTTATATTCTGTATAAATAGAGAGTGAGCGAGCGAGCGAGCGAGAGAGAGGCGACTCAAGGCATCACCACTTCCACATTGCAAAAGCATATATCAGGAATTGAATTGAAAATCTATGTAAAGACTTTCTGCTGTGGCATGCTTCATAAGCACAATTCCAGTCTGCTCACGTGACCATTGGGGTTCATGAATTTTTTTTGCGAGCGTTCCGACTTTGGATTCTCTGTTTATACCCTCTGTTTATGCATCGAATAACTTTTCAAGAACATAAATGACATTCTGTATTATGAATGTTGAGAATTACTCTCTATATGACAAATAGCTGCAAATAAATACACTACATGATTTATTTATTGCTATTGAACGAGTTTCTTAACTTGTATTTACATCCTCATATATAATACCGACCTACTGTGAAAATTATCTCAGATGTTATATTTTAAACATAATAATTACTATGTTCTGCAATTATTATGTTATATATAAACAACTTATGTATTTTAATGTAATTATTTTATATAATTTTTCATGCATTGCGGAAAATGCAATTTTAAAAAAAGTATTGGCCCAGACGAGAATCGAACTCTCAACCATATGATTTGAAATCCGACAGCTTACCAATGAGCTAACACAAGGACTTCTAAAACTAAGCTTCTAGCAACGTATAACGGATCTCAAGATGATTATGACATTCATATCCATTACAAACGCAGTTTCTGCTCTACTTTGAGTTTTATTTTAGTACTCAGGCGATAATTATGTTCTATTTCTTAATTTTGAGCATTCTTTTACATATGGAAAGATTCTTTAACGTATTTAAATGTTCCATTACGTATAGAGAGCTAAATGACAAACAAGCATGTGCTCACATTAATAAAAACGTTTCGAAATATTGTATCATTTAGTATTTCAATCAATGTTGCTTTTTTAAACACTTGGTAACAAGTCTTATTATATTTAAAAGAAGAAAAACACATCTGCAAACTTTTACCCTTTTGCAAAGGCTGGCTTGGAGGTTCGAACCTGGCTTACTTTTTCCCGAAGATACCCGAAGCTGGACTTTGAAAATTTTTGCCTCAAAACACCAATAAAGAATGCGCTCAACCTTTTTGAGACAAGGTGTACAAAATTTATACTCTGATTTTTATTTAATACTTTTGTCATCAGAATCATCAGAAAGTTATCAGAATCATTCCTTGTCATGACTCCATACCGTAAGCGTCGGTGGTCCACCGATGGGCAACTAGCGACATCTCGCCAAAAAATTGCCGGCCCCGCAGCGACGAACCGCGGTGGCCCCACTTTCGTTTTGAAAATTATACCACCAGCTGCAAAGACACGAAGGAACGCTAATGAACAACAAAATTACTTCCGTAAAATATGTTAAATCGCCTGTATTTGTAATTTGTTTATATTAAGGTGAGTCTAAAAACACTTTATTTTATTTTATTTATTTTTTTTTTTTTTAAGTACCAACCTTTTGATTACTAGGCACGTGCTCTTTCAACTTGACCACGGAGGCGATGAAGAAAACGTTGCTTGTAGAGGAATAAATCGTTGAGGTCTTTTCAATTTGGCTAATCTGAGTGTCCTGTAACTGTGTATATTCGACGATAACCGTTTGGGATCAAATAAAATCTGTTCGCCAAGTAATTTTATAACAAAACGACGCGCGTCTATTTACTTTATTTCATGGTTCTCCCATATTCACTTTCAAATGATCGGGGACAGTTGCCATCTAAATTCATACAATTATACGCACTCATCTCAAGATTTTCCACTCCACGGTGTAGAGGCAGGGGTTACACTTGACTCCTGGAGCTTGCTTTAGGAAGAATTCGTCAGGAAAAAAATAATATACTGTACAGGGTGGTCCAAAAGTAAGTATATAGTCCCGTACTGATCAACTCATTGCTTTTTTATATTATTTCTTATTGTTATCCAACAGGTAGACTTAGTTTTTTTATTATTTGTTCTTAATGTCTTTTTACTTATATCTTAAGCTCGAAGCAAATAAACCTATAAGCTAGAAAATACCTACTTTTGGGCCACCATGTATAATAATAACCGCATGCACATGATTGGCGATAGTTCGTATTGGTCCCTTCGCGATTCTCCTCGACGAATCAAAGGAGCGCGGACCAAAATGAACTCCTCGCTGCTACGCGGTGGAAACTTCAACACATTGACTCTAGATATCTCTTTCTTCTCGATGAAACCCTGCCACCAGTGGCATACTAGCGGCAATCCTTCGCCGCGTCGCTATAGCGACGATCGCTATTTACAGGCAAGTGGTTCACTAAGGGTTGGCAGCGTTTACGGCATGGGGGAGTGGTTCACAAATGCTATAACAACAATTTAAACTATTTTTATTATTGTAGTTTATTCTGTAATGGCTTGCGTATCTTTAAACGCTGCTAAATAGTCTTCAATGTGTTCGCACAATCACTTTTTCAGTTTATAGCTTTTAAACTATGAATCATAAAATACTGAAACTGAGTGAGATCTTAAGACTTTGGTGAGCTAGTGCAAACCATGGAACTCCTGAAATTTCTCGTCTCTTCTCGAAAACGAGACGGATTTATCGTGTTTCTTGTCTCGTCTCGAATTTAAAAATGCACCTTTTGCAGTGGCGGATCTAGCCTACATCCCCTTCCCCAGTTTTTTTGAGTGACAAAAATAATTTAAGGTATTATGTATATATATTTTTGAAAGTTTGTTACAAACTCATGATGTTCCTATCATAGTCTGGGTCTTTCCCCAGTTTTTACCTTCTAGCTCTTGCAGTAGTGTTTTCTCCACCCATTTATTCAAGATTCCCCGGGAGAGAGATCTGAAATTATCAAGGCACATGGGCTTCTCAATATCAATTTTTAAAAAAGAAAGAAAGAAGTAACATTTGTTTCTATTTTTTTGGTACTTTTTACTTTTTTTTTCAAAAATTGTTAACAAGCATGAACAAAACTATAGTTTATAGAATCGTGGATCAGAAGTCGAATTGACAGGGTAAATACTTCGATAGATACTGGAAATAGGATCATAAAACCAGGGGCGGATCCAGGACCGATTCTGGGGGGGGGGGACGGTGGGTTGTCATACTGCTACTTTTAAGGGCTCCAAACTTTGGGATGGGTTTTATTTATATATATAAAATAAGAAATTTTCCTCTTCTGGGGGAGGCGATTGCCCCCCTGGATCCGCCCCTGCATAAAACACCACCAAATCAAAAAACTAGAATATGTTAGGTGGAGTTGATGTAAAATTTATCATTAACCATAGTTTTACGCGGGGGCGGCGATTACGGGGAAAGTCGCCTTCCACTTTTTTGAAGTGACCACTTAATGTATATAGTTTGATTTGGAAATAAAGTTTTTGTATATATTATTGGTTCAGAGAAAAAAAATAGTGCCATATAATATTTGCCGTTTTGTGAGTAGGCCTACGTATTGGTTATTTGTCTTCCCGTGGAGTTAAGAAAGCTACAGGAATTGTATTTTAATTGCAATTCAAAGCAATTAATATTGCAATTGCGTATTTCTTTAAATAACGTAGCATATGCTTGAAGTATTTACTGTCTTTTATTTTTAAGAGTAATAATATACATTTAATGGCATGTGTAGAATTAAAAATATAAGTTGTTCATTAATCCCCAGTTTCAAAATATATGTTCTACAAAACAAGCCTCATTATTCATTATTTACGAATAATATTATCCTTTCTATTTGTTTGTTTTGCAAATTTGTCATTAAATAATCTGATCACACAATTTTCCAGACAGAATTTTAAGATGTTCATGAGCAATGAATCAAATCTCTTCTTACACTTTGGTTATTTAAGAATATAAGGGGCTAGTACCTAGTTGCGTTGCTCTTGTCAATTTACTTAATAAAATATGAAATACGATATACGGTATTTTAACTGAATAAGACATACAACCTTTCGTAAATAAAGTATTAGAAACAACCAGGAAAACACATTGATACACATATATTCAGATTATATCTTCCACTCCCACACACATGTAACGTCCAATCGCCGCCACTGGTTTTACGTATAGCTCCAGTCTAGCCATAATTTTGTAACGTTTTATCATTACCTGCGAACAACGGTAGAATCCTAATGGTGATTTATCCTTACAGTGTTCATAGACAATTATGTATAAAGAATCAAGACTTTCTTATTTCTTTTATATCCTTAAACTAGCAGCGTTCACCCCGCTTCGCTGCGGTCACCCCGGAACGCAATAAACTTTGTTACTTAGATAATTTTTACTTTTTCGCTTTCAAGTGATATGATAAAAACCATAGAAGATTGCAGTAAATGTTAACATTATATCGCCTGTCATTTATGTTAACCCGCCCCGCTTCGCTGCGGTCACCCCGGATCCTTAAATTATGAATGGAATTTGGCTATATTAGAGAAAGAAAGTAGTAATTCTTTTGCACAACATTGCCACAGCCATCTAGCGAGCAGTCTGTGGAACTATTTTACTTTGATGGTATTGCTCTGCCATCTATAGGATGTTTTTAATACTACGTCACAAGAGCATGCATTGACAACAAAAGATGCTTGCAACCTATTTATAATACTTGTTTTGTTACGTAACTCATGATATTACGCATTTCTCCAGTACATGTGCATTTTGATGTAACCCATTGCATTTATGAATAATTACAAAACATTTTTAAACTTTCAACAAGTGCAATAGCTCTTTATATAATAGGTAGATTTTGTCCTTTCTTCATATTGAGACATGTAGATGATAAATTTCTGTTAAGGTTAAGACTAAAACCTCTATTAGCCGGAGTCAGGCGTGCACCCAGAATTTTTTGTTGGGAGAGGTCCAAGGTGATCAGAACTTTTACTTTTAAAACGGGACGCATACGAATCGGCGACGGGGGGAGGGTGACTTCCACATTGCATTTTGGGACTCAGCAGTGTTTACAATTTACAAAATACACAAGTAAGAATGATAACACAGCATTTCTAACTTAAGTATTACCCAACAATACTTTTAACTACTTGAACACTCAGAAATCGAACTCAATTCCCACTTGAACCACAGAACACTCAATTCTCATTTGAATATTCAGAAGTTCTAGGCACGGCTGAACCTTCCCAATCATGAGTGTTGGTACGGAAAAGTGTAGAATTAGCATTGACCATTTATATTTTGAATAATAATTACGGGACACCTGGGTCATGTTTGCTTAAAAACGGGACATTTAGGCGTCCCGTTCGAGAATCAGAAATAAACGGGACAACGGTTGAAAATAAGGGACTGTCCCGGCTAAAACGGGACGTCTGGTCACCTTGGAGGGGTCCAAACGTTGAGGTTGGAGGGTCCAAGACTAGAAGCCACTACGTCTATGTAGTATTGAATGGATATTATTCTGCACTCGAAAATTAAACTAACTAATTAAAATATTTCACCTACATTTTCAGAAAAGAAAAAGTGATAGAATTAGTTTCTATAAGAGAAATAGTACAGATGAAGTGTAAGATCAAAGTTTCATGTTACATAAATCATTTCGTTGTTAAACAAGTATGGTTTATTGAGAAAGTGTACAAATGTATGTTGAGTTTGGAAGTTTTGGGGGAGACAAACCAGGTGGACCCCCTCTTCCGTAGGAGCGCCCATGGCTAGGGTCATCACTAGTCCTATGAGAAAAGTTCTTCCAATGATCCTATAAAAATTTCATGATACTTACACACCGCTTACTGTAAAGGACGTGGTGCCACCTTCTATCAGAGATGTAGCCAAAGAGGAATAAATGAAGCACTCCCCCCTCCCCAAAGGAGTTAAATCTGTTAAGTGTTTATTAAACACCTTCAATATTAGCAGTAATTGAATCATGTTTATAATAGAATATAAAGCAGAACTTTTGCTTTCGTATGAATAGCTTTTTATCGGTACATTTATTACGATCTGTGATTCTAACTTCACATACTGTCAAGAGCTCAAGACCCATGCTTTATTGCAAATACAAGGGTCGTTCAAGATTGACCGGGACTTTTATTTCTTCAGAGGAAACAAGAAACACCAAACTACATCAGCTTACCAAAGTATTCTCCGTGCGCGTCGAGGCACCGTTGCCATCGTTGTGGCAGCTCCCTGATTCCTTTGGCTTAGAAAGAACTTGGTTGTTGTCGTAGCCATTGGACATCGTTCCGCAGGGCTTTGTCTGTCGTGAATTTCTTCCCTCCCAGATGGTTTTTAAGGGGTGCAAACAAATGATAATCACTGGGGGCTAAGTCGGGACTGTAGGGAGGATGAGGCAGAACTTCACAGACCGTCATGCGTGTCTACTTCTGATCAAATGTCAGCTGGCGGTGAACCCACCTTGCACAGATTTTGCGGAAGCGTGAGTGGTCGTGAATGATTGTCTCAACACTTCCGACACTGATATTCATTTCGGCAGCAATATCCTGCACTGTTACTCGCCGGTTCTCAAGAATCATTTGCTCAACACGTGCGATATTCTCTGGTGTGACTGCAGTCAGGCGAATGTATCCATGAGCTTCATTTGTCACCAGCTCCCGTCCTTCGCGAAACTGTTCACACCATTCGCACACCCTTGTCCGTGACATCGTTTGTTCACCATAGTGTGCTTGCAATATTCTGAAAATCTCAGCTGGTTTAACTTTCTCCTTCACAAGAAATTTGATTGCACACCGCTGCTCAACAACCACAGACACATTGCTTGCCACTATGTTCGCTGCAACTGCAGCGCATGCGCCAAATACGTCATGCCAGGAGCTAGTTACTCGAGAAGGAATACATTACGTCACTCGCAAGTTTCATCATGATCCGGCTATTAATCGATTATTTACGTACGAAAATTCCGGTCATCCTTGAACGACCCTTGTAATAATAATAATACGTATGTATCGGCGTTATATATATAGTTGTTTTTGCATCGCAAATTGTCAAACCAATTTAAATTTGTATTTTAATTTGTAAGTTTTGTATCGCATTTTGGCAGTATATGAAATTATTATTATTATTATTATTATTATTATTATTATTATTATTATTATTATTATTATTATTATTATATTTACCGTTTTATATGGATAGAGTAGTATTAGTTTTTTTTAAGTACTAATGCAAATAGTTCTCTTGCCCTAGGCTTTGCTAATGCTATATGTGCCACTGCCCCGAAGAGTAAACTACTCTTTCTCGACTTTTTCCAGAGAAATAACTTGCACCATATTATATACAAATAAAATATTGATTTGTGAAAAATGAACAAAATCGTTAGAACCGATATTATTTTTGAGAAAGTAGCATTTTTTTTTCACTCTACCCTTATTTTGAAGAGGAAGGGGGTTAGTAAGAAAAAAATCTTCGAGCTCCTACTCCGCCTTGAGAATTTGGAAACCTAGGTCTTATGCAGAGTCGTTTGACGTCATACTACGATTTTGACTAGGGATGGGCAAAACCGGTTTTAACCGAAAACCGGTTTCTAGAAAACTGACATTTCGGTTTTCTCCAAAACCGGTTCAGTTTTTTTTTACCGGGACTGGTTTCGGTTTTCTTCAAAACCGGTTTCGGTTTTCAAAACTGGATCGGTCTTCACCGAAACTGGTTTCGGTAAAAACTTCTGGAAAACACATCATACTATTTCTGTGGAAACGGAATAGGTTTCCGGAGAATAACGAAACACTATTCTGGTCAGAAATAGAACCAATTTTGAAGAAAAGAACGGGACAGGTTTTGAAGAAACCCGAAACCGGATCCTGTGAAAACCAAACCAATTTTGGAGAAAAACCGAATCGGATTTGGATTTTGGAAAAACCGAAACCGGTTTCGGCGAAAACCGTTTTTTTGAAAATTTTCAAAAACCGAAAAACCGGATTTTGTGCCCACCACTAATTTTGATTAACACATGTTTATCAGAAGTGTATTTAGAATCTCTGATTAGCACGTAGTAGTTGACTAAGTTAATCATTTGAACTAATTAATTTAGAGCAGAGAGTACACTGTTTAGCCACAATAAACTTACATTGTGAGAATACAAAAGCAATTAATTACCTCTTTTTTCCTTTCACCCTATCGGGTGAGTTAATTACGAAGCAGCTATTAAGCTAAGTCCTCTACAACAACAGAGCTATTTCTTAAAGTGAACAGTGAGAGATGAGTAGAAAATTTCCAGTCTTCTGAGGGATTCATACAACTGATCAATAGATTAACGTCCCTTCTAATTACAAAATAATCCTTCTTTTGTCGCTAATATTAATGGACTTCTACTTATTCCTGCCATAAATAGATCCTTTAGAAATGTATACGTTAATTATAATCCTATTTTATAACTATTTATAAGTTGTTGTGATGTCTAATCACAAAGAAAACATTTCGAATTTCGTATTTCATACACTCTCTTTAGTACAGAACTAATACGACACTAGCAAACCGCGTGACTAACTCTTGATTAACAAATTGTGTCTGATTATTGCCCCTGTTGCTTACAGCTAGAACAGTAGTCGCCAAACTTATGGGGCCTTATGCAGAGTCGTTTTGACATATGATTAGTGTCATTCTAAAGGCCTGACTACTGCAGGAAACATATGTTAGTCGAACTCTTTAGTATGGCACTAATCAAGCGTCAAAACGACTCTGCATAAGTCCCATGAAGTTTCTGAGCTATCGTATTGTTTTTAAATCCTACTACGACTAGCAGCCAAAAGAACTACCAACTTTAAAAAAAAATCTTACATTTGTTTATGGAGGAATCAGTGGAGGAATCAAGGTTAGCCAACCGGAGCGTTAACGCGATCTACCGAAAACCGTTCCCGCGAGCTACTAGCAGCTTCGATCGATGGTTTGGCGATCACTGGTTTAAAATATGGTGTAGATATCTTGAACGATTTGGCGTATAGGTGGGGATACATAAATTTGGAGGAAAGGATGAACAAATTGACAAATATCTACAAATCACTGTTTGTGTGTGCAGGGGCCTTGAAACGTGTAAATCCGTTTAAACCTCAAATTCCATTTTTTTAACGGTTACCTCTCCCCTATCGGCGCTCGAAAATAATAATAAAAAATGTTAATAATTAATGATAAATAACATATTCTAATGTAAACAAAAATGCATTTGTCTTCGAATGGTGACAAGATGTTTTGTTTTTGCCCGGAGATATCTTCTTTCCGTAGGCTTATAAGTTCCAGAGATTAATGAGGTTATTCAGAAAACCACTAAATGATATCTTGTGTATTCATAATTGTGTTAGTGTCAGGTAGTCAAGTGCTCTTGGAGTAGAAATAATGTAATGCATTTTGTAAGAGTTATTCTTGGACGGTGGTTTCTGTACCATGCCAACTGCTCTGGGATTCAAACCTCGGTCGTGGTTATTATGTTCCATGCTTCATATAGGGTTACCACCTACCCCGACATCCTGAATTCTAACAAAAATTTCAGCGTCTGGAGTTACGCCGAAGAGGAACAATATATATATACCGGGTTGAGTTGTGGTTTAGAGTCGCGTTCCAGAGACGCTACCAGAGACGCTATTAGACCTAGAACTTAACGTGGGATCCAAACCACATGAGCTTCCACAGGGAATCGAACCTAAGTCTCCCACGTCAAAAGCGCGTTCACTAACAGCTAAGCCACGAAGGAACTCCTAAAATTCTTCATGTTGGGAGCACTGAAATAACCACCAATGACGTTATTCTTCCGGTTCAGTGATTCATAACTTCTGTTCAACTAACCGCCAACAAGATAACGCTACGACTGCTTTCGTGGCCCCGCTAGCGAAACGTAGTTTCTAACTCTTTCATCTTTAGTGCGAGTGGGTCCCGGGTTCTTATTCCTAATGGGGACAATCGGTCGAAAAGTGTAAAGATCCATCTTGAGTAAGGTTTACCTGTGTTTTTCTCATTCACACTAGGCAAATACCGGGATTGTACCTAACAAGATGGTCAAGTTCTTTCCTTTCTTTTTCTCTGATTCCCCCGGGCAGTGGGATCGCCGAGGAACATCATCCCTCATACAGGATTGGCTAACATAGTCATACATCCCGAAAGCCGACACGTCTGATTCCTAATCCTAAACAAGTTTTCTGTTTTGTTTTATAGATTGTTTTCATTCATGATTATATATATATATATTTCTCTTATTTGTAATAAATTGTTCCATGTACCAATTTGGATATGAAGAATCGACGATTTGCACATTTTTGATAATAATGTTCAACTTTGAGCTCACCAAAAGGTGGCAGCACTAGATTCATAACATCGGTGCTGCATAAGTATGAAAAACGCAACAACTCAAAAGATCAACGTTAATAACGATTTGATATGTTGTTTTATCTAAATTCTTAGAAGAGTGGCGGCTCTTAAGGGGTCTCATCGATAAAAAAATATAATTTTATCTTTATAATCTTAAAAAAACTTACCTAATGTTCTAATACAAGAAATAAAACATTAGATAAGGTTAATATTTACTTATATGACTTTCCTCGCGAGCCGCCTCTAATTTACTGATATAAATAAATTATTCTTTTACAATCCACAGAGAAGGATATTATGTTATTACAAGGAGGAATGAATGAGTGTGTTATGTGGTTTGAACGAGTAATCTCGCGAGTGTGGTGGTCGTTGGTACTTAATTTTCCATTAATAAGACGTTGCAGAAATCTAGATCAATGTAACAATGATTTGGAGTTTCTAGTGTCCGTTTCAGTGCCGAAGATATATAAGACATGCTTAATGTCGTGGGATCTGAACTAGATGAACTCCAACTAGAAATCGAACCCGGATCTTCTGCGCCAAAAGCGCGTGTGCTATATCCACACAACCACAACGGATCTCAAATGGTTACGCAAACAAATCATCCCATGCAAGCATAATTAGTAGAATTGAGTTTCGCTAATGGAATAAGTTTTCTCACGACATTACATACTTTGTAGAAAGAAATAGTAAATTTGCAGTCATTATAGGATGGTATTGTTTATTTTTGCATGTATAGTTCAAGGAGATAGTTCCTGGTACAGCCAATCAGCGTGGGAAATCATCAGAGTACGCTCGACTCGACAAATGTCACTGGGTCGAAGAAAGTTATTTGGGTGAGTGAGAAAGTTTATACGTAGTTTTCGAAGCGCGTTTATGCCTCTTATTTGGATTTTCCCCGCCGCTCTACTATGGTAATAATCCGCCTTATGCAGAGTCGCTATGACGCATGATTATCCTCATACTAAGAGCCTGACTACTGCAGGAAACATATGTTAGTCGAGCTCTTTAGTATGGTACTAATCACACGTCAGAACATCTTCGGCCTTATGCAGAGTCGTTTTGAAACCTGATTAATACCTTACTACGAGTTTGACTAACGGATGGTTATCAAAAGTGTATTCAGAGTCTCTGATTAGGACGTAGTAGTTTGACGAAGTTAATCACATGTGACTAATTAATCTAGAGCAGAGGATACCCTTTTAGCCACGGTTTAGCTTGTGCGACACAACATTTCGGATTTCGGATTTCATGTATTTTCATCTTTACAGAATACGCATGCTCACATCTACATTCCGTAGTTGCCACATGTATTTTTCTCACACGATACATTGGGATTATATTAGTTAATCATACCCAAATCAACAATTTAGTTGTACTCAAAGTAGACTCTGAATACCAAAAAGTACAGCTTTCTTAGTAAAGAGCTAGTATTTCACTAACTAGTCTGTGACTAACCATTGATTAACGAATTCTCTCTGAATACCGTCCAATATGTTTTGCAAGTACCCAGTAAAGTAGAGTATGCTTTCCGTTCATAGTTTAGATTTGGATTGACACATCACGCGCTTCAACGAGAAAATCAGTTGGCTGAGCCTGTGTCCGTTTTTACTGACAAGTAAACCTTACGTTTGGGTGAATCGAGTTGCTGACTGAGACACATATGAGAAAGTAGTACTAAATGTGGTCAGTATTTCAGTGAAGTTTTAGGTGCGAAGCTCCAGGGGTTTAGGAGATACAGCTACCAGAACATCACATGGAAGTACAGAATAGTCTTCATACAGTTGGAGGTAAAAGCTCTGTAAGACCTCTTGTAACGACAAAGGGTGAATAACAAATATATGGGTACATATTAGGACTAGGGGGAAGTCATATAGTAAGGGTATACCTGACGGCGGCCATCTTGAAGTCCGCCATTTTGAATTAAGGTTAAGTTTTTAAAATAGGAATAGGGTCATGTGATACATGATTTAAGATGCAAATTTAATCAGAAGAACAATGGTGACATTAATTTTGATTTACGCGCAATTGGTAAAAAGTTACAGGGAAATTAAATATTGTTGCAGCATATGTATTAGTCCTTTGCCCCACCTTGTAAATTTTGTGTTAATGATAATAATTAAATAAAAAGCAGGTGGATAAATATTAGGTCTATGGTAAGAGTTGCCTTGATGGCGGCCATGTTCAAATCCGCCATTTTGAATCAGACAAAAGTTTTAAACAAAACGCATAACATTGACACCTTATTAATAGCAATTTTTACCATAAATCCAACGGTATAACCATTTTTGCTTTATCATTAACCAGCACTTGTTATCGCATGAACAAGTTGCTAATTTAAGGAAAAATGACCAAAGTGGAATTGAGTCATAATTGAACTTGGGTGTTTCTTCCAGAAAAGTCCTCAATTAGTACAATCAATATGTAGTTCAGAAAAGAGTGCATGACTTGCACAAATGCTTTGCTCACAGTGAGCACACCTGACAAAGGCAATCGAGTTACACTTGACACATTTGTCGTTAACAATTCCGTCAAAGCAGTAGTCGTAAGGAGCAATCCATTTAATTTTGTGCTGGTTAATGATAAAGCAAAAATGGTTATACCGTTTTAATTATTTTTACCGTGCTTTTTATACCGTGCTTTTTATTTAATTATTATCATTAACACAAAATTTACAAGGTGGGGTAAAGGACTAATACATATGCTGCAACAATATTTAATTTCCCTGTAACTTTTTACCAATTGCGCGTAAATCAAAATTAACGTCACCATTGTTCTTCTGATTAAATTTGCGCCTTAAATCATGTATCACATGACCCTATTCCTATTTTAAAAACTTAACCTTAATTCAAAATGGCGGATTTCAAGATGGCCGTCGTCATGTATACCCTTACTATATGACTTCCCCCTAGCCCTAATATGTACCCATATATTTGTTATTCACCTTTTGTGGTTACAAGAGGTCTTACAGAGCGTTTACCTCCAACTGTATGAAGACTATTCTGTACTTCCATGTGATGTTCTGGTAGCTGTATCTCCTAAACCCCTGGAGCTTCGCACCTAAAACTTCACTTAAATACTGACCACATTTAGTACTACTTTTTCATATATGTCTCAGTCAGCAACTCGATTCACCCAAACGTAAGGTTTACTTGTGAGTTTTGTTTACCAATACTTCTTCATTATATTTATCCTGTCTGTCCGTGTCCGTCCGGGAGACGGAACATCTCAACAACCACTTGATATATCATCATCAATTTTGAGCAGGAAGTAGAGGACGAGAAGTTAGGAAACACTAAGATCTCCAAAGATTGTAGTAGATTCTACAATTACAAAAATGGCTTTACAACGTTCAGTATTTGTGAATCCTACGTTCCATTAGTGGGTAGCTGGCTGTCCTGATTGGATCTCAAACTGGCATTTCTTAGGGCGACAGGAAATGTAAGTTTTTTTATATATATATATATATATATATATATATATATAATATGCAATCTAACATATCCATGTTGTCAGTTTGGTTGTCTAAGCACCTAATCCAGTGTCTGTAAAGTTATGTGTCTTTCCATAGCGTTCTACAGGTTACCTAAACTCAAATTGACAGGCAAGAAAAAGGTATCACAAGTAGATACAAATCCATTTTGGTTTTGGTATAACATATTGCTTGCATTTCGTTCTCAGTTGGGAAACACAATATTGTGGGCTTGAGCTGTTCTATTACAACCTAGAATAATGTGAGTTCAGTTTATAAAATTAAAGCTATTAACGGCAGTTTTGGGAATGATGTTAGATTAATGGTGGTAAAACTTCATCGCTCACATAAATAGTGGCCCAAAAGAAGATATACTGTCCCGTACAGTCATGTCCAAAATGATTGTCGCATATCTATAACTGTCTTTTTGTAAGAATATAATTTGATAATGATTTTGAAGGGTACTTTTAACACTAGAACTATTGTGTATAATCGGGAAATGTATATTTGTGGTAAATTTCATAGGAAAAGAATTATAAATACGAAAATTAGAATGAATTAAACAAAATGTTGCTAAATGGACAAGAAAGTTTTATCTTCCTTTCATTGTTCTTATTTACTGCACTTCTGACATGAAATTTGCCACATACACGTCTTTGCCGATTATACACACACTAACATTATAAGAAATACCGGGCGAATTCGTTATCAAATTATATTCCTACAACAACATATTTATAGGCATGCGACAATAATTTTGGACATAAGTGTACCTATCAGCTCACTGTATTTTATTATCAAACAGGAAGAACTAGTTTTATTATTATTATTATTTGTTCATAACATCTTTTTCCTTATAACTTAAGCCCGGAACAGTCAAAACAAATAAATCCATAAACTAGAATGTTATACTTGATCAATGCAGGGGTGTATACCTACTTTTGGGCCATCCTGTATTTCTTTCTTTATTGTTTGAAATAGAAAACTTAGATATTGCTATTTTAACTATCTACTCCCAGGAGTTTTGATGATCTCAATAAATGCTGTGAATATATGTACCAAATTTCACAAAATTAAATCCCCACGTTAAGCGGGTTTGCATATCCAGGCTCCTAACTATGAAAACATTTACGCTCACTCCAACCTCAATCATTTCACGAATTCAACCTGTTTTACGTATGTTATTAGGACATAATATCGATTGTGATTTATTCTAAAAACACTTTTATATATTGCAAGAGCTGTAACGTCCAAATATTTACTGAGAACTCATAGTCGTATCGGAATAAACAAAAGCGAGTATGGAACAGTAAACTGCTGTCACAAAAGGCAAAAGAACATGTGCAAAGGCATACAAGACGGTCGAGTGGTTTGGGTCGATACACTATCAATCACATGTTTGTGTGTTCAAACCCGGTAATAAGTTGTTTCTTTTTTAAGTGTCTTCCTATTTTCATCCGGAGGCTGAAAATATTTCTTTGAGTAACTCATTGAAAACTTCTTTTGTTTCAAATTCGATTAGAACGGAACATTATATGAATTGCGAATCTTAAATCCATAGCTAAAAAAAAAAAAAAAAAAAAGTATACTCACTACTCCATTATCCTCTGATTTGTAACGAAAAACTATTTATAAACAGTGGTGACTTCAGAAAATTATCCTCGGGGGGAATTTCAATATGCGGGTGGAGGGCAAACATTGGTAGTCCACATTGAGCACGATTGAATATATGGTCCTGAAGGCGGAAATTTCTTAGCTCGAAAAGGGTCTCAAATTCTCCGTCAAATCACGTCCTGAAAGTATCATTGCTTAAAAGCATTTCGTAGCAAATATAATATTACACTTGTTTCTCGTTTTACATTTAGAATTGGTAAAATCATAACTTACAGAGGATTATAATAAAAGCATAAAAATTACAATACCAATCATGTATAAATTATCCTGTAAGTTACCAACTTTGGGTCAGATTAAAACTCAAATATTTGTTTTCGGATTGCACTTAGAAGTAAGTCCTCTCTATATAATCCTGATTGGAAAGTCATGTATAACTCTAATTAATTAATCAATATTTATACAAATATTTTTTTATTTTACTATTTTTACTATTCAATATTATATACACTTCATTTCCAAAATCAAAATCTCGAAAATGTAGGCTATATTGTACGAGTGCAGATTCGGAAATAAATGATTATTTATCATATATATTGGTCTCTATTCGACATTCTATTTAATCGAATCCGACAAGAACACAAACAGAAACATTGAGAACAGGTGAAAAAAATGAGAGAAATAGGTGCTGTTCTCGGCGAAGACTCGAACTTAGTTCGAATAGTGCTTTATAAGCCAAACGCCTTAGACCACTCGGCTATGGTAACAACTAGTGATTGTAGCAAAGGCTTCGAGTAGTAGTTCCTATTACAGAATAACGATTTCTATTGCCTAAAATTTAAACCTAATTTACTTTGATATAATATATCTATTAATTTGTTTCATGAACACGTTTTCGTTACTTTTATGAATGATGTATGTTGTTGATATAGATTCTATTACACGTTCTTTCGTAAATATTATAGAAAGTATCAGTGTTATTTATGATCTTTCATGGAAATTGACTGGCGCATGCGCAGTACACAGACAATTCAATTCGAAGGCGAGGAAGGAAACGCTAACACACTATTAGAATGTTTCATCGCTGTGAAGTATAAAGAACAGCTAAAATGAATTTTACGCTTGTCATTGCGTAAAGAATCACCAGGTTAATGTTTGTCCAAGTTCTCACTGATCAACTGGACTCATGAAAAATAATTAATTACTGCACATCATTACTGCACAATATGAAGAATAAAGAACGTAAATTACACCACATTGTTCTCGAATTCGAACCTAGGTAAGGAAGGGACAATAAACAAAATGTGATTTATTCACTCGAATTGAGATAATTCAATGAAACTAGAAATTACACAATCAAATGGCAAAACATCGTTAAAAAGACAATAATACTTTTATCCGAGATTTGAAATAAAGTTATTAATTAACTGAAATGAAAGTAATATTGGGCATGATATAGAGTAAGAAAAAAAGTAAATGTATTCTTAGAAACGTTCAAAGTAAATCCACAAATACTTTTTGAAGATATACTACTCTTCCTTAATGTTTTAACAAACTAATAAGTAAACAAGCAAAGGAAAAGAATGAAGAACGAAAGTATTGCTCTTGAAAAAATATAATAAATAAATGAAACTTAAATAAATGTTTACACAAAAAATAACACACTAGTACTTCGTGTAATGACCTCCAGAGTCAATAACTTCTTGAAGTCTGGAGGGGATACTAGATAAAAGTCTCGAGCAATACGACGGTGTGTCACGAAAATGTTGCCACAGTTCCATAACATGATTTTGAAGAAACGTTTGGTCTCTGTCTTCACGTCTCTCTTCCCATTCTTGCACCATGTAGGCCCAGAGATGTTCAATTGGGTTCAAATCTGGGGATAGAGGGGGCCACTCAATACAAATTAACTCTGGATGTTCACTTAGCCACTCTCGTGTTTGCCGGGAAGTGTGAACAGCACTGTTGTCATGCATAAATATATATTCTTCCTGTTCGGGGAAGTTTCTTTCTAAGGACGGTAACAACGTATTTTCGAGGATATTAATGTAAACACTGCTGTTCATTTTCTCAGGCACCGCAACCAAATCTCCAGGACCAGCAGCCGTCATGTATCCCCAAAAGTGTGCTGATATTCGTCCTGAACAAGAAGTTCTGATAATATTTTGTTCAGCATACCTGGTTCCGCGCGGTCTATACAATATAACTCTGCCTTGGTTAGACTTGAAAACCTTCTCGTCGGTCCAGATGACTAAGTCCCAATATGACTGAGGTTGGGTTATGTTATTCTGTGCCCATTCCATTCGTCTGGCCTTGTGAGTTTCAGTCAGGAGAGTCTTCCTAGCGGGTCTTGAACAGTGTAGACCAGCCCCCAATAATCTTCTTCTTATTGTTTCGTGAGAACAATTATATTCTCTGGCTTTGTCCAAGAGGATTGACGTGTGGCGTAGAGGTCTGTTGATTACTTCTGTAACTAAAGCTTGATCTTGAGCTGCAGTTGTCACTTTTGGCCTTCCACTTCTTGACCGAGACCTGAACCATTCACCACCTTCTTCATGTCGATGAACCCATTTCTTGACCGTTTTCTTGTCACATCCCAGATCTCTAGCAATCTGAGGCACAGTTTGTCCCATTTTTGCTCGGCCTATGATTTCTCCTCTCAGAGCAACAGACAGTTCTCCACAACCTTTAGAGCGAGGCATTTTCAGGACCTGTTAGAAATTTGCGTTCTGGCGTGTATGACAAATGTCGGTAAAGTGCATCTTTCTGTTTTTACTGCGCATGCACCAGTCAGTTTTCATGAAAGATCATGAATAATCCTGACAATTGTTGTAATATTTATGAAAGAATACCGTAAACATAAAACAATTTCAACAGACTATTACATCAGGCCAAAATAGGCTTAAACTTCAGAGAATACAAAATAAATTTCATGCTGTAACAAAAGATTGAACACAAAACACGCTTACTATATTTTCAACTTGTGACATTAGCCGAGTGAACTAAGGCATTCGGCTAGAGATTCTGAGGCACCATTCAAGAGAAGTTTGAATCTCACCACAGTACAATTTGGTTTTACCTCTTCTTGACGTTTCTGTTTGTGATCCTGCCGGATTTTATTAATTATAATTTCGTAATACGCTAAAATATACGTAATATTTGAAATTCTTAACCTCCCATTTTTACATTTTTCAAGCTCAGTTGAGAAGAAAGAGGGAAAATGAAAGTACAAACATTTACAATAATTACATAGCATTTACTGTCATTGTAATTGTGGATATTTTATTTATGAAAATGTATAATGAACTAAAAATATATTTACTAGGTCACATGTCTCCATTTTTCGATTCTAACTTGAAAGTTACAGTTTAGGCGGTGACATATCAAAGACCCAGGGGGTTGTAACCCCTCCTATGGAAACTTTTATATTTTATTAAAATAAAAAGTGTTCCAGTTTATAATCTTGGAAAAGCAACAACCACTGTGTGTGGAGGACGATTTATTTATACTACGATTTATCACTTCTAAATGTGTAGAAGATGTGACTGTATATTGTGCATAACATTCAAGAAATATAACACAACGAAGGGACTTCGTAAACCCTTCACGCCACCTCAGGAGGAGGAAATGCGTCCCGTCGTCCCTCGGTTGGGAACTACTGCTTGTGAGGGAAACATTCTAACAGTGTGTTAGCGTTTCCTTCCTCGCCTTCGAATTGAATTGTCTGTGTACTGCGCATGCGCCAGTCAATTTCCATGAAAGATCATAAATAACACTGATACTTTCTATAATATTTACGAAAGAACGTGTAATAGAATCTATATCAACAACATACATCATTCATAAAAGTAACGAAAACGTGTTCATGAAACAAATTAATAGATATATTATATCAAAGTAAATTAGGTTTAAATTTTAGGCAATAGAAAACGTTATTCTGTAATAAGAATTACTACTCGAAGCCTTTGCTTCAATCACTAGTTGTTACCATAGCCGAATGGTCTAAGGCGTTCGGCTTATAAAGCACTATTCGAACTAAGTTCGAGTCTCCGCAGGGTACAGCACCTTTTTCTCTCTTTCTTTCACCTGTTCTCAATGTTTCTGTCTGTGTTCTTGTCGGATTCGATTAAATAGAATGTCGAATAGAGACCAATATATATGATAAATAATCATTTATTTCCGAATCTGCACTCGTACAATATAGCCTACATTTTCGAGATTTTGATTTTGGAAATGAAGTGTATATAATATTGAATAGTAAAAATAGTAAAATAAAAAAATATTTGTATAAATATTGATTAATTAATTAGAGTTATACATGACTTTCCAATCAGGATTATATAGAGAGGACTTACTTCTAAGTGCAATCCGAAAACAAATATTTGAGTTTTAATCTGACCCAAAGTTGGTAACTTACAGGATAATTTATACATGATTGGTATTGTAATTTTTATGCTTTTATTATAATCCTCTGTAAGTTATGATTTTACCAATTCTAAATGTAAAACGAGAAACAAGTGTAATATTATATTTGCTACGAAATGCTTTTAAGCAATGATACTTTCAGGACGTGATTTGACGGAGAATTTGAGACCCTTTTCGAGCTAAGAAATTTCCGCCTTCAGGACCATATATTCGATCGTGCTCAATGTGGACTACCAATGTTTGCCCTCCACCCGCATATTGAAATTCCCCCCGAGGATAATTTTCTGAAGTCACCACTGTTTATAAATAGTTTTTCGTTACAAATCAGAGGATAATGGAGTAGTGAGTATACTTTTTTTTTTTTTTTTTAGCTATGGATTTAAGATTCGCAATTCATATAATGTTCCGTTCTAATCGAATTTGAAACAAAAGAAGTTTTCAATGAGTTACTCAAAGAAATATTTTCAGCCTCCGGATGAAAATAGGAAGACACTTAAAAAAGAAACAACTTACTACCGGGTTTGAACACACAAACATGTGATTGATAGTGTATCGACCCAAACCACTCGACCGTCTTGTATGCCTTTGCACATGTTCTTTTGCCTTTTGTGACAGCAGTTTACTGTTCCATACTCGCTTTTGTTTATTCCGATACGACTATGAGTTCTCAGTAAATATTTGGACGTTACAGCTCTTGCAATGTATAAAAGTGTTTTTAGAATAAATCACAATCGATATTATGTCCTAATAACATACGTAAAACAGGTTGAATTCGTGAAATGATTGAGGTTGGAGTGAGCGTAAATGTTTTCATAGTTAGGAGCCTGGATATGCAAACCCGCTTAACGTGGGGATTTAATTTTGTGAAATTTGGTAGATGGAAAGATAGGTTTGTTCCGCATAATCTTCTGCAATAGATAGCTCCTAAAGCGTTACTAACGAAACTTTTAGTTTATGTAGCTATACATTGTAGTCAATAATATTGTTCCAGGAAATCTAACTGCTACATTTTCAGAACAGTTATACAGGGTGGTCCAGAAGTGGGCTTACCCCCCTTTAGTTTCAACAGTATAGAGTTAGTTATGGTAGAATGTCTGTACACAGTTACGTTGAAGTCTTAAAGAGTTTTAAAAGTCATAAACATCGATATGATCACCATCTATGTCGTAACACAGCTGAATTCTGCGCAAAGTTCTCGCAGATATTTTGCGGAGATTCTCCGGAGTCACGAGGGTGAAGGCGTGTTCCACAGCTGCTCGTAATTCCTACGTTGTGTGATATCGAGTGTTTCTTACTTGTTGTTTAATGAAACGCCAGAGAACCTTGTCTGGTGTCGTCAGATCGGGACTTCTTGGAGGCCAGGCAAAGGGAGCTGGTGAAAATGCACAACCTCTTTCAAACCAGCAGCCAGGAAACATCTGCGAGAACTTGGCGCAGAATTCAGCTGTGTTACGACATGGATGGTGATGATACCGATATTTATGACTCTTAAGACTTCAAGGTAACTGTGTACAGACATTCTACCATAACTAACACTATACTGTTGAAACTAAAGGGGGGTACGTCCACTTCCAGTCCACCCTGTAGATATCATTATTCAAATATTTACTGAAACCGTTTTGTCGCTAGAAATTACTCTTTAAAGGTATACAAGCAATTCGCTGAAACTAGAAAACACACTGCTTTCGTTGATTTTTCTTTTTCTGTGTGACAGCTTTCTTAGGCCAGTTATCCTGAGTGATTTTTTTTTGCTGGATTTTCCTCATTTACACTAGCCGAATACCGGGATGGTAACTAACATAATAGTTCCAGACTGCTTCTTTCTTCCCCACTCCGTGCTTCCTCTGTAATTCCCCCCCCCCCCGGCAGTGTGATCATCGAGTGACGTCATCCTTCATATGTGTGACGGGCTAACATGGCCCCACAAATGCCGAAAGCCCAGAAATCTTAATTCCTAATTCTAATCATTTTCTTTCATATCGAGTAACTGATTTTTGGGTTTTCCGTGGATTTTTTTTGATTGTTTGTTTTTCGAATACAATAATTAAATGTTATTCTGTATTACAATGAGAAAAAAAGAAACATACAGTGTATCCGTATAGTTGCGCAGCCCAAAGTTTGATTGCTTATATCTCTTGAACCAAGAACTATGAAAAAGCTGAGACTTTAAACACATGAAAGCGTGTTTTATGTAGATATTTTCGAGATCATAACCAATGTTGAAATTCGTAACGTTTTTGTGTAGTAATGAAAGAAAGTACCGAAAGTGTAAGATTTTTTTTAAAAAAAATGTACAAAACAAAGAAAATCAATATTCAGATGCAGAAAACTGATTTCCTTCGGGTGAATCCCTGTGTATATGTGTAGTATACAGTGCATCATAATTTATCCATTGGTGTGTACATGTGACAAAGTTGATGCAGTGTTGCCATGTAAAAAGGCTATTTAATGCAAGTCCGTAAAATGGGCGTTATTTTGACAGAAACGCGGCCCCTGCCAACACTGTTGTCGTAAAATTACTGCAACAGGCGTGTTTTAAGTTAATTAATGGTATGCAACGTAGCTGTGATAAGCAATGTGGCATTTTTTTATTTTATTTTATTTTATTTTTTTTTTTTGCGTAAAAACTCATGTTATCAATTATGTGCAAATTCTCATTGCTTATCATTCATTAATCTAAAACACGACGCCTGATGCAGTAATTTTATGAGAACAGAGTTGACAGGGGCCGTGTTTCTGCCAAAATAACACCCATTTTACGAACTTGCATTAAATAGCCTTTTTACATGGCAACACTGCATTAACTTTGTCACATTTACACACCAATAGATAAATGTTGATCAAGGATGTTATAAATAGAGGATCTGCCCATATGTATCTTCATCCTATTAAATCGATGAAGCCAAAAAACAACCGAGCATCAGCACATCTGATTGGCTACTATCGTCTCTGCCATCGTCTGATTGGCTACTTTCGTTTCCGCCATGATTGTTGGCTCAAAACATTGCGATCCTATTGGACGGAGTGGGCAGAGTAGGGCTGGCGAAGCTGTGACGTATGGCTTCAAGATTTTGTTGTAAGGGCAGATCCTCTATTTTATAAGATCCTTGATGTTGATGCATACTGCACATGCACATATACAGGGTTTGTCCAAAAAGTATTGAGACTGACCGCTGCGCAGCGCTACAGTCGACACCAGAACGCTCTTAATTGGCGGAATCGGTGGTGAGGGTCTTACCTAAGCATCGCACGTCGCACCGCGCGGCAGTCGCTTCTGAGCAGTGAGAGAATGAGAAACGATCATTGCGCAAAGTGTGTTTTTTCATTTTGGTCACGGGATAAAAAGCGAAAAATACAGCGGACGATAGATCAGTGATACGCAACGCGATCAAATTCTGCGTTCGTGTAGGCAAAACTGCTTCAGAGACTCTTGCCTTGATTGAGCAGGCCTACGGAGACAATACCATGTCGAAAGCCCAGGTTTTTCGCTTGAATAAGGACTTCAAAGACGGGCGGGAGACAGTTGAGGACAAAGATCGATCTAAACGCCGCGGCGTTTAGATCGATCTTTGTCCTCAACTGTCTCCCGCCGTTCGACGAGTTCTTTTTGTGAAAACGTGTCAAGGCGAAAAAACTTGGACTCTGACCGTCGGTTGAGTCTGCGAAAAATAGAAGAAGAACTTAACATGTGCAAGTCAATGGTACACAACATTGTAACCGAGAATTTGAGCATGAGAAAAGTTTGTGCAAAATTGGTACCAAAATTTTGGAATGATGAACAAAAACAGCGACAAATTGACGTGTGCCGTGAAATAGTAGAGGTTGTGGAAGACAAAGCAGACTTTTTCCTGTTCTCCAAAGTAAAAATCGCCGTGAAAGATCGCCGTTTTGATGACGTTGTCCGCCATCCAGAAGGCCGTAACCAAATCTTTAAAAAGCATTTCGGAAGCTGACTTCCAGGGAGCGTATGAATTATGGAAATCGCGCTGACAGCGGTGCATCAACGCCCAATGGAACTATTTTGAAGAATTTTGAGGAGTTGTTAAAATCGAATGAATAAATTCCTGTTTATAGACTCAGTCTCATTACTTTTGGACAAACCCTGTATACAGGGATTCACCCGCAGGCAAGGGCGCCGATCCTGGAGGGCCCGGGCCCCCACAAAGCTCATGTGCCGTCCTAGTGTATTTATGAATATACAATATTTGGCATAATTTGAATGCAATATGTCTTAACATCCTCATATATATACCTTCTGCGTCTGAGTCCTCCCCCCCCCCATCTCAAATTTACAGAGAAATCGGCGTCCTTGCCCGCAGGAAATAAGTTTTCTGCAACTGAATATTGCTTTTCTACATTTTGTACATTTAAAAAAAATTTTTTTTTACACTTTCGGCACTTTCTTTTGTTACTACACAAAAAAATTACAAATTCCAACATTGGTCATGATCTCGAAAATATTTATATAGAATAGGTTTACATTTGTTTCAAGTCTCAGGTCTTTATAGTTCTTGATTCAAAAGATAAACGCAATCAAACTTCGGGTTGCGCAACTTTACGGACAAACTGTGAAACGTACTGTTATTACTTCATTTAAATCAAAATCTTCAGAAAAGTGCAAAATTTGCCAAAAACCAGATGAAAACCCAGTAAAAAAACATGTTTTAAATATTTTTTCTCACTTTTTGCGCCTCTAATAAGTTATAAACACATTTATGCGACTTTTTTTCTTGTTGTTCGATGTGCTTGATTGGTATTTTTTTTGTAGAGACAGCGAGTGTTTGTTAATATTAGCTGTTGTATTGGGTGTAAAAGAATGTGTATTTCACACAAGAACTACAAGGGCAAAATACGACGATGAGACAACTCTTCACGCAATAGGCTATTTAATACAACAATAGTACATAGTAATGTGGATAATAGGCCGAAACGTGCTAAAGAATAGAAAGTAATAAAAGAAAAAGATAGAATAGGTTATGGTCGGGAAACAGCGTAACGCTTGTGGTTTTCTTGTGTAGTGGGTGTTGGATGGAAACGAATGCAAGGGAGGGACCCGAGAATGCAGTGACACTTGGGACAGGCAGAAATGATTGATGACGCCTTGTTTTCTCCGAGAAATTAATAGCCATTGTAAGAAAACAATTTCTACATCTTCAAGTATAGCTTTATGACTTCTAGTTTTCCAAGGACGTTTCCTCTGCATCTGTCTGTTTACAAATTTGTTTTTACATTGACTGAAGCTTTACGCTGTTTAAATACTCGTTTTTCAGTTTTACAGCTAAGTTTATCGCCACAGATCAAGGGCTCCGATCCTGGGGGGCTGGGGGCCCGGGCCCCCGCAAAGCTCATGCGGGCCCCCCTATTGTATTTATGAATGTACAATATTCGGCATAATTTGAATGCAATTTGTCTTAAAATCCTCATATATATACCTTCTGCATCTGAATGCCCCCCCCCCCCAATTTACGGAGAAATGGGCGCCCTTGCCACAGAGGCAATACCTCGCACGTGTGCTACCTACCATCATCAACATAGGTATTCTGCCATTATTGGCAGGTCGCAGGTGTTATAAAGAAAGTTTCTCAAGCTGATTGGGCTACTCCCATGGTTATTGTTAGAAAAAAGAATGGTACGGTTAGACTGTGTTTGGATTTTAAGCGAACACTTAATTTGGTAACTGAGAAAGTTAGTTACCCTCTTCCAAAAATAGAAGATTTGCTCAATAAATTGACTAACGCCAAATGCTTTGTACTGTTAGATTTGAAGCAGGCATATCTACAACTGGAAGTACATGAAGAATCACAAAAGTACTTAGTGTTGAACACACCTTGGGGATTATACTTACAACATAGGCTACCCTTCGGCCTTAATTGTTCAGCACAAATTTTTCAGAAATTTATGGATGCAGTGCTACAGGATATGGAAGGAGTAGCTTGTCATTTAGATGATGTGCTTATTTGGGGAGTTACTGTTCAAGAGTGTTACCAGAGAACAGTACGAGTGTTAAATAAATTCAAAAGTTGTAATATACAGGTGAATAAAGAAAAGAGCATTTTCTTTGCAGATTCTATAACCTATCTAGGATACGATATTTCTCCACAAGGTATACTTCCAGCAAAGAATAAACTACAGCCTATATTAGACACACCCTCTCCACGAAATGTAATCCAGTTGCAGTCATTTCTGGGTATGCTAAATTTTTATCACCGGAACTTACCTTCTTTATCATCAAGCATCTCCGAGTTATATAGATTGTTGAGAAAAGGTGTAAAATGGGAATGGACAAGCAAACGAGAAGAGGAATTTCGTGCTGCAAAAAATATGCTACAGAATGCGAAACTTTTGAATCCCTTTAATGAAAAGGCCAAGGTAGTTCTTATGACAGATGCATCTCCAGTTGGTGTAGATGCGGTATTATACAATGAAATAGATGGGCAGTTAAAAACAGTAGCTTGTGCATCGGCTACTTTATCAGAAGCGGAAAGGAATTATTCTCAATTTGAAAAAGAAGCTTTAGCTATGATCTTCGGTGTTCGTAAATTTCATAAGTTCTTATTTGGTAGGACTTTTAAAATATTGACGGATTCCCAGCCTGTTAAATGGATTTTTGGATTGAAAGCTCCTCCTGATGGCGCTTCTCCACGTATGCAAAGATGGTTTCTTATGCTGTATAATTATGACTGTGATATCGTTTATAGCAAGTCAGTAAAAGTAGCTGATTTTTTATCTAGATTTCCTCTAAGTGTACCTACGGAAGAAGAGCTAATAGCTCCTGACTACATAAGCGAGATTTCTACTAACATATTGAGTAAAGAGGAGATAGGGGAAGAGTTCCGAAAAGATCACACGTTAGTTCAGATTAAGGAATGGATGTTAAATGGATGGGCTAAACGACTACCTCCTTGTCTTGACTATAAAGAATACCAAGAATTATTTCGAAGAAAATTTCAATTAGAAATTTATGGTGATTGTTTATTTTGGAAAGGAAGGATAGTACTTCCTCGAGGATTGAGAGATATCTACAAGGAAAGACTACACAGTGAGCATTTAGGAAGTTATGCTACAGTAACATTAGCTAATAGGGAAGTGTGGTGGCCTGATATGAATAAGGAATTATATAGGTATTTGCAAAACTGTGAAATTTGTTCTGCGGTGGCTAATAACGCACCTAGAAATAATTTTTGCTCATGGCCCAAGACGGAAAGACCTTTCGAAAGAATTCATGTGGATCATTGCGAAATATTTGGATTTCTCTTTCTGCTTGTGGTAGATTCGTTTTCGCATTGTATTAAAGTTTGGAAAGTAGATTCTACGAACGCTCGCACAACATTGTCTTGTATAGAAGAATTATTTGCATTGGTGGGATTTCCTGGAACTATAGTGACGGATAATGGACCTCCATTTAAAGGTGGCGAATTTCAAGATTATTGTCTAAAGAGAGACATTAAATTACTTTCTACACCGCCTTACTCGCCTGCAAGTAATGGCAGTGCGGAAAGAGCTGTACAAACTTTTAAAAAAACTTCTGAAAAAGAGATATGTACAAAACGGATACAAGGTTACTATTCAGAGTATACTTAGTTGGATAAATGAAATTAATTATGCTCTTCTGCATACTCCAACTAAAGTTATCAACGCTTCTCCAGCTTCACTTATTTTTTTCATTTAAGCCCCACACATGGCACAATATTTCTCCGAAAGTATTTAATAGTCAAAAAGAGAAGAACAATTACTTAGAACATCATAAACCAGATTTGACCGAGGGATTGACAATATGGGTGAGGAATTATACTAGAGAATTACCTAAATTTGTAAAAGGCCGTTTTGTGAGATTTCTAGGTAATAACATTTTAGAAGTGTTGGTGAATGGTACCATTCGTAAGTATCAAAGAAACCAGTTGAGAATTCCTAAAGTGATTTCCAGTGACGAAAATAAAGGAATGAAGGATTCTGAAGATTCGGCGAAATTGAGGCGAAGAGACCAGAAGTGCGAAGGAATTCCGAAATATAGACACACAAGTCAATTAGTAGTTGATCGAAGGTTACAAGAACATTATTTTGATAATACTAATACAAATAGGTCTGAAAAAAGAGGGGATTGTAATGACACCATAACTCAGCAGACTGAGACTATTTGTACACAACACAGAATGTCACAAAGAAAACGAAGACCTCCCGACAGATGGGGATATGATCAATAGAGGACTGGGGGGCGGATGTTGGCAGTGATGTGGAGATGATGAAAACTGCTTAAATTTAAGCACATGCCGAGACTTAAAAAAAATAAAGAAGATTGTTTTGATTATGATCATGTGTACTTAAGAATTAGTCTTTTGAACAGTTTGAAATATGTTTGTATATGTTAAATAATTTAGACTACCTTTTGAAAATGAATTATAACCGATAGCACTATAAGTAGTGTAAGTGTGAATAAATAAAGAAAATTTAGAAAGATAACAAAAACTGTGAGAAAAAATGATCTTCGAGGCGTCGAGCGTAAAGTCTAGCCAAAAATGAAGATGAGGAGGACAGCTCCTCTTCGTATTTATAGGGAACTACCCAGAGGGACGCTTTGACCTTCCTTACAAACAATCCATTGATACTCCAACAGAAAACGGTCTCCCTCTCTCCAAAGCTGTCTGGCCAAATCTAGAAATAAACTGGTTTCTAAAACTATCAAGAGGGAGAGAAAGATTTTTGTCAATATTTTTTTTTAAGAATAAAAAAAAATACATGGAATATAAAACATATATACAATAATAATATTGATAATAATTCTTACATGCTAATCAGAATATATGAATTAAATACTACCCAGGCCTGGGATCCCCATCTTATTTAATTTTATCATAATTAAACATATAATAATAATACTAATATATATATACAGTGGCGTATTTAGGGGGGGCTTCCGGGCTTAATCCCTCCCCGAAATCTTACTTACTATAGTAAAGTATATGGGATATCTTGCAGAATTTTCACATTTTCAGGCAAACCCCCCCCCCCCCGAAAGTTAGCAAAGCCCTCCCCGAAACAAAATCGTAAATACGCCACTGTATATATATATATATATATATATATATATATATATATATATATATATATATATATATATATATACGTACCTACGATATTAAGTTTTTTAATATATACAAGCAAGAGGCATAAAGTGACTCTTGCACAACTGTACCTAAAATTTACGTGAAATATATTTGTTTTACTATATAACAATTTCCCAACTTTGAATGTGTTTGTTTTCGATTTTTTATTTACTATTTTTCACACGATGGGACAGGATTCATACTTGCGAGGCTTACCCACTATTCAACCTATTGAGCCATGTATTTGAAACGTACCCTGCATCGCTTTCACGAAACCTTTTGTCTCTTGACCATATTACCCACGTACCCATATTTACCCCACATAAATCCACGTGCCCATATTTACTCCCGCGTAAATCCACGTACCCATATTACCCCGAATGCCTCATCTCATATTACCTCATCTTGCTATATTTTATTTAGGTTTGCTACACTGTTCGTACACGATTCTGCAGCGTGCGCCATGCCTTGCGAACAAAGGGAAACACCGTGGACTCTACACATCAGTAACCAAGTTTTCGTAATTGTTTTATATATTCGGACAATATCATAAGTTTTATAGGTGCAGAATAACAACATGCATTTTATGGGGCAAGAAAATTGTACATCACTTACCTTCAAACCATTAATATTCTCTGATTCCACACTTCATAAAACACAGTCGCAACCAAGACACCAATAGTGCTTCCAACCCACACAACAAGAAATTTCATCTTGTACTTGCTGTGCTACGAGGAGGAAACGTTATTTCCGCTCATATTCCCCGATGCCCATATTCCCCCTATTTACCTTATATGAGGGGCAGTCAAAAACTTTCCGAAATTATAATGTAATCATTTATTACCACAGTATAGATACACATTCACTTAATTGCTTTCAAAATAAGCTCCTTAAGAACACACACACACTCGTTACACCGCTCGTGCTGGAAACAACGCTGGAAGTCCTGCTTTGGTATGTTTCGAAGTTCAGTAGTTGTGTTGGTTTGGATGTCTTCTATGGTAGCAAAATGGCTCGTAGAAATGAACATTCCCCTCCTCTACCAACCTCCCTATTCACCGGTTTTAGCACCAGCGGATGTCTGGCTCTTCAAAAAGGGCTTCCAAGGTAACCGTTTTGCCACCGTAGAAGACATCTAAACCAACGCGACGGTTGAACTTCGGAATATAGCAAATAGGATTTTCAGCGTTGTTTCCAGCAATGCCAGAAGCGGTGGAGCAAATGTGTGTGTTCTCAAGGAGTCTATTTTGAAGGCAAATAAGTAAATTTGTGCCTATATTGTGGTAATAAATAGAGTTCAAGAACTTTTTGACTGCTCTTCGTATATATATTAAATTAAAGCGCATATATATATATATATATATATATATATATATATATATATATATATATATATATATATATATATATATGTATGCATGTATGTATACAGGGGTTGAACAAAAGATTTAAAAACACTTCATACAGCACACGTAAGTTTGGCCCTCCACTGTACAACACGTGTTGCGGTTGCCGATCGTTTTTGCCTTCAATGTGTCATGTGGACCTTCCTCTTCCGTCAGCAGTAACCAGTTCACTTGTGAGTGTCGTGGTGTGAAAGTGGTGCGGTAAAATGGGCGACCTGACAGACTTCCAAAGAGGTATGATCGTTGGTGCTCGTCTGATTGGAGCTTCAATGGCAACAGTGTCGAACATCGTGGGGGTATCGAAAGGCACTGTGTCCAATGTCACGAGAGCATACACAATTCATGGGCAAACGACGTCTGCAAAGCACAACACTGGTCTAAAGACAATTCTATCAGATAGGGACCGGAGGGCATTAAAACGGATTGTAGCAGATAAAAAGAAGACCACTGCAATAAAAATTACGTCTGAACTCAATTCCGGCCTACTGAACCCGGTTTCATCGAAAACAGTGCGATGGGAACTTCATAAAATGAAAATTTATGGCAGGGCCGCTATCGCCAAACCCCTGGTCACAGCAGTAAATGCGAAGAGGCGTATCCAGAGTGGGAACACGTAATGTGGTCCGATGAATCCTTGTTTCCAACAACCGGTTGTGTTAACGTATGGAGACAGGGGCAGATCCAGGGGCAATCGCCGCCCCCAGAAGAGGAAAACTGTCTTATTTTATATATATAAATAAAACCCATTCCAACGTTTGGAGCCCTTAAAAGTAGCAGTATGACCATCTACCCCCCCCCCAGAAGTCGGTCCTGAATCCGCCCCCGTATGGAGAACACCGTCGCAGGCCTATGATACAGACTGTCTGCTCCCAACTGTAAAGCATGGGGGTGGTTCTGTTACAGTATGGGCAGTGATATCGTGGTTTTCCGCAGGCCCCATCTTAGCCCTGCATGGAATGCTGAATGCTAAGGCCTATAAGACCATTTTGGGGGCCAGATTCTACCCATGGCCCAAATATTGTTCCCTGATGGTGATGACATCTACCAAGATGATTTGGCACCCTGTCACGCTGGTAAAACGGTGAAATCATAGTTTGAGGAGCATGACAAGGAGCTATCACACCTCCCGTGGGTCCCACAATCACTAGATGTGAACATCATTGAGCCATTGTGGTCTGAGTTAGAAAGGCGTGTTCGGTCTCATTACCCTCCACCAGCATCCCTTAAGGAACTGGAGCATGTTTTGGAGGAACAATGGTACAAAATTCCACACACCACGATTGAGGAGCTGTATACGTCCATTCCACGTCGGATCTAAGCTGTTTTGGACTACCTATGATTTTCACACTTTTGCAAACGTTTTAAATTTTTTTGTCCAACCCCTATATATATTTGGTCTAGGAATTAATTCGTGCGGGTGGACAAGAGATGGCGCAACGAATGGAGAGTCCCACAGTTCCGTGTATCCACACATGTGTTGCAAACCCCTGTCATCGCGTATCGTTCGTAGTATAGGGCAGTGGATTAAAGCGTCAACAACACCAGTTTGTAGTTAAGTGAACATGGCGCAATTTGTGCCTGATAAAGTGTTTTTGAGGGGTGTCCTGCTGCATTACTTTAACATGCAGAAAAGTGCGACTGAAAGTCATCGTATTTTGGTGGAAGTGTATGGTGACCATGCTCTAGCTGAGCGAACGTGTCAGAAGTGGTTTGCACGGTTTAGAAGTGGTGATTTCGGCTTGGCAGACCAAGAGCGAGCTGGACAGCAAAAAAATTTCAAGACGAAGAATTGACAGCATTGCTTGAGCAGGATTCGTGTCAAACGCAGGAACAACTTGCAGCAGCATTAGGCGTTGATCAAACAACAGTCTTCAAACGCTTGAAAGCCATGGGAATGATTCAAAAGATGTCACATTGGGTTCCACATGAATTGAAAGACAGAGACTTTGAAAGACGAAAAACCATTTGCGAATTGCTGCTTCAACGACAGAGCAGAAAGGGGTTTCTGCATCGAATTATTACGGGTGATGAGAAGTGGATCCATTACGAGAACCCTAAACGAAAAAGGCCTGGGTGAAACCAGGTGAACCAGGTCCATCACAACCAAAACGAGATATTCACTGTGCAAAGGTTATGCTGTGCATATGGTGGGATATGAAAGGTGTGGTGTACTATGAGCTGCTGCAACCGGGTGAAACTATGAATGGAGAACGTTATCGACGACAATTAATGCGTTTGAAGCAAGCTCTGGCCAGAACACGACCAGAATGGGAGAACAGACATGATAAACTTATTGTTCAACATGATAACGCTCGCCCACATGTCGCAAAATCGGTCAAAACCTATTTAGAAAATGTCGGATGGGAAGTTTTACCCCACCCGCCGTATTCACCAGACGTTGCTCCTTCGGACTACTACTTGTTCGATTGCATGAACAACGATTTGATTGGACAGCGGTTTACTTCTTCAGAAGATATCGAAACATGGGTCTCTGACTGGATCGCTTCCAAGGATGAGGACTTCTTTCGCCACGGAATCCGTCCATGGGCGAAAGTGGTGGCTAGCGATGGACAATATTTTTCTTAAGGTATTTATGTATTTTGTGTTTGTACTACAGCTTCAATGTATGCGTACCAACCGCACGAATTAATTCCTAGACCAAATATATTAAAGCTAATAAGCTAATACTACCTTTATTTTGCCATTCCAGTGAAAAAAAAAAAAAGACGTAGCAGAAGTAAATGAAATGAAATGAAATCTTTGAGTTTTACGTCCCATGGTTATACCGGGAAGGCTAAAGGAGACGGTGATGATGAGTAATGAATGAAATGGTGGAATGAAGAAAGTGGGAGGAAACGGGAGAACCCCGAGAAAACCCACGCACACGGTGTTTGTTCACCACAAAGTTCACTTGGCGGGGGCTAAGAATGTTTGTGGGGCAATGCTTTGAAATAAGCAGATCTGCCATTTGTAAACTCCGTACCCCAGAACTTGAAACAATAAAAAGACAGAAACCGGAGTACTGCTAAAGTCCTACATTTTCACTATTTATTTGCGAAAAGTAAGCTGAAATCTTGTATTTCAAAAGCCCATTAAGGTTCTTCATTTCCATATGCTACAAAATGTCGAAGTGCGTATGGTTTCTTTACCGTCAATTTTACGGCTAGCACTCCAGTAGGGCAAATATAATATACTAGATTTCGGCAGCTAGGGACTTCGCCCCTAGACCCCTGAAATTTCCCGGCCTACATCCTCGCACCTCTCATATCCCTAACATATTCCTAATCTTAAGGAATTTCGAGATATAGTCATATCATAACAGTTGTAAACCTCACTTTTTCCCTCTCTTCTAAGGGAAATATTAAAAAACTCTGAAACACTTCTTTGATTATCATGTCTCTGTTTTTAAGGGATTTTGAAATATGGTCATCTTATATAGTGCCTCGCTTCCACGTCACCACATATCATTATTTAATTTTATTGTAATTTCAATTTGCACATCTTGTTTTAGTTAAATTTTTATGTGTAATGCTAGTTGTTACGATTATGATTATTTGTACTCATATTATAAATCTGTACTGAAGTTTCGTGTGTGAAATGTATTTCTGATGAGTGAAGTTGACTGAGAGTTTTGATATTTTATAAACAAGTGAGTTTCGTTTCGCAGTGTGAAATTGCGACAAACTTCTAACTATGGGAATTCAATATTCAAATTTGAAGTAGTACATCTAGAACTACTGGTTACATGCAGGAATAAGATTAAGCTAGAACCTGTTCAACAGACGCTGAATCCAGATCAGAAGGCCGTTACTTGCTATGCCTTACTATTTTTGTTCTGTGGCGATAAAGCTGAAACAGGAATCGTTAATTTGAATCGATTCTAGATTGAATAGATGATTAAGAGAGGAGATTTGGGGAGTTGAATCGATTACAAAAAACTGTATTCCGATAGATTCTTAACGTTTTTGCTCTCCAGAATCAAATCTGAGTCTTCAGTGCCAAGGGTACATACGGAACAATATAGCCACAAGAGTATTCTTCCTTTTTGAATGGGATCACTTCTATAACGTTGATCGAGGGACCTCTTATCTTGTTACTTTTTAATTTGATTTTTCTTCTCCTTTTTGGAGAATTCTAGCATTAGTACTAACTGCATATAGCCAAGCTGTAATTGGAAATATAATTTTAAAAAGTATCCCTATTTTCTCTTTCTCTTTGTAGGTCCATAATATTGTGTTGTATCCCGACAAGCACTCGTGGTGTAAGACAACACCAATCAAGCAGGTGGTTGGTTATCCCGGATGCACTTCAGTGGAGATTGACAACAACGTGTGTGTGGGGACATGCTTCAGCTACACTATTCCACGGACTTTACCCAGCACCCCGGGAGAGATGATAGACCCGTACTGTGATTCATGTAAACCCTCCGAGGTCATCTGGAAGCAGGTAATTATATTATTGTATTTTTTTCTGATCATTTTAGTAGAGAAAGAAAATAGTTTCTTTGGTAATGTGTTTTTACGAATATTATTTTCTCTGAAATGCGTTTGCATCATACAAATGAGTGGGGTCTCTGGAAAATCGTCTGAGTACGAGGGTGAATTATAAAGTTCATGGCCCGACCTACAAATTTAGAAAATATTTAGATAAGTTATATTTTATTTTTCCACGTAATCCTCCTCGATCGAGATACATTGACGCCACCTCTCCGGTAATGCTTCTATACCACTTTTAAAAATGATTCCTGGAGTCCTACAAAATATCACAGTGCAGCACTTTTCACCTCTGTATTTAAAGTAAATCACTGACCCTCCCTTTAAAAAAAAATCAGGTTTCTAAACAAGTGAAAGTCCGAGGGTCCAGATCAGGCGAATAGGGTGAGTGCGACAACAGTTCAAACTCACATGAATGAATTTCTGCCATGGATGCAAGGGACGTGTGAACGCGCATTGTCCTGGTATATAACATCTGTCTTCGCAGCATTCCTGACCTTTTAATTCTGATTTCCTCAAGCAGACGTCGCAGAAGGTGCAGTAGTATTTAGAATTGACACGTCTTTTCCTTTTCCAAGAAAGCAATCGGAATAATGTCCGCAGCATCCCAAAACATTGATGCCATAACCTTAATTGCAGGCAAAACTCGTTTGGCGTTCTTTGGGACAGGAAATCTAGGTCGTTTCCATTGCTTCGATTGTTATTTTGATTCCAATGTATGATGGTGTACCTATGTCTCGCCCATAGTCACAAATCTGCTAATAAACTCCTCTGGATCACTTTCAAGCAGTTCCAAATGATCACGGGAAAGGGTGAATCAATTTCGTTTGTGTTTAACTTAAAGCAACTTGGATTCCTATCTCGCAGATACCTTAGATAACCCTAATTCTTTTACAATAATGTTTTGTACTCGTTCATAGGAAATACCCACAGTCTTAGCTGCCTTTAGGATTTTGATTCTGCGGTCATTCAAAATCAGGTCACAAATTTTATTGACAATTTTCTGTAGTGCTCGGCGTTGAAGGCCTGCCACTGCGGGAGCCATCTTCAATGCTGTTTCTGCTACGCTTAAATTCAGCTACCCACTTTTTCACCGTGGAATACGAGGGCACGAAGTCTCCTAGTGTCTCTATTATATCCATATGAATTTACTGTGATCTTATGCAGGTATTTAATGACACCTTGATGGTCGATTTTCTCCATGTTACAAATTTCCGTCTCTTCCACCGACCTAACTCCTCACCTGAAGCAGTAGAGAAATGAAATTTTAGTGAGCACCAACGGATATAGCTACGCAGCTAATGTATACAAACATAGAATAATGGCTTCCTTCCTAGTCAGGCCAAGAAGTTTCCAATCCACCCTCATACATAGTTGGAGTATAATTGATTTTTTCGCTGGTGGTTACTCTTGTAAAGTAAGATTAGCTAAATGTGAATAAACATCCTGAAGAGTAAGAAGGAGTCTCATCATACTCCCAAATAAGTGTATTACACGAGTTATTGGTTCCAGAACTGGACATCTAAACTCAGCTGTAATGTGAGGTAGTTAGGATTATTATAGTCCCTCCATAATTCCCAGAAATTTCCCAGATAATGGATTGGAAGCTGTCAGATTGCGGTCATATATTGTGAGACTCGTTACTTATGTGGCAGGATGCCTCCTGGGACCAACCGTAGGATAGGAGCCTACTTTAACGTTACGGTACCATAACAATAAGTACCGATAGAGTTCTAATCGCAAGAGGAGTTCTCTCCATCAGTAGGTGTAACTGGTAGGTGGGTTTCACTCCACCGCGCTAATAGATGTCCTTCTCTTGAAAGTGTTTATATTGTAATTGCCAATTTTGCTCAGTAGTAGAGCGCTCACCTTTGTGCGGCGGGTACCTGGTTCGATTCCCTTTCACACGAGTTTGTAGTGAACAACATCGTGTCCGTGGATTTTCTCGGGGTTATTCTGTTTCTCCCACATTTTCATTCCACCAATTATGTCATTGTCATTCACTTTAGCTAAAGGGCATAATCATGGGACGTGAAACCAAGCCTGCAGTCAGCCCAAAAATGTAGGGGGGGGAAGCGGTAGAAGTTATGGGGGTCCGATCCAACCATATTATAGTTCATTTGCAAGCTTACTGTAAACATTTTAGGGGGGTAGTAGAAACTTTGGGGGCCGACCCCCATGACTCCCGTGGAAACGGACCTGCGTGAAACAAAAAATTGTATGTTCATTTTCATTTTTCTATAATAATTCTTCCAATATATGCAATCAAAATTTTTCATCAAATACATTTTTAAAAAGAAAAATCCCGTTAATCGATTAGAGCATAATACGAAACTGCTAAGTTAACGGAAGGGCTTTCATCCAGCTGCTAATAATCTTAACTCAATAACGAGGCCAGAGCAAAACAATGGAAGTTCCTTTATGTCCTTGAATGAGAACATATCAGCTTTTACAGATACACTTTTGTTTCAGTTTGTTCTTTTTCTATTATTTTCCTCCTTCCATTCATTAGAAAGCAATTGTTCATGCGTGAATGATTCAGTCATGGTAGAATTCCGAAAAGAAGGAAGAAAAGTACATCACTAACGTAAGAGTAAACATTTCTCCAATGTCTTGTTTTCACAATAAAATTTGAAGGTCGGAGAGCATGCGTTATGTGCAACTGTGTCAATGTTCAATTGCAGAGTACAAGGAAAACGTACGGGACAAAAGAATACAATTTCCATTAAGTAAGTTAATGATTTACAAATGTTTCGAATTATTGTATGTAGCCGAAAAGATATGATGCACACGACATGCAAACAGAACCACAAAGCATGCAATGTCACATAGCTACCGTCTGATGTTCTTTTTATTTTTTTGTTAATGAGTGGCTAATTACCAATACAAACATATGCAAACACTTGAAGAAAGAAGGAAACAGTGCAAAATTAGAACAATGTCATAACTAGAGAGCGGATTTTAAGGTGCAGCACCTTTTCTAAAAATGTAGTTGTTAAACAACCAAAGTTCAAAATATGTTTCCGGGCATGAAACGAACTGAAATGAAGGCACTTTGTTGCACCTTTTTCGTGAATGTTGCACCTTTTTTTGCTAAATTAATAAACTTTCCCCTTTTCTTACTTCTTTTAGCCTTAAGCTCCTTTATTGTCTCTTTTTTCTATTTTTTTAAAAATGTGGAGAGAACAATATGTTTTATTTTCAATCTGGTTTACATATAATATTCCATAAATTTAGACACAATCTTGACGGATTTGCTAGGGACAAATTTGAACTGAATTTGCTAAACAATCCGGACGTAGAAACCTTTGCAACGTCAACTGAACTTCCTGTCCATGTGCTTACAAGATATGCATCACTGGTTTCCATTGATTTCGAGCAATGTTTAAAGATCACCTGAACTCAAAGCGACAGAAATTAACATTCGAAACCATAGAAATATTGTGCATAATCAAGTATAACCAGTTTCAGAAAACCCAGTAGTATGGAACGGTTTCTCAAGCCACAATATTGCTAAATTAGTGTTTTTTTTATGTATATTTTTTTTAAGTATCGAGTTGATTTTAACCACAATTTAATTACAAGAATGTTGAATAAGTTTATGAGAATAAATAAAACAATTTTACAATTTATGTCAAATGTTTAAAGCCTAGTTTTTAACAATATTTGTTGGTGTAATGAATAAAGAATGTTCACGTAACTGTATACTATAGCACTTAATAAAGATATCCACATTTTTGCACCTTAAAATCCGGTCCCTAGTCATAAACCATGAAATAATCAAGATTTCTGCATGATTTTTTCTTTTAGAAAAAAAATCAGTATTGGAAATCCTCATTGGGAACTTCAAAAATGAATTAAAACTTGAATTTTAGATTTTTCACTTAATTCCGACGAGAAATAAGTAAGTGCCATATATGACACACAACTCACAAAGAACATGTCAGATGACACCAAAATATCTTATTCATACACGTCAATATCTCACACAGCACACAAAACAGTCATTTGATGCCTTTGATAAATCACAGAAAAGCTAAAGTGAAAAAAGGGTATGTGACATATATGGCACGGCATGCGGTAAGGGGTTAAGTAGTTTTATTTTTGTTAATTTTTAGGGAATAGGCCTATTGTGGATTCTGGTATATTCAACTTCACTTTTTATTTTTTGTAAGTAACTCAGTACCAAAATTATGATATTTCTTTCAGTTATTACAATAAAACTTCATTAAATGATCTAATTATTAAATTGTTTCTTTCAACTCGTTGGTCATACATGCTTGTTGTCACCCCGGTTACCCTAGCAGACATCTGTGACATTAAATAGAATTTATAAACAAGGTTGCCAGCAACATCTAAAATGTAAACCTATAACGTGCTATATATTCATAATTCTACATTCACAAATCAAAATTAAAGAAGGCATAACACTAGTTAACAAAGGTTTTGTTACATAAAAGGAAATACCTGTTCTTACAGGAACTTTTTGCGCTGAATTCGAATATGCACTCGGTTTTTCTCCATCACGTACGATTTTCCCTAACAGAGGGATTTTCGAGAAAATCCCTCAAAAATTTCCCTTTTCGTTTATTTTACACCCCAAGATCTTGTCCCCTTGCATATACTAAAATAGAAATTATACCTAAGTATACTTTGATTCATATTTAACAAACCCTACAAGTTTCGTAATAATCGCTTTATTCTTTCTAGAGAAATATATATGTTTGTATGTATACTGTGTGTACTGTTTATTGCACCATATAGTAATGCTTTCAGATCTCTTAAGTTGAGGTAAAACGTTTTGCTTTATTACCACAAACACATATATAAAATATAATACAATATAATTTACAAGTGTGACAATTTACAATAAACAATAATACAAATGTACCAAAAGGTCATGAAAAGACAATCAAAACTATCACAATATATGAAACTTCCATTGGGTTACAAAAACGTACACTACTTCCTTCTTTTGTAAGAAATGTTGCATTCTCTAACAAGACCCCAACAATAGTCCCCCATCATTGAAGGATCCCATCGTCCCTGGTACCTTTTCTCCATTGCCATTATATCTTGGTGGAATCTTTCCCCCTGTTCGTCGCTGAGAGCACCTAGATTAGCAGGAAAGAAGCTGAGGTGGGAGTGCAAAAAGTAGATTTTTAAAGACATCCTACAACCCAACTGTTTGTATTTCTGTATCATGTCCTGTACGATTTCTGTGTAACTCTCAGCTTTGTTATTGCCCAGAAAGTTGCGCACAACACACTTAAATGCTGTCCAGGCAGCTAGCTCAGCACTGTTTAACTTGCTGTCAAAGCTATCATCAAGCATTAATTTCCTAATTTGGGGACCAATAAACACTCCCGCTGAAATGTTAGCATCACTCAGGTTAGGGAACTTATCTCGCAAATACTTGAAACCTTCACCAGATGTGTCCATGGCTTTGAGAAAGTTTTTCATAAGTCCTAACTTGATATGAAGTGGCGGTAGTAATATCTTATTAGGATCTACCAAAGGAGCGTATTTGACGTTGCATTCTCCAGGTACGTAATTCACTCTAGGTTCCCATTCCTTCACTTCATAATGTTTGTCATCAGCTCGGCTATCCCATAAACATAAAAAACATTGGTACTTCGTGTAACCGCACTGCAGTCCTAATAAAATAACAACTACCTTGAGATCACAACATATTTGCCAACAATAGTCCTTGTAATTTATAAGATTTAGCAAAGTTGACATGGTGTCATAGGATTCCTTAATCTTCACTGAGTGCGCAAATGGTATAGAAGGTTTTTTATTTCCATTATGTAAAAGGACAGCTTTAAGACTGACCTTTGACGCGTCGATAAATAACCTCCATTCTTCTGGAACGTAAGGAATTCCTAGCTCCGCCATCAACCCATTTATATCCGTACATACGCACACATTATCTTGCATTGAGAAATAGCTTGAAAATTGAACATGCCTTTTCCTGTACACTGATATGTTCGTTTCTGCATCCAATAAGTTCCACTGCTGGAGCCTTGATCCCAGAAGTTCCGCCTCTTGTTTTGTCAGGTGCAAATCACGGACTAGGTCATTAAGTTCACATTGCCGGATGAAATGTGGCTCGCGAACACAGTCAGGGATGAACGTTGGATCCTTGGATGTACATGTTGATGTCGATGGTTCATCAAGGTCATGATCATCATCAGTCTTTTGGCCATATCTCTTCCCAGTTGGTAGGGGGCTCGGGAAGTGGAAGTTCATCCCCGTGCGGAATAGGTCTAATTGCGGATTTAACGTTGGGATAACTTATTGTGTATTTGCTTTTTTTTTAGAATGTCCCTTAACTACTGTGAGACAAAAATAACAATTACCCAGATGGTTGGTGGGTTCTCTCCACACCATTGGTACAGCAAATTTCATGAACCTCCGTTTCCCTTTGGCCCATGCAAGTAAAGTGACGTAGCACGACGCACAAATTATGTTGGGTGCCCAAGTTTTGTCCTGATCTCCCACACGACATCCGAAATATATATAATATGCTAGTTTCACCGATGGCGTAATGGATCTACACTGTCCTTTAACTACAAACTGGCCACACACATAACAAAAACTATTTGGTGAGTTAACACACGAACGCCGTCCTCTTGACGCCATTGTACTGATCACAAACTAAACTTCTGGTCTTAGTTGGGTATAATGCCGTTAAGATCAAACATGAAAGCACTCTTAGCAGCAAAGACAACTTTGAAAGTGAAGTAGTGTTAAACCACACGTCAATATAAAATTGTAAAAAACTCCCTCACCAGGTGTCAAGAACACAAGAAAGAAAGAAATGCGCGGGGGGAGGGGGGAAACGATACCGTAGTGGAAAATTCAGACTGCATTAGTTCATTGTTGTCAACAATGAGTCTGTATTCCATTCTTTCTTTCTTTTGCATTCTGTTACATTTGATAACAAATATTGATAACCATTTCATGAACAAAACGAAAAAACTTGGAGAATTGTATATATATGTATTAAGATATACATATACTGTACGTTTAAAAAATATATACGTTGGAAGTACATTCTATTTTTATACACGTTTCTAATTTACAGAGAGCAATACAAGTGTGTTGTTGACTATTGTAAATATTCACTTTTATGTCTGTGTTTGTAGTAATAAAGCAAATCGTTTTTACCCCAACTCAGGAGATCTGAATGCATTACTATCAGGTGCAATAAACAGTGCACACAGTATACATACAAATATATTTATTTCTCTAGAAAGAACAAAGCGATTTTTACGAAACTTTTAGGGTTTATTAAATATAAATCAAGGTATACTTAGGTATAATTTCTATGTTACTATATGTAAGGGGACAGGAGCTAGGGGAATAAAATATCTGAAAAAGGGAAATTTTTGAGGGAATTTCCTGAAAATCCCTCTGTTACGGGAAAACTGTACGTGATGGAGAGAAACCGAGTGCAAAGCGCAAAAAGTTCCTTTAAGATCAGGTGATTTTTCTCATGTAACAAACAAAAAGTTTAAATTTCTTAACTAGTGTAATTCAAAACTTAAAAAATGTACCCACTAAATTTTACAAGAATTATTCAAATAGAAGGTGAATATTACACACCATTATGAAGAAGTAAGTTCAAAACAAACAAACAAAAAAATCTTAACCAGTAGTGACCTTAGATAAATCGTAATCCAAAGTATACAATATTAATCTTAGTAAAGCCAACTCTGATTGAGACCTACTTAGAACATAATTACTTCATTATAGAATGGCGAAAATACGAGGCGTCCCGTTATCAAAAATATTTTTATACACTCACTTTCAACTTGTCTATCATTTAAGACTTACATTCTAAGTGGGTGTCAATTAAAGAGGGAATTCTGGAGATTAATAATTTGGAATTGAATACTTCGGATTACGATTCATGTAAAGTCACTTCCAGTTTATATCTCTTAAATTATAAACGAGTTGAAACTTAATGTATAAACGTATTTTTGCAAATACCTCGTATTTTCGACCTTTTGTAATGAGGTCTGTACATTCTAAATGTGTGTCAGTTAAAGTGACCTTTATCACAATTAATATTTATACTTTGGATTACAATTTACCTAAGGTCACTTCTGGTTTGGTTTTTTTTTTTTTGTGTTGAACTTACTTCTTCATAATGGTGCGCAATATTCACCTTCTATTTGAATAATTCTTGTAAATATGTCGGTTTAGTGGGTACATTTATAAGTTTTGAATAATGTTTATTATTATTATTATTATTATTATTCGGTTTGTGTATGTAGAACTGTGAATATAGCACGATATAGCTTTAAATTTTGCTGGCAACCGTGTTTATAAATTTCATGTAACAGGTGTCTGCTAGGATAACCGGAGTCTCATTGTCTGACCCCTTCTGCGATTTAGATGCAGAATTCAATCCTTAAATTGTCAATAATAATAATAATAATAATAATAATAATAATAATAATAATAATAATAATAATAATAATAATAATAATAATAATAATAATAATAATAAGTTATATAGTTATGTAGTTTTCAATAACGAAGAAATCTTGAATAAAAATAGAAGAGACCAAGTATCAAAATTTGTAGCCTCTTTGAAATTTGCTAAAACTATATTATAAATATTCGTTACAAGTGGTTCTTTCATTCATAATTTTATAACTAGCGCCCCTTTGCTCACTCTTCACGTCACGCAAGGAGTGCGCACTCCAGCTTGGAAACCACTGCTTTAAATGCACGGCTATTCGAAGCGTTCGCAAAGCGTTTTTGTTGCTCATGCGTACGCTTGAAATACGCTGACCATGTATTTAAATGTAAAGGCTAATCACAATGCACTGCAAACGTGAAAGTAATAATAAAAAAAGCACAGAGAATGTAGGCTCAAGCGTATTTGGTGCGTTTCGGAACAATACACCGCCTGCTGTTTAAAAGATGTCTAAAGGAAGGGAAAAAGGAAAAACATGTTGCCAGGCAAGGAGATTTTAGCAAGAAACGGCTGTTTGGAAGATGCTTTGTGCAGAGTATTGGAACTCTCCTATTATAGACCTGGAAACCCGTAGTATGATTTATAACTCTAGTGAAAGTAAAATCACTGAATAGCCACCTAGGTCGCATTTGCTGCGGGGGAAGAGGGGATAACGCATGGGAAACGCATTCTCGAATAGCCATATACACTTAGACCATGTCACTTTCAGGTGATAGATTTTACTAACCAAGTCCACGACTTACCTCAGGGAAAACTTCCGCAGAGAACATTCCTCAGGGAATACTTCAACAGATCCCTTTTGTTGCAAGGTTTTTTTCTGCATAGGGACCATTTGTGTTCATTTGGTAAGGATATCTGACTGTAGCGATGACTAAACCAGTTTCCCGACAGTGTTTCACTACTTGTTTGTGCGACAAATGCGCGTAAGATAAGAGTCACGATGAACTTTCGTCCGGCTTTACACTAGCACCAACACAACACTCTGGGAGCTGCAACACTAATAACAACCCTTGTTTTATGAACCTTACGTAACTACACAGGTGGCAGCAGTGTTACTAAATTGGTCTGATATAAACCGATCAACTTTCTGTAAATGTCATATGGATTATGGTATCTGCTGCCGTTTCCATTATTAATGAGGATTCAAATCTATTTTAGGAGTGTTGAAATGTCTAGAGCCTTTTTATTTCAACTGTGTCTCTGCTGGCACTACTGTGGATGTCTATTTTCCTGTACTTTTCTGGAAAGAGGAGGGACAAGTTACTTTGGCCGAGATCCTTCAATAGTTGGATGTGCACAGGGTTGCCAGATTGACAGATTTTGCTGTGCATTGTCTTGTTAGGCATTCTAAGTAGACTACGACCGTCACTCGTCAAGACCAAACGAATAAATGACAAATTGGCAACACAGCAGAGATCGTTTACTTCTTTTCCTAAAGCAAAAGGAGGGTTTCCTCCGTGAGAAGGTGGCGGAGGTGGGGCTGAAGTATGTTTCACATATTTTCCGAGGGCATACTTGAAATAGCAAGACTCTAGTGATGCTTTTGGCCAGCAAAACAATATATACTTTTTAAAAAAATGATTCATTTATTATAATTATTGTGATATCTTGATTACATTATAATGGTCTATTAGTTCTTTAATTAATTTTTAATTATTAATTTCCAGGTAATATTGGACTGTAGTGAAGAGGTGGAAACCGAGAAATTGCACAAGCGTGTGGAGATAATCACCAATTGCAGTTGTACCACCTGCGACGCCGATGACTCCCACGTGACATCTGGAGACGGCGATGATGGTCCCAAATCATTGGATGTTCCAGAGTTGATGGACATGATGATGGTGACCCACGGCAAGAGTAGCAGCAGCAGTCATCATAGTAATCACAATAACAACAAAAACCATCAACATCATCATAATCAGAGGCTAAAACAGCAGAGCACGGACGAAGGGATCATCATCGACAAAGAAAAGTTCCAGAAGATCATGCACAAGTGGAAGAACCGGAAGAGTGAGGAGGACATCGTGCATCATCTCCTGAAAGAAAACGACAGCAAAGAACAACACGAAGAAGAAGTTGAAGGAGATGATGAGTTTCTGAAGAACGTTAAGAAAGGTGAGAACCAAAGTGAAGTGAGGAGTAGTGAGGAAGACGGGGGAGGAGGAACGAAGAAAGATGTTTTGGAAAACCATCATATTCTTGAAGAAGCTATCCATATTCCAGAAAGAGATCCCACTCTTGATGTGGCTTCACATAATTTCAAACCAGCCCAAGAGGGCGCTGAGATCAGTTACCATGACAATTTGGTGCCCAGCGATCAGGATGATCATAAAACTGAGAAAGATGGAGAATTTTGACTTCAATTATTAAGAAAGGAGAGAAAAGGTACCAATTGACCTAAAAACAAAATTTATGGTGCTAAATAGGTAACAAATTTTAAATAAGAAATGCATTGCTGTAAGTTAATATGGCATGATAAAACAAGTTAGTTGATTTAGTCTTTTTTTTTGTTTCATTTTATCAACAAACAATTTTTGTAAGATAACTAAACAAAGAGTACAAGGCTTGGTGAATCTAGGACACATTACTTCTTGCAGCAACAAACAAGTTCTTTTCAGTGCTTGACGTAGTTTATGTTTACTATTTGCAAACTAACTAACTACTGTTCAAAGTATAAGGGTGATTCAAAAAATAGGGAAACGAGCTCTCATGGGCACACTATCCTATAGGAAAATATACTTCTAGGGAACTGAAAGGCATGGGCTCCGATCCTAGAGGGCAAAGGAGCCCGAGCCCCTTAGAATCTGGCTATTTTTTTTTGTTTGAATCCTTACTTGGACATTTGACAACGAAACTTAAATGCCTAAACGCCTTCCCAGTTGCACATAAGAACAACATATGGCGGCACTGCTATTCATGTAAATGTCAGAAAATGCATTGACTCACAGAACTATTTTCGTGAGGGATTGCAGGAAATATAATTCATTGTTCGTTATTGGGTATAAAGTTAAATATGCCTTGTAAACTTTGCCCGTACTTAAAAAAATCTCACTGTCAGCTACCAAATTCAACCATTTGTTCATGCTACACCGCCCTAGCAGTATATTTGGTGGGTCATTCGTAGCCTAACAGTCGGCATGGTTGGGCACAACATGGACAGCACAACAGTGGACCATGAAATTGAAATATTTCATTTTCAAACCAGGGATCCCAAGTACCAGAGTAGAGCCCTATACAACTGAGGACTCCATTCCTTCATATCTGTTATCAAACTCAGTATACCAACACGAAACCTATTTCCATGAACGCAGCCATCTTCTAACAGATATGAGTATTCCAATGGTGTGGCGCAATGTATGCATCATCTAACGGCTATGTCACAAATCGGTAGTTACCTCCTGCGGCCTGGAGAGAAATTCGATAAAAGAGGAGAAATATTATATTCATGAAGAGGTCGTTTCCTTAGTTCTTGAGTCACCCTCGAATTATTAAGTTTAAAACAGTTATTGTACTAAAGGATTCGAGTGAATATATTTGTTAAAATATTTAAGTTCTGTATAGTATGTAAAAGTATCCTGTTAGGTATTATACAGTTTACTAATTATAAAACACTTTTTCCAGAAAGAAAAGATCTTAACGAATGCCGATACGCAACTTAAGTGTTTAAGATATTATATATAACAGAGATAATACAAACAATGTGCTATGAAAGTGTTTAGAAACTTTGCAGTGCAACCCCTGTGCTGTTATGCAATCATAATCACGCTAAAGAATATATGGTTGCCTATAAGCATGTTATTTTGTCGTAATTAACACAGCATCCGTTAAGATGTTTCTTAGTCTTAATCCGAAGATTACCATCAGATTTAAATAAATTTTTATAGAACTCCCTCTTTGCTGTATATTTAGCGTACGCGTCTTGGGCGCAGAAGACTCGAGTCCGATTTCTGGAGGGAGTTTATGTAGTTCGGATCCCACGTTAAGATATAGGTCCACGTCTCATGCAGCCTTGCTGGTGGACAGAATCCTAAACCCCAAATCAGCGGTCCAACGTAAAAGAAATTTATATGGGACAAACAGGAAGGTACACTCTTTCAAACAAAAATAATCTAAATTCTACCTATGTCGAAGTTACACGTGAACATACCCAGAACAAATACAGTGGGACTTTGATAACTCGAAACTAAAGGTAATATATAAAAATTTGAGTTATCGAGTTTTTCGAGTAATCTACGTTCAAGTTACAAATGTACCAACAACAAAAATTCGAGTTGTTCCGCATTTCTTATTAAAAGTGACTATATAACCTAGCAACAATGACAATTACGCAAACGCATAGAGCTATAGCTTCGAGTTATCGAGGTCACATCAAGAGTAATTCGAATATAGAGGTAAACTTCGACTTGTATAGGTTTACAAATACGAAAGTTCAAGTTTACCAACGTTTGTTTTTTAAAATATGATTATGAAACCGTTAGAATTTGACGTAACGGGGTTGTAATTTTTAAACATTCGACTTACAAAGATTGTTTTAACATTGAGTGTTATGAAGAGTTCAAGGGAATGTGAAAAAATTCGAGTTATCGATGTTCAACTGTATATAATCGGGTTAAATTGAGAATCTTTTTTTTTTTTTTTTTTTTTTTTTAAGTAGCTTAAAAATCTCTCAGCACACTGATATCCACAGTACAATTGTTTTAAAAATATGATTTTATAGATGTCAGATTGCAAAAACCAACAAATAGTGCTTTGAGTTACATGATCTTAAACAATAGTTCCGAATCCAACTGTAGTTATTAATAAAAAAAAATAACATTAGTAAACGTTTATATTTGTAAATAAATGAATATATATTGTAAGAAAGTGTACAGTACGTAATTTGAAACATGAGGCTATGAGATAATACCAAGTGAGATTCTTTCCCTTCTTAAAAAAGACAGGGAAATAAAATTAGTGTACATAGTACTAGACAAATAAGAAGAATTGTATCCTAAATAACGATTTAACACGTATTTTATTATTCTAGTTACGTTATACAATTATGTAAGAAAGAACAAATAATGTTTTTTTCAACGTGTTTATGAAATGCTTCTTTTAGTATACACTGTCCTCCCCATTTCCTAATCTTCTAAAGATGTCCGAGGAACCCTGATGTTTGAATATATGTAATAAATGTTTAACTTAGTTATTGGTTTCAGACGTTTGTAGCATTTTTTTATATTAAAGTCCAGTACATATTATGGTTTCTTGTGTGTTACGTAAGAACTAAGACAATGAAAAACTGATAGAATTACTACATAAATATTGCATTATCTCAATAGTTGGAAAACCATATACATCTTGTATAGTTTCTTATGTATGACTTCGTCTCCTGGATCGGTGGTACACAATCTTTTCCCCGTACCCCTAGAATCGTTATATGTAACCTGTTACTCTATTACGTTACGGAATTGTGTTATTCAACCTGTTTCCCTTACCTTAGAACAGCTATATCTTTCTGATTGGTTTATGACGTCATGAATCTATGATATTCAACCTTTTTCTCCGTATTCCTAGAACATATCTAACTTGGTGTTATAGCACGGCCAACAAGAGATGGTCTCTGACGTTTCTTACCACATTCGGTGGGACATTGCAGCCCCTACTTTGATGCCAGTGTTACCAACCACGATCACTCTGTCTTATACCATTAATTAAATTGCCACTACAGTTGCACCGAAAAAAACTTTGACACGCGAGTAGTGGCAATCTCACTGCGAGCTGTCAGAGATGTTCTCTTACTGGACGCACTATAGGCGACTTAAATTGTAGGATTGGTGATGATTGGCAAATACTGATTTGTTTCGTGTCAGGCACTTTGGTTGGTTAAATAAAATTAAATGTGTTCACTTGTTGTGGAGTGTTTGCAATGAACAATACTAGTTAGTATATACGTTATGATTCAGTAATTTTAAGATAAAGTTGATCGTTAGTATTGACGTCATTGAAATGTATCCTATTCCATTATGATGTTCTGAACTAAAATTAATTAATTTTCTGTCTTACTGGGTTCCAAATCGTTCGTCACTAATTATAAAAATAATCAAGTCCGAAATGGTTAAGCCTAGAAATATCTACGACCAAATACTAATACGATATAGCTACAGTTATCAAATCCAACTATTATGGACTTCGCAATCTCTTACCTTATCTATTTTATAAATATGTTATACACAATGTCACAACCTTAATCAGCTTATTGAATCTTAAAGCCACATCGCTTGTGTCATAGAGTAAGGTTAAGTATAAGAGCTTTAAACTGGTCTTCTCGCTGAAAGTTAGTTACGTGAGTGGAGACTGTGGCGCCACCACTCAAAGAAGTTGGGTACCACGAACTACTAAAAGCAAGAACGAATCAAATCATTCAGAGCTCGTGAGTCTGATAGAATTAGCCAATGATACACTTAGTTACTGCCAGTAGCAGACGATGCAGTTAGTTATAACTCTAGCCGGCAGTGTCACCGGTATCACTTTCGTTGCATTATGGGGAAAATAATTTCCATTAGTTATATAGGAACTGGTGCATCAGGGTGATCAGTGGATTGTGTCCCTTTATCTTCTTAAAATAACTTACAACGTTCATCCTAACGACATTACAAATACTCCACAACAACAAGGAAATACATGTCATTTTCTACTAACCCAAGTATCTGGCATCAAACCCAAGTCAATATTTGCCATTTATCACCAATCTTACAACTCACGCTAGGCTACTACTCTCGTAACTAGGCTAGGCTTCTCATAGATTTATGTTAGATGTTGGTTTTGCTTTTGGCACATCATATTTTGGAAGATTTACAGAGGTAACATTCAATACTTTGCATGAAAAGGCATATTTATAAAGAAGAAATTTTTGCAGGCGATAGAATTAAATACAAAGTAGTACAGCTGTATTTCAGGTTTACAAGTGTAGATTTACTGGTGTAAAATAATTACAAGTGCTTGATGACGGACAAAATAAGTGGTTGCATATGAAAGATGACTGTATTAGATACTATTTTCCACTGGCAGTGTATTTCTGCACAGTGCACAGCAGCTGTATTTTATGTTTACAAGTGGAGCGCTACTAGTGTGAAACCATGATAGGCGCTATTGAAACTCGTATCATTGCCAAAACCCACTTGCTTTAATTATTCTCGCTTAAGCATATACCCACCGTCGCTGACGCATCTGCTTCCTTCGGACACTCCCCTTCCCCCGCTCTATCACGTGGGCGCACCAGCTTCACTCTCCCCTGACTCAGTTAGATAGCATTGGTGCTTTTTAGCGCCCATCTAGCATAGGTTGGTTTGTGTTTTTGTACTGTAGTTTTTATGCGATACATCCGAACACCGTACTTATACGCAAATCGTTAAAAAAAAATTGTAATTTTTCAACAATTATTTCTAATCCCTTTGAATTTTATCTATGTCAAGTGATATATTTTAATGCCGCCCATCTCAAATCATTTAGGAGACAATAAGAAGAAAATTAGTTAAAGAATTACAATTTTTCAACAATTATTTCGAGTTGCGTGCCAAAAGTAAATCTGCACACTATGTTATTCCTTTTTTCTCCATTTATCGCTAGAACTCATGTTTAACCCGTTACTTTATGACGTCATGAATCTGTGCTATTTAGCTTTTTCTTCCGTATCCCTAGAATAATCATCTAACTCGTTACTTTATGACGTCATGAATCTGTGCTATTCAGCTTTTTCTTCCGTATCCCTAGAATAATCATCTAACTCGTTACTTTATGACGTCATGAATCTGTGCTATTCAGCCTTTTCTTCCGTATCCCTAGAATAGTCATATAACTCGTTACTTTATGACGTCATGAATCTGTGCTATTCAGCCTTTTCTTCCGTATTCCTAGAATAATAATCTAACTCGTTACTTTATGACGTCATGAATATGTGGTATTCAATCTTTTCCTCCGTACTTCTAGAACAATCATATCTAACTCGTTGCTTTATGGTGTCATAAATTTGTGGTATTCAACCATTCACCTGGATGACTAGATCAGTCATATTTAACTGGTGAACTAACAAATATTAGCTCAATTAACAAACAAGTAGTACGGGAATTCTAATTATTTATTGCTCAAATACAAATTATGTAGTAGTTTATACAAAGGTCTTACTTAAAATCGCCATGTACAGTAGGCTATATTGTTTTTCATATCTGTGAAGAGGCTTTTCTGAGACAGCTTTATTCAAATGATTTAGTTATATTTTTCTACTTTCATATAGTGATCTTGCTCTTAAGACACAATTTATGAGTATTATTATTACAATTAATTGTGTTTTGCTTTATGCTTCGCGAACAAATACTCATTGTCTAAGAAGGTTGTACAATTTGTATTGTAAACTGTTTATAAAGAAATTCATTGTGTTGTACATATTCACATAAATTTTTGTATTATTAAAGAAAAGAATTTTTATATTTTAATTTTAGAAAAAGAAATACATTTTTTTAAAAACAAAATTATCATAACTTGCTTTTGATTTATTTACATTAATAGATACTTTCAATCATGCAGCAACGGAAGAAACAATATCCGGATGAGTCAGGTAAGTTTTTATATTGTATTATTTATTTAAGTGGGGAGCACGGTGGTACAGCGCTTTACTCTGGTGCGTGGTTCCTGGTTCAATCCCTGACCAGTTAAGTTTGTGGTGGACAACATTGTAACTATTGGTTTTCTCGGATACAACTATTTCCTCCAACATTCTCATTCCACTATTTTTCCGTCGTTAACTTGCCTTAAGCATCGTCTCCCTTAGGCTAAAGGACACAAGACACAATCATGGAATGTTAAACTAAAAAAAATAATTTTATTTCATTTTTTGTTTATTTTCGTCCTTTTTTTATACATTTTGCTCTGTGTCACATGACATCTGAAGTGGACACGTCAGTTGTAAATACATACAAAAGTAAAATAAACAATAATAAGGTAAATTACATAGAATAAACAAACAATTACATCTTACAACTTTAAAGTATATCCTTATTAAAAATAGAGAAATAATTATTACTTACAGTGTATTTAGAAGTCCTTGTATACTTGAATGCTAAGCCAAGTAACAGGCCCGTATCCAGGGGGGTCTAGGGGGCCGGACCTGGCCCCCCTTAAAATTTTCACGGTATGCTTCCAAATGAACTATAATATGGTTCGATCGGGCCTCCCTACATTTTTGGGCTGGCAACGGGCCTGCCAAGTTATGAAGTTGATATAATGGTTGGTAAGCCAGGTTGCATGTTGCTGACATCAGTGCAGCCCCGTAGCCAGCCCGAAAATGTAGGTGGGGCCGGTGAAAGTTAGGGGGGGCTGATCCAAAAATATTGTAGTTCATCACCATATTATAATTCATTTGCAAGGCTACTGTGAACATTTTAGAGGGGGCCAGTAAAAATTTAGGGGGGACCGGCCCCCTAGATTCTCCCCTGGATACGGGCCTGCATCAGTGCATGCCAATTTCATTATTATTAGCAATTAATATGTTCCTTTACGGAGTAAAAGCAGTGTTGCAATAAATAAATATTATTGGAGCACATTTTCCAATTTAGAAACAGAGTCCTGAGTCTTTATATCTTTAAGAAGTTTATTGTAAAGCATAATACCCGCGTATTTATCCTTTCTCATATAGTGTAGTTCTATGTTCTACGAAGCTTCGTTAATTTCCGTTTTACTGTGTCATCTGCATTCTGTTTGTGGAACGTTGCTCCTAAACCATTAATACATAAATGAAAAATAAATAACCTTAATACGGATAGTATTGTTTGTTGCCTGTGTCATGCTGTCTTCCTACTCCTTAGAGATAGTATCTAGGTGTGTCTCTGTAAGTCCTGGGCGAGATAACACCATCTAAAATGTAACATATATAGGAACCACCATTTAAAATGTAACGATTAATTTATATTATACATATATTGTACGTTACATTTCAGCCCACAGTCCGTGTGTTTTTAGTTACGTTAACACGGTCAAAATACATTAAATCAGGCACGATAACTTATATCACTATTACCTTTATACTCCAACCTCCATTAATTATACTTTTCTTTTTTCGGTTGTCGTAGGAACGTTTAAATAAACGACTATCTGCTGTTATGATAACTATAAATGCAGATTACACCTATAAAACCAACATATATTTCAACTATTAAGATTAAATCTTATTTCTTTCTATTTGGAATCAACAAATATATTCTTTTCTTCTTCTTCTTGTACACGACAGATTGTGTACTTTTATACACCGTTGCCCAAAACCAAGATATAAAAATAGAAGGAATTGCAAAATAAATATACAATGTCGTTGTATCTCTACAAATATCAGAAAAATTAAGCAATACAAACAGGATACTGGAAGTGTACGGAGCTCTTTGAATGTTGGTTTACAGCAGTCTTTCTCAACCTTTTCCTCCCTGCGACCTCCTTTACAGTCTGCAATACATGAGAATGACCCCTTGCAATATATACTATTATTATTTATATTTCTTCCTTATGTTAATGTATATATAGCCCTATATATGGGTGTGGGTGTGAGTGTTTTTGTTTTTCTTTGCACCGGTATAATCATGTCAGAGTGGTATGATGCCTATTCCGTAATTGGGTGGTCCTGAGTTTCTTGTATGTCGAATATCACTTCTCACGGAAATTGACTTGTCATTAATTCGATCATTTAACTTAAAATGTGTATTTCTGACCACTGTTACAGTCAGATTGGCTTGCGGACCCCCTGAGATAGTCTTGCGAACCCCGGGTTGGGGAAAGCTGGTTTACAGTGAATTTTTGGGTGAGAAATTACCACCATTCTTACTACTCGTTTTAGTATTGAAAAAATACCATTGGCTTTTTTTATTCGTTTCCTCAAAATATAATGTCATATGCTAAATTAGACTGGAATAATCCGAAAAGTAGAATCTTTCAATACATTTTTAAGCACTTTAATTGCGAAATAAACCTTGCAAAGCTTAGTTATACAGTATATGTATGTCAGTGTTTCTTCCAGACCTGTTTTTAGGGGGGCACTGCTTCTCCGAAGGTCTGAGAGTGCCCCCCAGAGGAGACCAAAATAATACGTCTATAATATAATAATAAATAGAATAGTGTCAGCAATGCCCCCTCCCCGGAATACTAACAAGGGAACATCTTATATTGATAGTAACATTGCCCAATCAAACAATGTGCAATCGATAGAGGAGTGAACAAAAGTGACAAATCAGAAATTTTACCGGCCGACACCCAAAAATACAGGAGATATTCTACAGAGGAAAGAAGGATCTAGAATCATGTGAAGATAGCAATGCAAAAGATACACTGACACAGAATGAACTTCAAAATGATTAAAGTAATCAAAATGACATTTACACAACAGTATAGTAAGCAACTACCTAGGTATTGTACCTACAGACATGCTCAACAGCATCATATGTAAATCAATGTTGCCAACTGAGTACAAAATGAAGATTTGTTAAATGGCACAGAACACAAATTATAACATGTATAAGATCTAACTATGGGTATGGTTGTATAAGTATGGTCTAAGTATGGTTCTGCACATAATCAGATCTTATACATGTTATAATTTGTGTTCCGTGCCATTTAACAAATCTTCGTTTTATGCTCAGTTGGCAACACTGAATTACATGTGATGTTATTGAACATGTCTGTGGGTACAATGTTTGCTTACTATGTTGTTGTGTAAATGTCATTTTGATTACTTTAATCATTTTGAAGTTCTTTCTATGTCAGTGTATGTTTTGCATTGCTATCTTCACATGATTCTCGATCCTTCTTTTCCTTGTATCTCCTGTGTATCTGGATGTCGGCCCGTAAAACTTCGGATTTCTTACTTTTCTTCACTCCTCTATCGATTGCACATTGTTTGACTGGGCAATGCTACTATCAATATAAGATGTTCCCTTGTAAGTGTGCCCCCGGAACGTTGTTTCTGAAAGAAACACTGATGTAGGTTCATCCCAGAAAATGTTTTCATGTATCTAAATGTCTAAGAATTTGATCGATTTGTCACAGTATATTTCCTTATTTTGTATAATGATATCAGTCTGTGTATGTTTCTCACGTAAATGATAAAAAGTTGATTGCTTAATGTTTCTCGATGTTTGATTTGCGTTTATTTTCTTTAATTCATTGGGATAATGTAAGAATGGTTCAAAAAGTAAAAGGGTGAGAATTGACTAAACTGTGACTACGTAATATCAGAAAGTTTCTAAATCTATTAATTACGGTTTGTAACTATCGCGTTTATACTTAGAGCACCCATGCAACTTCAAAATATAAATGCACTGGCAATTATTGAATCCTTTATTTTGCGATATTTCTATACTCCAGATTGATAGCTGCAATTACAAAAAGAGATCCAACCTAACGACATAATACATCTTAACATAATTAGAGATTCTTCCGACAAGAGAGACATACAAGAGAGTCTTGTTCTAGTTCTTAATAGTGAACCCGTATTTGGGTTTTATATAGGGTACGAGGCAGTGTTAGTAGTTATGTCCTCTATGATACTGAAAACTATTAGATGATGAATGAATTGTATTAAACATTGAAATTGTGTACATTAAAAAAAAAAAAAGTAATCGTGACATGTCATAACAAAAATGGCGCGGGTAGAAACCCGAATTCGCCCGTGTTAATAAAAATTTCTATAAAGGAGAACCATTGTAGAAAAACCGACTCCGGGCATGTCCATGCACTAGAAAATTTGAAACCAAGTAAAATAAATCAAAGAACAACACTAGTATTAAACGAAATAAAATGTACGAAGCTAGTTCGAGAAATCTTGTCCAACTCCGATGCCATAGGATTTCGAACTCTACAAGAGAGTTCTGAGAATATCCGCTATCTCTATTTGCGCATATTCATACCGACCAACACTACCTAATCAGAGTATGTGCAACCTTCTGTGGCACTTTGAGCCCAGTAGAAACATTCTATAACACTTTGTGCCTGTTCCTATTTTCAACAGATCGTTTAAAAACAATCTCATTTGTGCTTTCTTCAACATCTTCATTAGTTTCCCTTTTACTATTAGTGTCATCTGCATTATTTGTGGAATGTTACTTGGTAAATCGATAATATAAATTAAAAATAATAACAACGTCAATAATACGGATAGTTGTGGAACCTCAGATACTGTTGTTTGTTTTCCAGATACTATATTGTGTATTTTTTTTCTTGTTAATGTATGTTATTTCTGTTACTTGATGCCGGTTTTCCAGATACGATTTAAACCATTTGGATGCAATATTTCTTGTATCTCTAAGTAAGAGATTTCCATGTGATAGATTCGAATATTGAAAATCGATATTCATAAAAAAAAAAAAAAAAAGACAAAACTCCAACGATATATGGTACCTACATAAATATCGGCAGTATTAAAACGTGACAATATTGCATCACAATAGCTTTTTGATATTGGAAAATATATATCGATCAATATCGAAATATTGTAAAGTTCTAGAGTTAAGAATTTCTGTTACTCGTACAGGATATATCAAAAGTTCGGGGCCAGAAGTCATCTACGCTATGAGTAAAGATTTAAAAAATAGCATGAGCGGAAACTTGTTGAAAATAAGTGATTTTCAATCTAAAATATTGGAATTTTTTTCAATAGTACCTCCCGTTTGAGTTTCACATTGGTAAGGGGCCCTATGTGAAATGAAAAAACAATGTTGCCAGTTCAACAGGATATTCCCTTCGCCACTTATCATACCAACAATACAAGATTAATTCTAGATTCCCTCGAATAAAATTGTACACTTTTTCTGTGTCCTTTTTGGGTATCCTTGCGTTCCACCCGAACAACTTGGTGAGTTGAAAACGCTGTTTTTTGTTATTATTATTATTGTTATTATTATTATTGTTATTATTATTATTATTATTATTATTATTATTATTATTATTATTATTATTAATAATAATAATAATAATAATAATATTTAACATAGAACACATTACAAGTATGAAATCCAAATGGCTGGTGCAATTAGGAAAATTCCACCATCTTAGATTCAAAAACTACCTATTTCCAACTAGTCTTTTCTCTTTCTACGTATCTTTACTCATAACGGAAATGGACTTTTGATTTCACCCGTTTTTTGTAAAAAGGCTACAGGTCGTGGCCGGATCCAGGGGCAATCCCCCCCCCCCAAGAGGAAACTTTCTTTAAAGTAGCTCTAAGTAGAGTATTACAACCAACCGGCTCCCCAGAAGTCCGTCCTCGATCCGCCCCTGCTACAGGCCAATATAAATTTCATATTCTCTGTCATAAGATATTGGGTTGATGCAATAGAGATGTTCAACTGACACGTGCCACTTTCAAAAAAAAAAAAGAAAAGAAAAGAAAAGAAAAGAAAAAAGAAAGAAAAAAGGAAAAATAAGAAAATCTACAATAATCGGCTAGTGATTATATCCTCTGACTACAGCAGCGACACACCTTACTATCTATCGCTCAGCAGATGATTGGATTCCATTACGAAAGAAGTTTTCAGCAGCACGTTGCATCGTCAGCCCCGTCATCGGCGAAGTTTTTCCTCGACAAGAAATGATCAAAATGTCTGAAAAGATAGTAGTCAGTGGGAGAGACATTAGCAGAGTACGGTAGATGAGAAAGGGTTTCACATAGCAATTCGTGAATAATCAGCACCGTCCTTTGAGCGACATATAGGCACCAATGTGTTCATGTCGAAAAGTGGCCCTCTGAAACTTAATGAGTATAGATTTGCTTGCTTTCTGAGCGGAAGATTCTGGTTTAACCCTTTTGGGATTTGTATATCATACGTGTGTGACGCTCATATACCATACATTACTCCTGGAATTTTTTTATTGTTCAGTCATATATGCATTACGAAACAAGTCACATGTGTTTTGACGAGGAGCTCATCAAGTTGGTGGGGGTCATGACGTCAAAAGTACAACGCAAAAGGCTTGTTTTGTTCTCTCGCAAATCCTGTCTAAAAGGTTTTTAGGATCCAAGGACACATATATGTCGCCGACATGACTATCAGACAGAGTACACGTATTAGGGCTTCTTTCCTCCTCTTTCTCTCCCCTTCATCTGAAGTAATTTTGAGATCTGTATGTTAACGCAGGGCCGGTGCAGAGGAGCCTAAACTTTTCAAAAAGTTTTTTTTTTTAAGTAAAACCTCCAATTTCCTCGAATTCCTCTTTTCGATATTGACATCTGAATTGGCACCATTTGGAAGGTTGCTTTATTCTAAAGAGAATGAGATACGAACCATTATCCTGGAATAAATAGTGATGGTGCAGTAGGTACTTAGTTTAAAATCTGCCTTAAAAACCCCAAAATCCCGAAAGGGTTAGTTCCTATTGGAAGTTCATGTGATTGAGCTGAAAGTACCCATCTCAAATAGCCTCGGTGTTGAAACGAAACTTTAAATCAAGTGATCTAAAGATTTAAATTATTTCCTTTATTTATATTTTAACTTTTAATGCATTGAACGCCTTCTCTCGGAGATACAGTACTTCTCAATACGAAGCTCTGGGGCGGATCCAATTCGCTGTCTTCCACTTACGCTCTTAATGAACACCTAATTTCTTTAGAATCTAGGTCGTTACATTAAGTGCAGAAAAAGTGTGTTTATCATCTGTTTAAATTAACATTATGCGTGTTTACCACCTGTTTTTCCTTCTAACTTTCGTAGGGGCTTCCAGTTTCTATGCTAGATCTATTCTCTTCTGAGCGATTTGTATTCTCCCCTCCACACACTTCACCCCATCTTTCTCTCTCTCCTGATGCATGATGGGATTCCGTCGTCTAGCTAGAACTTACCAGTCATCGGTGCGTCTGTTGCGTAATCAAACAAATGTCATGGAAGAAATACATCATAAATCATGTTATTCTTTATGTCTTTCTTCGAAATGAATTACTTCATAAATTAATTCTGTCATTGGAAAATATTTCAACATCACTTCAGAAACGAATAGAAACAAACAAACAAACAAAATCCGAGATTTAAATCTTATGTATACAGAACATTTTATTTACAGTTTTATTAACAGATCCGGTATATAGCGCAAGTATGGTCACCGGAGGAAGGGGGGGGGGGGAACCAAGCACGATAAGACTCAAGAGGTAAATTTCGCTTGCACAAATCATAATTTTGTAATCCTTTTCTTTAATGCACTACGTACGTACACAGAAAGCCGCACCCGGCAAATGCAATGACGTTCAGATGGAAAGAAATGATCGCCACCCAGTCGGAATACCCTCAGTGTTGCCAGATTAGGCTACAAGTAACGGATTGGTCGATTTTTGAAGTGCTATCGCTACCAAAATTTCAAATTGGGCGACACGCTTCTTTTCGTGCTATTTTTAATTATCTGGATGCTATAACTCTTAAGAATGCGTTACTGTCTTATTTTTATATATATATGAAATCATAAGCTGTTAGTTGTATATAACACAATAAAAGTCTTGTTTGTTGAATATTCTATTCATAACGAACAAGAGTTTTACTAAAACTAACATGTTCGATACTAATTCAATTCCTGATTCAGTTTTCGTCTCCAGATCGGACAACGGTAAACATTTGTAGAGTTGCCGCTGTTGCAATATCAGTGACCGTCTTGATGTCTCAGTTAATGCCTTGGCCTAATAGTTGTACCGAGCTATGTAAACGTAAACATCGCGTTTATAGGTAATTGTGTTATTGTATTATCCGTGTTAACATATCTAAGTGGAGTTACAAAAAGAATCCAAAATTCGTGGCTCTCAGATAAATAATTCGTCAAATGAATTAAAGAAGTGAGAAATAAGGGTAAAAACTTCACTATAAACTTTGTAAAGTGTATTTCAGAGTCCACAAAATTGACTTAAGCAAACATATGTCTTTGGGAAGCAGAAAAATCGCCCATTTTATACTATCACCGTCAGGGGAGGATGCAGGACGGAGTTTTGAGGGGGGGCGGTGGGTTGAAATGCTGCTACTTAAGGCTACGTTTAAGAGTTTCAAACTCTGGGATTAGTTTTTTTTTTTTTATTATTTATATATAAAATAAGAAAGTTTCCCCTTCTGGAGGGCAGCAATCTCCCCGATCGCCTCCCCTGGATCCGCCCCTGATCACCGTCTGTTCAGCTTATTACACGCTGCAGTTTTACAGCTCCTGATGAAGTATGGATTTCGCCCTAACACACCACTGCCAACTGAATTCGCCACCTGACCACTGCCAACCTAAACATCTAACGTGCTTCCAACTTCAGGTACCATATATATGAGTAATAAAAGTTTACAGGTGCAAAATAATTCATTTTTATGTTTGGGCTACAAATAGTTCAAATCTACTACTTTTGCAGCATAACCTCGCTATTTTAATATTCAAATCTGGCAACATTGCCACAGATGGTGAATATGTATGTAGATTATCCATTTATCTCTATCATTTACACGGTCCAAACGTTTCTTTATTTTTGCCACTTCATGCATACAGAATTGGAAATTAAAATATTGTAGGAATTGCCTCCTTCTCTTCCTCCAGAAGTGGAATTTTCAAACCCTTTTCGGATCCACTTTCATACCTTGGTAAAAAATAAAATAAAATAGGAAAGAACGTCCCCGTTAACACTGGAAAATCGTAGTTACTGCAACGAGTCTCTCAAAGTTATGTAGAATGGTAGAGCGTTCACCTTTGGTGCTTGGGGTCCCAGGTTCGATCCCAGCCCCAGCCAAGTGAACTTTGTGGTGGACAAACACCGTGTATGTGGGTTTTCTCGGGGTTCTCCTGTTTCCTCCCACTTTCTTCATTCCACCATTTCATCCATTACTCATCATCACCGTCTCCTTTAGCCTACCCGGCATAATCGTGGGACGTAAAACAAAGATTTCATTTCATTTCATTTCAAAGTTATGTAGGCTTTTTTCTTCCAACTTTATGCTTTATTATGCTTTTTCCTAAATTATGACTTAATATGCTGTTCCTTGAATTATACTTCCGTTTCTTTTACCCATTTCTAGGCCCTATTACATATTTGTTTTATTTTACTAGTTTTCATTACACAAGTATTAAAAATGTACATGAAACTATTAATTTTCCCCATTAAAATTACATAAATACGGTTTCATGCATACAGAATTGGAAATTAAAATATTGTAGGAATTGCCTCCTTCTCTTCCTCCAGAAGTGGAATTTTCAAACCCTTTTCGGATCCACTTTCATACCTTGGTAAAAAATAAAATAAAATAGGAAAGAACGTCCCCGTTAACACTGGAAAATCGTAGTTACTGCAACGAGTCTCTCAAAGTTATGTAGAATGGTAGAGCGTTCACCTTTGGTGCTTGGGGTCCCAGGTTCGATCCCAGCCCCAGCCAAGTGAACTTTGTGGTGGACAAACACCGTGTATGTGGGTTTTCTCGGGGTTCTCCTGTTTCCTCCCACTTTCTTCATTCCACCATTTCATCCATTACTCATCATCACCGTCTCCTTTAGCCTACCCGGCATAATCGTGGGACGTAAAACAAAGATTTCATTTCATTTCATTTCAAAGTTATGTAGGCTTTTTTCTTCCAACTTTATGCTTTATTATGCTTTTTCCTAAATTATGACTTAATATGCTGTTCCTTGAATTATACTTCCGTTTCTTTTACCCATTTCTAGGCCCTATTACATATTTGTTTTATTTTACTAGTTTTCATTACACAAGTATTAAAAATGTACATGAAACTATTAATTTTCCCCATTAAAATTACATAAATACGGTGCATCAAGGTACGGAGGTGCGCAGGGAGGAGGAATTCGAACTTTCCATTGTTACGCATAAAGGCAACTGGCAAACCGGTGTCCTGTTAACACCCCCCATGTAAGCAAATTTGATTGGAATTGAGCTAGATCATTTGATCGTGTTCGATCGCCAACAATTATCGTTTGATCGTCACGCATGTGGACGTACTACAAATAATTATGTTTGTTGGGTCAACATCTCCCTCCCCCATGGTACAAAATTTGATCAGAATTGGGTCAGATAGTTTCATCGTTGTTCGATCGCCACGTATATTGACGTACTACAAATAATTATGTAGGGGGGGTCAACAAATTAACCTGTTAACCTCCCATGGAACCAAATTTTATCGGAATTGGGTCAGATCATTTTATCGTCGTATGATGGCGTTTGATCGCCAACAATTATTGTTTGATTGTCACGCATATTGACTGGTCAAATGCAAGTAATTATGTAGGGGGGCCAACAGGTTAATATGTTAGCCCCCCATGGAACCTAACAGGTTACTGGTACTGTCAGATGATTTCTATTGTTTACGGCATTGGTAACAGCCTTTGCTGATATTTTTTTCTCTGATACAAAATATAATAATATATTTTTCTTTGTTGTACACATACACAAGGTTCTGAAAAAAAAAAACATTAAGCATTATGCTTTATGCTTTATTTTTATAAATTATGCTTTATTGTGCTAATAAGATTAGCAAATTTAGATATCTAAAGTGGTCAAAATCACAGATATGGTACCAACCATAGGTGGAAAATTTCATAATACTTTTACTGATTTTTATGCTTTATGGTTGCCGTAGTAATTACCATAAAAAGCAACATAAATTAAACGCTAGATACTGATACGGCACAAAAATTTTACAGCTTATGTGAGTAGCATACCTACTAATAATTCGGGTTCTAGCAATGTTTCATCAATATCAATCAAGAAATAAAAGTAGAAATGAAGATTTTTTTTTTGTCAAAGCAGATCTTAAGTCAGCGTTTCCCAACCTTTTTCAACTTGCGGCACACTACGGGTGTAACTTGAATTCTTGCGGCACACTCAAAGATATTATTATTATTATTATTATTATTATTATTATTATTATTATTATTATTATTATTATTATTATTATTATTATTATTATTATTTGCAAATATAAAATAACATGGTATTTTTTTTCTGTGATTGCTGATCTCCTCCTCACAGAGATGAAAGCTCGATCACTGGTTTTCCCCTATGCTAATTCATTATGCTTATTTTTTTTTATTCTAATTTTAAAATATAAAACAATTGCAATGAAATATAGGACTCAGATTTTTAAAAATACGCCTTCTTTTTCGAAAACTGTATCCAAACTTTCACTAAGAACGAAGCTCACCAAATAACGAACGAACAAACAAATGCCTTGTACTTTTAACTTTGCTGTTTTAACCAAAATCACTGCATATTATTGCAATCTCACAGCTTGCGATGTGTCGAAGTCAAAACACAGCTCTTGAACAAATTGTTGTTCTGTCATTCACGTGCGAATGAGTGTTCTACGAACGTTCACTTAACGCATACCATACAAGTGTTTCCATTTCTCGGTGTTAGTATGACTCTCAATTGAGGCGTAACGTAGCAGGTAACCATGGAAATGTGTGCGAGCCGAAATGCTGCCTGCTTCACAGTAATAGATATAGAATAATATATTATAATTACAGTAATTTTTCCATGGTCGAAATTCATAGTAATGTGAAATACAAAAATATACATTTTTTCCTATGTCTTGCAATTTGGTTAATAATTAATAATTTCATTTCGATTTCCTCGCGGCACACCAGCGGTCCATTCGCGGCACACCGGTTGGGAAATGCTGCCTTAAGTACAAAAACAATTTCACGTACAGTATAAAATGCAAATAATTTGTTTAAATGTAAACTCTAAAGACAGTAATTTGCCTACTAGTATTTTTCTTAATACCATTCATAAATAATTTATATAATAGATATATAATATGTACACTCATGTCCAAAATGATTGTCGCATGTTTATAACTGTCTTCTTGTAAGAATATAATTTAATAATTATTTTGCAGGGTACTTTTAATATTGATACTATGTGTATAATTGGGAAATGTATATTTCAGGTAAATTTCATAGGAAAAGAATTATAAATATGAACATTAGAATGAGACAAAATGTTGCTAAATAGACAAAAAAAAGTTTTATTTTAGTTTTATTGTTCTTATTTACTGCTCTTTTGACATGAAATTTTCCACATACATTTCTTTGCCGATTATACACATACTAACATTATTAAAAAATACCGGACGAATTCGTTATCAAATTATATTCCTACAACAACATATTTATAAACATGCGACAATAATTTTGGACATGAGTGTACATACAAGACATGAATATAGGATGACATAATTTGAAGCAATACTTCTCAGCATCACTATTGGAACTAAGATATAAAAAGGAGAGTTCTTTTTCTTATGAAGTTATTGTTTGCCACTCATTCTAGCTTTGGAACTTCTTGTATAAAATAACAGATAAATTCTGACCAAAGCATATATTAACTAATAAATAATAGCGTTACAGTTTCGGCAAATTAACTTTGCCTTCATCAGACACATTATGAAATACAATTTCTAAGATTACAGCTTATATACTTCTTAAAATGAGAGGAGGTATTCCATGAACCAATCATATTCGTCCTTTCCTTTAACCATAAAGACGAATATGATTGGTTCATGGAATACCTCCTCTCACTTTAAAAAGTATATAAGCTGTAATCTTAGAAATTGTATTTCATAATGTGTCTGATGAAGGCAAAGTTAATTTGCCGAAACTGTAACGCTATTATTTATTAGTTAATATATGCTTTGGTCAGAATTTGTCTGTTATTTTATAAAAGTTATTGTTTACAACAATTAGGCTAATAAATAATTATAATTTGGTACAACTCTAAATACGAGGTCTGATCAAAAAGTACGGTCAATAATTTTATTAGGAACGAAGTAATAAGCTTACATGGAATTTGATTTAATCTCTTCAACGTACTGTCCTTGGGTAGCAATGCACATATCCCAACTGAATCCATGACTGGAAACATTTCTGGAAGGCTTCTTTTGGAAGGGTGTTCAGATGCTTTGTCGTGGCCCAGTCAATGTCACGAATGGTGTCGAAACGTTTTCTTTTAATCCGGTTTTAACTTTTGGGAAGAGTCAGAAGTTGCATGGTGCTAAATATGGTGAGTAAAACGGATGTTGATAGACAGGAATATTTTTCGGCCAAAAACTCGTGGATCAAAAGCAATGTGTGGCACGGTGCTTTTTCATGATGAAGAAGGAAGTCATTTGCCCATTTAATCGACATTTAAACTTATATTCATGGACCCGTTCTTCGGAAAGCTTTCGAATAGTCATTCGTCTGTTTGAACGAATAATTTCTGCCACTTTTTGCACGTTTACATCCGTTTCTGTCGTCGGAGAACGTTCCCGGTCGTTGCTCGTTTTCTACCAAGTCGTTGCCACTTTTGAATTGCTCATGTCGTTTGTAAACTGTCTTCAATGTCACCGCTTCACCGCCATACACTGATTTTTAACATTTTGTGAGCTTCTGTGTCACTTTTTTGCAGCTTAAGAGTCTTCATCCCGGCGAAATTAAAATACCGCTAATTTTACAGTAATTATGTACTATCTTCAAATAGATAAAAGAATTGAAATATGGAACAAAAGTGCCCTAGACAATATTATTTTGCGTGAGGTACCGTTATCACAAGTCACCTAGTGGCTTTTCGTTTTCAGCTGTTTAGAAACGCGAAAATAAATGCCGATTTTCAAAATGGCTCGAAATCGAAAGCAGATAAATGAGTCGTGATAACGGTTTCTCATGTAAAATAATATTGTCTAGGGCGCTCTTGTTCCACATTTCGATTATCTTTTATCTATTTGAAGATATCACATAATTACTGTAAAATTAGCGGTATTTTAATTTTGCCGGGATGAAGACTCTTAAAGCAAAACTTAATGTTGATGCGCGACAGACTTTCTTAATGCGTCCTCACTGTTCTGCCTCTAGAAGCCAACTGACACGTAAGAGTTCGTTCAAACTCGAAAGTAATTATCCCAAAGGTTCAGGCTATCGGGCTTACCTGTTGAAATGCATAAAACATCGATAGGTCGCAACTATCGATATACAACTACATTCACCGTACTTTTTGATTACACCTTGTATTATCCAAAAAAAAAAAAGTCATCTATTACTTTTGAGATTGGTACTTAAAACAACCCGTTAGGTTAAGAAGATAAAATATTTTAAGATTTGGGATCATAAGAAAGTTTACTAAAGAATGTTGTGCAAGTAGTCTTGATTTTCTTATTCCCAAGAATTGTAACAATAGAGGTCGTACTATGGTGTTTTTTGTGTATGTTAATTGTGGTTGTGATGAGACCATAAAATATTTCGCCGTAGCAGGTTTCTCTACTATTGGGTAACGTTAAGCAAATCTTTACCAGTTAAATCTCCTAAGATGCATACTCCGCTGATTTACCAGAAATTGAAATAATTCTCAGTTTAGTAAAATGTACCGCCCTGTACCTACAAATATGTATTTCCAATGTTATCATATGTTGAAGAGGTCGATTTATTTTTCAATCTGCCGAGAATGTATGGAAAATGAAAATGTTAACGATTGCACTCATAGTACACTAACAGGAATATTTTGTACACCAGCACTTCTCTATACCTTTTCTTGCTCCGCGGCTCCTACTGTTTCTGAGGCAATGAATCTGCAGATATAATATTGAAAAAAACATAAAAATTTGTACACTGCCAACATTTCTCTATGTCCTCCTCCCTCATCTCCTTCTCGGCCCCTACCGTTTCTCTAAGACGATGGTAATGCAGATCCATCTTTCGTTGTTCTATGAGTACTCATACGTTATAAATACTTTTCTAACCCTTTCTCCTTATTTTCCTTCAAGGCTTTTAATGTTTCTCTGAGCCGATGGTTATGCAGATACTTCTCTCTGGATCTATGACTACTTATACGCTGCCAACATTTCTCTACACCTATTTCCCGCTACGTCTCTTTCGCTGATCTTCCCTTCTTGTGTCTCTGTGTTGTTGCTTCAAAATTAAAAGCTTGTTCTTACACAATACCTTCAATGGTAAATAACTTTAATTAATAATGTAATTATGTATTCTTACGCTAACTCACTGCTTCCAACTTATCTAATTTCTACCTTGTAACTTTATATTTGTCGTTTAAATCCTCCCCTGGTATTATATGGTCGAACAATTTGAGGCGTTATGTCAGGGGCAGATCCAGGGGGGGGCGATTGCCCCCCCAGAAGAGTAAAACTTTCTTATTTTATATATATAAATAAAACCCATTCCAAAGTTTGGAGCCCTTAAAAGTAACAGTATGACAACCCCCCCCCCAGAGTTCGGTCCTGGATCCGCCCCTATGTTAGGCTGACAACCATGATACGAAATCAATGGGAGGTTCGAGTTCCTCGGGAGAACATGAACTGAAACGCTTCTAGGATTTTTCCAGGAGGGCAAGAGACAGATTCTAGTGGGCAAAACATCGACATACAAGCTCAGTCTCAAATGCACATACACCTCGATGCATACATGTGCACCATAATAACATAAAATAACAATAATTTATGCATAAATCTTTATTAATTAAAGTAAATAAACTATAGTAGCCGTTACATAGTATTTAATATATATGGATAAGCAGATTAGTATGTCTTGACATATGCTTCCAAGAACGGAATAGCCTTCGAAAATCCAGGAGGGCATCTGTCTCCTCTTGCCCCCGCTGTAGGCAGCTATGAGCATCAGTTACTGCCCTTTGAAGTTTCTGTGTTTGTCTCTGTCGCATTGGATTAAGAAAAAAAGAAAAAAGGTTCATAAGATTACTTAGAAGATCATGGGACAAATGTCTTGATCGGATTGAAGAGTGATTAGTGGGCGCATCTTTGGTGAACGGGGTACAGTATTCGATTCCGGATGGAGATAAGCACATTACAGTGATTGGAATTCCATCTTCAACTGTAGGTTCACATCTCACCAGTGGCGGATCCAAGGGGGGGGGTGATCGGGCAGTCGCCCCCCCCCCCCCAGAAGAGGAAACTTTATTATTTTATATATAAATAAAACCCATCTCAGAGTTTGGAGCTCTTAAAAGTAGCTCTAACTAGCAGTATCACAACCCACCGCCCCTCTCAGAAGTCCATCCTGGATCCGCCCCTGCATCTCACAAGCCTCGGCGATGAAAAGGGGAATGCTAATCTTCAGTAAACAAACATACGTCGCCTATAAAACAAAGTACTCCTCAGACATTAGTAATTCTTTGTTTAAAAAAAAAACTTTAAATATTGAAAACCATGTTGCAGGTATTGATCAACTGTATCATTTTTTATTTCTTCTCGTGCTTATCAGATTCTTAGCATCTCTGATATGTGGGATCCATGGTTCGATTCCACATTGCGTTAGGGATGCGCACGAGACAAGATTTGTGGCTGTCTCGTCTCGAAAATGTGCTGTAAAAGTGATGTCTCGACTCGAATTATGTCAGGAAAATCCTGTCTCGACTCGTCTCGTGCGCATCCCTACGTTGGGTTAAGTATGCTTTGTGGTGGACAAACACCGTGCCGTGTGTTTTCTCGGATTTTTCCCGTTTCCTTAAACTTTCTCCATTTTGCTATTTTGTTCATTATCAAAATCACCATCTCCCTTAGCCTCGGAGCTAACATTGTGTGACGTAAGAAAGAAAACCTCTTATCAAGTTTGGAAGTAATGATTCCAAGAATATTTTTTATCCAAGTTTATGAAGAAGTATTATTCAATAACGAAGGTTTCCACGTATTATATTTTCTTAAAGTACCTTTGTATCTTTCCCCCTTATTGTGATCCAGTTAAAACAAGTACATTTTTTTTATTTGCACGTTAAGGAACAATCTTATCAATATTAGATATATATGTAATAAAGTAGGTACAAAGTACTTTAATCTTTGTGTTTGTTCATGTTAATGCCGAACAAAAAAGATAACAGATGTTATCATGTTTGTTGTACTTGATAACCAACAAAATATTTTCTTTAATCTTTGATTGCTTGTTTTATTAATTACTACTTAGTGATTATTATTATTATTATTATTATTATTATTATTATTATTATTATTATTATTATTATTATTATTATTATTATTATTATTATTATTATTATTATTTTGGTTCGTAATATGCGGTACTTGTTTTCCGAGGTATCCGATAATTATTTTAATTTCTTCACTTCTCACAAACCAATGATTTACGAAACTGCTACGTTCATTGGTATCCAAGAACTGTGCAATTTCCTCAAGAAGCACTTATTATAGATCAGAACAGGGGTTGAATATCTTTTTGGACTATGACACACTTGTCGTGATACACTTGTTTGATTTCTTTTATTATTAACAAAATCTATATAAATAGATAGGGAAGCGCACGAGACAAGATTTGTGGCTATCTCGTCTCGAAAATGTCCTGTGAAAGTGATGTGTCGACTCGAAAAATGTAGGTTTTATGTGCCTGTAGGAAACCGTTTCTGAAGATAATTCAGGTTCTAATTAATATTATTCACTAGGAAAAGGAAGTGTTCCCCTCCTCTCAACATGGAAGCAGAGGGCAATTACACACTCTGGTCAGATCCAGCATTTCCGCGGAACAAAACAAAGACCCCCTGTAAAACATCTTCACCTTTAGTGTTATCGTTAGTATCATAAATTTACTGAATGCAAACAACAATTTGAAGGGTTCGTCGATAATATCTTGGCTTTCTTTGTCCTTCGTCCGGCTTCCAAACGAAGAGCTGAATTTTACAACACGACTGCTGTATATTGTAGATATTGTAGAACCTAGCGATTGGTAAAATGGTAAAAGTATGTGTGTATGTTTGTATGTGTGCACGCGCGCGCGCGAGAGAGAGAGAGAGAGAGGAGAAAATTTTTTGGTTGCAATATAACGGGCTTGAATTGCCGTTTTCGATGCATTTAGCAAAAAGAATAAAGACCATTGTGAAGAGTGTACCCAGTTTTCAAATTGAATTGATGGTGGTGCTAGTTCGGTTTCTTGAGCTTGTAAAAATCTTCCCTGTCTCTTTTTTGTTTCCATCATTCCAGCCAGAAATGAAAAAAAAAAATTAGAGAATTCCTCAGTTTACAGCAAGGGGAATTTGGGATAAGACATTAAGGATGATATTTCTGGAAGCTCATGTATCACGACTGTTTCATTCAATAGACAGAGGACACTTTTCTATGAAGGCCTTTCAAAATCTTTTCTCACAAAGGGGATTTTCCTTTTGCAATCTATATGACCACTGGCAACTTCAATCTTGGCCTTTCCCGCCAGCGTTTGCATTTTCGAGACACGAGACGAGACATTTCACGAGACGTCTCGTCTCGTTTTCGAGACGAGACAAGTAGTCTGTCTCGGCTCGTGTCTCGTCAAATATGGTTCCGTCTCGTCTCGTGGCAACACTACTTTAGATAATTACAGTATTAGGTGTAGGAGAACATATAATGTGTGGGGTGCTTTCCTTATTGGAGCACATAATAGTGATTATGTTTGTATAATTTGTTATTTCTACCTTATTACTGGGGCGGCGGTGGCGCAGTGGTAGAGCGCACACCTCTGGCGCATGAGATTCTTGATTCGATCCCAGCTCGAGCCAATTGAGCTTTATGGTGGACAAACACCGTATGTGTGGGTTTTCTCGTTTCCTCCCACTTTCTTCCACCATTTTATTCATTTCTCATCATCACCGTCTCCTTTAGCCTAGCCGGCAGGGCCGGATTTAGGGGGGTGCAAAGGTGCACATGCACCCCTTTCCTTCGTTGTAAATATACACTACCTAAAGTGAGAAGCTAGCAGTGAAAATAGCAACAATGTTTTCCGAAAATTTTTGCTGTCATGTTTCCATTTGGGCTTAAAACAAAGGAAGTTTTCCAAAAATCGATAGTTTAAGTTAATTTTCTAAAAGTTGAAAGAAAAGGATTCACCGAGAATAGACACATAGCATTTCCAGATCATTTTCTCATTCACACCATAAATGTCTAAATGCATTTTTAAAAAATGCAATTCAATTCAAATGTATTGGTAGTTATTGGTGCACCGCCCCCCCCCCCCTCAGAAAATCCTGGATCCGCTTAGCTAGCCGGCATAACGTGGGACGTAAAAAACTTAAAGATTTCATTTCATTTTCAATTTTAATACCTTATTACTACAATTAATAGATTTGCTGCTTGCATAAGTAAAATTTTTAAACATTACTTTTCCTGTGGAAAGTAATGCATTTTCCCCTAAATTTTGCATTTATTGTCGGACCGTTCTAAATCTGAACCATTCTAAATGTTTTCATTTATTAAATCATCAGTCAGTTTTTTTTTTTATTTATTTCTTTGATGGTCAGCGTCAAGTTGAGCGTGATTTGAACGTGCTCCTATTAGATGTTGAGTTTGAGCGTGAGTTAACTCACTTTTTACATTTTGAGTTTGAGGCAGGGGCGGATCCAGGGGGGCGATCGCTCCCCCCCAGAAGAGGAAACTTTCTTATTTTATATATATATATAAAAACATCCCAAAGTTTGGAGCCCTTAAAAGTAGCAGTATGACAACCCCCGCTCCCCCCCGCAGAAGTCGGACCTGGATCCGCCCCTGGTTTGAGGTGAGCGTATACAAGCCTGATAACAATTCAAGGCCACCCATTATGCCAAGTTTAATCCCGTTCGCCAGATGCAACGTTTGACTCAGGATACGAAACATAAAATTTCAAACGCTTATATGGCTAATCAAATTCGACCTCGATCGGATGCATTCTGTTAATGTGTTTCTGGTTTCGAAAATCCAGCTCAAAATTTGATCGACATACATGGAGAATCAAAAGTCTATAGATATATAACATATTTCACACGTTAATATAGCAAGTCAAAGTTTGCACATGGCCACTTTGATTCCGATCGGATAAGTTTGTTATAACTAGAGACCGGATGTTTAGGCACTAAAAACCTGGAAAATAGGCAGGCAAATAGGCACTTAAAATTTAAAAAATAGGCAGTAAAATAGGCACTAAAATGTAACTGGTAATAATAAATACTCAATATTATTAACAAATAGATTCAAGTAATAGATAATCTTCAAAGAATATAGAAATATACTTGTTTGTTAAAGAATATCTTCTTTTACTGTATATACAAAAACGAGGCATGTTATGCATTCCACATACTGGGTGAACCTGAAAGATATGCACATACTTCGGGAGGTGATTCGTGACATGAAAAGAAGACAAAAAGTGCTGTTGCATGTTGTCGAGTTCTGCGTCGTGTTCAAGTGACAGGGGTGCCAACTTGGAATCGAAAATCGAATCCTGACAATTGGAAAGGGACATAAAGGTGCGCACATACTTCAGGAGATGATTCGTGACATTCAAGGGGACTTTTGCCTTCTTTTCATGTCACGAATCACCTCCCGAAGTATGTGCACATCTTTGAAGTTCATCTTGTATAGCTATATATTGCAACGTACCACATGCTTGTGTTTACAAACACATAATATACGTAAAAATGTGTGTATTATGTTACATAAATTATATATTTTCCCAATGTGTATTATGTTACATAAATTATATATTTTCCCAATGAAGGCTTATTTTGAAGAAAACGCATAGAATAGGCAATATTAGGCACTAAAACAATTATTTAGGCAGTAAAGGTCGAAATAGGCAAAATAGGCAAAATAAAATTGTCTTAAATCGAAACTATAACCCCCCATATAAACTTTAAAACGTTATTTTTTATGATATCTTTAATATTAAAGAATAGGCATTTTGCCTAACATCCGGTCTCTAGTTATAACTAACTCTATGGTCTGTGGAACCCGGAGGTTCAATGCCGCGTTCACAAAAGCTCTCCATCGATTTTTGTTTTAGCCAACTGGATCCAGTTTTTACTTTGTATTACTATTTCTGAGAGATCCATCTTAATATTGTCCTCCCACTTGCGCCTTGGTCTTACTGATGATTGTTTTCAGATTGGATTTCCAGTTAGAACTTTGAAAGTGTTCCTACTTTTTTCCATTCTGGCTATATGACCTGCCTCTACCTGAGCCTTTTTGATTTGATGACCTTAACAATGTTTGGTGAACGGTATAAATTATGTAGTTCCTCGTTATGAAATTCCGCCATTCCCGTCACTCTTAGGTCCGAATTTTCGTCTCAGGATCTTATTCTCAAATACTTTCAGTCTACGTTCTTCCCTCAGAGTAAGCGAACATGTTTCGTAACCATACAGGACAACAGCCAGGATTATCGGTTTATATATTTTAGGCTCCAAATTCCTCAATAAAATTCACGTCGGCAAAAGCTTTTCAACTGTATAACATTGGTGCCATATACCTAATATTTGGGGCCTGAGCTGGAATAGTAGGAACATCACTAAGCCTTCTTATTCGAGCAGAACTCGGCCGCCCTGCACGAATTCCCTGCTTTTATTCTACATTTAATTTCTTCGTGAATATGATTTTGGTCTGTTAATACTGATCTTAGATATTTGAAACTATCCACTTTCTCGAAAGTATAATTTGATATTTTAATGCACCCACCTGCACTCATTTGCAATATTACGATCCCTACGAACTTCCATGTATTTAGTTTTCTGTTTATTTACTTCTAGACCAATGTCCCTGCAAGCGTTTAATAAGACCTCTGCATTTCTTTCTATTGTTTTCCTATCATTTCCTATTATATCTATATCATCATCATACGCAATAACCTGGTGAATACCATTGAGCTCTAGGCCCATTGTTTTTAATTTGTCCTTACAGCACATTTCCAGAGCAAAGTTGAATAATAATGGCGACAACGCATCTAATTGTTTCAGTCCATTCTTGACGTGAAAACTCTTAGACAAGAATTTTCCTACCCGGGCTTTACTTTGGGATTCATACATATCTTAAGTTTGTTATATGTTTTCTTTTTTTCGAAAATCTGGCTCAAAATTTGCCCGCCCATAATAGGAAATCAAAATCCTGCATATAATTTTGTGCTTATCAGACCGGTTATCAGCCCAAAAGTGTAGGTGGGTCCGGCTGAACTTAGGAGTACCCGATCCAACAATATTCATTTGCAAGCTTACCGTGAAAATTTTTAGGGGGCCAGCAAAATTTTAGGGGGACCCGCCCCCCCTAGACACCTCTGGATAGGTCCTGGTGTTTATATAGTAGATTAAGGTTTACCATGTTTGATCCGATTGAATAAGTTCGGTAGAACTCGTATCCTTGATTTTCCGGAAAAAAAATCAAAATGTATATATTATCTACCTTTTTATATCGCTTTGTTTTTAAGAATGGGTTGGTAAACAAAATTACTAAAATACTCATGCAAAATTCATGAAAATCCAAGTTGGTCTTTACGCAAAAATAAACCTAGCAACATTCTTGGAATTTTTTCCTGCCCCAAGCTATTTTGCAACTTTGAAGATAAAGTTTATTAAAAAATTTATTTAAAAAAAAATGTTAGTACAGATAAAGGAGATATAGATAAAGCAGATTTCAGTTATTTGTTACTTATGTCGTATAATGAGATTACGTAATGGAAGACAGACACTACTGCTGCCCAAAGGCATTGTAGTATAGTCCATTAGATTTTCCACGCTTGAAAGGCACAATACAAACACCAATCTCTTTTATAAGTGAGAATAGCTTGTCCGGCATTTCCTGCGCTGTGATAAGGAAGCATTTCCATACACATTGACATAACTACCTTGACGGGCCTACAGGCTGGTAGGCAACAGTTACCAGCTTTATCCACTGGATGGCGCTAACATACTTGATTGTGGTATTCCGTTTTTTTGTGTCGTCTGCTGGGCTTTCTATTTGAGAGCGGATATTTACCAACAGTATACGAACCAAAGAAAGTAACACAAAGACTTTTTTTTTAAATATATAGTTCCGCATGATAGAGTGCGCGTGTTGAGTTTTGTGCTTGGAAAATGTTATAATGTTGTGTTGTTAAATGTTAAAGTGCAGTGGAAAAGTGCAAGTGTTTATTATTTTCTTCTTATTGTTGGCGACCGTCGAACTTCTGCCCACGGAAAAGGTGCGCGTTTTCAATGAGCGCTGACCTGTCAGGTAAGGAACCGCTACTAAAAGCGTCGAGTCCAGAGGTTAATTTGTACACGTGGTAAAATGCTGGGCGGGAACATTGGTCTATAGCCAAAGCTTTTGCTTAATCAAACTCTCTAGGCTTGTCCTTCTGTAAATACTTTACTGTTATTTTCTTATTACAATATTGACCTATATTACAAAAACCGTTCGTTTTTACTGTTGAAAATTCTTATGAAGCCGTAAAACCAGTACGCATTGTCTACAATATCTAATGATATATTTAATGTGTTTTGCTCGAGTCTCCAATAGTGATGATTGTAGAGGATGGTCCGGGACGAGGAAATTTCTTCCCGAAGTGTATCTCGGATCATGCTGAACGTAGGTTTCCAGTATATTGCAGTACTACTTTGATCCCTAAGTCTTCCCCCGGGAGTTTCCTCAACTCTATATAGCTAGCCTACTCGCTTTCAGCGCGGTAGACCCTGGTTCGATTGCCGGTGGGAGCTCGGGGAAAATCTGAAATCATTGGTTCACCAATATAAACAAACAGGTGAAATGTTCCGAGAACTGTGATATTGTTTCCAAATTGCCAGATTCATATGTATTTCGAAACATACCAATATTTAGATTTTTTTTTTTTTTTGAAAAAATAAAAATCTACAAAACAAAAGTGTAAATCTTATAGCCAGGCAGTGCCGTGCAGTACGAGAGGCGAACGGGGCGACGGCCCCAGGCGCCGAAGCAAAGGGGTCGAAAAAATTCGGGAGGAAAAAGAAAAGAAAAGAACGAAAGAAACAAGAGAGAGGAAAAATTATTTGGAATATTTTAAATCAGTACAAACTGGTATGTACGTACTTAAATCCTTTCCCTGCTTTAGAAAGTGATCCTAAAATGTTACTCATGTTGTGCACGTATATAAAATGGAAAGAAAAAAAGTAATAAAAAGTCCTCAAAATCAAGGAAAAGCAGTGTCTATTTTTGAAAATTTTCTTACGCTTCGCGTCAAACATGAGGACGCTTCGCGGCTGGTCTGTCCACCTCACCGTCATATACTCCCGCCCCGGGCGCTGATTTTCCAGGCACGGCACTGTAACCGGTGCGTAATTTGGGGAGTTCGAGAAATACACATGTTTTAATTAGTTGTTGGTAATACTATACTAATAAAAAAAAACTCATGTCGGAGGAGAATTGCCCTCTTCCACATGATCTCCAAGCAAAATAAATGACTGCTGCTTGTAGCAGGGGCGGATCCAGGACCGACTTCTGGAGAGGGGCGGTGGGTTGTCATACTGCTACTTTTAAGGGCTCCAAATTTTGGGATGGGTTTTATTTATATATATAAAATAAAGTTTCCTCTTCTGGGGGGGGGGCAATCGCCCACCCCTGGATCCGCCCCTGGCTTGTAGTGTCTATTTGAAATTAACTTTCAATCTAACTCTTTTCTTTTTCTTTTTAAAAAAGATTATTTGTCCATTGGTGCATCTGAATGAAAGTCAAGAAAGTTTCATACAATTTCTCAAAGATGTATACAAAAAGTACATTAAGAAAGCTTTCTATCTTAAACCTCCAGTGATAAAATTAACATTTTACTGATGTGACTCCCCTCAAGAGCCGCTAATGTGGTAGCTTTAATAGAAAAGTGTCACAACTCAAAGATTTTATTGAGATAGAATGTTGAAAATGTTCCTAAAGGCTAAGAGAGTTGGGTGTAAAAAATATAGGAAGTGAAGGTATACAGATCCTCATCCACTTCCTGATGTCATTTGTCCGTCCATGTTAAGCTGCAACGGTGACAATCTTCAACTCGCCCTCTTCAAAAGTTGATTTTTCTGTATTGTTCAGTTCGAAACAGTTAAAACACAACCATACAACTCGCGAAAAACCCTGCGTGCGGCCAAATGACGTAGTATCAGTTCGGTGGTGTGTGTTCAGCGCTGTGCACATCGGCTCCAATATAGGCATCGAGTTCAGCGGGCTCTGCTCCAATATGTAAAGTCCGAGGTCCGTGTTTCGCCCAGACATACTTCTAGAAGTCTTTAATCCCTTCCTTCCGGAGCTAAACTAAATGATAGCGATTACATCAGGGCCGTGCCGTGGAAAATCAGCGCCCGGGGCGAGAGTATACGATGGCGCCCCCATACATATATTCCAAGCAATTTTTCCTATCGTTTTTCCTTTTTTCTCCCAAATTTTTCGCCCCCCTTACTTCGGCGCCCGGGGCCGTCGCCCCCGTCACGGCACGGCCCTGGATTACATATCACTTAAGTTCAGTTAGAATTCTTTCATCAAATAGTGTACTGTAGTGAATTTTGACTTTCGGTGCCGTCATAAGAGTGGTAATTTCACGGTTAAAATAAGTGAGTGGATGTGAAAGAGGATTGTCTAAAATATTAATTTTCGTTATCGAAGCAGGGACTACGGTAGCTCAGTGCTAGAGAGCTTACCTCTAATGTTTGAGGTTTCTGGTTCGATCGCCGGTCAAATACATTTATGATTGACAACATAGTGTTCGTAGGTTTTCTCGGGATACTTCCGTTTCCTCCTACATTATCATTCGTTCAATTCTTCAATCATCATTCACTTGCCTTAAAGAGTCTTCATCCCGGCGAAATTAAAATACCGCTAATTTTACATTAATTATGTGATATCTTCAAATAGATAAAAGGTAACTGAGATGTGGAACAAGAGCGCCCTAGACAATATTATTTTACATGAGAAACCGTTATCACGACTCACTTATCTGCTTTCGATTTCGAGCCATTTTGAAAATCGGCATTTATTTTCGCGTTTCTAAACGGCTGAAAACGGAAAGCCACTAGGTGACTTGTGATAACGGTACCTCACGCAAAATAATATTGTCTAGGGAGCTATTGTTCCATATTTTAATTATCTTTTATCTATTTGAAGATATCACATAATTACTGTAAAATTAGCGGTATTTTAATTTCGCCGGGATGAAGACTCTTAATCATCGTCTCTCTCAGCGTAAACGCAGATTTTTCTTTTTTTCTATTGGCAAATCATTTGCGCACAATGTAGGAAGTATCTAAGCATTATAAGTACTATACTACGTTTAAAATGAGTGAGTGCGTTTGAAAGACGTCTGTGTAACATATTAACTGCAACCGACAGAGTGTTTGAGACAATGTAGGCATATTTACAAGTATAGACTTAAAAGTGTGAAATCATAATAAGTGGTCTAATCTATAGAAGTGCGCTGTTTGTATGTGATATGAAGTGTTTGTTTTTTAATACCCTCGTCTCTGCGCATACCTTTCGTCACTGACGTGTCTGCTCCTCGACTCGATTAGATAGCATTTGTCGTTTTTAATGGCTATCTAGTGTTTGTTAGTGTTTTCTGCACTTTTTTTTTTTTTTCACAATAGCCTTCGTTCGGACGCGTAATTATACCCGTAACGCACGGTTCAGACGTGCAGAAAAGTCTGTTGCGGGCCCGCAACAGAAAACTCTGTTGCGGACCCGCGCGAGCCGGAAATACATTGGTTCTTATCATTCATGCCACACGTGCAGACTTTCCCGCACGACTCTGCTGCGGGCCCGCAGCGGGCGAAAATTGAGTTGCGGGGACTGCTGGCTCGCAGCGAGTCCGCACAGGTGTTGCGGGTCGGAAAACCATTGCTGGCAATGAGGCAAGCCACACGTGCAGACTTTCCCGCGCCCGCAGAAATGGAAAGCGAAGAACTGAATGAAGAACTATTCATTAACGAAATACAAAAATATCACGAGAAATTTAAAGTGCGAAATGTATAGAGATAGAAATAAAAAAAAAAAAAAAAAAAAACGGGATGCATGGAATAAGGTGTGTGAAACCTTATGTGAGAAATTTAATGAAAAAACAGAAGAGGAAAAAAAAACAGCATTGATATGCATTATTATTACTTTTCAATGTAAAAATCTAATATTCATGTAGTGTTTACATTTGATTTTCGTTTAGCCTCCTTTTCCAGCAGAGAGGCTATGAATACTTTTTTGTGATAACAATAGACAACAAATACGCTTGGAGAAAAAGCCTTTATTGTTAATTCAGTTTCTTTGATGAAATTTCTTGTCACTCACTCCGGAATGAACCGACTGTTTATAACGTACGTTGCATTATACTTTAGGTCGAGGCAAGGGTGCCCATCAGGGGGGAAAGGTGGGGCGTTCGCCCCCCCCCCCTAAGAGGAAATTGTACTTGGGAATATCGAAATCCCAATAGAATTTTTACATTAGTTGCAGCAAAAAATGAAACTATATTTGAAAAGTCGCTTATATTTGCCCCCCCCCCTTGAAAACCACAACATGGGCGCTCTTGGGTCGAGGTCACGTATTATATAGCTTCTGTGCTCAAAAGGGACGCTGAAGTCCAAAACAACCACCAACATAATAGCAGAACAGAAAAGAAAGAAAAAACATCGTTTTTCGGCTGACAATTGTTGTCTTTATTTGTTAATGTACTAATTTTTTTAAAAAATAGAGTTAACACGAAAATTGTTGAACATCAGGGTACTCATGTGATTAAAAAATAAAAAAGCATGCTCGAGATGTAACAGAAATATTTTTGTTTTTCGTGCAATTGATAATATTGTGCACGTCGTTGCTATACTAGAGATAACAACTGAATGTTTACTTACATAAAGAACAACTTAAAGTTATCTTGCCATGAAACTCTACCTATGTCGCTTACAAAATAATCAGCCCATCTGTTTCTGCTTCCGTTTGCTGCGTTGCCTCCTTTTGGTGTGCTACAAGTATTGGGGATTTCCTCAAAACCTTCTATCGTTAAATGCCACAATTATAAAAATGTTTCCCTTTTCTCACCTTAGAAATGGATTATTCGGAAAAACTAAATCCATTATTTTTATTTAAGAGTTTACGTTAAGAATTTCACATCTCCAATCTAAGCGAGTCCTATACTTTCTAAATATGTAACGGGAAATGTCACTACTATAGGAATGAAATGAAATCCTTGAGTTTTACGTCGCACGATTATACCGAGTAGGCTAAAGGAAATAATGATGATGATAAATGAATGAAATGGTGGAATGAATAAAGTCGGAGGAAACGGGAGAACCCCGAGAAAACTCACGCACACGGTGCTTCTCGCTCCACAAAGCCCACTTGACGCAAGCTGGGATCGAACCAGAGGTGAACACACTATCACTGAGCCACCGGATCCCACTACTATAGACATCCCCCATCTCCCCTTCAAGAGAAAATTTTCCAAGACGTTGAAACCTGTGCTCCATTATTTTTAATATGAGTTTACATGCCGAATTTTACATCTCTAACTGAAGCAAATCCTCACATTTGGTAATTTGTGAATAAATAAAGGGAAATATTACTATTATTGAAACGCCCCCTCTTGAGCGGGATATTCGGGAAGTCTAAAAAAATGTCTAATTTTTAATTTAAAGCCACCATGTCAAAAAATCGAAATTAGTCACGCAATTGTTAAACTACGCCAGTGGCCGCTAATAACGTCTGAAAATGTCTATTAATAAGTCTCCGAATGTTTAACTTTCTGTGCTCTTACAAACGATAATTAGTTAACATAATTAACTTACCTTAATGTAACAGACAGAGCTCCTCCGTGGCTAGGCGGTTAGTGTACCCTCCTTTGGCGTGGGAGGCGCGGGTTCGATTCTCGCCGGGAGCTCATGTGGTTCGGATTTCACGTTAATCAGTAGGTCCACGTCTCATATAGCCCCGCTGCTGAACGACGTTAAACTCAAAATCAACTCATTAATGTAACAGCCAACATTTCAATTGGTGGTATCGCAAGTCTCATGAAAGTATCTTCTGCTTTAATTTTATCACTTATTTTCGATAAGAGTTCATCAAATGTAGTGAGCTCATGCGAAAATAATTAAAGGTCTTTTTTTCGTCATTGCGCAAATCAATAAACATGGAAGAAAATTCACCTTTAAGCAGTCGTGAGCTTACGTAAGGATGAACCCAGTATCGTCTCTGTTTCTTCCTTAGAATTTTACTGGCTAAGCATACAAAAACAGCACGTTTTCTTTTTTCAATTTCCATCTTCATTCAACTGTAGCTGAAAATAAAATAAGCTGTTTTCTATGCCTATGTGAAGTGGTTGGGCTGAGACGCCCGCACGAGTCTGCTGCGGGCCCGCAGCAGACTTTTCTGCACGTCTGAACTGGTTGATCTTTAACGCCCGCACGAGTCTGCTGCGAGTCTGTTGCGGGCCCGCAACAGAGTTTTCTGTTGCGGACCCGCGCGAGCCGGAAATACATTGGTTCTTATCATTCATGCCACACGTGCAGACTTTCCCGCACGACTCTGCTGCGGGCCCGCAGCGGGCGAAAATTGAGTTGCGGGGACTGCTGGCTCGCAGCGTGTCCGCACAGGTGTTGCGGGCCGGAAAACCATTGCTGGCAATGAGTCAAGCCACACGTGCAGACTTTCCCGCGCCCGCAGAAATGGAAAGCGAAGAACTGGACATAGAACTGTTCATTAACGAAATACAAAAATATCACGAAATATGGAATTTAAAGTGCGAAATGTATAGAGACAGATATAAAAAACGGGATGCATGGAATGAGGTGTGTGAAACCTTATGTGAGAAATTTAATGAAAAAACAGAAGAAGAAAAAACAGCATTGGTATGTATTATTATTACTTTTCAATGTAAAAATCTAATAAAGTAGTGTTTACATTTGATTTTTGTTTGGCGTCCCTTTCCAGCAGAGAGGCTATGAATACTTTTTTGTGATAACAATAGACAACAAATACGCTTGGAGAAAAAGCCTTTATTGTTAATGCAGTTTCTTTGAGATTTCTTGTCACTCCTCCGGAATAAACCGACTGTTTATAACCTACGTTGCATTATACTTTAGGTCGAGGCAAGGGCGCCCATCAGGGGGGGCAAGGTGGGGCGTTGCCCCCCTTAAGAGGAAATTGTATTTGGGAATATCGAAAACCCAATAGAATTTTTACATTAGTTGTAGCAAAAAATGAAACTATATTTGAAAAGTCGCTTATATTTGCCCCCTTGAAAACCACAACGTGGGCGCTCTTGGGTCGAGGTCACGTATTATATAGCTTCTGTGTTCAAAAGGGACGCCGAAGTCCAAAACAACCATCAACATAATAGCAGAACAGAAAAGAAAGAAAAAAACATCGTTTTTTTGGCTGGCAATTGTTGTCTTTATTTGTTAATGTACTAAATTTAAACAAAATAGACTTAACACGAAAATGGTTGGACATCAGGGTACTCGTGTGGTTAAAAAAATAAAAAAAAACATGCTCGAGATATAACAGAAATATTTATGTTTCTCGTGCATTTGATAATATTGTGCACGTCGTTGTTATTCTAGAGATAACAACTGAATGTTTTCTTACATAAAGAACAACTTGAACAAAGTTATCTTGCCATGGAACTCTACCTATGTCGCTTACAAAATAATCAGCCCATCTGTTTCTGCTTCCGTTTGCTGTCTTGCCTTCTTTTGGTGTGCCACACGTATTGGGGATTTCCTCAAAATCTTCTATCGTTAAATGTCACAATTATAAAAATGTTTCCTGTTTCTCACCTTAGAAATGGATTATTCGGAAACACTAAATCCATTATTTTTATTTAAGAGTTTACATTAAGAATTTCACATCTCCAATCTAAGCGAGTCCTATACTTTCTCAATATATAACGGGAAATGTCACTACTATAGGAATGAAATGAAATCCTTGATTTTTACGTCGCACGATTATACCGGGTAGGCTAAAGGAAATAATGATGATGATGATAAATGAATGAAATGGTGGAATGAATAAAGTGGGAGGAAACGGGAGAACTCCGAAAAAACTCACGCACACGGTGCTTCTCGCACCACAAAGTCCACTTGACGCAAGCTGGTATCGAACCAGAGGTGAACACACTATCACTGAGCCACCGGATCCCACTACTATAGAAATCCCCCATCTCTCCTTCAAGAGAAAATTTTCAAAGACGCTGAAACCTGTGCTCCATTATTTTTAATATGAGTTTACATGCCGAATTTTACATCTCTAACTGAAGCGAATCCTCACATTCGGTAATTTGTGAATAAATAAAGGGAAATATTACTATTATTGAAACGCCCCCTCTTGAGCGGGATATTCGGGAAGTCTAAAAAAATGTCTAATTTTTAATTTAAAGCCACCATGTCAAAAAATCGAAATTAGTCACGCAATTGTTAAACTACGCCAGTGGCCGCTAATAACGTCTGAAAATGTCTATTAATAAGTCTCCGAATGTTTAACTTTCTGTGCTCTTACAAACGATAATTAGTTAACATAATTAACTTACCTTAATGTAACAGACAGAGCTCCTCCGTGGCTAGGCGGTTAGTGTACCCTCCTTTGGCGTGGGAGGCGCGGGTTCGATTCTCGCCGGGAGCTCATGTGGTTCGGATTTCACGTTAATCAGTAGGTCCACGTCTCATATAGCCCCGCTGCTGAACGACGTTAAACTCAAAATCAACTCATTAATGTAACAGCCAACATTTCAATTGGTGGTATCGCAAGTCTCATGAAAGTATCTTCTGCTTTAATTTTATCACTTATTTTCGATAAGAGTTCATCAAATGTAGTGAGCTCATGCGAAAATAATTAAAGGTCTTTTTTTCGTCATTGCGCAAATCAATAAACATGGAAGAAAATTCACCTTTAAGCAGTCGTGAGCTTACGTAAGGATGAACCCAGTATCGTCTCTGTTTCTTCCTTAGAATTTTACTGGCTAAGCATACAAAAACAGCACGTTTTCTTTTTTCAATTTCCATCTTCATTCAACTGTAGCTGAAAATAAAATAAGCTGTTTTCTATGCCTATGTGAAGTGGTTGGGCTGAGACGCCCGCACGAGTCTGCTGCGGGCCCGCAGCAGACTTTTCTGCACGTCTGAACTGGTTGATCTTTAACGCCCGCACGAGTCTGCTGCGAGTCTGTTGCGGGCCCGCAACAGAGTTTTCTGTTGCGGACCCGCGCGAGCCGGAAATACATTGGTTCTTATCATTCATGCCACACGTGCAGACTTTCCCGCACGACTCTGCTGCGGGCCCGCAGCGGGCGAAAATTGAGTTGCGGGGACTGCTGGCTCGCAGCGTGTCCGCACAGGTGTTGCGGGCCGGAAAACCATTGCTGGCAATGAGTCAAGCCACACGTGCAGACTTTCCCGCGCCCGCAGAAATGGAAAGCGAAGAACTGGACATAGAACTGTTCATTAACGAAATACAAAAATATCACGAAATATGGAATTTAAAGTGCGAAATGTATAGAGACAGATATAAAAAACGGGATGCATGGAATGAGGTGTGTGAAACCTTATGTGAGAAATTTAATGAAAAAACAGAAGAAGAAAAAACAGCATTGGTATGTATTATTATTACTTTTCAATGTAAAAATCTAATAAAGTAGTGTTTACATTTGATTTTTGTTTGGCGTCCCTTTCCAGCAGAGAGGCTATGAATACTTTTTTGTGATAACAATAGACAACAAATACGCTTGGAGAAAAAGCCTTTATTGTTAATGCAGTTTCTTTGAGATTTCTTGTCACTCCTCCGGAATAAACCGACTGTTTATAACCTACGTTGCATTATACTTTAGGTCGAGGCAAGGGCGCCCATCAGGGGGGGCAAGGTGGGGCGTTGCCTCCCTTAAGAGGAAATTGTATTTGGGAATATCGAAAACCCAATAGAATTTTTACATTAGTTGTAGCAAAAAATGAAACTATATTTGAAAAGTCGCTTATATTTGCCCCCTTGAAAACCACAACGTGGGCGCTCTTGGGTCGAGGTCACGTATTATATAGCTTCTGTGTTCAAAAGGGACGCCGAAGTCCAAAACAACCATCAACATAATAGCAGAACAGAAAAGAAAGAAAAAAACATCGTTTTTTTGGCTGGCAATTGTTGTCTTTATTTGTTAATGTACTAAATTTAAACAAAATAGACTTAACACGAAAATGGTTGGACATCAGGGTACTCGTGTGGTTAAAAAAATAAAAAAAAACATGCTCGAGATATAACAGAAATATTTATGTTTCTCGTGCATTTGATAATATTGTGCACGTCGTTGTTATTCTAGAGATAACAACTGAATGTTTTCTTACATAAAGAACAACTTGAACAAAGTTATCTTGCCATGGAACTCTACCTATGTCGCTTACAAAATAATCAGCCCATCTGTTTCTGCTTCCGTTTGCTGTCTTGCCTTCTTTTGGTGTGCCACACGTATTGGGGATTTCCTCAAAATCTTCTATCGTTAAATGTCACAATTATAAAAATGTTTCCTGTTTCTCACCTTAGAAATGGATTATTCGGAAACACTAAATCCATTATTTTTATTTAAGAGTTTACATTAAGAATTTCACATCTCCAATCTAAGCGAGTCCTATACTTTCTCAATATATAACGGGAAATGTCACTACTATAGGAATGAAATGAAATCCTTGATTTTTACGTCGCACGATTATACCGGGTAGGCTAAAGGAAATAATGATGATGATGATAAATGAATGAAATGGTGGAATGAATAAAGTGGGAGGAAACGGGAGAACTCCGAAAAAACTCACGCACACGGTGCTTCTCGCACCACAAAGTCCACTTGACGCAAGCTGGTATCGAACCAGAGGTGAACACACTATCACTGAGCCACCGGATCCCACTACTATAGAAATCCCCCATCTCTCCTTCAAGAGAAAATTTTCAAAGACGCTGAAACCTGTGCTCCATTATTTTTAATATGAGTTTACATGCCGAATTTTACATCTCTAACTGAAGCGAATCCTCACATTCGGTAATTTGTGAATAAATAAAGGGAAATTTTACTATTATTGAAACGCTCCCTCTTGAGCGGGATATTCGGGAAGTCTCAAATAAATGTCTCATTTTTAATTTAAAGCCACCAACTATGTCAAAAAATCGAAATTAGTAACGCAATTGTTAAACTACGCCAGTGGCCGCTAATAACGTCTGAAAATGTCTATGAATAGTTCTCCGAATGTTTAACTTTCTATGCTCTTACAAACGATAATTAGTTAACATAATTAACTTACCTTAATGTAACCGCCAGAGCTCCTCCGTGGCTAAGCGGTTAGCGTACCCGCCTTTGGCGTGGGAGGCGCGGGTTCGATTCTCGTCGGGAGCTCATGTGGTTCGAATTCCACGTTAATCAATAGGTCCACGTCTCATATAGCCTTGCTGATGAACGGGCCGTTAAACTCAAAATCAACTCATTAATGTAACAGCCAACATTTCAATTGGTGGTATCGCAAGTCTCATGAAAGTATCTTCTGCTTTAATTTTATCACTTCTTTTCGATAAGAGTTCATCAAATGAAGTGATGCTCATGCGAAAATAATTAAAGGTCTTTTCTTCGTCATTGCGCAAATCAATAGACATGGAAGAAAATTCACCTTTAAGCAGTCGTGAGCTTACGTACGGATGAACCCAGTATCGTCTCTGTTTCTTCCTTAGGATTTTACTGGCTAATTATACAAAAACAGCACGTTTTTTCTTTCAATTTCCATCTTCATTCAACTGCAGCTGAAAATAAAATGAGCTGTTTTCTATGTCTATGTGAAGTGGTTGGGCTGAGACGCCCGCACGAGTCTGTTGCGGGCCCGCAGCAGACTTTTCTGCACGTCTGAACTGGTTGATCTTTGACGCCCGCACGAGTCTGCTGCGAGTCTGTTGCGGGCCCGCAACAGACTTTTCTGCACGTCTGAACCGAGACTAAGGGGCAACATGGGTCTGCACACTTATTATCAATGTGTATGCAATTATGGACAAGTGCCAAAGAAATAAGGATGCAAAGTGCTTTAGCGAATCAATTATATCGTAGAAAGTGGAGTAAAATATACCGTAAGACACGCCGTATTTTGCACAAGATTTAAGCAATTAAAAAAAAATCGCATGTAAGTTACGAACGTAATGATTTAGAATTTAAACATATAATAGCTAGATATAAGAAAAACATTAGTGCAAGTTCATTACTAAACATTCAGTATGGCCAAAGTTATTGAAATATTAACTTTGATGCAAAGTACATACAAAAATGCCAACCCAGGAACAGAAAAAAAAATCCCCATGAACTGATTTGCCTTGTTTATTCCTTATGTCCAAGAATATCATCCCAACCGTAATCAGTGGAAGATTTGGCTGAAGCCCATCCAAATTGATTTATTTTTTTCTTTTCTTTTCTTTCTTTTTTTTTTTTTTTAAATAATCTAATGTTAGTCATTCCTATGTGTATAAGCTGCAAGCCCCCTCCTCCACGTCCAGTGATTTCTATAAAAAAATAAATAAATAAATAAATAAATAAAAGGTCTTTCTGAGTGAAGCCCCTCTCAAACTACTTTTCTGGATCCACCACTTTTCATTATTTATTTTCCAACAAGAAGTTCATTCCGGCATCTATATGAATAGGAAATTTACCTAAATTTAGAATGCAGGAGGTTTCAGTAGTAATAATTTCCTATCGAAGCGATATTTTGGACCGGTGCAAAGTAGTATAACCCGTAGAGGCTGAAACCACCTTTTCCCAGGTTTACTTTTTTATGACTTTAAAATGTTTCACATTTCAATTCCAACTATTGCATCAAAGTCCCATTATACACAATAGTATTCTACGAAACTGACTTAACTTTGACGGAAATTCTTGTACGTGATATCTTTCAAATATACAACGTTCTTACAGAGCTTGGAATACCGAGAAAGCTAATTAGATTAATTAAGATATGTTTAAGTGAATCCCAAAGTAAAGTCCGGGTAGGAAAATTTTTGTCCACGAGCTTCCACGTCGAAAATGGCCTGACACAAGGAGATGCATTGTCGCCATTATTATTTAACTTTGTGCTGGAATACGCCATAAGGAAAATCAAAGATAGCAACCAGGGCCTAGAGTTGAACGGCATTCACCAGGTTATGGCATATGCTGATGATGTAAATTTAATAGGGGATGATAGGAGAACAGTAGAAATAAATGCAGAGATATTATTAAACGCTTGCAGGGACATGGGTTTAGAAGTAAATGCAGAGAAAACTAAATACATGGAAGTGCGTCGGGACCGTAATACGGCAAATTGTGGAGGCGTTAAAATATTAAATAATACTTTTGATAAAGTGAATACTTTCAAATATTTAGGATCAATATTAACAGACGAAAATCATATTCACGAAGAAATTAAATGTCGACTAAAAGCAGGGAATTCGTGTTACTATTCGGTTCAAAATCTCTTGTCGTCGCGAATTCTGTCGAGGAATTTGAAGCTTAAAATATATAAAACGATAATCATGCCTGTTGTTCTGTATGGTTGCGAAACATGGTCGCTTACTCTGAGGGAAGAACATAGACTGAAAGTATTTGAGAACAGGATCCTGAGAAGAATATTCGGACCCAAGAGGAACGAGAATGGGGAATGGCGGAAGCTTCATAACGAGGAACTACATAGTTTATACGGTTTACCCAACATTGTTAGGGTCGTCAAGTCTAGGAGGCTTAGGTGGGCAGGTCATGTAGCTAGAATGGAAGAAAGTAGAAACGCTTTCAAAGTCTTGACTGGTAGACCCATAGGAAAACGACCATTAGGAAGACCTAGGCGCAGATGGGAGGATAATATTAAGATGGATCTCGCAGAGATAGGAATACAAAGTAGAAACTGGATCCAATTAGCTAAGGATAGAAGTCAGTGGAGAGCTTTTGTGAACGCGGCACTGAACCTCCGGGTTCCATAGGCCATAGAGTTAGTTAGTTAGTTAGTTAGATATCTTTCAAATTTTGGCAGCTTTTACGGTGACTGCTTTCCATATCTCTACAACAACGAACCCTCCAGGTAATTAGAACCAGTGTTTCTTCCAGACATGTTTTTGGGAGACACTGCCTTCCCCCCGGATCTCTGAGACTGCCTCCCGGAGAAAACCAAAATAATACGTCTATAATATTATAATAAATAGAATAGCATCATAGTGTCCCCCGAAATATCAAGTGTGCCCCCCTCCCGGAATAGTTTTCCTGAAAGAACTACTGATTAGAACTGATGTTAACCGCCAATATTATAGCCAAAATACAGTTAGATGTTCTATCATACGGTGGCAGTTGAAACTTCCTCTTTACTGTTCATGGTTTTACCGACAGAGGACCGTGAAACTCTTTTCAGATTTTGTGCAAAGTAACCTCGTCTTACGGTATCTTTTAAAATTTGACGGTGTATTGTAAATCTACACAGCGGTGCCTATCCCCCTAAGTGCTGGGAGATGGTCCCACCAAATTTATTTTTCTTTCCTCCCCATATGCCCTCGAAAAGGTACTAGAGGAGACTGGTGCTCGCTGTAACAAAATCAAGACAACTTGCTTTTTGATTAAATTTTATGCATTGCTGTGGTACAGTTAAAGTTCGATTAGACCATTTTCAACAAAAAAAGAAGAAGAAGAAGAAGGTCTTTCCTGGAAGAAGGTCTTACCGGACTTTCTATAATATTACTTACCTTAGCTGTAGAAAAACAAAAGACCCAACAGCGAGAAATCGTTGGCTGTCCAACTGCCAACGTCTTTGCCAACCATTTCAATTGCCAAAGTAACCCGCACAAAAGAAATAAAATTGCAAATGGGAGTGAGACGTCAAAACTGTTGGATAAGTGGTGGGAAATTGTTGGTTGAGTTACAGTTGGACTTACTACAAATTTCCAACCATTAGCCAATGATAGGCTTTCAAAGTGCGCTGCTAACGTATTAAGGGGACTCGATGTCTTTATAAACTTCAAGAATATCTAAGAGTTTTTCCTATATGTAGCACAATCAGACAAACAGCTTGCAGAGGCAAGCACCTATTTTGTAAATTTGATTTACTTCATTTTATTTATTTATTTTATTTTAGACATAAGAGATCGCGTTACAGATCCAAGATTTTTTGGGTACTACAAACTCCGTCATTAGTACCAAGGGAACCCATCGTTCCCAAGGGCTTGGACGCAAACTACATCATTAGTATCAGGAGTGCCTATCTCTCCAGGGGCTTAGATACAAAGTCAATCATTAATACCAATGAAGTTCAATGCCCAAGGGCTTGGACGCAAAGACCGTCATTAGTACCAGGAATGCCCATCCCTCTTAGAGCTTGGGGGCAAACTCCATTATTAATAGAACGGGTACCCACTCTTCAAGAGCTTCGGCGTATATTACATCATTAGTACCAGGGGTGCTCATTTCTCCAAGGGCTTGGGCACAAACTCCATCATTAGTGCCAAAGGTTGGGGCAAAACTCCCAACTTTACCAATATCAATGGAAAGAATTTGGGAAAGTATTGGCCAGCGCCTATTTAATAGGTACCATCCCGGTGTCTGCCTGGTAGGACTGAAGAAAACCCTGGAAAACTCCAATCAGGATGGTCGGCAGCGGGAGTCGAACCCATGACCTCCCGAATGCGAAGCCAACGCTCTACCATTGAGCTACTTTTCCCCAGATTTACCATTCTCCCTGAAAATTTACATTTCTGCCCCCCCAAATAAACTCATTATAGCAATTTGCGCTCTAAAACTCGCCTGTGGGTACCCTGAGTGGTGCCTATTGGTAACCACGTATGCAAAATAATATTACTATTTATTATTGTTCACATAATCCAATGGAAATGGGTTATGATGTTTCAACGGTAGAACACACACGACTTGTGCTACGAGTCTCAGATTTGATCACAGGTCATGTGAGTTTGTGGTGGACAACATCGTGTCTGCGGGTTTTGTTGTGCTCTTTCTTTTTCCCCACATTCTCATTCCACCATTTCTTTCATTATGATTCACTTTCAGTAATCACTCGTCTCCCATAGTCTCTAGGGCAACGTTTCCCAAGCTTTTTCAACTTGCGGCACACTACGGGTGTAACTTGAATTCTCGCGGCACACTCATAGATATTATTATTTGTAAATATAAAATACCGTGGTATTTGTTTCTGTGATTACTGATGTCCTTCTCACAGAGAAAAAAGTTCGATCACTGGTTTTCCCCCGTGGTAAATCATTATGCTTATTTTCTTTATTGTAATTTAAAAATAGAAAACAATTGCAATGAAATGTTGAACTCAGGTTTTTTTAAAATACGCTTTCTTTTTCGGAAACTGTATCCAACCTTAAACTAAGAAGGAAGATCATTAAATAGCGAACGAACAAACAAAACTCTTTTACTTTTAAAACACAAATGTAAGTAATTTGTATGCATGTTTGCTTTGTAGAAAGGATTGAATATTTTAACATTTCAAGTTACGAAATAGTCTGCAACAATGAAGAAGCAATAAAGGTCAGAACAATGTTAAATACTTTTTTCAAGGTTAAAAAATGTACAGAAAAGGAAAACGGTATGAAACTTAAAATTGTAGATTCATAGTGGAGCTTCATAGTAATGTGAAATACATATAGACATTTTTTCTTATGTCTTGCAATTTGGTTGATATAGATTTTTTTTTCGATTTCCTCGCGGCACACCAGCGGCCCATTCACGGCACACCGGTTGGGAAACGCTGCTCTAGGGCATAATCGTCGAACATAAAACTAAAAGATTTTTGATAATGCCATGAAAGTGTTAGAAAGAGTTTGATGTAACAGATAGTGCAATCCACCATCAAATAAATAAAAATAAAATAAAATAAATCGAAACTCAATTCTCTCTGAGTTCAATGATCGTATGTTTTCTAACAATCATAATGTTTATTAATAATAACAAGAGCTCAGAAGTTAAAGAACTAAGAATTATCTAAAAAGGACCCATAAAAAGACCTAAAAATATCTATTAAAAAGGATCTAAAAACTGGAAAAAAAAGGACGTAAAAATCAGACCCAATTTAATTAGAATTACATATTTTATGGATATAATGCTCAAGAAATACAAGCTTCTGGTAGGTTAACGGTCTGTCCTTCTTCCACAAACTGAAGGCCGCGGCGGCTCAGTGGTATTCCGAGAATCGAACCCAGGTCTCCCGCGCGAAAACCTCGTACGCCATCCACACAACCACAAAGGAGTTCATAGACAACTCCGTGTTTGTGGATTTTCTCGAAGGGGTCTTCCGTTTCCTCGCACATTTTCATCCTATCAGTTATTTTACCATCATTCACTTTCCTTAATTAATCCTCTCCTTCATCCTAAAGGACACAATCGTGGAGCGTGAAACTAGAAATTTCAATTCAGTTCATTTTCAAACAGTGCGTTATTTGCATTCTGTATGTACGAATGCGAAGAAGACTAGAATATTGATGGACAATATCAAAACAGAAAAATTGTATCTGAAGACGAAGATATTAGCGGAAGATTGTGAAACATGGAAGCTTCTCTGTTGCAAAAAAGGACCTGCCAATAATGGCAGAATACCTATGATGATGATGATGGTGATGATATATAAGAATTTGCATTTTTTTTTTCAAAGAATCGGTACTAGTATAGAATCATATATTATGGGTGTAGATGGGGCTGATACCGGTCGTAAATTGCTTCCATTCGATTCTACCAAATTCCCTCATTCTTCATTAAAACTGTAAGATTAGTTCTTATGGTTATACCTAGGCACATTTTATTACCTGTATAACCTTTCTTTGGGATTATTTGTGTATTTAACAATGTGTGTTCCTTTAGCTGGCAACAATGTTCAAGTTGCTTAATGCCTTTCAATTGTTTTCGACAGTGTGGGTGTAGAGGTTGGAAGTGCATTTTTGGTGCGCCATATATCATGGTCGAAAATCATAAATAGGCCTACACATCGAACAATCAGCCATTGCATCGCAAGCAGTTATAACCAGTGGTGGATATAGAAGGTAAAAACTGGGGGGAGCGTCATCCAGAACCCAGACTATGTTAGGTATATCATCAGTTTACTATAAACTTTCAAAAATATATAAATAATACCTTAAATTATTTTTGTCACTCAAACAACTGAAGGCCTACCTTCTCACGGCCCTGGCCTATATCCGCCACTGGTTACAACTAAAGACCTTGTGAATATGTTCATTTCTGTGTAATATTATTGTGTGTAACTTGGAGTTATAGCTAACCATTTAAAAGTAGTGCATTTTATGTTAGCTGCACTTGTGTGGTGATACGAATCAAACATCTTCGATTCCCGGCGGGAGCTCATATGGTTCGGATTCCCCGTTAATCAGTAGATCCACGTCTCATATAGCCTCGCTGCTGAACGGGACGTTAAACTCAAAATCAACTCAACGAATCAAACATCATTACAGTCCATTACGAACATTGTTTCTAGCATTTTCATTTTATTTAGTGAAAATATTTTTCAAATATACATATTTACATTGTACACCCTTGAATAGTCATGCGCGTACATCCAATGGTACGTTTACCCTAGGTTGGGAACCATTGTTCTAAGTGAACATTACGTTTCTATATTAACGAAACACTATTTCAGGAAATATACTTATTCCAGAGGCATATTTATACGTAATACACTCGTCGTGTGATTTTAAGTAGCATGTTCGAAAAAAAAAAAAAAACATTGTGGAGACTTGTTACAAAAGAGGTTTCAAAGCTAAGTATCTTATGACTATAATAGCTCGGGAAATCACTTACTAATAAGTGTTGTTTTTGCTTTCCACTGGCATTCTTGGAATAGGTGTCTCAAGGTCACATGTATAACCTCCAAAACGCACTACTTCCTTCCTATGTTTTATCTAGTTACTTTACTCACTGAAAAAAAGCAAATCGAGACGAGCTGTACTTCAGTCGTCACCAATCTTAAGATATTTTAATGCCTAGTTAGCAGTAATGTACGCAGAATTTCATTAAGGGGAGGTTCAGCCATTCAATCTTATATTCTTTCAGAAGGACATGCATGATTTTGTATATACTATATTTTTTAATTTAGTTATAAATATATTGGATCAAAAGATCCAATACATTTCAATCGAAAATTTTCTTGTACACCTTATATCTGGAGAACTACGTACAGTATAGTCAAACCCAAACTATCACTTCACTCAGTATGATATGTTACGAAATACGAAAATTCGATTTAGGGGCCGTTCAACAATTTTGTGGCCCCAGATCCAAAAGCTAATTCTTGGCCGAGATCGCAATCTTTTGCTCCATTTTTTTTTTTTTTTTGGATCATTTCTAAAATACAGATGGTGATCAGAAAAATTGAAACACCTGAACGAAATTGCAACTTACCAGATTAATATGGTGTCGGGCCACCTTTTGCCTTCAGAACAGCCTTGATGCGACGTGGGATGGAGACATACAGGTCGTGAATGGTAGCAAGTGGAATTTTACACCATTCCTCGTGCAGGGCATCGGCCAGTTCTGTGAGAGAGAATGGAGGTGGAAATCGTCGCCGGAGTCGTGTTTCCAAGACGGACCACAGATGTTCAATTATGTTGAGATCTGGGGATTTGGCGGGCCAGGGGAGGTGTTGAACTTCATCCCGATGTTCCTCAAACCACGCTGCAACAACGCCAGCTGTGTGAATGGGTGCATTATCATTCCGGAAGATGGTGTCATTGTCCGGGAACAACATCTGGATCATAGGATGCAAGTGGTCTCCTAAAATTGCGACATAGTCGTTGGAAGTGATTGGTCCGCTAAGTGTGACCACAGGACCCAATGAAAACCATTATATTGCGGCCCACAGCATCACCGAGCCGCCGCCATGTTTTACAGTTGGGCGGAGACATTGCAGATCATAAGCTTCTTTGGGCGTTCTCCACACATAAACACGGCCCGTGGTTGGGAATAGGGTGAAGGATGACTCATCCGACCATATCACACGTTTCCAGTCCTCAACGGTCCAAGTTGCATGGTCGCGGCACCATTTGCGGCGTGCGAAAGCGTTATGGTGCCTGATGAGCGGTTTGGCCCGTGCAACACGACCCCGTAAGTTCATGTCATGTAATTCGCGGCGGACTGTGATTGTCGAAACAGGGTGGGGGAGGTGCTGATTGAGTTCCTCCGTCACTTGCTCCGCAATGGCACGACGGTTCTGCGTGACAATGTGCTTTAATACCCGGCATGACCTGTCAATCATGATTTTCTTCCGTCCACTGTTCCGCTTCCCCGATGTGGTTTAGCCGTGTGTTGTGTAGGCCGTCATCACCTTCGACACTGTCCCACGCGACACACCTAACACAGTAGCCACTGCCGTCACACTCATTCCACATAACCGCGCACCAACAATTTGCCCTCTTTGAAAATCTGAGAGGTCTCCCATTTTACACTACCTCCGTCTGCTGCAGCCACTGGACACTGCTGTTCCACTGCACCTGACGTAGTATGAAGACCGACCTAACACACCACCACCAGCGGTCCGGCGCTGCGGGTACCACGACACCACTGCCAACCCATACATCTGACGAGTTGCCAACTACAGGTGTTTCCATTTTTCTGATCACTATCTGTACTTGTTTCATAATATCTTACTCAAGGAGGGGTGTTTAAAATCCCAGGTGCCCCCCTTACGTACAACACTGTATTTATTATCTCTTAACATTGAGTTTTTTAATGTAAAAAAGATATTCACTTATGTGATACCAACTATTATGTCATTAGTAGGCTATCATATAAAGGATGTTATGTTGTCCAATAAAGTGGCCCTTCCCTGATTTTATGTGATTATGAAAGAAAACGAAAAAAAAAGTAAACGAAGATAAGCGGTGTAGAGGAGTCGCTAAAATTAATTCTCTTTAACGAGGACGATTTACGAAACATCATCTACTAATTGAAGTCATGATTATTTTCCAATACAGTAAATTTCAATAAACTTTCTTGTTATCGTTAATTACTCCATATCGGACTCCCGAAGAAAACTCATCGAAACAACTTATTGACCGTGCAAATAGCGACTACTCTGTCATGACTCCGTTTTCTTTCATTCAGAAATAGGAAAGAAAGAGAAGAAAGTAGAAGGGTAAAAGAAGGAGGTAGGAAAAGAAGAAAGAAAAGAAATAGGGTATTTTAATGAGAAACAGATTACTGGATAATTCCGGAAATATAGTAAGAAGTCGAGAAAGTCCTCGAAAGATGAATCATTCTAAATGTTATTAACGACTAATCAATTTCGGAATGTTTGGTGGGCGCGGTGGCTCAGTGGTAGAGCGCTCACCTCTGGTGCTTGGGTTCCCGGGTTCGATCCCAGCCCCCGCCAAGTGAACTTTGTGGTGGACAAACACCGTGCTCGTGGGTTTTCTCGGGGTTCTCCCGTTTCCTCCCACTTTCTTCATTCCACCATTTCACTCATCTCTCATAATCACCGTCTCCTTTAGCCTAACCGGCATAACCGTGGGACGTAAAACTCAAAGATTTTCAATTTCGGAATGCTTCGGAATAGACACATGTTCCCTCATACCACCCAGACCTAGCTCCAGGCACCACGATCATGGGGTTGCCCAGACCTAGACCTGGAAATGAGAAAAGTGAAATTTAATTCTTTGTAATATTATTTCAACCGGTGATTGATAACCATCCAGCATCTGAACTTTGTCCTCTAGGATCGACCACACATATGAATTAGCCAAGAAAAAAAAATCAAACTTATAAACTCAATATAAATTTATGTGTCGTATCAATCGAAGTCTCAACTTCCTGAAAGGAAGATGTCGTATTTAGGCTCATCCTGCTATTTTTGCTTCACTCCTCGAGCCGATTTAAACCGTTAGTGACGGTCCTTCATGACCTAGGTTATTTACCTTAACACATATGTCAAAACATGACACATATATTACAGATGTTAATATGACAAATGATATCACACAAATTACTTAAATTAAATCTATCAGGCATTCACACGCTCACTCACTCAGGACAGTGTATATATGTTTAAAGGAAACCAACTAACTACAAAGATACAAATAGTTTATTACATTCATAGTGGAAAGAAGAAAAAATTAATTACAACGAAAATCTTAAAAGCACAAGTTCTTGGCTATATATTAATAGAGTACATAGTGTTATATTTTAGTAATTTTTTTTATATATCCAATCATCTTGACAAATAGAAAGAGAAAAAAAATTATTTACATGTATCATATCTTAGGCATGCTAAAACAAATTATGATTTGCGACATTCGCAAAAAAGACACTTATTTCACTTGAAAAAAAAATTGACAAAGAGGAAAGAAAAGAGAAAAAAAACTTTTTGGTGTATCAGAACTTATATGAGTCTCTACCTCACATCGGGTAATAAAATATTAATGATTTTGAGCGTTCAAATCACAGATCACGCAATACTCATAGTGTCCAAAACATTTCGCTCCATTTGACTTAGTTTGTGGTCATTTATATATCTATATATATATCTAACTATCGGTTTACAAAAACCATTTATCGTCTATATTTGGTTTATAACTCGTAACAGTTTATGTCTGCAATCGCACATTACGACGCTTTACCCATCTAGGGATTTTGAGAAAATAACTTTCAGTAGAGGATGTTTCTCCTCTTAGACGATCCATTTCCAAACTTATTATTTGAATAGTTTTAAGTTATTTATTTAACACAGGGACACGTCATGAGACCTTTCTTCAGGATCACTTTCGTATATATGTGTATATAATTCGGATTTTTAAAAACGATCTCCCGCCGGTGTACGGAGTATAAAGGTTCAAATTGAGGATAAAAAAAACTGGTCAAGTCACAGGATACATATGAAGGTGAGAAGGATTCAAGGTGCACTTTCCACAATGGTTTTAGGTTGGTAGTTCAGGGATAATATACGTTATGATGTGAGTTACGTTTAGACCTGCCGTTACTTTCCAATACATGCCATTACATAATTACATAAGGTACCATTTACATTTATTCAAAAGAAAAGGAAAATTACTTAAGTGCACGGCGGTATTCTTAACAAAATCTACATTCTTACATTCGTCGGAGAACTTACTGGTAAACTATAGCAACCAACACACGTTTAGGGGGACAGACACGAGCGCTCTCACATATATTCATATAATACTTTTAATATCATACTTTTACTATAAAATCATATTCGTATACTAAGTACATATACATCTCGACGTATTCATTTCTCTATATATATATATATATATATATTTATTATAAATGCGCACACATTTAAATTAATCACCCCCAACAATAAAATTTTTACAAGGTTGCAAACATTGTCCAAAAACAAATGACTTCCGACATTACATATGAAAAAGAAAATTGATTTTTACTTGATACCGCGCATCTATAAATTTTTCACTTTTATATAATCAATTCGTGTTTAAATCATGAAGGAAAAAAAAAACTTTGGAAGGCAGGCACGTAACACAGAACATTTCTAAAGATATAACTAGATAACCTAAAATGCAATTTCTGGGCCCAGGTTAACTACAAAGTAATCGAAAACCAAAACAGAAAGAAAGTGACCAATGGATTAAAAAAAACTTAAGGAGAACGATGGTGAAAGAACGTAATCGAAGTGTCGTCAAATACGAAGTCTTTATTCATTTCGGCGATAGGTCAAAACGAGATGGAGGACTCAATCACTATCTACTCTATCCATGAATCGTGTCTTGCAACGTCTCAGCTGGTAATTTCAGATCAGAGTTGTATGTTAAATAAATCGTAAGCAACAAGTTCAAAATCGGGGGGGGGGGAAGGTTGAAAAATTAAAAAAAAATCTCGAAGTAAGAAGGAAGAACGAGACAAGAGAGAGAAAGCGGCGCCAACGAAAGGAGAAAGATTAAAGTACTACTCACTACTCAGAAGAGTGATCGAATTTAAATATATAACAACTCATAGCCAAAAATATTCTTAACATGCCAAAAGGGGTGGTCTACTCAAATACGTAGACTCAAGGGGGCGCCCTGCTGCCAAGGATGCAAGTTCTGTGTCCATCAGATCTCAATCCCACAAGAGTTTGGTTGTAAGATTGAAATCCGAGCCCCGTATCCGGCCCAAACCAGCAGGATAAAAGGAGAGGGGGAAGGGACCAGGTAACTGCGTCCCTAATTTTGAAATCTCGAAGTAAGACAAAAAAAAAACAATATTCGACCCGTCAGAAGAACTAAGAAGGTTCTAGGACAGTAATGAAACTAGAGTAAAAGTAATAGCTAAGATATCCCTAACTAATGATTTGCCAAAATAATAACAAAAAAAAATTAAATAAACTGAATTTTGGATCGGTGATTTCTATTGCCAAACTTCACCGATAGCTCCCCTTCGCAGAATGCGCTAAATTCTGAGGCATCGATTAATTTCCATCACTATCTAGTTTGGAAACTAAGAAAAGAAAACGAAAATATTCAAGGGGGGAGGGGTCGATGCCCGGGAACGGGATAATAAATTTCAATAATTAATTGTTTTGATTCTGTAACCCTATCAGAACCGTCGCCTCCATGAACATTATAAGCTAGCCCGAGTAGGTGACGTGAAGAAAAAAAAATCTCACGGAGTGGTACATTCTATTTTTAAAACCGACCAGAAGATATGATTCACTACAGCCCTGTTGTATAACTACTATTGTCTTTTCATAATTTATTATTCAATATGTCTAGTCAACGATTATATGATGCTACCCCTTCTATCAGATGGTATTACTATGGTTGATTACTACTATAACACATAAAACTACAAAGTATTACCATAGTCCGACTATATATCGCCCTCCTGTCCGCGTGATATCATGGTGCAGGGGTCAGAACCTGAGATGTTTGTAGTTACACGTATCTATTCAATATCTATATATCAACACACGGCGAAGTATTCACTGGGCTACTATATATTTAACTATATGGGTGTCCTATATTCTATATTCATTTACTACAATATTCATATACTTTATATTCATATTCACATTAATATTCATATCATATTCATATCATCATTCTTTTCATTTGCCACGACGCTATATTCTACAAACACCCTGTTTCCTCTATCTACGCCCAGCCTATATACACATTTCATCATAACACTTTAAAATCTATAATCACTGCAAACATTTCCCATTCCGATCACCGCACGACAACCTCACTCGAACCCAAGACTCTTTCACCACACACACGATACTACGTAATACCTGGTAGCTTTATTAAGAACGAAGAAAAAAAATCCTACGTATATTCACTGAAAATAGAATTATCTGCGATAATGTTTAATGTTTATAAAATTCTGCAGCAACAATGAACTTCTGCAGCCACGAAGAAAAATGAACATCTAATATAATTCCAAAGCGAAGAACTAGCATCATATCGCCCGACTTCTGTTAAAAATTTACGTATTGTTTATTTATTTAAATATTTCGATTTCTAGACTAGGCAGAATGTTGAAATTTTCAGAATATATTAATTTTGGGTCACTTGACCTAACTGTACATTCATATGGGCTGTGAATTATACCTTCTAGGTTTTATTTCGGAAAGAAAGGTCAATTTCATGAAATCTAAATCACTAAGCACCTCGACAGAAGAATGGCGGTTAGTACTGACTTTTGACACTAGGGCTAGCGACGATATAATCAACCCTTGAACAACTGAATGTGACCTTGTACACGGAATTATTATGCTATATTACATTCACTATTAAATATTGTGTATGAGTTCACTTAATGACGGAATAATAAAGAATTTATCGCATAGTAAATACTACACTGTCCATATTTAATTATCTCACACACTCTTTCATCACTTAACTACCACAATTACTACTACTAGAACATGTTTCTACATTACGAACACATACATGCCACATTCATACTACACACTACATTAATACATGTTATACTAATAAATATATACAGAAAACATTCATATTTTACCATGTTAAATCGGCTCTATGAAAGGTAACGAAAGGAAAGAAATGAACAGGGCCAACTGGCCCTTATATTTACTAAATCACATTCTTTACTCAACCTGTGTAATCAATGCCCTGAGGGGACATATCGAAGCATTAGATAACAATAGGACCCCTGCCCTGAAGGGGCAGGAACCCGGAAACAAACTAAATGTTCAACTCATCCCGCTGTAAGCCGTACTCCCAATTTGGGAGTCAGATAGGAGCCCTTACTGTAAATTTACACGTGCATTATTCTACCTATCTTAACTACAAAGAAATTAAATACCGCCATGTTACGAATGAATAAATACAAAAAGAAATCACATCCACTATATACACGAACACAAACGGTAGTGGGGCAGGTCTTACGTAACTAGAAAAGGAATAATTTTAAGGATAAAGTATTTTAAGGGGAAAACACCACTTTCCGAAACTATTTGTGGATCCCTAAGAATAACTCGCGAACTGATGCACTTCACAAACCTGTCCACTATTGACTATATCTGCTCAACATGGCGTTACTAAATTATGCTTCCTATTTTTGCTTTTTAGTCCAGTTTTTACTTTGAAATTTAATAGTTTATGGCTCCCAAGACTTCCAGTGATTTTTAGACGTTAATAAAGTTCCAATATTATCTTTATTTGTAGCTTTTCTCACTCCTTTTCGACTTTTTGATCGAGAAGATCAGGATCTGGCGTCTTCAGCGAGACTTCCCGGCATGGAATGGAATAATTGCGCCCTAATATCATAGCGTGGGTTTATCAGCCAATCAAAACTAAGCATTTTGGCGGTGGGGCTTTGAAACGAATAAAATTTGGTAAAATCTGGATTAAACTAGATTTTAGAAGGACCTAGGTATCTAAAAGAGAGGTGAAGGGTGGTCCTGAAAATTCTGTCGAATTTTAGATTGGTTATTTGATCTGGAAAGTTCCGTCCAATAGTGGATCTATATTTTCGGATAGCACTGGCACCGTAAGAATTGTAATAATCCATTTACACATCCATATACAAGACTTATAACTAATTTAAAATATAAATAAAGATATTGATTCCCAAAACTATAATCCGTAATGAATTTTTTACAGTTTTCCATGTTAATGTGAAATAGAATAACGAACAATATTACGAATTATATGAACAGCCAGAAATTTTTTGTTAAACGTCAGATACAGTCGGTGCAAAAAATTTCGGGCACCCTCCTATTAAAAACATAATCTCATTATACTGTAATGGCACATTACAATTAGATTGGAATTTAGCGTCCCTTTCAGCACCGAGGCTACATCAGACGTGGAAGTACCTTCAACTTAATGTGGGATCCAATCAAATGAGATCCCACCAGAAATCTAATCCAGATCTCCCGCTCCAAACATGAGTACGCTAACCGTATTGCGACAAAGGAGCTCTGGTGGTCAATGATGTTTGAGGATGTATTTAAGAGGAAAAGACCTTTGGGGGAACCATTTGCACTGATTGCCTTATACACATCCTAATTTTATGAGCTGAAATTCCATGTCACTTAAGCTTTTCTGTGATTCTCTCACACCTGTCTCTCGAATCTGATGTAACTTATTGTATTTACTTGTAAGTATCGCATTTTTTATGCTTGATAAGCATATGTTATATCAGTAAAGACGTCAGAAGGGTAAACAAGGGGACGGACGCACCCCTGAGACTGAGCGGCGGTGGGTCAGAGCGTTCACCTCTGGTGCTTTGGGTTCCTGGTTCGATCCCAGCTCGCCCAAGTGTACTTTGTGGTGGACACACACACGTGTGTGTGGTTTTTTTCGGGGTTTTCCCGTTTTCTCCCACTTTCTTCATTCCACCATTTCATTCATTTCTATCATCACCGCCTCCTTTAGCCCAAAAGGCATAATCGTGGAACGTAAAACTCAAGATTTCATTTCATTTGCACCCCTGAGACTTTCCCTGACCCGACTATTCGCCAGGCACGATGAATGTATGTCAAGTAACATAGAACTATCCTGTTCGGTACACAAAGAAATACCCCCCCCCCCAAATGTCTCTGCTCTTTCGCTTGCCTCCTTCCAAAGTAAAGCTGGCGTCGTCACTGAGTTAGATGTAGACTTGGCCGAATACCAGTAGTTAGGGTTATCATTTCTCTGCTATTGCAAACTAAGACACTTTAGTGGGGGTTATGTTTACAAACTGGGACACTGTGGTGGGGAGCAAGTCTTCTAAACCGGAACCCTTTGGTGGGAGGTTTTCATTCACTCCTCCCATTGGTAGAAACACTAAGCATCAAAAGAGCCATTTTTAATATCGTTTCTGTTCGATGTATCAGTCATCTCGAAATCCGAACTTCTTTGGCTAATATCTGGGAAACGGTAGCTAGTTGGCCAGTGGCCACCGGCTACTATTTGGTACCAAAATGTTCACCATCCTTTTAGGTATTAATGAACACTAATATCATTTATATATAACTTATCATTCCCGAGATATAACTCCTTAAATCTCCCTAAAATAGGACTTTTTTGGGGCCAATATCTCGGGAACGGTAAGAGTGACGCGAAAAATGCCATTTTCTGAGAGAGTGTTTGATGCTGTATCAAATGGAGGGCACAAAATTGAAAAAAACTCGCAAATAACAGACAAATACACAGACACACTCACAGACATAAAGAATTCAGTTTGTTGAAAAGTTAATAATGTTCATACACTAAGTATGTATCAGATAATTATTGTAAACATTAAATTTTTTTTTTCTTGTAGCTTTGTTCCAGGTTACTGCACCACGTTTTTCTTTTTCTTTTCTTTTTTTAAACCAAAATTGTTGATTAAGGCTGCAGACTACTAACTATTTTTGAAAAACTAATATTTTTTCTTTTGCCCGTTTTTCGTAAGTGGAAAGAGATAATAAAATGTAATTTACCACAATAATAGATAATGTTATTCTACATCCGAAAATACGAATCGGAAGAATTTTCAGTGTTGCCACCCATAGAAATTACAGTGTGACCAGAATTTGAATTACTCAAAAATCTAGGTAAAGGCAGCGACTAGAAAAATGAACTCAACGGTAATTGGTGACTTATCATGCTCTGTACGTTCCTTGTTTACTACTTTTTAAATAATATTTTTATTTATTTTATAAAAATTACATAAATTATTACAAAATAAATAAGTTATTACAAAATAAATAAGTTATTACAAAATAAATAAGTTATTACAAAATAAATAGAAGCATTATTTAAAATGTAGTAAACAAGAAACATGGACAGCATGATAAGTCATCAATTACCGTTGAGTTCATTTTTCTAGTCGCTGCGTTTACCTAGATTTTTGAGTAATTCAAATTCTGGTCACACTGTAATTTCTATAGATGGCAACACTGAACATTCTTCCTATTCATATTTTCGGGTGTAAAATAACATTTTCTATTATTGTGGTAAGTTACATTTTATTACCTCTTTCCACTTACGAAAAACGGGCAAAAGAAAAACTATTAGTTTTTCAAAAATATTTAGTAGTCTGCCCCCTTAAGTGCATGTGCGTTGTATCTTCTTATTATTCAGCAATAATCGTAATTGACGAAATTCAAAAGACAGATGTAAAAATAGAATAATTTTATTAGGGTAGCAATCTTGCTCACAGCCTTAAGTCATGGAAGATAAATCATAAATTGATTGGTGAAGTGCGACCAGACCGGTAGACCTATATATAGTCTATGCTTGAAAGCAGGCATAATTCATTTAAAATAACATTTCTCTATTAAATGTCCTAGTTTTCAAAATTATTGTCGTTATTGAGCTATTCAGAATAGCACTGGTGATAACAAGAAGAAAGAGATTAGGAGAAGCTAGTGAAGACTCGAATATATAAGGTTTAATTTAAAATTTCAACGTTTAGTTCGACTCATTCCAGATCCGTCTTCTTTTGTGAAAACACATTCAATGAAGCAATCGAAATGGCATTGAGAAAACGCTGACAAAGAAAACATAAATGTTTCTGAATTTGTAGGTCAATCAGAATGATGTAATTGGCATTCGACAATACGTTTAAGAAAACACTTAAAAACAAAATAGTTTCCACTTTCTTAAACGGATTATTTCCTTACAGTAGGCGTTCATTTATATCCAATTACACCCTAGAACGTAATGGACCAATAATAATAATAATAATAATAATAATAATAATAATAATAATAATAATAATAATAATAATATGTTTATTTCTGTTCGTAAATATATTTAGAGACGAGCAAAATTAAGTTTATAAAAATAACGGAAATCAGTTTGTAGAAAAATAGACATTTAGATTTTTCAACGAAACCGGTTTCCCTTTTCTTCAAAAATCTTTTCGGTTTTTACACAGAAACTGTTTTCCGTTTTCTTCAAGAGAGTTTTGAGTTTTAACTTAAACTAGTGTGATTTTTGCCAAAGTTGGTATGAAAAGTAACACGGGAGAGAGAAGCACATTGATATGGTTAAAGTGTTTGGGTGATAGTGCTTCAGACGTTTCATCTGGAAGTATTTGATCATGGTATGCACTTCAGTTTTCTTCGTTTTCACAATCTGTACGCACTTGCTATCTGCAAATCACAGAGCATACAATCAGCATCAATGACATTTCCCTGTACTTTGGCACACATACTTTTAAAACTTTAGAGCAGCGTTTCCCAACCTGTGTGCCGCGGCACACTGCTGTGCCGCGAATGGGTCGCTGGTGTGCCGCGAAGAAAGCGAAACAATATTATTAATTCTATAGCAATAAAATTGCAAGACATAGGGAAAAAGGTATATTTGTATTTCATATTACTATGAACCTCTACCGGGAATCCACAGTTTTAAGTTTCATATTGTGTTACTTTTCATACTGTCTTTCATACTAATTTTCACACTGTATTAAAAAAAAAAAAAGTATTTTTTTCATTGTTATGACCACTATTGCTTTTTTATTGTTGCAAACTATTTCATAACTTGAAATTTTAAAATATCATTCAATTCTTTCGGCAAAGCAAACATGCATACAAATTACCTACATTTGTGTTTTAAAAGTACAAGATATTTGTTTGTTCGTTCGTTATTTAGTGATCTTCCTTCGTAGTGAAAGGTTGGATAGTTTTCGAGAAAGGAAGTGTATTTTTAAAAGCTTGAGTCCGATATCTTATTGCAATTGTTTTCTATTTTTAAATTAAAATGAAAATAAGCATAATGATTTATTACGGGGAAATACCAGTGATCGAGCTTTGTTCTCCGTGAGAAGGATGTCAGTAATCACAGAAAAATGCCACGGTATTTTATATTTACAAATAATAATAATAATAATAATAATAATAATAATAATAATAATAATAATAATAATAATAATAATAATAATAATAATAATAATGATTCTATAAGTGTGCCGCGAGAATTTATGTCACACCTGTAGTGTGCCGCAAGTTGAAAAGGGTTGGGAAACGCTGCTTTAGAGTACAACATATTAAAAGCACCCTATTTTTGTTTTAACACCTTTCATGTCAATGGAGAATCCCAGCGATTCTTCTTTGCTCGTTCAGCTCGAACAGTGAAGAGCAAGGAATTTCTTGCTATACTTGTAGAATTCCTTGCAATAGAAGCAAACATTCGAAGTATTTTTTCGTTGTGAAGGTCAGTTGTAGCCCTCCTACTGCGCATAGACACATAACAGTTGGCACGAAACGAAAACTATGAAATGAAACTCAGAACTGGTTTCGGAGAGCCTTTTAAAAAATTTTCAACATGTGAGTTGCTTTCCTAGACGTGATTTGCTTGCACAATAGGAGAGAAACTTGCATTTTAAAAAATTGCTTATAAATGCAAACGCTAATCTCTTTGTTGTGTTGCGAGTTTCATATTATTATTGAAGCCAACTATTAGTGTACAAAATATAAAATTATAGGATCAATATTAACAGACGAAAATCATATTCACGAAGAAATTAAATGTTGACTAAAAGCAGGGAATTCATGTTACTATTCTCGTGGCGTCGCGAATTCTGTCGAGAAATTTAAAGCTTAAAATATATAAAACGATAATGATGCCTGTTGTTCTGTATGGTTGCGAAACATGGTCGCTTAATTTGAGGGAAGAACAAGATCCTGAGAGGAATATTCGGACCCAAGAGGAACGGGAATGGGGAATGGCGGAAACTTCATAACGAGGAACTACATAATTTATACGGTTTGCCCAACATTGTTAGAGTCGTCAGGTCTAGGAGGCTTAGGTGGGCAGGTCGTGTAGTTAGAATGGAAGAAAGTAGAAACGCTTTCAAAGTCTTGACTGAAAGACCAATCGGAAAACGACCATTAGGAAGACCTAGGCGCAGATGGGAGGACAATATTAAGATGGATCTCGCAGCGATAGGAATACAAAGTAGAAACTGGATCTAATTGGCTAAGGATAGAAGTCAGTTGAGAGCTTTTGTGAACGCGGCATAGAACCTCCGGGTTCCATAGGTCATAGAGTTAGTTAGTTAGTTATATAAAGTTATGGACTCAATTGACTAGGTTACAATTACAAGTAAGATCATATTTTCTGGGTTGCAAACAGGAACTGTGCTAAAGGTGGTGGTGTCCCATTATATTTGTTTTGTTGTTGCTCATATGTTTATTGAAGTTTACTGCCTCTTTTCAATAACGAGGCTATATGAAACATGGTACCTTAGCCATACCAGCTTTCATAATAATTCGTAGCTAAACAACCAAAAACGTGCAAATATCAATTAGAACTGCGTCTATTATCGCAAACTAAAGCGAAGATTTTGCGTCGCAGGCAAACCACTACGAAATGAGACCCATAGCCGTACGCTTGAAAGTGTATTCGAACCGTCGTAATGTGTTCAATGCTTCTCTATCAGGACTCCGCGCCTGCACCGGAACCAAACCCGGAAGCCCACTATGACGAAGTTAAAATTTGGTAGTAGCATTTCAGAAATATTTCCTGGGATTGTAACTGTATTAGTACGATAGATCTAATATGAGGTACGCTTAGGCGTGCGCACGTGGGGGTAAGTGCGGGCGCTCGCCCCACCGAATGTTTTGGCATTTCGTTTTTTTTCGATTTTTTAAAATAATTTTCTCAGCTATTATGAATTATATTTCACAAAAACGGACCCTGAAAGACGTCTGTAATGATCGCTATACAAAATAACACTTTGAACTTTGATATACTCGACCAAAAATTCCCCATTTAATTATATTTCAGTCTTTATTCCGTTTGTTTCCTCTCAGCAGTATATTATCACACACACACACACACCTAACACACTATCTGTAGGCGCCGACTCTAAAAGGGAGTTGGGGTGAAGCTTTTCTGTTTCTTCTCTCCAATCTAAAAGCAGAGGGGTTTTGCCCTTATATAATTATAAAGAAAGTAATGGTTACAAGGTGGTTGCATATCTTCAGGAATACCACTATTGATCCCCCCCCCCCTGATCCAAGGGTCTGCGCACGCCTGTGGAGTTACGTAATGATATCTGAATGACTCTTTCCGAAACCATTCTGTTGTTGAAACGGGGGTTCCCTATGAGACAAGGCTGTTCGAATAGAAACAAGTACACTTTTCGAGACAAGACATAACTTGTGAAACCTTTCTGAGTCGAGATAATGTCAACGCTTGTCTCGTAAGTAACTGAAGTTCAGAAAACGAGTTCGTCATTTTTGCCTTCAGAAAAAAGAAAGGATTTATACGTAAATTGAATACTCTGCTTTTGTATCATTTTTATTTGAATTGAATTTCCTATATACAACTAATTGAATGCTAATCGTTGCCTTAGGAAGAAAAGCAAGTCGAATATACGATTCATAAGAGAGAGAGAGAGAGAGAAAATGCAGATTACCTTCTTGCTATGGCAGATGTAGATCCATATGCGATCCTACAATCAAGTATAAGAAATGAGATGGAATTTATTCCTGGAATCCTGTATCCAGTTCTCGCCATTTATTATCGTTTTCGCTGTATTGGGATCAATAACGAAACCGGAAGCGGTATCAGATTTATACCTCTTCCTGTTTTAGTAGAAAGATACGGATGGAAATGGAACGTCTTTGGAACGCTAAATCATTATAAAGAAGAAGAAAACATTGCTCATTATGTATTACCGCTTTTCCTCTGTGATGTTCTTCGGCCCGTAAGTTGTAAATTTCTACCACTTCCGGTTTGAACAGAGAGATATGGATGGAAATAGTATATATTCTTGGGACACTAAATTCATATAAAGAAAACATGCACGTTTTGTGTTACCATTTTTGCCCTATAGTGATGTTAATACCGGAAATTGTTGATTTCAACCTAGAGACCTGCACGGGCCGGGCTTGGGCGGGCCGACACTGATTTCTCTTCAAGTCGGGCCGGGATGGGGCCGATTAATTGCAATTCTTTAATAATTATTGACTTCCGTTAAACGATAATTAGAATAAAGGCAAACGTTGAAGAAGTGTGCTCGTGAAAAATGTTACAAAATGAAACTTTTAAAATTTATCGGGCTCGGGCCGAAAATCTCCAAAACTTTTCGGGCCCGAGCTGGGCCGGGCCTAGGTACATTCGGGCTGGATTGGGCTCGGGCCGAAGAATTCGGCCCGTGCAGGTCTCTATTTCGACCACTTCTGGTTTGAATAGAGGGTTATTCTCATTCTTAAGACTGAAATAATATCACTGGAGCATTTTTCTCTATCTCTGATTACCGATGTTGCTCTGATACGTGTCGGCAGACATATCCAAGGCCGGAACTAGAGGGGGGCTAGAGGGCCCGGCCCCACTAAACTTTTCGTGGCCACTCCAGACCTCAACAAAAAAAAAAAAAAAAAAACAATTTAGATATGTGTAAGAGAACTTTTAATGACTTGGTCCCCCTAACATATCCATGGCCCTCCCCCAACCTCTGTGGCTGGTTGCGGGCCTAGACATATCTATTCTAAAAGACTCCCCGTTCTTACGCATAGCATAGTTTGGGAGTCCTTCAATACAGTACTTTCTGCTTTCAACTTATTGACACACGAAATTCTATAGAAATTTTCCTGGGGCAACCATGTAATGTGTACGTTTGTATTCTGTAGGAAGTACATAACGCAATTAAGACTGACAACACAAAAACCATAAAAGAAACGAATATATATATATATATATATATATATATATATATATAATATTAGAATGACTAAGTAAGTAGTATAGCTAATGATGGTGGCTGATGTGTTTCCGTGTAAAGAACTAGCTTAAAGCAGTGAAAGTCGTTTTAATTCTCTAACAAGTGTAAAGATCACTGCCGTGATATTTTTTATCTCTTGTTTTTTTAAATACTTTTTCCTGATAAGTAAGAAACTTAGGATTTATACATTTCTGAGAAAAACATATTCCTTTTGCTCTAGACATAGATCAAAAAACAAAGGAAAACTTGAAATTTGTTAGGTTCTTTAGACAGTGCTTTCAGTTTAAAAGTGGTACGTAAGGAATATTTAAATCTATAAATGAAATGAAATCTTTGAGTTTTATGTCCCACGATTATGTCGGCTAGGCTAAAGGAGACGGTGATGATCAGAAGTGAATGAAATGGTGGAATGAAGAAAGTGGGAGGAAACGTTAGAACCACGGGAAAACCCATGCACATGGTGTTTGTTCACCACAAAGTTGACTTGGCGCGCGAGCTGGGATCGAACCAAGGACCTCATACACCAGAAGTGAACGCTCTACCACTGAGCCACCGCGGTCCCAAGTCCCTCTATTATTCCCGTTAGGTTAGAGGAGACAGATAATATTTAAATCTTGTTTTGCTGTTATTCAATCTAAAAGCAATAAGCTTTTCGCTGTAACATTGGATATTGTAACAACGCAACAACAACAAAAAAAAAAAAAAAAAAAAACAAAACTCAAATATACCTTACGCACCACTTTTAAATTGAACGCATAGTACGAAAGAGTCATTGCTTACATTTCCCATGATATTACATGCACGCCATGTAAGGAATAGTTATATTATAGTAGGGTAACACAAGGAGTGACTTAAAATTCAATACTAGATCGTAGGCCGCAGTGGCTCATGTAAGCTTTTGAAAAGAGACAGATTTTAATCCCCTATATCTTTGTACCCATTTGTTCAAAATTCGCCATATAATTATCATAGTAAAGAAAAAACTGAAATGAAATTTTAATGGAACGTTCAATGGTTATGTCCTTTAGGCTAAAGGAAACGGACAATTAAGGACAGTGAATGATTATGAAATTATTTTTCTGTGCTCTACTACTGGAAATCGAACCCAGGACTACGTGCACCAAAGGCATACGCTGTAACCAGTCGCTCAAAGAGCAGGACTATAATGATCTTGAATATTTAACCTAAGGTATTTCGGATGTCCATTGCTTTACGCGTCTCACGTGGCACTATCACCGTTGTAACCCCCCGCTCCCCAACACCAGATCAACACCGTTAATCTAATGGTATTATGTAGACATAATGTCCCTCTGTCGATATTTACATCGTGCGAAAGTTTATCTATTAGTTTAGAAGTTACTAGAGTAGAGTAGTGTTTCTCAACCGCTGTGACGCGAGATTTTTATGTCTTCTAAGGCCTTTCACAAAGAAATTATCTTTAGAAGAATATATATATATATATATATATATATATATATATATATAGATACATATAGGGGCGTATCCAGGATATGATCAAGGGAGGGGCTAAACCATATTTTGCCGTTTTATCCAGTGTAAAGCAGAATTGAAGCCCATTTTATCCAGTGTATACCTGAGCGTCAAGGGGGGTTATAGCCCCTATGTCCCCCCTGGATCCGCCTTTGTATATATATATATATATATATATATATATATATATATATATATATATATATATATATATATATATATATATATATATATATATATATATTGTCAATCGACTTGATTCAGAAAGTTTGCTTGTAACGCTGTTTAGTTTTCTTTGGAATTAAACACTGGACACAGAAAAGTAGTTTCAATATCACGATTCTTGATGCTTTCTTCCCGATTAAAGTCACAAAGATTATACGATTTTAACCCTTGCAGACCCAACGTCTATTCCAAACCACATGTAGGTTATCGTGTTTTATTTTTTATTCTTATGATGGAATGCTTTAGTTGAGAAAATTTGGAACCTTTAATGGATGCTTGATTTTACTATTAATTTATATAACTTGCCATCTGACGATTTCCTTTCGATTGTCTGAAATACAGAAATATTTCTTTCAACGATTAAAATAAAATCGGGTCTGAAGGGGTTAAACAATCAATATACTCGCACCGAGCACGTTTCTGTGTAATTCTCTAAATTTTAAAAATGGATTAATTTACAATTTACATGATCGTTCTTTATTTAATTATTGCACATATTTAAGAAATTTACCTACGGCTCTAAGGAAGGATCAAAGAATGTCGCCCTCCGAAAAAAATGGAACGTTTTTGGTGAAGATTTTGCGTGTGAGGTTTGTATCTCACAGTCGTTCCATATTTTTTTTAAGAAATGTATTGTATGTATTTTTACGTGTTTGTTTTTTTGCATCTAGGAAAAAAATCACATGCAGGGGTGTCGCAAAAATTTAAAACGTACTTTGGTGTCCCCCAAAGAAAAAAGATTGAGAAACGCTGTACTAGATAAAACGCTGTACTAGGTTGAGAAACGCTGATATTAGATCCATCCTGTATACGTGTGTGTAGTACCACGTTATCACTGAAATTTTCCCACTTGAGAACACTTGCTCGTTATATCTCATTACGTGAGTTTAATTCCTTGAGATGATAAGCGACATGCGTTTATGGAGATAAGAAAAACAACGAGACATGTAGTGAGTCATCTAACTTTTCACTTATTTGTTCTGTTTACGTGGCTGAATTAAATAAGGAAAACAGTTTATTTTTAATAAATAAACCGGAAGGTTACGGGGAAGAAAATTATAATGTCCTTGCAAAAGCTTGTTGGGAAATTACCCATCGCAACCTCGAAATGTCAGTATAATTTCATGATTTCCTGTGAGACGTAAGAACGGTCTTATCGTCTTCCGTGCATAGTGAATCCATTTTATTTTATTTTATTTTATTATTATTATTTTTTTTTTACTCATAAGAGTACACTTTATTCCATTAAAATGTATTTACAGCATAATTGGTGCAAATTAATGTCATAATTCATTTTTAATTGATGATACAAGATTGTAATGTTGATTTTTAATGCAAATATATTCAGTTGCTAATATTGCCCGACCATTTCAGGAGTGCCACCGGTCTGTTCTATGATCTAAAATGTAAACTACAGGCGTTTCCAACCGTTAATTAATAATTAATGTATTAAATATTGTGATATAGTGAACATTCTCTTTATTTGTTATTAGCTACCCTTGGTATATTCAAGACAATAATACTTTAAAAAGGGATTCTTACCATACATTACATTTAGTGCATATTGGATGTGTACAAGAAAGAATTAAGGATCAGTCCGAAAGTTGCACGCTGACATATAGACAAAGCAGAGACAATAAATTATTAAGAACAAGAGAACTATAATCGCTTATGCTAATCGTACTGTTTATACTAAATTGAGAGCGCAGTGGAACTATTTTGAAAAATATTTGTCAGTGACGGATTTAGCCTGAGGGCGGGGAGGCTTAGCCCCCAGTTCTTTGAGTCACTAAAATAATTATTATTTATATATTTTTGAAATTTTATAGTAAGCGTTGCCTTTTATTCTTTGTTGGAAAATTTTGGAAACATTAGATATAGTTTCAGTCGCAGTTTTCTGCTATGTAAATGTGTAAAACAATATTTGAGGTCCACAATGTCAACATCTAACTTAGCCATAATATCCATCCGGAGAGAGTTAAGAGGCCTCATCCCGGCGAAATTAAAATACCGCTAATTTTACAGTAATTATGAGATAAAAGATAATTGAAATGTGGAACAAGGGCGCCTTAGACAATATTATTTTGCGTGAGGTACCGTTATCACAACTCACCTTGTGGCTTTCCGTTTTCAACCGTTTAGAAACGCGAAAATAAATGCCGCTTTTCAAAATGGCTCGAAATCGAAAGCAGATAAGTGAGTCGTGATAACGGTATCTTATGTAAAATGATATTGTCTAGAGCGCTCTTGTTCCACATTTCGATTATCTTTTATGTATTTGAAGATATTACAAAATTACTGTAAAATTAGCGGTATTTTAATTTCGCCGGGATGAGGCCTCTTACGTTGAAAACTTCTGCAGGACCCTGAAAAATTGTAAATCAATTTGCAAATATAGCCAATCGACGAATTACTTCTGGAATATGTTGTGTCACTGTATGCTGGTAGTAAAAATAAGAAAATTCAGATAAAAAAAGAACTAAGGTGTGTGCTTCCTGTTATTTTACACGAGAAGCAAAAATTGTTACAATTTCTTGCTATTCCTTTCAAAGTTTTGCTGAATAATACATATTATTCGTAATCGAAAAAAAAAAAAAAAAGAGTGTTCATATAGAATGAATATCCATGTTCCTAGTATTCAGGAAACTGTCACTTCTTTGCGTGTTTTCTGACATTTTTTTTTCCACAGCACGAAAAGAAAGCCTTTGAATTGAAGGACTAATTCAAAAACCTAGACAAATCTTGAAAAAAAAAAAAAAACTATTTGAAATACATTCATACAGTGGAGCAGCTTCTCTTTGACTGTCAACAGTTGAGTTGGGAGATATACATGAAGGAAATATAAAATGATTTGCATAAATTTATGATATGTCTATCACAGTCTGGATTCTTGTTGTTTCGTCCTCCAGGTTTACCGTCTAGGTCTGTCACTGATATTCGTCCATGAGGTCAAGGGAAAAAAAAGGCTTCAAAGTTGAGATCTTTATTTATATTCTGTGAGGTCATTTTTCTACGTTGTTCTATTGGATTTCGCGTCCTTAAATTAGTGTAAAAAGCGCAATTAGGGATTTATTCAAGCATGAGCACTTTTACCATTGTCAAGAACGATCATATTTCAGAAAAGATCGGGTGAATTTAGAAAGCTATAATATATAACACGGTGAAATTCACAGTAGCTTCATTCAGTTCGCTGAATTGTCATAAGGATATTAAGGTAGAAATGTCTAGGATTTGTAACACAGGACGTCGCCCACGTGGGTAATATAGTATCTTTAGGATGCGTAGTGTCGTAGTTAGAGAGTTAGGGGAAAGAGACCTTTGGGCACACCAAGAAAATTGCTTTTCCAATCACGGTCAAACAATATACATCCTTGATGAGAATAAAAATGTAAATCCTCTTTTAAAAAAACAAACATCTTTTGGAAATCTTTTAAAATCAATACACAAACACCTTTTGGAAATTTAAAACAAAGATTCTGGATAATATAGTTATCATTGTATAAAAATATTATTATCCTATATCTAAATCGATAAAGTAATGGTGCAAAATACTACTACTACTACTACTACTACTACTACTACTACTACTACTACTACTACTACTACTATTACTACTACTACTACTACTACTACTACTACTACTATTACTACTACTACTACTATTACTACTACTACTACTACTACTACTACTACTACTACTATTACTACTACTACTACTATTACTACTACTACTACTACTACTACTACTACTACTACTACTATTACTACTACTACTACTATTACTACTACTACTACTACTACTACTACTACTACTATTACTACTACTACTACTACTACTACTATTACTACTACTACTACTACTACTACTACTACTATTACTACTACTACTACTACTACTACTACTACTACTATTACTACTACTACTACTACTATTACTACTACTACTACTACTACTACTACTACTATTACTACTACTACTACTACTACTATTACTACTACTACTACTACTACTACTACTACTATTACTACTACTACTACTACTACTACTACTATTACTACTACTACTACTACTACTACTACTAATAATAATAATAATAATAATAATAATAATAATAATAATAATAATAATAATAATAATAATAGAAGCTGCAACTTGTGACATGCGTAATTCCATACGAATTGCCGTGGAATTAACACAAGTAGGAATTATACTAAAACTTACAAAACTTTAGCATTATTACTATTATTACACTCAAGTTAAACAGAGAAGTGGGGGACATTTGTGGCATTCTGGGTAAAAAGGCTTTTGCTGCCCCGCGAGACGAAAAATATCATTTTAAATTCGAGACCAGACGAGGAAAACTGACAATTCTCGTCTCCGTTTTCGAGACAAGACGAGAAATGTCTTGAGTCTCGTGCGGCACACTAATTCACCCAACTCTTAGATCTCAGACGCTGCTTTACAGTTACACGATTCATGGCATATAAACTATAAAATGATAAAGTGATTATACGAACACAATGAAGCGCATTTATCAACTTTTAAAGACACGTAAGTCATTACACAGTATTCTCTAATAATAAATATGGTTTAAATGTTGTTATACCTCACCCTTCGTAGACTTGTCGTGACGCGAAAGAATTATGGTAACTTCTAGATTATTTTTTTTTAAAAAAGGAAATATCGGAGCATAAATTTTGTACATAAATGTACAAAATGAGACGAAATAATAGAGTTTTTTCTAGAATCGAGATAAGGTTAGAAAGAATTACAGTAGATTCCCGGTTATCCGAGGTAATTGGAACCGAGTCTACCTCGGATACGCAAAAACTCGGATATAATAGTATGTACTGTACATCAATTGCTTATTACAGTATACTAAAACACAAAATAATATTTTTATATACATATAGTACCGTACAAAACTTAAAAAAATACAGTGTTTGTTTTCTGGGATATCTTTTGGCCTCATTACTGCTGCGATGTTACAATGATACACAATGACAGACGGATGAGCGCGAAGATTTTGAACTTTAGCGGCTCGATAACAGCCAGTATATGCGCCATGTCTTACCACACCTGTTATCTACAATTATTTTTCTGCCTCGATTAATTCAGAGGCTTGGTTAACCAGGACTCGGATAATCGGTAGTCTATTGTATTCGAGAATCGAAACTAAACGATAAAAACTTTATTTCTTGTCTCGTGTTGTCGGCATCACAACTAACAGTGAACTCAAAAAAGGCTTGTTTTCTGAAAATGCGATCTGAACGGTGAAAATAATCGCCCACTTATTTTGAAACTGTATTTTCCAAAGGAAAAAGAAAGGGCTTTCACAAGTCATAAATATCAGTATGAGAACTGCAGTGTGGTATTACAGTACTACTTGAAATTACAATGTAAATGTAATTTCTGAACATTCAGAATGCACGTAACTTTTGTTAAGTTCGTCCTTCCTAGCCGCAATGCATTATTCTCATTTTTGTGACAATATGAATAAAAAATTTAGCATGATGTTTTTTCTTACATTCTGGTTAGATAAACAAAAAGAATCTTGAACACAAAATTATATTTTATTACAAGACTAACGCAGCAAATCTGCCACTTTATATCCACGTCGGCGTTCTGCGACGGTTGTCGATGGTTCGCGATGGTCGTCTTCGAGAAGCCGTCTCGTCTCAAAAGGATATAATGAAAGTGAGCTCTATATGGACGCAGAAGGTGTATCTATTTCTATTGAAAGAGCTTTCTCGTATTTCGTTACTAAAATTCTGTCATATCTTGTCTCGTTTGTTTAGTTTTTCGTAGACTGTTGAGACCAGGTGCGTCATTTCAGGGGTGGAATTGTCGCATCTAATATATACGCGTTGTATTAGTCCAGCGGTTCTGAAGCATTGTGTCGCAACACATATTGATGTGTCACACAGTCCCCTAGTGTGTGTCGCGAAATTTTAGACTACAAAAATCAGGACGAATAGACCAGACTGTACCACTCAACACCTCCAGCTGTAGCAATAATGCTCAGTGTTATATAGAGACTTTACATTATAAAAAGTTATAGGGTAACACTATAATAATTTATATTATTATTAATAATAATGATAATAATAAAAATATCAAACAAGTGTGCCACGATGTCAGTAAAGTGTGTCGTCAATGAGAAAAGGTTGTGAACCGCTGTATCACTCAGTAGCACAGTAATATGCCACTTAAAACGTCTGCTTATATCTGCCTCTCCTCTCACGAGTCTCCACGCAAAATCTGAAATGACAGTATAACACTACTGGTTGTGCTGTCTCTTCAGAAGTGAAATTTTGATATGAATTTGAGCATATTTTCGTTTGCTGAAAGTTAGGAAAATCTGAAACCCGTGACTTTAACGTCCCACGATTATGCCCTTTAGGCTAAGGGAGACAATGATTAAAGTAAGTGAATGATAATGGAGGAATTCGTGGAATGATAATGTGGGAGGAAACGAGAGTACCCCGAGAAAACCCGCGAACACGATGTTGTCCACCACAAATTTACTTGGCCAGAGTTCGAACCAGGGACCCCCACGCACCAAAGGTAAGCGCTCTACCACTGAGCAATGGTGCCAACCTGAAACAATTTGAAATCCCACGTTGAGAGGCAAAAAATCCCATTTTACGTGTGAATTTCCCACGTTATACTATTTAAAAGTATGCTATATTATTAAAAATTAAATTTCTTAGTGTTAGTCACTTTTTACAATATCTAAATGAATAAGCCGTAAATTTCGATCTTCTTGAAAAATCCTATATATGCTGCTTATTATCCCTTTCCGTGGAAATAAGGTCAAAAACTCCCACGATATGGGATTTTCCCCACAGGTTGGCATCACTGCCACTGAGCCACGGTGTCCCCTGCCGAAGGTTAGGATCTTCTAGATCGTTTCGCCCTCTTTTAGGGAAGGAAAGTTACCTAGAGTTACAGTAAATATCAATGAAAAAAGGTAGCTTATGTGAGGCTAAGAATTCCAAAGTTCTGATCAGCATTTTAAAAGAAAATGTGTGAATACATTTCTGACGCTTTGCTCTTTATCGACTCTACAGGTGCAGAAAGCCTGCACCTTGATTTGCATCAAAATACTGCACACCGTTTATCAAGTACCGTTAGTTATATTTATTCAAGCTCACGTCTATGCGATTGCAAAACGGCAGTCTCTTGAAGCAAGTAAACAACCTTCTACATCAGCTCCATCTATCGACTGTCGCAACGAATTTAACATTGACACAGAAGAAAGAAAGAAAGAAAAGAAAGACACAAATGGAAACAATATCAGGTTGCAATGCAATGTGGTAGTTATAAGATTTAGGCCTAGAAAGAAATCCACACGCTACAATGTTGTAAATACAAAAAGATATATAGATTTCAGCTTGAAGGAATTTCATTATGAAATATGATATTTGTTAATTAACTGTTAATCATTGGCAGCATTTGAAGGAAGTTACATCACTAAAAATTAACATTTTATCGCCTCATGTTACGAGAATTAGTACACAGTTGATCGCTACGAGCTGTATAGAAAAAAAAATATATATTTTTAAGTTTTCTTTGCTTAACAATAAAATGTGAATTTTCATCTTTGTGACGTTTTTCAAGAGCTATCTGTGCCGTTAACTTTAGTTAGTTCTTCGCACATTGTAAATCATCACAGGTATTCTGCCGTACAGTGACGTATGCAAAGGCACGTTTCCATTTTGCATGAACTTGTAGCTGTCATAAAAAAATAACCTTGCAACCCGGTCTTTCTATTTACTCTTTAGACGTTACAACTTCTTGAAGCAATAAAGATGTCTCCACACATGCAGCACTGCACTCTAGTGGACAAACAGTGAACCTCCTCATGAAAAACGTGTATTTTGGCGCACTTCCCCTCCCTGTCCAAAAGAACCCGTTGTTTCGGAAGCGACGAAACTGGTTTTATCTTTATGTCACCGGGAGAGCGATAGCAGGTAGCAAGCAAGACGTCCCAGAATGTTGCACAATGTTTAACTCCTTGCAAGATGAAAAAAAAAAAAAATGTTTTATGACCCTTTCAAGACTATGTGTACATGGTGAAATATGGTAGGGTTTCAAGATTTTTTTTTTTTATGACAGCTACAAATTCTTCTAACGTGGCAACCCATCTTAAAGGAGGGTCCTGGGTTTTAACTTCTCCGCCAAGGTATTATATAAAAAAAATACACACACATACATACACACACACACACACACACATATATATATATATATATATATATATATATATATATATATATATATATATATATATATATATATATATATATATATATATATATATATATCCATTCCATTCGCATCTTGTAGAACTACATTCAAAGGGTATGCATATGCCATCCACCTTAAAGACTTCTAGTGGAGCGACACCTATGAAAAGTAGTGACAGAAGAGGCTATTATCTATACATAGATACCAATGTCACCCACCATCACTGACATGCCACTTGCCGCTAACTACTGTTGCCTATGAGAAATAAGGCTTTCTCATATTGTCTCATACTGATTCCCGAAAGAGTTTTGTAAATTTTTGTACAAAACTCAGTTGACTTTTTTCTGAATTTCATTTAGAAGATATCTCAATCTTTCAGCGTCATTAGAGGTCCACGAAGGGTTTGATATAACAAGATTTAAACGAAATTAATTATTGGATTATATTCTGTAATGATTGTGTATCTGTAAACTTGATAAATGCTCTTCATTATGTTTGTGCAATCACTTTATTAAATTATACTAAGTAGTATGTAATATAACTATCGTCACTCATGAATATTCATGAGTGTCGATAATTTTGACATTTTAGCAGTTCCTAATGCACGTTTTAAAAAAATGGATACACCCTTGTACGCATACTAATGACACATAATGTATGCAGGTGCTGCCGGAGGTTGTATAAAGAACATGACACATAATAAATTGGTTTCCGGTGAAAAGAAATGTTAATTGGACAAGCAGAATACAGAAAAAACCTTTCGGAAATAAAATATGCAGATCACACACGTAGAACAAGGTAATAGATTGTTGGATTCATTAATATGCAGCACATGTAACGCGGCAGCTGCTGGGTCGGAATGAGTGAAAGAAAGCACTAGAAGCTTCCAGATCTTTTTCTAAGCTTATTATTGTTGGAATAGGGGAAAGAACACACTCGAAACTTCTGGAAAGGTTTCTTGTAGTATACTTGTTCATTTTTATATGGGAAATGGACATATTGTAATTGTTGGAAGTATAAGGGGACGGAACTGTTTGGTTTTAATCGGGAATTGATTGCGGATTTTCCGGCATTGAAAAATGATATGACTCGGTGTACTTTTATGGAATTATAACGTGACTAAGGTATAGTATAATGTAATATGTAGGGAATGAACATTAATGATTGCACCGGGAATCGAATGAGTATTCTCCCACGTGGAGAACCGTACGCTAAATTGTATGCTTGCAGTGTGAACTTGTTACTTATATGTAGCTATGAATTGTGTATGACATAACAGGTATATATAAATTATATTGTACAGAAAGTTAGCAGAATGCGCTCCCGGGAATCGAACCAGGACTCGTCCACGTGAAAAGCCGTACGACAAACATTTTGCTTAGCAGATGTTGTTACTTATATGTAGCTATGAATTGTGTAAGACATAACAGGTATATATAAATTATAATGTACAGAAAGTTAGCAGAATGCGCTCCGGGAATCGAACCAGGGCTTTTCCACGTGAAAAGCCGTACGACAAACATTATGCTTAGCAGATGTTGTTACTTATACATAACTATGAATTGTGTAAGACATAACAGGTATATATAAATTATATTGTACAGAAAGTCAACAGAATGCGCCCCGGGAATTGAACCAGGGCTCTTCCACGTGAAAAGCCGCACGACAAACATTTTGCTTAGCAGATGTTGTTACTTATATGTAGCTATGAATTGTGTAAGACGTATAATTGGTATTTAGAAAGTATATGGTAAGAATTATTATTATTATTGTAAACTGTTGTGTTTTGTTTCATAAACGCTAGTGTAACAATGAGGTTATATGGCGACAGAACGTTTAACGTTACCGTAGATTGAACTTAAGGGTTTTTCATGTTGAAAGCTAAGGCAATAAAAAGAGACCCGAGATTGTTTGAACATATTACCAGGATGAAATGTAGTAGTGAAGTTAAAACGGAAACTTAATACTTATAGTTTGTAATTGGAAATCGTAATATAGCAAATAATTAATTTTAATTCTTTTATTGTTTTTAGGTGATGAAGGAAATTGAAACGGTTGTAATTAATAGAAACACTGGAGAGCAAACCTTATTTTCCTGAATTGTTTGTTGCGGAGTTTTTTTTTAGTGAAAAGGAGTTATAGATTGGTTTTAAAATATGGATTTACTGAAACCGTTGGATCTTAGTTGTATGAAATATCGAAAATATTGGATAATGTGTGATATGAATATTGAATACTGAAATATCGACATAAAAGTTATTATAAGTGTTACATTCAACGAATATACTGGCTAGACTAAAGGAGATGGTGATGATGAGTAATGAATGAATATGGTGGAATGAAAAAGTGGGAAGAAACAGGAGAACCACGACAAAAACCCACGCACATAGTGTTTGTGCACCAAAAAGCTAACTTGAAACAAGCTGGGATGGAACCAAGGACCCCATGCACCAGAGGTGAACGCTGTATTGCGTACCCACCATAGCTTTTTCTATGTATTATATTTGGATGAATAAAAGTACGCATGTATAAGTTGGTGGAACGAGAATGTAGGTGGAAACGGGAGAACTTTACACTTACACAATGTTTAAACTAAAAAATACACTTTGAATGATCGAAAGCATTTTGTTTCAGAAGTGACTTATTTTTATGATCAGCGCTATTTAATGTTTATGAACGAGGAAAAAAAATAACTTACTGTAGCAGTTATTGGAGAATTATACTTTTGAAACTCTTTATACAAAATTATGTGTTTATATAACTTCATACATACTAGTAAAGAAGATATATGATGTACATTAAGGACGATTTTGACATTATTTAAACAGTGTAGGTAACGACTTTCAAGGCAATACAAGAGACGGACAATTATTTGACAGCGCAGATTAGTTTATATGCAGATGGAAACAATTGCTTTAAATAAGAGATACCACTTTGAACGTATAGTTCGGTTAAAATTGCTTTACTTTAGAACTCATAACATTAAGTACAAGGTAACCAACACCATGGCGATAACTATTAGCAGGACTGTGAAGTATGGGAATTAGCGTGTTGGAGAGACAGATACATTTTACGTATATAATAATGAGTATGAATATTTAACTTTGGCACCTAGAAGATTATGCAACCGACAAGTTAAAAATGTTTTGAGGATTGCATATTATATTCACAGACAGTCTGATACGATTTTTACTTGAAATGTGATGAATGTTTGTTTGAACTAAAAGGGTATTTTATTTATAGATCTTGTTTGTAACTTAGAAAAAAACAAGAAAATATTCTTGTAATGGTGTTACGACCGCTAGAAGCGAAATAATAGCTAACATGTCCTTTTTTACAGTTGAAATAGATATCTGTCAATTTAAACTTTAATAAAAACTAGTTTGAATTTCGACAATTTAAACTTTATTGTAATTGTTACAAACGCATAAGAAAATAGTATTTTAATGTTTTAGTTGTCTGCATATACAGTGCAGATATATTTGTGAGTGAATACATGACATACAGTTATAACATATCAGAAGTGATGTACTCCCGAAATTAGATCTTCCTAAACCTTAAAGAGATTATATTGTGAAGTTTTCACTTATTGAGTTAAATTTGGTAATTTAAGACGAACTTTGGTTTTGCTTTTACCCACTGCAGTTGTATTGGATTGAAATACTGAACTTACTATATCTGGATTTTTAGTTACTGTTTTACTGGTTCTGTATGGTTGCGAAACATGATCACTTACTCTGAGGGAAGAACATAGACTGAAAGTATTTGAGAACAGGATCCTGAGAAGAATATTCGGACCCAAGAGGAACGGGAATGAGGAATTGCGGGAACTTTATAACGAGGAACTACATAGTTTATACGGTTTACCCAACATTGTTAGAGTCATCAAGTTTAGGAGGCTTAGGGGGCAGGTCATGTAGCTAGAATGGAAGAAAGTAGAAAACGCTTTCAAAGTCTTGACTGGAAGACCCATAGGAAAACGACCATTAGGAAGACGTAGGCGCAGATGGGAGGATAATATTAAGATGGATCTCGCAGAGATAGGAATACAAAGTAGAAACTGGATGCAATTAGCTAAGGATAGAAGTCAGTGGAGAGCTTTTGTGAACGCGGCACTGAACCTACGGGTTCCATAGGCGATAGACTTAGTTAGTTTACTGGTTTTATGAATGATTTGGGAGGGCTGTTGTTTAAACTGGAATTTGAACCATTACTAATGCTTGTAACGAGAAACTATATATATCTATTGGGAAGTGTGGACTTTCTTTTACGCAGATGAGAAGTAGCCTGTGTGTAAGACAGCAATACGAAAACGAATATTTGCACAACGAATTGAATTACTATTGCTTACAACAAGATTTATTTTAACTGTACCTGGGACTTTTGATTGATAAGTAAATTAGTAAATTATATTTTAAGCGGTGTTGAGATTTATTTGTATTAGGTTATGGACTACTGTTTGGATTATTTTTAATTTATGTTTTATATAACAACAAGGTTATAAAGAACAATATAACAGTAATATGGGTTTTCGAACCACAATAGGGATAACTTTAATGCAGTTGCTGTGTACATGAACTGTTATGGAACATTAATCACTTAGTATATAGCATTTTTATATTATTGTAACTGCAAGAGAACTGTATTATAAGACTACCTAACACATGTAAATAATAGTTAGAGCTAAAATACTGAGTTACTGGCAACTGAATTGTCAGTGAAAGTAATGTATTTTTAAAGAAATAAACTGATATTAGAAAAAATAATCTTAGTTGTTTGTATGCTATATGAAGAAACTATTGTTTAAGAAACAGTGCATTAAAAGAAAAAATAATTGTTTTTCGAAGAATATGGTAGGAAACTGAAAATATTTAATACTTTGTTTTAGATTTTTAGAGACATTACCAACGTAAGTAAATGATGAACTATTGTCGATTGAACGGGAATCACTGAGGTTGATACCTTGTGTTTAGTTTATGATATGAAGACTTTAACATTCTTGTTGACAGTTACTTTTAAATGAAAACAACATATAATCTTGTATGCAGAATGGATTGAATTAAGGGCATACCTACGCGAGGGATTCATTGGATGCGAACCACATTTAAAACTCTATAACCCAACAAACATTTCAACAGTTTCTTAAGAGAATTATGCTTGCAGTAGGAGAGAAATGTGTGATATACTGTAGAAAACTCGATGTTACAATACCCTTGTACTCTTTATGTCTTATAAAAAGAAGTTAGTGTACTCTTTTGCTGAGAATATAGATGACAATATTGTAAAATTACGTGTCGTTTTATTGCAACTAGAATAATGTTACTTCAATAATGCTTAAACGCAGTGACTGTTATTGCAGAATCCACCCTCCAACAAATTTCAGGATGTGTAGACCCTTACTTGGTATATGATTTTAAAAAGAATAAACATTGTACGGTAACCTCTTGAAACTTGTAGACCCACAGTGAAGTATAGTCGGATATGGGGGGGGAGGGCACGGTGACTCAGTGGTAGAAGAGATTTTGATGTTTGTGATTTAAAACCGACCAACTGAACTTTGTGGTGGACAACATCTTTTTTTCTCCTAGTACTTCCATTTCCTACATTTATTTATTTATTGGCTTAATTAGCTTATCCGATCTTTCTCTCTTGTAATAGAATCATGCAAGGCTATGATCATACCTTATAATTATTATTAAATAATCCTTATTGAAGGTTTAATTTACCTCACGATTTCTTTGGAAACAATAAAATTTTTTGCTTGAGATGGATTGTTTTTCAGGGAGGAAATGTCAGAATCATGAGAAAACTTGCTTACATGCTGTGTGCCAAACATAATAAGCCCTTGGCGGGCTAAGATTGAACCATGGACCCATCACGCGCCAGAGATGAACGATTTGAAGGCGATGAAGAATATTTTATAATTCCACAGTAGTATTAATAATTGTTTGAGATTTTTAGTATACTATGTGATACACAGGTTACACGAATTTTATTTTGTTCTTTTTGAACTAATGTTTAAGAGGACCAGAAGGATAGATTTCAAGAACTACCATCGGTCCAAGGATTACAGTTTTAATTTTACAGCTTTATACACATGCATTCAAATTATAGTGCCATTAGATGGTTGTATAAGACTCTTGTTGGACTTGACTTGATTTTGAGTTTAATGTCCCTTTTCACCAGCGAGCCTATATGAGACGTGGACCTACTGATTTACGGGAAATCCGAAGCACATGAGCTCCCGCCGGGAATCAAACCTGGGTAGACTCTTGTTGGAATAAATGTTTTCGCTGGAACCATTTTTAAAATTTAATGTAAAACTTTAAACATAATGAAGAAAATAAGAACATGCTGAGGTGAAATAAACTTAAACTCCCATCTTGCAAAAGAATTAAGGAAAACAACCTCTGTTTTCAAGCTGAGACTATCCATGGTTGAGATTGACCACCAAATATAACGATTATCTTTCTCAGATGATGAGTTTGTATGCTTATGCCAGTAGCTAAAACTGAAAAGTGAACCAGGTTGTTTGTAAAATGGTATTACATGGTTCAATCTCAGAACATGTGCAATTGTGATGGGCAAAAATTCCATGGGTAGTGGTGCTGGTGGACAACAACTTCACGAAACATCTGTTGGTATTAAAATTAACGATACATGAACTTTCAAACGACGAAATGTTTCTTTATCTGGACTGTTAATACTTTTTTGAAATTTCATCGGAACAAGCATTCAACTTAAACTATAATAAACGAACGAACTATCTAGTTGCATTATAGGAGGGCGATACAGGTGTGGATGAAAAGTTTATGTATTGATTTTTGAATACGAGTTGTGTGCGAGTAATTCAATTTTATTTAACTTTTAATATTAGAGATTATTTTATACGACCATTTAATATTTTATTATTTCTTATACATATTCGCTTTCATCATTTGTCCATTCTAATGTTAGTAGAAAAAATGTTTGTTTAACAACATGAGCACGAAAACCCACAAGAAAAAATATTAGACAACATTCATAATTATCACTGTACGGAATACTTCTTTAAATGGAAACAGTTTGATCCATTGGTAGAGTGCACCCATCTGGCACGAGGATCCCTAGTTCAATCCCAAGACCGTGACAATTTGTGATGGACAACACCATGTAGATATTCTTAGGGTTCTCCATTTCCTACCACTTTGTTCATATTCAACATTTTTTACAATCATTAACCATTCAACGTTGCCTACTTGTAAAATGTCTCGAGTAAATGAGTATATAAGACTCATGCCAAAACAAAATGTTTCTCTTTGCTCTCAAGCCATAGAAAAAGCAGAAACTCATATCTACATGCCAGAATAAGTGTTTTCCCTTTGCTCTCAAGCCAGAAAAGAAGAAACTCGTATCCACGAAGTGAAATTTCTCGAGTTGCTACTCGCCAAATTTCACAAGTTTCGTGGATACGAGTTTCTTCTTTTCTGGCTTGAGAGCAAAGGGAAAACACTTATTCTGGCATGTAGATATGAGTTTCTGCTTTTTCTATGGCTTGAGAGCAAAGAGAAACATTTTGTTTTGGCATGAGTCTTATATACTCATTTACTCGAGACATTTTACAAGTAGGCAACGTTGAATGGTTAATGATTGTAAAAAATGTTGAATATGAACAAAGTGGTAGGAAATGGAGAACCCTAAGAATATCTACATGGTGTTGTCCATCACAAATTGTCACGGTCTTGGGATTGAACTAGGGATCCTCGTGCCAGATGGGTGCACTCTACCAATGGATCAAACTGTTTCCATTTAAAGAAGTATTCCGTACAGTGATAATTATGAATGTTGTCTAATATTTTTTCTTGTGGGTTTTCGTGCTCATGTTGTTAAACAAACATTTTTTCTACTAACATTAGAATGGACAAATGATGAAAGCGAATATGTATAAGAAATAATAAAATATTAAATGGTCGTATAAAATAATCTCTAATATTAAAAGTTAAATAAAATTGAATTACTCGCACACAACTCGTATTCAAAAATCAATACATAAACTTTTCATCCACACCTGTATCGCCCTCCTATAATGCAACTAGATAGTTCGTTCGTTTATTATAGTTTAAGTTGAATGCTTGTTCCGATGAAATTTCAAAAAAGTATTAACAGTCCAGATAAAGAAACATTTCGTCGTTTGAAAGTTCATGTATCGTTAATTTTAATACCAACAGATGTTTCGTGAAGTTGTTGTCCACCAGCACCACTACCCATGGAATTTTTGCCCATCACAATTGCACATGTTCTGAGATTGAACCATGTAATACCATTTTACAAACAACCTGGTTCACTTTTCAGTTTTAGCTACTGGCATAAGCATACAAACTCATCATCTGAGAAAGATAATCGTTATATTTGGTGGTCAATCTCAACCATGGATAGTCTCAGCTTGAAAACGGAGGTTGTTTTCCTTAATTCTTTTGCAAGATGGGAGTTTAAGTTTATTTCACCTCAGCATGTTCTTATTTTCTTCATTATGTTTAAAGTTTTACATTAAATTTTAAAAATGGTTCCAGCGAAAACATTTATTCCAACAAGAGTCTACCCAGGTTTGATTCCCGGTGGGAGCTCATGTGCTTCGGATTTCCCGTAAATCAGTAGGTCCACGTCTCATATAGGCTCGCTGGTGAAAAGGGACATTAAACTCAAAATCAAGTCAAGTCCAACAAGAGTCTTATACAACCATCTAATGGCACTATAATTTGAATGCATGTGTATAAAGCTGTAAAATTAAAACTGTAATGCTTGGACCAATGGTAGTTCTTGAAATCTATCCTTCTGGTCCTCTTAAACATTAGTTCAAAAAGAACAAAATAAAATTCGTGTAACCTGTGTATCACATAGTATACTAAAAATCTCAAACAATTATTAATACTACTGTGGAATTATAAAATATTCTTCATCGCCTTCAAATCGTTCATCTCTGGCGCGTGATGGGTCCATGGTTCAATCTTAGCCCGCCAAGGGCTTATTATGTTTGGCACACAGCATGTAAGCAAGTTTTCTCATGATTCTGACATTTCCTCCCTGAAAAACAATCCATCTCAAGCAAAAAATTTTATTGTTTCCAAAGAAATCGTGAGGTAAATTAAACCTTCAATAAGGATTATTTAATAATAATTATAAGGTATGATCATAGCCTTGCATGATTCTATTACAAGAGAGAAAGATCGGATAAGCTAATTAAGCCAATAAATAAATAAATGTAGGAAATGGAAGTACTAGGAGAAAAAAAGATGTTGTCCACCACAAAGTTCAGTTGGTCGGTTTTAAATCACAAACATCAAAATCTCTTCTACCACTGAGTCACCGTGCCCTCCCCCCCCATATCCGACTATACTTCACTGTGGGTCTACAAGTTTCAAGAGGTTACCGTACAATGTTTATTCTTTTTAAAATCATATACCAAGTAAGGGTCTACACATCCTGAAATTTGTTGGAGGGTGGATTCTGCAATAACAGTCACTGCGTTTAAGCATTATTGAAGTAACATTATTCTAGTTGCAATAAAACGACACGTAATTTTACAATATTGTCATCTATATTCTCAGCAAAAGAGTACACTAACTTCTTTTTATAAGACATAAAGAGTACAAGGGTATTGTAACATCGAGTTTTCTACAGTATATCACACATTTCTCTCCTACTGCAAGCATAATTCTCTTAAGAAACTGTTGAAATGTTTGTTGGGTTATAGAGTTTTAAATGTGGTTCGCATCCAATGAATCCCTCGCGTAGGTATGCCCTTAATTCAATCCATTCTGCATACAAGATTATATGTTGTTTTCATTTAAAAGTAACTGTCAACAAGAATGTTAAAGTCTTCATATCATAAACTAAACACAAGGTATCAACCTCAGTGATTCCCGTTCAATCGACAATAGTTCATCATTTACTTACGTTGGTAATGTCTCTAAAAATCTAAAACAAAGTATTAAATATTTTCAGTTTCCTACCATATTCTTCGAAAAACAATTATTTTTTCTTTTAATGCACTGTTTCTTAAACAATAGTTTCTTCATATAGCATACAAACAACTAAGATTATTTTTTCTAATATCAGTTTATTTCTTTAAAAATACATTACTTTCACTGACAATTCAGTTGCCAGTAACTCAGTATTTTAGCTCTAACTATTATTTACATGTGTTAGGTAGTCTTATAATACAGTTCTCTTGCAGTTACAATAATATAAAAATGCTATATACTAAGTGATTAATGTTCCATAACAGTTCATGTACACAGCAACTGCATTAAAGTTATCCCTATTGTGGTTCGAAAACCCATATTACTGTTATATTGTTCTTTATAACCTTGTTGTTATATAAAACATAAATTAAAAATAATCCAAACAGTAGTCCATAACCTAATACAAATAAATCTCAACACCGCTTAAAATATAATTTACTAATTTACTTATCAATCAAAAGTCCCAGGTACAGTTAAAATAAATCTTGTTGTAAGCAATAGTAATTCAATTCGTTGTGCAAATATTCGTTTTCGTATTGCTGTCTTACACACAGGCTACTTCTCATCTGCGTAAAAGAAAGTCCACACTTCCCAATAGATATATATAGTTTCTCGTTACAAGCATTAGTAATGGTTCAAATTCCAGTTTAAACAACAGCCCTCCCAAATCATTCATAAAACCAGTAAACTAACTAAGTCTATCGCCTATGGAACCCGTAGGTTCAGTGCCGCGTTCACAAAAGCTCTCCACTGACTTCTATCCTTAGCTAATTGCATCCAGTTTCTACTTTGTATTCCTATCTCTGCGAGATCCATCTTAATATTATCCTCCCATCTGCGCCTACGTCTTCCTAATGGTCGTTTTCCTATGGGTCTTCCAGTCAAGACTTTGAAAGCGTTTTCTACTTTCTTCCATTCTAGCTACATGACCTGCCCCCTAAGCCTCCTAAACTTGATGACTCTAACAATGTTGGGTAAACCGTATAAACTATGTAGTTCCTCGTTATAAAGTTCCCGCAATTCCTCATTCCCGTTCCTCTTGGGTCCGAATATTCTTCTCAGGATCCTGTTCTCAAATACTTTCAGTCTATGTTCTTCCCTCAGAGTAAGTGATCATGTTTCGCAACCATACAGAACCAGTAAAACAGTAACTAAAAATCCAGATATAGTAAGTTCAGTATTTCAATCCAATACAACTGCAGTGGGTAAAAGCAAAACCAAAGTTCGTCTTAAATTACCAAATTTAACTCAATAAGTGAAAACTTCACAATATAATCTCTTTAAGGTTTAGGAAGATCTAATTTCGGGAGTACATCACTTCTGATATGTTATAACTGTATGTCATGTATTCACTCACAAATATATCTGCACTGTATATGCAGACAACTAAAACATTAAAATACTATTTTCTTATGCGTTTGTAACAATTACAATAAAGTTTAAATTGTCGAAATTCAAACTAGTTTTTATTAAAGTTTAAATTGACAGATATCTATTTCAACTGTAAAAAAGGACATGTTAGCTATTATTTCGCTTCTAGCGGTCGTAACACCATTACAAGAATATTTTCTTGTTTTTTTTCTAAGTTACAAACAAGATCTATAAATAAAATACCCTTTTAGTTCAAACAAACATTCATCACATTTCAAGTAAAAATCGTATCAGACTGTCTGTGAATATAATATGCAATCCTCAAAACATTTTTAACTTGTCGGTTGCATAATCTTCTAGGTGCCAAAGTTAAATATTCATACTCATTATTATATACGTAAAATGTATCTGTCTCTCCAACACGCTAATTCCCATACTTCACAGTCCTGCTAATAGTTATCGCCATGGTGTTGGTTACCTTGTACTTAATGTTATGAGTTCTAAAGTAAAGCAATTTTAACCGAACTATACGTTCAAAGTGGTATCTCTTATTTAAAGCAATTGTTTCCATCTGCATATAAACTAATCTGCGCTGTCAAATAATTGTCCGTCTCTTGTATTGCCTTGAAAGTCGTTACCTACACTGTTTAAATAATGTCAAAATCGTCCTTAATGTACATCATATATCTTCTTTACTAGTATGTATGAAGTTATATAAACACATAATTTTGTATAAAGAGTTTCAAAAGTATAATTCTCCAATAACTGCTACAGTAAGTTATTTTTTTTCCTCGTTCATAAACATTAAATAGCGCTGATCATAAAAATAAGTCACTTCTGAAACAAAATGCTTTCGATCATTCAAAGTGTATTTTTTTAGTTTAAACATTGTGTAAGTGTAAAGTTCTCCCGTTTCCACCTACATTCTCGTTCCACCAACTTATACATGCGTACTTTTATTCATCCAAATATAATACATAGAAAAAGCTATGGTGGGTACGCAATACAGCGTTCACCTCTGGTGCATGGGGTCCTTGGTTCCATCCCAGCTTGTTTCAAGTTAGCTTTTTGGTGCACAAACACTATGTGCGTGGGTTTTTGTCGTGGTTCTCCTGCTTCTTCCCACTTTTTCATTCCACCATATTCATTCATTACTCATCATCACCATCTCCTTTAGTCTAGCCAGTATATTCGTTGAATGTAACACTTATAATAACTTTTATGTCGATATTTCAGTATTCAATATTCATATCACACATTATCCAATATTTTCGATATTTCATACAACTAAGATCCAACGGTTTCAGTAAATCCATATTTTAAAACCAATCTATAACTCCTTTTCACTAAAAAAAAACTCCGCAACAAACAATTCAGGAAAATAAGGTTTGCTCTCCAGTGTTTCTATTAATTACAACCGTTTCAATTTCCTTCATCACCTAAAAACAATAAAAGAATTAAAATTAATTATTTGCTATATTACGATTTCCAATTACAAACTATAAGTATAAAGTTTCCGTTTTAACTTCACTACTACATTTCATCCTGGTAATATGTTCAAACAATCTCGGGTCTCTTTTTATTGCCTTAGCTTTCAACATGAAAAACCCTTAAGTTCAATCTACGGTAACGTTAAACGTTCTGTCGCCATATAACCTCATTGTTACACTAGCGTTTATGAAACAAAACACAACAGTTTACAATAATAATAATAATTCTTACCATATACTTTCTAAATACCAATTATACGTCTTACACAATTCATAGCTACATATAAGTAACAACATCTGCTAAGCAAAATGTTTGTCGTGCGGCTTTTCACGTGGAAGAGCCCTGGTTCAATTCCCGGGGCGCATTCTGTTGACTTTCTGTACAATATAATTTATATATACCTGTTATGTCTTACACAATTCATAGTTATGTATAAGTAACAACATCTGCTAAGCATAATGTTTGTCGTACGGCTTTTCACGTGGAAAAGCCCTGGTTCGATTCCCGGAGCGCATTCTGCTAACTTTCTGTACATTATAATTTATATATACCTGTTATGTCTTACACAATTCATAGCTACATATAAGTAACAACATCTGCTAAGCAAAATGTTTGTCGTACGGCTTTTCACGTGGACGAGTCCTGGTTCGATTCCCGGGAGCGCATTCTGCTAACTTTCTGTACAATATAATTTATATATACCTGTTATGTCATACACAATTCATAGCTACATATAAGTAACAAGTTCACACTGCAAGCATACAATTTAGCGTACGGTTCTCCACGTGGGAGAATACTCATTCGATTCCCGGTGCAATCATTAATGTTCATTCCCTACATATTACATTATACTATACCTTAGTCACGTTATAATTCCATAAAAGTACACCGAGTCATATCATTTTTCAATGCCGGAAAATCCGCAATCAATTCCCGATTAAAACCAAACAGTTCCGTCCCCTTATACTTCCAACAATTACAATATGTCCATTTCCCATATAAAAATGAACAAGTATACTACAAGAAACCTTTCCAGAAGTTTCGAGTGTGTTCTTTCCCCTATTCCAACAATAATAAGCTTAGAAAAAGATCTGGAAGCTTCTAGTGCTTTCTTTCACTCATTCCGACCCAGCAGCTGCCGCGTTACATGTGCTGCATATTAATGAATCCAACAATCTATTACCTTGTTCTACGTGTGTGATCTGCATATTTTATTTCCGAAAGGTTTTTTCTGTATTCTGCTTGTCCAATTAACATTTCTTTTCACCGGAAACCAATTTATTATGTGTCATGTTCTTTATACAACCTCCGGCAGCACCTGCATACATTATGTGTCATTAGTATGCGTACAAGGGTGTATCCATTTTTTAAAACGTGCATTAGGAACTGCTAAAATGTCAAAATTATCGACACTCATGAATATTCATGAGTGACGATAGTTATATTACATACTACTATACTATCAATCATGTAAATCAATAGACTGAGATCTAAGACTTGGGTGATCTTATTTTGCGGGTGGTGGACACAAAAACCGGTTTTTCGGTTTTCGGTTTTTGGGAAAACCGAAACCAGTTTTTGAACAGTTCCAAAAAACCGTTTTTTCACCAAAAGCGGTTCGGTTTTTTCACCGAAACCGGTTTCGGTTTTCTCCAAAAGCGGTTCGGATTTTAACCGGATCTGGTTTCGGTCTTACTCGGATTTCTGACCAGAATAGTGTTTCCTTGTTCTCCGGAATCCGATTCCGTTTCCACAGAAATAGCTTGTTTTCCAAAACTTCACCGAAACCAGTTTTGAAGAAAACCGAAACCGGTTTCGGTAAAAAACCGAACCGGATTTTGAAGAAAATCGAAACCGGATTTAGTCAAAACCGGACCGATTTATGTAGAAAACCGAAACCGGTTTCGGTGGAAAAATCAAACCGGTTTTGAAAAACCGAAATGTCGGTTTTTCGGATTTCGGTTTTTCTAGAAACCGGTTTCCGGGTTTTATAAAAACCAGTTTTGCCCATCCACTACGTAACTCGTTAAATTTTCTAGTCTAATCGACAACAGTATCTCAAACTGTGAAGTTTCTTAAGGTAAGCAGGACTCACCATGGTTCTGAGTTGACCTATATTTTTAATATCAACTGTAGTCATCTTCTTACACTCACTACTTTTCCTTCCGCCATAACCATCATCATTGCCCTTTAAGAATATATATATTTTACCGAAAACCGAACCGGTCTTTGAAGAAAACCGAAACCGGTTTCGGTGGAAAAACCGAAATGTCGGTTTTTCGGATTTCGGTTTTTAGAAACCGGTTTCCGGTTTTTATAAAACCGGTTTTGCCCATCTTCCACGTAACTCGTGAAATTTTCTAGTCTCATCGACAACAGTATCTCAAATTGTGAAGTTTCTTAAGGTAAGTAGGACCTTACATACACCATGGTCCTGAGTTGACCTGGATACTTTAAATATCAATTGTAGTCATCTTCTTACACTCACTAATTTTCCTTCCGCCATAACCATCATCATTGCCCTTTAAGAATATAATTTCTTTTTTTTAGCCGAAGTCCTAATTAGTTTCTTTTATTTCTTCAAATTATCTCTAATTTTTCTCTTCTGCTCTATTTTTCCTTTTTTTTTTCCCTTCTCATTCATATACTTTTGTGACTTATGTTAAACGATCTCCATGTCCTTGGTAAAGTACGCACATGTGTGTATTTGCGAAGAAGGGAAACATCGGACATTATAGGCACACATTAAAATAAAAATGTTAATTTTATCTTGTTACAACTACTGAGGTGAGAGCTCTGTCATTAACGTAAATACCGATAACGTTTTATTGCTTCGGTTGTAGGACAGTATATAGTATCAATAAAAGAACTGAAGATGATGAGGTGCAACTAAAAATTATTGTATGACTTATAGTTTATGAAATAAGATTATCAGGAGGTGTTGATTCAAACAAGAGGGAAATAAAAACTGTTTTAATTCTGAAATTGTAAAAAAAAAAAAAAAAAAAAAAAAAAAAAAAAAAAAGTTAAATTGTAAACTACGCAGAAATGAATTTATGCAACAGCGAGCCCACAAAAGAAGAAAACGTTGTCAGAAGGTGTTATCGAAATTGTAGGGGACAAGAAAAAAATGGCAAGTGTCAGGAGTTCTGTACATCAGTTAAAGAAGTTTGGTTTATGTGACTTTATATTTTCTCAATTATTGTTGAAACTGGAAGAATTAGTAGATTCCACTTCCGGTTTTACGTAGTCGAGAGATTAGAGTGAAGATAGTATACGAGTCCACACACACACACAAATAAAATAAAATAAAATAAAATAAAATAAAAACTCAGACATACGAATATAGCCTTCCTATATGCTTCCCTATACTTACGGATAACATAGCTTCCAAATCTAAAAAAGGAATTGAATCATCATTGATTTCATTTGATTCCAGATTAGCGGTCTTTCCTGCAGCAAGGCTATATGAGACGTGGGCTTGCAGCAAGGCTATATGAGACGAAGGCCTACAGTTTATTGTGGGAACCGAACCACCTGACCTCCCACCTGGAATCGAATCCGTGTCTTCCACATCAAAGGTGCGTATGCAAAAAGCTTAGCCACAAGGGAGCTCTTGTATCATCTTCATAGCTACTAGGTTTGTATTTAAAAATTTATAAATTGGTTATCATGTGTTATCAATGCTGTGTTCAAAGAGAGCTGTATTAAGGAGCCCATAGACAATCCACGGTTTGTGCAAACATCATGTTTGCGCAAACACTGTTTGCGCAAACATTCGGCCATACACGGTTCAACTGTTTGCACAAATTTCAGTTTAATTTAGAGTTTGATCGCATAAACATGTCCACTGAAGCAGCTCGTTTAGCGATAGTAATTGCTTGTGCTTTGGAAGCGGAAAGACCTGCGAAACCAAAACAGAAAAAGAGGGTCTGGATGAAAGAGTGGTTCAAGAAACGGTCTAAATTTAGTCATCAAAATTTACCTAGATAATATCCAAACTTGAGATAAGTTCGACTGTGGACTATAAAAAATATTTACGAATGGATTCAACTACATGTGGTGAAATACTGGAAAATTGATTTTATTCCTCACTGACTCTCTATCCGCCTTCTAATCTATTTTCTTCATTTTAGCCACCAATTTCTCATACGCCGCATTTTTCAGATTCCTGTTTTTATAATCTTCACTCTTTACCTTCCACAGTTCAGGTAAATTTCGGTAAAGTTCAATAAATTCTCTCCAGAATTCTTGATTCCTATTCATTGACGCTATAACGCAAGAAATAAGCGTCTGTACACTAGGCCTCTTACTCAGAAATAAAGCTCGTGTTTGCACAAACATGCCCATACACGGTCCACGTGTTTGCGCAAACATCATGTTCGTGTAAACAATTTTTGAACGAGTTCGATGTGGAAAAAGTTTGCACAAACAGTTCATACAGCACCATACACGGTCAAATTGTTTGCACAAACAGCCTTGTTTGCACAAACCGTGGACCGCGTATGGGCCCTATTAGAGTTTAAAAGTATACATTGCTTTCCTTTGGAAAACAAGAGACTGAATGGTCTTCTTCTTCTTCTCATACTACTACTACTACTACTACTACTACTACTACTACTACTACTACTACTACTACTACTACTACTACTACTACTACTAATAATAATAATAATAATAATAATAATGTATTTGCAGCTAGAGTTCCTATGGTTTAAAATGACAAGCTCCTTTCTTTCAATTCCTTCCTTTTAAGGAAAAAAGTTGACTAATTTATACATTTCTCCTTTAAAGAGATTGATATCTTTCAGTTTTACGTCCAGTGGTTATGCTGTATAGGCTAAAGGAGACGGTGATGATGAGTGGAATAGTGGAATAAAGAAAGTGGGAGAACCCCCCAAAAAATCACTCGGTATTTGTCTACCATAAAGCCCACTTGGTACAAGCTGGAATCAAACCAGGGACCCGACGCACCAGAGGTGAATACTCAATCACTGAGCCACTGTAGCCGCTATTTGTTGAAAAAAGAGTGGAGAGTCAAGCAAAAAGTAAACTTTAATGGCTAATCTTAATTTGACGCTATCTAACTAACTGACTCTATGGCCTATAGAAGCCGGAGGTTCAATGCCGCGTTCATGAAAGCTCTCCACTGACTTCTGTTCTTAGCCAACTGGATCCAGTTTGTACTTTGTATTCCTATCTCTGCGAGATCCATCTTAATTTTTGTTTTCCCATCTGCGCCTAGGTCTTCCTAAAGGACGTTTTCCTATTTGATTTCCAGTTAAAACTTTGAAGGCGTTCCTACTTTCTTCCACTCTGGCTACGTGACCTGCCCATCTGAGCCCCTAAACTTAATGATCCTAACAGTGTTTGGTGAATGGTATAAACTATGAAGTTCCTCGTTATGAAGTTTCCGCCATTCCCCATTCCCGTTCCTCTTGCGTCCGAATATTCGTCTCACGATTTTATTCTCAAATACTTTCAATAATTAATTTGAAGCTGTATTTCATAATTATGATGTGTCACATTTTGCTATTGTCTCAATGTAGGGATGTAATCCTTAGATCATTGCCGGATTTACGTATAAGCTAAACAAGCTATAGCTTAGGGCCCCACTCTCTTGGGGGCCCCAAAAATTGTAAATTTGGATGTACATTCCCAAAATATAAGAAAAATAATAAATAAAATCTTCATGCAGCAACAGTGCTTCGTGTTGTATAGACTCCTATAATATAAATAACGGGGCTCCTTCTGTTAGCCTGCTTTCTAAAATATCAAAATATCAATAGTTTATTCATTTCTGTATATAGGGAGCCTACGTTCATCTTGATACTTAAAGGGCCCCATCTTCTTCAATAGTTTAGGGCCCCACTAAACTTAAATCCGACTCTGCCTTAGGTGGGTCTTGGGGAGTCCAGACCCTCCCGAAATCCTGACTTTTCTGTAAATTTAACCTAATTTTAGGCATGATATTACGAAATATAATGTATTGTTAAGTTGAATTTTGACAACCCGCAAAAGGTTTGGACCTCTCCCGAAATAAGTTCCTGCCTAATTCTAATGGAAGGTTGACGATGGTATTCGTCATATAAAGAGGGTATTGTGGCTCAGTGGTAGATTGCTTACCTGTGATGCGTGGGTCCCTGGTTTGATCTCCAGCTAAGTAAGTTTGTGGTGGACAACATCGTGTCCGAGAATTTTCTCGGGGTACTCCCGTTTTCTACCAAATTCTCATTCCACCAATTCTTCCATCATCATTCACTTGCCTTAATCATCGTATTCCTTAGCCTAAAAGTGTATATCCATAGGACGTCAAACTGAAACAAAAGATTCTTCAATATCAGTTTCAACACAATAGGTGGCGTGATTGTTGTACAGCATCAGTTTTTGGGGGTTTAAAATGTTGTTGGTTTTTTCGAAAAATGCGCATGAGAATTTACGCTCACATCATTTAGTTCAGCTTTATTAGTTATATTAGTTAGTATATGTTTCATCCTTGGAATATTTTTTTTCGTTAAATGTTAGTAACTTCGTAGATTTTTTCCACAATTGCATTATTCTAGAGAAGAATTCCTAGTGTGAGGCGCGCGCCGTTTTTTTTTGTTTTTTTTTTATTGTTTTAAGAGGGGTCCAAGTTTTGCGTCGGGTTCAATACTGAAAGCTACTACGTCTATGAATATTGAACGGGTATTATTCTGTACCCGAAAAAGGGATAAGTAATTGTAAAATACTTCCACCTATATTTTCAGGGGGAAAATGATAGAACTAAATTGTTTTTATATAAGAGAAAGAGTACAGATGAAGTTTAAGGTCAAATTTTCATGCTACATCAATCATTTCCCTGCCTTTGTCGCGAGCCGTTCCGGGTTCGATTCTCGGTGGACTCACGGTCAAAAAAGTGTAACAGCTTTTTCAGGCCAGCCATTTTGATTTAGGTTTTTCCTGGGTTTTCCTCATTCACATCGGGCAAATGTCGGGATGGTACCTAACATAATAGTCCCAATTCTCTTTCATCGAATAGTGGGCTCACGGAGGGACGCCATCCCTCATATGTGACAGGCTAAATAGCGTTAGATGCCGCCAGCCCAGAAATCTAATTCCTAATTCAATCATTTCCCTGCTAAACAATTATAGCTTTATTGAGGAAGTGTACAAATGTATGTTGAGTGAGGAAGTCTTCTCAGGCCGGTAGCCAGCCCCAAAATGTAGGGGGGACCCGGCTGAAGTTAGGGGGGGCAACCCAACCATATTATAGTTCATCACCATATTATAGTTCATTTCGAAGCCTATTATGAAAATTTTAGGGGGAAAGGCAGCGAAAATTTAGGGAGGCCCGGCCCCCCTAGACACCCCATAGATACGGGCCTGAGTCTTCTTGGAGAGGGTGGGCATCCCCCCTCCCGTGACTGCGCCCCTGCCTAATACTATGGTAAATCTAAGTAAATAATTTTCCTTATACTTGGTTGAAGTTTAGTATCCCGTTCCGCACCGTGGCTATACGAAATGTAGACCTACTACTTAACCTGCAGTCACAACCGTTTGAGCTTCCTACCAGTAATCGAACCCAGGTTTACGTGTACGCTAATCATTTTGGCCAGCAGAAATCTCATTCTTTATTTCGTGGTTTAAGGGTCTTCACTACAGCGAAATTAAACTACCGCTAATTTTAGAGTTTTTCTGTAATGTCTTCAAAACAAATAAAATTATTCGAAAAGCAGAAACGTAGTGAACTAGACAATACGATTTTGCATGTGATACCTTTACCACAATTTACCTATCTGCTTTTGGTATGCCGCTATTTACAGAACCCGCAAAAAATGCTAAATCTATCTGCGGTCGCAAATCGAAAGCAGATAGGTGAGTTGTGATAACGGGATCACATGCAAAATCTTATTGTCTAGTTCACTACGTTTCTGCTTTTCGAATATTTTTATTTGTTTTGAAGATATTACAGAAAAAAACAACTCTAAAATTAGCGGTAGTTTAATTTCGCTGTAGTGAAGACCCTTAAGTTTCAAACTGAATACTGAGAATATTTTTTATTGGCTTTGATCCGGTGACGCAATTCAGTTTCACCGAAAAATTACTGGAAATGTTTCTCATTCTTAATTTCATTAAAACAATAGAGAAATTAAAACGTGTTTGGCATAGGAGTTGAGATACTAATTGTTTATACACACGCACCGGATATAGTGTTTACGTGGGTGACGTGTTAATATGTGTGAAATCAAGAAATTATACAGCAAAATATTTCACAAGACACACGATAAAGCATTAGTAGAATGCTAGTACCAATCGGAATTGTGTTTAATGGCTTTTTTAAATGTATATTTTAAGCAAAAGGAGCGCATTATTTAGTTCCAGAAAAGTGAAATTTATAGTTTTACAAACAACGGTTATGCTTTGTAGGGAAAAGAAACCGGATGGTTAAGAGAAGTGCTTCTTCTTCTTTCTCACCACAACTATAGTTTGGTGGGCAACATGGAAATTTTAAAACTTTTCTCTCTCTTGGAAGAGCTGTTTTATACTTGGATAAGATCTCTTCTTCGTAACTACATGTAGATAGATATTCTATGCTTAATCTTCCTCTTCCTGTTTTTCCTTCTGCCTTTCCTTCTATCATCACGGTGATCCAATCAGAGTGCGGAATAAGATGGCCAAGCATGCTGCAAGCCCGTATCCACGGGGGGCTAGGGGGCCGCCCCCCTAAATTTTCACTGGCTCCCTAAAATTTTCATGGTTGGCTTGCAAATGAACTAGAATATAGTGACGAACTATAATATGGTTGGGTCGGGCCCCCCTACATTTTTGGACTGGCTACGGGCCTGGCATGCTGTTTCTTCTTTTTCCTATTATCTTCATGATCTGTCGTTCTTCATTAGCTTCCTTTAGTACGTCTTCATTCCTTTTCCTTTCTGTCCATAATATGCGCAGCATTCTGCGCCAACACCACATTTCACATGCTTCGAGCTTGGATATTTCAGCTTTTTATCAATGTCCACGTCTCTGATCCGTAAAGCGCCACGCTCCATATCAGAGTCTTATGCATGATTATCAAATAATGAATGGAGTAAGAAGGTAGGAGGTAAAGGGAAAAGCTGGAGAGAGATATGAACATAATGTTCTGCATCATCTACTTTCTTGACCAGAGCTTGAATCAGGGATTCCTTGCATCAGAGTAATATGGCCCACGAGACGAAACGAGACAAGACTAGAAGTAACATTTCGTCTCATTCCGATTCTCGAAAATCTTTTTTGTCTGGTGCCATTTTTTAAATTTATGTACACATTTGTACTCTTTAAGATTTTCTCTAATTTCATCAAGAAATTATCAGAATCTTTCTGTTCATGATTGGTTCAAGAAGGGCGTGATATAACAAGATTTAAACCATAATTATTATTGGAGTATGTTATGTAATGACTTGCTCATCTTTAAACGTTGATAAATTCTCTTCACTGTGTTCACGCAATCAATATATCTATTTATAATTTTCCTACTATGAATCAACTAATACTACAGGGTTCCTACTGATCAGAGAAATGAGGGAAATCAGGGAAAACTCAGGGAAAATGATGCAGGTCAGGAATAAGACTGGAAATCGAAGAAAGTCAGGGAAATTTTATAAAATATTTTTCCCTAACATTAATAGTGCACCAATTTTAGCGTGGCCAACCATTATCACTTAAATTAATTATAAGAAGTATCGTATCTTAAGAGTGATTGATTGTCAGACGTTTGTGGGTAGATATTAATGATCACAGTATGGACGTTGCTCACATTTTATGGGAGTTAAATGGAATGTACGTATGAGCAATTGATTACTATTTGTCTCTATAGAATAAATGTTCTCATGGATAAATATTCACCGTTATTTTTTTCCTTATTTATTTATTTATGTGTCAACGTCATCCGACACTTGTCATTGAAAGTCAGGGAATTTCCTGTCAAAGATCAGGGAAAGTCAGGGAAATAGATTTCTACAGATCGGTAGGAATCCTGTACTAAGACAATGCTTGAGATTTAAGAGGCCCCATCACTGCGAAATTAAAATGCCGTTAATTTTACAGTAATTCTGTGATATCTTGAAATAGATAAAAGATAATCAGAAAGTGGTACAAGACCTCCTTAGACAATATTATTTTACATGAGATACCGTTATCACCACTCACTTATCTAGTTTCGATTTCCAGCCATTTAGAAACCGGGTATTTATTTTCGCGTTTTTAAATGGCTGCAAACGGACAGCTACTAGGTGACTCGTGATAACGGTACCTCATGCAAAATAATATTGTCTAGGGCGCTCTTGTTCCACATTTCGATTATCTTTTATCTATTTGAAGATATCATGGAATTACTGTAAAATTAGCGGTATTTTAATTTCACAATGATAAGGCCTCTTAAGGTTTTGATGAACTCGTGAAATATTTCTCGTCTCGTCTCGAATTAGAGAAGGTAATCTCGTCTCGTAAGTAACATTAATGGATGGGGCTCGATTCTAGGTCACCTCGCACCAGAAATAATATTAACCTGATTTGGAATGATATGAGGACAATAGAAACAAATGTAGGCTTGTTCTTAAACGCTTATAAGGACATAGGTTAAGAAGTAAAAACAAACAAAACTGTAAAGAAGCAGTGTTAGGATTATTAAGTCTAGGAGGCTCAGGTGGGCAGGTCATGTAGCCAGAATGGAAGAAAATAGAAACGCTTTCAAAATTTTAACTGGAAGACCAATCGGAAAACGACCATTAAGAATACCTAAACGTAGATGGGAGGATAATATTAAGATGGATCTCGCAGAGATAGGAATACAAAGTAGAAACTGCATCCAGTTGGCTAAGGACAGAAGTCGGTGCAGAGGTTTTGTGAATGCAGCACTGAACCTGTGGATCCATTGATCACTCATCGTTCGTGACGTCAGAAAATGAAATTTTATGAAGTACACAGCAAACTGTGTCGATCTTTTACAAGCATCCGATTATGTCAAATAGGCCTAAATAAAATATTTGAATTACTAAAAATAACTGAAACTTGTTTTACCTTGTCATTCACACATAGAATACTGTTCTTCATTAGTATAACAGATTTTAAAGCACTTTTATTTTGTTTAAATAGCTATTTCTTTAATATACGTGTTATCAGTTGAATAATCATAATCATATAAGCTATTAAGTTTTATTACAAAATAATCCATAGAGAAGATTAAATGTACATCGTATGTGCCGTTTTATTAGGTGTAGTAATATTTACAATAATAATAAAAAAAATATCACCGTCGAAAGTGCACCATACAGTATTAACTGAGTGATTGAAAGGAAATTTCATATATCACAAATCATATTTTAGATATGTTTAACTTATGATTTGTGATTCTCTTATACTTTTTTATTATTGTAATTAATTAATCCTGGAATCAATTGGAATTAACATATATAATTTTCTCTTTTATCATGCCTAATACAGTTATAGCTTTTTAAGTAATAAATTATGTGTATGAATGTTCTTGTATTTAAATTAGCAAATGAGAGTTGTGATAAAGTTTTGTGGAATTAGGTCAGTTTTACTATAGTGTGTCTTTGACCTTGTAAAAGCAGTACGGTATTTTGAAGCAAACTGCTAAGATAAATAGTTTTCCTTTCTGCATTGGTGAGAATAAAGAAGAAAGATATAGTGACCTTGAATAAGAAAAATGAGAACGTGATTGTATATTGTCGAACATATTATGTACGTATAGAGTCTAAGTACTGGTTATGATAATTTAATTCCTGAAATTACAAGTGAGATTCGTATATTGTGAAACTACGGTTAACATGCAAGCTATAAGAAATCAATACTGATACACAGGGGCGGATTAAGGTTTTTGGGGCCCTGGAGCCTACTATTTGAAGGGGGCCCTATGTTACGAATAATTCCAGCGCGCAAATTTTCTTTGCTGCCTTCCACAGCTTCATATTCTTATTGAAACACCAAGAATTATGTTATAATATTTTAGTGTGTTCTAAGTTCACAATAATTAGTTTAATTAACAGTTCCTTATTAACAGTTAAATGCTCATATACTCCAGTGTAACACACAAATGCCAAATACAAGCCGAATGGTAGAAACACTAATAGAGTAATGAGATTTGGTAAACCACCTAGATTTGTTCTAAGTAATAACAAGGATGTTCCAAAGGATTTGTCACCACAAGCTAATAATTTGGTTTGTAGTAGAACCCCAAAATAGCTCACTCCCTCACAAAATAAGTATTGTGAAGACGCTGGTGGAAGAAGACTTAACCCTAGCGATACCGCGAGCGGGAAAAAAATAGCATGGGTCTGAAGCCTATAATATAATAAGTTGATTGCTGTATTTTAGTATTAAGAGTCTTCATCCCGGCGAAATTAAAATACCGCTAATTTTACAGTAATTATGCGATATCTTCAAATAGATAAAAGATAATCGAAATGTGGAACAAGAGCGCCCTAGACAATATTATTTTACATGAGAAACCGTTATCACGACTCACTTATCTGCTTTCGATTTCGAGCCATTTTGAATATCGTAATTTATTTTCGCGTTTCTAAACAGATGAAAACGGAAAGCCACTTGGTGACTTGTGATAACGGCACCTCACGCAAAATAATATTGTCTAGGGCGCTCTTGTTCCATATTTCAATTATTTTTTATCTATTGGAAGATATCACATAATTACTGTAAAATTAGCGGTATTTTAATTTCGCCGGGATGAAGACTCTTAAAGAGAAGGATTTTTGGGAATCCCGGAGCCTGGGCTCCATTGGCTCCGCCCTTAATCCGCTTCTGCTGATACAGGTCGTAGGAAAAGTGTTAGTAAGCTCCCTTAAGAAAATTTCCCTCGAATGACACAAAGTTTTCCCTTTTCTTATCAATTTTTCCCTAATTTGTTGAGCGTCCAGTTCCTATGACAGAAGCTATGTGATAGGTTTAATTTAGCTACGAGGAACGATCAGAAAAATGTTACAGGGCCTATATTTCTGGAGTTTGGTCTTTAATAGTGGAATGAGGAGTGTGTGTGTGGTACATACATTGAGTTGGCAACTGTGCAGACTTTCAGGCACCAGCCATCTATGGCGCTAGTTATATGCAAACACAAATGACATCTTGTTTGGAAAACTGGTCTCGCGAAGAAGTTCGCTCAGTTATTCGATTTCTTTGGGCATAACATGTAATCTCGGCTGAAATTCACCGGTAGCTGGTAAAGGTTTACGGAGAGACTGTAATGTTGCGTTACCATGTCGCAGAATGACGACCCGCTCGGGAGAGTAACACTCCCGGAAGTTCGTTTTTCCGCGCGCTACTCTAGACAGCTGTTTTACGCGCTATCCTAGCCAGTTGTTTTAAGTTGGTCACAAAATTTATATCATGAAGTACAAGGGGAACAAAACGACCCTATATCATGGAGTACAAGGGCATAAGTACTACAACTACTTATCTGCATAAAAATAAATAAATAAATCACTTTTTTAAGTATGATTTTCATATTATTTTAATTTAATAAGTGTTATAAAAATGTAAAAAAAAAATCTTTCCTCGGGCGGGGTTTGAACTCGCGCCAAAAGAGGATTTTATTACTAGCATATACCGCTAGCCCACTCGGCCACTGACGCCGACAACAGCAAGCGTTTGTTGTCTGCTATTTGAATGCAATGTGGCAAGAAGTGGATAACGCCAACCAATCAGAACTGTGTTTCTCGTTTCTACTTCCGGGAGCATTACTCTCCCGAGCTAGTCCTGCAGAATGGTGTCGAAAATTTGAGGCTGTAGAGAAAACATCAGCGACGAAGAGCGCATTGGGCGACCCAGCACAGCAGCGTTGCCAGGCTCATAGCTCGGAATTATTCCTAAACCTAATCGAAATTATGCTAGATCCTCATAATTACTAATTCAGGAGTTAAAAAAAAAAGAAAAAAAACGAAGTTGAGATACGATAACGTAACTTAAAATACGCAGATCGCAAGAATGCCTGAATAGAACTCAATACTTTACGCACCAAAGCTTTAACTCAACTAAACTAGTGCAGTCGTTGCCAGACTCAATGGCGTATATATCGTATAAATGAATACAAAGTATTTTGAAAGAAAATTACCTCGCAGCATAAGCGAAGTTGGGAATTGTCTGCTGGGTTGGGGGGCAGATTTTTGGTCGGTCTCGGACCTTTCATTTCAGGAATAAAGATGGTCATGAAGTCAGAAATAAAGATGATGAAGGTGTCAAAAAGTTTGGGGAAGAATGGCAACCATAGCTCCGCCCATGCCTCGCAGTTAAAGGATTAGAATACCCTGGGTGGAGCCACAAAAAAAAAAAAAAAAAAAGCCCAAAGCCGTTTCTAACTTACTTCGGAAAATAAGACAGCCTGTATGGTGTACCGACTGTATGAATCAATGGAAGAGGATACATTTCTGCCGTTCTTTTCCTTCCCATGACCAACTTCTTTCTCATCTCCAGGTTTTACGACTTTTTGATAAACTTGCTGAAATTATGCTAGATTTGGGCAGGATGCTGAAAGCAAGGTGCAAGATGCAAAAGACATGCAAATTGTGCTAGATGTAGCATCATTATGCTAGATCTGGCAACGTTGAAGCACAGCATCAACTGATTAGAACACAGCTTGCGTGGAGGAACTAATTCAGGACAACAGGAGGATCACGTTACGTGGAGGACATAGTTCGAAGCAACTGTCACCTATTCCCGCACTTGAAAAAGGACCTATAGGAGGCCGTTGCTTTGCTTCAGACGAGGAGTTGAAACATTTCGTTACAACGTAGCTGAATACGCAAGGACAAAATTTTTAAAAGAAGGGAATCTTCAAATTCTTCCCACGATTCGATTAGTGCTTCAACCGATACGGAAGCTAGGACAAAAAATAATCTAATGTGTGTAGTCTACTACTTGTTGGTTGTATTGGTTGTATGAAATTATATATACAAGTTTCATTGCAGACTTGGTAACCTTATTTTCTGAACACTCCTTGCAATTAAAGGAAATGTTAACTGTATTTGTTTTTTTTCTTCTTGTCAACCATACTTGTTACTTGCTTCTTTTTTTCACTTTTTCCTTCACTTTTTTTTCCAAAAAAGAACTCAAATATACCAGAATAGGGCAAATTATGCTACTTTACTTAAACACATACCTACACATGCTATTGGTATTGTATCGGCTTATTTGTGAAGAACAAAAGAAAAATAAGCATTTACATTGGTCAATCGGTCAGCATGAGAATTTTTTTGAATTTTCACATTTTATCGGGAAAAAAAGTGTTTCTTTTTGTTAAAGTTACGTACTAAACGGCGTGACAAACATCTTGGCATTTGAAGGCGGCGCTCCAAGTTCCCTTTAAATGCTGCTAGCAAATGACAGGCTTGCGGTATTGCCACGATTATTTTGTACACATCCACATCTATCCCCTGTCACCTGATCGCGCTGTAGTTTGTCTGCTTAGCCATAACCACACCCCTTAGCACTTGGCAACGTCGCGTCAGAGCTTGCGTCTTATTTGTTTAGCTGAAATGCCAAGATGTTTGTCACAGGCTTTAAATTTCCCTAGATTAGGTAGTTTTCTTTCAAACTACAAACACTAACGTAACAGTTCTGTAACTTCCAGTTGCAATACAGGAAACGGAACTCAGAAACGGAACTCAGTCCCGGGACGTTGAATCCATACCGAAAAGTTATTTCTTGCTGTCTCCTACAGTTTCGGCTATGTAAAGAATAATATTCAAACCGGAAGTGGTAGCAGATTTCTACAACTTTCAGGTTGCAGTACGGGAATAAACGCGGAGATGGAACATATTCTTTGGACTCTATGGACTGTAGAAAACTGCTTCTTACTGCCTCTGACAGTTTTTTTTTTTCTATGGAAATTTATCGTGAAACTAGAGGAAATAAAACCATTCCTACCACTTCCGGTGCTAGTTGGGAGATGTGACTGAAGATGATGGACCTTATGCAGAGTCGTTCTGGTCCGTGATTAGTGTCATACTAAAGAGTTCGACTAACATATGTTTCCTGCAGTAGTCAGGCTTTTAGTATGACGCTAATCATACGTCAAAACGACTCTGCATAAGGCAAGATATCTTTTCTTGAGACAATGAGTCAATTTGAAAAAAAAAAAGTTTGTCGCTATATATTACCGTTTTTCTTCAAACCGGAAATGGTCAATTTTTACCACTTCTGTTTCGAGTAGAGGGTTACCGGAGTAGATGGAGCCTATTATTTTTATTTGGGACACTGAATCGATTCCGTTTATGCTCTATGGAGATCAATAATAAAACCGGCAATAGTAGCAAACATATACTATTTCCATCTTTAGTAAAGAGATTTGATTCAAAATATTATATATTTTTTTCAAACGTTGAATGAAGTCCAAAAAACCGCTTCTCGATACCTTTTACCGTTTTTTTTTTTCTCTGATACTTCTCGACTTTCGGATGGACAGATATAGTTGTTCCATAAGACTTGTGATCCGCATAAGTAGAATGAAATGTGGGAGGAAACAGAAGAACCTCGAAAAAACTCACGGACGCGATGTTGTTTACCACGAACTTACATGGTTCGGGATCGAGCCAGGGATCCCAATCATTCAATCAACTCGTAGCTGTTGCTAATTGAAAGTGGACTCCTTCTGAAGCGATACATTGTGTTACACGACCACGCCACGGTACTACCAACAACTTTCCAGAAACTTGTTTACCAGAACGTTGTGCAGAATATTTTGTAGCTACGCGTTGGTTACCCTGGGTGTCATTGAATCTGTGTCTTTTTTTTAAAAAAGGTAATTTTTACTTTTCGAATCAGCGAAAAGTCACGTGATGCTAATTCAGGCAAATAAAATGGTTGGCCAAATTTGGAAACAAATTTCTGGCAGGGATTTCACGAGCATAACGCATTGTGTGCAGGAGCATCATCGTTTTACACCAACAAATCAAATCACACATACTTTTTCCCTTCTGCTACTCCTTGAAAACTGGGTCAATTAACAAATGACATGACGCTTGTTGCATAACCTAAACAGATGATGTTATAGAAGAACAGGAGCTGAAAATGAACGTAAACAAACATATTAGCGGTGGTGATTTGAATTAATCAAATATAGAAGAAGGGAGAAAGATAAGCAGGTGACTAATTTACAGCACGCTTATAGTATAATTAGTGAGGATATGAAGTATGAACGTGAAATAAAACTAAGAATAGAACAGACAAAGAAGCAATTTTGTACGAAGAAAAAAGTCTCTTTTTGTATGTTCTTGAATAAAGAATTAAGAAAAAGACTCATAAAATGTTTCGTATGCAGTATTATACTCCGTGAAAGCAGAAACATGGATTCTATGCAAAAACGATGAAAACCAATTAGAAGCTCTCAGAAGGTATATGTGGAGAAGAATGATGAAATATAGCTGGATCAATTAGAAGACTAATGAAGTTCTTGAAAAGTAGCGGAGAAAAGAATATCGAATGTAATTAAAAAGAGAAGCAGAAAGTGGTTGAAACATTGGCTGAGAACGAACTGTATCTTGAATAACGTGATAGAAGATACAGTGGTAGGAAAAACAGGGAGGGGCAAAAGAAGCTAAATTTGATTAACGTCATTAAAACAAACAATTGATAGGCAACGACTGAATAGATTAGATGAAGACCGTTGTGCGTTGAAGCTTTTGTAACAAATAACCTGTTTAAATTTGATTAGAATATATTCTTTTTAGTTTAACGTCCCACACTTATGCAACGAGGTTAAGCGAGACGGTGAGGATGACAATGAACAAAGTGGTGGAATGAAGGAAGTGGGAGGAAAAGGGAAAACACCGAGAAAACTCATGGCGTACAGTTTTTGTCCATCACAAAGCCCACTTTACGAGAGGTGGTATCAAAGAGAGGGCTTAACGCACCAATGGTGAATTACAACACTAAAATTTATTGTTGAAACCCTAATTTTAACATTAGCTGTTTTACGCTATGCCTCTTTCCTGAAATTGTTAACATTTCCTATATTTTATACCAGAGTTTCTGAACTTTTTGGAGTATAGGAACCCATCGTAAAGAAAGCATATTGTGTAATACGAAACCCAGAAACAAATTGTCGCGTGTAGGTTGAACATAACAATATTTTCAGAAGGCAATATGATGAAACATTGTCGATGCAGATAATACTTTATACGTTAGCTCGTCAGAGAAATAATTATTAAGTTCGTATAGAAAAGAAAAATAGATTATTATTAGTTCCGTTAGGTGGGAGATTTTTTTTTTTAATTTTGTCTTACGAAAGCATACTTCATAGCAAAAAATGATGGTTAACAGTCAAATAGTCCCAATATGACTATCGCTTGAGCATGTTTTTTTTTTTTTTTTTTTTTTAACCAAGGATTCCAATGTTGCGGTTAACACAGGCCCGATATTACCGATTTGACACAAAGTTAGTACTAATTGGTATGAAAATAACACCGTGGCGGTGTTAAAAACTAACTGTTAAGTGAAGGAACGCTTCAATATAAACTATATGCTTGTAGAAATACAAAAAGAGCGCTATGACATCATATGATACCATGTTGTGCTTTTAAGCCAAAGTAGTGTGTGAAAACTTGTTTGTACGTAATTCTGTAATATGTTCTAACTTCTAGGCATATCATTCTTTTTCAAATTTTAACATTCTTTTACCTAAACTTCGCAAAATATAGGGCATCATTACGACATCAAAGTAGCTAATCTCTTAGTATGGGATCATATACAAGGTGGCTCAAAAGTAGGTATACACCCTTGCATTGATCAAGTATGACATTTTAGTTTATGGGTTTCTTTGCTTCGGCTCTTCCGAGCTTATGATATAAGTAAAAACACATTAAGAACAAATAATAAAGAAACTAAGTCTACTTGATGGATAACAATAAGAAATGATATAAAATGCAATGAGCTGATCAGTACGGTACTGTATACCTACTTTTGGGCCACCCTATATATTTATTATTGATTAACAAGATAAAGTCTTTTATAGTATTTAAATTTCTCTCTAACAGACAATACTCTATAGTCGATATCAACACGAATATATGAATTTTTGGAATCATATTTGAATAAAAACGGGGATCATTGATCCCACATTGAGAAATAGCCCGAGGTATCTGTGTACTTTATTTGTTATTATGATTGTGTTAATCAGGTGTAAGAATGATTAATTACAACTAAGTCGTTACTACGCCACTATGTTACGGACGAACTATGTTGGTAGAATAACTCAGTTTAAAAAATACTTTTCGTTTGTAGTATATTACTTGCTACTTCTCCTTGATTGATTGATTTCATGTTGATGTTCTTTGTCATCTCGTAAGCTTAGTGGGAGTTTTGGCACTCCATTTTTTTTTCTTTCTTAGCTGATAACATCGTTTATTCGTCACTGGGCGTTTTGACACGAATTAAACACGTTTTTTTTTTTAATGTGTGGGCGTTCTGCCACTGGGCATTTTGGCACCACGTCAACAGAATAAATACTTCAGACTAAATTCTGATGTGTAGTTTTCGAGAAAATGTAGAAAAATAATCTCATTGCACTAAAAATTATGTCTTCGTTTCCAGAACAATGTTCCAAGACATAATGTTATTCTACTGGGACATGTTATTTATTTATGTATATGTAAAAATATATATATATATATATTGTTAAGTAAGGAATTGTTTGTCTTCTAATGATACTAAAGTGATACACACAGTTCTAAAAGTGACAAACGAACTCTTAAGAGTCTTCATCCCGGCGAAATTAAAATACCGCTAATTTTACAGTAATTGTGTGATATCTTCAAATAGATAAAAGATAATTGAAATATGGAACAAGAGCGCCCTAGACAATATTATTTTGCATGAGGTACCGTTATCACAAGTCACCTAGTGGCTTTCCGTTTTCATCTGTTTAGAAACGCGAAAATAAGTGCCGATTTTCAAAATGGCTCGAAATCGAAAGCAGATAAGTGAGTCGTGATAACGGTTTCTCATGTAAAATAATATTGTCTAGGACGCTCTTGTTCCACATTTCAATTATCTTTTATCTATTTGAAGATATCACATAATTAGTGTAAAATTAGCGGTATTTTAATTTCGCCGGGATGAAGACTCTTAACTGTGAAACACATATTACTCTAAGTAAATCATGTAAATCTGAAAAGAGGTTCAGTGGCTTAGTGGTAGAGGGCTTACCTCCGGTGCATAGGGTTCCTGGTTCAATCCTCAGTCAAGTAAGTTTGTGGTGGACAATATTGTGCCCGTTGATTGTCTCGGGATACTCCAATGTTCTCCCACATTCTCATTCCATCAAATCTTCCATCATCATTCACTTGCTTTAGTCATCCGTCTCCTTCAGCATTTCGGGCATAATCATAATTCATAACTAACTAACTAACTGTATGGCCTATGGAACTCGGAGGTTTCAAAGCCGCGTTCATAAAAGCTGTCCATTTACTTTTTAGCCAATTGGATCCAGGTTTTACTTTCTATCAGGGCCGTACCGTGGAGGGGGGGCAAGCGGGGCGACGGCCCCGGGCGCCGAAGTAAGGGGGCGAAAAAATCGGGATAGAAAAGGAAAAAAGATATGAAAAATTACTTGGAATATACGTATGGGGGCGCCGTCGTGTAATCTCGCCCCGGGCGCTGATTTACCACGGCACGGCACTGCTTTCTATTCCTATTTGTACAAGATTCATCTTAATGTTGTCCTCCCATTTGTGTCTATAGTACTCGCGCTCAGTCGTGAAGCTTGGGCTCTAAACCAATCACAGCAAGATTTTGTTTGAGCTCCGATGCATCGGAAAACTTCGGTACAATTCGTGGAGTCGCTTCCCGAGCGCACACTTGGGGAAACGTCAAACAGCTGAAATTAACCAACAATGTTGCCAAACTTTGAAGAGATAATAAATGAGTATTAAAAAAAGCATTTTAAAAATACCAATAATAACACTGTAACAATAACCACTGTAACAATTATTGTAAAACGGTAACAATAGTAACACGAATAGTAACAACGAAAATATAACGCAACAAAAGACAATTAACAAAACGAAGCTTGGCGCCAAACTGACAACACTGTACTCTCGGGAGATGTTGTCCGTGTAGCTCAAGAGACGACACTGAAAAAAAATGATGGGTGGGGGTTGACGACTGGAACACACCCTCGCGTTCTATTGGGTGGTGAAATCGATAGATCTAGGTCAAACTTCACGACTCGGCGCGAATACTATAGGTCTTCCTAATGGTCGTTTTCCGATTGGATTTCCAGTCAAAATTTTGAAAGCGTTCCTGCTTCCTTCCATTCTGGCTATATGACCTGCCCACCTAAGTCTTCCAGACTTGATGATCCTACCAATGTTTGGTAGTTCTTCGTTATAAAGTTTCCACCATTCCCCCATTTCAGTTCTTCTGTGGTCCTAATATTCGTATCAGGATTTTATTCTCAAATAATTTCAGTCTACGTTCTTCCCTCAGAATAAGCGACCACCTTTCGCAACCATACAGAACAACAGACATGATTGGCCGCGATGGCTCAGTGGTAGAGCGTTCACCTCTGGTGCTAGGGGTCTCGGGTTCAAATCCTGCTCCCGCCAAGTGAACTTTGTGGTGGAGAAACACCGTGTGCGTGGGTTTTCTGGGGGTTCTCCCGTTTCCTACCACTTTCTTCATTCCACCATTTCATTCATTACTCATTATCACCGTCTCCTTTAGCCTAACCGGCATAACCGTGGGACGTAAAACTCAAAATTTCATTTCATTTCATTTCAACAGACATGATTATCGTTTTATATATTTTAAGCTTCAAATTCCTCGACAGAATTTGCGACGACAAAAAATTTTTGAACTGAATAATAATACAAATTCCCTGATTTTAGTGATATTTAATTTCTTCGTAAATATGGTTTTCGTCTGTTAGTATTGATCGTAGACGACGGGCATAATCATACGATGTTAAACTGAAAGATTTCATTTTAAATCTGAAGAAATATTTTGCAACTGAATATCACAAGTATTAATTTCCAGAACTAAAATATGTTAAGCAGTGTGCATATTGCATAAAATTAAAGATAACATATAATTTTAAAACAATGATAATAATATGTTTGTCGTTAGGAGAGGAAGTAGATTTCAAACAGAAGGAAATGAATATGCTGGGAAAGTTATTCTTATTCTTTGAAAAAATCTGTTGCTTTATAAGGTACTAAATGTAGTTCCCTGCAATTAGTGTAAAATCAATTATAAAGATTTCCCTCATCTGCTATTTTCGTTATTGTAATTATAACTTTTGCATTATTCAAAGAAGAATGCATTATTTTTATACTGGGAAGCATATCTCAAGGATGCACCGTTTCTCACTCACTCACACACTCTCTCTTTCTTGTTTTCTGTTTTAGTCACTTTTGTTACTTTACTTATTTCTCACTCTGCGTATCAATTTATACATAACAAGCAGGGCTGGGTCTACCATATGTGCAACACGTGCATTCACACGGTGCTGCAGATTTCGAGGAGCGGCAAAATCTGTCATAACTATATTATTTAAAATAAATATTTCTTGTTGGATACAGACTTCATCTTGATGATAGTTAAATTTAATAAGCTGACCCTTTATTTGAATACTACATTCATAAATTATGTTTAGGTTGCATTAGTTTAAAGCAAGGTGACCAGAATTTGTACTTGCAAAAACGGGACGCATACGAATTGGCGTCGGATGGGGGGAAGGGTTATATATCTGACTTCCAGATTACATTTTGGGACTCAGCACTGTTTTCAATTTACAAAATACACAAGTATAAGTAATAACCAGCGTTTCTAACTTAAGTACTAGCCAACAATACTTTGAATTACTAATAAACTACTTACCTCATTATTAAATATCCGTTATTCTCTACTATATCGTCTAGCGTAACTTTCACTTGTATTCTTGGGATGAATAAATCTTTAAAAGATCTTTGGAGTCAACAGTTTGTAGAAATTGGTACAAGACTGATCAAAATTAATGTTACTGATCAGCACAGCTTTCAAAGTATCTATAGACAGTTGGGTTTCTCACTTGTCCACAAAGCATTCATGTGCGAAAGTACACGTTCAGTTGGAGCATTAGTCCCGGGTAAACAGAGACGGAACTTCACAACTTTTAGAAGATTTGAGTACGGTACGTTATTAGAACAGAAATGGGAAAATACTTCTACCCAGCACTTGTCAGGAGATGCTCTATTTGAGTTTCACTTTGTCAATATTTCTGGTGTCAAGAGTGTAGAATTTGCATTGACCATTTATATTTTCAATAATAATTACGGGACACCTGGGTCATTTGTGCTTAAAAACGGGACATTTAGGCGTCCCGTTTGAGAATCAGAAACAAACGGGACAGCGGTTGGAAAAAAGGGACTGTCCCGGCTAAAACGGGACGTCTGGTCACCTTGGAAAGTCACATGAGCAATGCTAAAGAAAATGTCCGAACAAATCCCGGCTTGATTGTTGTCAAATACAGGAACTCAATTCTCGAACAGTAGTGAACACCTGTTCCATTTAGTTAGTTATCTAGTTTTGTTATGAAAACTAGCCTTGTCTTTGTCACAAACAAGTTTTTATCATTGAAGGTGGAAACAAGTTTTTAATTTTTTTGTACAAATGTAGAAGGAAAATCAAGAAATAAAAATACAAGAGCTAGTTGTACTGGAATTGCGAACTGATATATTGAATTCTATAAAATGGATTCTTATCTTTTCTCTGTAGATAGCTTTGCTTTATCTTTCACTAACATAACATATTATTATTTGGAAAAAAACGCACACAACGAGATTATATTTGTAGTGTTTCGGCCTTCTGAGTGCGCGTGCACTTTCCATTCCCCTTCGTTGTTAATAATGGACTAGATTACTTAAAATCGTGGCTTTTAAGATTTGTTCTTTCTGGAGAAGAGAGAATGGCAAATCATGTCATTGCACAGGACGGTAAATTGCCTATGGCTGGCCCTGATAATAAGTACTACTACCACGTAAAGGTGTTTAGTTTGTATGGTGTGATATTTTCTCAATTATTATAGAAACCGGAAATGGTAATAGATTTCTACAACTTCCAGTTTAATAGAAAGATTAGTGTGGAGCTAGAATAAACTTTTAGGACGCTTACGATTAACAGAAAACAGCTTGTCGCTATATTTTACCGTTTTTACTTTATACCAATCAAAGTTAAAACCGGAAGTGGCGAATTTCTGCCTGTTCCGTTTTAAATAAGAGAGTGAAAAAAGATATAATATATTTTAGCACGCTAAATCGATTTTAAAACCAACTGTTATCGATTTGGATTCAGTATCCGACGATCTAAAAATATCTCTGACCTGATCCTCTTATTTCAACTGCAAGTTATAGGTATGAGTAGTAATGGCAACACCGTATCGCACTCGGCTCTGATTGGCTGAGGGATGACATGTGACCTGATCAGGTAGTATGACATCATAGGGGTCAATGCCCTCTAAATTTTGGCAAGGGTACTTTGACTCAACCCCTAAATTTCGACACGGGTACGTAGGACCATTCCCTTATATTTTGGAAATGCCAAATTTTAAAATTTGATATGGTAGCATAGGACCGGGTATGTACATGTGTAAGTTTGGGTGGTCCATCTCGTTCTCTTTCATGGATTAAAAAAAAATGCCAAAAATTCAAAGCTCGGAGGTTTTTGACCTAATGTATCCTCTTTATGCTTATATGGGTGTATACAGGGGTCCATCCCGTTTCATAAGGGATGGGTACGTTGATGCTCCTCTCTTGAAATTTGGGAAGGGTACACTGACTAACCCCTTAAATTTTGGAAATTTCCAAATTTTTAAATTTTGTATGGTAGCATATGACCCTAATATATACCACTATAAATTTGAGTGGTCCATCTCGTGGTATATATAGTGACCACCCAGATTTATAGTGGTATATATTAGGTTCGTATGCTACTGTACCAAATTTTAAAATTTGACAATTTCAAAAATTCCAGGCTAGTGGTCCTACGTACTCCTGTCAAAATTTTTTGAGGTGGGCCAAAGTACCTATGCAAAACTTAAGAGTGCATTGACCCCTATGATGTCGTACGACGTGATCAGGTCACGTGATATCCCTCAGCCAATCAGAGCCGAGTGCGATAGAGTTTCGCCATTACTACTATGTGTTACTTCCGGTTTCAGAATTGAATTCACATGGCTTCACAATGTGATACGGAAATTACTTATTTTAGTTTTTTAAAACAACATTCTATACAAGTTTTCGATGTATAGTATAGTCATTCAACACGCGAAATTAGAAATCATCGTAATATTCCTTCATATTTTCGACAAGTTCTGTTTTTTTTTGTTTTCAAAGTTTCTTTTCTTGCTAATGAGATGGAATACAACCATGGAAGAAACAAGTTGTAAATATTTATGTTGCCTCAAATAGCGCTACTACTATTGTCTCCTTACACGATTCAAGAAAACCATAACAATTGCTTCATAGTCGTAAAAGAAAGAAAAAAAAAGTGTATATGAGATTCATGTAGCATTGAACAAGACAATCGAACAAGGTGCTTGAATGATCTTCAAAAGTATTCTACACAGTCAATGAAAAATTGAACATTGTTTTTTTTTTTTATTTATTTTATTTTATTTTATTTTTTTTTTTTTTTGCAAAATGGCAGTGCTAAAACAGGTTATCTATATAAACCCAGGAATACAGTAACATTTCCACCTTTGCATTACATACAGTAGTTAACAAAAGAAAATATGTGAATTCTCTCCATCTATTACTCACTACTTGATTTTTAAATTTCTTCATCTCGTGTTTTCTTCAAGGGATTAAAATGAATTGAAAATAAACGATCTCCCACAAATATCTATCTTCAACGAACTTAAAAGTTCGTTACCGAATCTTTTATATCTATCTTTCTCTGTGTGTGTCTGCACAGTAAAATATAGTTGTGTTAATTCAACTCAATTTTATCACAGGGCGCAGTGATTCCAGCGTGACTACCACTATGCGGTGTTATTTCAACACAGACCCCGCGGTGTTGGCGTTTAACACAGGGTGTGTGTTACGTCTTTAACACACAACCGGTGTTGAGCGCTGTTAAATTCGGATCTGTGTTAGTATTTTCGGTGTTGATTCGACACCATGTCAGGGTTGGTAGTGTGGAGAAAAGTGTTAAGTGTTACTTGTAGCGGTATTGAAACAACACAAAGAAAGTAACACAATGTGTAGTGTGTTTTATTTTGTGTTAATATTACACCATGTCAAGTATCAATATAACACAGTCTCTGTGTTACTTCAACATCATTTTCTTATTATTTCAACACACAATCTGTGTGATAATTCAAGGTCAAAGCTGTGTAAGTAACACCGTTTTGGTGTTAATTCGACACTCCCTGTGTTAAAATTCAAGGTCAGAACACCAGATTAACACCATTTTTGGTGTTAGTTCGACTCCACTTCTGTGTTACTACGACATCTATTTTGGTGTTCAAATAACTCCGTGAGTGGTGTTGATGTAACCATTTTTTGTGTGTTAGAAAACCATGTGGTGTGCATGCTTACGCTTACTGAAGATTCTAATTTTAAAATAAGAATCGTAAATTACAGAATACTTCATATAGAAAATCTTCATAAAAATGTTTGTCCCCTCCCCCCAACATTTGTTGTGAAGTATTTTTTGATGGTGCGAAACACAACCTTCACCAACATCTTATTCAAGAATGATAGGAAACTCTTACCTATATCCTTATAATATGTTGCCTCTTAAGAGTCTTCATCCCGGGGAAATTAAAATACCGCTAATTTTACAGTAATTATGTGATATCTTCAAATAGATAAAAGATAATCGAAATGTGGAACAAGAGCGCCCTAGACAATATTATTTTACATGAGATTTCTTTATCACGGCTTTCTTATTTGCTTTCGATTTCGAGCCATTTTGATAATCGGCATTTATTTTCGCGTTTCTAAACGGCTGAAAACGGAAAGCCACTAGGTGATTTGTGATAACGGTATCTTACGCAAAATAATATTGTCTAGAGCGCTCTTGTTCCATATTTCAATTATATTTTATCTATTTGAAGATATCACATAATTACTGTAAAATTAGCGGTATTTTAATTTCGCCGGGATGAAGACTCTTAATCCTGATTCTACTTGTTTTCCGCTATTTTTGAAGCACAGTCCCCGGTGTTGACTCGTGAGCTCTAGTGCAGTGTACAAATGACACAGTAATACGATGTTCTTTCTCGCTGTTGACATATTTCTTCAGAAACATGTAAAACAATTGAAAACACATCGTGCGGTTTGCATTTTGAAATTTTGCGTATACCTGGATTTGTTTAAGTATTTCTTTCTACTGTGTTTGTCTGTAGCTTCAATTCATAAGCCTTTATAATTAGATACCCAACATATTTGGCAATCACGCAGAAAACAACACCGAAGATTCTACACTTGTGTTAATTTAACACACAGGCTCTATGTCATTTCAACTACCGGCATTTGACACACAATTCCAAATGGAGAGTGAGTTGTTCTAACCACCTGTTTGTGTTATATTTTAACTCAATCGTGTTAACACATAGGCATATCGTTGAAATAAGACAATGATTTTTTTTACAGTGTGTCTATTATTTGCGAATTTTTCAACTTTGAGTCCTCCATTCGGTAGAGCATCAAAAATTATCTGAGAAAGTGAGGGAATTTCTCGTGTCACTCTTACCGCTCCCGAGATATTGGCCAACAAATAGTTCCGATTTCGGGAGATTTGAGAAGCCATATCTTAGAAACCGTAAGTCATAGAGAGATCATATTGGTGTTGATCAATACCTAAGAGGACGGTGAACATTTTGGTATCAAACAGTAACCGGTAGCTACTGGCTAACTGGCCACCATTCCTCAGATATTGGACCAAAAAATTAGAATTTCGAGAGATTTAAAGAGCCATATATCACGAACGTAAGTCGTAGAGAGATTATATTTTGCGAGAAACAGAAGGTGCGGATAAAAAGATTTACTTTTACATCTAGAAACAATGACAGTTATCCTTCCCGCTTCATCTCTCCATTCTTTTTAAGAGTCCCTATCACTGCGAAATTAAAATACCGCTAATTTTACAGTAATTATGTGATATCTTCAAATAGATAAAAGATAATCGAAAAGTGGATCAAGACCTCCCTAGACGATGTTATTTTGCATGAGGTACCGTTATCACGAGTCACCTAGTAGCTTTCCGTTTGCAGTTATGTAGAAACGCGAAAATAAATGCCGATTTTCTAAATGTCTGGAAATAGAAAGCAGATAAATGAGTCATGATAACGATATCTCACGCAGAATAATATTGTCTAGGGAGGTCTTGTTTCACTTTTCGATTATCTTTAATCTATTTGAAGATATCACATAATTACTGTAAAATTAGCGGTATTTTAATTTCGCAGTGATAAGTCCTCTTAAGTTCATTCTGGCAATGCTCTTGGGGCATTCTCAACTGGTTTATTTTTGTATTATATGATTTTTTTTTTTTTGGTCTGGGAAGATGCAAACAAAATTTAGGAAGAATAAGTCCATTTGTGGCTGAGAGCCTGGTATGTAGCATTTTTAAAGATTGTTCACACCTAAGTTTTAGGTATTAGAATTATCTTTCTGGTATTTCGGCATCTATGGCCGTCTTAGGCCGCCACTATGATGATTAACCTTCCTTGACGAGCACATTACCCGGAGAAGTGGGGAAGAAAGGAAGGATGGGGTAAGGAAAGAATCGTTCTGGGACCTATGTTAAGTACATCTCGGCATTTACCCGGTGTGAATGACAAAAACTCAGGAAAAACCGCACTCAATTTGGCTGGACTGAAAATGCTTTTTTAAAAATACCTTTCCGATCGAGTATCCCCATCGGGAATTTAAGCGGGGACTGACCTTAAGTTTCAGTTCAAAGATGGTCTGTTCTCAGGTAATTATGACCGCGGTCTGTAAATATAGCCGTTTGCAGATTGAGAAACAAACTTCACGCATGTACTTTTTTCTTTGCTTGAAGGTTAGGTGCTTCTGAAGTACATAAAGTCATTATTTGTATGTTCTCAACCATGAATTTCCATTCGGGTTACATAACATTACAAAATTATATTTTAGATAAGAATCAAAGATGGGCGAAAGTAAAGAAAGAAAGGAAGAAAACAAGAAATATAATTATTTACAGCTTGTCTACATTTTGTTTCTGATCTGGACACATGAAAAGTCCTGGAAAGATGTGAACATCAGCGGCTTTTGAAAAAAACTCACATCGGTAAAAATTAAACTTTTATCTCTCCAACTGAGGGAAGGAAACTTTCCTACTGTAGATACTGATTGTTGTACATGATCAAAAAAAAGGTTAAAACCTATTATGGTTTATGTGTGAGACATAGCTGGAAGATCAACACACTTGAAGATAGAGGGCATTCAATAATAGTTCTCGATAAAATCACATTTATGGTTCAACCCCTTATCACAACGGCAGATAAAATTTTCTATACCATTTGCACAGAAAACCACGTCAAGTTCTCGTAGTCACCGTAAGCATTTTCGCCGATCCCAAGAGGTTCATCCAAAACATGGCTGAAGTAGCATTCTTATTGGACACGTACCGATGACGTCACCTATTATTACTACTACTACTTTTGCTATGGATCTGTGTAGTACAAGGGCAAACTTATTTTAATGAAAGAAATGTAATGAAAATTTTTTAAAAAAATAATCGTTAAATCACTTTCTGAATATTATTTAACAAAAGAAGTGTTATAAAAATTTTAAAAATAATAGAAAAAAAACTTTTCTTAGATAGAAGGCAGGGTTTGAACCCACGCCGAAAACGATCTTGCTTACTAGCATGTTGCGCTAGTTCACTCGGCCACGAGGACGGACAACAGCTGGTGTTTACTTTGTGCTATATGTATGTCATGACTCGTGATGTCGTATCTGTATCGGCCAATCAAATCAGATGATATCTGAAGCTCTTGGAATCCGCGAAAATACTCACCGTAAGGCAACCACATGCCAGATAATGGTGACAAGTCATTTTTTGCTTTAGAACAGGGAGAAGGTGTAAGTTACTGATGCTAGGTCAGCGCTGTAGGAGGGGTGCTCTAGTCATTCCAAGCGTAACATCCGTGGTTGAAGTACTGGGTCTACTGCTGTGTCCAGGCTTGTCATTAAAAATGTTGGTCCATCTTTCTTTGGAGGTACGATACCACTTCCCTATATGTTTCTTTGAAATTTAGGCCTCCCGATACACGTCTACGGGATTGACAACAGGTGTAGTGTTTTTGGCACACAGGAACCACATCACTGACCTTAATTCTGCTTTTGAGCAATTTTCCAAATGAGTCATTATTTTTAATGTCCGCTTCTCGGGTATACATGATCAGAATCCGAACTCTTCAAACCTGTACCAATACAGACATGTTATTAATTTACAAATAATTTTCCAGGGGCGGATCCAGGACGGACTTCTAGAAGGGGCAGTGGATTGTAATACTGCTACTTAGAGCTACATTTAAGAGCTTCAAACTCTGGGATGGGTTTTATTTATATATAAAATAAGGAAGTTTCCTCTTTTAAGGATCGATCGGACCCCTGGATCCGCCCCTGTAATTTTCGTTAAATTATAGTGAATAACATAGAAGTTTTATGCTTTGTAATCTTTTTTTTCGACCACTCCTCGTATATTAGACAAATGTACTCTTCTTAGTTTCAGGCGATAAAAAAATAATTTTGATTGATGTCACTTAACTCAAGAGCCGCGACTGGGTATCAATATACAGGGTGGTAGGTAACTCCACCGACAAACTTTGGGAGGTGATTCCTTATATGAAATGAAAGAAAAATGTTCTTATAAACATAGGTCGAAAAACGTCTCATTTCAGAGTTATGAACCGCCGAAAATTCGAAAAATCATGTTTCGAAACGCCCTGCCTTAGAAACTATAGGACCTATCCCAAGCGGTTTAAGGAATTACACAGGAACTAGTATGCGATCTATCTAAATATTCATGTTTTACCATCCTCCGTTATCGGCGAAACGAACGCGTTATTAGTACTTAAAGGAGTATCCCTATACCTCAATTTCGAAGAAGAATTGTTTCCCGTCTAGTCTCAATTATCCTAAAAGCTTTTCCTGTCTTTTTTTTTTAATTTATGTACAAAATTTATGCGCTGATTCATTTATTAATTTTATCTAGAAGTTATTAGCATCATATCGTGTCAAGAGAGGTCCCTAAAGGGTGTTGTATATCAGATCACTCAAACCACACTTATAATTGGATTATATTGTGTAACGACTTGCATATCTTTTAACATTGATAAGTACCCTTCATTGTAATCGTACGATCACTTTTTATCAATTTATAGTTTTAGTATGGAGTATTCTGCTGTATGGTCAGAAACATGGACATTACGCAAAAGCGATGAAAATATGGGTGTGGAGAACAAGAATGGAGAGAATTAGCTGAGTCGAGCGGGAAACGAATGAGAGGGTGTTAGTAATACTGGGGGAACAAAGAGCAATTTTAGATATTATTAAGAAGAGGAAGAGAAACTGGTTGGGACATTGGGTAAGAAGGAACTATATCATGAGGGACGTGCTAGAGTTGAGTTGAATTTCAGTTTAGCGTCCCTTTCAGCAGCGAGGCTATGTGAGACGTAGACCTACTGATTAACGTGGAATCCGAACCACATGAGCTCCCGCCGGGAATCGAACCCGAGTCTCCCGCGCCAAGGGCGCGTACGCTAACCGCTTAGCCACGGAGGAGCTCAGGGACGTGCTAGAGAGTATGGTGGCAGGAAAAACAGGGAGAGGACGAAGGAGACCACAATTAATGGACGATATCAAAACAGAAATCCTACCTGAAGACGAAAAGTTTAGCGGAAGCCCGTGGAGCATGGAAACTTATCAGTTGTAGCAAATGACCTAATAATTACAGAATACCTATAATGATGATGATGATGATGCTATGAGTAATGTAAAATTAGAGCATGGTTTGAGAACAAAGACTTCTAGTGTTGCTCATGAGACACATTATTATTTGTTGTCTTAAAAACGAAACGAGATTTGTAGTGATTCTCGTCTCGTCTCATAGGGCAGCACTATTCGGATTCGAGTTTAAGTAGTAGAATTCCGTCTATTATAGCCTCGGTGACGAAAAGAGGCGTTAATAATAAGCAATTTTATTCAAAGCAGGGTGGCCATCTAAAATTTCAATATATACTTGTATGTAGATTTTTTAAATGGTGTCTCAATTGAATAGAATATTAACTCACTTTCTCTGGATGAAAGAGACTTGTGGACCTTTCTTCGAACACACCTCGTACATGGGCAACATTTTCTTCCGACCATGAAGTTGATGATCTTCTGAAATGCGGCAAGTCCAGTACAATCCCTGTTGTTATTAATTTCCAGTGGCAGGTTCTAATGGTTTTTGGATTGAGGGTTACATTTTGTTTCCTTCTCAGCTCTATACCAAAACATCTATAACTGATTTCCACACTTCGAAACCTTTCTGCGATCTTGACTCGATCTTCTTGGCTAGAGACTGGAGACGTCTTCAGTTGCCTGAAACAAAAATGGCAAGGAATAAGCTTTAAGTATAGGCCTATATGATGGTTACCTTAATCTAACTTATTAATAATCTAATCAATATTATTAGATCAGATTAACAAGCACCAGTGTTGAGGGTCACAGTGTACACTACGTGAAGAAATTTGGTTTGTTGTAGCGTAAACAACGTGAAAATTGAAGATTAACTTTCTTAACGACTCAACAATGAATTTTTCTTCACCCTCCATTCTCCACTTAAAACATTGGATAATTAATAGTTATTATATTTAACATTTACTAAAGGCTGGATACAGTATTCTCTCAATTGATATTGAAACCGGAAGTGGTAATAGATTTCTGTCTCTTCCGGTTTTAATAGAGAGATTAGAGTGGAGATGGAACATATTACAATATTCCCTCATGTTACTAAACAAAACCATTTACTTCGACACAAACACCGCAAAAAAACTGACGAATGCTGTCACCGATGGAACACGAAAAGACACGAAGAAGACCCCTCCACAAGCTCCGCCTCCAAAAACTGGCTATAAAAACGGACACCGCGAGGCAGAAGACATCAGTTGTTAACTGATCATCCCCGACGTATCTCTGAGCTGCAACGGGCAAGAGATACTACCTTCTCTCCAAGCTGCAACGGGCAGGAGGTCCAATTGCAGAGGAAACAACTTTTTAGAGAAATGAAATGAAATGAAATCTTTGAGTTTTATGTCTCACGGTTATGCCGGCTAGACTAAAGAAGACGATGATGATGAGAAATGAATGAAATGGTGGAATGAAGAAAGTGGGAGGAAACGAGGGAACCCCGAGGAAACCTACGCACCGATGTTTGTCCATCACAAAGTTCACTTGGCGCGAGCTGGGATCAAACCACGGACCCCATGCACCAGAAGTGAACGCTCTACGACTGAGCCACCGCAGCCTCTACAATTTTTCAGAGATATAGTTATTTGTAATCTTGTACAAACTGTATAAACATCTTTTATAGTTTAAAAAAAGGCGAACGAAAAACCCATGTTCTGTTATGCTACCGACTATTGCAATATAATGAAGACATTTAATTTATTATAGAAAATCGTCTATTGAAATCTATTTACATTTTTACTTTATAGCGATTAACGTTAAAACCGGAAGTGGTTGATTTTCTCACTTCCGATTTGAATAGCAGCTTAAGAGAGAAGATGGTGCCTATTATTAGAACGCTAAATCAATATCCATAAACAGTTTCTCGTCATCCCTTTTTGTTTTTGCCCTATGTATAGCAATATTAAAAGTGGAAGTTATAGTGAATTTATATTACTTTCGGCTTTAGTAGTGAGTTAAGGGTGGGAACGATATATTCTTGGGACGATTTAATCGATCGCAGGAAACCGCTTCTCTCTATCTTTTTTTTCTCTATCGTGACACAACGTTAAAACCGCTTTGCAATACCAAATTTCTTTAAAAAAAAAAAAAAAAACAGTCATTGAGTTGTCAAATCCTAGAACCAAGGTGTCATAGCACAACAGCCCAGAAAGAACAGTTCGTTAGATATATGTACTGGCTAATATATATATATATATATATATATATATATATATATATATATATATATATATATATATTGTTGAGGCATGTCATTGATTTTATTCAATAACATATTATTTTGGTAAAGGAAAGTATATTTAATGAAATTAAATGTTAAGAAACTAAGTGTTATCACGTAACATAAACACGTGTGTGTGTTTATGTGTTGACATTAATGTTGTGTGTATGTAATGAATGTTCTACGGCTAGACGCTTGTTCGTCAATTTGTAAGATATTGTAATTTGTATTTGTAATGTTTTGAATTGTCATCAGATTGTCACAGTGTAACATTGACACACATTAACTGTGATATAATCGTTGAGCTTGCAGAAATTTGTAAGTCTGAGAATTTGATCACGATGTAATTCGGGTGAAACCAACGTTTTACCAATAGCTGAGATATACAGAAAGTCGACGAGAACGAATTCCAAGATGTCTGGAATTTTTGTATAAAACATTATAGTTTTTAGAGATTGGGATCAGTCTCAGAACATCAGTCTGGAAGCATCAGTCTTGAGAAGCAGTCTCAGGAGGATTAGTCTTCGAGCATTTGTCTTAGAGTTGAGTCTAAGATATCATCATACGTTAAGTAGTAACTTAGTTGCTCATGTCACAGTAGTCACCTCTCTGTGATTCGAAGTCCAGTATTAGATCAGGAGATCTAATATTCAGCAGACCATCATAGTTCCAGTCATCAGCTGTATAAAGGTACGTGTATCTCAGCTATGTTTGAGTTCATCGTGGTTAACTTCCTAGCTGCTTAAAGATATGTGATCTTGCGATTATATTCAGTCAACGATCAATTACGTTCATACACAAGCTTAATGAAAATACAAAGTTTTAGTTCAAAGTTAATTAATGTGGTTTCTTTCCATTATCCTGTACCTACTCATTCTAGATGGTGAGTAGCAGCGATCTTCGACCGTCATATTTTTACATTTCATCCCCATGCTATAAAGGCACGACGGTGGAAGGTTGTTATGGCGGAGATGCTGTTTTTTTTTTTAGCGATTCCAGTGAATTTTTGTAGCGGTTCGATTCCCGAAAAGTACTAGGAGTAACTCTCACCATTGTTATGGTCGAGAGGCTGGTTTTTGTAGCGATCCTAGGGCAGTTTTACGGTGGAGATATTTTGGTTCGATCCCCGAACAGTGAAAATAGCTATGACTCGAATCCCGAAACGGAATAATTTTAGATTTAAGAATATATTTTATTAGGTTATGGTTAAGTTAGGTTTATATTTAAGTTATTTAGTATGTTAAGAGTTTGTATTATAATCGTTCACCACTCAAAGACGAGATATGGTTCGGATCTCGAATAACTAAAAGCAATTGACTCAAGTAGTATAAGTAATACGTTAACCCTCACCACCCACCCTCACTTCGTACATTAAAGTTGAAATAAGTATTAAGTTAAATGAATGAGAGAACTGTGTTGACTAGAGCACAGAAAGCGAGTAAGGGAATAAATATTGATGTGAATTTATTTGGTGTGAGGACACCAGAAAGACAAAATACTGCTTGTAGTTCCGATAAAGTCGCGAGTCCTAAAATTGTTTTGAGTAAAGAACCGGTATTTAATTTTCCAAGTAGTCCGGTGACGAAATCTGTATCGGAAGAATTTCCTTCAATTATAACTTTAGATCCGAAGTTAGTAAATAGTGAAAATAAGAATTTTAGCATGGCGTCTAACATTACGTTTTACGCAGATATTAATAAATTGCCTAAATTCGATCTCAAAAATGACAATGACATCGTGTCGTTTTTCGATGAATTCGACGATGCTTGTCAAATGGCAGGCATCGCCGAAAACAAACGTAAGGAGTTGCTGCCCAATATTTTCAAAGGCGTAGGGAGGCAATGGATCAAGTTGTTCCTTAAACGGAGAAACATGACAGAAATACAGTATAAACAATTGCAGTCGGAAATAGTAGACGAGTTTACGAAATCTAATGTAACTATAGACATTGAAGATAGAATTAAGGAGAGGTTACAGCATGAAGACGAAGCTGTAATTAATTATGTTTATGACATGCTCGTTCTTTGTGAACGACTAGATTCAAAAATGAATGATATCAAGAAGATAGGTATTATTGTTGGAGGTCTACATCCTTATTATATGGAAAAGGTAGGAACGCGTGAATACTCTAGCTTAGACAAATTCGTGGAGGATTTGCAGAAGATAGAAAAGAATAAGTGTAAAATAGCAAAACGTGTGAAAAAGGAATCCGGCAAAGTTACAATTAAAGATCTTGTAAAGAAAATTAGAGAGCAGGTAGAAGATGAGGAGAGCGGATCTGATTCAGATCATGTAGTCGTAAGAAAACATAAAGAAGAAAGTAAGATTAAACAGGAACCTCCGAGTATTACGCAAATTGCGGAATTAGAAAAGAAAATAGATAAATTACAATTAGCATTGTCGGCAAAAACACAAGACGACGAGAAACAAGAGAATAACGCGAGAAAGCAAGGGAAAAATCAGTATTATAGGAATAATAAGCAGAATAGAGGTGGTTATCGCAATAATTACCGTGGTAATGGAAATAGAAATAAGAATTGGCACAGTAATAGTGATAGGAATCAAAACAACAATAGAGGTAATAACCGTTATTACAATAAGCGTGGTAATCGAGGAAATTTTTGGAGAACCAATAGAGGACGTGGTCAGCAAGGAAACTGGCAAGGGAATTGTCAGAATTCGTGTTGTCACCAGTCTTACAATTTCGAAAACCCGAATCAGCAGAGATTTGTGCAAGTTGTGCCGGCACAAGTAAACGGTACTACTTATTATCAAACACCATGCTCAAGTAATTTAAACGGAACACATCTGTAAATGGGAGAGGCGCATTTACAGGCAATCGAAATGTCCGAATTAGAGAAATAATTGCCTCAGTGAATTTAGACAATAACATGGTATATTTACCACTAGAAATTGATGGTAGATAAATCAAAGCGTTACTCGATAGTGGGTCGCAAATTTCAATTATAAACGAGAAATTAGTGCCACCGAGTGCAAAAATAATCCCACAACAAACTAAGATCAAAGGAATTACGCAGAACACGCTGGTAATTAACAAGTTAGCCATAATTAAGTTCAAAATTTTAAATCAAACGTTTCATCAGGCTTTTAGAATAATAAAGGATTTCCCATATCAAATGTTGATTGGGAATGACTTTTTGCAAACACAAAATTGTAGAATTGATTATGGAGCTAGTAAAATTATTGTTCAAAGATTTGGGAAACCAGTTAAACAGTGTCGAAACGATCAGGAAACCAGAACAGTTTCTGATAATGTTGCAATTAGTATTAAATCAAGTTTAAAGCCAAAATGGGTTCTTGGTCATAGGGTAAAGTTGTTACCAAGAACTAGGACAACTGTCGAGGTTAACCTAGTTAATTCTTGGGAGAACAATGAATTTCTATTAGAGCCAGATAAGCAATTAGAGTCTCAATATAATATATTTGTACCTAGAGTAATTTTGTCGAATGAAAATAAGTGTTTTGAAGTTATCAATCCGTCAAATAAGGTGATTATGTTGACAAAAAATTTAAAAATTGGAGATGCAGAAGCATGCATGAATGAATCGGAATTACGAAAAGAAGGTCTATCAGAAGATGAGATTGAAGAGGTGTTAGAGGCGAGAAAAAATTATGATAAATCACGATTAAAATTTGGCAAGAATACAAAACCAGAAATCAGACAGAAATTAGAGAAATTGTGCTATGATTACGCAGATGTTTTTGCGTGGCGAGAAAACGAATTAGGAAGAGTCAAGGGAGTAGAGCATAAGATAGAGTTGGAAACGGAAGTTCCGTTTCGACGTCAACAGTATCCTATACCGATAGCCTTAAAAGATAAAGTTAAAGAACAGATAAATATTTTACTCGAACAAAACATCATCGAGGAAAGTGATAGCTCGTATAACTCACCTATGTTGTTCGTAAGGAAGCCAAACGGATCGATTAGGGCCGTTTTGGACTGTCGGATGCTGAATCGGCATGTTCGGTTCCATTCCGTGGCATTGCCACCTATCCATCAAATTCTTACAAGTATGGGTGGTCACAAATACTTTAGTGTATTGGACGTTAAGAGTGCCTATCATACGGTAACAATTTCTAAGGATTCTAGGAAGTATACTGCATTCAATATTCCAGGCGTAGGAGCGTATCAATACTCGAAATTACCAATGGGATACGTCCAATCTCCCGCTATCTATACAAAAATCATGGCAATGACATTAGCTAACGTTCATCCGGAGGCGGTGTCATTTTACATGGATGATATATTTATATATTTAAATAATCAGGAGAAAATGGTATCTGTGTTGCACTCAGTCTTTCAAAGGTTAAGGAAATATGGGTTAAAGTTATCAGTAGAGAAGTGTCATTTTATGGAAGAGAAGGTAATGGCTTTAGGTCACATTGTGAGTGAAGCTGGTTACGAAATCAGTCCTAAAGTTATTCAAGCAATAAAAGCTTGTAAGCCACCTAAAAGCGCGAAAGAGTTGAAATCATTTCTTGGTTTGACTAATTATGTGAGGAAATTTTGTAAAAACTACGCGGAAATGACATCTAACTTTCAACAATTATTAAGAAAAAACCATAAATTTGTGTGGACGGAAGAGCACCAACTTAGTTTTGAAAAACTAAAAGAATCATTGATGAGTGCACCTTTATTGGCACCTTTCCGTGAAGAGTTGGAAACTAGAGTGTATACGGATGCATCTACAAAATCAATAGGAGCTGTATTAATGCAGAAACAGTTGAATGGAGAGTGGACACCTATAGCGTATTATAGCCGAGTATTGAGATCAAACGAAACACGAAGACATATAGTGGAACTGGAAATCCTGGCCGTGGTTAGTGCTTTCAAAGCATTTAACTATTATTTGTACAATAAGGAATTTGAGTTATATACTGATTGTAGGTGTATAAAATATCTTCAAACAACGCCAAAATTGTCGCCGAAACTGTTGCGGTATAGTCTAGAAATGGCGCAGTATCAGTACACGCCAGTACATTGTCCAGGAGAGAAAAATCCTAGCGATGTATTATCTAGGAACACGAACATCCAACCAACTGATGAAGACATCGATCTAGATGCATTACCAGTCAAGACGGAAGACCTGGAAGTCAACATCACGTTCGACGAAGATGTGAATGTGGCTGAGTTACAACGGAAAGACCCTTTCTTCGGTTCAATAATGAAGGCAATAGAACATCCGGAAGAAGCAGATGAAAAAGCGGAAAAACAGGCGCGCTGGTATGAAATTAAGGATGGAAAACTTTTCAGGACGCAGAAGATGGCTAATGGGAAGAAATTCCTATTATGCATTCCTTTTTCTTTGCGGGAACAAGTTTTCAAAAACTTGCATTGTTCGATATACGGAGGAGGACATTATTCCTACACCAAGTGTTATAATCGAGCATTGAAATCCATCTATTTCCCAAACATGAAAAAATTTTTTCAAGAAAAGGTCAGCCAGTGCATCAGTTGCCAAATCCAGAAACGAAAAGCAGGTAGGACACCACTGCATCCGCAAACATACCCAAGTTACATGCCATTCCAGCATGTAACTATGGATGAAATTGGGCCTTTTAAAAGATCGAAGAATCACAGGAATAAATATGTTATTGTATTTGTTGACAGCGCTACTAGATACGTAATTGCAAGAGCAGTTCCTGCTATAACTTCTGAAATTATAGCAGAAGCAATTTTTGAAGAATTAATTACAAAACATGGGATTCCTGAAATTCTTGCGATGGACCGGCATAGCACACACAGGAGCCGAGTGATGGAAGAGATGGCTGAAAGGTTTGGTATGCGGTTAAATTTCGCCAATACAGATGCCCATTACCAGATTGGAACATCGGAGAGAGCCATCGGGTCAATTCAACAAATAATGAAGCACTATATTGACCGTGAGTTTACAAACTGGGACGAGATCTTACCTTCAATTGTGTTTACCATGAATACACAGATTCATGACGGGACAAAACACTCACCTTACTATTTGCTTACAGGGCGTGAACCCAGAACGTTCTTGGAACAGGATCTGGACATACCTTGTGAGTATGTAGAAAACGAAGAGCGGATACGAAATGTGAAGGAAGCAAGGAAGGTCGCGTACCAGAATTTGCAGAAGCGGTTCAAATCCCAAAAGAAACAAATTGAGAAAAAATTCTCTCAACCAAACTTCGACGTGGGACAGAAAGTTTGGATTCGTGAAATGCCAAGAGCAGGCATTCCAGCTTGTTTTGGAAAGCGATATAACATTCGAGGAGTAATAGTGCAAAAGTTGAATAACAACTCATATAAAGTGAGATACGAGACTAAGAAAGGACAAGAGAAGATAGATTCTGTTGACATAAGACGTTTGAAACCATTTGTAAGTGCAAATAACGAAGATTCAGATAGACCAGAAGAAGAATCGGATTTAGACAGTGATGTCTAATAATAAAAAAAAAAAAAAAAAAGAAAGAACAACGCGTGGGAAAAACTAAAAAGTTTTTCAAAAGGACTACATCACGATGAAAAAAAAAATTTTTTTTTTTGCAACTACGAAAACGCGAATAAGTTTTTGGTAAATGTTTAATATTGTTTTGTTAGGTATCTGCAAACAAGATGTTTTTGTCAGTGAAACAGCGAGGTGGACCGCTGTTTATCAACAAAAGTCCGTGAACCCGAAATCAAAGTAAATGTTGATTTCCATCAAAAAATCCCTTAACTGGCAAAAGTATATTGTTTACAGAGCATAAAGTGACTAGGAAATTAGAGAATTTTTTTTTTAATTAGAGAAACATCTAGTAAATATATTTAAACTGGTAAAATAATCCAAGGTATACATACAAAGTAAAATAAATAAATGAAAACATAACTGTGAAAAAAAAAATAAAATAATAAGAGATATAAAAATAATTAAAATAAGTAAAATTCAGAATAGTAATTCTAAGTTTTAATTGTTACAGTTATCATCATGTTCAAGAGTGTCGTTTGTCTACTACTATTGATTAGTATTGGGGTAGCTGAAGAGGAACATCAACAAATAACGTTATCAGATATTGGACTAGCATTGACACAGAATGCTTATGCTGTTCATGCGACGAACATGGTGTTTACGACCGTTAAGATGCATTTAAATTTTCAAGAATCAGTGCCAGTACACGACAAATGTACTGACGCATATGAGATTTTAAATGATTATGCAGTAAAAACGAGAGAGTTTAGACAGAATATAGTGAATTTATTACCTTGCCATTTTGTATATGAAAATGGTGTAACAAGATGTAATAATAATCACAGAAATAAAAGATTTATATTTTCGTGGTTACTGGGATTGTCGTCCATTGGTTTATCGACGTATAATTTAATTCATAATAAACAATTGTCTCAGTCTATTGATAAGTTAAGTAAACATGAGAATGTATTAACTAATGAAATTAAAAATCTTAAAGAATCATTTAATAATGAGATAACAGTAGTCCACGGGATAGTAGTAAAAGTACAACAGGTGTTGCACGATTTTAAAAATAAAATTCAGGAGCTATACTGTTATTTACATCAATCCCAACGCAGGATAATGGCAAACTTGTTTGTTCATCTTGTACAGGAGAGAGTAAATAAAATAGTAAATAGCATTTTAAATAATGAGTTAACATATCATATATTATCTAATGCTGACGTTAAAAAGTTAATTAATTTTCATGATGTTTTGAAAAATACTATTTATAGGTCAGACATTGGAATGTTCTACCAAATGTCTAGCATATATCTAGTAAAATACCATTACGAAGATAATAATGTTGATTTAATAATAAAGACTCCGATAATATATGATAATAGCATTTCAATAATGTATGACGTTACATCAATGGGCTACTTAATAAATAACACAAGAATATTTTATCAATTACCGGAAGCAGTCTATTTGGCTGAAGGTAAATTTCACTCATTGGATAAAAGTAAATGCGAGTTTAAAAGTTTTCTATATTTTTGCGAGAGTATAACTATGGACCATGAGTCGAGATGTTTGAATAATATTATTTTAAATAAATCTCTGGGAGGATGCCAGCAAAATTCGGAAAAATTTTTGGGGAATGTAATATTCAGATATACACACGCTGGTGTGATGTATTCTTCTATTGAAGAAGCGTATATGACAAAAGTGGGTGTACATCAAGAAGTTACATCAACAAAACTTGATCAAACCAAAGCTAAATCAAATTTCATAAACTATGATAAATTTGATAACATAATAATTGGAGAGCTGGTCATTCCATCTAAACGGATAATTCAGATTCAAAATAAACACATTAAATTGATCGGTAATTGGACTGAGAGACAAATAAATTTCACCTTGCATACGCAAGAGCTAAATGGTTTAACTGAAAAATTGTTAAAATTGAAAGTCGATACCTCGATCCCAGAACTACATTTAAAAACAGACTATATTATGTATGTAATTTTTGGAGTAATAATATCATTAATTTTGACAACAATATTGTTATTAGTACTGTATTGTAGGTTGTATAGAGCAATACGGAAGTATAAAATTCAAAATCAGGAATAATAATAATAATAATAATAATAATAATAATAATAATAATAATAATCATAACAATAAGAATCATCAAAAAGTAATAATAAAGAAACTGTAGTATGTAAATCAATATTGTATGTGCCTTGGGTTATGAAAAAAAAAAGTTTTTACATTTTTGGATATGGAGAAGAATGAAGTTTCTTTTGAAAAAAAAAATCTAAGTTGCAATAAAACCTGAAAAGGAATAGCGAATTAACATTCAAAACAATTGGTAATATGTAGACATACTTACCTACCGCATGAGGTAGTTGTGAGTTGAAAAGCTTTTGGTTGTCATCCTAGATAAAACTAGGATTGGTCTAGTTGAGTCGGTGAAAACGATTGAATCGTTGAAAATAATAATAATAAAAATGGTTACGTAGAGCTAGTACGACAAAACTCTTTGTTTTTGGTAGGAAAGAAGCAATAGAAAATAAGCATAGATAATAGATTATCATAGACAAGCATAGATAAAAGCATGTAAATAAGATAATAGCTAAGTTAATTAACATCGGAATATTAGTGAAATCAGTAGCTTCAAGCTATAGAAAACAGAAGTGAAAAGAAGAAAAATAGAAAAGTTGTCTATTAGTAAAACTAGATAAATAGACAAATCATAGATAAAGTAGATACTAGTGTTATAAACTAGTTCAAGTAAGCTTACAAATCTACGAGAATAAGTTGTTAAAAGTACGGAAAAAGTACGAAAAAGTCGTTGAAAAGAAGTAAATAGTTTTAATAGAAAAGTAGGAAAATCATAGATAAGACACGAGAAATAGTCGCAAATAGAATACAATCATAATGCATCATATCAGTAATTATCATTAAGTTGTATGAGAACACATTATTTTTATCAAAATTCATTTTCTAAATTCACGTTTTTTTTTAAAATGAGAGAGGAATTATTGATTCATCATTATTATCAAGTAATCAATTGGTATATAGATTATTTGTATTACAATAAGTTATTGTATTTATGTTATGAGTATCTTTTGATATTCATGAGGGAGCTGTACTCCGTTGTGTAGTTTTCTAATTACTACTTACGGGAGGATTGCATCCTGGCGCGGAGAATGTGCGCTCATGCAGCGAAGAGCGGTTGCTAAGGGGCGTGGTTTACGAGAAGATGGCCGCCACCGTAGCAACAAGTCCCACCCACAGGAGATTAGTTACTTGTATTCACAATGATTTTGATGTTTTATGAGTGAATTCTAGGGATAGAGAGTGTTTGAATGTTAAAATAAGATAGATTAAACATCAATAAAGATAATTATACCTACAAACAACGTTAAAACTAGTAATAAAGTGTAATTAAGAGCTGAAATATGCACGTAAATGTAGGATTTTCCGACTTTGAAAAAAAAAAAATGGCAATAACAGCGTCACACGAATGAAGATGTAACAAGGAGAGTATTTTTGTATCCGAAAAGGTTACATAGTGTTTAGAACACTATTCATTATTTAGAAAATGCATAATTGATGTATTTTAGAGATAATAATGAACGATTAATGAACATTAACATTAGGCCTAGGCTGGAAGTATGAACATATTGTTCAGAAGAGAGTCATAGACCGCGGTATAGTTATATAAGTTTTTAAGAAATTAAAAACACGATTTCACACTTAGTTATATATTTACAGGTATTATGGAAAAGAAGTTTATCGTAATGGCTATTGCTTTAACATCGTTAATAACCTTAGTATTAGCAACGTCTATAATTATCATTTATTTAATTATTAAATTACGTAGATTTAGTGGAAAGAAAAGACAGGAAGGAAGAGTAGAGGAGAAAAAAGTATATGATGATATTAGTAATGTAGAAAACTGCGGAGTATATCCAATATATGCAGAAGTAAATAAAAACCACACTGAAAAGCACACTATTAGCACAAAACACAAAGCAGATCACTATCTTGAGCGTAAAAAGGAACCACAGGGTAACTTGAACATAGGAGGGATGCACTGCACCAAAACCAAAGAGGGATGTAACACAAATCACGAGTTATCTGGTTTTGAAGCGGAAAAAACGGATCAACAGTTGGTTACAAACTTGAAACACGAAAAACTGTACATTCGTCCTTGCGATATTTTGGTCCTGTGAACATTTTGCCGAAATTTTCACGAACAATGCGGAGCACGTATTCAAAGCTAACTTAATCCATCGACGCGGCGCAGCAAACAGGATGATACGTGGAAGTTTTTCCAAGTTCAGTGTCAAACGTTTGCTGAATTAACATTTTGTGGAAGAAAGTGCATCAAGAGTTGCTAACTCTATAGAGAGCAAACTTACCATAAGTGAAGTGAATAATATTTTTAAATTTTATTTTTGTGTTTATAATTATGCAGCGAAAGGAGACGTTGTTCATTAGTGTATTAGTGGTTTACAACAACAAATCTAGTGTATAATGAAGTGCATTATTTTTATGAAAAGCATCAGTGATATGGTCACTGGTATTAGTGAAAACTATGCAGAGTCAATAAACACTGAGTTGAACTTTGCGACTAACTTCAGTGGAAAGTTTTCAAGAACGAGAACGGAAAAGTATATATATGAGCAATTCCGAGCACAGGAAATGCAACACAACTTTAAGTAGTTATATATGAAACTCCATAGATGGCAGGAGCTCATACTCTGATGAGGACTCTTGAAAAGTATTTTTTTTTAAAAACGAAAACAATGATTGTAAATAAATAATGTTTTGATGATTTCTTTCAAATATAAAAATGAATATAAAAGATATATACAGGGTGATGGTTGAATATATATGATTATTTTATGTAATATATGTAATTAGTTTTCGGTCAATTTCAAGGAAGAAATTGAGTCGAGAACGTAGTTCTCTTATTTTAAAGGAGGGGCATGTTGAGGCATGTCATTGATTTTATTCAATAACATATTATTTTGGTAAAGGAAAGTATATTTAATGAAATTAAATGTTAAGAAACTAAGTGTTATCACGTAACATAAACACGTGTGTGTGTTTATGTGTTGACATTAATGTTGTGTGTATGTAATGAATGTTCTACGGCTAGACGCTTGTTCGTCAATTTGTAAGATATTGTAATTTGTATTTGTAATGTTTTGAATTGTCATCAGATTGTCACAGTGTAACATTGACACACATTAACTGTGATATAATCGTTGAGCTTGCAGAAATTTGTAAGTCTGAGAATTTGATCACGATGTAATTCGGGTGAAACCAACGTTTTACCAATAGCTGAGATATACAGAAAGTCGACGAGAACGAATTCCAAGATGTCTGGAATTTTTGTATAAAACATTATAGTTTTTAGAGATTGGGATCAGTCTCAGAACATCAGTCTGGAAGCATCAGTCTTGAGAAGCAGTCTCAGGAGGATTAGTCTTCGAGCATTTGTCTTAGAGTTGAGTCTAAGATATCATCATACGTTAAGTAGTAACTTAGTTGCTCATGTCACAGTAGTCACCTCTCTGTGATTCGAAGTCCAGTATTAGATCAGGAGATCTAATATTCAGCAGACCATCATAGTTCCAGTCATCAGCTGTATAAAGGTACGTGTATCTCAGCTATGTTTGAGTTCATCGTGGTTAACTTCCTAGCTGCTTAAAGATATGTGATCTTGCGATTATATTCAGTCAACGATCAATTACGTTCATACACAAGCTTAATGAAAATACAAAGTTTTAGTTCAAAGTTAATTAATGTGGTTTCTTTCCATTATCCTGTACCTACTCATTCTAGATGGTGAGTAGCAGCGATCTTCGACCGTCATATTTTTACATTTCATCCCCATGCTATAAAGGCACGACGGTGGAAGGTTGTTAATATATATATATATATATATATATATATATATATATACCTATATTAGATCAATGTGTAACGTTTCTTAAAAAGATTTTTGTATTGACTTTGGATACTAAAACTATTACATTTAATCATTAATGAATTTTAACTAACTACTGTCGGCGCTTCGACACAGAAAAGATGGAAAAAGTGCCAATTTAACTTTTTCTTATAGTGCCGTGCATAGCAGTGACGAAAGGATATTTTAAAAAAGTTGCTTGTTAACCTACACCATCTGTAATTGTTTATGCTTTATATGAGAAACCATGTTTTCTTTCTATTTCCTTTGTAACAAACTGGAACTTAATCATGTCATGTTACTGATTTCTTTTCGAAGTCTAGTTAAAATCTCTCTTTTTCAAAATAATATTCTATTATATAATAATTTATTTGTATTATATAATACTATATAATACTAATTTATATTATATAATGTTATATTTAAATTATATTGCAATATAAAATGTTGAAATTATGTAACATAAAATTTAACTTTGAATAAATAAGAACAACTGAATAGATTTAAAGAAAAATCAGAAAAATGAAACCATTATACAGTAATTTTAGTTGGTTTTAAAGATAACATAAAGATAATATGCTATATGATGCAATGAGCTACAGAAAAAAGAAGATGGCGCAGGTTCATTATACTCTTTCTTGCATACTTACTTTTGTCTCTAGTCGCTTCCTGTATCATTCTATTTTAGAATTTCACATTTTTCTTTATTAATTACTATGTAAAGTGAAAAGAATTGAGTGGGTTTTGCGCTAGTTTTGACTTGTTTTCTTGCAGGTCATTATACAAGTATAAGAGTTTGGGAAAGGTGGTTATGTTTGCGAAAACAGCTATTCGTGCATGATCACACTAGTTTTAGACAGTTTTAGCTAGTGGATTAACCCCAAACCATGCATCAGGAGCGCACCTATGGGGCGGGGGCAGGTCCGTAGCCAGCCCAAAAATGTAGGGGGGGGGGCGGCTGAAGTTAAGGGGTGCGATCCAACCATATGATAGTTCATCACCATATTATAGTTCTTTTGCAAGCCTACTGTAAAAATTTTAGGGGGCCAGCAAAAATTTAGGGGGTGTCTTAGACCTCCTAGAACCCCCTTGAATAAGGGCCCAGACGGGGATCTACCGAGTTCGGGCTCTCCTTCCAAAGGAAACTTCCTAACTGAACATACACTTGTACATTTTCTCTAGAAAACTATATTTGTTTAACAGGGAAGTGATTAATGTACAGTCAGTCACAAAAGTTCTTTCATAGTTTGATTAAATTATTTTCATAAATAACTACAGAATGGAAGGACAATTTGAGTACAGTTTTCAGTAAATTGAAAATAAACGTAATTTTTTGTACGTTCCAGTCATACCAACATTATTCCCCAAATAAATATTAATGAACGGAAAGTACCTTTGTCCCTAACTGTACCATGAATATTTCACTTTATACTTCATCCGTACTATTTGTCTTACGGAAACAATCTAATTGTCATTTTTTTCTAAAAATGTAAGTGGAAATATTTTAATTAGTTGTCGTCTTTTCAGGTGCCCGGCCCATACCTTCTACATCTGAATGCCCCCCCCCCCAAAATTTACAGAGAAATCGGTGGCCTTGGTATCATCTTGTCTCATGGGCAACACTACCGAAGAATAATGGTCGGAAAAACTGTCCCATATATTAGTAATGATTTCTCTAACGTTAATTGAGACAAAATGACTAAAGCGTTCATATTTATAGTAGGGATGGTACCGAGACCGAGACTAGTCTCGGTCTCGTCTCGGTCTCGTATCGAATTATCGAGACGAGACCGAGACCGAGACGGGCTTTTATATACCGAGACGAGACCGAGACCGAGACGGACTTTTAAATACCGAGACGAGACCGAGACCGAGACAGATCTCTATAAATCGAGACGAGACCGAGACGAGACTGAGGTCAGTCTCGAAAGTCTCGGTCTCGTCTCGAATATTGATATTGATAGATACTAAAATTGCCTTCACACAAAATTTGTTTCGTTGCTGTGTTAGATAATATGAGAACAGTTGACTAATGTACACTGGCGTATTTACGGGGTGGTTATCGGGCTCAAACCCCTCCCGAAATAGATTTGTGATATATATATATATATATATATATATATATATATATATATATATATATATATATATATATATATATATATATATATATATTGCATTGCACGTACAATGCAAATGTTTCTTACTCGTTCCTCAAGCCTCTCCCGAAACAAAATCCACTGCTGATGCAAATAGAATTCTCTCTCTCTCTCTCTCTCTCTCTATATATATATATATATATATATATATATATATATATATATATATATTTGGTCTAGGAATTAATTCGTGCGGGTGGACAAGAGATGGCGCAACGAACGGAGCGTCCCACAGTTCCGTGTATCCACACATGTGTTGCAAACCCCTGTCATCGCGTATCGTTCGTAGTATAGGGCAGTGGATTAAAGCGTCAACGACACCAGTTTGTAGTTAAGTGAACATGGCGCAATTTGTGCCTGATAAAGTGTTTTTGCGGGGTGTCCTGCTGCATTACTTTAACATGCAGAAAAGTGCGACTGAAAGTCATCGTATTTTGGTGGAAGTGTATGGTGACCATGCTCTAGCTGAGCGAACGTGTCAGAAGTGGTTTGCACGGTTTAGAAGTGGTGATTTCGGCTTGGCAGACCAAGAGCGAGCTGGACAGCCAAAAAAATTTCAAGACGAAGAATTGACAGCATTGCTCGAGCAGGATTCGTGTCAAACGCAGGAACAACTTGCAGCAGCATTAGGCGTTGATCAAACAACAGTCTCCAAACGCTTGAAAGCCATGGGAATGATTCAAAAGATGTCACATTGGGTTCCACATGAATTGAAAGACAGAGACGTTGAAAGACGAAAAACCATTTGCGAATTGCTGCTTCAACGACAGAGCAGAAAGGGGTTTCTGCATCGAATTATTACGGGTGATGAGAAGTGGATCCATTACGAGAACCCTAAACGAAAAAAGGCCTGGGTGAAACCAGGTGAACCAGGTCCATCACAACCAAAACGAGATATTCACTGTGCAAAGGTTATGCTGTGCATATGGTGGGATATGAAAGGTGTGGTGTACTATGAGCTGCTGCAACCGGGTGAAACTATGAATGGAGAACGTTATCGACGACAATTAATGCGTTTGAAGCAAGCTCTGGCCAGAACACGACCAGAATGGGAGAACAGACATGATAAACTTATTGTTCAACATGATAACGCTCGCCCACATGTCGCAAAACCGGTCAAAACCTATTTAGAAAATGTCGGATGGGAAGTTTTACCCCACCCGTCGTATTCACCAGACGTTGCTCCTTCGGACTACTACTTGTTCGATTGCATGAACAACGATTTGATTGGACAGCGGTTTACTTCTTCAGAAGATATCGAAACATGGGTCTCTGACTGGATCGCTTCCAAGGATGAGGACTTCTTTCGCCACGGAATCCGTACATTGCCTGACAGATGGGCGAAAGTGGTGGCTAGCGATGGACAATATTTTTCTTAAGGTATTTATGTATTTTGTGTTTGTACTACAGCTTCAATGTGTGCGTACCAACCGCACGAATTAATTCCTAGACCAAAATATATATGGCGGCCATCTTGAATACGGTGACCGATATGAAAAATCTTTTGCCACAACGCTTTTTACTTTTTAAAGATCTATGGAACGAGGTATTACTCGCCCCATGTTTTCATTTAAAATTTTAAAGTTTGGCCTTGGTACCCCATGAAAGAAGGCCCCGGGAGGCGCCGCGACAACACCATTCAGTGTGCCCCATGGCATTTCCTATTTGAGTTTTTGTTCCGTTCATTTATGTTCAACCGTTTTCGAGATATCTCCGTGGAAAGATTAAAATTCGCCATCCTGGATATATATATATATATATATATATATATATATAGCGACGGACCAGTATATGATCAAGGGAGGGGCTAAACCATGGTTTGCCGCTTTATCCAGTGTAAAGAAAGTAGGATTGAAGCCCAGTTTATCCAGTGCATACCTGAGCGTTAAGGGGGGCTAGTCCCTATAGCCCTCCCCTAGGATCTGCGATATATATATATATATATATATATATATATATATATATATATATATATATATATATATATATATATATATATGTCAATGTTTCATAAGTAATTTTTAATCAATATAAAATTTCAACGTAATGAACGCAAGATTAGTTTTCTAGAATAAAGATAGCATCGTTGAGAGCTCAGGAATAAGATTAATCTATGTTACGGCACAGGATATGTGCTTACGTAATGCATTACGACCTTATGAACGTGTATAAGAATCAGAATGCACTTAAAATGATACGCGAACTATGCGAAATATCGGACTTTGAATCTAACTTGTTTTGTGATCCAACTCGAGACCTCACGTAGCAAAGATGAGTGTAGTAGCTCCCACCACAAGGTTCAGGACGTTCGTGTTATAAAGTGTCAATTAAACACGGAGATGTGAAACGGTAATAAAGCATTTCATCAATTTGAAACAAAATATATTGTAGTAATAATTTACTCTATTTGTTAAGATAAGGAACGTTATATTCTGTTTTTAAACTGACAGTCAAAGCAGAATGTATTGAATAATAAATGAGAAATTGTTAAGTTTCAATTTCGGTACGATTAAATACATTCGTGCTGCTATGTGTTGCGTTATCCGTTAGGAGGTATTGAACAATTCTGATTCAAAGGAAGGAAATAAACTACTGTATAGTACTGGAGTTAATTTAATAAAGTTTAATTGTATACGCAGTTCTGAGGCTATATGAGACAAAGTCTATTGCTGAAAGTGAAATATGGGTTCTATTAGGGTTTTAGCGTGATATACCCACTGATCATTGAACCTGGAATATGCGCATGGAAAGCATTAGCACTAGCAAATTAGCTACGAAGAGGTACAGCATACCATAATTCTAAGTCAAAATGAAAGGAAAAAATAAGCGGAAACGACAGACTGTACGAGAATAATACTTTCACTATTTTAATTTCAAAGTATTTATTTCGAGACTTTCGAGACGAGACCGAGATTTGGTACTCGAGACCGAGACCGAGATCGAGACAAGCATCTGTTGACCGAGACGAGACCGAGACCGAGACGGTGATTTTTTACTCGAGACGAGACCGAGACCGAGATCGTTATTTATCAACCGAGACGAGACCGAGACTCTACAAAGTCTCGTCTCGTCTCGATACCATCCCTAATTTATAGCGATCATGATGTGGATTAGTTGAGACGCCTAGTATCAAAAACCACCATTTTTTTTTTAAACCGAAATTGAGTTATATATCGCTTGTTATATATTTGATCTAAACGAATTCCATGGAAATATAATTTTGTTTAAAAGCTTAATGTAAGTTAGTGCAAGGAGTGAAATACTTTGTTATTAAGAGACTCTCTTTTCTTTCTATCTTGCATTGATAATTGCATTAACGTTACTTCTCTACATGTTTTTTTTTATGCTGCTTTTATTCTAGCAAATCAAGCCAAGGCACGAAGTGACAAACTACAAATTGGTCGTCGACCTTCCTTATGTTTGTCTTACGAGATATGAAAAAAAAAGTGCAAAAAACAAACTTGATCCACCTCCGTCAGGTAGAAGCACTGCTATTGAATTTGCCACGAGACAGACAATTAACACTTAAGTCATAACTGGCTTTTAATTTTAGATATGTATAGTCAGTGACAAAAGTTCTTTCCGTATGCTAATATTTATTTTGAGAATAACGGTACTTTGACTGAAACGTATAACGGTGGTATCACTGGAACGTACAGAAAATTGCATTCTTTTTAATTTATTGAAAACTGTATTCAAATTGTCCTTCCATTCTGAAGTTATTAACTAAAATATTTTAATCAAACGTAAAGAACTTTTGTCCCTGACTGTACGAATGAGGGAAAGAAAGATTGTATGCTTATATTCTTTAGTTCGATTCTTGAATAATATATCATATCACGAAATTTAAATCTAAAATAAGGGATATAAATCTAGGGGATATAAATCTAAATCTAAAAGATTTTACTAAAAGTTGCCTCACTCGACACATATTTTTTCCCCTCTCGAGAAATCTTAGTTTTCAGAATTAAACTTATTTTTAATGCAGAATAAGCAAATTGTGAATATTTGTGTGTGTCTGTGAACAAATGCGAACAATTATATTAGTGACCTTGGCAACTTGAACATTAATATGACTTAAAAAAAAAAAGATTGTTAGTGAAATTTGAAAACTACTCCAAATGCCATTTTATGCCATGTATAAATTTTAAAAAAAAAACTTCAGAGGGCGCTCTAACTCCCAATACCTTCATTTTGGCGCGGCTTTGCGTAACATATTAACATATATATTTTCAATGTAGTATTTTCTTTGTAATAATTCTGTTCCATTCCGTTCGCATTTGCCTCAGTTTTGTACAATTTTTTTAACCTTGTTTTCTTTATCGCGTGACACAAAACCTATTTTCAAAATGGATTGTTTACGACGATGTTAAAACTTGTTTTGTAGTTAAATATATATATATATATATATATATATATATATATATATATATATATATATATATATATATATATATTATAGTGTGTGTGTGTGTAGTATTTATACGAAAGTTTAAGATATACTATCTTACTTCTTAAAAATGAAAGACATAGTAGTTGAGAAATAAGTATCTGCTGTGGTGTACTTTAATAAAGGGGTGTAATATTAATATTCTTATAGCTATAATGGCATTAATAAATGTAAACAAATTATCTTGGAAAGAATTTAGGTTTTCCCAAACGCCTGTCACTACTTAATAAGTTACACCTTTAGTTTTAACTATGGAAACTTGAATATGTAAATGATGTAAGAAAGGTTGCTAGGATATTTACAATGATTTATTTGAAATAAAGAAAAAAACTCAATATAAAACTAGTTAATTGAAATTACAAAAGTGAGATTTAAATGGGAGACATTTCCTATTATATGGTAAGAATCCTGAATATTTCCTATTGAAAATCACAATATAACATTTATCCATTTTTAGGATAAGAGAAGGATTGTCACTTACATTAGTACTTGGCACAAGAGACCAGAAGATCCAGCCTTTGTTGAACGGGAGAAAATAATCTCGATGCTTTGAAAGACGGAGACTTCTAAAGACAACCACCTTGCCTCTCCACCGTAAGCAAATATACGCCAGTCTTTTATATGAATCGTGTGACTGTGGTTAAATTCCTCTTAACCTATTTCTGTTATGACCCACTCATTTACAGAAGTCACGTAGCATAGAATCATATTTAGAATTTTACTGTTAGGTGGAAACTTCTAGTCTCTTCAATTCAAAGAACATCAAGAAATAAATAAATCTCTGGTTCTTCAATCTGTATGAAAAAAATTTTTAAATATATATATATAACTTTTTTCTCGACTGTGATTTACACCAAACTATAACATTTGTCTCATTGTAAATTGGATCCTCAAAACAGTGCCAATAAAAGTAGATAATACAAAAATATTCAGTTTGTGAGTAACTGTAATATCCTGGAATGTTACTACACTGCATGAGGTAGGTAATGTTTGTTGTAGAAACACAAGGGACACAATGAGAATTTGTATAAAAAGCGGAAACCAGAGGCGGCCTTTGGGGGTGGCGACTGGGGCACCCGCCCCAGGCCCCGCGATAGAATATTCTCTTGTCACAGTCAGCTCAAATATGCGCGGCCTCTGCAACATTCTAATGTACCGTAGCTTAGAGTTAAAGTGAATACTTTGGCTAATAATACGGTGTGGTGGATTTCTTCGGAAACCAGTTTTCATAAACCAGAACTTCTTACTCAATATTTTACTTTTAGAAGCCTTAAATTCCCAAAATCTACACCATTTCTATGAAAGCGTTTAGCATGAAATTTTTAGTTTTAAAGTACCGTAATTATTACGCCCTTGAGTTTCGGATTAACAATGGGTCAGCAAACAAGGCGACGCTAATACCATGCACGTTGCTCTAAATGGCATTATCTCAACTTTTCTTTGTTGTCGAAATAGAGTGAGAAGTCATGTTGTTTGTTGCTTTTGGGTCAGAAGAGTGGTCCTGTTGCTACGGACACCTCTGAGTCATCGTTTCCAAGAAATAGCTCCTATTGCACGCCTTGTGTAGCACCTCAAATTGGCTTCGGAATTCGGACCGCGCAGTCGTAGTGAGATGTGGATACGTAATATTATGATTAGTGCGTGAGTGTCTTCCGATTATTCGTTTATTGGGCAAAGAATAAGTGACCATCATGAGTGGTTGAGACAGAGACAAATTCCGTAAATACGAAAGTGGGTCTGCGAAAGCCAAGAAACGGAAATATAAAGAAGATTTCATTCAGAAGCAAAAGGGATCTTTGGACAAGTTTGTTGTAGCGGTAAAATCAGCGGATCAATACCAAAAACTTGAGAACACGGATGATGATTTGTCTGTGACTGTGAGCGACCGGTGTGATGCCAAGTTTTGCGTCCGACGAAGAAAACAAACTAGCCGGCAACAAAACTGTTTCTACGCCCTGTTGTCCCACAAGCAACAATGAAAACCTGGTGCAATTCTCTGGGGACAACGTTGTTGCAACAGACCCAGAAAGTGACCTCTCCTGTCAAAATGCGACCATTCCTCTGCATACTTCTGACACTCTTCAAACGACGAGCACACTGTTCGAGGACATATACGATCCAGGTAATTGGAAACATATTAACAGTGAAGTGCGTGACATGTTAGTGGAGAAGGGTCCAATCAGGCTAAGTTACTGTGAATACCCAAAGGACGAAGGTAACAGACATTTTTCGAACAATTTCTTTACACGGAGGATGCCGAACGGAGAAACAGTGGATAGGCGATGGCTAAGTTATTCGAAGATCAGAGACAGAGTATTTTGCTTTCCTTGTAAGTTGTTTGGTACGACAGCTACTAGAGGCCAGTTAGCAAACGAAGGCTGCTGCGACTGGAAGCATCTTGGCGATAAACTTCAGCACCACGAAGTTTCTGTAAATCACGTTAAGTGCATGACAGCGTGGTTGGAATTAGCTCGTAGAATGTCCAATGGTAGCGCAATAGATAACATGATGCTAGAACGAATTAAAAAAGAAAAGAATTGGCGCGCAGTGTTAACAAGAATTCTAGCGATTGTACAGTACCTTGCCGAAAACAACAGCGCATTTTGTGGGAGAACGGAGAAACTTTATGCGCCGATCAATGGTCAGTTTTTAGGCTTAGGTGAGATGCTGGCCAAATTCGATCCAACCATGCAAGAACATCTCCGCCGAATTAAGAACGACGAGGCTCACGACCATTACCTCGGGCATAGGATCCAAAACGAGCTTATCGATCTGATGGCGTCAGAAGTAAAGGGGAAAATTATTGATAAAGTGAATCTTGCTAAATATTTTGCCGTCATCCTTGACTGCACGCCTGATGTTGGCCACAAAGAGCAGATGTCCATAATATTGCGTTTTGTGAACGTATCAGATCCGGAAGTGAAGGTGGTGGAGCACTTCATCGAATTTCTGGATGTGGACAACGCAACAGGAAAGGGGTTGTCTGAAGCTCTTCTTGCCGCACTGCCGAACCTCGGTCTGGACATCGCCGATTGCCGTGGCCAGGGGTGCGAACATGAAGGGAAAACACCAAGGAGTTCAAGCGCACATTCTTCGCATGAACAGTCGAGCATTTTACACTCCGTGTGGCTGCCATAATTTGAACCTTGTTTTAGGAGACATGGCTAATTGCAACTCCCAAGCAGTGACGTTTTTTGGTGTCATACAGAGAATATATAAATGCTTTGCTGCCTCGGCTGAAAGGTGGACAATTTTGAAAGAAACCGTGCCTTTCATGACTACAAAATCACTTTCAGAAACGCGGTGGGAGTGCCGCCTGGAAAGTGTGAAAGCGCTGCGTTATCAGACGAAAGAAGTCAGGGAGGCACTGTCGACTATCGCAGATACCGCCAATGATCCGCTAGTAAAAAGTGAAGCCGAATGTCTTGCAAATTATGAGCTCGAAAGCTTCGAGTTTATTCTGAGCTTAATCATATGGTATGACATTTTATTTGCTGTGATTGCTGTCAGGAAAACTTTGCAATCAGCTGACATGCAGCTCGATGTGGCAATACAGCAAATCAAAGGCCTTGTTACTTTCTTGAAAAAGTACCGGCAAACCGGATTCTCCGATGCTATGATCGCAGCAAAGGAAATTGCGTCCGAAATGAATGTAGCTCAGAAATTCAAGGAACGAAGAGTCAGATGCAAGAAAAAACAATTCGATTATGAGGGTAACGACGAAGAAACATCTTAGTCGGAGGAGTCCTTCAGAACAGGATATTTCTTATGGATAGTGGATCAACCACTTACCTCAATGGAAAAAAGATTCGAACAACTGGAAGAGTATGCTTCAATTTTTGGATTTCTATACAACTTGAAGGGTTTGCGGTCATTGAACGACGATTATTTGTTAAAGTGTTGCATGGATTTGGACAACATGTTACGCGCAGAAGATTCACGCGATTTGGATGGAATTGACTTGTGCGCAGAATTGAAGATTTTTCGAGAAATGCTTCCTGATAACATCAATGCGCCCAAGAGTGTCTTCAGTACGTTTGGCTCATTCGAGATTCATTTCCCAACATCGTTATTGCATACAGAATTATGTTGACAATTCCTGTTACAGTTTCCAGCGCGGAAAGAAGCTTTTCGAAGTTGAAACTTATCAAAAACTATCTACGATCAACAATGTCGCAAAGCAGATTGTGCGGTTTAGCTATTTTGTCCATCGAAAAGGAAGTTGCCTCAACAATGGACTACGAGGACCTTATCAACGATTTTGCACAGCGAAAAGCCAGAAAAGTGGACTTCCGTCTGTGACCGTCAAAGCAGCTGCTTCGTGAGTCAGTGATAGTTTTATTATGTGTTCTAGTTTGTTGATCTTGCATGCATGTAAAATGTTTCCGAATCATTAATGTGGTAAGTTATATCGACCCCCATGCCATAAGAACCCCTTACCCCCTCAAAAATTTCACCTATGTTTCCTGGCTTCGGGGGGGGGGGCTTCGCCTAACAACCCCCCGCCCGGGGCCCCGCATACTACTAAGGCCGCCTCTGGCGGAAACATCTCACAAGGAGAAGGCAGACTTTGGTAAGTGAACATCGGGGCCATTTTTTGCGGGGTGGTAGCACACATTTGAAGAGTTAATAGTACAAACTGAGAGAGCGCAATGGGCAAAAATAACGGAGAGAAACAGTTTTCAAAAAGTTTTCTACTCGTCTCATATATCGTAAGACGCGCAAACTTGTCAAATGACGGCGTGGCAGAGTGAGAAGAACCTGAGACTCAAATGCAAAGGTTCCCGGCTTCGATTCCCCTTCGAGTCAAACCTTTTATTTTCGTTTTTTGCTTCAAGCAATAAAGTAGTCATTTGTAACTATAAGTAAAATATTAATTCACCATATGTTTATAATGTATTAAAACTATAGAAATTTTCAATCACTTGTAAAATCTTTCAATGTTCCATGTTAACTAGCAAGAAAATTTAATCTATTCCGTAAATATACTGATATCACGAGTTATATTATGGTTACGAGTCGTTGTGTAATAAATGTTCTTGACGCTTCGTGTCTGCATCTGTTGACAGTGTGCGAATCAAAAAGGAATTGAGGAGGAAATCCCCTTTGCTAATACTGGATGCTGCTATAAGCAAAGGAGATTTCCCCCTAATTCCCCTTGTAATTCGCACACTCAACAGATGTAGACACGAAGCTTCAAGAACATTTTTACACAACGACTGCGGTAACAATAATATTTACGGAAGAGATTAAATTTTCTTGCTAGTTAACATGGAACATTTAAAGATTTTACAAGTGATTGAAAATTTCTATTGTTTTAATACATTATAAACATATGGTGAATTAATATTTTACTTATAGTTGCAAATGGCTACTTCATTGGTTGAAGCAAAAAAATAAAAATAAAAGTTTGACTCGAATCGAACCCGGGACCCTTTGCACTTGAGTCTCAGGTTCTTCTCACTCTGCTATGCAGTCACTTGATAAGTTTGCGCGTCTTACGATATATGCGGTGGGTAGAAAACTAAGACGGTTTTTCTCGGTTATTTTTGGGCATTGCGCTCTCGCAGTTTGTAATATTAGATAACTATATGTGCGCTACCACCTCGCAAAAAATGGCCCCGAAGTTCACTTACCAAAGTTTGCTTCTCATTGTCAGTGCGTCATGCTAATAGGTGTCACTATGTTCGCCATCTCTTGCCTGTCTGACGCTAATAGATATCGCGCCGTGGGTTTTCTCGGGGGAATTCCTGTTTTCCCCACATTCCCATTCCACCAATTCTTTCATCATCATTCACTTGCCTTAATCATCGTCTCCCATAGCCTAAAGGGCGTAACGTGGGACGTTAACCTGAAAGATTTTATGTATTTTTTTCATTTTAAGAATGAGTTGAGTTGATTTTGAGTTTTATGTCCCTTTCAGCGACAAGGCTATATGAGACGTGGACCTATTGATTATCGTGGAATCCGAGCACATGAGCTCCCGCCAGAAATCGAATCCGGGTCTCCCACGCCAAAGGCGCGTACGCTAACCGCTTAACAACGAAGGAGCTCTCATTTCAAGAAATCCTACTTCCCCCATCGGGATCAAATTTGGGGTCTCAGTTGATAAGTAGATACTTCGTCAAATGTGCCACTGCGGTTGTCACCAAGGCCATACATGTTGTGGTTTCCAAGGGGGGGGGGCAAGTATAAGCGACGTTTCAAATATAATTTCAAATTTTGTTCTAAGTAATGTACTGGCAGTTCAAATTTTTAAGCCGTTCCAAAGAGGTGTTCTCACTATATTCCACGGTTTCAAAGAAGAACTATAACATTACACTCTCTGATCGTAATGTTTTGCTCGCGAACGAGCCCGTCCTTTCTGAATGGCTCTTCGGGATGAGGGAGGGAGTCGTGGACAGTTCTTCAGAATAGCAGTAACAGATTCCAAAAATTCAGCATCCCACATAATTCTAATGTAGAACACAAATTTTCAATGATGAGTGAATAGTGGACTGTATGGCACGCTCAATGCGCAAAGGAATCAAGTCCACTTTTTGATCATGTTGGACTACGGCTACTTCATATTTAAGATCTCAATCTGAAGCTCCTTTCACAGTTTAAAACATTCAAGATCTGTATATGAAGCTGTTTCCAAAGCTTAAAACATTCAAGATCTGTATATGAAGCTCTTTCCAAAGCTTAAAACATTCAAGATCTGTATATGAAGCTCTTTTCACAGCTTAAAACATTCAAGATCTCTATACGAATCTTCTTTCAGAGTTTAAAACATTAAAGATTTCTATATAGAGCTCCTTTCACAGTTTGAAACATTCAAGATCTCACCGTTAAAAGAACAAACAACAAGCTATATATCATAGGGAGCTAGAAATTGTCTGCTGGGGGCAATGGGGGCATATCTTTTGGTCGGTCTCGGAGGTCTTGGTAGGTCTGATTTTTATTTTTCGTCAAAAAGTTGGGGGCAATGCCCCCATAACTCCGCCCATTATATATATATAACCTTCTAGTTAGCATAGTATTTTTTAATACAGGGCCTAAACAGTACACAAATGAACAATCTATTCCAGGAAAAATAGATATGATAATTACTAATGACAATGAAAGATATACTCCTTTAGCGCCACAAAAATTATTTTTTAACGATCCTTTCTACAACTCTGCTCTGGAATTTACTTTCATAATGTCATTTTATTCAGGACGATGCCGTCTAGCACTTGATATAAGTCTCATTTTTGCACACTGTCGTAAAGCGCTTGTAGTAGGTTAGATTTCACAAAAACCAAAGCAGAAAGCAACACTGTCCAAGGTCGCCGATCCTGGGGGGGCAAGGGGGCCGGCCCTCTCCCAGAGTTCATATGGGCCCTCTATTATATTTATGAGTGTACAATGTTTGGCATAATTTGAGTGCAATTTGCCTTAAAATCTTTATATATATATATATATATATATATATATATATATATAATATACCTTCTGCATCTGAATGTGCCCCCACCCCAAATTTACAGAGAAATCGACGCCCTTGACACTGTCCCTTGAAGAAATTGAGAAAGAAGTTCTAAAACTTCATCTTCATGTCGGCGAATTCCCTGTAAAAGAAGATAATTGCTCTTCCGGTGTCGTCAAATATTTTTCAAGTGCGCTTTCTGTGTTGAACCGATACCCTTTGTTCAAAGATAAGTATCCTGATAGTACCGTTACTTACCACCTTCATCAAAAGTATCTCATACATAATTTTAGTTAGGGGTGCGGTGGCTCAGTGGTAGAGCGTTCACCTCTGGTGCTTGGGGTCCCGGGTTCCATCCAAGATTTTTTCAGAACCAGGGACAGCAACCTTTGGGACCAGAGCGATTTTTGAGTTAGGCACAGAATATCCTGTAAATGGCGGACTACCACTAATCCCTGAACTGCACTTGGGATAACACTAGCGTCCATCAGTAATACCACACAATCGCCTAACCAGCAGGTCTACTTTTAATTCAAAATACAGTTATTATTTCACACAATATAGTGGACCGCGGTTGCTTAGTGGTAGAGCGTTCACCTCTGGTGCTTGGGGTCCTTGTTTCGATCCCAGCACGCGCCAAGTGGACTTTGTGGTGGACAAACACCGTGCTCGTGGGTTTTGTCGGGGTTCTTCCGTTTCCTCCCACTGTCTTCATTCCACCAATTCACTCATCTCTCATCATCACCGTCTCCTTTAGCCTAACCGGCATAACCGTGGGACGTAAAACTCAAATATTTAATTTCATTTCATTTTTAATTTTAGTTGGTAGAGCACAGGTAGAGAGACATGTTGCTTATAGGGATGGCCACAGTTTTTCGAAAAATGGCTTTTTCGAAAACGAAAAACAAAAAATTTTTCCAAAACGAAAAACAAAAAAAATCGAAAAAACGAAAATCGAAAAAAATCCGAAAAAACGAAAAATGAAATTTCGGAAAATCGAAAAACAGATTTTTCGAAAAAGGCCATCCCTAGTTGCTTATGCTAAGAACAACATACCAAAAAAAAAAAAAAAAAAAGCAAGTCATTGTAAGAATAGCTAGAAGTCAGAGGTTGGATAACTTACTGTACGTATGATGCACAAAAGAAAGAGTCAAAAGTTCAAACGAGCAGTGAATAAATCTGAGAAACGTTGCAAAACGTTTATTAGTGGTTCATTTCAGAACCTCATGTAAATTGGTTGAATTCTCTAAACTTTCTAGCCAATATTTTTTTGGTGGAGGGGTCTGGAGTGGAAATCAATTTTACAATATGATTTTAGTAAAATTTTATTAAACTAGCATCCTCTCACAGTTTCCAACAGCCATTCTCACGAACAACAGTAATTTTTATCTTCTAAGAAAACACATGCTTTACATTTTGAAAGAAGATGCAATAGTGTATCAGTAAGGCGTCTACCTACGAATTTAGAGGCTCGAATTCGATCCCAGTTGTGGGTGGTAGGTTTTTGTTATAATATTTTCGATCCAATTCGGATCTGATATTCATCCAGCATCTTTAAAATGAAGACTGACAAGCAGGGCCGTGCCGTGGAAAATCAGCGCCCGGGGCGAGAGTATACGACGGCGCCCCCATACTATATTCCAAGCATTTTTTCCTTTTTTCTCCCGAAATTTTCGTCCCCTTACTTCGGCGCTCGGGGCCGTCGCCCCTCTTGCCCCCCCCCCACGGCACGGCCCTGCTGACAAGGTAAGTAAAGGTGGAGAGGAAGGTCTTGACTATTGAGTTGCGAAGTATATATATATATATGGCCGAGATATGACGATATAACCAGGACGGAGCGAACTGTTTGGTAAAAACAAAATAGTTATAATGGAGTTAAACTCATGTAGTCAGAGTACCGTTACTCGTAAAGACTAGAGCAGTGAAAGAGCCACGACAACGATCTCTATGCAAGTAATCGCAGTCTTCCATCAACACTATTATCGAGTTTCTGAAAGGTGGCTTCTGACAGATAGGTGCACATGTTGTAAACAAAACGAGAGGGAGGATTGTTCGCCAATCACAGCAGTATTCTTTCAATCTGCTGCTAGGCAACGAAAGTCACTGATCGCGCTGTTGCCAATAGTTGAGACGACTTGTTCAACGTCTTAAGTTTGTCGCCAGAGCTGCTGTCTCTGTTGCGGAGCCTCTGGCAACATTGCGTCCAATACTCCACGTGCTCTACCCAACTGTCAGAAGCCATCTTTCCTTGCGCACATAGTAGGTTTGCTCCTTTGTGTATGATTTAATGCGCAGTGGCGTAACTAAAGGCTTGGAGCTCCCTGGGGCCCCTTCTCCACGTCCCACTTCACGATTTGATGGCTTGGGACCACCCGCAATGCGGGGTCTGTGGGTCCTTATTTACGCCCCTGTTACTGCGAATACGATGAGTAAACCGTAGATTTCAGAGCAAATAGTTGACAATTACTAGATGTGAAGCGTATATAAATTTCATATTCTCATTCCTTGTCTTGTACCGTATAGTTTCATTGTTCACTGAAAGGGAAAATACTGTATGTTCAAGACGAAATAAGTGGGTTGTAACGTTTCAACTTTCCACAATTGAAGTTAAGGAATGGATTGAAACAAGTTGAATTTATATATGAACTTCAAAAATAAAATAAAATAAAATAAAAAATAAATAAATAAATAAAAGATACGGGTCAGCGCACTAAACCAGCGCACTTTTTCGCTCCTACTCCTTACACTAAATCATGTATGGTGGAGTTATTAACGAAATAGTTTCTTGTGAAATAATAATAATAATAACAATAATAATAATAATAATAATAATAATAATAATAATAATAATAATAATAATAATAATAATAATAATAATAATAATAATAATAATAATAATAATAATAAACTAAATTATAAGACATGGCCCGAAGACAACTTCGGAAAACAAAATTCACATCAAAATTAAACTCCCCTTTTGAATTGCTCATAAGATATGATTTATCCTATTTGTTAGAGTTATTAAGAAAATATTTGTTTATCTAATATCAACAAAATCTCATGAGTCGTATTTGAAAAAAACTGTGAGAAAAGAATACACTCAGTTCGAAGAGTAAACTACCCATTGTAGGTATTTTCGTGGGAAATAATTTATTCACCATTATATAGTTATTAATAAGAAATTTATTCACGGTTTATGAACAAAATCACTTGAGTTATTTTTGAGAAAAAAAAAAGAAGTCACACCAAGAATAACATACCTCTCTTGGAGTTCTTTTTAGAACAAACGAGTAATGTCTTCTTGTCAGGGTGTGAATTAAAGATTTAGATGTGAAATGTAAACAAAATTGCCTGAGTCATTTCTGAGAAAATATTCTGAGCAGACCCAGTACTCCTTGTAAATCTGTCCAAAACAAATAAGTTATACATTGTAAGATTATGATATATATATATATATATATATATATATATATATATATATATATATATATATATATATATATATATATATATATATATATATATATATATATATATATATATAGAAATATAAACAAAATTATCTGAATCTGTTTGAGAAAATCGTCCGAAAAGTACTCACCACTATGAATAAACTACCACTCCTAGATGTTTCCAGAAAAATGACATACTACAATATAGAATTGTTACTGAAATATCTATTGGTATATGGAATATAAAGATAATCGTTAGAGCTACTTTCGAGAAAATAGCATTTTTAAAATTTTTACCCCTCAGTATACTCCCCTTACTTTTGAAGTAGGAAGAAAATTCGAGAAACTCCCTGTAGAGAACCTTAAGTTTAACATTTGACGCAAATTAGTTGAGCGATATGATTAGTTGAGCGAGATGAGCAAGTGAACACGTTAAATTGGAACGGACAAACGGATATTCAAAATCACTTTTTCGATATATAGAGGTCATGAAACGTGCAAATATCCATTGAAATCTCGAATTCAATCCCCTCTCCCTTATCATCATCCTTCCTTCTCTCTTGCTTCACATTAGCTTTTGTTAGTCAGACACGGCTGAGTTTGCTGCAAATAATTGGAGGTATAAACGTAGATTTCACACAAGTCACATTTTATTTTACATCGCAATAACTTACGTAAAATAGAATCCGTGAACCGTTGGGGTTTGAAATGATCGTTAATAATAAAAATAAAGCAAAACTAGAATTACAGAAACAATTACCCAAAAATAAATTTTGATTAAGAAAATTAAGTAACACGACGGGACTCATGCCTTGGGCTGCCGTTTGGTAGTTTCCTACGATACCACTACGCTACAAGACCTTCGTGTAAAGATGACAAATTAAAGAATTAGTTACGGAGGTAATATGTTTGTTAACCATATTTTACTTTAAAATATCTTGACACCTAACTAATAATCCTGCATGTCTAATAATCCTAATTATAAGATAACTCTACCGTCTTTTCTTCTTCTTAGATTATGGAGCAACATAAAAACCTCAGCTTCAATTTGAAGAACGTTTGAAAACATTTTCCTCGTTCAGAAATGTCTATTTGACCTTTTTCTGAGTTGAAGAAGAACACGGTGAGAAACTCAACTAATGATCCTCTCTACCGGCCTTAGTATATGGATTAGTCTTACATGACCATTTGGCGTAACGGCCCGATTTGTGGGGCCTGAGCTGCTCCACGCCATCTGTTAGCGATTAGTGGAACTATGTCCAGCGTAGCAGCGAATGCGTGGTCAGCCCGCCGCGTCACCGTATCACTATCTGGCGTATCGGGACTAGACCTAATGGCCGTCACGTCTTTCATTCACGAGACTTCCCACTTTGCGTCACGACGCTGGGTGGACGCCGAAAATTGGAAAAGCACCGGTCGGGAATCGAACCCGGGATCACCTCTAGACTACGGTGTCTCCATAGTCTTACATGAATGGTTTTCAACTGGCTAACGGTTTTTGTGCAACACCAAGTGAGTGCTCGGCGTAGTTGATTACCGCATTGGTTTTCTATCAAGCTGGCCGAAGTTTGAATCCCTTCTGGTCCAAAATTTTTAACGTGTTTCAATTTGATGAGTTGAGTTGATTTTGAGTTTAACGTCCCATTCAGCAGCAAGGCTATATGAGACGTGGACCTACTGATTAACGTGGAATCCGAACCAGATGAGCTCCCGCCGGGAATCGAACCCGGGTCTCCCACGCTGAATGTTTGAATTTCCATTCATACTCTGTGCGGTACGCAAGATGATCTCCTGTGAAGGAGGAATGAGATGTTCGAATCACAAGAACGACGGAAAATTGGAGTAGATCTATGCATCGAGACTAAGATTTGCTAACTTAATTTTATTTCCTTCAATTCTCCCTGCTTTGATATTTTCAGTTTATACCAATCATTTAATGCATATATGATCAATGTTTTTAATTTCTTCCCAAACGTAGTATGCAATGAAATAATACAATGAATTATAATATCAATGATATATAGCACTCACTGAATAACACGCTCCAAACAACAGAGATTAATATCCAAATGGAGAATTTTCATCGTGTATCAAATCCACAGCAAAATCCTGTTTCAGTGTTCTACAGTCCTACAAACTACTGTATATTGTTCGTAACAACGATATGCTGGCCGTTCTTCCCTTACAGAGAGATTGAAGCAGGCAGTGATGCCAACGTGAAACGTTAAAAAAATCCAATTTTTGAAAGGCAGAAGTTCCCATTTTGCTCTTAAATTTCCCAGCCGCCATACTAATTAGAAAAAAAATCAAAAATATATAAAATATGAAAATTGAAACTCCTGTATGTGAATTACTTTCTTCAGGCATATTTTTGGAACTGGGGGGCCAGAATATTTTGCTTAAATTCCGTGTTTTCTTGCTATATTTTCTGTACTTTTTGATGGTTTGGATAGGTTAGGTTAGTTTACTTTAAGCTAGGTTAGGATATTTGTATTTAGGGACCCAGAATTCTTTGCTTAAAATTCGTACTTTCTTCTTATATTTTTTTGGAGCTCCTTCGTGGCTAAGCGGTTATCGTACGCGCCTATGGCGTGGGAGACCCGGGTTCGCGATTCCCGCTGGGAGCTAATGTAGTTCGGATACCACGTTAATTAGTAGGCCCACGTCTCATATAGCCTCCCTGCTGAACGGGACGTTAAACTCAAACTCAACTCCCTATATTTTCTGTGTTTTTGATGATTTAGGCTAGTTTAGGTTAGATTATGTTAGGTTGGTTAGCTTATGTTATGTTAATACTTAGTTCTTACACTTACGTAACATTAACTCATTTCTCCTGTAAACATAGTGATTTTACCTGATTTCGGCCCCCTAGTTTCAAAATTATCCCTTTCTTCAATATTTGAGGGAATTACTCGTAAATTTCGATCTTGTAGGAAGCTCGTAATATTTTTTTCTTAATTAAAAGAAGTAATTGAAATTCTGGATGAAAACAGGCTTTTTTTCTTTTTTTCTTTTTTTTCTTTTTTTTTTTTTTACCAGAACTTAATATTTCCGCCAAGCTCTTGTGCTATAATCTCTACTAAAATGTAGCGAAACTAGACAAACTTCATTCCCCAGTAATGTTGTGTAGGACTTTTTAGTAATTGACTGTTCGCAGTTTGGTAGAAAATCCAGAGTATAATTTACGTTCCTTTTTGCTTGTTTTTTGATATTCACACGTCCCTGCATAAATCATTTTTATGCTAACATGCATTTTCCGATAACAACATTTGACAGTTAGCACTGGTTTCACATTTATTCAAGTATTATTAGCCTACTTCCCGCTCAAGAGAATTTTTTTTGACGTCGATGAAATAAATATATGAAAAAATGCTGCAATTTTGACGGAAATTCCCTTTATCACTATTCGAAAAATTAATGTCAAAAAATCCCACAATATGGGATTTTTTCTACGGGTTCGCATCACTGTATTCGGTGTACCTTGGGTTGCATATATATCCAGGCGTTTGTGATTGCAGCTAAAGTACCGAACTCGACGTTTTGGAGCTATATCAGTCAGAGGGGGAGATACTTTTCTGCTGCTGACTGTACAAGTACTCAGATTAGGAAAAAATGAGATTCTGACTAAATACATATGTTTCGCTACCTTTTTGTATATAATAAACAAGCAAAAAACATACACATTAATAGCGAAATAATTTCCTAATTTGTGCGGTAGGTGACTCACGAATATCCTGAACACGAAAATCTTCTTTACTATTACTTTGCCATAATTAATTGGTAGTATACCTGAGGATTGCATATACATATACAGTACAAATGAAGAGAGAGTCCGGCAGTGCAGAACAGTAGTCATTTCTTGCGTGCTTTATCATACAGTTTCCTGTGTCCTTTTTTTTTTCATATTATTTGTTATTATTTTTTTCTTCTGTTGTTGCAAATGACGTAATTGTAGTTTGTTATACCACAGCTTCTGTTTACATTTTAGTCTACGTTTCGTTGTTGCCTTGTTAGGATGTTAACTTTTATTTTCTTTTGACCAGGATATACCCATTATGTTATTATCTACCTCCAATTTTCATTCGTGAAGTCAACATGTGCCTGTAGAAGAAAAACAGAAATGTCGATTTTGTTTTAAATACATCGCTATATTCTTGTGTGTCTCATTTGTGTCCTGAATTTCTTTTTACTAATGAAAAGATGGGCATATCATCTTTATTTGATTGTTGGCCTATTTGTAGAAAGCGTAAGTACTTTTAAGAATTCAAACTCAGTGTTAAATAAACATACAAAAAAGTATGCTTTTTTGAGATAGTGTATTTTAAATTAAAACCCGGCTTTATTTTAATAACTATTTTCTTTTCGGATATTTATAATGTTCTTATTCGAGTATCACCTTTGTTTTCCGCTAATAGATTCTACAACTAAAAAGACGCCTTTATAACATTTAGTAGTTGTAAGTCCTATGTTCAGGCCAGGGATGTATATCTTGATTAGTTTTCAAACTACATTGTATTGTTTGCCAGCAAGAGTAAGTTATGCAACCCAAGGTATCTTAATTGTTGTTTTGGGTGCCTAACCATCTTATCAAGTGCCTATAGTTATATCTCTTGTCTGGTTTTTTTTTTTTTTTGGATTGCCTAAGTTAAAACTGGCAAGAAAGAAAATGAATTAGATTTTTTTCTGAGCTTTCGACATCTATGGCCATGAGTAATGGCAAGAAAGGAAGGGGCCTGCCACCTATATGTTAGGTACCATCCCGGCACTTGCCTGGTGTGAATGAGCAAAAACCCATACTCACTGAGGATGGCTGACCTGAAAAAGCTTTTCGACTATTTCGACCGGGTGTCCTCACCGGGAGTCAAACGCAGGACCATTCGCATCATAAACGAGAGTTATCGGGGCCACACAGCAGGCAAGAAAAACAAGTACCAAAAACCAAGACACGATTTTTTAAGAACAGTTTTAGATTAACATCTCGTTGTCCGTTAGGGAAAAGCTTTACCGTCAGCTTAAAATATTCCATTCAAATTTACTTTGACTTCAGTGTACAAAATTAAATTCATAGGTTATTTTGGGTATGATATTAATTTAACACTCCAGTAGAAGTTCATTATCCACATAATGTCTTGTTTCTTGACTCATGTCGTGACAATATGTTTAACCCTTTAGAGACGGCATAGTTGATTGTTCCGTTGAGAACGGGTATATAAAAAGAACATCTGGGCAGAGGACGGGTACATAGAAAGAGCATCTGGCCAGAGAGGACAGGTGTAGTGTGTAAGCTTCATTTGCGTTTAATTTGTCAAAACAAGTCGTTCAACACCTATTCATAAGCTTGGATGGCTTGTGGGGCGTCCATTTATTTTCTTGGTGTCTCTTGAAAAAAGACTGATACCTATCCTACCTATCCGTAAAGAGTTGAAAGAAGAAACTTCGATATAGTTGTTTGAACTTTTCCCTCTCGAATTTTAACGGCCTCATGTATATGATTTTATATGTATTCTGTTCTGTCTCAGTCCGGTAGCCAGCCCAAAAATGTAGGGGGGCCCCGTAGAATTTAGCGGAGGCCGACCCAACCATATTATAGTTCATTTGCAAGCCTACCATGAAAACTTTAGGGGACGGCCCACTCTAGCCCCCCGTGGATACGGGCCTGTTCTGCCTACGCTCCCAGATAAAATCTATCTTTAGCATGTAACTAACTGAACGTTTTCAATTGTGTGGCGCGGTGGCTCAGTGGTAGTGGTAGAGCTTTTACATCTAGTGCGTAGAATCCCTGGTTCGATCTCGTGTTCATGGGTTTTCTCGGATTACTCCCGTTTCCTTCCACATTATCATCCCATCAGTTCTTCCATCGTCATTCACTTGTCTTAATCACCCGTTTCCCTTAGTCTAACAAGCATAAACGTGGGACGGTAAACTGAAATTTTTCATTTCATTTTCATTTTTGAAGCCCTAAATTGTAAATGATAATTTCGGTAACTATAACACTTGTTATTGCTAATATTATTAATCTCTTTACTAAAACTTTTTTTTCACTAAACAATATTCTCATAGCTCTACAAACAATTCCTTAGAACTAGAAAATCCACAGCGTTTTCCAAAACCTATACACTATATCCTTCCTAGCGAATGGGCCATTTCCTTCGATTTTTTATATTTTTCATTTTTTTTTTCCTTTAGAATACTGTAATTAAATATTTTATTCGTGTTATAATCGGGAAAGAAATATGGGATCTGCTATTACTTCTTCATTAAAATTAAAGTATTTTTTTTAAAGATCAAAATCTCCCATGCAGAACGTCGTGGGGGGGAGGAACTAAATGTTTTTGTAAACTAGTGCATCTGTAGACATAAGTAATGCTATTCTATAGCGTAATTTACTTAAATTTGCCAAGATTTTTTCAGAACCAGGGACAGCAACCTTTGGAACCAGAGCGATTTTTGAGTTAGGCACAGAATATCCTGTAAATGGCGGACTATCACTAATCCCTGAACTGCACTTGGGATAACACTAGCGTCCATCAGCAATACCACAAAATTCCCTAACCAGCAGGCACACTTTTAATTCAAAATACAGTTATTATTTCATGCAATATAGTGGACCGTGGTTGCTTAGTGGTAGAGCGTTCATCTCTGGTGCCTGGGGTCCTTGGCTCGATCCGAGCTCGCGCCAAGTGAACTTTGTATTGGAAAAACACCATGAGCGTGGGTTTTGTCGGGGTTCTTTTTTCTCCCACTTCCTTCATTCCACTATTTCATTCATTTCTCATTATTGGCGTCTCCTTTAGCCTAACCTGCATAACGTGGGACGTAAATCAGTCAGTAGTAATTCTGTACTGTGAACGACTTTTTATGTTCTTTTGGATTATCAAAATTGATTAAGGAACCTGATATATAATGCTAATTGAATGTAATGCTACTACTAAGCGCAGCAGTCTACCAATACCACTTACAAATGTTAAATGCGGAAAAAAAACTTTACCAGAATCGAAAACGAAACGGAATAATCTTATTTTATTGTCTCGTCTCATCTTTTGGTCAATTTTATTCAATTGTTAATCATCAAAAGAAAGTAGAAAAAAGCAGATGCATTGAATTTCAAGCCTACAATTAGTGTTATTCATGAGTAGGGTTGCCAACTGTTAAAAATTAAAAAAAAACCGGCATTCGCACAAAATTCTCTATGATATAAATCTAAGTGTGAAGTATCTCTGTTCGGACCCATCTATGGGAAGGAAATGTTCTATCGTAAACAAAAGTGCATTAGCATCTGTATTCGGCATATCCTTAGTACATTCACTAATAAGCTTAATAGATACATTGTGCCATAAATGAAAAACTGAAATCGGCATTGATCATTTGAAGGTATTTACCAGTAACTGCCACTTCTTTAAAATTATCGAAACAGATGAACAAAAATATATTAATCTTTACATGACAATTTTGGATTTGGAAAATTGACATTTTTATTCTTTAAACTTATACTTCAATCACAGGAAATTGCTTCAAGACCTTTTTCACTCTCAATAAATGTATAAAATTCCTGACAAGTAAATTTTAAAATTTTCCCAATACAGGCCCTATCATCTCTTAAAAATTATCTAAACTCATGAAGTACCAAAAAGTACCAAAAAAGATTTTTACTTATGTTTTCTTTCTCAAGCCTGGAGGCATTGTTGAACACGTTACATATGCTTTCACACCTTTCTGCATCGAGACGTACAGTGTGATGACGTCATAAATAAAAATATTTTTGTTATGACTTTTTTTTTTATTACTTTTGCACCTAGAAGATTGAAATTTTGCACACACATTCAGTGCACCTCTTAATATTTTCCAGATTCTTTTCAGATTTTAGTTAAAACAGGGGGTCCAGAGGAGCAAAAAGGTAAAAGAAAAAAAATCTTTTTAACAAAGATTTTTTTTTTTATTTTCCCTCCTCAGATACATGATGGAGACATGTGAATGGTACCGTTTGAAAGGCTGTTCTGTTCTAAAAAGAATGCTGTATGAACCATGATCCTAGTATAAATAGAGATGTCTCAAGGAATTTTTACCTGAGATCCTATTTTATACGGGAATCTGGAGTATTGTAGAAATATTATTTTTAGCGGGATTACTTTTGCACCTAGAAGATTGAAATTTTGCACACACATTTAGTACACTCCTTAGTATTTTTCAGATTTGTTTCAGATTTCTGCGTTAAAACAGGGGGTACAGAGGAGCAAAAAAGTACAAAGAAAGAATATTTTTTAAACAAATAATCCACTTTTTCATGATTTTCCCATCTCATGATGGGACATGATGGAGACATGTGAGTGGTACCGTTTGAAAGTATGTTCTATTCTGAAGGGAATGATGTACGAACAATGATCATAGGATAAAGAGGGATGTCTCAGGAAAATTTTATATTATATCCGGGTCATCTGGGGCATTATGGGAATGTTCTTAGCTCATTGGTAAACATTTTCCCGCACTTAGTTTTCAAGATAGGAGCTTGAAATTTTTTATACATATTTAGTACACCCCTTCGTATTTTTCAGTTAATTATGAGATCTCTGCTTTAACAAAGGGGGTCCAGAGGAGATCAAAGTTTGAAAAAATCAGAAAAAATCCAGATTTCCCTCAAAATTTCCCGCCTTAAGGACATGATAGGAAAACGTAAATGAAACCGTTTGAGACGTAAAGGTTGTTCTATTCTAAAGAGAATGAGGTACTAACCATGATCCTAGGATAAATGGAGATGATGCTGTAGCTGATTGACTGAAATTCAATAGTTTACCTTTAAAAAACCATAATTTAAAATAGTTAATGTATATAGTTTCATCTGGAAATGTAAAGTTTTTGCATATATTACTGGTTCATAGAAAAAAAAATGGTACCATATATTTGTCGTTGCGTAAATGTGTATTGGTTATTCCGTGGAGTTACGACAGCTACAGAAATTGCGTTTTAATTGCAATTCAAAGGAATTAATATTACAATTGCGTCGTAGCATATGCTTGTAGTATTTACTGTCTTTCATTTTCTAAGAGTAATAACATACATTTAATGGCAAGTGTGGAATTAATAATGTAAGTTGTTCATTAATCCCCAGTTTCAATATAACTTCTGCAAAACAAACGTTATTATTCATTAGTATGATTAATGCTAATATTCCTATCCTTTCTATTTATTTGTTTTACAAATATGTTATTAAATAATCTCATCACACAATTTTCCAGGCAGAATTTTAAGATGTTCATGAGCAAGGAATCAAGGGTTAGTACCTATGTGCGTTGCTCTTGTCAATCTACTTAATTAAATATGAAACACGATATACGGTATTTTAACCGAAAAAGGTAGTATCCTATTAGTTATAGAACCTGTCGTCAAACAAAGTGTTAGAAACAACCAGGAACACTAACATTGATATACACATATTCAGATCATATCTTGCCCCCCCCCCTTCACTTTTAACGTCCAATCGCCGCCACTGCATGAGAGGGTTGCAATTGGGTGTGATGTAACAATATTTAAACCATTATTATTATTATTATTATTATAATTATTATTATTATTATTATTATTATTATTATTATTATTATTATTATTATTATTATTATTATTATTATTATTACTGTGTAATGACTTAGGTATTTTTAAACGTTGATTAATTACGTTCATTATGATTATCCTACAATCACTTTAACCAATTTATGGTTTTTATACCGTGAATCACGTAACAATAAAACAGTGTTAGAAATCTACAACTTGGGTGAACTAGTGTTGCTCATGCATGAGACTCGAGAAAATTTTCTTCTCGTCTCGAAAACGACACGACAAATGCCATATTTCGTCTCATCTCGTCTCGAACTACAAAGTGAACTTGTCTCATGAGTAACACTATCTACGACAATAGCCTGTCATTAAGAGAGGACTGAAGTGGCAAGATGATTTTTAAGTGAAGAGATTCACAGCTTTGCACCGATTTTTCCGGTAACCTCTCATTAATATGTAGAGGTTAAAAGAAGAAGAAGAAGAAGAATTGCTGAAATTATTACCTGATGCGTAGCGAACAGTTCCGCTCCGCGGTGAGTGTTAAAGTGTAAATATCTCCGATAGTGAGCTTCCGAAGAGGAAGTAGTTAAAGTGGAAAATATTCATCGTTCACCATTTACACACCTTACACATAATCATGAAAACATTTATACACATTCACAATTACTCTACACGTACTCATTTCATTTATCTTTCACTTTATCCAATATTTTCACCCCGAACATCTGGGTAACTGTCCCTCTTCCCGCTGGAACTCCTTCTCGATTTTGACCATTTTCACACCTGATTAAGACCTTACAACTTTTACCTGGATTTGACTTAATTGTTTTTTCTATACTTCAAACCACATAGCTAACAATTTATATTTAAATTCATATTTATTACTATATATAATAGGTAATACGACTGGAAAGTCGACCAAGAAATGCAAATGGCGGCTTCCACCATTTGTAAAATTAGTTATAATGTCAATGCAAGTAATTCAATTTAAACACATTTTTAGCATACTTGGCTTAAAGCTATGCTCCATTAAATAACACCGATAACGGTGAAGAAGACAAGACAAGACAAGATGCGTAGCGAAAATAGATTTAGAAGAATATTATAATATTTTTGTTTTCCCCAAATTGATGGAATGATTTAAAATAATTGTGCTCAGTTAAGTTTAGTTATTAAAACCTCATGAGTTATGTAAGTCCAGAAAAGTGGGTTCATATGAATAGAAGATTTATAGTAAAACTGGTTTAGCAGCAAATATTTTAATATATGAGTTCTATTGTCATGGGCTATAATCACACGTCTATTACATCATACATTGTGATTGATATTGCATTTACACAGGTGAAAGCAGCTCGTATTTAATAACCAGGACATGCAGTGATTTAACATTTTTACGTAATTAAATCCATTGCGCGCGCTTCTATGTATGTACAGTATATAACCTTGGATTTGTCACTCGTTTCGTCTTCAGTGTAGGCTGTTACCTAGCAGAAATTGCAGTGTGTGCTCAGGAAAAACAAAACCTTCTGTAGTTCATTAAAGATATAATGATACAAAACAATCTACCAAATGCAAGTACGCATCATACTTTTTTTTTCTTCTTTCAGAATCGTAGTTGGAGGGCAAATAAATGTAGTTTTCAAACGATTACTTTTGGAAACGTATTTTTGATAATGTCACAACACGTGAAAGGAAATTAGAGATAATTGGTCCTATGTCTTAATCGAAAATATCGCAGTCTATATATTGTGGCTACATATACAGGGTGTTTCAGGGAAAAGATCAATATTCTACTTTGGAAAATTGTAGAATGGGTCCTGTTCTCAGCAGTTTGAGCTACAGATTGTGAACCATTTTTAACCATACGTTGCTTGTTGCTTACCCTGTGGTGAGACATAGCACATTTCAAAAAGGATGGAAAGAACCTTCTAACACTAGATAAAACGTGGCAATGGGGTCTTTGAAGGCGTTGAGGGAAATTAGGGAAAGTGAAAATTATTTTTATATTATTTAAAGGAATTGGATAGCAAAACTGATTCCCAAATTTCACTCAATACCTTGTCTTCTTATTTTCCCTACATTTTTTCTTTTCTTATGAATACTTTATTGGCACATTTCCTACAAACTGTTATTCTAATTTTACATACAGGGGTCGCGATGGCTCAGTGGTAGAGCGTTAACCTCTGGTGCATTGGGTCCTTGGTTCGATCCCAGCTCGAGCTAAGTAAGGTTTGTGGTGTACAAACACAGTGTGCGTGAGTTTTCTCAGGGTTCTCCCATTTCCTCGCAGTTTCTTCATTCCACCATTTCACTCATTTATCATCATGAACAGTGTTTCTTCCAGACGTGTTTTTGGGGGGAGGGGCACTGCCTCACCGGAGCTCTCACAGTGCCCCTCTGGAGGATACTAAAATAATACGTCTATAATATAGTAATGAATAGAATAGTACCATCAGTGCCCCCCGGAATACTAAGTGTGCTCCAGGAACATTTTTTCCTGAAAGAAATACTGATCATCACTGTCTCCTTTAGCCTAACCGGCATAATCGTGGGACGTAAAACTTAAAGATTTCATTTTATAATTTTGCACAATGCCATACCTATATTTCAATAATAATAATAATAATAATAATAATAATAATAATAATAATAATAATAATAATAATAATAATAATAATAATAATAATAATAATAATAATAATAATAAAATAATAATAATAATAATAATAATAATAATAATAATAATAATAATAATAATAATAATAATAATAATAATAATAATAATAATAATAATGCAGTCTATGTATGGCGAGCTTTCACATTCTGAAACAGGACTTTTGGTTCTCTTTTGCATATAAAAATCCGACCCCGACATGTGCGCCCGAAGGGCGCAGGGCCCTTGTGGCTCACGAAACTGTATTCGATGGGTATCTGGACAAATGTGATATGTCCATTTTTCTTCGAAAATCAGATTTTGACTGATATGGATAATGTCCGAAGTGTTTTTTGCATTTCTAATACATTACATAAAAAAAACCTCCAGAAAATATTCCATTAATAAAAACAAAGTTTTGCATGAACCTCTGATTTATGAGATGCCTTGAATTTTGTGTCCTGCAAAATTTAAAGCATGGGCATGTCACCTTTGTCCAAATACCCATCGTATAATTTCTTAAGATTTTTCTTAATACAAATAAAAAATACCATACGTAATATAGCAAGCAGGCAGATGCTCCCCTCCCTAGAAATGTTTTTGGTCGCCCATGGGCCATGATGAAAAAGTTACGGGTCCACTGAAGAAAAACTTGCTGGGTACACTCTGTCTGTTTATATAATTGCCATTATTATTATTTTTTCTCACTTCGTATTTCATTATTGTGCTTGTTTCTTAAGTGTAAAACTGCTAATTTTATAGAATTTCATGTCCATGAAAAAGAGTAAAATACATAAAATATAATAATTTCATTCACTGCGGAAAATTCTGTACAAAAGTTATAAATGACTTTGTAAATTTAATTTTGTTGATCAGTTTGCCACGAAAAAAAAAAAATGGAAAAGAAATATTTTATACAAAATGCATTATTTTGAAATGAGCGTATGTTATGCATACTGGAAACACTGAAATCGATACACCGGAGCCATCTTGCGGGTGCAAGACGAAGTACGATGTACTCAAGCACCTTTGCGTGGGTGATTGGATTCAACGATCTGCCATCTGTTTGCAACTATGAGAATTTAGATGTCACACTAGGTTGAGGACGAACAGCTGAATCAGGGAAAAATTGCTGAAGATAGCGAATCCTTGGCATTAATACAAGTTTCATTTCAAGAATAACAAGTTAGAAGTTGTAGGCGATAAAATATAATTAATCAGCGGAATGCGTGCGTCAGTAAGAAGAGTTGTAACTTAAGTACATGTTGCATAAAAAAAAGTTTCCCTTTGGGATAGAAATGGATTAATGTTACTTTGTAAAATAATCAATGTCAGAGGAAGGTGAAATTTATCAAATCCGTAGCGTATTTGCTCATGAAACGGTCTAATACCGGCATCGTATACATATAGGCTTTATTCTGTTTTAAGGATAAATGAAGAAAAATCAATCCGAAACGTTGTTCAGATTTTTTTCGAGAGGGCAAGATTGTCCACAGACATAAAAGTTTATTTAAAATATAAATATATATATATATTAGTATACAATTTGTTAAAAATTATGAGTTTCTCACACTCAGAAGGGGCAATTGCCCTCCCCAAATGACGTCATTGAAATCGTGTATGTTGAATTCGTAAGAATAGTCTCCGATTGGCTGGCAGTGACGTATCTATTATTATTATTATTATTATTATTATTATTATTATTATTATTATTATTATTATTATTATTATTATTTTCAAAATTGATTTATTGGCACTTGTATTGATCTTATCTATCGATTCAAGAAATGATGCACATCTAAATTCAGTAGCAACAGAGGCCGCGATGGCTCATTGCTAGAGCGTTTGCTCGCGCCATCCCAGCTCACGCCAAGTGAGCTTTGTGGTGGACAAACACCGTGTGCATGGGTTCTCTCGATTCTTCCCACTTTCTTTATTTCATTCATTTCTCATCATCACTGTCTCCTTTAGGCTTGCCGGCATAAGCGTGGGATGTAAAACTTAAAAGATTTCATTTCATTTCATTTTTTTTTTTTTAATAGCAACAGACTTAGAGGATGTCAAAGGTTTTGGTGTGTCTCAAAATCAAAACAGGCTTTTACTTATAAATCAATACAGCGACATATGTTAAGATCACTAAATTTCGAGCAAAAAGGAGATACGTTACTATGTCAACCAGCTGTCGATAATGTTTTATGAAATTGTGCAATAAAGTCATTGGTAATAGCAATCGATTTCCAAATATTTCCACATCAATACTCATTGCAATTAATTACTGCATTTTTTTCAACTAGCATTGCCCTATCACTGTATATCAGTTTGTGGTGGTGAGTAATGTTACATATTTGGAAATTACATATTCAGTATTACACAACCGGTATTACATGTTGAATCTGTGAATTTGCGATACTGCGTTCAGCGGCGTCATTTAGGGGGGCAGGAGGGGAAAATTGCCCCCGAAGAGTTTGAGAAATACATATACTTTAATCGATTGCCTACTAATATACTAGTAAAAAAAACGTGAAAATCGTATGTCGGTGGCTTTCTTGCCCCCCTGAAGCGCAGTCTGAAATGACGCCCTTGATGACGTTAGTAATGTATCTTTTGACTTTGCATACTATCCTCCGCAACTTTCTTAACAGACCCACCACCATGAATTTTAATGTACGTATATACAGCGCCGTTACTTGGAACTTTTTCTTGGGGAAATATTAATATTTGCCCTCTAAGAAAGTATAAACTTGTGGCTCCCTGTGTTTATTACCTCTAGGGCCCTCGGGCGTTTTACTGAAGTGAGACCAGAAGTATGATTAAATGCAACAATATGGCTCCAATAATACTTACAGCTGGATATAGTTAAAAATATATAGCTGGATCAACAAAATGTATTGTTGTTGCAGTCAGTTTTATGATGGTACCAACTATGTCAACAAGTACCATAATTGACATAGTTGTTACCATCATAAAACTGACTGCGACAGCATTACATTTTGTTGATCCAGCTATATTTTTAACTATATAATATTGTCCTCCCAGCTACAAGTATTGCTAGGGCCATATTGTTGCATTCAATCATACTTCTGGTTGTTCCAGCTATATTGTTGTTAGAGTCTACGCGTATATATGGAGATTCACCGCACGTTTTGCAAAATTACTCGAGACTAAGCTAAACGTATGTAGCGGATTCTGATACTAGGCGCCTCATTTCATTTGTGATGTGACCCTCTTATATAGACATGTTATGACACTCTTTTATATATATAATCTGTCACGAGAAACAAGCTTTTCAGAGACATGTTTAAAGAAAAACTTATTTCCTACCTTGGTATAAGCTCTATTCTTAATTTTTTTTAGCTCTCTTTCGTTACCATAGGCGGAGCTCCTCCGTGGCTAAGCGGTTAGCGTACGCGCCTTTGGCGTGGGAGACCCGGGTTCGATTCCCGGCGGGAGCTCATGTGGTTCGGATTCCACGTTAATCAGTAGGTCCACGTCTCATATAGCCTCGCTGCTGAAAGGGACGCTAAACTAAAATCAACTCAACTCAACGTTACCATAGGCAGCAAAATTTACTATCTGCGGGTGCATTATTATTATTATTATTATTATTATTATTATTATTATTATTATTATTATTATTAAGCTTCGATTGAGCCGCATTGTTAGTGTGCGCGACCTCAGTGTGTATGGTCCCTGGTTCTGTTCTCGTTGGAAGCACTAAACTTTTCTGGTATTAACCCAGCATCATGAGGCAATTGGGGAGCTGCCTGAAATAAAAGGTATTGAACTGCGACCCAGAAAGGCAGAAATAATGACAACTGGGAACCGATGTGCTGGCCAATCATCACTCAGTTGAACGTGAGTCATCTGACTGGCCATAGTTTTTCATGGCTGTAGCGCCAGGGAATTTAATTTAGTACTTCTTAGCAAAATTAATCAATATCTCAATATTTGTGTAACTAAAACAAACTAAAAGGAATATGAATTATTTTTAATCTCTCTCTTCCGCAATTCGTCTTATCTACCTCTTTGCACTGAAATAAATTATAGAACTTCGTATCGCAAGAGTTCATGCAGTATTCTGATCGACCATATTACCCACATTTCTGCCAGTGACATCATACAATGCTTGGCGTATGTGTACGTTTGTGTGTGTGTGTGTGTGTGTAAGCACACTTCTTGGTTATGACAATTATTAGTACCATCCTAAATATGTTCTTAGCTACAGGCAGTGGTGCTATTCAGCCAGTTCGCACCGGTTCGGGCGAACCGGTTGTTAAAATATTTCGAGTTCACAGAACCGTTTGTTATACCGAGATAAACCTACATACACACACACACACACACACATATATATATATATATATATATATATATATATATATATATATATACATTACCAAGCCAAACGTGAAAGAAAGAAGCCAAACAAAGTATGTGTTTAAACCTGGCAGAATTTGAAAATTAAACCATGCAGATTGTTTGTTCACGATTGTTCTCATAAAATTTCCGTTTGTTCAGGATTTATAAACAATTTATATCAAAAACAAAATGGGCGGTGACTACTTCACGTAGCAGAACCCATTTTCGGCAACCGAAAGTAAACCATACAGATAAGATTTCTATATCTTAGCATAGCAGGTGTGTGCATTGCAAATTTCAGCTAGAAGGGAGAGCTTGTAGAATACAAATTTTTCACAGCCGAAAATAATTGACCAATTTGAAGAACCTTTGCTCTGTACATACGAGAAGATTGATGGAGAACGGGGGAAACGGTAAATTTTATTTTAAGTGTCTTTATTCTTAGAAATTCTTACAGCTGTAGGGTTAAATACGATCTCTCAGAAGAAGTTATAGACGTTTATTCCTTGATCTGAAATGCTCAGATATCATGAATGAGAACTGGGATCATATGAGTGAAGCAGTGAGGGTTATTTATATTTGAAACTCATACATACCATTATCCATTATTAACAATTGTCGATCCATTGCTGGATGAAGGTCTTTAAATTACTTTTTGACAACATTGCGAGTGGGCAGAGTAGGTGTGGCAAAGCTGTGACGTATGGCTTCACGATTTTGTTGTATGGGCAGATCCTCTATTTTATAACATCCTTGATAGGTACAGTACTGAATTTCAGAAAACATTTTGTTTTAACCGAATTTTCGTTCATCGGTCCCATCAAATTTATTTAAATGGGGCTCTAATGTACAGTATATTTAAAGTTTTTATCACTAAACATTGTTTAGGGAGGAAGACAAGCATCTCCAGCAGAGAGAGATCTGTTGGTTTCTTTGCGGTGATCAAAATGAGATTTAGGTAGCAAAATCCCCTCACACCCTGCTCAGACACGTAGCACTGATGTGGATACACCTAAGCGTGATGCAAATACTACTTGTAAGTATTTCCCAATAGAAATTCCAGAAACAACTTGAGCAAGTTCTTTCTTCTGAAGTAACTGTGGTTGTATTCAACAGTGAAACATAAAATGTAATTCCTTGTTCAGAATGGTCTATTATGTTTCAGCTTATATTCGTTTTTCTTGTATAATTTCTAATCTAGTTCATTAGTGTATTTTTTTTTAAAAAAATGCATAAATTCATAATAAAAAAATAAATACAACATATTCTTTAAGATAATGTCATCTTTTTAAACAATTATCTAGATAAAATATTAAATAATCATTTTCATATAGTGTCACAGTGAACAGGTTGTCAAGAAGGTTTTTTTTTTTTTTTTTTTTTTTTTTAATTTCTAAAGCTGAACTAAGGAAGTTGCCCTGACTCCGTTTGCCGGTCGATAATCCTCCGCATTTTCCTCTATATATCACTCTCTAAGTAAAAATTATTGGAGACGATAGCTCAGTGGCAGATCGCTTATCTCTGATGCGTGGTGAAACTAGTTCGATCCCTGGCCAGGTAAGTTTGTGGTGGACAACATCGTGTCCATGTGTTTTTTAAAAGTTCCTTCCACATTTTCATTCCACCAATTATTTTATCATCACTCACCTGCTTAAATCATCGTCTCCCTTAGCTTAAAGGGCATAATTGTGCGACATTAAAATGAAAGATTTCATTTCATTTTCTGCGCAAACATTATGAAGTACTTGAGAGCAGCCTGGAAGCGGCAGTACAGATTAAAATTGGATGCCACCTGCTATCTCCTCTCAGCAATGCATATCCATTTACTCTCCATTACTCACTCAAAAACTTTAGTGCTGCCATGGGGACCGATATATATGGTGTTTCAAAACAACACCGACATCGTTTGGGAGGTGATTCCTGACACCAAGATAAAACAAAAAGTATAGACCAACCTGAGTGCACAAATGCTTCCTTTCAGAGTTATAGGCTGCCGAAAACATGAAAAAATCAGTTTTAAAGGCCCATAGCTCCAATACTGTGGGACCTACCGTAGTCGGGTCAAGACTTCACTTAGGAACTAATATGTGCCCTATCCAAATATCCAAGCTTCCAAAATCCTGCGGTACTTCCATAATAATTTTTATAGAGGTAATTTGTGAGTACTTCAAATTATATGCCCGTAGCCAAAGTCCCTCTATAAAAATTATTGCGTGAGTACTTTAAAATTCTGAAACATGGATTTTTGGATTTTTGTATATATATATATAATTTACTATTGGCGTGATATTTTTTCAACTAATACTGAAACCGGAAGTAGTAGTAGATTTCTACCACTTCCCGTTTTAGTAGAGAGATTTGAGTGCAGATAGAATATATTGTTTGGAACAGGTAACCGATTTCAGAAAATAGGTTCTAGCTATTACCATTTTTACTTTATAGCGGATCAACGTTACGTATTTGTTTTTGCTCCTTCCAGTTTGAATACAAAGTTAACAGAAAATATGGTATCTATCAAAAAAAAAAAAAAAAAAAAAAAAAAAAACACTTCTCGCTGTCTCTTATAGTTTTCGTTCTACGTAGATGAAGATTGAAACCAGAAGTTAAAGTGGATTCCTTCACTTCCAGTTTTAAAGAAAACTTAAGAGTGGATATAAGATGTGTTTATGGGCAGCGGCGCAAATCTGTCTTCAACGTTGGGGAGGATGGGTAAGACCATTTCCGTATATATATATTTAAGCGATGTTCAAAATATTTATGAAGTTGAAAAACAATGCTGTGGAGGATGAGAGGAGCAGAGTTGTCTTCAACATTGGGAGGCTTATTCTGGATCACATCAATTTCATCTCATTTTCCTTTGTGGCAATCGGACAAAAATCATCACATTTCTCCCTAAACAAACACATTTCAAATCAGATTATTGAGGGAGACAGTCCCTCCTAGTTCCAAGATTGGAGGGAGAATGTCCACCTCATCCGCCAAGGGATTTGCGTCAGTGTTCTTGGGACGCTTAACCGACTTTAAGAAACCACTTCTTGCTATTTATGAGCTCTTTTGCATTTTAATGATCAACATTAAATCCAGAAATGGTTAACTTCAAACATTTTCGGGGAGGCACGGTAGTTATAGCGCTTAGCTTGATTTGTGGCGTCCGTAGTTAGATCCCCGGCAAGGTAAGTTTGTGGTTAACAATATCGTGTCCAAGGGGTTTTCTGGGGTAGGCTACTCCTGTTTCTTCCCACATTTACATACTATCGATTCTTCCATCATCAGTCGTTTCTCTTAATCATGATGGAAGATTAAGTCCTTCTCCCTTAGCCTAAAGGGCATAATCATGGGACATTAAATTGAAAAATTTCGTTGTATTTTTCAACTAGTTTCGGTGGATAGAACACCTCCGTCAAGTGAATCGATTCCTAGCTTTCGATACTCTATATCCAGTGGCAGATCTAGCCAGGGGCCGGGGGGCCTACGCCCCCTCCCAGTTTTCAGAGTGACTAAAATAATTTAAGTTATTTTGAAATTTTATACCAAGCACATGATTACCTTTCATAGTCTAGATTCTGACAGCCCCCCCCCCCCCATTTTTTACCTTCTACATCCGCCACTGTCTACATCCAGCCATAATTTATAATGATCCGCCAAATGGTTCTAAGATTTCATGTCTCCCGGATGGACAGACATTTTCAGCTTCAAATTCTTCCAGGAATTCGCGAATAGAAGAGTTTGGGTTGAGTATCAACACGAATTCTCTACTTTCAGGCGACATTCAATTTCTTTATAGATATGGCTTGGTCCGTTAATCTTGATCCTACATATTTGAAAGCATCCATTTTGTCGAAAGTATTACTTGATATTTTACCGTAATTTGCAGTATTACGATCAGAACAAATGTCCATTTTTTCTGCATTTACTTGTAAATCCATGTTCCTGCTAGCATTAATTTAAAACTCTGCATTTCTATATTGTCCTTGTATCACCTATCAGAGTGATATCATCAGACTAAGCCATAACCTGATGAGTTCCCTTGAGCTCAAAGTTTTGGTTTGTATCTTTAATTTTTATTAATTAACAAATTAATAAAGTCATTAACAATCCTATAAACTAACTAACTCCATAGCTTATGGAACCCGGAGGTTCAATGCCGCATTTACAAAAGCTCTCCACTGACTTCTATCCTTAGCTAACTCCATCCAGTTTCTACTTTGTATTCCAATCTCTGCGAGATGCATCTTAATATTGTCCTTCCATCTGCACCTAGGTCTTTCTAATGGTCGTTTTCCGATTGGTCTTCCAGTCAAGACTTTGAAAGCGTTTCTACTTTCTTCCATTCTAGCTACATGACCTGTCCACCTAAGCCTCCTAGACTTGACGACCCTAACAATGTTTGGTAAACCGTATAAATTATGTAGTTCCTCGTTATGAAGTTTCAGCCATTCCCCATTTCCCGTTTCTCTTGGATCCGAATATTCGTATCAGGATTTTATTCTCAAATACTTTCAGTCTGCGTTTTTCACTAGAAGTAAGCGACCACGTTTCGCAACCATACAGCACAACAGGCATGATTATCGTTTTATATATTTTAAGCTTGAAATTCCTTGACAAAATTCGCGACGACAAAAGATTTTGAACCGAATAATAACACGAATTTCCTGCTTTTAGTCGACTTTTAATTTCTTCGTGAATATGATTTTGGTCTGTTAATAATTGATCCTAGATATTTGAAAGTGTTCACTTTATCGAAAGTATTATTCGTTACTTTGACGCATCCATAATTTGCAGTATATTACGGTCCCGGCGAACGTCCATTAACAACTCTATATTGTGGAATAAGTCATTTTCCATTAAAAATGAAATGAAATCTTTCAGTTTAACATCCCACGATTATTTATGCCCTTTAGGCTAAAGGATACGATGATTAAGACAAGTGAATGATAATGGAAGAATTGGTGGAATGAGAATACGGGAGGAAACAGAAGTACTCCAAGAAAATCCACGGACGTGATATCCACCACAAACTTACCGGGGGTCGAACCAGGGATTCCACGCACCAGAAGTAAGGTTTCTACCACTGAGGCACTGTATCTCCCTTTTGCATTAAAAATGTCCACAGGAGGTAGTGAGTTTTTTTTCATACTGTTTTCTCAAAAATTGTTCAGATGACTGTATGCTTATTTAACAAATAGATAACAATGCTATAATATGGCATAGGATCATTTTACATGAAAAAATCCTCAAGACGTAGTGAGTTATTTTTGGCTATTTTTTTTTTTCAAAGAAACAGATCACCTGATTTTCTTCTTATTTTCTGCGAGTGTAGATCCTTCAGTGAAACTAATTAATTATATGAATCTTTGATCACAAGATAAGACTACAACTTGGCATCAGTCCACGGAACGACTGCTTGGAGGAATCAGCTCCACATGCGTCCTTTACCATCACAATATCATACATCTGTTGGTTGTATCCTTCTTTACGTAATACTTCGAAACATCATTTAGGAGTATTTTAAGGCTTATATGTCATGAAATTTCAATGGATACGAATGTTTAGAAATATCAAAATTACTTCTCTTAGTTTTAAACCAAGCTTTTAATGCCTAGCGTGAGATGACATTTTAGTATTAGATACTTACGCATTTATTGCGACGGATGCTTTTTAAACTGAGCATCTGACGTCACAGTTTTTGCGTTAGTTCTTCTTATTTGAAGTTACTGAATGACTGGTCTGACACTGAACTAAGAAGATAAATTCTGTAAATTGTGAACACGTGTCTTGTGTCTGGGTCTTGCTCTTTATAACCAGTGTGGTAACAGAAAGGGTAAATAAGCCGCGCTAGGATCGGTGGATGGATCGTGGTCAAAAAACGGAAGAAAAATGTCTCCTACATACGTGAACTGTTGTTCTTATCCTTACTAAGATGTAAAAGAACACGTATGTGTATGTGTGCCCATCTGTCTGTCTGTCGTAAGATTTTCGCATAGAAAGAGCAGGACTGGTCTGTCACAGCCGTACATCTTATTATTGTATTTTTTTTCTTTAACTGAATATTATGTGATTGTTATTGTTGGTTAATCATATTTAATTATGCTATGGGATGTTAAAAGGACGGCCGATCTCCCCTTCTTAATTGAGAAGTTACCATTTGTTTATATTATATATATATGTCTGTTTCGTTTATTTCATCTGTTCAATATGTGTGTTTTGTGTGTTCTTAAATCCAAATGATAGGATATTCTCAATGGAAAATTCCTATTAACAGTGGATATTGTAGAAGAGACTTCAAGGGTGAGACAAAGTCAAAGGGGTAATTCAGGACAGGATATGAAAGGTTTTTGGAGATGTTTGTTAGAAAATGGTCACCAGGCCTTACACGTGATGAGAACTTAAGCACTGAATATTAATGTGTCAATTTTTTTTAATATAACAAAAAATGTGTACGAAAAGGGAAAATACTTAGAGACTATGTGCGCACGCAGCTCTAGTGTTGGGTGCACAAAAGGGTGTATATGGAAAGTTAACATTGGTGACCAAAGTACAAAATAGTCATAAGATCTGACGTAAGTTGCAGAAACTTGTCACGTTTTTAGTATTTACTATAAAGGTGATGTGTCTCCAAAAACTGTTGTAACTTGGTAGACACACGTCGTACTGTGTAGCTCGGGAGTCCGTCGGTCAATCTCTTTTTCGGCAATTGTAAATCCAAATTAACCGACGGACTTCAACTGTAACTTTACTTTTTTCTTTTTAACAATAAACTTGGCAAGATAATTCGTCTCTATTATTCAAAGTGTACTTGCACCCCCGGATCTGTCTGCAGCTAAAGATTAAGAGAGTTAATATGTTTGTTGTTTATTCACGTGTGACCGCTCGCATACTGTTAATCCTGAAGTTGAAATTATAAAGTACGTTCCGCTCGCGTACTGGAGCTGCGACAGATCAATAATGGTGTCAGGTGTGGGGTACACCTGTGGGGTGCACTTGTGGGGTGGCCTGTGGTGTCACTTATGGACTGGCCTGTTGTTGTGGTAGTCCAGGGAACAACGTGTGAGTTGTTTGTGAAGTATTCCGACAGTCCTGAGAAGATCGAGATGGAAGTCCTGTGGCGTAAATGCAGGAGTCCAGTGGTTCAGATCCGAGCGGAGGACCGAGCAAGTACGGAGACGAGAAGGCCAATCAATTAGTTGAACATCGGATGCTGAACTGTTACAAATTGGAGGAGAGTATGGGACGCAGGAGACACATGCAGCACAGGACAGTAACTCCCACCTTGTGAGTTATTTCACAGTGCATCGAAACAATAGTCTGGTTAGTGGTTAGTGTTCTGATTTTCACAACAAAGTTCTCTTGTGTGGAAGGAAATTCCTATAGGACTAACATCTCAGCGCCCTGCCACGGAGGGAACCATAGTACATCTTACTACAGCGGACAGTTATGTGAGTACAATCTTTTTCAATTTATTATTAGAAAGAAATCTCTGTGTGTGTCCCCGTAAGATTGAACTGTATTTCACCTCCCGGGTATTAAAGTACAGGTGAAAAAACAGAAGCCATTTTGTATCACGGATAGTGTATAAATTGGTCAGGAAAAATTTGTATCACGGATTGTGTACAAGTTGGGAGTATTTTTTAATCCATACAATTTATGCCTTATATAGGGGAAATAACGTTTTATTTCTGATTAAAGAACAATATTGAAAGGGCAATTTGTAATAGTTCACAAAGGTAGAGTCACGATTGAGGAGCAGTAAGATTGATATTCTTTAAATGTGTAAAATTAGAATAACGAGCCGAGCTAAGTTAAAGATATTAGTTGTGTGGCAACAGATATGGGAAGAAGTTAGATAGTTTAAAATATTTATCACTACAGCCTATCTGTCGGCTATTATGTTTGTCAGTAGGAAGAAAGGCAAAAGTGTTGCCAACTGAGCATGTAGGAAATAACTTGACGAGAGTAAATTTGACGAGAAACAAGGAAAAGTAAAATTCAAAGGTAAAACATTAAATTGCTAGCATTATTTGAACGGGCAAAAGGCAAGGCCCTCGTAACATTAGAAATTAATTCATGATGCTCATTCCTACTAACATTGTTAACAATTAGATATGTGTAAATAGTACTCGGTGCTGTTGCAGTAATGTAAGTGCTCGTTGTTGCACGTTGTGTTCTGTAGGTGAATCCCAGGTTAACTCGGGAATAGGTTCACGAGTCGAAGGGTAGAAACCCTTGGTAATCACTTCTGTGACTAGACGGAGAGATAGGTCCGTAAGTCGAAGGGAAGAGCCCCTTAATTATCTCGTCATGAAATGTAGCCAAGTAGGAAGTGATTACGGTAGTTGTTTGGCGAGAGACAACTAAGGAGGAGGGAACAAGGAATCCTCAGTAAGTTAAGAGATAGGTATACCTAGAGAAGAAAGTGGGGACAAAGATTGTGTCTCCGAGAGTAGTGAGTTGGGAGGAGGACTCACTGGGAAAACGGAATCTGTGTGGGACGAAGATATAGTGTCGTCCGGTACTATGGAGTCTGCAAGAAGACTCGAGGTAAAAATGGCGCCAGATTCCGTTGAAAATGGGAAACCATTGCCAAGTAGAGTAAAGGAGGTGGAAAGGCTACTGCCACCTCGGGGCATGGTGATCCCATGCAGGAGGGAAAGACAGTAACATAATTATTTTTGAATAAAAGGAAAACGGGTAAACAATTCGGAAAACTGTTTCAAAGTGTAGGTACAGCATATGAGTACCTCAATTACTGGACGGCCTCGCTAAGAAAAAGGTTGAAAATACATACAGACAATTTCTTTCGTGAAAGGAGAAGTTAGAACGTTTGTGCATTTTGTTATAGAAAGAAGTTCATTATACATGAATGCATAGATACTTCATTACTTGTGAAGAAAATGCATGTATAAATATCTGCATTGGTGGTCTGGGTTGTTGTCACGTAAGAAAAATAAAATTAGCAAAAGCAACTTTTAAATTCAGTAGAAGGCCAATGCAGTAGTGACCATTCGAAACGTGATTGCGCTTATTTTAAATACCAATAAGTAAAGGTACGCTCAAAAGTATCTATAGGTGGAAGTAAATTCGAAAACTCGAAGTTTGTTAGGGAGACACTTCCTTTTTACGTACCAATGTGTCTTTAAATTTCTCTATCCTTCTTCTTCGTAGCTTGTAACCCTACTTCTCAGTTAGAAAAAAAAATCCGAAGCGAGTTCAGGGGAGGTCACAGATACCCTCTGACACCCCCATCCTTTCGTCCGTACACGGTCGTGTTGTAGACAAACAGTGAGTTAAATGTCTTAAAAAAAAAAGAAAAAGAAAAAAAGAAAGAAAAAAGAAAAAGTAACTATTGTTAAGTTTCCAGAAAGCAGTGCCCGTCAGGTCACGAGAAATTTATTAACTGATATATTTAAAAAGAAGAAAAAGAAAGGAAAATCATTTTTTTTTAAAAAAAAAAGGAGTATTTTAGGAAATTGTGTCACTGGAGCAAATAGTTATCAGTGTCCTTGTCCTATTTACAGATACACTTAAAAATATGTAATTCTTCAACTCTTGGCCGTAGTACCCTTAGAAGACTGAGATAATGTCCCTGCAAAATGATTTTGGAGTTTTGCAAAGGTAATCTGACAGTAGCAAGTAAATAAGCTTCCTTATTAGACTTAATACTTAGGTTAGAACAGTCATATCTCAGCGAAAAAATAATTAAATTTTGCCAGTAACAACTTAACGACTTGAAGTTTCACTATTGCTAGGCGATAAGTTAAATTGTATTAATAGCTAGCGCAGCAGACAAACTGTTCGAGATTCCATCCAAACATGAACGCGAAATGGTAGACCGTTTATGTAGGTTGTAATACTCACAGTAACAATATATAAAGACAAGTTCGATAATTATTAAAAAGGTGTGTATATATAATTGAATTACACGCCAGTGTATCGAGTACTCTTCTTTCTTTGTAAATGAGAAGCTGGAGTGCCAAGTGTCGATAAGTATAGTATTGTAATTTTAGACCGTAATCGAACCTTCAGTTCCTGTACGGTTCCCATTAGTAAACATGTAAAAAGTAATTAAACAGTTGAGAGACTACAATAGTTCATTATCTTAACGTCAGCGGTTCGACTTCCAGGTGCATTCAGGCCGACCAAAAACAAAGATTTCAATTTAAAGTATAACAAATACCAATGTGTATATTTATTTGTTTGTAGTGAAGGTTAGTTTTCATAGCGGGTTCTTACAGTTTTAAATTCATTTTTGATTGTTAAGCATCTTCAAAATAAAATGGAATTTGTATCCTTTAAGTTCAATGACAACTAATTACTTAATGTACAGAGAAAGTAATATTATAAAATAATATGTTGCAAGAGTAACTCTTGGGTTGTACCGTCAAAGAATCCGGTTTGATTCAATTTTTAGGTGCATGTCTTGCAAGGTTTTACAGTAGAAATGTTTGTATTAAATTCCAAGGCAGACGCTTATGAAAATTTCAGTTCTGGTCTTCTAGTAAAACAAAGAAGCCGTTAGAAGCAAAATCATTTAGTATTAATGTAAATGATTGATACATTTCAATTAATGAATCTGGAAGGCTCTCAAAAATAAATAAAGTAATAGTAATAACATAAATTATAGACCTATAGGACTATGCCTTCTATTTAGAAATCGAGTTAGCAGAGTTGTGGAAAATAAATGTTCATTTAATTGAAAAAAATCCCTAACTACCCCTTTCCTAAACAAGAGACAAGCGTAACGATATTTAGAGTTGCGTCATTGCTATGGTCGTTTCACAAAAAGGTACAATAGCATTACAGTCCCTTTGAAAGAAAAAGATAAAATTTACATAAACTATAAATATCAATTAGTTTTGTTACCTTAAAGTGAAAACTGACTTCTATTAAGGCCGCACTGTTAAGATATGTATTGCAATTGTGGTTTGCAATATAGTTTCCGGACAGCGTTCGGCATTACCGATGCTACTTAACCGGCATATTATCACAAGAAAAGAACAATAAATACCTCCTTATTTATTACTTTAACAGAGTATTTCACTAGTGAATTAAAGCTACTGATAACAATAAAAAGAAAATCGCCGTTCTAATTGCAGTGAATACATCTAGGCTATGCACTATTATGAAATTGCGTTCAAGTTGGTTAGAGACTTGTAGATATCTTGCGTAATTATATCAAGTTAAAAACTCTCTAAATTAGTAAAATTGAAATTGCCTTTCTTAAAATAGACTTGATTACATTATAGTATTTAAAGGAGATTAAATAATTAAATAAATAAACACATAAACGTGTCTTGAATAAAAGGTTTCCTATAAACAACGGCACAATAAGGAAGATATAATATGCACACCGGAGCATATGTATTAAAGTGGCCGATTAGAAGTAGATGAACGACAAGCTATTTTATATGAATTTCACATCAACCCCTTACATGATCGCTAGTTTGAGACACATCACAATAAGATTAGATAAGTTTATTTACGATTCTTGCTAGCTTGAATTCTTGGTACAAACTAAAGAAAAATTGCACAGTAAGAGATCCTCTTAGTCTCGTCAGTGAAATAAAAACACTGATAAGTAAAAATGCGAATAGTTATATTCGATGCTTCACCGCGGTATTTAAAAAAATGTGTATCTTAAGTATAATGGGAATTCTTTCCGACAATGTCAATAGAAACATGTTTATTCAAGGCAAAATCATTTGTCGTAGTGTCTTGTAGAAGTCACTCCCTTGTCTAAAGAGGACGGTGAGACTGTCGCTTGAGGTTTGAAAATCATGTAGTAAACTAATCTTTGGCAAATGATTCAATAATCGTAATACAAATTACTATAATAAAATTAAATCGTAATAAATTACTAGACATGAAGAAATAACCTGTCTGGTAGTAAAGGCGCTCTTGAATGTAGTTATACATTTTTGGTTCAGTTTCTTTGACATTGCGTATTGGCGTACCAATGAATAAAGTATGCCGTATGTTGTTCGCGAGAGTTGCAAGTATTCCAGGATTATTGCAAATAATTCTTATTGAAGAGCATTGCGCGTATGGAAATTTTATCAAGATTTTAGAGAGCAAAATATAAGAAATACACTCTATCGCTTGAAAACAATTGGTTCAGTCCAGTGGAAGGATCATGTAATTCTTATCTGTTTCAACTTAATTGTTTTTAATGACATAGTACATGGAGTACTTAAAAAAAAAAAAAAGTCAGGTTGTTTTGGCAGGGTCCGTATACAGTCTTAAGATTTGAACTGCGCAATTCAATGAGAAGGCATGAAGCGAAAAGCCTGCCACGAGGCTTAAATTATATAATAATAATAATGATTTAATGAGACTTTTGAGTACTTTAAGTAGATAAAAACTGTCTTTCTATTTCGTACAGTCGCCATTTTTGTGTGTTCTACAAAAAGGAATTTTAAGAGGGGAATTCAACTACAGAACTAGGACAATCTTGCAGAGATTTATTAAGATTGTAAGAAAAATATTCAAAATGTTCCTATGTAAATCTTACTGCCCTCGATCAAATGTTTGAATTGGTGCAATACATGGTGCTTAAACTGAATTTGTCGTCCTTGTGAAATAAGCCTTGTTAATTAAACAAATCATGACATATTTGGCAAGTAAATAATTACGTTCGCAAAAGGGATAAGTGAAATTTGTCAAAATGAGGTAATTCTAGTAGTATCGACGGACTTGCAGTAAGAGAAAAACTGTGTTCAGTCTGAATGATGTGTATAAGATATTGTTTGGTATCCTAGATAAAAAAGATGTTTAATAATACATTAGTAAAATAAGTAGTAGGACCAGAAAAGTTATATTGTTAAAAACTGAGTAAAGAACAATTGGTTCTAGTGAACTTATCTTGTTTACCTTAAATATCATTTTCGAATGTTGCTCAGAATGAGAAATTTTTGAAACAAAAATAGTCTCGAGAAGGTTGCTGATTTCTTTAATTTCAATCGAAACAGAATATTACAGATTTATCGAATTTGGAAACTAACTTAAAGATATTATTCTTCCATCAAAATGCATTTAAAAGAATTGTTTCTAAAGTACAAAGTTTGTTAAAAGCAGTTCTGAAGGTAAAGGAAAAGTAAATTAACAACAGATAACTAGCATTAAAGATGTATTGAAACAATCCATGAATAATTCTATTTCAGTATACTTAGAGTAGAATTATTATTGCTAGTTGCCTCCAGATATGATTATTGGTTTCTTTTATGTTAAAGATATTGCATTTTTACTTAGTAGCTTGTTGTATGTAATTATACTATCTTTAACTGCTTTGTTTATTCTACCTTCAAAGTCATACGTGGTTTTGAGATCAGTTGAAGCAACCTTCTGCTGAGCTAGCTAAAAGTAATATGAATAATGTGTTTCTACAACTTATTATCGGTTTGATTGTAAATTGTATCTTTCCTTTATAGTCAAACGTTTACATCAGATTGCGAAGCTAAATTACAAAAGAATTTGACAATTCACCAAGTTATAACACAATGCGATTAACTGAGTGTATTTTGGTTACTCTGAAATATAATGAACTGTCATATGTTACTTCTAAAGTCGTAAAAGGAATCGTAGTTCATACAGCGCATGAACAGTACTATGTGATTGTAGTTAGTACCGAAATATTGAAATTAGATGTGGATCGTATAGTTTACGAAATGATTACTGTACAACAGGTATCCAAATATTCCATACTAATATAACTGAAAGAAATATATTCATAATATAGTAATCCGGCTTTAGACGTAAAGCTTACTAGTTACCAAATGTAACAAACAGAAAAATTAAGAAACTGATCAACAGTGTAAGATATTATACGCGGGTGTAATTATTCCACTTTTGGTGACTTACTGGTGGCTAGGAGTATTTTGATTGATTTTATTGTATTATTTTTGCCTCAATGGCGTCTTATTTGAAAAATTGTCGATTATTGCCATAAATATGTATGCAATCATTCATAATAAGTGAGTTTAGTTCTCGTAATGAGTTAAGGCATATCAGTGCATATGCGAAAAGTTAAGTACTGCATATAATTGAGTAAGATGCTTCAAACATTAATGTTGCACCATTTCAAACTGAAAAGGTAAATTATCAAGTATGAAAGGAAGAGTAAACCTGAATAAAACGATATTGTCTACGGAAATTTGTACAGATAACAAATTTCCTCAATTAAGGGGGGAGGGAGATGTCACAGCCGTACATCTTATTATTGTATTTTTTTTCTTTAACTGAATATTATGTGATTGTTATTGTTGGTTAATCATATTTAATTATGCTATGGGATGTTAAAAGGACGGCCGATCTCCCCTTCTTAATTGAGAAGTTACCATTTGTTTATATTATATATATATGTCTGTTTCGTTTATTTCATCTGTTCAATATGTGTGTTTTGTGTGTTCTTAAATCCAAATGATAGGATATTCTCAATGGAAAATTCCTATTAACAGTGGATATTGTAGAAGAGACTTCAAGGGTGAGACAAAGTCAAAGGGGTAATTCAGGACAGGATATGAAAGGTTTTTGGAGATGTTTGTTAGAAAATGGTCACCAGGCCTTACACGTGATGAGAACTTAAGCACTGAATATTAATGTGTCAATTTTTTTTAATATAACAAAAAATGTGTACGAAAAGGGAAAATACTTAGAGACTATGTGCGCACGCAGCTCTAGTGTTGGGTGCACAAAAGGGTGTATATGGAAAGTTAACATTGGTGACCAAAGTACAAAATAGTCATAAGATCTGACGTAAGTTGCAGAAACTTGTCACGTTTTTAGTATTTACTATAAAGGTGATGTGTCTCCAAAAACTGTTGTAACTTGGTAGACACACGTCGTACTGTGTAGCTCGGGAGTCCGTCGGTCAATCTCTTTTTCGGCAATTGTAAATCCAAATTAACCGACGGACTTCAACTGTAACTTTACTTTTTTCTTTTTAACAATAAACTTGGCAAGATAATTCGTCTCTATTATTCAAAGTGTACTTGCACCCCCGGATCTGTCTGCAGCTAAAGATTAAGAGAGTTAATATGTTTGTTGTTTATTCACGTGTGACCGCTCGCATACTGTTAATCCTGAAGTTGAAATTATAAAGTACGTTCCGCTCGCGTACTGGAGCTGCGACAGGTCCTAGGCAATTTGTCGCCGCGTGTAGTGGCATTATTTGCGCCCTAACCTTTTTTTCTGAAAGAACAAATCCTAAAACCCACGATTTTAAGTATGGTAGCCCATCATGATGAACAAAAGGGAGGAAAAGTGCACTCGCACTCACAAAGGCCTAAACACTACAAATACATTCTCATTATGTCTGGTTTTTCTTTAAATAATAATATATTTCGTTAGTAAAAGATAAAGGAAACACACCTGCAGAGGAAAGATGGTAATCCTTTTTATAGAATTCAATATCAAGCTTCAATCTCAATATATCTGTTTGCAATTCCAGTGCAACTGGATCTTTTATCTTTATTTCTTGATTTTCCTTCCACATGTTATTATTATTATTTAAAAAAAAAAAACTTGTTTCCACTTTCAATGATAAGGAACTTGTTTGTGACATATATCTGCAATAAGTTCACAAAGAATTTTCCAGAGGGCATAAGGGATTCCTAGACGTGAAGGTGGTCCAAAGTAGGCAAAAGGAAAGCCTTCACAACACTGAACACGGAATGGTCGATGTCGTAAATAGATATGTAATTTACATTAACAACAAAAATTAGGAAAATATATAGCGTGATAGTTACTCACAATCAGCTTTATACTGCTCCTAGTAATGTTGTGTCACCTGTTTCTTAAATATATACTCACTACATTTAAAAAAATATATCTGGAAGATAGTTATACGTTTTTAGTAGACTGTATTTAAAGGTTGGTCTACACGCTCTGTCTTGGCAACGATTTACCTGCGCAGTTTTAAGACGTTGCAAACAAAATCTTGCAATTCTTGTGTGTCTACATAGCATAGTCTTTTGCTCCGTCTTTGCCACTCAGTTTTGCGAAAGCCAACATGGAGGGAGTATTGCTGTGGTCAACGTTTGCGCTCTGTCTTGTCAAGAGAAATATAATTAGACGTCGTAAATACACGCGACGTTCAAGGTGGTCCCGACATTGGCAAACAGAGTAGCCCTCAATGACGTAATACCAAAATTGTTTCGAAGCAAAACAAAATCCATTACGAAAACACTGTAATGTAATAGTTACCATATTTTGTGAATAGCCCCTTACTACAACCAAAGAGGGGTCTCTGAGGCCCAAAACGCTTTATTTAATTATAAATGAAAAACAAACACTAAAAAGAAAGAAAACACTTTGTATGACCAACGGGGTGAAGCCTGACAATATCATTTTGTTTTCAGATTTATTATCGAATTAGAAATGTTAGAAAAATCTAAAAATATAATTTGTGGGCCTCCGAGACCCCCCTTTGGTATTACTAGGGTTAATAAAGTAATGCGTGTCGATAATCATATATAAAATTGAAAATATTATTTCAGAAAATAAATAAAAGTTGCAGCAACTTCAGAGAAATTTTGCAGTCACCGCAACTCAAAGAAAACTAGTCTTTTGACTTGTGTCGATTTCAAATTGTTTCTGAAGCCGATTCAATTTTTTATTTCAAATTTTCGCACGTTTTTCCACGTCTGTGTACCGAAATTTCTCACGGGGAAAATGACCTGAAATCATTACTGATAGCAAGAGATTTTCTTACCTCTTCAGAGTCTTTAGGATCATCGTCTATGGTCAGTGGCGTATTTAGGATTTTGTTCCGGGAGGGCTATGCTCAACACGTGAGTAAACACTTATATTTTTCCTTTTGGGTGCTGACAAATGATAATGAAGTTTTGCACATAACAAATTTATTTTGGGGCGGGGGGCGCTTGAGCCCGGTAGCCACCTCCTAAATACGCCACTGTCTATAGTGTTCCTAGATTTCCTGGGAGTTTCTTGGCCGCTCAAAAATGCAAGCAAATCATAATATCACAACACTGGCTTGTATATCTGAGCTTCTCCAGCACCGGATCAAATAGACTTGTTTACTTTAGACAATTCCATCCTGTAAACACTTCGAAGAGAATTAATTTTCTTCATAATAGTTTCTCTGTTTGCAGTGCCTTGTCCCGGTCGCTATGTTCTTTTGACTTAACACGTCATAGGCATGGAAAGCTTTTATATAATTCTATAAACTCCGTGAGAAATTGTCTGGAACACTGCCGAAGATCAGCCATCGCTTCCCAATTGTTACGAAAACAGAGCAAATACCTGAACTGAAGACGGAGTGACCGTCTACAGGCTACGATTTGTCTGAACACGTTGCAAATGTTTGTGCTAATTTATTCAGTCTTTTAGCTCCGTGTTCCGTCTTCGTTCAGTTCGGAAAACTGCACAAATTTCCTGTCTACATTCTACGTTTTGCTTGCATCTTAAAACTGCGCAGGCAAATCGTTGCCAAGACGGAGCGTGTAGACCAGCCATAACACTCTTTGTGCCATAACTAGTTGAGTTCACTCTTCTAATGTGTAATGCATATCTACGATTGCATTCATAAATATCGTTATTTTTTTTTTTAAGCTTCAGATTAATGTGTGTCTGGGAACTTATAATTTTGTAGATTAAAATACTTGTTTGAACTTTTGTAATTAAATTTAATGGTAATATTCCTAAAGTCATGTGCAAGCTTTTGCTGGAAAATATGGAAGGTATTGCTTTCTTTTGGAGAAATGCTAATTTCTTTATACAGTATATGATCACCTACAATTCTTCCGGATTACCGATAAGTAAAATAGATGGAATTGTATGAGTGAATAGCAGGGGCGGATCCAGAGGGGAACGATCGCCCCCCACCCAGAACTGGAAACTTTCTTGCTTTATTTATATAAATAATGTCCATCCCAGAGTTTGGAGCCCTTAAAAGTAGCATTATGACAACCCACCGCCCCCCCCCCCCCAGAAGTCGGTCCTGGATCCGCCCCTGGTGAATAGCATACTCCTGTAACACTTGAGTTTGGTAAGATATTACGTAAATGAGTAAGAACTCCCACAACTGGTGATATTTTCTGTGCTAACATTAAGATATGCTTATCTCGTTTCATATTTTCATCCAGTACTAGAGCCTTTCTATTTGAACTGTGCCCCTTCTGGCGCTACTGTCGATGTGTGTGTTCCTGTTCCTCCCTCGAAAAAGAAGGGACAAGTTGTTGCGGCCGAGATCTTTCATTTGTTAGATGCGGAAGCGTTGCCACAATGAATTATTTCACAGGCTTCGCTGTGCACTGTCTTGTTATAGTGCTGCCAAAATGTCTTGAGCCATGGCAAAAATGCGAACTAAAGCTCACACCCTCGACACACCTACGCGTTGAGCCAATAGGAGTTCAGTTGTTGCTAAGCGAGAGAGCTATAGCGAAAGAGAGTGGAATTTCTTCAGCCGATAGCAGCGCTTGGAACGGAAGGCTAGGTGTCAAGTCAATGTGGTATCTCTTTTGCCATTCTAAGTAGCCTACGATCTTCACTCGTTAAGACCAAACGACAGAATGACAAATTGGCAACACGGCTGAGCAAAGGGAGAGTTTCCTCCGTCATAGGGCGGCGGGGGTGGGGCCGAAGTATAGTTCGCATAGTTTCCGAGGGCACACTTAAGATAGATAGTCTTTAGACCTAAGTATTTTACAGTACTTGCTCTGAGTATAGTCAAATCATTTACGTACCTGTAGTTTGCCAGGAATCTGTTTTTTAAATTAGGGCTTGTGATATATTATTAAATATTTCTCATTTTAATGTATACTAGCATATATTACCCGCTTCGCTGGGTTGAAATAAATCATTTAAATGCACACTGATAATGCTCATTTTGGATCATTTTAATGTATATTATCCCTCCTTATCTCCCAAGTGTCAGGGCTGAAAATGGACTTAAACAGCATCAAAAGTGTCACTGTTCATTTCGGCGACCGCAAGAACTATAGATTCAACAGTAGTATCTGTCATTTTTGACTATATATTTCTCCACCCCCATATTGTGGGCCATGGCATCGGAAGTGTCACCGTTCATCTCAGCGACCTCAAAAAATGTGGATTCAGCACTAATATCGGTTATTTTCGATAATTTTTAAATATCTCTTCCTCCCCTCCCCCAAGTTGTGGGTTTGAATTTGGATTTAAACGGGATCGAAAGTACCACTGTTCATCTATGGGATCCAGAAAACTATAAATTGGACATTGATAGTGGTCATTTTTGATCATTTTTATATCGCTTTCATCCCCTCCACCAAGTGGCGGGGCTCATTTTATATTTGAACCGGATCGGAAATGTCACTGTTCATCTGAATGATCCCGAAAACTATGGATTAGACACTAATATTGGTCATTTTCGATCATTATTATATATACCTCCTCCTCGCTGCCCTATATATACCCCCTCCTTGCTGCGACACACGGCATCAGAATTGTCACTCTTAATCTCAGCTACTCCTAAAACTATGGATTCCACACTAATATTAGTCATTTTCGATCATTTTAAAATATTTATCCCCCTACCTACGATGTACCCTCCCCCTCCCCAACTATCAGGGCTGAACTTGGATTCAAAACAGCATCAGAAGTGTCACTGTTTCTCTCATCGACCCCGAAAACTATGGATTAAACACTAATATTGGTCATTTTTGATCATTTTGAAATTTCTCCCCCCCCTCCCCCTCACATTGTCAAAGTGAGTAACCTAAAGTAATTCCTGCCCCTAAACTCATATATGTTGAAAATTTGATCGAGATTGGTTGGGTGGTTCAAAAGTTATTGTTTTATTAGTTTTTATTTATACATCTCCTCCCCTTCTCCTAGAATCTACCGTTAAAGTGAAATATTGGAAATATATTTTCAGATCCGAACCTCAGGTATCTTGAAAATTTGATTGAGATCGGTCGGATAGTTCAAGGTCAAAACGACTCTGCATAAGGCGGATTAAGTTTTATTTATTTTTTTCTATGTCCTTCTCCTCCCCCTCCCCTAAGTTCTACTCTCAAAGTAAATAGCTAAAAACACTCCCAGGCCAGAACCGCATCTACGTTGGAAATTTGATCGAGATCGGTCGGACGGTTCAAGAGATTAAGTGCCTTATGTAGAGTCGTTCTGAAACGTGATTAGTGTCATACTAAAGAGTTCGACTAACATATGTTTCCTGAAGTAGTCAGTTCTTTAGTATCTTGCTAATCATACATCAAAACGACTGTGCATAAGGCCCTAAGAGTCACAAACATAGTCACTTTCAATTTTATAATATATATTTAAAAGTTTTCAATGGGAAAAACGGCCTCATGAAATATAATTATTTCTTTCTGTCCTCTGGATATCACGCCAAGTTCTTTGTTAGTTCCGAATTGATATTTCACCATACCTATAAGCTACAAAACAGAATCAAAACATGACTACAACTTAACATAATTACGTAATCGCTTACGCAATTGTTTACCGAAGCTGCACCGATAAATTGCACAGGGATCTGAAGATAATTTGAATAGGTAAATAGGTTAGAAGTTACAGTTGTTGGGTACGTTTGCCATCTTACTTTTTAATGCAATTGATTTATACGAGAAAGAATTCTCCATTTTCCTCTTAAATGAACGGAAAAGTATACCGTTTGATTTCACTGATTTCTTTACGTCTTATTTAAATATCCATTGTTTCGCAAAAATAAATTCTAAGTACTTATAAATTGACTATTATTTAAAAGTATATTTAAATATATCTGTATCTATATAAAAGTGAAAGTGACTATGTTAATGATTTAATCAGTCTTGAACCACCCGACCGATCTCGATCAAATTTTCAACATAGAAGAGGTTCGGAAATAGGATGGTTTTTACCATTTTACTTTGACGTGTAACTTAGGAGAGGAGGAGGGGAATATATATATATATATATATATATATATATATATATATATATAATCGAAAATGACCGATATTAGTACCGAATCCATCATTTTTGGGATCATTGAGATGAACAATGACAGTTTCGATGCCGCTTAAAGGAAGATATATAAAAATGATCGAAAATGACTATCAGAAAGCGCTTCAGTAATAGTAAAAAGTGCGTGATTAACGGAACATATTATTTTCTTATTTAAATCTAGCGAAGCGGGTAATTGACACTATTATATATAGAGTGGCCCAAAAGTAGGTATACAGACGTGCATCGATCAAGTATGGCATTTTAATTTGTTAATATAATGAATTTATTTGCTTTGGTTTGTTCCGAGTTTAAGGTATAAGTGAAAATAAATTAAGAACAGATGATAAAGAAACTAAGTCAAACCCTGTGTGGATAACAGTGAGTAAATGATATAAAATTCCATAATTTGATCAGTACAGAATTGTATACCTACTTTTGGGCCATCCTGTACATAGCAATATTATATATATTAGCGATTATAGACTTAGCAGCAATACTTGACTTTTGAAGTTTTGCGTTGCGATATATTCCACTTTTTTTTTTTTTTTTTTTTTTGCTAAGGTTGGGACGGAATAAGGCCCCAATTCATGCCGCATTTATTACTGAAATATGAAGAAAATTATAGTAGACACTCTTACTAACTCTCTAAGACATCTCATCCCTAAGTCTAAACTACTCCTAGAGAACTTAGACTAGTTTCAGATGGGAGCATTTATCGTAGAATTTCTCGTATCACATGTGCTGCCAAAAATCTCGTATAATATTCTATGGCATCGAAAGTATATGGTGCTTTTACACGGTAGCATTTTGATAAACATCTTGTCGTAACGTAGCAAACAAATCAGTGGAGAAGAGCGCAATTTATGGCTCCGAAACTAAAGCATGAGATAGCTAAAGCGGTTGTAACAACAGTTCTCACCGGTTATATTAAAAAACGACAACCACAAAGAAGTATGTGGGCACAGAGCATCCCTACTCCAACTCATTTTTCTTTATTATAATTCAATTTTCCACACAAAGAGCATTGATATTTGGCACAAAATCTTTCGCTTCCTATAACACATCACGGCGCTGCAATCGGACCAGAAATACCGGGGAAAATGCTACGAAATAGAGCAGGTTCTATTGACAAGAAATGCCATAGAATATGCCATGGCATGGGAAATGTTATAGCTTTGCTACTTTACACGGTAGGATATCGATGACACAATTTTTGCTACGATAAAATCCTTCCGTCTAAAACTAGCGTAAGTAGACTAAACTACTCCTAGAAACCACTTACATCGTATTGTAATTTTATTAATAGAAAATATAACTTATGACAGTGGCGGCCGGTGGTTTGTGGTTTAGGGTGTTGCAGTACGAACGATCGGAGACAGAAGATATAAAGTAGACTCATTGACTAATCAGCATAAATTTAGATGCAAATCCTATGTGACATGTTAAATTAAATAAAAATCTGTTTTTAAAAAATAAAAAATGCAGAACATTTAATCCGATTAATCACTTTATTTAATTAGTAATTTCATTCTTCTCTCTTTGATTGGAACAAATCTGCCTAATACATGCTGGCTGAACTTTAGTATTCTTATTATCAGGTCTTTTTCGATGGAAAGCATAACCAATGGTGATAACCTTTCTTGGGACATTCAATTTCTTGAAAGTGTCAATTCTTTTTGATGTGAAAAAGAACTTTTCTTCTTTTACTGACGCCATAGGTACAGTTAATATTAATTGCAGAAGCTTTGTAGATTTACTAAATATTTTTTCTAGATTTTTGTGAACAATTCATTCTAGCAAACTCAGTCCCTGACAGTGATCCGAATCCCTCTTCAGTGTAGACTGAAGACAGTTCGTAGCAGAGATAAATGTTATAAAAAAAAATGTACATTGAACACGATTTGTTCACAATTTATTTAGGAAAATTTCAAATAAATTGTGGAAATGTACCTAGTGCATACAACATTACTGCCATAAGGTGTCCTGTAAACTTAAACCGTTTTTTTTTTTTTCGAACACTCTTCTGAATTGCACTTCGCTTGTTTTGTCTAAGCCTTAATTGTAAGTTTTTCCTCAGTTGAAAGCTGGGCAATTTTTTTTGTAAGTTATTTACAGAAGTCATGATATGCAATTCATTCAGAATTTGTAGGTTATGTACAGAATTAAAGCACACACAACAAAATTAAATCTAATAACTAATAACCAAAACAGCTGATACAAAAGAGATACTATTGTGCTGCCAAAATGTCTTGAGCCGTGGCAAAAATGCGAACTAAAGCTCACACCCTCACCCACCCACGCGTTGAACCAATAAGGGTTCAGCTGTTGCTAAGCGAGAGAAAGCGAGTGGAATTCCTTCAGCCGATAGCAGCGCTTCCAACGGAAGACTAGGGATCAAGTCAATGTGGCATATCTATAGTATATGAATTGCGAATGTCACATATTCATACATAGGGCTGTAAACTGGCCGGCTTTTTATTGGCCTGGCCGGAAAAATTGATGTTATTTTGATTAAAGCCGGTGACGGGTACAAACTGCTCACCAGCCCCTTTATAACCGTTTTTTTTTTTTTTTCAAATTTGTATCTAGTTCGAAGTATAGATACTGAAAAGTAGCTGTCATTCTGTAAACTCAAAACTGTTACCTTTCACCATGTATCAACGATTAATATATTTTGTTCACCTGTTTAGAAAATTTTAGAGAGATGACAGGGACTGTATCAGGGAAAATTTGAAACTTACTTTCAAGGAATTTTATACATTTATTAAGAGTGGAAAAGGGCTCCTTAAAGCAATTTCCTATAGTTGAAGTAGAGACTATATGTTTAAAGAGTGAATTTCAATTTCCAAATCCAAAATTGTCACGTAAAGATTATTATACTTTTGTTCACCTGTTTCGATAATTTTAAAGCAATGGTAGTTACTGGTAAATACAATAAATTGATCAATGCCGATTGATCAATTTCAGTTTCTCATTTATAGCACAATGTATCTATTAAGGTTATTAGTGAATGTTCTAAGGACATACAGAATATATGTGTTAATGCACTTTCGTTCACGATAGTACATTTCCTTTCCATGGATAGGTCCGAACAGAGATACTTCACGCTGAGACCTATATCACAGAGAATTTTGAGGAAGTGTCGGTTCTTTTTATTTTACAGAGTTGGCAACCCTATTCATATATCAACACACACAAACACTTGTGCGTAAAAGAAAAAAAAGAACTACATTCCAAATCATCCGTCTTGGTTGTTACGCAATGCACGATGAACACAATATACTTCCACATGAGGCGAAACAATGTTTATCAACGTTCTGGAAAACAACCTTGAAACCCGCCAGATATAGGAACAACATGGTATCTGGGAGGGGTCCAAAGCATTTGAGGAAGGTCCAATACGTCTACGTAATAACGAACCTGTCTTTTACTGTACCCGAAAAGATAAGTAATTCTTAATTACTGTCACCTATATTTTTAGAAAAAATGATAGAACGATTATTTCTATAAGAAAAGAAAGAGTACATGATGAGGCGTAAAATAAAATATTTAGCTTACATCAATCATTTCTCTGTGAAACAAGTATAGTTCGTTAAGAAAGTTTACAAATGCTAGTCGAGTTTCGAAATTTTGGGGAGGTCCGGACCCGGTGGACCCCCCTCGTGGCTACGCCTCTGAGCATTGCAAATTCAATGTATCGTTCCCCACCATACAGTTCTATCAAGAGTATAAAATATACTTATTTTATAAAAGAAATATGTATATACTAAAATACTATCCACAGAGGGGTGGGGGATTCTGCATATTGACTTATTAATATTTGGTTCACAAATTACTGTAGAAGAAATTTTCATTATCTATATAAGCTAAGAATTAACTTGTAAATGCGGATCTACTTCATTTGATTTCTGCTCTACTATATATTTTCTTTTTTATTTTGTAATTCTGCTATCACTTTTTTAAATTGTCATTATATTGATTTGCTTCAGTATTAGTACCGTAATATAAAAATATGAATGAATAAAAACGAATTCCATTTGTTAACTGCTAGTGAAATAAAATTTAGAAATCTTATTTAGCGCAAAAAACCTTCTCGTTCACTGGAAACCGTGCTGTGTTGCAGAAGCACTGCAACGACCAGACCCTTTAACTTCTGAGATAGGGGAAAGGAGACTTAACATTTGCTCCAATTCCCGCGCTGAAGGAATCTGGTCGTTGCATGCTCGCTGCAACACAATATAAATTAGGGACTCTGTGACGGATTATTTTTCGCTTTTTAAAATGGATTAACGGAACGGACAGTTACAGAAGTAAAAAATATGTTATTTAAAGTATATATGGGAGTATTAGAAAGTATTTTTTCTGTTCTTTACTACTATTGCTAATAATATTTTTTTCTTGAAATACTTTGGTCGTTGCGCAACGCTGCAACACTAACATTAGCCGCCACTGACTTATGAACAACGTCGTCTAAAATATTCCTGAAAAAAATGTCCGAAAAAAAAAGAAAAGAAAGAAAGAAAGAAAGAAAAAAATATTTACGCTATACTATGAGTTCTTAATGAAATTTATTTATGAAATATGAACAGAATCCTCTGAGTCCTTTGTTGAAAAAATAGTCAAATAAGAATTTCATCCCTCAAGACTATTCCTTCACTACTCCTTCGGTAAAAAAAAAAAAAAAAAAAAAATCTTATAGGGTTGGAATATATATATACAAAACTAGCAGCGTTCACCCCGCTTCGCTGCGGTCACCCCGGAACGCAATAAACTTTGTTACTTAGATAATTTTTACTTTTTCGCTTTCAAGTGATATGATAAAAACCATAGAAGATTGCAGTAAATGTTAACATTATATCGCCTGTCATTTATGTTAACCCGCCCCGCTTCGCTGCGGTCACCCCCGAACGCAATAAACTTTGTTACTTAGATAATTTTTACTTTTTCGCTTTCAAGTGATATGATAAAAACCATTATAACGCCTGTCATGTATGTTAACCCGCCGAGTGACACGGTCATGCGGGTTGCATATAAATACGTTTATTTTTATACCTATGATGAACTAACAAAGGATTTGTACGTAATGGACACCTGAATGGTCAATTATCTCAAGACACTGGTAATTGAAAATTAAAGTGATATGATAAAAACCATCTAGGGTCCAAATCCTAATAACCCCCCAAAAATAAAAGAAATTGGTTCAGCCGTATTAGCGTGATGAGCGGACAAAGGATTTGTACGTTCTCTTTTATATATATAGATTATTAGACCGTTTTCGACAAAATATCACATTTTGATCTTTGAATCTCTAGTAGATTGTTCTCATTTTTGAATTTTTTTTTTAATCCAGAGGATCTTATAAAGTTCTTTCGCCTTATGCAGAGTTCTTTTGACGTATTATTAGCGTCATACTAAAGGCTTGACTACTGTAGGAAACATGTTAGTCGAACACTTAAGTATGGTACTAATCACACGTCAGAACGACTCTGCATAAGAACCAATCCGCCTTATGCAGAGTCGTTTCGATATATGATTAGCGTCATACTAAATGCGTGACTACTACAGGAACCTTATGTTAGTCAAACTATTTAGTATAGCACTAATCACGTGTCAAAATGACTCTGCATATGGCCCCTTAAGTTTAAAAGTTAGTCTGGATACACTGAACGATATGATTTCTAGATGAATGTGCGGTCAAGCATACAACTAAGGTCTCATTCCGTACGTAACGCAGTGTGAAATTTGATTTTAATTTGAAATAATTGGCATACCAGTTATAATTGCTTAGTGCATTATTTGCGTTCCGTTGCGAACCGCAAAGTTTTGCGAAAACCCATACGGAGTAATGCTCCTGGACGAACAGATGGATAGATATCCGAAAGTTCCTTCTGTGACATGTAAGGACCATCGTGAAAGGTGTTGAAATTCGAAGTTTTTCACGATTACCATACTTTCTTCTATTTTCGCTTACAGTAAATAATACTACTAATTATAATTCTGGACATAAATCAATGTGCTCTGAAGCCCAGCTCAACAACTTTAAACGCCAATAATACTCTGGGCAGAATGCAGCGAAAACTAATTTATGAACATGGGGCTAAATTATTTTTAGTCGATAATAGTAAAAACAAACAATTTCTAGAAAGTGTTAAATTAGAAAATTGTGTATGTAGTGGTCCAAGGTATGGAAGAATCCTATTAAAATTGAAACGATGTACAAAATGTAAACTTAAAGCCTGTAGATGTGATATGGGAGACGGAGGCATTTGAAATGCACGTTTAAATTGCTAAAAGCACCACATTTCGAAAAACTGTTTACAGTGATTTTGTCAGTGTTCGTAGTTTTTCGTAGGTAAATTTAGCAAAAAGGGAATTTTTCGAAAACAAAACAACAACGAAAATCGAGTGAGATTTTCGCGCTGACTGATTGACCAATAAAATGCTTAAATTTTTCTTTGTTTTTTCAGAAATAAACCAATGCAAGAGTAATCAGTAGCGTAGCTAGAACTTTTGTTTGCGGGGGGCCTTAATGTTGACCCCCCCAGACCCATGTTGTGGAGCACGACATTGGAAGTGTCACTGTTCATCTCACCGTAGTGGATATCATAGTGGATATTAGTAGTAGAAATTCCTAGTCGATATCGTCGTGTCCAATGACGACACCAGCTATAATTTGGGAGGCCGACAGAGGGAGAGATTTTTATGCGGAAGTTATTATTATTACTATTATTTTTGAGTATTGAGGTGGATAGTTTAATAGTACTTGATCTACATCTGGGGACAGAGAAGTGAGCGAAGGTTAGCCATCGGGGACGCTCGCCCCCTTGCTCTCCATCTGGCATCGTCACTTACTGATTGTGTTCATGGATTTTCTCGGAGTTTTCCCATTTCCTCCACATTATCATTCTTTCAGTTCGATCATCCGTCTCCTCTAGCCTCAAGAGCTTAATCATAGGACATTTAAGAATTCTTTCATAGAAAGGCACTTAAGGTTTAAGTTCGGCAGTTATGTTTTTAGGTAAACGAAAAATGAATGGTATAGAAATAATTATTAATACTTAATATATGATGGGCCACGGTGGCTAAGTGGTAGAATGTTCACCTGTGGCGCGTGGGGTATTGGGGCGTTTACACTTGGTCGATTTAGTCGCACGACTAAATGGACTCGCTGCATTTGCCACTAAATCGAAGCAACTAAGCCGAATCAGATCGATGGATGTGTTCAATTATTTCAACCACAGAAAATAGAACGTCTTTCAATTCAGTTGCCAGTCGATTAGTCGCCTTCGATCAACAAGCGATTAAGTTGAAGTCCCGTTTACACGGTCGATTAAGTTGAAAGTGACGTCAATTCAACTGAATCGAACGCAAATCGACTAATTGTAAACGTCCCATTAGCCTTGATGGATAAATGTGCGATGTGAAACTAAAAAAGAAAAACTTATACGATGTAAGTATAGTTCAACGTTTTTTTTTTTTTTTTTTTTTTAGTATATAGTACAAATGTACCATTGATAAAAATATCCAAACACAGAGGGCCAGTTGTCCCCTGTCCTTCCCAAATGACGCCTCGGGATGTAGTTATGCATTAAATTATACAGAATAATGGACCAAAACACGGAAGTGACCTTTTAAACTTTACTCTTCCCTGTGTTAAATTTGCTTCTGATTACCGTAAAGGATTATGAGAACTATGTAAAATTCAGTGCATACAGATTTTATGTAATTTTTGTACTAAAATGCAGTTTTTATACTCTTTAATATTTTAGAGAGTGAGAATTCAAGGTATAGGATTGCAATGTGTTTGTTTCTTGGCACATGGGTGTTGTCAGTTGCGGTTCGTGGAAAGAACGTGTATGACAAGTTCATCAGTTCCATATATACCTACATCTGGTATCACTGTATGCCGTCAAGCAGACGAGATTTCCAATAAAGTTTCAATTGAAGCAGCTAAATTGTTAACATTTACATTTCAGTACTAATTATATATATTATATCAAGCTGTTTATATACTCTATTAGAATAAACTTACCTTTTAGATATTTGTAAATATTGTGCAATTTGTTTGCTTGTCTTCAAGTATGACCACTGGTAACACTGCGTGGATCGTATGTCGGCAGCAGCCCGGGAGTGGAGTGTGCATGCGTGTGAATTACTCAGTTCAGAAGCTAGGACCTGTGTACTTCGTGTAATATTGTTACCGAATATTGCATTGTATGCAGTTGTTTGAGTGTTTTGTCGTGATCTTGTCTAATTTTTGTACCTGCTTTGACGTTTGTATCGTGTGTAGGAAGATAATTGTGCTGTTCAGCACGGAAAACGTGGGATTACCGTAGAAATTCATGCGAATTGTATTAAGCAAGTGCACGATAAATTTTCTGCATTATTCAACTAGAGAAGCTGTTTACTTCAAGCTGTATGATAAATTTGTGTTCTTGTAGATTACACAGTCTGAACTACCAGAAATAACCAGTTTTGCTTGGGACGGTCCCATTTGCATTTATTAGCCTGTAAAGACTATACTGTTGAACAGATCTCTGAAGTCGTATCACGATGTTGTTACTTGATAAATCATATATTTCAACACAACTCCCTTGCTGTATGATTTCTAATCTTCAATTATTGCCATATAAGGCTGTATTGTGAAGCGCTATTACTCAGGTTTCCTGCACTAGAACAATTTCGTACTATATTCTCTTGGAAGACAGATATGTTAGTAGTCATATGTGTTTGAATGATTTTTATTTAAAAGAATATATCTTGTATCTACACTTAATAAGACTGGAAATAGACGACCTGGTAATGTCACAGATAATATTTTGGAGTAAAGAAATGTTCTACAAAAAGAATGAAGTCATATGGCACCGGTCTGGTTGGAAAAAGCCAGATCCGGGGGACTGACACAGGCTTTTTGGAGCATCACCAGACTGATTAAAGACTACCGGTAGTATTTTGTATGAGATATTAGTAAAAAACTGTCAAAGAACCTGTAAACATAGTGACGTTACCAGTGTTTGCTGACATACAGCTACATAAACCTAGTCAAGTGAAGTTTGGTGTGTGTGATACTGTGGAACAGTATTGATAGTAATTTATTTTTTTCTGTAAGAACTTATGGATTTGCACTTTTTCTGCGAGAAGTGTTGGTTTAAAGAAAGATCTCAAGGATATTTGTCCGCTATAAATGAATCCAGAGCTTCCATTATGAAAAAATCTCATTACAGTATTCTTTGTAATTTTGTACTGTGGTGATCAAGGAGGGTGCCCTATAAAGACTATCAAGTGAACAATATATCTTCTAGTCTAGTCAGTTTCTTAAATCATGCACGCTACTCCTAAAAATATTAAGCTGGGTTTCCAGCGCAATGCATACTGTCGAGTATCGTTCGATAACCAACGTGAAAGATTTCAAGAACAGAATATAAGATTGTTAGGTAAGTGCCAAAGGTTCAGCCATATCTCTTTCATATTTTCTGTTAGATTCATTGGACACTTGTCCGCATAATTTGCTACACATGACTGTGTTGTTTTTCTCTTGAAGGGTGTAAGATGTTTTAGAGTTAGACGGAAAATAGATTTTAAGATATTCGTAAATATTCTTATGGACAGTGGGAAATTAAAATTCCTGCATAATGTTAAGGAAATAGATCTTGATTTTTAAGTAGGTAGTCTTGGGCAAGGTTCTAGATTACTGGTCCCCCTTCCCATTGAGCAGTAATAAAGACAGAAAACAAAGTGCCCTACGGGGCTCTAACCCGCCTTCACTCGCTAACAGTCGTTCGGCAATACTGTATAAGTTAAATGTATGAACTTTAGTACAGAAAGAAACCTACCCAGCTACTAATCTACATGGGGGACCAGTAATCTAGAACCTTCCCGTAGTCTTGTACAGCGGAATGAGTAATTTTATTCCTTGATTACTTGTAATTTGAGAGTTTCTTGTAAGTTATGCCTTTATACAAACTGAGTGCAGTTAAGCTTCAGTTCTTCTGTTTTTAATTAGTTGAATAGCAAATTTCAGAAATTATGTATTAGAATCATCCTGTTTACCTGTCAGAGAATACGTAGTTTCCTCCCAATACTTGTAAGATTTCACCTAATTTCCGGAATAGTTAGACTTACTTAAAATATATATAATTCTGAAATAATTACACCGATGTAATTCTGAAATAATGCACCTAACTTATGTGGAAATAGGTGTATACATGTTGTAGGCAGTAGAAATAGCATGTAGAGATATTGATATCATGCCTTGCACTAAATTATTGCAGCATGCTGTAAAACTGATATATTTTGCTTATAGACATCAATTGACGTACGACGAATATCAAACAAACTTCTTTCGGTTAAACTTTACAATACACGCTCCAGCTGTGCATCGATAAGTAGGGCCGCTTTAAAAGGTATAGTACAGTAGGGTAAGGTAGGATAGAGTAGAGTAAGATAGGCATAAATAGGGTAGGAGTAGAAACGGGTTAGCTTAAGGTTAGACAAGTTTTGATCCATTTTCATAAAATTAATAGTGTTTTTTCTCGTTTCTGTGTGAATATACCAGCTGGAGCGGGCTTTGTAAAGTTAACCCCTTCTTTCCATTAATACGGTACTTTCTTATGTTTATTTACCGCAATAGTTTCGAAAGGATCCTCTGTCACTTTCGGAGATACTGAAAACTTAAATTGTTAATTCTGGTGTTATTCAACACTGAGCTGTCTGGATGGGATCGTTAAATAACATCAGAAAATGCGAGTTAAAATTAATAATGGGTGTTTCAAATACCATCGAAATTGACTGAGAATCCTGTCGAAAATCTCACATTTCTTACATACACACCAGGGTTGGCAAAAACCATGGTTTTTATTGACCCCCCCCTCAAACAAAAAAACGCCTTTTTTGTTTAAATAATTTGCTCTATGTCTTCATATCATATATATGGACAGAAATAAGTTTGTTTCGCCTTGGTGTCATTATGCAATAACCGGGTTATGCTGGAAGGGGTCACATAAGCTCATGTTATCCGGAATCAGTTTTTTTTAATATATATACTATATATATATATATATATATATATATATATATATATATATATATATATATATATATATATATATATATATATATATATATATATATATATATCAGTAACACCCTTGCTTTACGATTGCCACGAGAAATATTGAGTTGTGACACATATTCGTTGTAATTTTGTGATTAATTTTCATAGTTGGTAACATTGGACAATGGGGTATGGTGGCTCTGGCAGAGCAATCACTGCTAGTGCAGTGGGTTTTTGGTTCGATTCCAGGACCGTGTAAGTTTGTGGTGATTAATTGCATGTGAGAAATCGGTTCCTCAATTTTTTCCCCCGCACTAACTTGTAAAACATTTTAAAATTTCCAGGACTATCATTTCTTCCATTTGTTGAAAAAAATGGAAGAAATCGTTGTACGGGGAATATAAAACCATATAACGTAGAATATGCCAGAAAAATTTAAAACTTACGGAAAATAACTTTATGATCTCACAACCATAATTACGAGTTAGAAATCTGATCTGTAAAAAAATTGATACTGACCTGCTTAAAGTAGTTCTAACCAGACGATTATAAGCCCGAGGCTTGGACAACGTTTTATTATTTACTGGATTGCTAGAAGAGAAAGTTTCTTTATGAAAAACAAAGTAGAATAAACATTTTAAAAATATATAGATCACGTAGGTTTTACATGAATTTTTATTTGCGCTGCTGCATTCATGCCAACATCGGCAAATTTCACCTTAATATATGAGTAGAAAACAATTTACTCGTGGAAGTAAACAGATTTCATTTTTATAAATAATAATAATAATAATAATAATAATAATAGAAGCAATAGTAATAACGTAGATACTTAGAATGGAAACATAAGTAGCAATAAGGTAACTACTACTACATTCACAGTTTTCAAAAATACTTTATTAGTCGCCTCCTCTGAAAAGAAAGAGAAGAATTAAGGTACGGTTACGTTGAATAATTGATAATTTATGATACGTTAAGGTTTTCATGTTGTTTACGCAAGTTATGTATAATAAAAATACGCCATAAGGAAAATCAAAGATAGCAACCAGGGCCTAGAGTTGAACGGCATTCACCAGGTTATGGCATATGCTGATGATGTAAATTTAATAGGGGATGATAGGAGAACAGTAGAAATAAATGCAGAGATATTATTAAACGCTTGCAGGGACATGGGTTTAGAAGTAAATGCAGAGAAAACTAAATACATGGAAGTGCGTCGGGACCGTAATACGGCAAATTGTGGAGGCGTTAAAATATTAAATAATACTTTTGATAAAGTGGATACTTTCAAATATTTAGGATCAATATTAACAGACGAAAATTATATTCACGAAGAAATTAAATGTCGACTAAAAGCAGGGAATTCGTGTTACTATTCGGTTCAAAATCTCTTGTCGTCGCGAATTCTGTCGAGGAATTTGAAGCTTAAAATATATAAAACGATAATCATGCCTGTTGTTCTGTATGGTTGCGAAACATGGTCGCTTACTCTGAGGGAAGAACATAGACTGAAAGTATTTGAGAACAGGATCCTGAGAAGAATATTCGGACCCAAGAGGAACGAGAATGGGGAATGGCGGAAGCTTCATAACGAGGAACTACATAGTTTATACGGTTTACCCAACATTGTTAGGGTCGTCAAGTCTAGGAGGCTTAGGTGGGCAGGTCATGTAGCTAGAATGGAAGAAAGTAGAAACGCTGTCAAAGTCTTGACTGGTAGACCCATAGGAAAACGACCATTAGGAAGACCTAGGCGCAGATGGGAGGATAATATTAAGATGGATCTCGCAGAGATAGGAATACAAAGTAGAAACTGGATCCAATTAGCTAAGGATAGAAGTCAGTGGAGAGCTTTTGTGAACGCGGCACTGAACCTCCGGGTTCCATAGGCCATAGAGTTAGTTAGTTAGTTAGTTAGTTAGTTATGTATAATAAAAATAAAGTAAGTTTTTATGTACATTGAATAGTAAATAATAAAAAAATAAGACTCAAAGTATGTAGAAACTTTCAGTTTCTTTATTATTGATAATTCGTATTTTATGGGTTGTTTCAAATTGTTTTGTAAACGTAGTTACGTTGGTACCGATTAGTTTCCATGCTAGTATATGCATCTTATTTATTTTGTGTATACCTGATTTTTATGAAACATAAATTACTATAGTTCCAACGGTGAAGTACTTTCTGCTAGAAATGCAAGTATTTTTTTTTAAAAAAATTGATGCAGCAGTGCAAGCGTGATCTATAATTTTCTTATACTTCGTTGTTTTTGTGTTTCGTTCTATCAAAAGAAGAAATTTTGTCCATTCTGAAATTGCAGTTATAAAGGACATCATCTGACCCTCATTCTAAAACCGAACAGTTGACGGATAGCCAATGTACACTCATGTCCAAAATGATTGTCGCATATCTATAACTGTCTTCTTGTAAGAATATCATGTGCTAATGATTTTGCAGGGTACTTTTAATACTGATACTATGTTTATAATCGGGAAATGTATAGGAAAAGAAGTATAAATACGAAAATTAGAATGAGTAAAACAAAACGTTGCTAAATGGACAAGGAAGTTTTATTTTCGTTTTATTGTTCTTATTTACTGCTCTTTCGACATGAAATTTGCCACATACATGTCTTTGCCGATTATACACATACTAACAAGAAATACCAGGCGAATTCGTTATCAAATTATATTCCTACAGCAACATATTTATAGACATGCGACAATAATCTTGTACATGAATGTACATCCAAAATATTCGTGTGGTTTGGAGCACATGGAATAAGTCACATAATATTCATATAATGATTGTCAGCGCACTGTATCCAGTTTGTGCCATACTCCACACGAAGCATTTTATAAATATTTTTCTCAACTTGTTAGTCAAGGACAAGAATAAATACTGTTCTGAAATACTGTTCCGCCTCCTCCTCCTCCTCCTCCTACTACTACTACTACTACTACTACTACTACTGGTACTGTTATTACAAAGGTGAGTCATAATTTCCGCAGTATTTCCACAATCCAAATAGCAATCGCGTGTATAGGCTGTGATCGACCGTAAGTACGAGATCAAACTCAGCAGTAGCAGTGTGGCAAGTGAACGATTTATCACGGAAGCCGCCACTTCCTCAGTATCTTCGGTCGGTTTCTAACGGTAGTGACGATAAGTACTCAAGAACGTCTGATACGTGAACTGCTGAGAGTTCGAACTTGGGCATAAAATGCAGCAACAACCCAAAAAAAAATTGTCATGCGGAAGGACAAGGTGCAGTGAACCACAGCAGAACAACTCGTTGGTTCCGCAAATTCCGTGCAGGTTGTAAAATTGTCGATCAGTCAAGGTCCAGCTGCCCCAGGGTAACAGATTTTGAGGTCGTACGGCATACCATTTAGGAAAATACATCGACCAGCACACGACGATTGTCAAACTAACTCTGCATGTTTCAGTCTACTGTAGTGCGTCACATTTACGAACTCGAGAAGACCATAAGGAGGTGCCGCATTGTGTCACACAGTTGCAGACCCAGAGGAGAGTAGATATATGCTGATAACTCGTGCAAAATCGTGATGTGAGTTTCCTAAAACAGTTTGTCACATGCGACAAAAAGTAAATGTTTTTGCTAAATCCAATATGTGCAAAATCAGTGATTGAGGAAGGCCCATCTTCCAGAACCGGTTGTCAAACAGGGCTGTTTCGATCATAGCCATACTCCGTATGTGGTGGAACTACAAAGGAGTGATTCACTTCGAGTTCCTTCCTAGTAGTCGTACCATCAATGCCAACCTTAATTCCAAGCAGTTGGAGCGGATATATGCTGCACTACTCTAGAAATATCCTGCGTTGATTAACCGAAAGCTCGCTCTACAGTAACAGGATAACGCAAAACGCGCACTCGGATGGAAAAATACAATAATAATAAATACAAAATAAAAAAAAAAAAAATAAACAAAAGCACCCGGCATATAGTTGTCACTGTTCATTTCCTCGGATGATCTGTTTCGGTCCATGGAGCAGTTCCAGAAATCATGATGCTTCACCAACTAGCAGGAGATGGAAAGAGCAGTCAGTGGCTGACTACTTTGCCTCGAAGGGCAAGATGTGGTATCGACTAGGGATGGCCACAAAGTTCCGGTTCCGTTCTCGGAGATCTGGTTTTCAGAACCGGTTCCAGACCTTGATCCGAAGCCCCAAAGACCCGTAAAGGAGGCACAAAGTTCACTTTCAAAACACTGCAAAGAGGACCATGCGCTTATGTTCTCCCCACCCAGACCCGCTTGTGCCCACAGAAAAAAAAAATGGTCCACCAGTGGGTGTTTAGCCAAATCAGTTGGCCAGTTTGCCTGTTTAGCCAATGAGTTTACCAGTTACCCACTTTATTTAGCCAAATAAGACAAGCGGCCGCCGCCTGGGCGCAAGCCTGTCGATTCCACCATTTCATTTAGCACACTGTTCACAACCTGCCAGCAGCTCGGGTTTAGCGTAGGGATGGTCACAAATTTTAGGTTCCAGCGGAACCGGTTCCAGACCTGGATCCGAAAAACCGGATCCATTCAGACCCGAAAACCGGTTTCACCTGGAAGATAGCTGCAAACAGTGCAGCACGAGAAGTTGGTTATGTTTTAAATGTTAACGTACTTTCAATATACTAAATACAGATATATTGAGTACCAGAATATTGGAAGACGTGTGACTCTTCCTTGTACGCTTTTTTGTATCAATTTTCCAGATTTAACGATTTTAAGTGCCTTTTTCAGCGTCTTGTGGACCACTCTGGTATCTGAGATTACTATTGGCATAAATTTCACATTTTTGCTGTTCCATTGTTGCATCAAAGGATCCAGTATATTTCAATCAAAAATTTTTCTTGTACGCCTTACCTGGAGAACTAAATATAGCGTAGCCAAATCCAAACTACAACTTAACTCAGTATGATATGCCTATTCCGTAGAAAATACGAAAACTTGATTTGGGGACCGTTCAAAAAATTTTTGGCTCGTGATTAAAGATCCAATATATTTCATTCAATCAAAAATTTTCTTGTTCGCCTTATATCTAGAGAACTACATATACTGTAGCCAAAACCAAACTATCACTTAACTCAGTATGATGTGCTTATTCCCTAGAAAAAACGAAAACTCGATTTAGGGGCCGTTCAAGAATTTTGTGACCCCTGATCCAAAAACTAATTATTGGCCAAGAGTGCAATCTTTTATTTTTTAATCATTTCTAAAATTCGTGTCTTGTTTTCTGTTTTCGGCTAATTGTTTGTACTTTCCTATTTTTCTCTACACTTTCTGCATGTTGGTTGATGTTACGATATATTAGATGTATCTAAATCTTTTTTATCTTTGCTTACTACTGTATTGTTTGGTCTGCTGTGATATAATTCTTTGTCAGTTACTATCGTTCTGTTCCCCATAGCAGAACATACCGCGATCTGCGATGTGATCGCAGAAAATTTGCCGCGCCTGTGCAGAAAAATTGTCAGAGAGAAAAAATAGCCAACAGAAAAGTATAAAAGCATGCCTGCGATGTGCAGATGTTTAAAATGCACGGACTACTTGTATAAATATAGTTTGAACTGTTTTTTACGTCGTGTAAAGCGTATTTTTAACAACCAGAAATGTTTCTTCTGCTGGAACTGAAGATTGACGTGATTTTATAATATTATAAATCTGCTTACCGCTGAAGCCTTGTTTACCATGCTTCATGTAACGCTGTAATAAATACGTGATAGTATGATCTTGATTCTTTTATTTTGGAATTCCTGCAGAAAATTTTTGACTTACAAAATTTTATCGCAGAAAGAGAAAGGAAGTTCTGCCATCAGGGTTCTGTTTCATTAATTCTTGGCAAGAAAAGAATGGTGTGTTTGATTTGTAACTAAAGAGTTGGCGTATTAAGTGAAATAGAAAAGCTATTGCAATTGAAAACTACTTATAATCAATAGCATAGTTTCTCAAAATACAGAATGTCTGTTAGCTTTGCAGTGAGTAGCCGTACAAACATTAAAATTGACAATCTAAAGAAAATGCTCATTTATCTCTGTCTTCATGGGAACCATGGACCATTATCTCCTCTAGGTAAAATCCATCGTGTGTTTTTCTCCCGAATACTTTTCTTCGTAAAATTTCAAATAAACAGTTTTGCGTACGAATCAGTTTGAGGCAAATGTGTTACGTGAAGTTGGTTCAAGATTATTTCTGTTGTCCTTTTATCGTGCTAAATAGTAGAGCAGGCAACCCAAATATTTATACTTCTCACTTTTAATTTCGTTCAATCATCCAAATATTCCTTCTTTTTACATAACAGTTAAGTTACATGACTATATAAAGTTTGTATTGAGTACTAAGTGATCATTATCGTATTTGCTTCATTCCTGTATAAATGTACAGCTGCTCTTTCTAGACATGCATCTTTGACGTAATACAAACATTTGCTCTATTCTAAAACATACTAGAGAGAATATAGTCATGTAAAAGTTGATACAACGAAAGTCAAGTGTGAATATCATGTGTACATGCTCTAGTTCTATTTTGTCCTCGTGAGCAGTGGGAAAGTGTCTCGTCTGGATCTTCTTCATGTGACAAATATTTATTGTACATTTATCACCAATGTTAGCGACAGTGAACAGGTCGACACAAGTTAACTTTTATTTTCGTTTTTACACGTTCTGATCATGCACTCACTAGGATAACCTAGCAAGAGATTAAAGTACACAACTTCTGAGGTGTTACTGCGTTTAATAGGTGGTTTAAAACTCCAAGGAATGTTGTGATTGCAGTCATTGTATTCTATGTTGTGACAGTGGTAGTTTTGAGACTGTTCTGAAGACAGTCTCTAAATAGCTAACAGCAACAATGAGGAACCTAATAATTCCTAGTTCTACACCTGAGTACAAGTATGAGATAGTGGACGAGTTGCAGCTTCCTATGACACCTAATGACGAATATTCAACTGAATTTTTTGCTGGTGAGTTCGACAGTGTTGTGGAAATAGTTAAGTGTCGTTTTGCTTGTGTGTGCTAGAACATTTTTCAGTGCACTATGGTTAAGATTGATAGAAGTTTAGTGTTTGTTTTCCTTTATATGGAATTATGTTCGAGATTTGTTCACTGACGATTGGCACAGAGCAGTTGGTGAGTTTCATTTGAATCCAAAATGTGACGATAGAGTTGTGAAATTTTGCCTAACACATAATAGGATTTTATTCTAAAGTAAGTTGCATTAAATTTTTGTCAGGACGTGGCATTCCTTTCTCAAAAGAAAGGGAGAAGACTTTCACTGGGGTGTCATGAAACCGTGCGATGTTTGTAGTGTGTGGATTTGTTCTGCACAGGGTGGAAAAAATCATCAGTTTTCTAAAAATCATTTTTATTTAAAAGAAAAAAAAATAAATCATAAATCAATCTTTCTCCGTATAATACAAGTCATGAACAGAAGAGAAAAGATTAGAAATTAGTATTAAATGTTAATTCTGCCATTTAAATGAAAGTATTGGGATTGAATTATTTTGAATTAATCCCTAATCTTAAACTTATTTCAATCCCAAACAATGTTTCTTAAGCATTAACGAAAAAGTACAGCAACGTTTATCAACATGACATTTCTTTTTCACAAAAGTTACTGATATTTGGCAGGGAACAGATTTTAAAAAAAATCGAAACTAGCTTGCTGCTATCTTAAAAAAAAAAAATATATATATATATATATATCTGAGAGGGGATCAGACACCTAAATACGCCCCTGCTATCTGGGAACAAACGAACAGACGCGGACACAAAAGAATGTTCGTCTTAAATGCCTATGGTGATTTCCCCGTTAGACTAGTTAACGATTTAAAAACCCTATGTTACAAAGAAAAGAAAGCAGAATTTCCCCGTTACACGTTCAAAACGAGATTTTTCCTAATCATCCTCTGCATGAAACACTCGTTTCCATACTGTACTGTACACATTTGAGTCTCATTGTATTATGATTATTATCTTCCATAATCAAAATAACAGAACAGAAACGGGATTTTACTTTAAATTAATTTATTTCGGAATTTCATTTAAATCAATCCACCCTGGTTCTGTATAAATTTAATCTCAGTGATAAAGGCTAATGTCTGGTTCGTGAGTTAGATACCAGATCTTTTGGGTTTTGTGATGGACATTTGTTCATAGTTCTCTTATAGTACGTAAGTTTTTTCTCGCTTTATAATTCATTTGCATTATCATAGTAGTACGTAGTCGTTTTAGTGTAGAACGTTAAGTAGAATTAGTCTCAGTATGAATTGGAAACTGTGCCTACTTTTTTGAATGGTACTCAAGGTAGATGATAATAAATGGACACAACGCACCGGTTGAAGTAATGTAGTCCAAGAAGTAATCCAAACAATCAAATCGAGGGGCAATTTTCTTGGATTTGGAGATAAGTTTTCAGCCAATAAATCATTTTTCTGGTTCTTGTAAGTGTAAAGAAACATGGATGTAAGGTCAGTGCGGAGAATCGAAAGTCAGTCAGTCAACCTTTCTTGAAAATTTTAATTTCCCGAACGACAGGAAATAAAGGAAATAGTTAAGATATATCGTCTCTCTACGATATCTATATCCTCTTAGAAGAGTCGGCATAATTTTCAGTAATTGAGGCTACCACTTTCCGAACTAAGAGCGAGACTGGGATTTAGATAATAATGGATTAGATTTCTAGCAAATAACTGGGAAGAATATAGCATTTGTAGCTATCAAAAAATAAGCTGGCACCTTCAAACAAGTAAGACACTTCAGAGAAAAAAATATTAGTGTTTATAATTGAATCCCGTGCGTTGTATAAATTATATGTATTAAGATAACTGTTTTATAAGATAATTTACTTTCAGTAAGTAGTATATTTCAAAATAATTCCATTGAGAATTTTTTTGTCATTCTGATTTCCGCAGTGTTTTGGAAACTGTAAAAGGTAGTAAAGCGGAACTGGTGAAATTAAATTTTTGTTTAACGTCCCTTTATTATACCCTTTAGGCTAAAGGAGATCAGTGATAACTGAGTGATTGTGAAAGTGAAATTTTAGTGCTCCCACCGGGAATCGAGCACAGGACCATGACATCAGAAACGCACCCGCTAGCCAATAGACCAGTGAGGTGGGCGGGGCGAAACTGAACACCCTTAAATGTAGATGTCTTTCCAGTGTGAATATTATTCCTTAAGATACGTGGTCAAAGTTAAATAGAAATTGCTTAATAAGAACTTGAACAACTATAAAAGCTCAGGGAAATGCCTCCCCCCCCCCGCAAATCATTATGTGTGTACCGAAAAACATAGATTGATTTTGAAGAAAGTGATTTTAAATCTATTGTAGCGCATAGTATTTCTGCGCGGAGCTTAAAGGGAAGGCATAACCTCCTATAGTCCACCCAATTCTCATGCTTTTCCTATTATATCTAAGGGCCGGTTTTTCATAAGGACCAGACTGTGTCAGTAATCAGATCAAAAGTCACGTTGTGTGCTGAATCAAGTCTGGAGATTCCAAATCCGGATGTGAGATATTTCACACATGTAATGTCCGCGTAAGGCACCCTGGGTAATTCTCAGAAGATGCATATACTTTTATTATTATTGGACTTTTAACAATGTTCTATCCATATTTACCTTACGTGCTATACATCGTTTTTAAGCTCTTCATTATGTCTTTGCAATAAGTTTTCAGTGAGCTCTCTTCTTATGATCTTTGAGATAAGTGGAGGAATTATTTGTTTTCATTGATTTTTCCATTGATATTAATGTTTCGTGCTTTTTGACTATGTTCCATCCATTGTAGAGTAATTTGCTTTTGAAATATAGAATCTACATAGTCTCTTTTATACTTGAGCTGAATTTCAGCAATCTCCTCCAAAAGTCTGTTCACATCATTGCAACCGGATAGGCCTTTCATTCTTGTCATGGAATAAACATTTAACAAAGCTATCTTAAGGAGCTACACAAAATATATTTTTTTTTTTTTTATTTTATAAATCCACCAAATAATATTTAAATCGTGAATCATAACATTTTTTCGTTCCCTAGTAATGTAATTGTATTTTACGAGAATTGGACTTCAGCGAGAAGTATTTTCATTCTGCAGAGAAAATGGTGAGAATATTGTCTCGTGTTGCGCCCAGCAATTTTTGTTTCAAAGCCCAAACATATTACCCTTTCATGTTATATTTTAGAAACAGGTGCATAAGACGAGCTATGAGAGTAAGGACGAAATCGAAAAGTGCTTACGCATAATTTGAACGCTCGGAAATAAATCATTTCAGGTGTTCAGCTAGTAATACTGAACTGTTCAGTAGCAACCAGTTCTCGTTGCCATCTGTATAATAATGGATATAATTTGTCTTTCCGTTAGAAGATAGTTTCATAATAAATGGACGATTATTCTGACTAATAGTGGATTTTTTTAAAAGAAAAAAATCTGTTGAGTTCTCTTACTAGTCGGAACGCTTCACATATACATTCATATTTTTTTTAACAAAATATTTTTTGAAATATAGGGTTTACCGTATTCAAAAAGCGTACCGGTTTTGGATCGCGTGACAGATTTTTGTTTCTCGGTCGCCGACATTGTTTTGTATTGTTGCTTTACCCACAAACATTTCGATTGTCGCCTTAGTCTGCATTTCTAGCTTCAGTCTGTGTCTAGCCATGGAGCAGTTTACTATAGCGCAACGTGTGCTAATTGTGAAAACTTTTTATCAGAACGAGGAAAATTATGCAGCAACTGTCAGGTGAATTCGTGCGGTTCTAGGGCACTGAATGAGGCACTGAATGAATCAACAGTTCGGAAACTTATGAAAAAGTTCATTGAAACTGATTCAACAGTGAACATTAAAAGTCCTGGGCGTCGTCGTAGTGGTCGTTCTGAGCAAAACATTGCGGTGGTTCGTGACAGTGTGGCGGTTAGTCAGGGAGCCAAAGAATTTCAAGAACCACCGCACTGTCAGGGAGTCATAGCGAATTTCACGAACAGCGTTATTGTATGCCAGCGCAGTAGAAGAGGTCGTATATTCGACATCATTTACTATACCTGAATGGGGGGCGCGGTGGCTCAGTGGTAGAGCGTTCACCTCCGGTGCTTGGGGTCCCTGGTTCGATTCCAGCTCGCGTCGTGTGTACTTTGTGTTGGACAAACACCGTGCTCGTGGGTTTTCTCGGGGTTCTCCCGTTTCCTCCCACTTTCTTCATTCCACCATTACACTCATTATCACCGTCTCCTTTAGCCTAACTGGCATAACCGTGGGACGTTAAACTTAAAGATTTCATTTCATTTTCACTATACCTGAAATCGGAATGTGTGATGAACATGTTTATGAATTTTGTTAGTGTGTTTTGAAAAATAAAGTTCATAATTTGATGTAACAAAACCGGCGCGTTTTTTAAATAACCCTATATACTCGAATTTATCACGCATATAATACTGGAACTTATACTCACTTAGGCTTAAGATTTCGGTAACAAGACTCATTTCCAAGTTCTGCTCGAAGGAATAACATTGTATGGTAAACTACCATATCAGTACAAGAAAATGAATAATTACACTTAGCTGGTCAGCCAATTGCTATAGAATCACCTATTTAACAGTAATAATAAATATCTAAATTGAAATTTAAAGTAATGATCTCTGTTGGGAATCTCGTATGTAAACGTGTATTATTGCTCTCATAATTTTATTTACATGTACTTTGCCGGTGCAAGAATAAACTTGTCATATACAGTGTACCTTAAAGAATGATGTAATTTCAGATTTTGCTGAGGGGAGGAGGAATGCTCCACCGACATAAGAATATCATGCTGCTTATTACTATATTAGTACACAGTCGATTTAACACAAACTTCTCAGACTCAGGGTGGAGAGCAATTGCCCCCTACCCTCCTAAATTACGCCCTTGACGTTAAATTGAGTGAAATCAATAAGTCATGATGTGCAAATGAATTTTATAATCTTAATTCTTTTGTTTCCAGGAGATCGAGACAAACGCCATGGACCTCCTCCACTTAAACAGGGTGTGGATTACATCAATCCTGGAGAGGATGACCAGATGGTAAGTCTTTTTTATCTAACATACGTGATCGATGCTGGATTTCTTTGTACTAATAACTTAGTAATAAATTGCTTAATATTTACTATTTTGGTAACGTGCACAGATTGTTCTTGGAAACTTCATAATAACGGATGTGTTCCAAGGTTATTAGTAAAATAAAATTTACCATAGGAAACCAAGTTTGCTTTCGATTATGCAGAAATATCAGCAGCATCGTTCATTTTTGGTACTTCTCGTAGAAGAATATTTTCCCTTTTCTTTGATATGAATGAATATTTTATTATAATTTTACTGACTATTACTACTACTTGTTTACTTGAACATTTCTTCTTTGTAAAAATGATGGGTTGATTTGGAGTTTAGTGTTCCATTCAACACTGATGGATGCTATATGGGACTTGAACCTACTGCTTAACATGGGATCCAAATCACACGAGTTCCCTCCAAGAATCGAAGCCAAACGTAAATAGGCTAACAATATAGCCACGGGTGTTTTCTCTGTAAAAATGAGTTTAGTTTTTGCAACTTCTTAAAAATAGGTATACAAATAAGCTTTATAAGTATTATAATTATATACTACCAAACTGAGTATATTAGTGTAAGAGAGGAATATTTTAGTACCAATGTAAAAGAAATCTCAGGAGGTACAAAATTAATCTTCATAAATAAATAAATAAATAAATAAAGGAAGGAAGGAAAATACTTCTCCATTGTAATATAAACTGCTTGAAGAACAGTCTTATCGTAGGTATTCTACCATTATTAGTAGGTCACTTGTTGGAACTGAAAAGCGTCCAATCTCCACGCCTTTCAGCTAATCTCTTCATTTTCACGTACAATTTTTCTGTTTTTGATTACCATCTATCAAGTGGAGCCTCATTCGTCCCCTCCCTCTCATTCCTACCACCATAACCTCTAGCACGTCCCTCATAATACAATTACTTCCTTTTCAGCCAATGCCTCAACCAGTTTCTTTTCCTCTTTCCAATTACACCTAAATTCTTCTTTTCTCCCTCACCATTTCTAACACCCTCTCATTTGTGTTATGTTAAATTTTATCAACAAACTCAAAAGGGACTCATCTTTTCTCGTGCAGATTATTGTAGTTTCTTGAAAAAATTATATTAACCGTCGATTTTTCACTGCTATCTGCGAGCATTGTCAAAGCTTATTTAAGGTATTTAATAGGAATAGGGTGTATGGAACTTAAGTGTGTACACTCAGATTTAAAAATAATAATAATAATTATTATTATTATTATAATAAAATGAATTTGGGTTTAAAAAATCATTGATAGAAAGACAGGCGTACGAGACGACCTTTTTGATTCGGACAAAGGATTCAAAATTAAATTTGGGTGTGGGCACTTTGGACAAAATTTGGAATAAGATCATTAACACCTTCACCATTGTTACAACTACTGAAGAAGAAAGGTTTAAGATGTGTGTTATGTGGAACAACTAGATATAACTTTAATTTCCATACACGTCATCTTTACTAAATATCATCTTTCCATACCTTTTAACAATGCTGACAACTGTCAGCGAAAACTTCCTGTTATGTAGTTTCTTAAACAGTCTACGAGGGTCATTTAACTCGAACTGACAACACTGCTACGATTGGAATGTCGTGTGGGCAGGAGACAAATGACGAACGTAGTAGTGTGTTCCGTGGATTTGTACGAGTCAGTTCAAGGCTGCTGCGGTTCCATATTACGGTGTGTGGCGAGTAGACATTGTTAGTGATTGTTGTGTAAAATACCGCCCTAACGCAGTGTTCACGCGTGCAAAACGGCGTGTGTGTGTCAAATTCCAGGTGGCTCGAGGGCGAAATGCTAGGACGATTCACAGAGGATTAGTAGAGGCCTGTGGTGAAGCTGCTGTACCCTATCGGATAGTGGCGAGATGGGTTGCAACATTTCAGGCTGGACGAGTCAACAGACAAAATGCACGGTGGAGGGCATATGCGAACGGCTACGGACTAAATTCATCTTGCAAGACTACGGACACGGCTTGACGGTGATCGGCACTGGACTTGTAGTGAATTGGCGCAGGAGCTGAATGTTTCTTCCGGATCAGTGTTTCGCATGCTAACACAATATGTTGGCATGCGGAAAAGTGCAGCCCGATAGGTACCCCATGCTCTGACCGAGGTTCAAAAGTAGCAGAGGTCGGAATGTGCGCGCCTACACCTTCAATGTTACAATGAGGAAGGTGGTGACTTCTTGCACCGCATTATTGCAAATGACGAAACGTGGGGAAGACCCTATGAGCCTGAATTGAAACATCAGTCGAGTGAATGACGCTACCCAGAATCTTCACGACCGAAGAAGCTTAGGCAAGAGCCAGCAAGCGTGATAATGATAATGTCATACGACCACAAAGGCATTATCCTGTCACATCAAGTTCCACCGGGCGTTACCGTCAATGCTGCATACTATGTTGCCACTTCGAGTAAAATGACCCTCGTATAATAATTTGTAAGAGCAAAAGTGAATAAATTTTGAATTTATTGAGTACTTTTTAATTACATAAATAAACTAAGATATTGCCGATTGTAACTGATTGAGGATTTTGCTTATTACACTCCCAAATTTTAAAATAATTTAATTTAGTTTGTAAATTTAAAGAAAAAAAAAAATACTACAATTGCTAATTGAACGCACATCAGATATGAAGTAATAGTTTACCGACCTGAGTGTGTACTGTGATATGATACCAATAATTTTCCTTCAAATTCTCATCTGGATTTCAGGTAAAATTATCGATTGCCCTTCATCATAATGGTAGATGTTTGGTTAAACACATATTAACATATTGTAGTTCAATGAAAAGAATCAAATATTTGAATCTATTTTCCAGTAATCAACGAAAAGTCTCCGTAGACTCCATTAGTTTGATTGGATTATGATAAAACATCTATCAAATTAAATCTAAAAAAAACATCCCGATGAAAGTCAATCGATAATTTTGCCTGAAATATCGATGAAAATTTGAAGGTAAATCATTGGCATCATAGGAACATATCCAGGTCAGTATTATTTTTTAAAATATTATTAAACTCTGTTATGTTTGTTTCTGCAGGAAATCTATGGATATAAGAAGAACACTTTATATACGGTGATAACGTGGATCTGCATTATATGCACCGGTGGTCTATTACGTTTGGTTTTCCACTGGTGGCCACAGTGGATGTTGTATGCTACACATAAGAAATGTCCATTGGAAGCAGCAGAAAAAATACTTGTTCTGGTGAGTACAGCTCTTTTCTCGCCTATTGATAATCTTTCATTGGAAATAACACGTTCGGGCTACCCTGTAGTTTCATGGCTAAAACACTTTATTTCGATTCGTATTCGTATGAATTGCAGATAGACATAAGCTAGTTTAACCTGCTAAGAAACTCTTTGAGATACCTCGATAAGTGGCATTAAGTTGGCAGCCCCTCGCGATTCCACTCATCCAGGTTTGACTGTTTGCATAATTTTCATTGCGCAGCTTGCATTTGTTTTCGAAATGCCCGTACAATTAACCCTTCTTATTGGGTATAAATACACGTGATTTCCATAGACTTTAATTCCATTTTGTCGAATGATCTCGAACCGATCAAGGAATAACGTCTCTGTTACTAAAAAATCTTCGCTTGATGAACTTGTCCAGTTAACTTCGTCACATTGTTTACTTGTTAACAAGAAGCACTTCTTCTAGCGGGCTTGCTGTACATTAGCTGAAGTTGTATTGTATATTTGAGTTGATATCCTACGTTTCAGCCCTTTAGGCTAAAGGAGACAGATCTGGCTGATGTAAAGAAGTAGCAGTGTCATGTACACTCATGTCCAAAATGATTGTCGCATATCTATAACAGTCTTTTTGTGCTAATATAATTTAATAATTATATCGCAGGGTACTTTTAATATTATTACTATGTGCATAATCGGGAAATGTATTATTTGTGGTAAATTTCATAGAAAAAAAATATAAATACGAAAATTAGAATGAGTATAGCAGAATGTTGCTAAATGGACAAGAAAAGTGTTTTTCGATACATTGTTCTTATTTACAGCTCTTTTGACATAAAACTTATCACATGGATATCTCTGTCGATTATACACATAGTAGGAGCGTTAAAAGTACAATGCGATATCATTATCCAATTGTATTCGCAAAACAAAACTGTTATAGATATGCGACAATCATTTTGGACATGAGTGTCTACGTGAAGGAGTTTGGTTTATATGGCGCAATATTTTATCGATATTGAAACTGGAACCTTTAGTGCATTTCTTCCACTTCCCATTTTAATAGATATAGAAGTATGAAAGTGGAACATATTCTTGGGACGCGTAATTGGTTGCAGAAAACCGCTTTTCCCTATCAACTACCATTTTCACTCCATAGTGATCAAGTGCTTGGGGTCCCGGGTTCGATCTTGTGATGGACAAACACCGTGTGCGTGGGTTTTCTCGGGGTTCTCCCGTTTCCTCCCACTTTCTTCATTCCACCATTTCATTCATTACTCATCATCACAGTCTCCTTTAGCCTAACCGGCATAACCGTGGGATGTAAAACTCAAAGATTTCATTTCATTTTTTTTTTCCATAGTGATCAACGTTAAAACCGGAAGGAGTGATCTTAACTTCGGTTTGGATAGAAAGTTAAGAAATTGATATTTACTCTTAGAGCGCTAAATCGATTCCAAAAAACCGCTCCCGCTCTCATCGGTTTTGATCTATGTAGTGGATTTAATAGAGTTAAGAATGAAAATGAAATCTATTCTTCGGACGCTTTTCGATTACAGAAACCACTTCTCGCTATTACAGTTTTTGCTCTTAGCAATCAACTTAAAAACCGGAAATGGTTGATTTCCACCAATACTGGTAAGCATATATTTTTTTTTTTCACTCGCAACCCCAGCCAACTGATTTTTTATGTGGTCACAAGGAAGCGGGTGAGGTTAGATTTACATGAAAGTTGCACCACCTAAGTGTGAGGTAATGTTACGTGGCATTATCATGGGGGGTCAAGGTGGAACAAAACGAGCCCTGCAGGGCTTCTAACCCCATTCGCTCGCTCAGCTAAGTTTCGTAACGTAAGTAAATCACTTCTTATACATTATATATTATGTACACTCATGTCCAAAATTATTGTCGCCTGTCTATAAATATGTTGCTGTAGGAATATAATTTGATAACGAATTCTCCCGGTATTTCTTATAATGTTAGTATGTGTATAATCGTCAGAGATATGTATGTGGCAAATTTCATGTAAAAAGAACAGTAAATAAGAACAATAAAACGAAAATAAAACTTTCTTGTCCATTTAGCAACATTTTGTTTTACTCATTCTAATTTTCGTATTTATAATTCTTTTAGTATGAAATTTACCACAAATATACATATCCCGATTATACACATAGTATCAGTATTAAAAGTACCCTGCAAAATCATTATCCAATTATATTCTTACAAGAAGACAGTTATGGATATGCGACAGTCATTTTGGACATGAGTGTACAAGGGCAAAATGAATATTATTTTTTATCTTATTTTAATGATAAAAGTGTTATAAAAATTAAAAAAAATATAATAAACTTGCCTTGGTCCGGGTTCGAGTCCACGCCAAAAGCTATTTTCATTACTAGCCCCTGTGCTATCCTGCTCGGCCACGAGGACCGACAGCAACTGGAGTTTGATTTGTGTTATACGTATTCTGTGTGGCGAGAAATGGATAACTTCAACCAATCAGAACCGTGTATTTAGCTCCTATGGCTAGAGTCGAGCGGGATTAAAATATATGCTGCTGGTAAGCCAAACTACTTATAAGTAATGGTGAAAACACAATACGAAATATACCCATGTCCTGAGCGAGATTTAAACTGGAGACAAACCAACCTTATAATCTAATGCCTTAAACCACTGGCCCACGGCAGTTGGCTAAAGTTGAGTTAACTCTTGTGCCAATAATGCTAGGATAATAGCTGATAAGTTAGTGGTCGCGTTCCTCTTCATACTCGTATGTATAAGCACAAATGTCAGTTGACGAACGGTAACCCTCAAACTGATAAATAAAGGCGTTAAGGGCAGTGGCAAGCACTAGAGATATTTTTTTGTCTGTTTCCTAATTTGCTGAAAGATCGGTATTACTTTGGACGTGTATTGTCGGAATCTTTTGTTAGATAGCAAATAGTTTTGGTTCGTTGACAGTGATGCCATCCATACGCATGAGCAAACTTTCATGCCATCAGTCTTCAGGTTACACTTATTGCCATTCAGCACGTTCGTTGAATCTACTGATGCCTACTATAGAGGAAGAAGTTTCAGAAAATCCACGCGAAATACTTTGGTCAAAGCTCACGATGTGGTGTCAAAAATATTAATTGCAACCATGGCGTTGTTATGATTGATTGCAATGGGCAAATTTGTTGCTGGTACCCTATTCCATAGAATACATAGAATCTTGGAATCAAGAATAGTGCTATACTACGCCTCAGAAGTAGGATTTACTCAATACGTAAATAAATAAATGAATAATAATAATAATTATTATTATTATTCTGCCTTTTGGCAGCTTCTGGATTTTTTTTTTTTTTTTCGGAAATTGTTCTCCCACGTTTTTTCGATCTTTAGCTTCCTTTGTAACTCTCAATATTTTCTTCGATTTTTCAAATAGTCGATCAGTTCTTCCTATTCCTTGCTTTCCCTCTATCGTTCCTTCTATGGTGGTATGAAGAAGACCATACCAATCCAATCCAAGACCTTTCTTCGCAAGATGTGTCCAATCCAATTGGCTTTTCTGCGAAGGATGCTGGCTAGAATCGTCCTCTTCTGTCTTATCCGTTTTAAAAGATCTTCATTTGTTACTCTTTCTGTCCATTTTATCTTCATCTTCTTCCAACACCACACTTCGAAGCTCTAAATATTTCTTCTTTAACTTCCTAAATGTCCAAGTCTCTGAACCACACAGTCCAATACTCCATATGTAGCACTTGACCAGCTTTTTCCTTAGTTCTATATTAAGGCGGCTAGTTAAGAGTGATCTTTTCTTCTCGAATAAACACTACTACACATTCAAAAAGTGCGAACTGCTATGGAATAATTACAATAAAATCACTTGTTGTAACGCACAAAAATACAATGATTCATGAAATAATAACTGAAAAAAGAAAGTAAATGTAAGTACGTGAAATGTAATTGGTTTCAAATATAATGTAGTTTACATACACATCGGAGTAATAAATCTCGTTCGCTCTTGTTCTCCCGTAATGGACACCAGTGATAACCGTGAAGTTAAGTTTCTTACGTGCATGCGGCTTATTCTTGAATTTCGTCAGAACAAAGTTCCACATTTTGACTTGGTTTTTAGACTGAACCTTGGTGGTCCGTGACTTAGACATTAACATAAATTGAAAACTCAATACAAAAGCACTGTGCTGTTGAGCTTCAATAGCTGGGCGTAGAGAAATTTATTTATTTTTTTAAAAAGTGTATAGTTGGTTTCCGTTTGACATTCATATAGAGTATAATTTAATTGCACAGTTGACGTAATATTTTAATAATGAATTTTCCTGTTTCATTTCAGGAGGAATATCAAAGAAAATACAAGAGTTATTATGTGAAAAATATAGAGAATATTACATTACAGAAAGCGTAAGTTCTTTAGTATCTCAGTATTACTCATATATGTAAATGTATAGTGTGTTTCTTCAACCGAAGTGCAGTTTGTGTAAAAGAATGTCTCCTTCTGCGTGTGATGGCTCGTGCGATAAATAACTCATCGTCCGAGGGATCTTGGGGAAAATACCCCCGACAACTAATTAGCCAACCAAAACCTTGGCTTTAAACAGTTGACAGTCGCTTCTCAATTCCATGTAGTCTGAGTTGCCACTGTTGGAAATGCTGTACTTTAAGATAGTGCTCAATTCCCTATTCCCAAGACCAGCTTCCTTGTTCTTACATTGACTGACATCTGTTTTATATTAGCCATAGTATTAGCGAAGAAAGAACAGACACAGTGGGTGTTAAGGCGTTGCAGTCCCGCAAGTGCGGTCTAAAAGAGGGATGGAGGGAGGAAGGGGTGTTTTTGTAAAAATCAGCATGGGAATTTCAAAGAAATTTGCTGAACTGCACTTCTGTTGAGTAAACGCACTATACTTATTTTCCCATTCATTCGTATAGTTCCTCTTAAACTGTTAATGAGGAATCGATAAGTACAGTAAAGCGAAGTAACAACGTGTGGCCTTTTTATACATTTAATTGCTTTTTAGCATGAAAATCGTAAAAGCTGAGAGTAAAATGGTTCAGTAGTTTAATTGGCCATGTTGATTAACTCTATTCATTAATATAGCGAACTTACTAGTAGCCGTTGTTTCTTTCTTGTCTTTTATCAATTTGCTTCTCTTTTTTTTTTAACTAGTAATTATCTATTAATGCATGGCTATCAGTTATTCTATATCCTTTCACTTGTGCAGTTATCTCAGTTTAAGTTAGTGAAATACAAATAGAACAAATTTTATGATTAAGTTAAACTGCAGTACTTAAAAGAAATAGTGGTATGGTATTAAAAAGTGTTGATGAATATCCCACTAATTTTTCTTTCTTTTAATATAATGAAGTTTCAAATATTCCAAAATCAAAGTCTTTTAATAATTCGTCCTCAAAGTGTATGGCATAGTCGTAATGTATTTGAGGGTGTGTTTCTTGAGAGAAATAAAAATTACCTTGATGTTAACTTATTAATTTTTGTTCACATGTATAATAATAAAGCAAAATAAAATATTTGCCGTAGTACTTTTTATTTTACCCGAATTTTCGATAACTATTGATTGTTACTTGTGACGAGGGACGAAAAACCAGGTTTCACCTAGTTACATTCCTGTTGTTTCCATGTCCCAAAGTTCCGAGTTCACTATGCTGTTTCGATTTTTCTTTGGTGCATCACCAAGTGCTTTAATTTTTGTTTTCTATAATACTTGCCACAAGTAATTAAAACAAATTAAAACTATGAACTTGAGTCCACTATTATTTTCGCGTCTATTTGTTGCAGTGTTGCCCAAAATTGATGTGTGGATGGGATGTGGCAACATTGCAACAGATGCATACAAAAATATATATATATAGTGGACATTTTATTCTCAATTTCATCATATTTTTTAGCTTCTTTTCATTATTTGTCCGAATGTTACAGGAAAGAAAAATTGAATTCCTCGGTACTGTGTCAAAGAAAAAAGCCTGAACTAGGAATTTTGGAAAACAGGAATGTAACTAAGTGGAATTTCATTTTTCGTCATTGTCATGCCTCGTCAAAAGATGAGAGTAGTGAACGAAAATTTAGGTAAAAATAAAATATATATATATATATATATATATATATATATATATATATATATATATATATATATATATATATATATATATATATATATATATATATATATATATTAAGGTAAATATTATATTTTGCTTTATTATAAATTATGGTGGGCCAAAAAAAAAAAAAAAACTCTTTAAAAAAATTGAAAACAGCCTAGCGCGGAAAAGTTATGTACAGATGGGTACATACTAAACGTGCAAAATTTGGGTCTAATCTGATGTCTTGAGGTTGCCACTAGTGCTATCTTTGGATACCCATTCAAAATAAGGCATTTTATGTTTAAGCGAATTTCTTTCATATTTTCGTTAAACGAAGAGTTATAACCATAAGAAATACACTAAAGTTTTCCTTCCCCGGTTCTAAACATTTGATTAAATAACATTTTCAAAAATATTTCTGTCTTAGCTCTGATTTCCTCAAAAGTGATTTTGAAAGGAAAATTTCCTTTAAACAGAAAATTCACAGAAATCCTATAAACAGAAATTGGGGAAGTTTATAAGAGAAAAGGATTTCATTGAGACATCGAACTGCGAAAATTAAAATGGGCTGAACGCTTGAGCAGTTGGGATGGGTATGGACGGAACTCTACATATTATCACCTTCACGTGGTTAGTTCTGGGCTTACCTATTTAGAGACAAGCAAAAGAGCTGCATAATCGAAGAATCGTATTTCCTTATATATTTAAAAAAAAGCCAACTTCCTGTGCTCAGTATTTTCTCTTAAAAATGTTTTGATGAAAATCGATGGTTAAAATGGCAGTTTTTTAAATTTATTTTTAGAAACGTTACTTAGTCGAATGTTCAGAACCAGAAAAGAGTATTGGTTATGGTGATATACTCTTCCTTTAACGAAATACCGAAGAAATGCACTTGAAAAGCGTAAAAATATAATAATAATAATAATAATAATAATAATAATAATAATAATAATAATAATAATAAAATAAAAAAAATAAATGCCTTGTTTGCAAGGGCGCCGAAAAATGGCTTCTGTGGCACTTCCAGATGTCCAATATATATATATATATATATATATATATATATATATATATATATATATATATATATATATATATAGAAAGATGCATATATATAAAAAGATGCGTGTTGAACACTCTTGAACATTATACATGTATTGTTAGTTTAATAACCGGATAACTCTTTCTATATATCGATTCATTCGTGCGTACAAACTTTCTGTCGTAGGATATTAGATTCGAAGCATCCAGTTGTGTTAAGTAATTTGGCCTTATGTTGGGTTTTCCTTACGGACCCATTCAGGTATTTTGTTCGTTTGTGCGCAGTTGATGCTTATTTTTATTGCTTACGATTCCAAAAGCTCCGGTGCATGAACCTAAGTTGAATGCCTAACCTTCTTCCCCTGCACCAAATAAAATGGCATAGCACGTGCGTGGTTACTAAAGGAAGTTTTTTAAAGTTTCATCTCTAATTGTGTTTAAGATTGTGGTGGTTTAAAGATTCTACCGTGCAAAGACCGGAATATGTATTACTTTTTAAAGAAATCTGAACACTTTACCTCTCTGTCCATCATGTAGTATTGTTTTTTAAATATGGAGTCACATATGTACAGTCCGCAGCAAAAAACCTGCAACATGAGCATGTAAGTTTATTGTGAAACGACAAAGTCTTTTGTTCCAAAATAAGTGTGCACGGGAGGACGCCGAGGTTTCTCCTGGCGTGATTCGTGTCACTTAGACGTTATGTTGATTCCCTGCTCTGTAGGCGTAGTTTCACAATAAACTTACATGCTCATATTGCAGGTTTTTTTGCTGCGGACTGTACAAATGGTTAGCGCATATTTTTCTAACGTCGAGTGTCGGTGGAACATAATGAAACAGTTGGTAAGCTACGAAAATTTGTCGCTGAATTCGGTCTTAAAAGGGTTCGATTCCCGGTGGGAGCTCATGTGATTCGGATTCCACGTTAATCAGTAGGTCCACGTCTCATATAGCCTCGCTGCTGAACGGGACGTTAAACTCAAAATCAAGTCAACTCGGTCTTAAAAGGCAGAAATGATTATGTTGACCACGCATAATCTTATTGGACGTACGCCACCTGACTGTGCATAGATCTTTGCTAGGCTGATGCGCCAGCTAACTCAGTTCAGTTGAGTGTTAATTTGATAAGCATTAGAAGTAAGACTGACAAAATGTACGGAAAGGCATTAATTTTAGAAATATATATATATATACACACTTTCGTGCCGTTCGTTTCAGTTTATCGAAAGCTTTCAATACTCAGAATACTTCAATCGGTTGTGAAGGTAAGGTAGAAGAATTCTTTATAGGGAAACTTCTTAGAATACATAATTTATTGGATCAAAGGATCGAATATATTTCAAGCAAAAATTTCCTTGTAGGCCTTATATCTGGAAAATTACAAATAGTGTAGCCAAACTCAAACTGTCTCAGTATGATGTACTTATTCCGTAGAAAAAACGAAAACTCGATTTAGGAACTGTTCAAAAATTTTGTGGCCCCTGATCCAAAACCTAAGTATTGGCCAAGATCGCAATCGTTTGATTTTTTTTCTTCTTTTAGTTTTCCTCTCGCGTCTCATAATTCTTGTTCCGGAACATCTTGTGACTGCTTCTACCTGAAGAAGAAAGAAAAAAAAAATGGTCCTTTCGGAATATTAGGTGTAACAAGTTTCCTATGTTACTTATGTAAAGAAATTCCTTCAATAACAGAGCGTTCTTCAGTTTGACATCCTACTGAAAGAATTTGAGTGTATATAAAGCTTTTTGAAAATTGAAATAGCAGAGAGGAAATAATAATTTTGTATAATAATAATAATAATAATGTAAATAAACTTTATCTGCACGTCAATTACCTTATATTGCCAAAGGTGTACTTTATTTGGTAGTCCATGTAGTAAATTTAAATGTAAATAATAATAATAATAATCATAAAACGTGTTTCATACGTAATCCCGCAATTCTGTTACATACTGGCAGTATTATTATACAGGTGATCCACAAGTTTTATTGTCTAGTCACAAAACCATATTTTTGAAACCTGCTGCATGTAAAAATGCTGTTTCCTTGGCTGTGTTTAATTTTTGCGCACATGAGTGTGGTTTATCCTTTGTGTTCGATTATGTTGAATCAATGGCGAAGCGTCTCAACTTAATGTTTTATATTCTCTGTGTTGTTCTTTGTTCCGGTATGATTTTGTTAAAATTCTAGCAGAATTATTGAACACATTTTTTTTAGCGCTTAGTGCCTTTATTGAGAAATTGGGTTATTTTATTGTTTAGATTGCTAACCATAACAAGGAATACAGTAAAAGTATGGAGAGAGTTGGATGTTCACCATAGGCTGGGTATTTTTATTTTTCGAGAAAAGAAAAATAAATGAGAGTCTAATAATTTGTGCATATCAAAAATGAATTTTGAATGTCTCTTCTGTACGTTTGTTCGTGTCTGTGTGTGTAGCCGCGCTTAGAAGCTACTCTGTTCAACCAAACGTGAATCTGACAATCGAAAAGCGCGAATATAAAGACTTGACATACTGTTCCAGGACTGATATTGGCACTCGGTCACCCCAAAGTAGAACAACAGGCGACTGGGGTTGGGATGTCGCAACATTCACAGGTAACTGAATGCGGACTGCAAAAGATTGGAATAGCCAGGTAGAGTGATTGTCTCGGCTGAATTCATTGCTGGAGTTAATCCATTCACATGTTCACAGGTAACTGTGACTTAACTGTAGTTATTCATACCCCGTACAATGCATATTGACCGCTTCAACTACCAGCATAGATACTTCATTCATAAATATATTTCGTGTGATCCTCTTTATTGTCTGTACGCGAGTTTATTTCTATTAGGCTTGAGTGATGTATTATTACGCTTCGCCATTGGTTATTCAATGTGTGTTTCACAGTTCCTATTCCAACATTTGGAAAGTTATTCTACTCACCAAAGCAAGCTAAGAAGTCTGTGTGCATAATCTCAAAGGCGATGTGTGATTTCACATTTTTTGTTGAAAGTTTTCACACTTTTCTAATCAACTGACTTTAACCCTTATCCGAGCAAGCTATTTTTGTAACGTAGACTGCAACTGGGGCCTTACCAACTCTATTAGCCTTACCAACTCGATATGTTCATAACTTTAACTTTGACTAAAGATAGAAGAATTCAGAATTTTATGGCATCGAAATATTTATGGTTATTGAGAAATTCGAAGCAAAATATGAAGCTACTGGGCCTGGGAGGCCCCGGTTGCCCGGATAAGGGTTAAATCCAAAGAAATTTTGGTCTATTTTTTAAAATTTTATTTTTCGTAGTTTTCTAGTCAGATAATGCAGTAAAAATGATTTATATAATTAAGCTTTTATTTATCTTTTCCTGCCAGATACGCTGCCTTAAAGGCGACTAAGAAAGGTGGCACTAGTCAATGGGAGGACCAGGCATTGACTGAACTCCAGAATAACACTGAAAACAAGCTGCAGGTTCACTTAAAATATGGACATTTCAAAGGTAGGTTCGCAGTGTTGAGCCGAAAGAAGGTACAGCATGCATTTTTGTGTATGTATGTATGTATATATGTATCTGTGTATATACAGGGTGTAAATAAATGAATGGCCAAAAGGGACGAGGTGATTGCGGACATCCAAATAAGTAAAAAATGTTCCAATAAACATGGGTCCGATGCGGTTTCGTTTCCCACGTAGAGGGTCTTCAAATGTTGTGTCCCTCCAATGGCTCACTATGGGAAAGTAAATGGAAATGTTCAATATTACAGGAATAATGTAATGAATTGGAATTACACCTGTGCAGATACATTTACAGAAACATAGAGAATGAAACTAATCAACGTTTGAAGTTATTGGATTGTCAGTGTTGCCAACCTCGTACAAAGTGTTATGTTTTCAAATAGCACTAGACATCCACACGTTAGCACATGTTTGCTGACATCAAGACTATCCTAAACATGGGTCAGATTCCGCTTCGTTTTCGAAAACCAAGGCGTCCAAGTATGAAGTCAAGTAAGGGCCCACAATAATAAACAACGGTTCCTAGATCACAGGTATTGCACGTTTCCAAAGACAACTAATTGAGAATGGTGTTCGATGGAGGCCACAGCGTTCGTTTATACCACACCTAAACTTCGAAAGACAGTGTGCCCCATGTTTAGGAGCGTTTTGATATCAGCAATCTTATGATAACGTGTGGACGTCTAGTGCTATTTGAAAACATAACACTTTATACCAGAATGGCAACACTGACAACCCAATAACCTCAAATGTTTATTAGTTTCATCCTCCATGTTAGTGTAAATGTATTTGCACAGGCATAATTTCACTTGATTGTATTATTCCTGTAATATTGAACATTTCCATTCAATTTCCCATAGTGAGCCACTGGAAGGAACTCCCTCTGTGAGTTCTCCCTCTGTGAGATATTTGAACTCCCTCTGTGAGAAACGAAGCGGCATCGGACCCATGTTTATAGGAACATTTTTTACTTATTTGGTTGTCTGTAATCACCTCGTCACTTTTGGCCATGTATGTATGTTACACCCTGTATATACCATGAAAACTCTCATAAAATTTACCTTGTTTTAATTAAACGTGAGATGTCCTTTCTTCAGATTTAGGAGAATATGCTGTTGATTGGTATTGAAAAAAAAATGAAATCTTTCAATTTAACGTCCCACGTTATGCACTTAAGGGAGACTGATAATTAAGGTAAGTGAATGATGGAAGAAATGGTGGAATGAAATGTGGAAGGAAACGGGAGTACCCCGAGAAAACCCACGGACACAATGTTGTCCACCACAAACTTACTTGGGCTGGAATCGGAGCAGAGATCCCACACACCAGAGTTAAGCTGTCTACCATTAAGCCACAGTGACCATCGATTGGGGTTGAAATCTATCAAGAGTGACAGGGTGAAAACGAGCTAAAATAAATTCGAAGTGTGAAGTTAGCGCAAATTAATAATGCCACATTCAGTAGAACAATTTTTCACGATAACTCATAGCAAGTAGCAGTGTCACGTGTACACCGTGTAAAGGAATTTGGTTTCTGTGGCTATTTTCTCAATATTAAAACCTTGAAATGGTAGAAGATTTCAACGATTTCAGATTTCAGTAGAGATAAATATAACCTTGGGATGTTTATTTACCGAAAACTCCTTTCTATGACCGTATTTATTCTATAGCGATCAACGTTAAAACTGGAAGTAGTTGATTTGCTGCTAATTTCAGTTTTAGTATTTACGGATGGAAATTAACTATATTTCTTGCGATGCTTAATCTATTGCAGAAACCACTTCTCGCTATCTATTACTGTTTTCCCTCCATAGTGATAGCGGAAATGATTTCTACCACTTCCGGTTTGAATATTCCTTCGGTAGATCTCAATTCCTAACTTTCAACCCGGGACTACGGTGGGTTAGTGGTAGAGTGCTCCCCTTTGGTGCACAGGGTCCTTGGTTCGATCCCAGCTCGCGCCAAGTGAGCTTTGTGGTGGACAAACAACGTGTGCGTGGATTTTCTCGGAGTTCTCTCGTTTCCTCCTACTTTCCTCATTACACAGTTTCATTCATTTTTCATCATCTGTCATCATTAACCTAACCAGGATAACCGTGGAACGTAAATCTTAAAGATTTCATTTTCTTTACGTTCAACCTTCTACATCCGAACCAAATTTGATGATGATCTATTACGTAGTTGAAATTTTTTGTCTTCCGGACAAACACACGACGGGATACATATAAAAAGAGTTTTTGTATACCACTCCTTAAAAATTAGTCTGATTTTGATGAAATATGGTGTGTATATTATTTAAGGCTTATCAATTCTATATATTCTTTCAGAACATATGACTGAAATCGGTCACGGATAAGCAAAGTTTTTTAAAAAAAAGTCATTCTTATTTGGTCGAGGTTGAAATTAGTCAAAAGTGAGGGCGGAAGATTAACAGCTCATTTTAAAGAAATTTATTAACGATAATCTTTGTGAAACAAATAATGCTTTCGTGAAGTATAACATATTTTTTCTTTAAAGCTTTACAACGGCGCCTATTACTTCGGGTTATAATTACAAAGGCAATGGTGTGATTCACCTCTAATGATGATGAAATATTTTAGGATTTTTTTTTCTATCTAAAAACACTTATTTTCATGACATGGTGTTCATATCTTTTCAATTTCTTGATGATGTAAGTTGAAATCTGAAGAGATTAGGTGATGAAATTCCACTAACTTAAAAATAGAACTTCTGTCTGTAGTATTTTCCTTTCTCCCTAAACTCTGTTGACGAGTGAAACTCCGTCATGACTATATAGTTCAATTTCCGGTGGAAGCTCATGTAGTATTTTGAAAGCCTCGAAGAAACTAATTTCCGCGATGAAATCGTGTAGCTGGAGAAACGTTGGGGCAAATGCGTTAAACTTCGAGGGGATATGTCGAAAAATAAAGTTCATTAAAAAAAGTTCTTAAATATTAAATTACCATGGTAGCTAAAATATAATTATTTATTAATGCCGAAATTTTTTATGAGAACTGCCACCTTTGTGAGCGGTTGAGCTTACCTGAAACATTCTGAAAACGAGATAAACCATACCGTGGATATCGTATAACAATGTTCCTGTAACACATTGGGGCTTTATTTGTATGGGAATGTTTTTAATGATGAATTATGCGTACCGTTAACATGCTGAAAATTAAATAGTAAAAAACATTACCTCGGTGAAGTTTGTAATAGGAGCTTTAAGTAGGTAAATAATGATAAACTTCTACTGGTAGTTCGAAACAATGGATGTATGCTAATTGAAACTTTTCGAACTCAGAAGATTCTTTGTCATAGTCATCTTAGTATGATCACACGCTCATGTTAAACTCACTTGAGTCTATATATAGTTCTATCAGAAATATACTAGACGTATTGAGTCTTCTTGAGTGGAAAATTGACAATACGAACTCAAAGCTAAACTGCAAGAACAAAAAAAATCTCTCGACAAATTCGTGTCAGTTCACGGGTTTCCAACAGACTTCTGAGTTTATGATGTGCCCTCATTCTTAAATGACGTTACAGAAAACAAACTGTGTCTGCATCCGTGTAGAGTTGGTTATTTATTTTAAGCTAAGGTTCAAACAGTCCTACCTAAGAATGTAAGCTATTAAAAAAGAAAAATCCGTTGGGATATCCTTGTCAGGGTGTCTATCGGTCATGAAAGTCAAGAAATTTAGCTTTTAGGTCACGATTTTTTTATCTGTACAAATAAAATTTTGTTGTATAAGTCGTCAAAATTCACCAACAAAAGCGTCTGTGGTCGGCTTTAGACGCTATCAAATCGCAAGCAAAGCACGCTTCTATCGCATGCATGAACCTTCGGCCTAAATCACACCCGAATTCGCTCTTGAGAATGTTACGAAATTATATGGTTTGGTAATTTAAAAAAAAAAAAGTCACGGAAGAGTCACGAAATTTCATTTTTGAATTTTGGTAGACACCCTGCTTGTGCTTTCAGTTGTAGATGATATACTTTATTATAAATTCTTAAAGTTTGGGAAAGGAGCCGGAAGATAACACAGTTTGGTATATATCAGACTGTATGCTGACACACACTTAGGAATATTACCATCGCATATACTTCCATGTCCGATTCCTGAGTGACTACGAAACAGCAAGTGTACCAGTTTCAGTAGGGTTTTAGTTAGGTTGCACAGAAGTGCGTTATCTCTACGCTAAAGAAAATTAAAATGTGTCCATTCTGTTACATTATACCTAAGTATAATGTATCATGGTCCGTGAAATTTTGAACCCCCTGTATATTCATGTTCATGCTTAGCTTCAGAAAGATAATTGAAAAATTATTTTAAATAACTATTACATTTTGGGTTCAGCTCAAAATTTAATATTCTGTCAAAATAATATAGAAGTAGTGTCCATAAAATTACATATAATATTCTATTTTATTAAAATTGCATATTTTGTTATTATTATATTATGTGGGTTCAAAGGTGTATATTTTGTAGTTTCTTGTAGGTTTTGTACTGTTTTTAAGGGAATTTAGACGTAGGAAATCTTCGGAAAGAAATTCTTAAAAATTTAATTTTTTAATTTCTTCAAAATTTTATTCTGAAATTCGGCCATGTCTTTTTGGCACATCCCTTTGTTTAGGTAGAAATTATTTTTCATTGGAGCAGAGAAATCTGTTTCGTTTGAAGCTCATTCCAGATTTTATCATTGATATGTCGAGATTTTAGGTGTTATCCTTTCGTTGCCTCACCAAAGAACCAATTAACTCTCTTCTTCGTGTTATTCTTTGTCTCTTTACCAAAAGCCATGTGGAAGATCAGACATACAATCTAGCTCCTCGTCCATAAATTGTGCAGAAATTAAGTAAATTACCTCCAAGTTTACTGGATTTAATGTGAACTGTGTTTAGTGGTAGACTAAATTAAACTAAGTGATTGTATTTGGTGTTGAAACGCTCAATGGACGGTGGAGCAGGGTGCCGAAGCAAAATTTCCTTGGGGAAGCCGATTGGCGGTGGCAGCCATGACTAGTTGAAGTTAAACAGCATATCTTGGTGTTAGGAAAATTTTTTGAACGCACCGTTAAGATTTTCTAGACGAAAATCGGTGTAAACTGTAAAGCAAGTAAGAAAGAATGATTATTATTATTGTCAGTGAGACGGACAGGATGCAACGAAAATCTGTGGTTTAGTGAGTGAACTTCAAAATTTTGTTTGGACCGAAGTAATGGCTTGCTTGTGTATAATGGTAGTGTATATCATCATGCAGTTTTAAAACGAAAATTCTGTTTCCCTAGGGACTGCGATCACATCCATCTGTCATGTGAACTCGGGTCCTACGCGGATAAGCCTGGGGAAGGGGTCTTAAATAATATGTTTCGATTGTCGTAATAGTCAAGCTTGTGCTACTTGTGAGTACAAATAGTCTCCCACATTATTTAACAACATTTCAATACTGTAATTCCATAAAGAAAATACTTCACTGGACACTGCAGATTATACTGCTTTAACAAAGATACTGCTCCTAACGTACAAAATGTTAAAACCTGTTTTGACTTGGTAGTAGTGAATCCAAATGAAATACCTAAGATTCCCAATTACGTGTCGTATTTACTTTGATATCCTGGTGCAGATATACTTTGTGCGTGCATCATAGTATATCTTCTGGCAACAGATTTTCTTTCAATAGCTCGTGGACGTTATCCAATCTCGTTTAAAGGAATATAACTAAAACATTTAATACCGTACTTATTCTGTTTAAAATTAAAATTTTATTTTCTTTTGTCAAAGTAGTAATGTGGACATCATTTACGTCTTTGGAATTCAGGTGTTATGGGCTATGAATATAATGTGAGTGTTATATGAGTGATATATTTTCTTGTAGTAGTTTAAGTCAATTTAGATTAGATTAGTATAGGTTAGGGTAGATGTAGGTTAAGTTTACTATTTCGGTCGATATTTCAATTTTTCTTGTGTTATTATATGTCTGTGATGAAAAATAGAAAGAAAAGACACAGCAAAGTGAAAATGTTCCGTGTACAGGTGACCAAATGTATGTAAATCCTGCCGCTGGAGTCACTGTTCAAAGACACAAGAAAACAAAATAATAAAATATATAGTAAATGTGAGGAGTTCTAGCCCACCAACCACCTTATTAAGTTGTTGTATAAAGAGAATTGATTACGTATACTGATGTCAGCTTAATGTCAATTTATCATGAATCCTAGAAATTTTCAGAGGTCAACATATTTTATTTTTGTTATTAGTACTATTCATTAAAAATTTTAATTCAGTAAAGATTTTGAAGAATGGAAACATTACGTATATGTTGCCAGATTTTTCTGTTAAACATAAAATTGAACATTAACTTGTAGATCCATTAATATGAGTGATTTTTTTTTTCTTCCATATTGCTCAAGATATAGCTGTAGCATTTGTATAAACTTGAAAAGGTTTTCTTTAAGAAAATGTGGAAGTTGTAATGTAACAGTTTTCTTTCAATCAGAATTGGGAATTAAAACGTGTATTAAGCTAGAAACATACAGTAAAATCTAGATATAGTTAAGGTGTAAGACAAATGAGCAGTATCAGAGATGTTTTAACTTTCAATGGAAAGTGAGAGTTTCAAGTAAAAACCATTTTCTTGGTGCGACCGACGTAAGAGACAACCGAATACTCTGAAGTTTTTTTTTTTTTTTGGGGGGGGAGGGTTTTTTTTTCTTTTCCAAAATTTTCAGTTTGGATTTTTAATTTTTTTTTCCGTTGCGCTAAATTCTATTTGGAAGTTAATGTGGATTTTTTTCTGGTAGGGCCATTTCACACAAAATTTCAGTTTCAATAGTTATCATTGCCAACTCAACTGGGAGGTTGACATCCTGGTTCGCAACCTTTTTCACGACGGGTTGCGGAAAACAGACTGCAGACCTGGATGCCGGACTTCGAGTTGTAATGGAAGATACACTGGAACCATCTTTTTTTTTTTTTTTTTTTTTTTTTCGGACTGAATTTGAATTCCATTTTCCGGGGATGATCGGTCTGGTGAATGAATTCGTGATTGTTGGTAGCATACCTGCACGGGCCCAGTAGGTTCACGACGACCAGTCGGTGATACATTTACCCAGTCCATAATCCTAAGGAAAGTGAACATCATACACAGTAAAATTCCACACGTCAGTATTTTGCATTCAGTAATTTATTCAATTACATTCATTTTTTAAAATTTTATTTATTTCAAAAATTTTTTTTAAAGTAAAAATTCTTTCTACGTGTTGACAAGAAATTACATTAGGAAGGAATGTACATTTGCTGGCGACTATACGGTTCCACATATTGAAGAGAGTGTACGCTTTCCGGATTTTTAAAAAGCAATATTACATACCAGCCAAGTTTTCTCAATTTCTGACGGGTCGTACAAAATGTATGCGGTCTGGCATTATTTTAGCGTGGTATATGACATTTTTCTGTCTACCAGGTCGGACATTTTCTTTAAATTGCTATAGGTACACTCGTGATAATTGTCAACAATAAAGGTCAGAGTATATCGCTCTGCCCGGCAGCAGTAGCTTATGATGCACGATGCTTTCCACTTCCATCAAACACATTGCATAACCTTTGTGGGCGTCAGTATGCGTTTTGCCACAGACTGTGGAGCTTTTCGCTTGGACCAGGATCATTTTCGCACATTCTTGTGGTAGGTTATTCACTTCTCAATACTAGTTGTCAACCGCCTCAGAAATGGGTCGAGTTCGTTACGTTTCAATAGAGATTCGCAATAGAAATTCGATCGAATATATGTTGTTGAGTCAGATCATGTGGCATCCAAACGTGGAACTTCTTTTTTGTAGCCACTTTTCACTAAATGGCTTAACATTGGTCAGATATCTTTAGGTCATTAGCAGTGTTATGTCTGTTTACATACCGGTGTTGCTCGACTTTCGCCAATGATTGTTGGGCCACTGGGAGGATCATTTTGAACATAGAAATTTGCAGAAGAAGGTTCATTCGTCTTCACGGCGCAATGCTTTGATCATAAGATTTTTTTTTTTTTTTTTTTTTTTTTCACGACTATTAGATCCAACTGTTACGTTAGACCTGGCCCATTGTAACTCACATACCCTGAAATTTGGAACGCTAACGCTGTCTCGTGAGCAAAATGCTTACTACTTTTTAGACTGCTTTATTGTTTACCGTACACACAAAATAATGCAAGACAAAATTCTGTAGAGTTGACGAGATCTACTGAAGAAGACAGAGAGAACATCGAAACAGTACAATTAATAAAACATTTAATAATAGATGCAGTAAATAAGATTGAATTTACAAATTACCAGTACCATACTCTGGTATTAAATAATTGCGTCCTTACAGTAGCATAGGTCATAGCACTAATTTTTTACTTTCAGATATGGATGCAGTTCGAACCTTCAGGTGTAAGAAGCTTCATTACGTGTGGGATGCAGAAACCAGTGAATTTTTGAAGCTGCGTGGGTTGGATAAAGATGTGGCCACTTCCACTCTTCATAAACAGAGGGGCCTTTCTGCACAAGAGCAGTACATAAGGTAAATAGTGAAAATAGGAATATTTAAGGCTGAAGTAGCTGAAACAGTTTGTTTTGCAATCGAGAAGAAATTGAATATCAGCCATATTTACCTTAAATTTTACTTTACTTATATTAAGTAAGGCAAAGCGCTCTTTCTTTTAAATTATAGAAACGACTGAGCGTGACTGCATATGCTATATATATATAATATTAAAAGCATATATAATATAGGGTGACCCAGTTTAATCTTTCCACGGAAATATCTCGAAAACGGTTGAACATAAATGAACTGAACAAAACTCAAATAGGAAACACCATGGGGCAAATCGAATGGTGATGTCGGGGTGCCACCCAGGGCCGCTCTTCAAGGGGCCTAACTTTAAAATTTTAAATGAAAACGTGGGGCAAGTGACACCTCGTTCGATAGACCTTTAAAAACTAAAAAGCTATTTGGCAAAAGATTTTTCATATCGTCACCGTATTCAAAATAGCCGCCAAGATATGTTACCTGTATCAGATAAACGTCCAGTAGCACTAATATGAAAACGATCGAACATAAATGAATCAAACAAAACCTCAAATAGGAAAGCCATGGGGCAAATCGAATGATGATAACGCGGTGTCCCCCAGGGCCGCCTTTCATGGAGGCCCAGGCCCAACTTAGAAATTCTAAACGAAAATATGGGTCAACTGATACCTTGTTCGATAGATCTTCATACACTAAACAGTGTTGTGGCAAAAGATTATTCATATGGGTCACCGTTTTAAAAAATGGCCGCCAAAACATGGTGCCTGTGTCAGATAAAGCGTCCAGTATCATTAATATGAAAACGGTTGAAGATAATAACGGATGAACAGAATAAAACTCGTATAGGAAATCACAGAGGGTATTTATCATTCCAGGGCTCAAAAATGTTGCAACAGAGATGATGATTAGATTAAAAGTGCCATAATGCAAAGGAGAAAATCTAGATCCTAGAAAATCATTGTTCCAACGTCCTCCGTAAGTGGGTGATGCGGGACGGGAGGGAACGGTGAAATTGCAAATGAGAACCTTAGTTTTTGCAATTATATCTACACAAGAAAACTATCTGAAATATGTTTTTATAACAGATAAATGTCTGTAATAGAAAAAAGTAGGTAGAATTCTTGTTAAATGGTACCTTTCATTTTGATTGCAGGCAATGATTTGTGCAAGAATGAATAAACGGAAATGTGAAACCAATTTGTCGAACAATGCAATTTTAGAACAACATATACAAACGTTGGTTTTGCTCAAAAGTCGTCTGCACAATATTGGTTCATACAAGTACCAGTCACTTGTGCACCCTAGTGTTTCAGACAATCCATACCTATTGCGAGTAAAAGTTGGGTTCTCATTTGAGATTTTACCATTCATTTCCGCTTCATCCAGTTACTATTTATTTATTTGCATCAACACAACAGGCATAAGCCCAATTATAGGTTGGTGTATAGTTTTATTTTGGTATTTACAATAGTTTTCTTAAACATAGAGTTCATATTGCAGATGTCAATTTCTTTGTATTTGATACATATTTTGTTATAAGTAGAACACATTCTCCAAATTGGTGATTTCATTAATACGTTGGTCCTTGCTTTTTTGCAATAAAACAGACCAGAGTTATTAACATGAGTTTTAAGTGTCGGGACAAGAAAATTTAATGTTGATATAAGACCCGTACAATTAAATTAGTTTTGTACTATTTTATGGAGAAAAATCATATCTGTCACATCATCTACGGAGGGAGATCGGAAAGATAATTTTCTAAGAATTAGATTTTCTGTTTAGCATTATGTCACTTATACTTTAATAATCTTTTTCTCCGTTGGATTATTCTCGAGGCGTGGAATGATAAATACCCTCTGTGATTTCCTATACGAGTTTTATCCTGTTCATTTATCTCCAACCATTTTCATATTAGTGTACTGGACGTTTTACCTGATACAAGCACCATATCTTGGCGGCCATTTTGAATACGGTGACCTATATAAAAAATCTTTTGTCACAGCACTTTTTACTTCTTAAAGATCTATCGGACGAGATATCACTTGACCTATGTCTTTTCCATTTAAAATTTTTTAAGTTTGACCCTGAGCCCCCATGAAGAGCGGCCCTGGGGAGCACCGCAACAACACCATTCGATGGGCCCCCATGGCCTTCCCATTTGAGCTTTTGTTTGGTTCTTTTATGTTCAACCGTTTTCATATTAGTACCACTGGACGTTTATCTGATACAGGTAACATATCTTGACGGCCATTTTTAATACGGTGACTGATATGAAAAATATATTACCACATCGCTTTTTTAGTTTTTAAACATCTATCGAATGAAGTCACTCGCCCCATATTTCCATTTAAACTTTTAAAGTTAGACCCCGGGCCCCCTAAAATAGCGGCCCTGAGGGGCACCATTCGATTTGCCCCATGGTATTTCCTATTTGAGTTTTTGTTCAGTTCATTTATGTTCAACCGTTTTCGAGATATTTCCGTGGAAAGATTAAAATTAGCCACCCTGTATATATGAGAGAGAGATAGGGGGGGGGGGAGTATTCGGGAACATCAAAACCTTTGGAAAGTCAGTCCTTATGAAAAATGTTATAGACCAACCTGGGTGCATAAATGCATCATTTCGAAGCTATAGCCAACCGAACATTGATCGGAACTATATGATATGGGTCTATTCCAAAAGAAATGTCGGATGAAGATCGGGCAAAAGAACAGTGATTATTTTAAACATATACCAGTGGATGTGGAATATTTACAACTTTTCAGTTTCGAAAATGATAAATGAAATATTTTAGTTTAACGTCCCACGATTATGCCCTTTAGGCTAACAGAGACTAACAGAGACACGATGTTGTCCACCACAAACTTAGTTGACCAAGGATCAAATCAGGAGCCCCACGCACCAGAGGTACGCACTCTACCATTGAACCACAGTGCCCTCTACTATAAATCCGAGTATCCTATCGTCACTCTATACTTCACTTCATCTGGTATTATTTAAATGACTTGCAGATAGTACTTCTGCCATTGTTAGATTTACGATTAAAATTTTCGGTAGGCGAACATTTGTTCAGATCCCACATCAAACTGTAGTCTTATACAGTCTCATTAATGAAAAGAAATGTTAATACCCAAGTAAACCTACACCAGCAGTGATATATAGTGTAAAAAAATTGCACATCTGGACCGAATTTAGAACTCCGGTCTCTGGCTCACCAAACCAATGTGTTAACCATTACCCTACCCTGTTCATATCTGAAGAGGGATTGGTGTAATTCGACTGTTGGAGGTATTCAGTAATGTAGGCACCGATTTGTCCAAGCAGAAGTTGTGGCACATTCCGTATGATCTGAGTGGCTGAGGACAGAGTTCAAAAGTGGTAGGATGTATGATAGTTCAGGAACCGGATTGAGTAATTAGTGGTTAACGAATCAGATGGTAAGCGAGAGACCCGGGTTCGAATACCGGTCGACTCTGTATCATCGAGTTCACATCTAAAGAGAAATTGGCGTGATATAGAATTGGATATTTCTTCCATTCATCAACACAGCAGCAGCAGTGTTAGAAAGTCAAAATTAAAAGTCTACATTAGTACGAAATTCATTATAATCAGAATACATTACAGTATTTTTACGTGTATTTGTTACTATAAAAAAATATACTGTTTGTTTCTTCTAGGCGAATGGTCTTTGGCAGCAACGAAATAATTGTTCCGGTGAGAAATGTGATCACATTACTGTTTTTGGAAGTTCTTAACCCGTTCTACGTTTTCCAAATCTTCTCCGTTTTACTTTGGATGTGTGACCAGTATTTCTACTACGCTGCAGCCATTATTTTAATGTCAGCTCTTGGCATTGTGTCTTCGATTATTCAAACAAGAAGGGTAAGTCTTTCGAAAGCTTTTTGTTTGTTTGTTTGTTTGTTGTAGTGGAGCGAGCGTTAGCGAGCATGCTCTGTTCTTCCTCGAGAAGTTCTTTGTATTTTTTAAACTGTTCGACTAACCTCAACTGATATTAGAAACATTGGTGACCAGCCTTAGAAAGAAAGAAAATATCGAGTAAGATGTGCCTTAGAGAAATAATCACAGAAAAAAACTCTTCTTCCGTAGACAGGGCTCGAACAATACCGGGACAACGTCATGGCGACTCGAATTTCGAGTTTGACAGCTAGTTTTTTTTTTCTTTTTTTTTTTTACGTCACTATTCCCAGTTCTCACTGTCAGTGTACAGTCTCTTATGTTGTTGAATGTATTAAAAATAAATAGTAATGAATTTGTTATATTCATGAACATGAATGACCAATCATTAGAGAATTTTGATCCATGGAGGACAGTGGGCAATTAATATTACAGTACTTTAACTGTCAGATATGCACATGTGACATAAGAAACACATTGCCACTTTGCGAAACGTCACTCACATTGCCTTCAATTCCTGTCATTGTTCGAAGTATGGTCTGCAGACTAAGGTAAACTTGTACTTTTCATTTCAAAAGGCCAAAAGATGTAGGGCTGTGTGTCAGATGGGATTTGTATTGTGGCGTTTAGACCGGAAGAAAATATTGGGAATACTACCTATAGAGACACTCAGCCCGTTTCTAAATTCCAGGCATTTCTCAGGTTTGAGTTTGACTTTGCTGTCCTGTGGTCATTTTAAGGTCTACGGTACTTAGTGGTGTCAGGACGTCTGGAGAAAGTGAAATTGCTTAACACTCCGGCTTCGACACAGATGTGTCGGTAAACTGCTACTCGCTAGAGAATTCCTTCTACCAGTAGGTATAACATCGAAATAGGTTTTGGTATAACTCTTTTTCTCTTTTTCAGTTTAACGTGCGACGGTAGTAATGATAATAAGCAAAATGTTGAAATGAAGAAAGTAGAAGGAAACGGGAGAGCCCACGCACATTGTTCGTCCACCAGAAAGCCCACTTGGCAAGAACTGGGGTAGAACCAGGGATGACGCCATGCACCATAGGTGAGAGCACTGAATCACCGCATATTGCGCAATGGGCCCTATTACCCTATTTGTAATTTAGATGTCAGCGGCCGCGTTAAAAATAACGGGAGATCTGCTCGTGAGCTCTGGAAGTAAGCTCACTCTGGATCGTTTCAGGCACTGATAGGAGACTTGCCCTCTGCATATCAGCGTTTTTTAATGGGTAGAGGTGGGATTGATAATGTAAGATACCTACATAGTAAGCCTGTGTTAATCCAGAGGATATGCTCTATAAATGGAACTTACTCCTAAATACCGGGTAAATTAAAATGTTTCCTATTTCAGTGACTTGTCTTTTATAAGTGACCATTTTTTAATGAACAGAGATTTAAAACAGATTGAAAAACTGAAATTGTTTATTGTGACATTATAAATGATCAATGTGCGATATACATGTTGGACGACACACATCTTGTCTATAATCAGACTCTTCCTAGCATGTCAGGATCAACTTTGGCTACGGCTGCAATGATGCGCTCACGTAGTTCAACCAATGCCAAAGCAAGTGGTGGTACAGTAAGGGACGCTTCTAAATGGTACATCTATATGGAAATTTACGGCAAAAGTGTACCATCCAAAAGTGTCCCTTACTGTACAAAACTCAGTCGTTAATGAAACCCTGTAGGAAGAAATGTAAATCTGGAGAACATGGCGACTAGTGTATGAATTCTTTGTCTCTGGCCGGTGCATGAACAGTTTAGGAAGCCTCTCATTGCCGTATTCACGAACTTCGTGGTGGTTATGATGTGGCGCACGATCCTTCTGTAAGGTGAAATCAGCACGGTCTTTCTCAAACTGTGGTAATAACCATTATTGTATAATGCATAGAGGTGTAGCACATGTGACTGACAGTATCTTTCCAAAGAAGAAAAGTCCATAAATTTTCCGATAGGAAAATGACACAAAAGGCATTTAATTTCGGAGGATCACTTCATATTGCACAACAACATATATCTTAGTACCCAAAGGCACACATTATATTGTATCTATTCACTTTGCTTGAAACTTTGAATTTTGATTCGTCGCTGAAGAGGAACTCTTTTGAAAATCCCCTCTCTTCATAAGCACTGTTGTAACCTTTCACAGAAAGATTTCTTTAAATCTTTCTGTTGGTTTCAGAGCTTGCACCAGCTATAGATGATACGGCTTCATCAAAAGACGTTTTCAAAACGCTAATTGTTGTATACAACTATCAATACATTAAGTAACGTTATTACTGTAGTTTCAGGCGATAAAACTTTTTTTTATCAATGTGATTTCCCTCACGAGCCGTCTCTTCTCGATCTGCTACAACGTGAAAACCACCGAGATACAGGATGCCTTAGAAATAATTGTCACAATCTGAGAAAGAATCCCATTGTGCTTTGAAGCGTTGAAGACATTTTAGATAATTTGCATGTATGTAATTGTTATTATTTTACATTATTACGCTTTGTGTTTTAAATAGAAATGCAATAAATAATGCTTGAACCATTCCAGAATCAAGAAAATCTCCGCAGCACCGTCCACTCAACGGATATAGTAACTGTAAGCAGAGGATGTGGACGCTATGATAATATTCCCACTGAGCATCTCGTACCTGGAGATATCATAGTTATTCCTTCTCGAGGCTGTGTAATGCATTGCGACGCTGCACTTTTAAGTGGCAATTGCATTGTAAATGAAAGTATGCTTACAGGTAAGTCTTAAAGTAATATTCTATAGATATAAATAAATAAATAAACTATTGTGGCCATATACGTGGGTCAGTCAAAAAGTTTCACGGAATTTCATTGTCACTTTTTATTATCACAATATAGATACACATTCATTTATTCGCTTTGAAAATAGGCTCCTTGAGAACACACACACACACACACTTATTCTACCGCTCCTGTCATTGCTGGAAACAATTCTGAAGGTCCTGTTTTGATTTGTTCCGAAGTTCAGCCGTCACGTTGGTTTGGATGTCTTCTACGGTGGCAAACGGAACTTGAAGGGCTTTTTTGAGCTTGGGGAAGAGCCAGAAATCCGCTGGTGCTAAATCCAGTGAGTAGGGAGGCTGGTAGAGTAGGGTCCAAGATTAAAAAGCCTCAAAGGTTACCGTTTTGTCACCGTAGAAGACATCCAAACCAACGTGATGGTTGAACTTCGCAACATACCAAAACAGGATTTTCAGCATTGTTTCCAGCAATAGCAGGAGCGGTGGAACAAGATTGTGGTTTCTCAAGGAGCCTATTCGGCATTGTTTCCAGCAATAACAGGAGCGGTGGAACAAGATTGTGGTTTCTCAAGGAGCCTATTCGGCATTGATTCCAGCAATAACAGGAGCGGTGGAACAAGTTTGCGTTTTCTCAAGGAGCCTATTCGGCATTGTTTCCAGCAATAACAGGAGCGGTGGAACAAGTTTGCGTTTTCTCAAGGAGCCTATTCGGCATTGTTTCCAGCAATAACAGGAGCGGTGGAACAAGTTTGCGTTTTCTCAAGGAGCCTATTCGGCATTGTTTCCAGCAATAACAGGAGCGGTGGAACAAGTTTGCGTTTTCTCAAGGAGCCTATTCGGCATTGTTTCCAGCAATAGCAGGAGCGGTGGAACAAGTTTGTGTTTTCTCAAGGAGCCTATTCGGCATTGTTTCCAGCAATAGCAGGAGCGGTGGAACAAGTTTGCGTTTTCTCAAGGAGCCTATTCGGCATTGTTTCCAGCAATAACAGGAGCGGTGGAACAAGTTTGCGTTTTCTCAAGGAGCCTATTCGGCATTGTTTCCAGCAATAGCAGGAGCGGTGGAACAAGTTTGTGTTTTCTCAAGGAGCCTATTCGGCATTGTTTCCAGCAATAGCAGGAGCGGTGGAACAAGTTTGCGTTTTCTCAAGGAGCCTATTCGGCATTGTTTCCAGCAATAGCAGGAGCGGTGGAACAAGTTTGTGTTTTCTCAAGGAGCCTATTCGGCATTGTTTCCAGCAGTAGCAGGAGTGGTGGAACAAGTTTGTTTTTTCTGAAGGAGCCTATTTTGAAAGCGAATAAGTGAAAGTGTACACACGGAAAAGAAAATATTCTTCAGTTGACAGATTTTCTTTTTCTCAATAACTCGGGAACAAATGAATTAATCTGGATCTTTTTGTCGTTATCTTTAGAATAGTTATAATTTGATAACTTGCCAAAATCGGTACTCTTACGTTAATTTATTCTTGAGTTATTAGGAAAAGAAGTTTTGTCAACTGAAGAATACTTTCTTTCGTGACTGTACCTATATTGTGGTAATATATGTAGTTACAACGAAATTTCGAGGACTTTTTGACTACCTTGTCGTACTTTCAAAATTTGCTTAATTTATGCGATACTGTATTGTTCATATCGATTGAATATTTTAGAGAAATGTCGCCTTTGGATAGCTGTCTTGTGTGATGTTTCTAAGGTCATTGTATTACAGCATGCGATATTATGTATTTAGTTAAATTCAACCTATTATTTATTTATTTATTATTTATTTATTTATTTATTGCGTTCGACGCATTAAGGGTTGCTAGATTGAACTGGATCAATCATTACCGCGCGCAGCGTGACGGACCCTCTCAAATCTATCAACTGCTCACAACTGAGCTCCTCTCGCTCGGATCCCAGGTTTTATACCTGGCACCCGGGACGAATGCTCTGCGATTGGTGACGGATAGAGAATCGTGCCATGGACACGCTAAATCTTGTCTATTTTGTCCAATGAAACTACATATTGTACAGTGTAATGATAACAGTTGTATGGTACACGAACAATGGGATACAGAAAATATATCCTACAGATCTGTTTACGAAGACAATGAAATCTAGAACGACTAAATCCGTTGATCTGTCGACAATTGTGAGAGGAAAAATACGGAACGAGTTATTAAGAAGCGCGTTTTTACAATCGATTCAGCGTCCAAAGAATAATAGGTTCCATTTCCTCCCTTAACCCTCTATTCAAACCGGAAGCGGTAGAGATCAACAGCTTCCTGTTTCATCAGTGATCGCTATAGAACAAAAACTATAATAAATAACGACAAGCTGATTTTTGAAATCGATTCATCGTCTTAAGGAAAGATTCAGTCTTCTTCTGTAGCTCTAGTAAGACCGGAAATGGTAGAAATTTACATCTTAATAGGTTTCGTCGTACACTATCCGTTTATTACAACCGGAAATTATAGATCTGTTTCAATATTGCATTCTTATAGTTTGTAAGTTTATCGTACTTTCAACTGTGAAACGAAACTCACTTGTTTTCTGGGGGTGCGGTGGCTCAATGGTAGGGCATTCACCTCCAGTGCTTGGAGTCCGTGGTTCGATCGCAGCTCGCGCCGTGTGGACTTTGTGGTGGACAAATACCGTGCTCGTGGGTTTTCCCGTTTCCTCCCACTTCCTTCATTCCAACATTTCATTCATTTCTCATCATCATCGTCTCCTTTAGCCTAACCAGCATGATCGTGGGGCGTAAAACTGAAAGATTTCATTTCATTTTCACCTGTTTTCATTAATGATACGTAATCTTTGAAAAATAAAATAAAATCTTTCAGTTTAACGTCCCATAATTATGCCCGTTAGGCTAAAGGAGACAGATAATTAAGGTAAGTAAATAATGATAGAAAAAAATAGTGAAATGAGAAATGTGGTAGCAAACGGGAGTACTTCGAGAAAACTCGCAGACACGATGTTGTCCACCACAAACTTCTTTGGCCAGGGTCCCACGCACCAAAGGTAAGCACTCAACCACTGAACCACGTGCTCCCCAGTGATACGTAATCGAACTTAGATATATCTGAATCTTATAACTATAATAATTTCTAATAGTTGTTATAGAATACATAATTAATAATTCAAGTATAAAAGCTAGTTTGTAGTTTCTGAGGAAGTAAAAATTGTATTTACATTGTTTCGATGTTTACTGACATTTCTATTCGCTGCCAAACTGGTAACATGTGGATAGTTTCCTGCTAAGAATATTTAGTAGTACTTAGCAAATATTTTCGTCACGTCAGTTTAGCAGGAAATAGAAGTCATTGATAAAGATGTCAGTAAACATCGAATCAGTATAATAGAATTTTTAATTTCCCGGACACAAGGTAAGGTTGTATTTATTTATTTATTTATGTATTTATTTATTTATTTAATATTTGACTTGTAAAGGTAACTTTAAACTAAGAGATTCATTTATTTTTTCTTGTAGGCGAGAGCGTACCTGTTACCAAGACTCCGTTACCAAACCAAAGCGACCTTCTGTATAATAGTAAAGAACACGCGAGACACACACTTTTTTGTGGGACTCGTGTGATTCAAACACGATATTATGGAAATGAGAAAGTTCTCGCTGTGGTCATTAGGACTGGCTTCATGACAGCTAAGGGTAACTTAGTTCGTTCTATCATGTATCCTCCGCCGGTAGACTTCAAGTTCGAACAAGATTCCTACAAGTTCGTTATTGTGTTGGCTCTCATAGCAAGCATTGGATTCATATACACCGTTGTAACTAAAGTAAGTCTGAAGATTCCAAATTTACATGTCAATTCTAGACGTACAGTATATCTACATATCGATTCACTGTTCATGCAAATGGCCGTTAAAGAGTGTTGCTACAAATTTCCTTTGAGAACTTAAATGGGCCATTCTATCTCAAATCAACCAAAGTAAAACTATTTTTAAAATTCATGGTCTCAGATTTTGATATTTTCTACATTGAAAGACATGTTTGAGAATAGTTATTTCCTAAAATAAAATTTTTTCAGCCCTCATAGTTAATTAGTAATTAATTACGCAATCAGCGTCAAGGTCACAACTCAAACACGGCTGTTTTTGCATTTTATTGTTTATTTCAATAACTATAAGAGCTATGCAGCTAAAAATTTGCATCTTCATGTAATTGTGCCTGTAGATTTCAAATCTGCAATCAAAACTAATCCTGCTGGAAGTGCGTAAACATTTTGGGGTGTAAAATATGTCCCATATAAATAATATGGGAAAGATTTTTCAGTTTCCATTAAACCACTGTACAGTTTAAAATTTTTATTTTCAGTTATTTACTTAGGTAACGCTAACGAAAATGTACAATCATACTGAATTTTTAAGTTTTCATTCCAAGTACCTAAAACATGAGATTATAAGTTTAAAAAAAAAAATCCATTTAAATAACATGGAGAATTTCTTTCATCCCCCCTTTAGAATCCCTAAAAATTGACAATATTCACTTTTGTCAATTTTTTTCTGTGTTAGTCCCAGAAAGCTATAATTCTGTCAAATTTAATGTCAGATTTCCACGTCAACTGGAAGTACCGTTATTTTATGTCAGTTCATGCAGTTTTATATGTAATTAAGATATAAAAGTTTCGAAATATTTACATATAAGAGGCTCTAGGGAGCTGCTAGTGATTGTTAGAATTTGATTTTTTTAAAATTATAAACTAAAAAAAAAAAAAAAAAATGAAAATCGTAGTTTTGGATAATATTAAAACAATAAAGCTTCATCTACATTACTACTAATGCGTTGCATGAATATATTGTAATTTTAAAAGTTTTTTTTTTTCTGTGTCAGTTGCGCTATTAAACATCAAATCTAAACTAGTTATTTTGTGTTATAAACAAATGTATTTAAACAAGTATTTAGTGTTTTAAATACTATTTATGTTCTTTACGTACCATAACGTAGTAGATACTAATGTTTTTTTTTTTTTTCTCTCTCTCTTTTTCAAGTATTTAAATGGCGACAGTGGACGAGATATTGCACTGGATGCGCTAGATCTCATCACCATTGTTGTTCCTCCTGCCCTTCCAGCAGCAATGACTGTGGGACGAGTGTATGCTCAAAATCGTCTCAAAGCAAACAATATCTATTGTATCAGTCCAAGAACTATTAACGTCTCCGGCTCAGTGGATTGTGTTTGTTTCGACAAGGTTAGATTCTTTTTCTAATCCATGTATATAAATGAAAGTTACTTTATATCTCTTGAACCACCCGACCGATCTCAATCAAATTTTCAACATAGATGAGGTTCGGGCCTGGGATTGTTTTTATCTTTTCACTTTGACAGTGCAACGTTGGGGAGGGGAAGATATACACTATGTGATCAAAAGTATCCGGACACCTGGCTGAAAATGACTTACAAGTTCGTAGCGCCCTCCATCGGTACTGCTGGAATCGAATATGGTGTTGGCCTACCCTTAGCCTTGATGACAGCTTCCACTCTCGCAGGCATACTTTCAATCAGGCGCTGGAAGGTTTCTTGGGAATGACAGTCCATTCTTCACGGAATGCTGAACTGAGGAGAGGTATCGATGTACGTCGGAGAGGCCTGGCACGAAGTCGGCGTTCCACAACATCCCAAAGGTGTTCTATAGGATTCAAGTCAGGACTCTTACAGACCAGTCCATTACAGGGATGTTATGTTCGTAACCACTCGGCCACAGGTCGTGCAGTATGAACGGGTGCTCGATCGTGTTGAAAGATGCAATCGCCATCCCCGGATTGCTCTTCAACACTGGGAAGCAAGAAGGTGCTTAAAACATCAATATAGGCCTGTGCTCTGAGAGTACCACTCAAAACAAGGATTGAAAGCTCCCTCCAAGAAAACACCACCACCTCCGAATTTTACTGTTGGCACTACACACGCTGGCAGATGACGTTCACCGGGCATTTGTCATACCCACATCCTGCCATCGGATCGCCACATTGTGTACCGTGATTCGTCACTCCACACAACGTTTTTCCACTGTTCAATCGTCCAATGTTTACGCTCCTTACACCAAGCGAGGCGTCGTTTGGCATTTACCTGCGTGAAGTGTGGCTTATGAACAGCCGCTCGACCATGAAATCCAAGTTTTCTCATCTCACGCCTAACTGTCATAGTACTTTGAGTGGATTCTAATGTAGTTTGGAATTCCTGTGTGATGGTCTGGATAGATGTCTGCCTATTACACTTGACGACCCTCTTCAACTGTCGGCGGTCTCTGTCAGTCAACAGATGAGGCCGGCCTGTACGCTTTTGTGGTGTACGTGTCCCTTCACGTTTCTGCTTCTTTATCACATCAGACACAGTGGACCTAGGGATGTTTAGGAGTGTACAGACTTCTGACACAGGTGACACCCAATCACCTGACCACGTTCGAAGTCCGTAAGTTCCGCGGAGCGCCCCATTCTGCTTTCTCACGATGTCTAATGACTACTGAGGTCGCTGATAATGAATACCTGGCAGTTGGTGGCAGCACAATGCACCTACTATGAAAAACGTGTGTTTTGGGGGTGTCCGGATACTTTTGATTACATAGTGTATATATTTAAAAATGATCGTAAATGACCGTTATTACTGCCGAATTCATAGATTTTGGGATCGCTGAGATGAACAGTGACACTTCCGATGCCGTTTAAATCTAAATTCGGCCGTGCAACTTGGGGGAGGGGGAATATATAAATTATCCAAAATGATCGGCAAGACAAAAACCTCGCCTGTCAGAGATCGCTTCAGTATTAGTAAAAAGTGACTAACAGAGTATATTACTATTTTTATTAAATTTTAACAGCGAATGGGGTAATTAACGCTAATTTTCTATAAATTAAATAATCTCATTATCTTAGGCTGTAGAGGGAATGGGTTGAGGGGAGAGTTTTACCGTGGGTGCGTGAAAAATAAAATTGCTGTTAATGAAAGTTGACTGGTTGTACGAAGAAAATTGAAATTGGGAACCACGTGAGATTTCTTAAGAAAGTCATCTCTTTTTTGGAGATATATATCTAGCAATTTTTAAGGGAATAAGTATCTGATGGTGGTTTCGTCATTTAAGAGTTAACAATACTTGAGGAGAATGGAAACAGCAATGAGTGAATTTTTAAAGGGGCAGACTACTAAATATTTTTGAAACACTAATATTTTTTCTTTTGTTCGTTTTTCGTAAGTGGAAAGAGGTAATAAAATGTAACTTACCACAATAACAGATAATGTTATTCTACACCCGAAAATACGAATCGGAAGAATTTTCAGTGTTGCCATCCATAGATATTAGTGTGACCAGAATTTGAATTACTCAAAAATCTAGATAAAGGCAGCGACTAGAAAAATGAACTCAACGGTAATTGATGACTTATCATACTGTCTATGTTTCTTGTTTACTACTTTTTAAATAACGCTTCTATTTATTTTGTAATAATTTATGTAAGGTTTATAAAATAAATAGAAATATTATTTAAAAAGTAGTAAACAAGGAACATAGACAGCATGATGAGTTATCAATTACCGTTGAGTTCATTTTTCTAGTCGCTGCCTTTATCTAGATTTTTGAGTAATTCAAATTCTGGTCACACTGTAATTTCTTTGGATGGCAACACCGAAAATTCTTCCGATTCGTATTTTCGGGTGTAGAATAATATTATCTATTATTGTGGTAAGTTACATTTGATTATTTCTTTCCACTTACGAAAAACAGACAAAAGAAAAAAATATTAGTGTTTCAAAAATATTTAGTAGTCTGCAGCCTTAACATAGGGATTTTTGATTGACAATAGTACGTAAAAGTTGATACTGTAGGAAAACCAGGCCGCGTATTAAGATAAAATTCGTACTGAAATATACCTTCGTAAAGCTTTTCATTATGGTATTAGCAAAACAACAGTACACAGCTTAATGACATATAGTCCAAAATTACATTTACCTCTTAAAATTTAATATCTAAACATGAGATATCAATCGAAAAATCTCAGAGCTGATCAAAATGAGATGATGCTTGAGGTGTATTCTTATGCGTAGTTCTCGAGAAAAAAAAAAAAACTAAGGCCAGTTTTAGACGAAAGCATTTATTGTAGCATTTCTCGTAGCAGATGTGCTGCCAAAAATCTCGTATAATATTCTATGGCATCAAAAGTATATTGTGCTTTTACACGATAGCATTTTGATAAACATTTTGTCGTGACGTAACAAACAAATCACTGGAGAAGAGCGCAATTATGGCTCCAAAACTAAAAACAGATATTTCAGTCACTATTTCTTCTAAAGCCCTTTTTTCGCATATGCGTATTATAATACAAAGGACTTTTAACGGTGCAGTTATACTATACAGATCCATAGATTTTAAAATTTACAAAAGAAATTTCTAATATTTTAATAGAATAGTGTATAAGTAATGGAAATATGGTGTGCACTTACATCTGAGATGCGTATTTACGTGGAAATATAGAAATTAAAGTCGAACCTGAAATGCACATAATCTTCAATAAGCTGCCATAAAATTTTGGCAAGTCTGTTATTTCCCCATTTTGTATCGAGAACAGAACCCAACCAACCCCTTCGGAGCTTCAAACCCGTTCCCACTACTGCTACTACTACTACTACTACTACTACCACTATTACTCCTACTCCTATTCCAACTACTACTACTACTATCACTACTACTCCTACTCCTATTCCAACTACTACTACTACCCGTTCCTACTCCTATTCCTACTACTGCTACTACTACTACTATTACTATTACTACACCTGCTGCTACTGTTACTATTACTAAGTACTCCTACTCTTACTACTACTTACTCCTCCTCCTCCTCCTCCTCCTCCTCCTCCTACTACTACTACTACTACTACTACTACTTATACTATGGATCCGTATAGTAAAACTACACGTTGCCACCTGTTCAAGTGAACCTGCACCAGAGAATGCAAGAGCACACCAGCGAGAAAGATTGCTGAAGGTACAATAAATGAAACGAAAAGTATTTTTTTAAAAATGAATTTCTGTGTGGATCCGTATAATGAAACTGCACGCTTTTAACTTTTTACAAACAAGGATGTTCCTCATATTTTGTAATCAACATAATAATAGTATCCCTACTCCAATTCATTTTTCTTTACTACAATTCAGTTTCCCACACAAAACAAACAGCATGGATATTTGACACAAAATCTTTCGCTTCCTTTTAACACATCACGGCGCTGCAATCGGAGCAGAAATGCTGGGGAAAATGCTACGAAATAGAGCAGGTTCTGTCGACAAGAAATGCCATAGGATATGCCATGGCATGGGAAATGCTATAGCATTTGCTACTTTACACGGTAGGATATCGATGATACGATTTTTGCTACGATAAATGCTTCCGTCTAAAACTAGCCTTAGTTCTATGACGCTTTAAAATATCGTTGTTCCTTGCAAATAATACAGGGTGCGATAAAAAGGTGCGGCAAAATTTCAAGGGTGAATTCCTTATGGGTAGACAAGTAGAAATTCATATGACCATATGTCGGAAAATGCATCGTTACAGTTACGGCCATTGAGTCGCCTGACGGTGTTAAGTAGTCTCATTCTGGCCACCCCTTAATATGACTCAATTTAAACCTGGAAACAACGTAATCCTGAACTAAATTACATTACAGTAAGTGTTAGTGTTTCTTCGAAGATGGTGCGACTGCAAAACCACGAACTTTAATTTTGTATCCTAAAGTCAAACCACATTTGTTTTACACTGTCTTTTAATTAGCTGCACATACAATTAGAGGGAGAGCACATTGAACCTGTAACCGATTCTCGGATGCATATTAACAACTGTCATAACTTCGTACTGGCTAGCGATGTCCAATTCACATAAGGCGTCAACATGTTATGTTTTCAATTTATAAACTGTATGTATGATTCACGATGGTAGATTTCAAGATGGCGGTTTTTATTCTATGTCCTCCCCAATTTCTCCTCACCTTTATTGCTCCTCTACATTGTTCCTTTGGTTATATATTGCAGTATTTGAGATTTATGCAAGGGGTTTCCACACTTTTGGACCACCCTGTATATATAACTGCACATATTGCAGCAGTGTTTCTTCGAATCATTTTCACAGTAGTTGCAATCGATTTAGAAAGGACAATTACGTATAGAACGAAAGAGAGACGTCCGTTAACTTCCATTGTTTCGGAATAAACTATTTTTGTCCGCTTTTTCCAAGTTTCCGACCACTGTGCGGCGGAGGGTAAAGTACGTGCTTTTTTTATTTTTATGCATGTTTTTTTTTTTTTTTTTTTTTTTTTTTTTTTTTTTTTTTTTTTTTTTTTTTTTGAGGGGGGAGACACAGCTTTGTTTGAGTTTTAATTGTAGCTTAGATAACCGTAACGTTTTTTTGCTCATTTAACAAGTTGTCTCTCTAAGAAAATAATAATAATAAAAAACTAGTATTTCTTAAATAGTGCAGTAATATCTTTCTTTGATGCTAACACTATACTAATTTGAGTTTTATCGACACTGCTCAATCATCCAAAATTTGAAATATATTTTATTTTTAATCCTGGACGATTCTGGGTGCTTCGAGGTAAGTAATAAACATTACATTGTGAATGTTTACGTAAATAAATAAATAAATAAATAAGTGCTTTCATTCTTTTTTGAAAATATTGTTAATAACGTGTAAATATTTTTCCTTGCAGACGGGAACATTGACAGAAGATGGTCTTGATATGTGGGGTGTCGTTCCAGTTGAAAACCAAAGATTCCAGCTTCCAATCAAGAACATTGACCAAATGCAGAGGGATGCGTTATTAGTTGGCATGGTTACTTGTCACTCCTTAACAATCATTGATGGAAAATTGACAGGAGACCCATTGGACCTAAAGGTAAGTCTGGGTGATACTTGGACCAACCTAATGTTTTTTTCTTTGCACTATCGGTAGTTATATATATTTAATATAAAGAATGAAGCGAATTAGCTGGTTCAAGCGGAAAACGAATAAGAGGGTGTTAGAAATGGTGGGGAGAACAAGTTTAGATCAGTGTTGGGCAAATTTCAATTGAATTAACAATTAACAATTAATCTGTAAATTTAATTGTTAATTGCAATTAACAATTGAAATAAGTAATGGTTAATTGTTAATTGCAGTTGGCCATTGAAAAAGGAGAATCAATTGCAATTGATCAATTGATTGAAAGTAATTGCAGTGGAAAGTAATTGTAATTGAATTCTGTAATTCAATTGCAATTGAAATTAATTGGCAATTGATTCAATTGCAATTGATTTCCACAGCAATTACTTTCAATTGATTGATCAATTGCAATTGATTTTCACTGATTAATTTTCAACACTGTAGTTCAGAGAGGCCGTGGGGCTATGAAAACTTTAGCCACGACCAATTGATTCACCACCCGTCGTGACCCACGACCCACCGTGACCCACTCTGACCCACCACCCATCATAAACCACTCTTACCCACTGTGACCTACAGACCCACCAAAACCCATTGTCATCAACTCTGACCCATGATTCACTCCCTCTTCTCTACTGACTAAAGAGTTTAAACTTGTAATAAAACAAGCCTATAAAATTATCACTCATCGGAGTTTGAATTTCTACGATCAATCGCTCAAGCACCGCACTAATACAATAACGGCGGATCTGAGCTTTCTAATATAAATAAAATAGAGTTTATTCGTGTGTCTGTCTGTCTATCTTTGTGCGGCCTGTGGACGAGACGAGTGGACCGAAACTTTTCAAAATTTGGTCACGGGTAGCTTGGTCTAGGCCCCAGAACAAGACGAAGAGTTTTTTTTTTTTAAATTCCTTACTAGGGGGTCTCCAGGGGACGTTTACCGGGACCGGCCTGGGGACCAGAAAAGTCGTCCGAAAGTTACCAAATTTTGGTCAAAGATACCTTGGTCCAGGTCACACACCAAGGCAAAGCGCTTTCAACAAAATTCGAACCAGGGGGTCTCAGGGGGGCGTTTACCGGGACATGTAAAAGTAGAACGATATCAGTGTCGATTTCATAGTTTTCGCGGTCGCTGAGATCAATGGTGGAACTCCGATCGCATTAACTTCCAAATTCACCGTATTCGGCTGCGGGCCGTGGGTCAACGGGGGGGGGGGGGGGGGTACCGAAACGTAAAGTAATCCAAAATGACCGATATTAGTGTCAAATCCATGGTTTTCGCGGTTGCTGATATCAATGGCGACACTACCATTAGCGATGACTTTCAAATTCATCCACCGTTGTATGCGGGCCTTGGGTCACCAGAGGGGGGAATTCCGAGACATGTAAAAATAATCGAAAATGACCGATATTAATGTCAAATCCATAGTTTTCGGGATAGCTGAGCTCAATGGTGAAACTCAAGACCGCGTTTACTTTCATATTTAGCCCCCATCAGCTAAGAAAGGAGGCATTATAAAGGGGATCACGAGACATGTAACAATAATCGACAATGACCGATGTCAAATCCGTAGTTTTCGCGGTGGCTGAGATCAATGGTGATACTTTCATTAGCGATGATTTTCAAATTTAGCCACCATTGTATGCGGGCCGGGAGTCACCGGGGGTAGGGAATTGCGAGACATGTAAAAATAATGGAAAGTGACCGATATTAGTGTCAAATCCATAGTTTTCGCTGTCGCTGAGATGAATGGTGATACTTCCAAAGGCGTTGACTTCCAAATACAGCCCCCATCGGCTGTGGGCCAGAGGCATTGTTTTTTTCAAAATTGGAACCAGAGGATTATAGGGACTTTTACCGGGATATGTAAAAAGTAGTAGAAAATGGCAGATGGTAGTGTCACATTCATAGTTTTCGCGGTTTGGTTGGGGGTTGGTGAGGGCCAGAGGAGATTTTTTCACAATACGAACCAAGGGGGTCTGAGGGGTGGTTCACCGGGACATGTAAAAGTAGTAGAATTTGTGTCGAATCCATATTTATTGGAGTTGCTCAGACGTATAGTGACACCCCCGATAGTGTATACGTTCAATTTCAGCCCCCATCGGCCTTCCCAATGAAACACATGTACGTTGTTGGATATATATTCACACATGTACGTTGTTGGATATATATTCACGCAAAATATGTCCAATTTTAGAAATGTTTTTTAATTGTTCTCCCGTTGTTCAGTTCGTTTACATTGATATTTTATCTGATCCATGCGAAGAACGGGCATAACAGCTAGTACGAAATGGTAAAGTGTTTGTTATGGAACAAATTACAATGAATTCAATTATATAGGTAATAATTATAATTAATAATTATTTCCTTGTTGAATTATAGATCCTTTTCAGTGGAAAACTGAATAAAATTTAAAAGTCCAAAAAATAAAGTAGACCAACGTAAAGGAAAAATGTATAAAACTTTCCATATAATTAAGCTTACAAACTTAAATGGAAATTTAGCTTAATTACATGGAATTTTTTGTGTCGTTTTGTGCGCCTATTTTTCTCGTTTTCTGCGTCACCGGAAATGGGTCAATGTTATCCTACAAATATGGCGGAACAAGTTAATGCTGTTCCGTCAGGAACGATTTCGAGGTCGTTTCCTTCACATCATCTTGTGCGTGTTTTCTACCGTTTTGTAAGCCTATTTCCACGTTTTGTGAATCAATGGTAGTGGGTCAAAATGGGCATTCAAAGTGGGAAGAAAAATGATTCACTCTCCCACCAGTATCGAATTTCAAGGTCGCTTTTTCGCATTGTTTAGTGCATGTTTTTACCGTTTCTGCGCATATTTTCACGTTTTGTAGGCCAACGAAAGTGGGTCAAAGACGACCTACCAATATGGCAGAAAAAGACATATCCATTCCACTTTCAAGGTCCATTTTGACCCTCTCCCACTGATGCACAAAGCGACACAAATCATGCATAAAAAATGTGAAGAAAACGACCTCGACATTCGATGGTGACGGAACAGCATTATGTTATTCCGCTATACTTGTAGGCCCTTTTGATCCATTTTCGTTGTCGCACTAAAGTGGAAATAGGAGCACAAAACAGTACAAAGCAGGCACTATACGATGCGAAAGAAACGACCTCCAAATTCGATAGTGGCGGAAGAATGGCTCTATTTCCTCACACATTGATGGACCATTTTGACGCATTTCTGGTGATGCTCAAAACGTGGAAGTAGGCGAACAGAACGGTACAAAATACACACTAAACGATGAGAAAGAACCGACCCCGAAATTCGATAGTGGCGGAACAGTGAGCCATTTAACTCCCACTTTAAAGGCCTGTTTAACTCACTTCCGGTGACGCACAAGACGAGGAAGTGGGTACAGAAAACTTTTTTAAAAAATAAGCACTAAACGATGCGAAAGAAACGACCTAGAAATTCGATAGTGTCGGAACAATGGGTCATTTTGGTCACACTTTGGAGGCCCATTTTGACACACTTCTGGTGACGCGCAAAACGTGGAAATAAGGGCACGAAACGGCACGAAACATTCACTAGTCGATGCGAAAGGAAGGACCACGAAATTTGGTAGTGGCGGAGCAGTGGGTCATTTTCGTCCCACATTCGAGGCCCATTCTGACCGTCTTCCAGTGGCGCACAAAACGTCGAAATACGCGCACAAAAGGGTACGCGATGTGAAATTAACGACCTCGAAATTCGATAGTGGCGGAACAGTGGGTCATTTTCGTCCCATCTTGGAAGCCCATTTTGACCCACTTCTGGTGACGCACAAAACGTGGAAATGGGGGCACGAAACAGCACGAAAATTCAGTAGTCGAGTAGTCAATGCAAAAGGAAGGACCTCGAAATTCGGTAGTGGCGGAGAAGTGGGTCATTTTCGTCCCACCTTCGAGGCCATTTTGACCGTCTTCCAGTGCACAAAACGTCGAAATAGGCGCACAAAAGGGTACGCGGTGTGAAATTAACGACCTCGAAATTCGATAGTAGCGGAAAAGTGGGTCATTTTCGTCCCATTTTGGAAGCCCATTTTGACCCACTTCCGGTGACGCACAAAACGGAAGTAGACGCACAAAACGGCACAAAACGATGTGAAGGAAACGACTCGAAATTCATTGGTGGCGGAAGAGCAATAATTTGTTCCGTCATATTTGTAGGCCCATTTTGACCCACTTCCGGTGATGCACAAAATGTGGGAATAGGCGCACAAAGCGACACAAAACACGCACAAAAGATGCAAAACAAAGTACCTCGAAATTCGCTGGTGGTGGAACAATTTAATGACGCCGTGAGCACCAATATAAGTACGGTATATACTGTAGTTCTTACCAGGGGGCGCGGTCGGTCAGTGGTAGAGCGTTCACCTCCGGTGCTTGTTGTCCCTCGTTCGATCCCAGCTCGCGCAGTTTGGACTTTGTGGTGGACAAACACCGTGCTCGTGGATTTTCTCGGGGTTCTCCCGTTTCCTCCCACTTTCTTCATTTCATTCATTTCCCATCATAACCGTCTCCTTTAGCCTAACCGGCATAAGCGTGGGACGTAAAACTAAAGATTTCATATCATTTTTTGTAGTTCTTACCATCAAGGCTGAGAACTGCTCGGTCCACTTTTTTAGCCAAAGTAGAAGCCCAACCGGAATAGTGATGATGTCAACCGGCCCGGCTCGGTTCAACTGAGCGTACAGCTTGAGCTGGCTTGGTTGGGATTACCCATCGACTGGGCTCAATTGAGCCAATGGCTTGAACCGGCTCGGTAAAGACGAGTTATCGACTCGGCTCGATTGGAGCCTATGGCTCGAACCAGCTTCGTTGAAACGAGTCCATAGGCTGGGTTCGAGTTAGCTTAACTAAGCCAATGGCTCGAACCGGCTCGGTTGGGGCAATCAGCTCGGTTCGGTTCGGCTCCAGCTAGCTCGGTTGGATGAGCTGTTGGCTCGGCTCACTTCTCGGTTCGGCTCGATAAGTGAATGAGCTGTGAGCGAGCCGCTTGAGTCGTTGACAACCCTAAACCCTTGTCGAGCAGTTTTAAACATGTTTGGCTGGAGTCCCATAACTTCTAACAATTTTTGGCTCGAGCCCGAATACTTGCTCCTCCTGAACTCAAACCAAGAACCTCGTGACCGATGTCCTTGCCTCCTGAAGATTTCTTGACTACCGAGATCGACAGTTAACTAATTTTTAGTATTCCGATATAAACCGCCTATATTCCATGTTTATACATGTACACGGTGTTATAATAATAATTAGTTATAGTAGTAGTAGTAGTATCATTGATAATTATATTGTCTATGTAGGATACTTGAAGATAGTAGTACTTGGAACTACACAAAGGATTTAGCTCGAATTGGCTCGACTCGACTGGAAACTCGATCCGAATTCGAGTCGAGTTGGGGGAAATTTTTCCAGCCGAGATCTCGAGTCGAACTCAAAGATGTCTGCTTCGAGTCGAGTCGAGTTTTAAAGAAAACTCGCTCGAACTCGTTCGTGCTCATTCCTATTGTATGCATGACGGGCATATAGAGTTCTTTCGAGGGGGATAGAACCATAAACATAATATATTTAAAAAATACTTAGTTTCACGGCTTTCTTCCCAGGGGGGAAAGGGATGGTAGGTATCCAGCATTTCTTATAAATACCTTATTTGAAATATGTAAAACAGTAACAAGTGGACAATACAATATACACACATCTTCTTATCTTCAGTTTTAATTGCTGATTTCAATTGCAATTAACAATTACAAGTTTCAATTGTCAATTGCAATTAACAATTGAATGTTTCAATTGCACCCTTTGCAATTGACAATTAACAATTAAAAGTTTCAATTGCCTGGTGACCAATTAACAATTAACAATTGACGAAAATTTAATTGCAAATTTTATGATTGAATTCAATTGCAATTGAAATTGTCAATTACAAATTGAAATCAATTGCAATTGAAATCAATTGCAATTGATTTTCAGAGCAATTACTTTTAATTGATTGATCAATTGCAATTGATTTCAATTGATTTTGCCCAACACTGGTTTAGATACTGTTAAGAACTGGGTGGGACATTGGATAAGAAGAAACTATTTCGTGAGGGACGGCTGGAAGGTATGGTGGCAGGAAAGAGAGGGAGGGGGCGAAGGAGAGTACAATTAATGGACGATATCAAAATAGAAAAATCGTACGTGAAGATGAAGAGGCTAGCGAAAGATTGTGGAACATGGAAGCTTCTCAGTTGCAGCAAGTGACCTGCCAATAATGACAGAAAATACCTATGATGATATATATCATCATATGTCCAAGGGGAGGGCTATAGGCCCTCCCCCCCTTGACTCTCAGGTATCCACTGGATAAAATGGGCTTCAATCTTACTTTCTTTACACTGGATAAAGCGGCAAACTATGGTTTAGCCCCTCCCTTGATCATATCCTGGATTTGGATCCCTATATAATATGGGATCTTAATATAAGGTATATACAAAAGAAAATTATACATGTTCAATAGCAAACAGTTAACCTAGAAAGTAGAAATTATTTCCTTCTACTGGTTTGCGTTGTGCAGATTCAAAAGTCAGTGTTGCTGGATTATGAAAATTAATTATAACTAAATATTAATTAGAGATGGCCAGAACCGGTTCCTGGTGGAACCGGTTTTCGGGTCTGAACGGATCCGGTTCTGGAAGATCCGGTTACGGAACCGGTTTTTCGGATCCAGGTCTAGAACCTGTTTTTCGTATCCAGGTCTGGAACCGGTTCTGAAAACAGAACCGGTTCCTCGCGGAACCGGTTCCGCTGGAACCGAAACTTTGTTACCATCCCTACGCTAAACGCGCGCTGCTGGCAAGCTGTGAACAATGTGCTAGATGAAATGGTGGAAGCGACAGGCAGGCGCCCAGGCGGCGGCAGCTTGTCTCATTTGGCTAAATAAAGCGGGTAACTGGCAAGCTCATTGGCTAAACAGGCAAACTGGCCAACTCATTTGCTAAACACCCACTGGTGGACCAACATTTTTTGGGGGGGGCACAAGCGGGTCTGGGCGGGGAAGGCACAAGTGCATGGTCCTCTTTGCATTATTTTTGAAGGTGAACTTTATGCTTCCTTTACGGGTGTTTGGGGCTTTCAGATCCAGGTCTGGAACCGGTTCCTAAGATCCGGTTCTGGAACCGGGTTTTCAGATCCAGATCTGGAACCGGTTCCTAAGATCCGGTTCTGGAACCGGGTTTTTAGATCCAGATCTGGAACCGGTTCTTAAGATTCGGTTCTGGAACCGGGTTTTCGGATCCAGGTCTGGAACCGGTTCTGAAAACCGGATCTCCGAAAACCGGTTCCTCGCGGAACCGGTTCCGCCGGAACCGGAACTTCGTGGCCATCCCTAATATTAATGCGCGAAATACGTAGGTTTTACTAAATTTATCTGTCATAACAGGTCATGTTGTATTTGGATTACTTCGGATAATGTCAAGATCTCTCAACATACAAAGGGTACTAGAAAAGTTTATCTTTGCAGTACAGTTTTATTTATGTATCTATTTATTTATTTATTTCAAAATAATTTCCACCACATTCAATTCACCTCTCTATCCTCTGAAATCAACCCTTAAACCAGATCTACCAAGTTTCACTACGGAGTAAGTCACATTGTCCCAAACTCTCAGAATATCCTCATCACTGGAAAACCGCATTCTTTTCAGCTTCATTTTCACATATGGGAAAAGTCAAAAGTTGTAGGGAGCAAGGTCTGGACTGTAAGGAGTGCTCAAGATGTTTGTCCTATAGTGGTAAAATCTATTCGGTGCAGGTTTTTGCGCGTTGAGTTGGAGCATTGCCATAATGGAGGAACCAGGTGTCCATTCTTGAATTTGGTCGAAGATTCTTCATATATTCGATGACTTCAGGCAGGCACTGTTCATTGTACCACTTAGCTGTAACTGTCTTTCGTGTATCCAAAACGACACGCTCCACAATTGCACTCGATTTGAAAAATACACCTACCGTTTTCTTCTTTACTGATGGGGGTTTTCTGACAGCTGTAGGTGTATCCTCATCGTCAAAGACCCGAACTTTGTTGTGAGTCTTGGTCAGCACATCATAGTAATACAACCAAGTCTCTTCACCAGTCACAACGTGTTCACAGATAGAAATTGTCTCTTGTCAAACATTTGTAGCATCTGCCGGCACCATGTCACACGTCGTGTCATCTGCTAGAAATTGTCCCTTATCAAACATTTGTAGCTTCTGCCGGCACCATGTCACACGTCGTGTCATCTGCTTTTCAGTCAGACTATGCGGCTCCCAGAGACGACAAAGTTTGTTCACGTGCAAATGATCATGCAGAATCGAACGAATCGCTGGTGCGTTTAGGCCTAAAATATCCTAAATGTGCTGGTAGGTAATTCGCCTGTCTTCGTCAAGCATTTTCCTAACAGCAGTAATGTTTTCTTTCGTAACTGACATTCGTGGCCTTCCCGTCCTCCAGAGTGAAATTTCCCGTTTGGAATTTTCTGTAGTCGCACGATATGAACAGACATCACCCAGTACAAGTTATTTCTTCTAAGCACTGGCATATATTTAAATCACGCGCAAAACTGCTCGTAACTCATTTCGTGACCAAGATGCCGTAGCAAGCACTTTAGATTATCACTGCTAATGAATAACTCAGCCCATCGACTTGGCGCAGCAGTTTGCGACACGTGGTTGCGTCGTATTACAAAAATTTCCTAGTACCCTTTGTATTTCAAGGGGGCCGCAGGGACTCAGTTGTAGTGCTCGCCTCTGGTATGCGAGTTCCTTGGTTCGATGCAAAAGAACTTTCAAGAGCGCTAAACCTCTAGAGAAGGAACTAAATGTTAAATTTTAATAATGCAAATGTGCATCCTGTTGTTTCATTAAACTGAAGTATTGCCTTAAAACTACGGAGAAACATGTTAATTTTGGAAGTGAGAAAGGACAGTGCGGGTGAGAAAATAAATAAATAAATAAAAGTGCATTTATTTAAAGGAAAAGTGGAAGCTTAATGTTAGTATAAAGGGACAAGTTTTGCCGATAGATGTCACTACAGTCTTCGTATCTCTCCCATGTATTTTTTACCTTTCACGAAAATTTACAATTTCTTCTATAAATTTCAACCTAGAGACTTCAAATTTTTAGAGAAGGAACTTCATAACCTATTAAAGTTGAAACAGTTCCATTGTTAAAGGTTTAGATATCCATTTCAACAATCTAGCCATTTCAACAATGAAGAAAATTCTAAATAAAAAATCGGCACGGATTATTGGCTTCGATAGATTATCAAGTTCCTTTTCTAAAAATTTAAGTCTCTAGGTTGAAATTTGTAAGAGAAATCGTGATTTTTCATGAAAGATAAGAAAAAAATACATGCGAGGGATACGAAGACAGTAGTGCCATCTAGCGGCAAAACTTGTCTCTTTAAACCAACCTTAAGCTAGGCTGCTATACAACTTCTTTCGTGAGCCTCAATTCAAATCTTGTCTATCGCACGTTGACACCTATTTGTGTTGACGAATCCCTCTGCTTGAATACATGTTCAAAATATGATAAACTTCGTATTTATGTCTGTACTATCTTTATTCCAGATGTTTGAGTCGACTGGGTGGGTCTTGGAAGAGCCAGAAGTAGATGATACAACGAAATTCGATCTGATGTTCCCAACAGTTGTACGACCACCAAAACCTGACATAGTGTTGAGTTCGGAAAATGTTGAAATTGATGTAAGTATTAATGACTTAGTGTTGAAATTGATGTATATTATTTTAGATAGCCCTATTATGAATTTAGTTTCGGTTTTAGATATACTTTGAATTTAGTAAAATAAAGTTACGGAAACGTTTTACCTTGTTAATTTATTTATAAATTCAGCAGCTACTTGTGTTAATTTGTCACGTAAAGAGGTGTCTTACAAATAAACCCAAAAGATTGCACTTCTGTATTGTCACGGATTACTTCATTTTAGTTAGATTTGATGTGTTAAACGAGTGGCATAAAAAGGAAAATTGATCACCTGCAGTTGTCCATGTTTACATATATATATAGAATCATCAAAACATTTTTTTAACTCACTATGGCCTATGGAACCCGGAGGATGAATGCAGAGTTCGCAAAACCTCTCCATTGACTTCTGTCCTTAGCCAACTGGATCCAGTTTCTACTTTGTATTCCTATTTCTGCGAGATCCATCTTAATTTTGTCCGTTCATCTGCGCGTAGGTCTTCCTAATAATCGTTTTCCGATTAGACTTTGAAAGCATTCCTACTTTTTCATTCTGGTTGCATAACCTGCCTATCTGGACTTTCTAGACGCGATGACCCTAACAGTGTTTGGTAAACGGTATAAATTACGCAGTTCCTCGTCATGAAATTTCCGACATTTCTCATTCCCACTCCTGTTGCGGGTCTGAATATTCGCCTCAAGATTTTCTCAAATACTTTGTGTGCGTGCTTCCCTCAGATTACGCGACCATGTTTCGCAGCTATACAGTGCAACAGGCATGATCTTAATTCTATTCGTTCATTTACAGAAAACGTTTAATTCGAAAAACTATTCTGATCCTAAACTGTGTCCCCATGATCAGAAAGTACTAACATTTGCCGTTCCTTTATTTTGCGTTCAGAAGTTGAGTTTCGACTAAATATTTCCTGAGCGTGTAGCGTAAATTGAAACGTACCGAAATAGCTTAAACATTAATGTTCATATCGTAGTAAATAAATATTAAAAAAAAAAAAAAAAAAAAAAAAATGGCTGCACATAATAGTTTTGTGTAGTCATTATGTTATAAAGTGTTTTATTTCTTTATTTTCAGCCGCCTTACGAAATAGGAATCGTTCGCCAGTTTCCTTTCTCGTCCAGTCTTCAGCGAATGAGTGTAGTTACAAGAGCACTTCAAGGAAACCAGTTTGAAGTTTATTGCAAGGGCTCTCCAGAAATGATCCTTTCATTGTCGAAGCCTGAAACAGGTAAGATAAAAAAAAAAGAAAAAAAAATAGTGGGAAGTATAAGGCCGGGTGCTTATTAACCAGAGGATAGGACAGAGCCAGAAGATGCAGAGAGAAACCTGAAGACATTGACTGTATATCTGTTACAGCGTTAGAGAGGCATTGACTGTATATCTGTTGCAGCGTTAGAGAGGCATTTGTCTAGCTCGTGCCTGAGTAAATGTGCGATAAGAGGCTTTGTTGCCTTCCTTTCAGTACTGAACCTTGGCTCGGTTGTCCTGTCCCTTGTTTAATATACGGCCGGCTTAAAATTGGTTTCTCAAAATTATTTGCTACGTTAATTGCATTTTGCTACTTTTTTTTGTATAATTGATGTGACATTACTTTATTTTTCCTTCTCTTATTATTGTTGCTTACCTGCGTAGCATTTTTAGTTATCGTTTGTTGCGTAGTTAGCGGTACACTGATCATACAGGGTGTCCAATATACAACGCAACCCGGAGTTTGGGATAGTAGAACTTTGGAACCAGAAGCGATACACAAATAATGGTTACAACAAAATGAAGCCTTGTTCATACATATATTTTTAAACTAAGAAGTAACGATTGAAGTACACTAGGAACCACACAATGTTGCCAGATGTAAATCATTTGTTTTTTGTACAAAACATGTAAAGTGACTCATACGTATGGATGTTCCAAAACTGGATGCACTTCTAACATCTGCTGTAAAGCTGATAACTCGCTTCGTAAATAGCAGTGTTGCCGGGTGCATGTAAGCAAAAGTTTTATCATGATAATTTTAAAGTTTCTTCTTCACTGTTTTCAGGAATTGCGTAATGTAGACAAATCCTTAACATACCTTTTGATGCACTGAATTAGCAGTGTTGCCAATTCAGAGTGTTAATTTATGAAAACTATGATTTCCCTAGTTACCCTTACAGAAGCCTCATCCTATTCGTTATCGATGGAAATGAAAAATGCTTGTTTTTTCCCGCTCCATAGTTTCCAAGGTACTTCAACTAAACAAACTGAAAATTAACGACAGAACATCCATACGTATGAGTTATGAGTCAATTTACATGCTTTTTTTAAACGGTTAAATCTGGTAACATTGTGTGGTTCCTAGTGTACTTCAATCGTTGCTTCCTAGTTTAAAAATATTGTATATGCATAAACAAGGCTTCATTTTGATGTAACCATTATTTGTGTATCGCTTCCGGTTCAAAAGTTCTGTTATCCCAAACTCTGTGTTGCATTGTATATTGGACACCCTATATTGTATGCTAAATTATTGTCTTCAGAAAATCTATTAGTAGTAGCGGAATTCGCATGTACTGTAGTATTAATGATGATTTTGGGAACGAAGAATTACATAAATTATACCCAGTATGCTACGAAGCTAACATACGTAATATCATGATTGAGAAATTAGTGTACATATGCGAACATACTGTTGAGAATGTAATATTGATTGTGTGTTTTTGTTTTGCAGTTCCTACAGACTTCAGTGCGGTTCTTGAGGGCTACACTCAGCAAGGTTACCGTGTGATAGCATTGGCGTGGCGTGGCTTACCCAAAATTAACTACGCCAAAGTGAATAGGCTCACTCGAGAGGAAGTTGAAAGTAATCTCACGTTTCTAGGGTTACTCGTCATGGAGAACAGACTGAAAGCAGAAACCACTGGAATTATTCACATGCTGAGAGATGCTAACATAAGAACTGTTATGGTAACAGGTAAGCACTATCAAATTCCTGGTTCTTTATAGTACCCCTTCGTGGCCTTAACGCGCATGGGTTTGGGTTCTATTCCCAGTGAGGGATGATCGCCTTTGATACAGACGTAAGTAGTGATTCAGCTCGGATCGTACTTAAAGCAGTAAGTTTTGTTTTCGTAGCTTTGATATTGCAATGGGATATTAACTTTTTTAAGTATTCAGAGTTTATAATGAAGCCATGATACATTGGAAATTTGAATAATAGGGAATTTTTGGTGCCTAAATTTCAAGATACACCGCCACCCCCATTCTACTGGTTAAGACCAGAAACCTAAACAATTCTGGATGGATGGCTGCAGAATGCAAACTGCTTCAGATTGTGAAGCAAGAATATTAACTGTTTATCTACGCTCGTTTATTTATACTTCCATAGAAACTTTGCTGAACTCTCGTTTTACGAAGTAGGGAAATAATTTATGGAAAATATTTGAAAGGTGTTTTTACGACTTAAAAAAAACATTTTGCATTTTTTTTTCGGCCCACCCTAGTGTCCGCATACCCCAGTGTTGTTTGTTTCGTTGTACTTAAGTAATAAAATTTATTCTGAGATGGTATTCCCTGATATTTATATTATTAAAAATACAAAATAAAACAATTCATTCAGTTGTATACTTTAAGTTAGAGAGGGGTTTTTACCCGTCTCAGTTGGTAAGTAAAGTAACAAATATTTTCCTCAGTTATCGTTAATGACTAATCATGTTTATTTCTCTTGAATATTTATGTTTATTTCTCTCGAAACAGGTAATTCGAACTAGAAAACCCATGGACCAACAAGTAAGTGTTAGGAGAGAAAATGACAGAGCAGAATGCAATTGGAAGGAGAGTTCGACAGGAATGCTGTTTCTCACTTACATTATTTAATACCTATCTAGAAGAGATAATGAAAAAGAGCATACAAAATGAAGACTGCATTTCAGTAGGAAGTAGAATTATTAGGTGTATACGGTTTGGAGATGATATGGCGTTTGTTGCGGAATCTGAAAAGAAAGTCAATAAGATGTTATAAAACTTGAGGAAGGTCTGTGAAGAATATGGGATGAAAATAAATGTTAGAAAACTTGAGGAAAGGCTGTGAAGAATATGGGATGAAAATAAATGGTAGAAAACTTGAGGAAAGGCTGTGAAGAATATGGGATGAAAATAAATGGTAGAAAACTTGAGGAAAGGCTGTGAAGAATATGGGATGAAAATAAATGGTAGAAAGAGAAAAGCCATGGTGAATGGAACGAAGGGGTCGGTGTTAAATATACGAGGGGAGAGAATAGAACAGGTGGCTAGTTTCCGACACCTGAGTATTATTGGTGATGATATGAAGGTGAATGTGAAATAAAAGCAAAGATAGGAATGGCGAAAGAAGCCTTTAGGAGGAAGAAAATACTATTTTGTGGGACCTTGAACAGGGCCGGATTTAGCATTTTGGCGCCTCTAGGCCCAATAATTTTTCCGCCCCCTAGTCCGGTTAAAGTTACTTTCCTAAAAATCTTTATTAAAAAATTATTTCAGGCCTATATGTTAATTGCTTAAACACCACTCCACGATGCAGTTTTATCATTGCAAGTTTTTTGAGGAATTTACTTGGTTCTGGGCTTAACAAAATAATGTTAATGTATTAATAAAAGATTGGTGAACTTTACCAACAATTATTTGTTCCAATGAACTTCAAAATCAGAATGCTTTATTAGCCTGATTTTTTTTAATCAATTCAAAAAATATGTTAAGTTATGGCTATTTATTTTTATTTCTAGTTATTTTTTTTATTTTTTCTCTCGGCCGTGCGCCCCCTGGGAGCTTGCGCCCATAGGCCCGGGCCTATTGGGAAATCCGGCCCTGACCTTGAATAAAGAGTTGAGAAAAAGACTCATAAAATGCTTCGTGTGGAGTATTATACTGTATCGGACAAAAACATGGACGTTACGCAAAAATGATTAAAAACGACTGGAAGCTTTCGAAATGTGGGTATGGAGAAGAATAGAGAGAATTAGCTGGGTCGAGCGGAAGCCGAATGAGAGGATGTTAGAAATGGTGAAGTAGAAAAATAACAATTTTAGATACTATTAAGAAGAGGAAGAGAAACTGTTTGAGACATTGGCTAAGAAGGAACTGTATCATGAGGGACGTGGTAGAGGGCATGGTAGCAGGAAAGAGAGGGAGAGGACGAAGGAGACTACAATTAATGGACGACATCACAACAGAGAAACTGCACGTGAAGACAAAGAGGGTAGCTGAAAACCGTGAAACGCGGAAGCTTCTCAGTTGCAGCAAATGACGTGCCAATAATGGCAGAATACCTGTGATGATATGAAAACATATGTTCACAGACATTCCTTTTTCTTTCATATTGAGCGCTCTATTATTCTTGGTTATTGAACTTCCCCCCCCCCCCTTTTGTTCAGAATAAATTAAATGCCTTAAATGTACTGTTAGTTCTTCACTGAAGTTAGTGTTCAAAAAAAAAAAAAAAATCCCCGGTTTTTTCGCGTCTTGGGACGCTGTGACCCGAAAAAGTATGGGAAGCATTTATATAGGTTATCAATAATTCTTTTGTTTTACAGGAGACAACATGCTGACAGCTATGAGCGTTGCTAGGGATTGTGGCATTATACCATTAAAAGGCAGAGTAATCATTGTCCATGCAGTGTCGTCAGGGAAAGATCAACCACCAAAACTTTATTATACGTATAGTGAACAAATAGGATGCAAGGTAAGCAACAGTTTAGAATATTAAGAGAATTTACTATTTATCTCCCACTGCGAAGAGAAACTAATTTTCTATTATTTTGTAAGCTTTTCACCTTCTGTCTATCAGTTAAAAATTGAACTCTTTTCAGATACTGTTGTCAGATTTCGTATTAGCGACCAGAGAAGATAAGAGAGAGTTCATGATATACAAAGGTTTGGCAATGAAGTTCAGAAGTTGTACCCTGTAACTGCTAATGACAGAATATTGTGCATCATGTGGGATCAATAGTGTATTATTTTGTACAATATGTGGAGATTCGGTGGAGATCATTCGTGTCCTTTTCTCAGCATTGGACATCGAAGATATTCTGGTTCCCGTTGTCACAGATTCGTACATGGAACAAAAGGCAACCATTAAGTTTGCTGTAAGTTAGAGACCTCAGCAACAGAAACTTAGAAGTTCTTTTACATGTACAGTGCATAAATCAGTTCCAGTAGAGTAAAAAGTATGAATTATTATTGACATTGAACGACATATTGTTTAGCGCCATTAAATTTAGTTTCTCTAGAAAACTACGCATTTGTTCGAGCTTGATGTTGTTTATCAAGTGATATACTACTGAACAATATAGTTATACTTAATCATAGTTTTTCGCTTTCATTATTCAGTACTTGCTTCTGTCACAGTGAATAGTTCAATAGAGTATCCTTCACTATTAGTTTACTCGGGAACTACGCATGAGGATTCACGTTTACCATATTATTTTGTTTATCTTAATGATATTTATAGATTGGTGTGTGTCTCATCGTTGGACTTCGTTAATAATATTGTAGAGTTTAACCCTTTTGCTGTGGAATTAAATTTTCGGGTGGTTCCTGGAAAAGGGGCAATTAAAATTAAGCAGTCAAAGAATGAAATTTTCATATTTCCGTGATGGTTTAAAGACATTAAAATATCTATTAGAAATACATAAATTGTGTGAACGGCTGAACATAATTCAGTCATTGTATTTTCCCATAAATGATATGTAACACATGACTTGTAGCAAAATAATATGTCGTGAATGTTTGAAATTGATAGAGTGCAAAATTATACAATATTGTGTAACATTAGTACTAAAACGTTATATTTGAAATACATAAAGTCTATACATGGCTATGCAGCTATCTTGAGTGTCGCTGAGTGTCCCACTGTTGTCCGACGTTGTTTCCTGTTGTACTTAGCTAGCTTCAAACTCAAGACAATAGAATGACGCAAAGCTTTCGTATTCATTCGTACTGAATTGCAGAGTTCCAAGAAATCACCACTAGTTGCCAGCACAATGCAATGCATTATAATTTCCACATGTTCCGTATGGACGTTATATAATGAGTGACTGAAATCCAGTATCGCAACGGAAGAGTTAAATTTATTAGGAACGGGGAATGACGGAAACTTTATAACGAGGAACTGCATAATTTATGCTGTTTACTAACATTCTTAGGATCATAAAGTCTAGGGGACTCGAAGGGGTAGGTCATTCAGTTAGAATTTTCAAAGCGTGCCCACTTCTATCGATTCTAACTGGAAACTCAGTTGCAAAGAGACGATTACGACTTAGGCACACATGTGAGACAAATATTAAAACTGATTTGGCAAAAGTAAAAATACAAAATACAAACTGGATCCAGTTGGCTGAGGACAGATGTCAAATGGATCGTTTTTGTAAATGGGGCATTGGACTTTCGGGTTTCATAGGCTATAGAGTGAGTGCAGTATAAAACAGATTGAGTTTTAATTTAAGTAAACAGGAAAGATGCAACTAAAAGTTTATTTCATTTCAGAATAACGATGGAGGTCGTGGAGACATGGGATATCTGGCAGAAAATATGGTGAACGTGGAGCTGGGCAAGAAGGGCGATGTTCCACCATATAGTTTTGCTTTAACTGGGAAGTCGTGGTCTGTTGTAAGAGAATTCTACCCTGATATTGTTCCTCGTCTAGTTGTGAGAGCTGCTGTTTTTGCACGGATGAGTCCTGATCAGAAACAACAACTCATTCAGGAACTCCAAGCTCTTGGGTATTATGTTGGTAAGTTTACATGTAACAAATCTTTGTGATCCTCTCTCATTGCATTAATTGCAATACAACATTCTTTGAACAAATTTAGAAATATCAGAGTTCGGTCAGGCGAAGATATTTAAGTAATATGAGTACGAATAATTGTGAAAATTCTAGATCACGTTTCCTTTTTTACTTTCGAGCGACGAAAGAAAAGAAGAAAGTTTGGTAATCCTGATTAAAAAAGAAAAAGAAAATGGAATTCGAGATTTTAACTAATTTACTACGTTTCATGACTCATATATACCGAAAAAGTGTTTTTCGACATCCGTCTGTCCGTTCGTCCAGATGTAACTCATCTAGAGGCAGGGACGTACGCAAGGGGTGGGTCCTGGGGATCCGGACCCCATCCGAAATTTCGACTTTTGTGTAAATTTAGCCTAATTTTAAGGGCAATTTTAGGAATTTTAATATAAAATACCTTCATATACCCCCTCCCGAAATAAGTTCCTGTGTACGCTACTGTCTAGAGGTCATATCGTTCATTGTATCGAGACCAAATTTTAAACGCAAGGTTTTTATCTGATCTTCCAGAGCTGTTTTTCGAATTTTCTTCTTCCTAAAAATAAGGGTAGTTTACTTTTTAAAAAAAAAATCTCAAAAGCGGCTCTATTTTATTTTTATTGCAATTTTGCAAAAACAACTCCATCATTTGGTATAAGTAATTTCTTTGGGGAAAATTCAAAAAGAGACAGTTTATTCATGAGTGAGTTTTCTTTCGGACGATTTTATCAAAAATGGCTCGGCGATTTTGTTCACATGTCATTAATAACCTGACAATATAGCATAACAAATTGAAAAAAAAACATCTACGAGTAGTAGTATATTATTAGGGATTTTTTTTTCTTTCTTCTTCTTGGATGATTTTCTCAAAAAAATAGACGATTTTTCATACTTTATAAGTAAATATTAATAACGTCACAATGTGGTATAACTAAATTGTCCTGAAAAAATGTACGAGGGGTAGCTTATTCTTGGCTTTTTTTTTTTTTTTTATTTAAAAACAACTCAGGGGATTTTGTTCATATTCCATAACTGAATATTTCATTAATAACTTAACAATATGGCGCAAATCATTTCTGCTGAAAAATTACGAGGGAGAGTTTATTCTTGGGAGTGAGTTTTTCGGACGATTTTCTCAATATCGAGTCATATTATTTTGTTCATATGTCATAAATAAGTATTCCATTAATAACTCTATAATATCGCGTAAATTGTTCCTTACAGAAAAAAAATCCCAAGAGTAGTTTACGCTTGGAGATGAATTTCTGTTCAGATTATTTTCTCAAAAACGACACGGGTGTTTCTGTACCTATTTAATAAATAAATATTTCATTATTATTCTTATAATGTTGCATAAATCACTTAAATGAGAATATCCATAAGAGTTAGTTTACTCTTAGGGTGACTGTTGACTAATTTGTAAAATACCATTCACGCGATTTTATTATTATTTTATAAACAAATATGTCATTAATAACATTAACATACAGCACTAGTTATTTCTTAGGGAAAAATCTCAAGGGGTAGTTTACTTTTGTGGATGATTTTTCTTTCAGCGAAACTTTCCATACTCTTCAGAATTTCGTTCTTATTTCACAAGAAAACATTTCATTAATAACTACAGCACAACATGATTGTTTAAGGAATTGAAGCGAGAAAGTTTAGTGTGGTGGCCTGTGCCTTTTATTTAGGTTTATTTATCTTTTCTCAAAACTTAACCTTGCGTCTATAAGATCCTGCTTTTTCTTTCTCTTTCTTTTTTAAGTTTTATTTAGACAAAGGCATTAAGAATAGTAAGAAATTGAACTAATCGTTACTTTTTAACAACGCCTTTCTCAGTCTGTTCTATCTTATCTATTCTCTAAAGAATGCTGGCACTGGTAGGATGCCGAAGCGTAGAAGTCTTGCATTTCTAAAATCTAATTTTTAACGTCTTGAATCCGAGAAATATGTAATAATAATATACATAATGTCAGAGCGCAAAATTTCCGGTCGCCAGGTCGCCATTGACGACCTTAAGTTTAGAGCTGGCGACCAGTGTTTAGTAGGAGTGGTTTCTGTCTAAACTCTCAGGGTTGCGTAGTTTCTGTTTCGCACGAAAATAATTGTCACTGAATGAGAGAAAATACGGAATATTAAGTCTTCCATTTGAGGAGTTACTGTCTATTGCGACCCTTATCCTGATTTTGAGTGTTGCAATATCACAGACAGATGTTGCGTAAACTTTGTCTTTAACTTAAGCTCACAGGAAGAAGTCAAGGGGATTTATGTCTGGGGGCCTTGGTATTGAGCCATTTCTGCCAATCCATCGGTCAGGAAAAATTTCATCGAGAAATAGAAGAATATCAGTACTCCAGTGTGGAGGAGCCCCGTCCATACCACTCATTTGTGCTCTTAACATCTGGTGGCTGCTGTCCATACTCTCCTGAATATTCGTTGAATTGCGACGGGAGATTTTGTTTCGCTTTCTGCGACGGGAGATTTTGTTTAGCCTGAGCTGACGCCATTTTTAAACAAATGACTGTCGCACTGCAGTCAGCTGCAGTAGATGGCAGCACAGGCTGTGACACAATCTGGAACTATCGTGCAAGCGATGTTTTCAGACCACATGTTTCTATCATTCTTCGTTTTCTTGTTATGAATGTTTATCAGGGAGAGACTTTGTCAGCCCTGTATTTGATTTTTTTTTCCTCGCAAAATCCCGTTGTATATCAATCTACGAAATTGCCCGTGTTCATACATTTATTATTTGATTTTAAAATATGTAAATAAGAAGGCAATTGGTTGGTTCAGTGTTCCTTTCAGTACAAATGGTAAATGAGCCGTGGACTTACAGTTTAACATGCGATCCGAACCACATGAGTACCCACTAGGGTTGCCAACTCGGGGAAAACAAAATTACCGGCATCCCCTCAAAATTTCCTGATATAGACCTAAGTATGAAATATCTTTGTTCGGATCTAACCATGGGAACGAAATGCACTATCATGGATAAAAGTGTATTAGCATCTGTTTTCTGCATATAATAAGCTTAATAGATACATTGGTAGCTTAATAGAAAAGAAGGGCCATTATTGTACTCGTAGTTACGTAGGTGTTGGAAAGAGGAAGTTCTGGCGCCGGTCGACATTAGTTGACAAAACAATGGTTGAGGCTTCTTTCAGAAAAGAATTATTATTATTATTATTATTATTATTATTTTAAGAAAAGTTGTCATATACAGCAGCTAGAGACGAGAAATTAAACAATGCGACACACATTGCAGTAACAAAGTGCCTAAGAGTTATTTGCCAACAATCAATGGACAATTTAAAATATCGCTATATTTATGCCTCACAATTATGACAAATTATACACCTCTGTCTCTAATGTTGAAAATAATATTTCTCAATAAAATCTAATTGTAATCAAATTTCTGATTAAAAAAAATATATAAAAAAAACTAGATTAAAACATATATCGCTTAAATGTATATGTAGGTCTAATACAACGGAAATTTGTATTTGTAAATGCACAGTTGGAGCATTTGATGTTCGATGTTTTATTCTAGATTACAGATTTGAAAATGCCGGTCATAAAGGGACTGGCAAGAAGTTTGTACCGGCCTCAATCAAAATAATAATATTTCCGGCCAGGCTGATTAAATACCGGCCAATTAGCAACCCCAGCTCCCACCGGAAATCGAAACTGGGTCTCCCGCACCGAAGACCTACATGCTGATCATGTAGCCATGAAGAAGCTCAAACAAGTAGTCGAAAAAGCAAGATAGGTACGATGAGAAAAACAAGAGAGTTTGAAAACTATTTAATGAAGTTCTTTAATATTTATTTCGTGTGATAATAGCAATAATTTTATGCTAAATTTGCTTGGTTTATGTTACACTTTGCTGAAAAAAATTTACTTGAGAAACCTTATATGTGTATATATAGGGAATAATACGTACATATGTATTGTTTCGTGTTTCAGGCATGTGTGGAGACGGTGCTAATGACTGCGGCGCTCTGAAAGCAGCCCATGCAGGAATCTCGTTGTCTGAAGCGGAGTCTTCTGTTGCCTCTCCATTCACTTCGAAAGAACCTAACATATCGTGTGTACCTCTTGTGATCAGAGAGGGGAGAGCAGCTCTTGTTACGTCGTTTGGAATCTTCAAATACATGGCCGTATACAGCTTGACCCAGTTCGTCTCTGTAATGATTCTCTACTCGATCAAAAGTAATTTGACTGACTTGGAATTTTTATATATTGATTTATTTCTGATAACGTTATTTGCTTTCTTCTTCGGCCGAACAGAAGCTTATTCAGGGAAGTTAGTGAAAGACACTCCAATGGCCAGCCTTATTTCATTATCTCCCATATTATCAATTATACTTCAAATGTGCGTGGTTATCTTTTTCCAGTGGCTGTCCTTTTGGTATATACAGCAGTATGATTGGTTTACACCATATCATAGGCCGCCTGCCGAGTTACATGACGATGAAATTAGCGTCGGCTGCTACGAGAATTACGCCATATTCGCTGTTTCGATGTTTCAGTATATAACACTGGCTGTAGTGTATTCCAAAGGGGCTCCATATCGCAAATCATTATGGTCGAATTTCAGATTGTTGTTTTCATTGATAATAATGACCGCATTAAGTATTTATATCGTAATTTATCCAGATGAATGGTTGCAGGATTTTCTAGAGCTGGTAATGCCTCCAAATTTTGATTTTAGAATGGTTGTATTAGCCTTTGCTCTTGTAAATTTAGTAATTAGTGCCATTGTGGAGTACTTTATTATCGATTATATATTATTTCAAAAGTTCCGGTATAAGTTTCATAATATTCATAAGTCCCGAAGAAAATATCTGTCTATTAATGCCCAGCTGGACGAGGAAGGTCCGTTTTGGCCGCCGATCAGCAAAGAGGTTCCGGAAGTGATCCCGCATCGAGAGTTACCCGCCAGTCCAACAATGGAGGTTCGTGTGGATGTGATCTCAAGTGATGGACCTTTCGAACGAAAAGTGACTCGTCGAGAAAGTGGGGACCACAACACAGAACTTATGTTGAATCCTAAATCATTGTTAGAAAAATCCGGTGGCCTTAATCATACCGTATTGCCTGTTCATAGTATGGTCAATGGTGAAGTAAAGTTTTCGGGGAGTACCCATGCGCCTTCCGCTCCGCAGAATATCCCTGCTACAAATAACCGGAAGGACAGTAACATTCCAAATGACGGGAACGAATCCGTCGAGGAAACCAATGCTGTACTTAGCCGTTCGTTACAGGACGCTGTGGAACTGAGTAACATTCACGGCAAAGTTGATAATACGTGAGTGTTAACATTTCATGGTGAAAGAATGGTGTGAATGTACGTATTTATATATGTAGTGAGCCTTACTATCTTTGTCCGTTTCTCTTTTGAGTCTTGTAAACTGGAATCTTAAAGAATTCCATTCACTTTCTGTAGTGTGAAAAATAGAAGGCTGCGAATTTTGTGTTTTCACAAAATTGTAATTTTAGGATTGAACCAGCAATGTGAAATAGGTTAATTATACAATTATTTCAAGAGAAATGCTAAGCAGGGTTTGTTCAGCAAGGTAGGATTCAGTTTTTACACTCTATAGGTAAAACTTTGCAAGACTATTTACAATATATTTTGTGTCTGGTTTAGTTGGCGCTTTTTTTGAGTTGTGTACGTATTAGAAGTTACGTAATCTAAAAAAATCAACAATGTTGCAGTTTGTGCGGCCTACAGATGGCGTGAAATATGTATATGCAATAATGTATTTAACATGCATATATTCTGAACAAGTTATGTAGTATGTAAAGATATCCGCCGAGATCCGTACTTGGTAGCATGCCAATTATCCATGAGGGTAGAAACACATGAATTGGGAAGAAAGATGTAGTTTGTCAGTGGCTGGATTTGGTAATTATATTTTCTGAATGGACTCATCTGCTTCTCCCACTCACGAGTAGGATTTCGCATTTCGAGTCTACCAGTAAATAAATTCATTATTTTGGTACTTGCTAACGCAAGTGATTCATTGAAGGAAAGCATCTGTTGTTAAAATTACTCCCTCGTGAGAGTGTGCGTTATCCGTGCCATCTCTTGTCTTCTGATTGAATCAATTGGTCAGAATAACTTGTTCTTACTCTTAATAAAACTATCACGATCTCTTTCTGTTGTGGAGAAGAAAACACACCTTCCTAGCCAACTACACGATAAAGTCAGAAGTCTTGCGCTGGTTATGCATAGAAATCGCGTATGTAAGCCGGGAAAGCTTTTGAGAGTCACTGTACTGTTTGATAAACTTGTTAACAAAGATACTTTTGTTACTTTTAATACAATTTTCAAATCATTTAGAATGATGTGTCAGATAGGTATATATATATAAAAAAGTAACCTATTAACAACAGGCTATGTGTGGAATGATAATTTTATATTGCATTTTCTCTGTAAAAATCAATACATTATACCTCTCTTTACAAGCATTTTAATTCTGAATGTTGATCATTAGAAATGCTTGTATACCAGAGATGTGTTGATCTTAGTATGTCGTTACAAATGGACTTTTTATATACATATATATATTTGTCTTTTAGTTTGTTCCAATATATCCCAGTCTTTTTAAAACTGATTTTGGTATATGGACTTCAAAGTACTTGATTGTGTTCCGTACAAACTCATGTGAAATGTAAAGAAAGCTTTTGTTACTGTTGTTATTATTGTAATATTTTAATGGATAATGAAATGTAATGTTGCGTCTGTAGAAGAGTTACGCGGATCCATTGTTAACGAAGTATTTTTTTGAGGTACTTGGATAATAACAGTATAGGAACGATCTGCTTTTGATTAACGCATACCGCAGGTGTTATTTTATGCTTTTGTTTTTCCTCTTATCATAGAAATATTTACGAAGGTACTTTTTAAATGATTTTCTTTTGTCTGTATGCTAGTCTTCATGCTCGTGTGTTGTGTTGTTTGATACTTAATAGTAAGAAAGGTCAAAGCAGATACGATGAAATAAAAGAAATCGCCAGAATAAGGTTTACTATTATGAATTCAACTAATTTTCCTCAGGTAGTACTAGAGAAATTATGCATTACTGTTGTTATTTAAATATTGATTCCCACAATTATTACTTTGTCAACATACGCACGATGCCACAAAATGTCCTACTATCAGGTTGAGCAGTGCATGTTTATTGACACTTCCACTGGCGCAAATCCCGGGGGGCTTGAGGGTCATGACCCCCAATCTTGGAACTTTGGGGACTGTTCCCCTCAATGACCCAATTTGAAATGTGTTTTTTTGGGGAGAAATGTGATGGTTTTTGTCCGACTGCCACAAAGAAAAGTAAGATAAAATTGATGTCCCTTGCTGTATAATATACAAAGGTTCACCTCAGAAATCATTCATCTACTGTAATATGGGTCTAAACCCCTCTCCCCCTCAGAATAAACCACAAATATGCCCACTTCCCAATGTTGAAGACAACTCTGCTCTCGTGATCCTCCACAGCATTGTTTTTCAACTTCATAAATATTTGGAACATCGCTTTAAAAAAATGGAAACAGTCTTACCTGTCCCCCCCCCCCTTCTTCCCATGTTGAAGACATATTTGCGCCGCACACTTTTCTCTGGTCCCTTTCCTTGACGTTTGTACGAATACCGATATTTTGCTATTTCATCAAATTCATTATTGCAGACATATGTGGTACACTTTTGTTAAAATAAATAAACACCACTGGCCACTTTGAAAATCCGTGCACACTTTATCTGTACTTGGAATTAAGTCAAACAAGTGAGAATTTCTTCAGCTAATTCGGGGGACCGCAGTATCAGTGGTAGAGCGTTCACCTCTGGTGCATGGGGTTCTTGGTTCGATCCCACCTCACGCCAAGTGAGCCTCGTTGTAGATAAATACCGTGTGCGTGTTTTTTTTTTTTTCCGGGGTTCTCCAGTTTCCTTCCATTTTCTTCATTCCACCATTTTCATTTATTTATCATAATCACCCTCTTTTTTAAGCCTAGCCGGCATTACTGTGGAATGTAAAACTTAAAGATTTCATTTCTTCGGCTAATTCAGATCTTTATGTAGCGTAAAAGAGTTAAATTTTCTACTGTACGATTGCCATAGTATGCATTCTAAAGCAAGAAAGGTGGCCAAGATTTTTTGAACAAGACCCTACCACACATGTCTGCAAAAATGAATTTATGAAATAGAATAGGGAAATATTGGTGTAAACGTCAAGGAAAGGGAAAAATGAAAAGACGTGTCTATAACAATGAATCACTCTTTAAACTGTTGAACTGTGATTTTGCACTACAGGTACAGTCTGATTCGGAAAAAAAAATGCGTATGATTTAAAAATTATGTATTGTATATGCGTAATACTGTAGATTGGTGATACACGTGTTATCTTTGAATTAAAGAAACATGAACTCTTAGGCGGGCGATACACAATGGAATACGTCCTAGGGATTCTCTTAAGAGTTTTCTTAGGAAAAATGTTATAAAAGATCTTGTAGGAAATCTGTCTTTTCGTGCCATACACATAGAGATCTCTCTTGTCATAACGAATGAGATCGCTACGTGTTGATCCACAATGCATAGCAGTTCAAGTGGCTCCTATTGTAGAACACGGCAGTCCGAATAACATTGTATTATATTAATTATGATATTCAATGAAAAGAAAGAACCGTACAGTTTTCCGAGATCTCGTAAAGTTAAAACAAAAATAACTTTCCTTGCTTTAAATGATTCTCTAACACATGCTATAGTATTATTTTCTTACCGTATACCCAAATAATTGTACAAAGATAATACGCGTGTACATACTCTAATGCAGTGCTACGAGCTGATGTAAAGCGTTTATTGCTTTAATGGTGTTTAGTGTGAACAAGTTTGTTTTCACTTTCTCTCACCTGATGTCGCTTAAATCGAAACCTTAATGAATTTTCTTTTCGAAATATAGCGTGCTCTATACAAAAAAAAAAAAAAAAAAAAAAAAAAAATCTCATATCGTTCAAAACGTACGAAATGACATGCGATCAGATGCCACACACGTTGGGATTTTGACTCTAGGAAAACCGTGAGAGATTTCCTAGGATCTTTCCTATAGTGTATAGTACGCCTTACTGTTCATCTCTATAGGAAAACGCCATTTTGTGATGTCACGTATGTTGCCAGAAAATTTGTTCCTTGGAATTAGTCTTTGAGTTGACGATTACAATAAACCATCTACCATATTTTTATGTATTACTTCAGGAAAGAAAAAAGTTGGAATAGTAAATCTTGTTTTGGCCGTTCATGTATTATATTAAAAAATATACATTTATGAATTGGCGCTCTGTACTTTATTTTCTAAATAATAATTTTAATGTAATTGTATCGATGCATTATTTTTGTTCTGGATAACCATACAAAAAATTAAGACTGATACCATAGCTTCCTCGAGTACAAATGTTTCGATTATTTGAGAAACAAGCGAAAAACTCAGAGCAAACGTATGAAATTGAAAAGAAGCTTTAAAAGTGTCAATGTATTATTATTTTTCATAACATTTGAATTTTTGATTTTCATGTTTCATTGAAAAAACAACATAAATAAGTAATCCTATTTCAATTGCTTTCATTTACTTGAAAAGTAACTTTCTTAGTTCCTTTGTCGTTAATTATTTATAATGTTGGCCTTTCTCTTCAATAGAAGAGTTGGTATGCATGTGCTTTAACTGAGGACAAGTAATTCAAAGCAAAACTTTTGAGTTGATTGATCATTCCACAGACACGTTTAAACGCTTAAGATATCAGCAGGCCGAGTGCTACAGTATCAAAAGCTTGCAGAGGATTAATTTCTATCGAGATTTTTTTCATAATAAACACCTAAATTGAGAGTTGGCAGTATTTAAAGTTCTTTTGAAAGAATAACTTCGTTGCCTTCACGTTTATTGTTCCTCAAAAGGAACGAATTATTTCTTTCCATAATCATTCTTTTAACGCATATTTAAATAAATCAAGGGGGCGGCGAGTTGGCTCAGTGGCAGAGCGTTCACCTCTTGTGCATAGGGTCCCTGGTTCGATCCCAGCTAGCACCAAGTGAACTTTGTGGTGGACAAACACCGTGTGCGTGGGTTTTCTCGGGGTTCTCCCATTTTCTTCCACTCTCTTCATTCCACCATTTCATTCATTTCATGAGTCTCCAGTAGCCTAACCGGCATAATCGTGGGACGTAAAACTGAAATATTTCAGTTTTAAACAAATCTAATTTTGCCCAAAGAAATATTCTTAAGATTTCCAGATTTCGCTTTAAAAATTGCACATACTCTTTAACAGAATTTTCAACTCAATAAAATCATGGAAACAAATTTCTATTCAATCATTAAGCTAGGAATCTGTAGAAGATATTTTAAGTTTACGCTTCATTCTATCGTACTATAAAAATGTGCGATCCATAATGTCATATTTTCAAAATAAATTATCGGACTATTTCCTTTATCAGTTACAAATGAGAATAGATTATTCTAAATATCTTGTCCTCAGTTGAACATGGTGTGGCAGGAATTTAAAGAGTTGAAGTATGTTTTGCTTTGACCATCCAGCTTCCTTTAAATATACGTTACTTTTATTTTTGTAAACAACCTTATTTACTTAAAGAATATGTCGAAGTTCTGCAGCAGTCAGTATTTCCATATTCATATATTATGTACTGTACATAAGTGTGTTTGTGTGCGTGTACGTGTCTTAATCATCATCGACGTCATGCATCGATGTACGTTGCCCAGTGAAGTGGAGTATTGTCAGATTGTACCATATCAGAGTAAATTAAATTGAAGTGCTTTTCAATTGATTTTTGTTTTTCATTCACCGATAAGTAACTACCAGGCTGTACCGTAAGTTCCTCACCAAAACCACACTTTGTAACTATATCGCAACACAGACTAAGTTCCGTCAAAAGGAGGAGAGGTAACAACGTACTTACATTCACACAGATAGGATTATATTGCCAGCTATCCTGTGTGGAAATTGCAAATGGATCATTATCATAAGTTCTCTACTAAATTATTCTATCGGGTTTCTGTATGCACAAGGCCTCTCCAACGATTTGTTTCATTCCATTTTCTTCCTCTTGATCCATTTCCTGTCTCTCTTATCTTTCTTTTTCACATCCTTTCTTACTTCGTCGTAGTGTCTGTTCCTTGGTCTTCCTCGAGGCAGTTTTCTCATTTTCAGATATAAGAATGTCTTAGATAAGCCTGTCAAAATCCAGCCCTACCTCCTAGTGGTGACAGGCGGGCAACTCCCGTAAGGGAGGCTAACAGGGCGAGGGTGTTTTTTTTATATCTGGTTTAGGAAGCGATAGGGGACTGATTGATTAATCCTTTCCAATCCCGTTCCTCTACTACTCGCATACTCAAAACGGGTTTTTCTCCTTCCACTTTTCTCACATCAAATCACATTACCTGTCGAGAAATAGAAGATCACAACCGGCATTAGAATCTCTATTGCATAGAGAAACTCAGCGGACAGGTTCAGTGGAGACGACTTAACAAAGGTAACAAAATATCTTAAATTTTCCGACATAGTAGTGGAACAGGAAAGATTGTCGGACGACGTCCGACATATCCGAGAGAGTTAAACTATTACGAACCCACAGATATGGTATTCTCGTGAACACGAAAATGTTGTGCCACTGAACATCTTATATCCTAGAATTGATAAGTGTGTACGTCATAGAGGAAAAAGTAAAATTAAATGTTTGGCGAAAAAAAAAAAAAATCCATTCGTGTTATACCTTGCTTTGTTTTGTGGAAAAATGGGTCTCCGCAGAGAATGGATGGTAGTTCCACAGTATCCTGTTACTTCCATCTGCTGGGATAAAAGTCTCATAAACAGAAGACTGTGTTTGAGTGATGTAGCTACAAAGGAGGCTGTGGCGACCGATCCGTTACTAGTATCTGCATGCTAGTTAGACCATATATTATAAAGTAAACGATCATGACTGTATCAGCTTGATTAAGCCAATAAATAGCTAAGATAATGTCAAGAGGAAAACTAACAGCGTATCAGAAATAGATTAATGAACCCGGAATCTTTCTATTGAGAGAAAACAGGGTACTAATAGGGCAATAGCTCTAGTCAAGGCGAAAGAACTTAAAAAGTATTTTGAAAGTGTTAAGGAAATATTCATGGTATTCATTTATGAATTTCTCCCAGAGAATCAAGTTGTCGGGGTTGAGTTTTGTTTTACTTTCACAACAAGGAAAACATAGTTTGAGAACTTTGTTACAACACTGTAATGCACCTGTTAATGTGTTAAGATCGTAGCATCACAAGCGTGGAGATCTGCAATTTACTGAGAAACAAGATGGAACAAAGGTCAAATTGGGTAGGAGATAAACATCATACAAGGAAGAAAACTATGAACTGCAGGGAAACATGCGATTTGTAGAAAGATAAAAAGAAAAAAATTGAGGCGTCGTGAAAAGAATGGTATCCAAGTTGAAAGGTATTCACCGACTTTGGAAATAGCGTGTGAAGCTCGCCATATTTCTCTCTTGAAAAATAGTATTTACTATTCGCTCCTATCTTCCTCTAAAAGTAATATTTTTAACACAGGATTTTCTAATAGCAGCAATTCCTCGTCCATACTGTATCCCACAAGAAGACAGACTGACGACGGATCGGTTGCAGTGTGACCAAGCAGTCGGCAGATGCGGTCGGCCGTAATCGCCAGAGTGAAAAATCGGATGCACTTTGACCGTAGGCTTAGCCTATGGTCACAGTGGATCCGACTTTCACCGGTTTTTTAGTCTGACATACTCTGACGACATCGGTGAAATAAACAAATGCATTGAGAGAAATGTACGTGGTCAAACTAGTTCCGACATGGTCTGGCAATTACGGCCGACTTTTACCGACCACCGATCGGAAACAAATTATTTTGTTTTTGTCGCCAGACTAGCGGGTGGTTTACAACTCATCGCAAGTATTGAGACTTCCATTTCACTTTTTTATGCAAGATAGATGATCCTGAAAGATTTATTAAACGAATTTCTATAATCATAGTTACATTGCTACATATGAGGAATTGTGTACTTGAACTTTTAATTGAACTTTATCTATTCCAGATGAAAGGGGAGTTATATTTTTATTATTATTATTATTATTATTATTATTATTATTATTATTATTATTATTACTCTTTTGTATACAGGTATGGTATGAATATCTTTAGATTAATTTCATCAGATAACTGGAAATATTGTGCAAAATAATACTAATAATAAACGAGAGAGAAGTGTGTGAATTTTAATGTATTTTTGATGTTTTCCCGGTACTAGTACAAAACTGTTGGATTCAACATACTTAGGAGTAGTAGGGACCGCACTTGGCCCGAATGACTTTTGTGACGTCATAGGTCAAAGGTCAATGCCCTTGGCCCGGGGTCAATGACCTAGGGGTACATAGGACCACCCCCTTAAATTTTGGAAATTGCCAAATCTAAAAATTTGGTATAGTGGTCTAGGACCATAATATGTATCTCTATTAGAATTGGGGGTCCATCTCGTTCCCTTTCATGGTTAAAAAATTGCAAAAAATTCAAATTTCGGAGGATTTTGACCTAATTTATCCCCTTTGATGAGGTCTTATTATCCTATATAGTTATATAGTTACAGGGGTCCATTAGCTTTCATAAGACATTGGTACATTAATGCACCCTTTAAAATTTTGGGAGGGGTACTTTGGTCCACCCCTTAAATTTTGGAAATTGCCAAATCTAAAAATTGGGTGTGGTAGCTTAAGACCGTAGTATGTACTTCTATTAGTATTGGGGGTCCTCCTCGTTCCCTTTCATAGATAAAAAATTGCCAAATTTTAGTACAACCACGTGTTTGGTATTGACCTAAGTTATACCCTTTGATGAGGTCCTATTACCTTATATGGGCGTATACAGGTGTCCATTCCCTATTCTAAGGCATAGGTACATTTGTCCACCTCTTTACATTTTGGGTGTTGTAGCATATATTGCCTTTCGTCTATAAGTCATAAGATTCAATAAGGTACCTATCAGATTTCTGAAAACTCACTGTTAATTCAATCACCACCAATAATCTTAGACTATGAGCTTAACTAAAGTTCAAAGTATTGTTTCAAATTTTGCGCCTCATACTAAAATTTGGTTTATCACAATTCCCAAATTTAAAGAATGGTTCTACGTACCTCTCTCGATATAGCTAAGTCTTAGAACTAATCATATAATTACATGTTGTAGTTAGGTCTCAATTAGGTCAATTGTTTATCTTAGCAGAACCAGTGTTGTCTAGAAACGTGTTATTTGATAACTTCCACGAATTTTGAAAAGGAAATGAATCCCTGTACACTATTCAATCACATGGTACATCATCTTGCTTACGTTTATATTTGGCGGGGATAATCAAAGCCAATGACGTAATTTCATTTTGACAATTCTCAAATTATCCTACAAAGCTTAAATGTACCAATGTCCTGGACTCCTGATCTCATCATAGGTCAATAACAGATCACGTCATCATACTCATATTTGACAGTGATTTACCCAAAGAATGAGATACCACCAAATTCTAAGAACAATTATTAATTTAACAATAAGAAATGTATCCCTCCCAAAATTTAAGATTGGTACACAAATACACCTGTGTCTTATGAAAAGTAATAAATCCTGTACTCATTCAACAATAAAGCCGTATCAAAAAAGATAAAATAGGTCAATAACTTTAAAATTTGAATATTTGGCCATAAGAGGGACACCAACATTTACAATGGATCCTAGAAAACGTTTACCGAATTTTGTTATTTGATAATTCTCAAATTTAAAATAGAACATAAACATATAAAGGTAACAAACCTCTGTACATACCCATATAACGTGCTAAATCCTTATCAACGGGGGGGGGGGGGGGGTCAATAACCTCCGAAATTTGATTTGTGGTAGTTCTTTACCCATGAAAGGGAACGAGGTGGACCACCCAAATTTATAGTGGTACATATTGAAGTCCAGTACTATGATACCAAATGCTTATAGTAAACAATTTCTAAAACTGAGTGGATGAGCCAAGCTACCCCTCCCAAATTTTTAAAGGGGTGCATCAATGTACCCATGTTTTATGATAGGAAATGAACCCCTATACATAAACATATAACCATATAAGGTAATAAGACTACATCAAAGGGGATAATGGGCCAAAAACCAAACACGTGGTACAACATATTGCTTATGTTTATATTTTGGCAATTTTTTACCCATGAAAGGGAACAAGGTGGACCACCCTAATTTATCATGATACATGTTGAAGTCGTGTACTATGATACCGAATGCTTAAATTGGAAAATTTCCAAAATTTAAGGGGTTGGTCATGGTACCCCTCCCAAAAATTTAAAGGGGTGCATCAATGTACCTATGTTTTATGATAGGAAATGGACTCCTATACATGATCATATAACCATATAAGGTAATAGGACCTCATCAAAGGGGATAAATTGGGCCAAAACAAAACACATGGTACAATCCGCGGCAAAAAAACCTGCAACATGAGCATATAAGTTTATTGTGAAATGACGAAGTCTTTTGCTCCAAAATAAGTGTGCACGGGAGGAGGCCGAGGTTTATCCTGGCGTGATTCGTTCCACTTAGACGTTATGTACATTCCCCGTGCTGTTACGCGTAGTTTCACAATAAACTTATCCTCATATTGCAGGTTTTTTGCCGCGGATTGTACAACGTATTGCTTACGTTTATATTTTCTTAATTTTGTACCCCTAAAGGGAACGAGGTGGACCACCCAAATTTATAGTGATCTATATTAGGGTCCTATACTATAATACCAAATGTTTAAATTGGGCACTTTCCAAAATTAAAGGGGGTGGGCCAAGGTACCCCTCCCAAAAATTTAAAGGGGTGCACAAATGTACCTATGTCTTACGATAGGGAATGGATACCTATATATGACCATATAACCATATAAGTTAATAGGACCTCATCAAAGGGGATAAAATGAGCCAGAAACCAAACACGTGGTTGTACTAAAATTTGGCAATTTTGTACCCCTAAAAGGGAACGAAGTGGAGCACCAAATTTATAGTGGTCTATATTAGGGTCCTGTAGTATTATACCAGATGTTTAAATTGGGCAATTTCCAAAATTTAAGGCGTGGGCCAAGATACCCCTCCCCAAAATTTAAAGGGGTGAACAAATGTACCTATGTTTTAGAATAGGGAATGGACACCTGTATACGCCCATATAACCATATAAGGTAATAGGACCTCATCAAAGGGTATAACTTAGGTCAATACCAAACACGTGGTTGTACTAAAATTTGGCAATTTTTTACCTATGAAAGGGAACGAGGTGGACCCCCAATACTAATAGAAGTACATACTACGGTCTTAAGCTACCACATCCAATTTTTAGATTTGGCAATTTCCAAAATTTAAGGGGTGGCCCAAAATTTTAAAGGGTGCATTAACACTTTAAGCGCCAAGGGTCAAAATCATAATTTTCTTCTTGGGACCAACTATATATTTTCTATTTTCCCTTATTTGGCCATGTGCATAAATTGTATGCACAAAAAGTTTTTACCTGTGGGCCATGTGCATATATTTTCTGCATGATTCAGTGTACAGATTATAGGCTTGTGTAGAGATTTTCTATACATTTATCGTTGAAACAGATATAAAGATATTTAGTACTGGCCCCCGGGAACAGCATATAGCGATAGGCCGTTAATTACTCAAAAGTTGGTACCGCTGCAGGCAGTCAAAGTTCATTGTTGTTAGAAGCTAAATTGTAGTGCATTTCAGTTAACATTACGCTGTTGTGAGAAGCACCTGCTCCGTGTAATAATTCTTTTTCACCTCAATATGGCAAACGAGGACGCAATAAGAGATATCTTGCAAGGAATGGAAAGTGATATGAGTTACTTAAGTGAAGATTTATTTAGTAACATTGCTAATTCTGATGATCCTCCTTTTTCACCACCCAAGACTGTCAGTGATTCTTCTAGCAGTGAAGAATACGAACATATCCTTAAGCCATGCCGGAAAAGAAGACGTAGATCAGAGAATAGTGAATCAATATTTAGTGGCCTTCAAGTGAGTGATTCCGAAACGGACCCAAAGGAAACCGAATCTGGGACTAGTTCTACAAAAGAAATTGTGTGGTATCCAGTGTCTGCAAATTTGCACGAGTTCGAATGTGATTTCGATAGTGGTGTGGCGGGCGAGGTTATTGACATTTTGCAAGGTACAAAAGACGTTCTAAAATACTATGAGCTATTTGTTGATGACTCAGTATTGGACTTAATTGTAACTGAAACGAACAGATACGCAGAACAATGTATTATTTCTCATATTGAAAACGAAACGTCAACTGATCATGCACGATTGTCCATGTGGTATGATACAGATAAGAGTGAAATACTCCAGTTCCTAGGTTTGATTTTATGGATGGGGTTGGTTAAAAAACCAAATATAAGGAAATACTGGTCTAAAGGCGTCGTTGTACAGAATGCTATACCAAGCTGTCTCAGAGCTTTGGAAGAGCACATGCAGCAAAACACTCTAAGCAAGTTTTAACCGTGTGTCCCGGGTGTTCAGAGGACAAAGCGATTTGCCAAGATTGCTTTTTTGAAAAACACAGTGTAAGTTTGAAAAACTGAAAAAAATGGTGATTTCCCTGCTAACTCTTGAGATAAACTGTCATTTGTTCTTATATTTTCTTTTCTTATATTTTATATCTTATTTTCTTATATTTTGTTATCTCTTGGTTTATAAAAGCTAAGAATGAATATTTAGAAAAAAATATGAAAAATGCACTTGTTTGAAATGTTATCTCCAAATACTTTGAAATTTCGAGAATTATAAGAACTTATTTAGCCAAACTTTTGAAATAAATTTATCGTAAATTTCAATAACATGAAAATTTACTTCTCAATTTTATCCCAGGGGCCATGTGGATATAATTTATGCACACTCGTATTTTCGCAAAAAATCATCATAAAATATAATCAAATGTATAGAACAACAACAAAACTAATATTTTTTAACAAATAAAGAATAAAAAAAGAGAGACCCGAAACAGAAAAAAATGAAATGTATGCATTGGCCTCCAGCAGAAAACAAAAGTGTGCATAAGATATATGCAATGGCCCCCAGGAACAGACCAAGTGTGCATAAAATATATGCACATGGCGCTTAAAGTGTTAATGTACCCATGTCTTATGAAAGCTAATGGACCCCTGTATACGCCCATATAACTATATAGGATAATAAGACTTCATCAAAGGGGATAAATTAGGTCAAAATCCTCCGAAATTTGAATTTTTTGCAATTTTTTAACCATGAAAGGGAACGAGGTGGACCCCCAATTCTAATAGAGGTACATATTATAGTCCTAGGCCCTATACCAAATTTTTAGATTTGGCAATTTCCAAAATTTAAGGGGGGTGGTCCTATGTACCCCTAGGTCATTGACCCCGGGCCAAGGGTATTGACCTTTGACCTATGACGTCACAAAAGTCATTCGGGCCAAGTGCGGTCCCTACTACTTCAGGGTAATGTTTATTTTGAAAATATCCCAGGCGACTTGTCAAAGAACACTATGCAGGAATACGGAGGAACTTACATTTTTAATCTATATTTACCTCTTAAGTTTTAAAATACCACCGGAATTTTTCTGAATGAAACACTGTTTTAGATGACAGCCCCCCCCCCCCCCCCGTCCTCCCTGATTATTAATTCTGAATAATTTCCTTAATGTTACAGCAAACCGTTCTTCTGTTGAAAATTATATTGTTTCTCTGTGTGTCTCGGATCTTCTGTAAGATGTACCAAAATGTATCCTGTTCTATTCTGAAGGTACTGAAAAAACTTCTGTGGCTGCTCCACCAACTTTGGAAATAGCGTGTGAAACTCGCCATATTTCTCTCTTTCTTGAAAAATAGTATTTACATATTCGCTCCTATCTTCTTCTAAAAGTAATATTTTTAACACAGGATTTTCTAATAGTAGCAATTCCTCGTCCATACTGTTCCCACAAAAAGGCAGACTGTGACGAATCGGTTGTAGTGTGACCAAGCAGTCGGCAGATGCGGTCGGCCATAATCGCCAGAGTGAAAAATCGGATGCACTTTGATCGTAAGCTTAGACTTTGAAAACGTTTCTTCCATCCTAGCTACATGACCTGCCCACCTAAGCTTCCTAGACTTGATGACCTTAACAATGTTTGGCAAACCATATAAATTATGTAGTTCCTCGTTATGAAGTTTCCGCCATTTTCCATTGCCGTTCCTCTTGGGTCCGAATATTCGTCTCAGGATCTTGTTCTCAAATACTTTCAGTCTACGTTCTTCCTTCAGAGTAAGCGACCATGTTTCGCAACCCTACAGAACAACAGGCATGATTATCGTTTTACATATTTTAGGTTTCAAATTTCTCGATAGAATTCGCGACGATAAGAGATTTTGAACTGAATAATAACACGAATTCCCTGCTTTTAGTCGACATTTAATTTCTTCGTGAATATGATTTTCGTTTGTTAATATGGATCCTAGATATTTGAAGTATTATTTAATATTTTAACGCATCCAAAATTTGCCATATTACGGTCCCGACGTACTTCCATGTATTTAGTTTTCTCTGCAATTACTTCTAAACCCAAGTCACTGCAAGCGTTTAACAATACCTCTGCATTTCTTTCTATTGTTCTCCTATCATCCCCTATTAAATTTACATTATCAGCAAACGCCATAACCTGGTGTACACCGTTCAACTCTATGCCCTGGACTTTCCTTATAGCGTATTCCAGGACATAGTTGAATAGTAATGGCGACAACGAATCTCCTTGTTTCATGCCATTCTCGATGTGAAAGCTCATGGACAAAAATTTTCTACCCGGACTTCATTTTGGGATTCATTTAAACATACCTGAATTAATCTAATTATCTTTTTCGGTAATAAGGTTGTAACTATAATGCACTAAATCCACAAGTAATTATTTCTTTATAACTAATATAATTTAGCAACTAGCAAGATGGATTCATGTTTTGATTGGTATATTATTATACTATTGATTAGAATGTAAACCCTGCATAGGATCTCAAACCAGGCACGAGTTCTGCTTGCATTGATATATAGCTTACATACGATCAAATAGCTGAAAGTTTGAAGAGTGTTATTCTCCCTGGCCGCCCCTAGATTCGAGCCTGTCTCAAACTCACGAGGGCAATCGCTCACTTCTTCAGCCTTTAATGAGGCCCTTGTTGAGAATTTATTTGTTTGTCACAGTCACACACAAACCGATCTTATGCTTTTTTGTGTTACATATTTTCCATATTAATTTTTAAACAAAACATTTTCGATCATAATCACATTTGTGATACTTACAGTATGCTTTGTCAGTATCGTTGACGAGTTGTGATATCCATATTTTACATTCTTTTGTTCAGATTCTTTCCGCTAATGTTCATGGAATTATTGATACTATCCACACTAAAATCATACAATCCAATCCATATACTGTAAATGAACAAAAATTCATAAGCACACGAACAAAACTTAACAAGTACACGCACACAAAGCAATAGTCATACGTGTTCCATCAAATACGAGTTCATCTTTAACTTTGTAAAAACGGGAATTTCCGGAATTTTCATTTGTCACGAGTCCGAGTAAGTATAACACAAATGAGTTAAAAGTCAATCTCGTGGTTTAGCAATGTGCTACTGAAAGCAGAAATATTAAAAGCAAAGCAAGTCGTACAATTAAAATATCTTAAATTATTTTCATTGAACAAGTAGTTTAACTACTTTTAGGAATAAAAGATACGAACCACCGTTCTGAACTTTCTCCTTCCTTTAAATAAAATAAAATAAAATAAATGAAGTCTCAGTTTTACATTCCACGGTTATGCCAGCTAGGCTAAAGAAGACAGTAATGAGAAATGAATGAAATGGCGGAATCAGTGGTCGAAGTGAGACGGTATGCGGTGGTATGCCATACCGCCTCTGGTTTTCCAGTAATAAGGACATACCGTTTCTGGTTTTTCAGTTATCAAGACAATATTTAAATAGCTGGTATGTTGAGTCAAAATCATAGTAAAACATACCGCCTCTGCTTTTTTTTCCACTTCGAACACTAGGCGGAATGAAGGAAATGGAAGGAAACGGGAGAACCCCGAGAAAACCCACGCATACGGTGTTTGTCCACCAGAAAGTTCATTTGGCGCGAGCTGGGGTCGAACCAAGGACTCCATGCACCAGGGGTGAACGCTTTATCACTGAACCATCGCGTTTTTTTTAAATAATAGACAGTGTTCGAAGTGGAAATAAAGCAGAGGCCGTATGTTTTATTATGATTTTAACTCAACATACCTGTTACAGTATTTAAATATTGTCTTGATCACTGAAAAACCAGAGGCGGTATGGCATACCACCGCATACCGTCTCACTTCGACCACTGATAATAGAGCATGCCGTAGTTATTACCAAAATATATTTTAAGAATTATGGACAATATTGTAATGAACGTTTTAGGAAAAATTCGAAGAAACCTCATCCCCCAAGTAGGGGCCCCCCATAAGTGGAGTGAACTCCGACTGCTGTCTGGTAAAGGGGGGAGGGTGTGGAAAAGGGAGCATGGTGGTTCATGGTTACTTCCATTTCCTCCTACATTCTCATTTCGTAAAATCTTCCATCGTCATTCACTTGCGTCTCTCTCAGCCTTATAGGCATAAATGTGGGACGTTAAACTGAAAGATTTCATTTTGTCAATTGAATATTGATTTATAAATGAAAAAACAAGTTGTTAGAACCGTTTTAAAGAAAATAGTAAATTTTAATTTTCACGCCCCAGTAAACCACCCTTATTTTGGGAAGAGGAAGAAAATGCGAACTCTCTGGAAAATTTTATAAAATCCTTGCCTGAATTTAAAATTTGGTCTGGATACATTGAACAGTATGATCCGTATACGATTATACATCGGTATGAACGAACATTCATCCAAAAATCCATTTTTCGACATGCAGGGCCACGAAACGTGTAAACAGGGGTGTTATTTCAGATTTCGCTTGAGGGGAGCAACTGCACCACCGATATAAGATTTTCACGTTTTGTATTAGTACATTAGTAGACAATCGATTTAAGTGTATGTATTCCTCAAACTCTTGGGGGGGGCAATTGCACCCTCCTGCCCCTAGTAAATGACGCCCCTGTGTGTAAATTCGTTGAAATATCGAATCGTGATGTTTTCCCTTATTCAGAACCAATGTGGTGTAAGCAATTTTTGTGTGCTTTCTTATCTAATTTTATTTTATTTTTATTTATTTATTTATTATTTTTTTATGTTTAATTGGAGTAACTTTCTTGATGCTTCTGAGCGCAAAGTTCTCAAATAAAATATGAAATATGTTGTAACAAAGTTGAATAATTTTACAAGTGTTACACTATTTTTTTTCTCATCACATTACGTTAATGTGAATCACCTTTCATAAAAAATCAAGCTATTACTAATGGGTATTGGTTAAATAATTCAATGCTAACGTAAGCAGAAGGATTCATTGTAAGCATATCCAAGAACGTACAAGCCATGTTTTGTTAAAAACATCAGTCGCGTCGGTTGGAGAGTGCAGAGGGACAATCAACCACTGAGTTGAAGAAATACGTTATATATATGTGCGTATGTTCGTGGAAATGTTGCTCTCCCCCTCTGGCAAAACCTGAAAAGTTGATACTGCTTAACATTTTAAAAAGTTAGTTTTTTTTAATGGTATACTTCTTGGTTCAAAGAAAATAGAAGCAATGTTTCATGATTCTTTTTTTAAGTGGTCATGGTAGAGACCTGCATGGGCCGGGCTTGGGCGGGCCGACACTGATTTCTCTTCAGGTCGGGCCGGGCTGGGGCCGATTAATTGCAATTCTTTAATGACTTTCGTTAAACGATAATTAGAATAAAGGCAAACATCGAAGTAGTGTGCCCGTGAAAAATGTTACAAAATGAAACTTTTAAAATTTATCGGGCCCGGGCCGTGCTTGGGCCAAGAATTAAAAAAAAACTTATCGAGCCGGGCCGGGCTCGGGCCGAAAATCTCCAAAATTTTTCGGGCCCGTGCATTCCTAATCCTAATCCTAATCCTTCTTGGTCTCATTCTACCTCTCTTCCCATCAACTTTCATTGCCATCACTCTTCTAACTACATAGGCTCTCGTTTTTCCGGGTTCGATTCCCGGTGGGAGCTCATGTGGTTCGGATTCCACGTTAATCAGTAGGTCCACGTCTCATATAGCCTCGCTGCTGAAAGGGACTCTAAACTAAAATCAACTCAACTGCCTTTCAACTCAAGAATCATAACAGTAGATAGAAACGTGAAATTTTAATGGGCCTTATGCAGAGTCGTTCTGACGCGTGATTAGTTGCATACTAAAGAGTTTGACTAACATGTTTCATGCAGCAGTCAGGTCTTTAGTATGACGCTAATCATATGTCAAAACGACTCTGCATACGGCGGGGTAAGAAGGAAGGAAGTAAAAAGGAAGGACACTAATACAAGATATTAATTGGCTATATTTATACAGAAATACAATATTATTGAATGTATAATTTGTTTTTAGTGGGCTTATGATAATCGTTCGCGCAGTCAAGATTCTTGAGTACTAAACTGCCACTTCTATAACTACGTGAACATAATAAGCTCTATCCTAAGTAATTTTCATATCGTTTGAATAGAGCAAAAGCTGCTATTGTTTCATTTTCTATATCATTTCTTACAAATGCATTATAAACACGGTCTTACAAATCTGTAACTTCATAATTTGTTCACTGAAGGTAATATATTGAGCACTTCCTGTATTTTTTGAGCAACTAACGTCTTAACTAAATTCGCAACGTTATCTCAATAAACAACAATTTTTACCCTACATAGGCCTACATGTACGTACGTTCCAGTTTGCCCGTTTATAAGCGGGCAAAGTGGACTTACGCACATCGACATTAAATCTCGTCTATTATCATGTTTAATTCTTCTATTTCCGTTTTATTGTATAATATGGCAGAAGGCCCAAGCTTTCCATACGTCAGTGTATGAAACTTTCTGTTATTGTGTTTTGTTCCGACAATATTCCGTCATTTATAAATTGTGTGCCACTTTACCCGCCCGTCACACTACTTTTACTAATCAGTAGAGCAACCCAAAAGCATAATAGCAATTTACCTATATGGTTGGTACCTTGAACATGGTTGTGGTTATTTAAGGGTCCAGAAGAAACTAATCTTAAAAGCATAATTTTAGAAAATAAAGCATAAAGCATAATTCAAAATATATATAGCACAATTCTTGGAAAATTCTGTTTAACTGCACGTTTAACATACATACTATATTCAAGGTGACCAGAACTTTTACTTTCAAAAACGGGACGCATACGAATCGGCGACGAAGGGGGGGAAGACTTTCGCATTGCATTTTGGGACTCAGCAGTGTTTTCAATTTACAAAATACACAAGTAAGAATGATAACACAGCGTTTCTAACTTAAATACTACCCAACAATACTTTTAACTACTTCAATACTCAGAATTCCCACTCAATTCCCACTTGAACCACAGAACACTGAACCTTCCCAATGAGTGTTAGTACGGAAGAGTGTAGAATTAGCATTGACCATTTATATTTTGAATAATAATTACGGGACACCTGGGTCATGTTTGCTTAAAAACGGGACATTTAGGCGTCCCGTTTGAGAATCAGAAAAAAACGGGACAAAGGTTGAAAATAAGGGACTGTCCCGGCTAAAACGGGACGTCTGGTCACCTTGACTATATTAATATTTTTTAAAAACCAATATTTACAAAGCAAAATCATTGAGAACATAACAATGCAACAATGAAAAGCTTATTTTTATATCTGTAAACTTTCCGGTGTAATCCTTTGATGTGGAGAAAAAAGGAAATGAAGAAAACTTTCCGCCAACATTGAATGGTACACTAGAACTCCACTATATTGTTATGTGTACCTCTTGAACTTGAGCACTTTCTGTACTTTTTTTTTTTTTTTTTGTGATATCTTTTACTTTCCCTTTCTATATATATGCACCTCTAAGGCGCACACAAGTGAAACAAAAACTGACTCGAATAAAGCATATTTCTTTACAATGCATTAAGTAGAAGTTTCATTAAATATGAAAGAAGCTGGTTGCATAAAATATTAATAAATAGATCAAGCTATTTAGAATTAGTGCTCTCAACGGGTCGGGTCGGGTCGGGTTGAAGACCGACCCGACCCGTGACCCGAATTGACTGACCCGAACCGTGATCCGATCTGATTGACCTGACCCGATAACCCGACCCGAGCTGACCCGACAACCCGACCCGAGCTGACCCGATTGACCCGACCCGAATAACCCGACCCGAGCTGACCCGATTGACCCGACCCGAGCTGACCCGACCCGAGTAGCCTGACCCGACAACCCGACCCGAACTGACCCGATCCGAGTCGGGTCACGGGTCGGGTCGGGTCAACCCGACCCTTTTGAGAGCACTATGGTCACGACACTGGGTGAACGCCAAAATGCACTCACATTGGGAAACTAGTTTTAAAAGCATAATTTTAGAAAATAAAGCATAAAGCATAATTTAAAATATATAGCACAATTCTTGGAAAATTCTCTTTAACTGAAAGTTTAACACACTGTGTTAATATTTTTTAAAGCCAATATTTACAATGCAAAATCATTGAGAACATAACAATGCAACAATGAAGAGCTTATTTTCATTTCTGTAAACTTTCCGGTGCAATCCTTTGATGTGGAGAAAAGAAAGTAAAAGAAGAAATTTTTCCGCCAACAATGAATAGTATGCAAGAACTCCATACTATATTGTTACAGTGACGACACCAGCTTTAAGTTCTTAGGAGGGCAAAGGAGGGGTAGATACATTTTCGGGGGGCGGCTATTTGCCATACCAAAAATGACATATTTATTACGTTTGACTTATTTTACATTACATTGTGTATTTCGTTGCTGTTTTTATGTTAGATCTATATGATTATAAATTAAACTTATTTCAAATAAAATTTGTAACTAAAAAATAAGTAACGTCTGCACATGAAATATTTTTCAATGAAACTTTTGAAGCCTAAACATAAATTGAATTACTTTCGCGTATGCTACAAGTAACACATTCGTCTATATGCTACGTATCTCTCGCTCTCTCCCTCTCTCTACATATATATATATATATATATATATATATATATATATATATATATATATATATATATATATATATATATATATATATATATATATATATATAATATATGTAGAGAGAGAGCCAGAGAGAGAATTTACGAGGAGCTGCTGTAAATGTCGTAGTCCAATCCAGAAGGAGTGTAGGTACTAGGTAGAAAAATGAAACCGTAGTTTAGAAAAACATATCTCTGTATGTACAAATATAAATTTTCATATTAATAATGAAATTCTTATTGTTTCTCAGGCCTCTGAAGTGATTGTGTGTGCCCAAACAGATAATTTCACGAACATCCAGATCCTTACTGTTATAACATTTTTGTTCCACCAAGGAAAGTCACCGAAGTAAATTAATTAGGAAATCAGTGAAACACCACGGGACTCTCCTCCGTTATATATAGTGTTGAAGAAGTAATTGGCTTAGTATAAACGTAGCAATTTCTCAACAAACTATGCTTTACATCCAGGATGATTAAAAGCAATGACTCTTCCTGGAATCATGGATGCAATTTGTGACATTATTCTTGAAAATTGCAGCATTTCAGCCAGTGGTGGATATAGCCCGGGGCCGGAGGGCCTAGGCCACCCCAGTTTTTGTGTGACAAAAATAATTTAAGCTATTTATATTTATTTTAGTTTGAGGTCTGCACCCCGCTTTCTCAGTTTTTACCTTCTCAGCAAAACTTGTCAGGGATTCTGGGCATTTCTTTGGAACTCGTCGGTAGCATAATTCAGAATGGCTTGGGTATGCGCAAGTTCTCGGCATAATGGGTTCCCAAAATATATGTCAGGAGAATAAAAGGGTAACGGCATTAAGAGAAGTATTCTTCCAATTTGACCGTAATGCTGATCAATTTCGCTGACGAATAGTAACCATAGGTGAAATATGGTTGTACCACTATGATCCTGAATCGGAACAACAGTCAATGGAGTAGTAGCACTCATTTCTCCATCGCCCCAAGAAGTTCAAGACACAGAAGTAGGTTGAGAAACTGTTTGGAACATTCTTCTGGTATAAGTATGGAGTGGTAGACTACCTCCTCAATGGTCAGATATTTAATCCAGAATCTCTACATTACTTACAAAACTGAAAGAAAAATTCAAAGTTCAACGCTGCGGAAAATGAAAACAAAGGAATTCTGTTCCTTCAGGAGAATACACCTGTCCATCAAGCCCCTGCGAACATAACTGACATTGCATAATCTAGGATTTCAATGTCTAGATCATCATTCTTATTCCGCAGATTTAGCTCCGTCTAACTATTACGTGTACTTATATCCCAAACTTAAATAACACTTGAAAGACGCCATTTTAGATCTGATAGGGGTAGTGCTACGAACAGTGGTGCGAGGAAATCTAGATTTTTTAACTTTTCTGCAAAAGCTGGAGCACTGTACAAGGTAGTATATTGACTCTCGGGGGAAGAGAAGAAGAAGTAAAACTTCACCAATCCACGTGCACTCCTTCTGGGTTGGGCTACGAATTTTTCAGCAGTTCCTAGTCAATATGGTAGACGTCACGTCAGTACTTTGAAACAAAATAAGTAAAGGAGCACTAGTATAAACCAATTACTAACTAAAGATCAGCACTCTGACAATACATTTTATTGGGAATCAATTTCATTCCATAATTTTATTATTATCATTTGCAGGAAGGGAAAACACAACTCTTTTTATCTCCTTCAAAAAATTAAGCCCTAGTAGTTGCAAACTAAGCTGTTATAAGCACATCCTCTGAATATTGGAAGCCGAGAATAATGTTTCAGAAAAAATAAGTTTTAAATAAAACTGAAAACTTCAAACTGTATTGTTATGTTTACTTTTAATATGAAACTGAAAACTTCAAACCTGGACAAATACAAACAAGTTACGTAACTGGTTTTACCTTTCTTTTGTTTCCAATCGAAGTTGATCCAATGAGAAGAAAACAAGTCGACCAAATCTACTATTGTCCGCTAGGCACAATTATTAAAAATCATAAGAAAGAAGTATAACTAAAATTTACCTCAAAAGGGGCTAAATTAGAAAACAGAAATATGCGTGCATACCCAGACGCTCAAAGAAGAAAGCTTGAGGATTAATCTGCCACATAGTAAATTCATGAAAAGTAGACTACAATTTGTCAATGAGATTGGTTATGATACTGATATATAATACTACATGAAGAATGTTTAAAGATTGTACGAGTCTGGGGGGGGGCAGTCTAGGCGGCAGTCATGGGGGCAGAAGTAGCTACTAGGGGGCGCTCGCCCCCCTTGCCCCCCTCTGGCGTCATCACTGTATTGTTATGTTTACTTTTTGAACTTAAGCACTTTCTGTACTTCGGTGGCATCTTTTACTTTCCCTTTCTGTATATATGTACCTGTAAGGCGAACACAAATGATAGAAAAAATTTATTCGAGCAAAGCACATCTCTTTAAAATGAATTAAGTAGAAAGTTCATTAAATATGAGAGAAACTAGTTGCAAAAAAATATCAATAAATAGATCAAGATTTTTAGAATATTTGATGTATAATAAATATACATTATACACGATTAATGTAAAATAATCATTGAAATTAACAATAAAGCATAATTAAACAAGAAATAAAGCATAATGTGGGTTGCTCTAACAATTAAGTTGTATGAAGACGAGAAGAAAACGAAAGCTGATTCCTTAACGAATTTCGTTGATCATCTTTGTGTCTACAAAAACGCATTCCTAGAAACCTACAAGCTAGGTATCATCTCTGTGATTATATCAGTTTCTAGTGCTACATGTGAAAGGTCATTCTCTTCTTTGAAAAGATTAAAGACTTGTATACGCAAGTCAATGACTCATGATAGGTTGTAAAACTTAGTGTTACTTTATATTGAGAAGAAAATTGCTAAATCGTTAGATCTTTAACAAGTTGTGGATATGTTTGCTGCTGCCCACACGAATAGAAAGATCCTCTTCAAGTAGAGGCATGAACCTATAAGTTATTTTCTTTACCTGTAAAAGTGTATTTGTTTCCACTTAAGTCAACCAGCTACACATATTTTAAACGCCATGATTAAATAACTATTTACTTATATTAGAAATCAAGTGCATTAATAAATCCTAGCTGTTTGAGGTACTAAATTCTTATATTTTCACTGTTTTGCAAAGAGTAAAATCATGAACAATAAAGATGGAAACATTCACCTTGAATACACACACACACACACACACACACATATATATATATATATATATATATATATATATATATATATATATATATATATATATATATATTGGAGATGTCCCCCTCAAAATCCTCTTGGGCCCTTCATTGCCCCCCCCTGAAAAAAACTAGCTACGCTACTGGACACCATGCACCAGAGATGAATTCTCTACCACTGAGTCACCGCGGCCCTGCATGGGCTTGGTCGTCCATATCCAATCTCTCTTTTGGCGTTGCTTAAACAACTTCTAGTTTTGTTCTAAATCCAGACTCCATATTGGCGTAGATATTAATATTACAGTCGATTGGTAAAATCAATCTTCCACATTTAAAAATTAAATTACACACAAGTAGAAAAATAAGCATTTATCATAAAAACACTAGCTGCAAGTGTTCAAAATAGATTTATGGTTTCTATAAAATCAATTGAAAATTGCTATTTTTAATTAGGCAGCTAGTGAAAAACAGCAGCTTTCGATTCCAGCCGAGTTTAAACTCAACCTAAACTCAGTTGACCAAAGTGAACTGACCCGACAACCCGACTGACCCGACCCGACAACCCGAACCGATAACCCGACTGACCCGACCCAACAACCCGACCCGACAACCCGACCCGAGCTGACCAGATTGACCCGACCCGAATAACCCGACCCGACAACCCGACTGACCCGACCCGAATAACCCGACCCGAGCTGACCCGACCCGACAACCCGACCCGATTAGCCTGACCCGACAACCCGACCCGAGCTGACCCGACTGACCCGACCCGAGTTGACCTGGCCCGACCCGACCCGAGCTGACCCGACTCGGGTCGGGTCAACCCGACCCGTTTGAGAGCACTATTTAGAATATTTAATGTATAGTAAATATTTTACATAATACACGATTAATATAAAACAACGACTGAAATTAACAATAAAGCATAATTTGAAAAAAAAATAAAACACAATTACACAAAAAAATAAAGCATAATGTGGATTGCTCTACTAATAAGATATTTTTATTTCTCCCTTTCAAAGTTACGTTAATACACATTTCAATCGCACCAGCCTAGTACATGAGAATGTTGAAATTAACAATATTTTATATCACGTCTATGTTAGGAAAGTTATGCAAGATGGTATCTTCACACGCTTCATTTCAGTGACATCACAACCATAATCTTACAACAACAAATGCCCGGTAAACAACGCGATTAAAGCTTATAGTAAAGAACGTTCAGCGAATGGTCAGTAACGGATGAATCAACGACGACAATGATATGGTTGCGGTTGATCGGGAAACGTGACATGACGCGTTTCCTTTGACGGCATAACATAAATCTGGATGATGTGCTTTCATACACATGGAATTAACTAGAAACATGAATTTTTACGACATATGGTTACTTATTATTCATTAAAGAAAGTCAATGTTGTGTTAATTTTTATTACATTAATATCAATTAACATAAAAGAAAGTAGCTACAAGTATATACATTTTGCCTTAACGAACGGGGCCGCGCTGGGTCAGTGGTAGAGCATTCACCTCTGGTGCTTGGGATCCCGGCTTCGATCCCCGCCCCCGACAAGTGAACTTTGTGATGGACAAACACCGTGTGCGTGGGTTTCCTCGGGGTTCTCCCACTTTCTCCATTCCATCTTTTCATTCATTTCTCACCATCACCGTATCCTTTAGCCGGCATACACGTGAGACGTAAAACTCAAAGATTTCACTTACATTTTCGATTTTGTACTTCATATCTTGAGGATTTTGATTCATTATGCATGCATCACAGAGATGTCCAACAAATTAAAAAAAAAAAAAAGTCTGGCCGCTAATCAAAAGTAACAATAAAGAAATTTTCTATTCCAAGCCCAGGGCCGGCTCTACCATATGTTCAACACGTGCATTTGCACCTAGCGGCAAGTTTCGAGGGGATGTAAAATCTCTCATGACTAAATACAGTATTTTGTGTTTAAACCGTCTTCATGATGATGATAGTTAAATTTATTAAGCTGACCTTATATTTGAATACTACATGCATAAATCATGTTTAGATCGCATTAGTTTAAAATCACATGGACAGTCCTAAAGCAAATGATCAAACAAATAACATGAATTGCTTGATTGCTGTCAAATACAAGAACTCCATTCTCGAACGGTAACGAACACTCGTTCCATTTAGTTAATTATCACAGTTTAGATATGAAAACTAGTCTTTGTTACAAACAAGTTTCTTATCATTGAAGATGGAAACAAGTTCTTTTTTATTTTTTTAACAGGTGTAGAAGGAAAAATCAAGAAATAAAGATAAAACAGCTACTTGCACTGGAATTGCAAACTGATACATTGAGATTGAAGCTTGATATTGAATTCTGTGAAAGGGACTACCATCTTTCATATGCAGGTGTGTTTGGTTTAGTATCTTTCACAAACATAATAGCTTATTTAGAACAAAAACAGAAATAATGAGATTTTATTTGTAATGTTAAACCTTTCTGAGTGCGAGTGCACTTTCCTTCCCTTTTGTTGTTCATGATGGGGTAGCGTACTTAAAATCGTAGCTTTTAAGATTTGTTCTTTCTGGAGAAAGGGAAGGGGCGGCAAATTGCCCAGGGCCGGCCTGTCCAAGACGCTTTCACGTGAGTTGTATACTTCAAATGCAACATAACCACAAAATCCAGCTTCCGAAAAGCTTTTTCACTTCCGACTTCACTACACCGCGTCTTGGGATTTATCCCCTCAACATGGCCTTTCCTTAATAGTTGATTCGATTCTATGTTGCACACTTCTATTACATTGAAATTTGACGAGGCTTTCGCAATACGCATTAGTGTAAACAGGGATGCCCATTTTCGCTCTCCCCCCAAAAAAATCTTTGATGCAACCCCCAAAATTGATCATTCTCTAGTTTGTACGATTTTTTCATGAAAAAATATACTCTCAAGTATTCTCATGGGCGTAACCTGCACACTAAAGCCTCATTGTGGTCGCTTCTGAGTCCACGTCTGAGTAGCTTTCATTTCCTCGACACAAAATTTCCTCGAAAATTTCCCTCGATACACAAAATTTTCCCTTTATTTATCAAATTTCCCCTAGTTTTTGAGTGTCCAATTCCCATGACAGAAGTTTTCTGATAAGATTAACTTAGCTACATTAAAGGAAGTGCCAACTACATTTTTTTTTTTTTTTTTGTTCATTTGCCTTCTGCTTCTGTTATTGATACATTTTACTTTACTTTTTTTTTTTTTTTTTGACAAACTATATATACAGATAGATAGATAGATTGCAGTTCAAAATGAGTGCAAATTAAGCTACTTTGAAAACACACACACACATAGGCTATGTATGGTTTATTTCTGAAGAACGTATGAAAATTTAAACATTTATATTGGTGAATCAGTTAGTGCAGAATTTCCTTGAATCTTCAAGTTTTATGAAAAATAAAATCCATTTTTGCTAAATTTACCTACGAAATTTCCCTAGATTAGGAAATTTTTTTTTCCAATATGAACACTGCCCTGAGTGTATGTAATCTTTACTATATGACATCTCACTTTGTTTCTTCGTTTTGGCAGTATTCCAGAAATGAGCTATGGTCTCTATATTACACATGAACAGTATGAGTATAATCGTGGAACATTGAACCGAATCATCTATTCGCTAATATTGTGTTAGATCTTTATTAATTACAATAAAGTACATGCACCACACTTTCTTTTTCTTCTTCTTCTTCATCATCAAATTGTAAACTACATTGAACACAAGCTGAATTAGCTTTGTACATGAAACCACTGCAGTAAAATGTGTGTAATCTTGCCACAAGCTAATTATATCTTGTGTTAAACAGCCCACATGCACGAGCAAGGAAGGTTACTTGACCTTAGATTCTTACAACGTAATACACATGTAGGGTACACTTAAATCTAATGAGCTCTTTCCTCTGTGTCATCTTCTGCTGGTGCCGAGATCATTCGTATGTTCTAAACAAGCCTTCCGTACATCGAAACAAAGGTTATTTTAAAAGATACCGAATTTCTTGCAAAGTGGCTAATATATTTATTTCCAAACTGTTCACTCTAATCATATTTTTTCAAATCAAATGATGTGAAAATCATGTTACTTAAATAATGCCACGCTTATACATAGTAGTGGTTCCTAACTGGTGTGTCGCGACATACTGTTGTCATAGAGTCCCATAAGGTGTGTTAGAATTTAAAAGTCAACGTCTCCAGCGCAGATAATGCTCAGTGCTTCATAGAGGCTCTACATGATACAAACTGATAGTCCTATATCATTGATATTCTTCTTCTTTCTCTCCGTATTTTCCAACGTTCGAACTGAACCTTTTCCATAAAGTTCTATCCCGGAATTCTTTCCCTGTTAGACTTTTTTTCCAGAAGTAATTTTTAACCATAGCCTTCTCGGTCTCGTTGCTCCGCGTAGCGTAGTATATGATGCTCTCGCCTCTGGTGCAAGCGGTCCTAGGTTCAATTGCCGGTGGGAACACTCGATCGGAAAGGTGTACAAGCTTTTTCAGGCCAGTCATCTTGAATGAGGTTTTCCTGGGTTTTCCTCATTCTCACCAATCAAATGCCGGTTACCTAACAAAATGAACCCAAGTTGATTGTTTCCTTCCCGATTCCCCGGGCAGTGTGACCGCTGAGGGACGTTATCCCTCGTACGTGACTGGCTAGCCTGGCCATAGATGCCGAAAGCCCATAAATCTAATTCCTAATTCTAATCCTTCTTGGTCTCACTCTACCTCTCTTCCCATCCACTTTCATTGCCATCACTCTTCTAACAACATAGTCATTCGTTTTTCTGACTAAATGGCCATAGCGCTGCAGTCTTCTTTCTTGGATTTTCTAAGATATATCTATAATCTTGGTTGTTCTTCCGCTCTCATTCCTGTTTCTTCTTGTCGTTCTGATTTTGGTAACATTCATTCTTTCTTCCTCTGTTTTCTTTATTGGCCATGTTTGTGCTCCATATTTCATCACTGATCTAATCATTGTTTTGTAAATCAAACTTTCATTCTTTAGCGTGATTCTGCAGTCAAACAAAGCTCTACATACAGCACTTTCTTCAAATTTCGCCATCCCTCTTGCAGTCTGTGCGTTATTTCCCTGTCAAATCATCATTTTTCACAATAGATAAGCTCAAAAGTTTCAAGTTTCTTTACTCCATTCAATTTTTCTCCTTGTAATCTTACTTTCCCGTTTCCTTCTCCGTTGTTTCTCCGTAGTTATTAAAAATCAAAGAAAGTATTTCGCGATGCGCGTTCAGTAAAGTGTACCATCAGAAGGTTGGGAACCACTGATCTATAGGCTAAAGACGAGGGGGACGGTAAATGTAAGTGAAAAGAGTTGTAGAATGAAAAAGTGGAATGAAACCAAGGAAAACCAAATAAAGCCAAACCTTGAAGAAGTGTGTCCGTGAAAATGTTACAAAGAATGCAATAGCTATTTACAGTTTGTGTTGCTTAGCGGCTCCAGTTTCACTATAGAGCAGCGTTTCCCAACCTTTTTCAACTTGCGGCACACTACGGGTGTTACTTGGATTCTCGCGGCACACTTATAGGCATTATTATTTGTAAATATAAAACACAGTGGTATTTTCTCTGTGATTATTGATCTCTTCAAAGAGAAGAAAGCTCTTCCACTGGTTTTTCCCCCATCGGTAAATCATTATGCTTATTTTTCATTCTAATTAGAAATAGAAAACAATTGCAATGAAATATTGGACTCAGGTTTTTAAAAATACGCTCTCTTTTTAAAAACTGTATCCAACCTTTTACTAAGGAAAATCACTAAATAACGAACGAACAAACAAATCTCTTTTACTTTTAAAACACAAATGTAGGTAATTTGTCGAAAGGATTGAATGATATTTTAAATTTTCAAGTTACGAAGTAGACTGCAACAATAAAGAAGCAATAATGTCATAACAGAACAGTAACCCGGTATCAAACTTAAAATTGTAGATTCATAGTGAAGGTTCATAGTAATGTAAAATACAAATATACATTTTTCCCTATGTTTTGCAATTTGATTGCTATAAAATTAATAATTTTGTTTCGAATCCTCGCGGCACACCGGTTGGGTAACGCTGCTATAGAGGATTGCAGGCATTATGCCGTAACTTGAGCTCTGACCTTGACCTTCACTGAACTCAAAATATAACAAGAAGGGGTGGGAATGTTTTGCCTGTCGCTAAACAATATTGCCATCTTCACTTTATGCTAAAAATCAATTAAGTTAGATTTTTGTTACAGGGAATGGAGTTTTTGTTCTCTCAATGACAGGCAAAGTACTAGGAGGCAATGGTACCATTCGGGAGGCAAACGACAGGTTGTGAACCAGAGTTTAGAAAATGTTTCTGAGGGTTAGGTCAAATTTAGTACTAAATTTTGAGAAAGATTGGGGCTCGAGCTAATTTTTTTTAAAAAAATTATCGGGCCGGGGTCGGGCCAATAACTTTTAAAATTTATCGGGCCCGGGCCAGGCTTGGGCCAAGAATTTTTAAAAACTTACCGGGCCGGGCCGGGTTTGGGCCGAAAATCTACAAAACATTTCGGGCCCGGGCTGGGCCGGGCCTAGGTACGTTCGGGCTGAATTGGGCTCGGGCCGAAAAATTCGGCCCGTGCAGGTCTCTAGTCTAAACAACACTTTAAACAAGTAAAAAAAAAAAAAACGTAGGACTACCATAGGGTGGGCGCAAACCACCAACTTTTGGATTACTAGCCGCATGCTCTTCCGACTTGGCCACAGAGGCGATAAAGAGAACGTCGCTTGTAGAGAAATAAATTGTTGAGGTCTTTTGAATTTGACTAATCATAGTGCTCCTTTAACCGCATATATTCGACTATAACCGTTTGGGATTAGATAAAATCTGCTCGCCATGTAATTTTATAACAAAATGAGAGTGTCTATTTACTTTATTTCATGGTTCTTCCATATTCACTTTAAAATGATCGGCGACATTTGCCATTTAATAAAGTTGATGTGCCTAGCACAACTTGTGCTGTTAGGGTATTTGAAACAGCATGTACCTAAAGGACGTACCTAGAACATGGCAGATATATGTCCCAAGTGACGACATAAAAACATATGACTGTTAGAGTGTGAAACTGAGCCAGGTATATAGTTGTAAACATCAATTAGTTGTAACAAGTACCTAAAACTGTAGATAGCTTAAGTACATACTTAGCACATGAATATCATATGTGCCAAGTGTCGGGTACCACCTAAAAAGTAGCTGGGACACCTAAATGACACATGCATAGCACATCTTGTGCTATTAGAGTTGTTACATACTGAATTAAAAACAAGTGTAGTTTAAGTTTTTTTTTGGGGGGGGATGGAGGAGAGATCTCAAGCACTATAGACCTTTGTAAATTCGTCACAGAGTATTCCGATTTTCCCCTTCCCCCAGCACGCGTCAAAGATTTTTCTGAAAGAATCTCTGGTCATCACTAGCAAAATAAAAACATTTCTCGTCTGCAGACGACGCAACGAACGATACACAGTCGTATGCTAGAAATAACGGGTAAAAATAGTTAAATAATTACGTAGAGAAAAAAGATACAAGACTGACAGATATTATCATAAAAACAAGTGAATTAAGTTTACCAGTGTGAAACTACGGTAGATTCCTAAGCTGTGCGTATTCATTATTCAAACTTGAAGTAGTACATCGAGTAGCGTATTTAGGGAGCTATCGGGCTTAATACCCTCTTTTAAATAAATTTGTTAGTTTTTCGCATTTTCCACGTACAACAATAATCCTTCTTACCATTTCTAAGAATTTCATTGACTCCATTTTCTTATGTTCTTTGTTCAGAAATAATACTGTATTTGTTAAATTTCATTCCATGTAAGAACTGCGTTCTTTGTTTTCTTTCTTTCATCCATTCTATTCTCCTCTTTCTTTTTCTTACTTGTTACTTTCGTTCCGACCGTTGTTAGTAGTGATTCAAGTCGGCCATCGTCAGTATTGTATTGTATTGTATTGTATTTATTTATTTATTTATTTTGTATGAACTTACAAGTATGAGGAATGTCTTCAAGTAAGTGTAACATGCGTCATATGTACAAAAAATTTACATGAGTAAAATAAAGTAATATTACCTTGTCATGATATTTACGTACTCCTCAATCGTATAACAAGAATTTTCTAATAGAAATGATTTTAACTTTTGTCTGAACCTTTTCATATTTTCTTCATACTTTATATCAATAGGCAACATGTTGTACAACTTAACACCACCATAACTTACACTTTTTTGATACACTGCTGAGCGGTGATTACACAAATGAAAATCATTCTTATTTCGCGTATTATGATTATGTATATCCTTATTTGTTACGAATGCCGATGAGTGTTCTTTCAAATACAAAAAGAGACGATACAAATATAAACTATTTAGTGGAAGTATATTGACCTCCTTAAACAAATGTCTACAAGAAAAATCGGCTTCTTATCACAAAGTATTCTTATGGCTTTCTTCTGAATTTTGAAAACATTAAATCTCTGACTTGAATTTCCCCAGAACATGATACCATATTGCAAGATAGAGTTAAAACACGAATGGTACAAGGGTTTAGCTAATTTTAAATTTACCTTCTTTCTAATAATCCTTAGTACATAACATACTTTATTTAATTTATTAATAACTGACTCTATATGAAATTCCCATGTCAGGTTATGATCTATAGTAAGACCTAAAAACGAACAGTGTGTTGTATAGTTAACTTTATTTTGGTTCAGATACAGGTTAGGGTATATTGGTTTACTGCACTTGTTATGAAAATTTATAGCAATGGATTTTTCAACATTAACAAAAAGATTATTGTTCTTCATCCAAAGAAATAGCCTACTTCATTTAGTGTTTGTCTAGCATTCTGTTCCAATAATTTTTCATTTTTCCGCTCACTAGCAGAGTGGTATCGTCAGCGAAAAGGGTAACATCTGGCGAAGATATGCTTTTTTTCAAAATCATTAATATATAAAAGGAAGAGCTATGGCCCTAGAATAGATCCTTGTGGAATTCCCTGTTTTATATATAATTCATCTGATAAATAGCTTTCTACAATGCTATTATTCTTATGCGTTGTTTCTACGACCTGCCTACGATTTTTTAAGTACGAACCAAACCAGTCCCTTGCTTTACCACGTATTCCACAGTTCTGCAGTTTGTTTAAAACTAAACTATGTAGCACTGTATCGAAAGCTTTAGACAAATCAAGAAAGATTCCTATACAGTGTTCTTTCTTATCTACAATATTTCTTACTTTCTCAATGAAATTAAATATTGCCGTGTTTGTAGATCGACCTTTAAGGAAGCCATATTGTTTTGTTGAGATAACATTTTCTTTCAATAAAAATTTAATTACCCTGTTATACATAATTTTTTCCAAAACTTTTCCAACGACAGGTAGGAGAGATATTGGTCTGTAGTCATTTATGTTTTGTTTTTCACCTTTTTTAAACAAGGGCTTAACTTTCGCAATTTTTAACTTTTCTGGATACTCGCCATTGTTAAGTGATATATTTGCTAAATGACAAAGTGGCTTTCTCACCTGATTGAAACATCTTTCCAATAAATTATCTGAAATTTCATCAATTCCAGCTGTATTTTTGTTTTTGAGAGATTTTATTATATTTGCTATTTCATCTTCTGATACTGGCTGTAGTAACACAAAAACTAAGAGGAGCTGATAAGAGAAACTGGTGTTCCACACCAACTTGCACGGATATCAACATAACGGGATTTAGTTATTATAACAAAGGAATATTTACATCATTTAGTTATAAAGATGAATGTTTCAAATAAAGAAAATCAAGAGGTAGGAAATAAGTAGCCCGGGAAATTAGGTAGCCCAAGAGGATGCTCCCGTTTTCTTCTATGAATAGAATAAAAAGTTAGATTCACTGGTAAATGTTTGTATCATATCACATAAAATTCACCAGTCTGCAATTCTTGATATTAAAACTTCAATTTATGAATAAATTAAAATATATTTAATTCTCAAACTCAGGTGGCAAGTGTCCCTGCTTCCCCGTGTTGTGCATAGCCCCCCCCCGAAACAAAATCCTAAATACGCCACTGAGTACATCTATAACTACTGGTTGCAATAGAGGAATAAGATCAAAGCTGGAACCTGTTCGTCGGACGCTGAATCCATATATTAAAAAAAAAAAAAAAAAAAGCCATTACTCGCTATTCCATACCGTTTTATTCTATGGCGATAAAGGTTGAAAAAAAAAAAGATCGTTAATTTAGATCACTTTCGCCATGAATAGAGGATTAAGGGAGGAGATAGAACATATTCTTGGGAGCTAAATCGACTACAATAAAAGGGCTTTTCCATGTCTCTAACAGTTTTTGCTCTATAAAAATCAGTATTAAAACCAAAAGTAGTTGTAACTTCAATAGATAGAATGTGATAATTTCAATAGAGTATGATATGTATACTGCAGGTTGTGATGATATAAATATACCCTTGAGACACTTTATCAATTGCAAAAGTAGTCTGTCGGTATCTAGTATCATTTCTGTTCTATGACGATAAATTTTGAAACTGGAAATGATTACTTGAAACCATTTCCGGTTCAAATACAGGTACACTTTTTTTTTGGGGGGGGGGGACTGAATCGGTTGCAAAAAGGTGCATCTCGATATGTCTTACCGCTTTTGCTGTATGGGAATTTGTATTGAAACTAGGCATGGTAGTAAATTTTTACCACTTCCGGTTTCGGTAGAGTGTTGCGGGTTGTGATAATATGTTCTTTTAAGAACTCGAATCGATTACAGATTAGCTTTTGTCGCTATCTATTACTACTTCTTTTCTATGGTGATAAATGCTGAAATAGGAAATTGTTAATTTGAACCACTTTCAGTTTGACTAGAGCTTCAACGGAAGAGATGAAACCTATTCTTGGGATACTGAATGAATTGCAGAAAACAGCTTCTTCATATATTTTACTGTTTTTGCTCTATAGAGATCAATATTGAAACCGGAAGTGGAAGTCAATTTGAACCACTTCCGGTTCCGGTACAGTATTGTAGATAGGCATGGTCTGTTGCCTTGAGACATTGAATCGTTTACAAAAAAAAAAAAAAACCGTTATCTTTTCCCGTTTTCGTTCTATGACAACAAAAGTTGAGACCGGGGGTGGCTTATTTGAACCACCACCGTTTTAAATAGAAGTTTAATGGAGGAGATGGAATCTTATTTCGGGATGCTGAATCTATTGCAAGAAACCACTTCTTGACATCTCTTACCGTTTTTACTTTGATACCTGTTGACAGACGGACGGACAAAGCCATCTTTAAAATTTCCGACACTTATGTAGCACACAGGGTGACCCAAAAGTAGGTATACATCCCTGCATTGATCAAGTATAACATTCTAGTTTATGGGTTTATTTGTTTCGGCTCTTCCTAGCTTCAGATGTAGGTAAAAACACATTAAGAATAAATAATAAAGAAACATGGATAACAATCAGAAATGGTATAGAATCCTGCGGTACTTTACTTGAGATTATAAGCCCGTAGCCAAACCCCCGCTATAAAAATTGTTGCGTGAGTACCACAGGATTCTGTAACAAGTATTTTTGGATAGAACATATATTAGTTCCTAAGTGAACTCTTGACCCAACTACAGTAGGTCCCATAGTTTTGGAGCTATGGGCCTTTAACGTTCTTTTTTTTTTTTCAAGTTTTCGGCAGTCTATAACTTCGAAAGGAAGCATTTGTGCACCTAAGTTGCTCTATGCTTTTTGTCTTATCTTGGTGTCAGGAATCACCTCCCAAATGTTGTCGGTGTTGTTTACAAACACCCTGTATAAAAAATAGGAACGCTTCCAAGTCTTAACTGGAAATCCAATCGGAAAACGACCATTAGGAAGACCTAGGTGCAAATGGGAAGACAATATTAAGATGGATCTCGCAGAAATAGGAATACAAAGTAGAAACTAGATCCAGTTGCTTAAAGATAGAAATCAATGGAGAGCTTTTGTGAACGCGGCATTGAACCTTCGGATTCCATAGGCCATAGAGTTAGTTAGTTTTCTATATTTTGGGAGTCTAATAAAGACATTAAAGGAGGATTGAAGTAGACATTATGGCAAGAAAATTAGGATAAATGGTGGACAAAAGCAATCTTGACTTCGTTTCAAGAGACAACAGCCTAAGAAAGATTTTCAAATGCATACAACGGAATCAAGAAACATTCTGACCTTCATTATTACTGATTTTACAATTTATAGAAAGTGTCTGCAGTGGTATACGAATCACACACACACACAGAGACACATAAACAGTTATTTTTAAAAACCGCGTCAATCTATACATGTGCAATAGAAACACTTTCCTTTTCTACTGCAGAATCATTGTATGTTCCTATTGCAACGTGTCACGCGATTGCACAATAAACAACTAACTTCTCTTAGCTAAAAGAAAAGAAAAAAAATCTTTTTGTGCACGTTGTGTGTGTCAATGAAGAAGATTGATGAATCCATGACTTTAGCAACGAGACACGCTATTTTTCTCAAGATTAAATGGAAATGTTCATACAAAAGGCACCCAACACCCTCTCTTCGGTTTCAGAAGCAGGCTCTGCAGTGACTTAAATTCTCTCTAATACGATGTAATCATTGTAAGCAGGGACGTACGGAGGGGGGGGACACGGGGGTCCGGACCCCCCCCCCCCGAAATTTCGACTTTTTAAAAATTTAGCCTAATTTTAGGGGCAATTTTAGCAATTTTAATATAAAATAGCTTCATATTTAGTTTGGACCCCCCCGAAATAAATTCCTGGGTACGCTACTGATTGTAAGGTATGCCTTAGTGAAAATACAGGGTTGAAATTAGTGTCTGTTAAAAGAAGCTCTTCTCTAGAACTCCACATCAATTACGTAATTATTTAAGGGTCAAAACAGAAGAAGTAGTAGGGATTTTTTTTTTTGTTTTTTGTCATTATTGAATCCTTCTAACATGATAGGCGGCATTGGAGAGGGTCCACCATAAGCGCCAAGACGAAGAAAACATTCGGGGAGGTGCTCTGAGTTGTCTATAAGACGAGAGGAGGCAGATCTTTTTCAATAGAAAAAATGAAATGAAATATTTGAGTTTTTACGTCCCACGATTATGCCGGTTAGGCTAAAGGAGACGGTGATTATGAGAAATGAATGAAATGGTGGAATGAATAAAGTGGGAAGAAACGGGAGAACCCCGAGAAAACCCACACACATGGTGTTTGTCCACCACAAAGTTCACTTGGCGGGAGCAGGGTTTGAACCCGGGACCCCATGCACCAGAGGTGGACGATCTACCACTGAGCCACTGCGGCCCCCATCTTTTTCAATAGAAGCACACACTTTAATAGACGGGACATCACTTTGAGGTCCTCTCTTCGAGACAAGACAGCTTCAATTCTAATTTCGTAGGCAACCCTAGGGTACTACCTAGTTATCACCAAAGTGAAATAAAGGAATTGCTCGAAGCAGAGTTAATTGGTTGAAAACCAACTAATATTAAACAGCGGCGGATTTAGAAACATATGTGATCTTACACAATACTTAACCTCGGCTTCCCTTTCCTGGGCTTAATCAGCGAGTGATTTAGAAACATATGCGGCCTTAGGCAATGCTTAAGCTCGGTTCTCCTTTTCTGGGGTTAATCAGCGACTGATTTAGAAACATATCCGGGCTTAGGCAATGTTTAACCTCGGCCCTCCTTTCCTGGGCTCAAACAGTGACTGATTTAGAAACATATACGGCCTTAGGCAATGCTTAAGCTCGGATCCCCTTTCCTGGGCAGAATATTAACAAGTTATTCCTCCGATGTGCTTAACTGTTTTTGCGCTTGTTTTTTCTCTTCATATATTTACATTCTTCGTTTTTGCGCGCTAATAATAAAACAATGAGTTGCAACAATTACAATGAGGATTCATTCAACATTCTTTTTCATACTACAAATGAATCTATCTTACATTTACGTTAATTAACACTGTTCATTCGGAAATAACTAAAATGAAACTACTAAAATTCAAAATCCTCTTTTAGAAAATCGGAGCAGCAACACATCATCGCATCAACATTCTTCTATCAAATACTGAGAACTATAATATCAGCCACGAACGAAGTCCGATGGGTCTCTATGCTATAAAGTAAGGATATAGTATGGTATCTTGTTCGAAATAACGCGTGCTGTGATTATTTTCTTTCACACTTATAGGTGAAAAAAACCGTGAAATACTTGTATACCATGGCAAAATACATTGCAGCACGCGTTATTCTGAAGACGAGGAACAGTGGGGCTAGCGGTGGAAGTGTTTCACAAACCGGTTAACTGGTTTGGGTTCGGTTTAAGATTCAAACCAATTGTGTTGGTTTATTTCAGAAACCGAACCGTAATTTGGTTCGATTCAATTTGAAAACATGACACTTTTCAGAATATTCTTATATTTTGGAAAAGTTTCGAAAGATATGCAATGCTTTCTTTTTAGGTTAAGTAATTGTGGATCTGCTGTTTCACTTCTTAAATAAATTACGATTCCCTGTGTTTTTCTGTTAATACTTTTGTGAGAAAGCTTTAATGATCAATAGAAAATAGAATCGTTTTTCGCTTAACTGTTTGAAACCCATTCATATTAGAAAATGAAACTGCGGTTTATGATTCCTCGAACCGTCCAACTCCAGCTGGCGGTTCCTAACACTTCCGACTTCCCGCCGAAACATGCCATGTTTACTGTTGTCCAGGCTTAAAGTCAGAACGTATTTGAAAATTCTGTTGAGAGCATGTCTGGGAATAATACCCTGTTTGGAAATTCCCTGCCCACCCATTGTACATTGATGAAATATGCATTTTTGGATTGCGTATGTAGGTCTATGACGTACATTACGCTAATATAGTAGTTCTCGGTGGTTTCTCGGATTCAAAATAACACGTGTTGAAATTTAGCTCTTCTAGGATTTTGGACAGCTCTAGTTCTGAAACTGTGCTTTTTCCTACAGGTCCATATGAACTTTTGTTCTTATTTTGATGTGAGGAATCACTTCTTTCAGTTTGGGGAGAGAGAGTTTGAAACATTACAGAAGACTATTCGGCATATGTTTGACCAAACGCGATTCCTTTCTTCTTCGCGTAGAAAGAACTCACCTGCCCTTGATAAGGTGCATCTGAAAGCGTAGTGTGTGAACTGTGAACGAGTATTTGTATTTTCGTTCTGGAATAAGAAGCCGCTTCAGGGAGTATGTTGTATAACTTTTCCAACTGTTTGTGTTTTTTCACTGTGCCGGAAATGTCGCCAAGACTGAGTCGCTTTCCGGAGGGTTATGTTGTAGCCCTCTAGAACGCAAAGTGTATGTCATAATGATCAGGAAGCAATTTAAGAGCAAGGGTTGTGCTACTAGTTTGACTTTAATCAGGAATATAATTGGCAAATATAAGGATTTAGTGACTCCCTGCGTTCGGTTTCCTAACAAAGTGGAAGAGAACACAACGGTGCACACAAGATAGTGTTAGTGCAAGAGAGTCCCCCGATCCAAAGACAGATTGCGAATCTTCTAAATGTATCTTTGAGAACTGTCCACTGCACCTTGCACCAACAACTGAATCTGGCAAAAGTGTTCAAAGCTAACAACCATCACCATCTGAAACTTTTGTTGACTCATCCAGGGCCAAAGAGAACCACTCTAAGTTTGGATTCTAGTCAGACAATTGAATTAATATATTTTCTGCAATATCATCTACTCTTCGGGCCACAGTATTTGCTGAGAAACTGATGTTTCTAAGTAAATGAGTTTTTCCTTGACACATTTCTTCGACTGTTCCAATCATGCAATCCTTGATAATTTTCCGTCAGTGAATGGTTTTCCATATTTCGCTATTGAATGAGCTACACCCAAACTAGCACGAGTTGTTGCTTCTTATTCAGCATTCCCTTTCTTAAACATTTGCTGAGATTTCGAGACGCTTTTTGGAGATCCATATTTTTCTAACCGTAGGCTTCCTGTAAATTTGGAGTAGGCTAATTTTGATAATGTTTACTCTCGTAATGACGTCTTATATTGTATTATTTGACTACTGATACTGTTTCATTGCAAATTACACATATTGTCTTATTCTTATTACTCAACTCAATCATGAAATGATATCTAGATTGTTCTTTAAATGTTCTGCTCTCACTATCTACATTTCGTTCCTTTTCCATATTTATACAAATCAACATAAAAGGCACTTAATTTCAAATAAAAACAATACTAATTAATAACATTACAAGCCGGGGTTCTGAGTAAGTAGAATGCAAAGGTTTTATCTACTCGCAATTAAAACCACTGTATTTTCACTGAGAAACTATGATCACAAAACACAATAGTCGCACTATATTTCGCTTTTCAGATCGCACGTGTCTCAAATACCGTGTGCGTAGATTTTCTCGAGGTTTTTGTCATTTCCTCCCACTTTTTTCGTTCCACCATTTCTCATCATCACCGTCTTCTTTAGCCCACACGGCATAACGCGGAACGTAAAGCTCAAAGATTTCATTTCATATATATGGCATTACTCCAGCAGGCTGTTCTATCAAATTTTGACAGATCTCTTTCAAGTTAGAGTTTTCAGGTTGGTTCTACCAAATTTTGATATTTTTTACATTTTCAGGTTAGGTTAGTACTTAGAAACGTCTTAAGACTGGTCTACACGGCCCGTCTTGGCAACGATTTATCTGCGCAGTTTTAAGACGTTGCAAGCAAAACGTAGCGTGTAGACAGGAAATTTGTGTAGTTTTCCGAACTGATCGAAGACGGAACACGGAGCTAAAAAACTGAGCAAATTAGCACAAACATTTGCAACGTGTTCAGACAAGTTGTGGCGTGTAGACGGTCACTTCGTCTTCAGTTCAGGCATTTGCTCTGTTTTCGTAAGAATTGGGAAGCGATGGCTGATCTTCGGCAGTGTTCCAGACAATTTCTCACGGAAAAGCTTTCCATGCCTATTACGTGTTAAGTTAAAAGAACATAGCGACCGGGACAAGAAAAGTCAGGCTTATAATGTCCTAGTTAATAAGTACAAAGAAATCGATGTCACTGCAAACAGAGAAACTATTGTGAAGAAAATTAATTCTCTTCGAAGTGTTTACAGGAAGGAATTGTCTGAAGTAAACACGTCTATTCGATCCGGTGCTGGAGAAGCTCAGATATACAAGCCAGTGTTGTAGTAGTATTATTTGCTTGCATTTTTGAGCGACCAAGAAACTCCCAGGAAATCTAGGAAACAGTGGCGTATTTAGGAAGTGGCTATCGGGCTCAAGCGCCCCCCCCAAAAAAAATTAATTTGTTATATGCAAAAGTTCATTATCATTTGTCAGCGCCCAAAAGGAAAAATATAAGTGCTTACTCACGTGTTGAGCATAGCCCTCCCTAAACAAAATCCTAAACACGCCACTGACCATAGACGATGATCCTAAAGACTCGGGAAGAGGTAAGAAAATATCTCGCTATCAGTAAAGATTTCAGGTCATTTTCCGCGTGGGAAATTTCGGTGCACAGACTTGGAAAAACGCGCGAAAATTTGAAATAAAAAATTGAATCGGCTGCAGAAACAATTTGAAATCGACACAAGTCAAAATACTTGTTTTCTTTGACTTGCGGTGACTGGAGGCCCACAAATTATATTTTTAGATTTTTCTAACATTTCTAATTCAATAATAAATCTGAAAACAAAATTATATTGTCAGGCTTCACCCCATTGGTCATACAAAGTGTTTTCTTTCTTTTTAGTGTTTGTTTTTCATTTATAATTAAATAAAGCGTTTTGGGCCTCAGACCCCCCCCTTTGGTTGTAGTAAGGGGCCATTCACAAAATAAAGTAACTATTATATTACAGTGTTCTCGTAATGGAGTTTGTTTTGCTTCGAAACAATTTTGGTATTACATCATTGAAGGGTACTCTGTTTGCCAATGTCTGAACCACCTCGTATTTACGACGTCTAATTATATTTCTCTTGACAAGACAGAGCGCAAACGTTGACCACAGTACCACTTCCTCCATGGTGGCTTTTGCAAAACTGAGTGGCAAAGACGGAGCAAAAGACTGTGCTGTGTAGACACACACGCATTGCAACGTTTTGTTTCCATCGTCTTAAAACTGCGCAGGTAAATCGTTGTCAAGACGGAGCGTGTAGACCAGCCTTTACATCTATCGCAAACGTCCATTAGGCCGGCTATATACTATGAGATAAATCCTAGGAAATATTGCAAGATTTATCTGAGGAAAAATGTTACGACATATCTGGTAGGAGTGCCATACACGTGAATATTTTTTTCTCTCTGATCGTATGATGTTTTTAAATATTATGAGATAGTTCTATTTAATAAAGGTACCAAATTTATGAATTCCTGTGTTAACTACATTGCACATGCTACTGATATGGACCAGGCGATATATTCTTAAATTGCACACATCTAAGAAAGCACATAGAAAGCAGAAGATTGATTAGCAAAATATACGCCATCAGTTGTTTGTTTTCACTTTCTCTAACCTGATGTCGCTTAAATCGAAATCTTACGAATATTTTTTCCGAAACAGAGCGTGTTCTAAACTCGAAAAATCTCATAGGATCGTTCAGAACATAGGAAGTGACATGCAATCTGATGCCATACACGTTGAGATTTTGACTCTAGGACAATTCGTAAGACATTTCCTAGGATCTATCCTATACTGTATAGATAGTTGGCCTTACTAACGTACAAACCGAAAATTCCTGCCGTCTATTTCTACCAATTTGCATTCTTGTATTCTGCCACTTTCCGCTTCAATGAATATTTATACATACAATACTTTCACTACCATTCAAGATCCATTCAATATGCTGTGTATTGACACACATCACTATAGCCGGCCTTACACTCTGTTTCCTTCACGAAAAATGTTTCCCATCATATTTTGCTCATAAATTTTTCTATTTAGTAGAACCAGTGTTCGAAGTGGAAAGAAAGCAGAGGCGGTATGTTTCATATAGATTTTGACTCGACATACCGGTTATCTGAATGTTGAAATACAGTGAGGGTATGTTGAAATACGTTGAGAGTTTCTATGTAGTTACGGGGGCAAGGGACAAGAAGAAACTGATTCCCCGGCAACAACTCTCTGAAAAAAAATTAAAAAATATTATTTTATGGTGTGTTATAGAAAATACACGAAAATGCTCAAAAATCGAGATTTTATATTAATAATTTTTTGCGGGAAAACTCCCGGATCCCTCACCCAACTGAAAGATACTCCAAACCCCCGGAAGATCCATCTCCCACATCAGACAACCCGTAAATTCACCCATGCTCAAAACATGACATAGACTATACATTAAGACAAGAACACACACACAGAAGAAAGAAACAATTCAATATGACACATCAAAATATAAACTAGATGAACTTTAAACTAGACACCTCATTTCAAATACAAAAGGTAGGGAAAAGATAATTAAAAAATTAGAAAATATTTCTGCATAAAATAAAATTTCTTTGCGTGCAAAGCTATTCGTCAATTATTGCGTATAAAAATGGATTTATTCAAGGTATTTAGCATCCACTCGCCAGTGACGGTATGCCTTGATCACTGGAAAACCAGAAGTGGTATGCCTTCATCACGGACAAACCAGAGGCGGTCCGCATACCACACCACCGCCGCATACCGTCTTATTCCGACCACTGTGTGGAACCGTCTTCTCGACTGAACCTACATATAAAATGTGTGTACCCAATTTTTCTCGGTACTTTTTGTCACTGTTTATAAGTCATTGCAAAACATAACCTTGGAAGTTCCCTGTGCAGCTCAAGACTTTGGTACCCAGTGGAAATAAATGAGTAACAAATACTGGCGGAAGTACTTCATTCTTAACCTATTAGAAAATTAATAATAAATGTATTTAATTTCACCTTCTTTCAAGCATAAATTTAAAAAGTTTACACTAACTAATACTACATAATTTCACTAATAAAAGAACTACATGAAATAAGTTGCTGCCAACAAATTATAATATTATTTAGCAGTTTTCCAGCATATGTTGCTTCATAGTAGGCGTAAACAAATTAGTCATTCCTGTATACAAACCACAAGAAGTTACGCAAATGGTAACAGGAAATAATGGGAAGAATTATTTTGTGAATGAAACGTGAATGGTTTCTTTGAATAGGCTGAAAAGAAGAAAAAGAGTCACGAGTGTGTAGTATGTGCTCTACGTTCATGGCATGTGTTTCACAGACTCGATTCTACGAAGAGGAGGAAGAAATACGGAAGAAAGATATGTGACGAGAAAGTAGAATTGGTAGTTAATAAAAAGCATTTGGAAGATAAAGGAGTGCGAATTAAAAGAGAGCTCATGCGCATCATAAAGATAAAAGCAATTAGTTTCTATGGCTGGATGTAGATAAGTAACAGGTAAACATATCTTTTTAAATATTATAAAGATCATTTGATGTGAAAGTTCAAAATCAGTAGTGCGAAACACTGTCCCTCTTGCACTTAAAGATACTTTATCTTAAAAATAATATTATAGATCGAAAATTGACAATCAGCTGGATGATGGGTTTTATATTGTATAAAATAAGAGTGTTTATGTGTTTCTGAAAATATGATCGGAGCTTTGTTTACATATCTCAAAATTTAGCGTGATTGAATCCGTAATGGTAATTTCACTTTCTTTTGATATCTAAATCTTGTGCGTAATTGGATTTGAAGTTCGATATTGAGTACTCAGAACACATGTATTAAAAAAAGAATTAATACGAAAGTTCACTTTAAATTAAAAGAAAGAATACAAAATCATAGAATTCAAATCCACAGTTAAAAAAAAAAAATAAAAAATACTAGTAACCAATCTGTTATCACTTCGTGCAAAGTTTTGACGTAGGATCAGATTGAGTATGTCAATCTTTAAATGAGACGAAGGTAATTCAGCTCAATAATTGCTGTAGATATACTGTACGGTTCCGCAGATTTGTAAAATTTAAAAAACAAATTTGTATTAATATTTTAATAGACTATTATGTAAATATTATAAACGTGTGTTATCTGTGAGTCGCGTATCTACGTAAAAATACATTAATGGAAGTTGAACTTACTATGCACGTATTCGCCCATAAGGAAGCTAGTAACCACAGTAATTAGACCGTGCATATTTACTATACGGATCCATACACAAATGCATAAAAGACATACTTTTTTTTCTCTCTCTCTCTTTGCATTCACTTTCTGTACCTTCAGGAATTACTTTTGAGGTGTGCATAAGTTTAAGAGTTCTTCTGCAGAAACATCAACTAATCTATGCTAAGTGGCTATTAAAAAACTCGAATGTTATCTTAGCAAAACATAGCCGAGCGAGGGGGACTTTGAAGCCCCGCGGGGCCCATTGTTTCCTACCTTTATCACAGTTTACACAAAAAGAAGGTGACCACTGAAAAAAACAATGCTACCTTCACAAAAGAGCTGAGCGAGCGAAGGTAGGTTAGAAGTCTCGTAGGGCTCTGTTGTTTCCTACCTTTGTCTGAATTTAGACAACGTTTTATCTCTCCTAATATCACGAAGTTCCAATTTTTTTTCTCAATTTGCACTCATGCACTGCATCGCTCATCACGGGCAAAACTCACTTCCAATGTATACGTACTACATCACCAAGATTCCAATGGTTCCGCTTCTTAACTCTTGACTTGCGTATACTCTGATTCACCTTCAATCAGTTTGTACACTGTGCATAATAGCTGCCTGTACGTGAATGTTTGTGCAAAATATTACACTTAATTTCAATTTTTTAAATTTATTTTATCTTTTACGTACCAATCCGTGTCTAACATAAAACCACAGGTTACTTTGATTGCTTAAAAACTACTCTAATACATTAAGTTAGTTGTAATTTATCATAAACATTTCGCATACTGTATGTCCATCTTTAATTACCTTATGGGAGAAAACGTGGATACCATCTCCAACTTTCATTTTTATATTTACCATGTAAATACGAGTCTCAGAAGTAAGTGCACACCATATTTCCATTATTTATACACTACTGTATTACAATATTATTACAAATTTCTTCTGTAAATTTTACAAATCTATGGATTCGTTTAGTAAATTTGCACCAGTTATACAAAGTATAGTATCTTAATGTGCTAACTCATGACACGCACTTATGGACGCGTCCGAAAGTTAAGTAATTCACATAATTGTGAGTTTCACGTTAGTAATGTGTTATGCTACTTTGGAACGCAAATATGCAAGCAATGAAAACCCATTGGGATATTACCTATAACGTATTTAGTAACGTACAAATACATAATTCAACATGTATGGTAAGTAATTTTATTACATACACAGTGTTCCGTGCTATCCTCGTTATGTGTATACTCACCTTCGCTGACGCACCTGGTCCCTACGGATTCACCCCATTGCTAATTCTTGGCCCCACTGCTGCGCTCCTGATCTGACTGTTACCATTCGTGCTTTTTAGAGGCAACCTATAACGTCACCTTATATATTGTCCACAGTTCGTATATATTTGAGTTATTACGTAAAGATAGATTGAAGAAACATTCACTAGTTTATAATGCACAAAACATCTTCATTTTACAATATTAACGTATTTTAATGCACCATTCAAAATTATGCACCTAACAACTATGGCGACACTCACACTTATATTGTATAAACATTTCCTTGACAACAGCTAACAACACCATAACAACACATAAACAAAAACATATTGATCATTCTAGTAGTCTTACTTACATTAGTTTCTTCTTTTTCTATTACATAGATTGTGCCTGAGCACGGCTGCCCTGATTGCAATCGAAAATGAACATATATACAACGTTATCGTTGTATAATGGCTCCTGAACCAAAGGGAGTTCTTGAATTATTTTACTTTAAGGAAGGATCCGTACAGTAGTTTACATAACCTACATACATGCTGGTCCCATTACTTTTTGAACTGCCTTGATGTGCATTAAATTACAAATGTATTAACATTAAACTTTTACATATGTCTTTTAATATTTCATTTTATTATCTTTTCATTTCATTGTAATTTTTTTATATTTTATTTAAACAACGAAGAAAAAGGACACATTCAAAACTTGAAACTTTAGCTATTTAATTCGGGTCCATAATAGAATTCTATTCTTCATAGTTACTGCTATTATCAATTGAGCCATTAGCTACGAGTTAAAATACGATGTAAAAAAAAAATTTTTTTTAATGATCGGGCACACTTATAAAATCAGGAAACGTAATTCATATATTTTTAACACAAAAATTTCAATAATTCGTAACGATAATCAAAAGAAAAAGAAACAAACAATAATTAATATCACATTAATATTATATGCGAGACTCGAGTATTTTCTTGAGAATCAACATTATTTAAATTAGCTTTGGATATTACTTCTTGAGTAATCCAAGTTTTAATAACTTGTACCAGTTTACTTGTCATTTTTATTTGCTTTTTGTATTACACGTCTCTTCCATCAGTTCAAGGCAACAGGTGTTAGGTTAAAGTAGTCCTGTACGCTGTATCAATTAGGTCACATTGCATCACAATCTCGTACAGTATTACGTGTAGAATTCAATTCATTATTCGCTTGCCTTCTAATATAAAAAAATTCTGCCATCTCTCCTACTTCTATTATTACAAATCCTATTACCGTTAACTATATTAAACTGACCGTACCTATTGTTTCTGTACCTGTTATTTCTAAAAATCTTACAGTACCACTTGATCTTGAGTGGGAGTTACAATTTTCAGTATTTCTACTAGATGTTACACTAATGTTACGTATTTGAAATGTATTAAGACTATCCATGGCTTTGGATTAGTTGGAAAGTGAACAAGAAGACTTACGGGATTGGCTGAAGGCCTCAGCAAATAGAAGAAAAAGTAAATAAAGTACAACAATGACTATATATATGTATTTTCATTTATTTTCGATAGTGTCTGAAGAAGGATATGTTAGATATCCGAAACCGTTACAAATTATAATTTAAAATAAAGTGGATTTTAAGCTTTAATCAGTGTTTCTTTTGGAAATGTATTATTGAGATTATTGCGTAAATTCTTATTTCCACTATACGGTATAGACATCTATTTTTCAAAATTTTGAACAGTTAGCAATAGGTGATTGAAATTCATACATTGTGAAGAAAGGAATATTTGCTGTAATTTATACGTTAATAAGATGCTGATAGATGCAATAATTCTGGAATCTGGTTGGAATGGGTTAAGTTGCTTTAATTCATTGTACTGTATATATTGATAACAAAGTCCATAATATTATGATCCACACGACTGTCATACTTTCTGTTCCGAATTTGCGCGTCAGGATTAGCTAGAATAAAATCATTTTCAAAATTTGTCAACAAAATACTTTTGAAATCTTCATAGGTACGGAAACTATACCTAATTGCCATGTACCACGTTGAACACGGTGGAAGTAATACTTGAGGAAATATTTTAAGAAAATTAGATTTATGGATGCCTACCAAATCACATTCTTTCTCAAATTTTGCAATAAATGTGCTAGCGGAAATATCATTTACTCTACAACTAAATTTTGTCATTGCTTTAATCTCACTAAATTTTTACCGGTAACTTTGCATGCTTAGCTTTAGACTAGGTTTTGAATACTTAAATTTTCTGGACGGTTATGTGTTCTGTCCTCTTCTAGTTCACTTTCGGGTTCCGTACTGGTAATAATCCTTGTTGTTCCATCTAGCGGTATTCCGTGGCCATACTCCGGCTCAATTACATTCGGTTGACACAGGTGTACTATCCATTTGTGATGATTCCGGGACAGCTTCTCTATTGTGAAGATTCCGGTCAGTCTTCTTATCATTCTTCGTACTATTCTTGAAATTCAAGGTTTCTCGCTGCAACTCACGAATTTGAGCAGAGTTATTATCAATTCGTTCTTCTATTTCGCTAAACTTGTTTCTTAGATGTTGGGACAGCTGTTCAAATTTAGCATTGTGATTTTGTTCTAATTGTTCAAAATCAGCACTATGATTTTGTTCTAATTGTTCAAAATCGGCACTATGATTTTCTAATTGTTCAAAATCAGCACTATGATTTTGTTCTAATTGTTCAAAATCAGCACTATGATTTTGTTCTAATTGTTCAAAATCAGCACTATTATTTTGTTCTAATCGTTCAAGACCAACACTGTGATTTTGTTCTAACTGTTCTAATTTGCTTGTCATTTGATCTAACTGCTCACTATGTGATTATTCTAATCGTTCAAATTGACGTGAATATTGATCAAATTTATGACGATGAGATTCCAACGTTGCTGTTTGGGTTTGCTCTAACTGTTCTAATTTACTGGTCATTGGTTCTGACCCGACAGTTGACTATGTTGGGACTATAATTTCCTTTCAATTAGTTCTTTCATTCGTTGCATAAAACGCTAGAATTCAAAATTTCGTGTTTCTGAGATTACTTCACTTCTTCCTATATTTTCCATTCTTTGGTTGCTATTAATTATTCGCTGATTACGTAATAACATGAAAACTATTTTTGCATAATCTTACTATCCTTCAGATTAAACCAAGGTCCTGGAGTAGAAAACCACCATAAATATATAACTTTACCTTACATATTGCCCATAGTTCGTACATATTTGAGTTATTACGTAAATTGAAGGTAGTTGAAGAAATATACATCAGTTTATAATGCACAAAAACTCTATATTTTACGATATTAACGTATTTTAATGCACCGTTCAAAATTATACATCTAACAACTATAGCGACACTCACAATTATATTGTATAAACATTTCCTTGACAACAGCTAATATCACCATAGCAACGCACAACTAAAACATATTGATCAATCTACTGGTCTTACAATATTTTCTTCTTCTGTTACATAGATTGTGCTTGAGCACGGCTGTCCTTATTACAATCAAAAATAAACAAATATACAACGTTAACGTTGTGAACCTAGCACAAGTTGATTCGTCTTTTTTGCCCAATAATTCTTACCGTGTACGTACACTAATGCCCTCCTAAAGTGGATCAGCACAGAGGAGAGAGTTATTCACTTTGACGGTAGAGTGGAGGAGGGGGAATTATAAAAAAATAAATAAAACTTAATAACTCTTAAACGACCTGACCGATCTCGTTCATATTTTCAACATAGATGACGTCCGAGCCTGGAAAGTTTTTTTTTTTTTTTTTGTTTTGTTTAATAATTAATTTCACTTTGACGGTACAACCTAGGGGAGGGGAAATTTTGTATCATATTCAATCATTCAAGCGACGATAGTGTCCTTTGCCTGCGCAGGACGTGCGGGTTTGCTACTTGTTTCTAAAGAGTAGAAGTTTCATTCATGGGTGAAGGTTTACTTTACGAGGACCTCTCCTTACTGGTTTAAATACTCATCTGGACATATCCCATAAAAACGACTAAGCAAAAACCACAAAATAACTTGTTCTAGGTGACCACCAAAAGTGAGAATGGTATCTAACCAAAGCAGGTTAGGGGTGCAGCATGGGGCCTGGCGGGGTTGCGTCCGCTGGGAACAGGCTCATCAGCGACGGAAGGTACGCACGTAAACGAGGATAGAGCAAAAAATACTTCATGTCGCATAAACTGACATAGGTTAGAACACTTGTCATGCTTTTCCACTTATATATGCCGCCCAGCGAACGAGTTCAGACGGCCAGTTTCGTAACCAAAATGTAAACATCATTGTTACCAGCCATTTAACTTTCAGTTAATCTACGACATTTTTATTGCCCTGTTTATAGTAAAGTACTTCACGCATATGTTCAAGTTAAGACAGAGGTTCGGAAATTATATCCAGGACATTTTATGTCACCCACAAATATATATATGTATATTATTTATTATCTCCGAAAATTATTTGATAATAACTTGCGAATAAGTTGATAGTGTTGTAGAAAGAATCAGATTCTCTTTATGGCAAAGAATACTGAATTAAAATTGGTCGATTCGACTCTTTCCGAAGTTATTGACGAGACGAAGTGGATAGTGTGGTATCTCAATGCTCCAGTGTGCCAGTAATAAAACAAATGGTCAGCGATCACTTTTTACATCAATTCATGAAGACTTCAGTCAGAAGAGATGTACGGGAATTAATTTCATAGGAAATAAAATCTTCCTATTTCAGTGCCACGAATAGCGTCTAGCAAAAATACAAAACTGTATTGTATTATATGAACAGGTACAACTTCGTTGTAAAGAAAGAGAACGAACATCATATGTAATGTAAAATGGAGGTCAACTAAACAGAATAAATCCGTTTTCATATTGTTAAGACATTCACATATTTTAGATTCAATATCAACAAAGAATAAACAAAAAGAAGATGCCTTAAAATTACATTTAGCGGAATGTTACTAGTCATCACACTAACACAACCAGTCAAACCCCTATATAAGAATGAGTTACAATTTCTCATTTCTACTGTAGAGGGACTAAAATTGTACGGCTTCTTATATTGTGATTTGAAACTTTGAAGCCAATGTTATTTAAACAGGAAGGTTCTAGAAGACAGGTACCCTATCCTAATACATGTTACGTGCCTTGTTTTGGTTCCTTTTCGTTCCTTATTCTTTTCTGTCTTCTTTCCTTCCAGTTTTTTAGACTTCTTTATTGTTGAAATATATTGTTACCAAAACTAAGAACAATGGACTTCAATCTTTTGAGAAGTCCACCACCATGTTTGTTTACTAAACCACTAGTCATATGTAGGTCTATTAATTTATAGTAAAATAAGGCTGTAATTGAATATGATTTTAAATACCATAAATGATTTTTTTTTTTTTTTTTTTTTTGCTACTTCTTTGATTTTACGTGCATAAATTTTACTTTCCTTTTTATTTTATTCGATATTCCATTCAGTTTCATTTTCGTCTTCGGAGTCTTAGTTGAATTGTTCATTGGTGGTAGATGTTGTATGTGATTGTATTGTGTGAATCTGTCGAAGTATTTATATATTGCAATATGTTGGCGTTCTGTGGACATTTTATAGTTTGTTTTAGTGTTAATTTCTTGATTGTATGGTGTTTGTATATATATATATATATATATATATATATGTGTGTGTGGGTTTACATTTTTTTTTTTTTTTATATGGCATACAGTGTTTTGTACTTTGAAATTCATTTGTTCGCAATGGGTATATTGTTTTGCATTGTCTGATATTATTCATGTTCCTGATTAGATTTTTTTTGGCAGGTTGGGTGAATTATGAAAAAATAAATTATTCGAAATTATTAATTAACCAAAATTCCATTTGTATTGAAATATTTTTTTTCTAATAACATATATTCTGAAATAATATACGTTTGGGGGTTGTGGGGGAACTTTGCTCCCCATTGTTATTTTATAATGTTGATTATTGGAAAAAATACTTTTATTTAAGTGGTATTTTGGAGTTTACTTTGTCGTAATTCACCTAACTTGGCCTCTGGGTGGTGGACCTGGAGAGGGACCTGTGTTCTAGGACCTTGCCTACTTAAACAGTATTCACTGTAATATATATTATCAAATAACTAATTCCTACACATCTTATCCCCAGTGAAACCTAAAATTCTTAGCTGTGTTTTGGAAATATTAGCAGCTGTCATCGAAATTTGACGTTTAACATGATTTTTGTTGACAATCCATAACAGGATACAGAAGTGTAAGGTGGGAACACTGAGTTTATTTATACGAATGCTCTTTAAGCGACTTAAATTATAATGGATGTACACTTCGGGTTTGGTTTATAACGTTATCCACAGTTCGAATTATTAAAATCTCATACTATAAACCGTCTAAAATTATTTACTGCTTATTACGAAGACTATTTAAGGATTACACACTAGTTTCAATCACAAACACTATATTTCGCAATAATATCAATTGCTTTACAGCAGTTCGATACATGTTTATATTGTACGACTTCTTGTTGAGTTATATATTGATAATTATATAGGGTGTTTCAAAACAACACCGACAATATTTGAGAGGTTATTCCTGACACCAAGACCAAATTGCATGCACAAATGCACATTATCGAAAAGTACATGTATCAGAATCCTGAGGTATTCGTGCAACAATTTTTATAGAGGGAGTTTGGCTCCGGGTATAAAATTTGAAGTACTCACCAACTACCTTTATAAAATTTGTTGCAGAAGTACCGCAGGATTCTGAAACATGGATATTTGGGTATGACACATACCAGTTCCTAAGTGAAGTCTTGACCCGATTACGGCAGGTCCCATAGTTTTGGAGCTATGGACCTTTCAAGTTAATTTTTTTCCCCATGTTTTCGGCAACCTGTAACTCCGAAAGGAAGTATTTGTGCACCCAGGTTGGTTTATACTTTTTGTCGTATCTTGGTGTTAGGAATCACCTCCCAAACGTTGTCGGTGTTGTTTTGAAACACCCTGTATATAAACAAGTACATAGTAACCAAACTGTTACCTTAGTAACCGGATCACTATCATAACAAGGAGTAAACTAACATTTCTACCTAGCGACGGATAAATAAACATTCACACATCAACATTATTCGTGATATTAATTGTAACACTTCTTCTTCTTCTTCTAATATGTAGCTAGTGCTTGTTAAAATATCACTTTTGCCCTAAATATAATTAAAATAAATGGAAGAAATATACATTATCGTTGTACGTGCAGAGTTGGTTATCGAACGTAGACCACTTGAGCCTAGATTTAAGGCCCAATCGTAATCTCTGCGAGCAATATTTAGGAATAAGATTGATGCTTGTGTTCATGTACTATAAATAATTGAATTAACTGTTATTTCGCGGAGCGTGTATTTGTAGGATGCATACGTAAACGAAATGGAATTTATAGTTTTACAGTTAATAGGCTAAAGAAGACGAAGATTAATGAAAGGGAATGATGGTAAAATAGTTGGTGGAACGAGAATGTAAGAGACGAGCGGAGAACCTAAAGAAAAGAAACAGATATGAAGTCTACTATAAACTCGCGTGGCCGGGAATCAAACCAGAAACCATTCACATCAAAGGTGAGCATTCCATCACTGAGCTACCGTGTCTCACACATGTATTGCACAGTATTGTGCTTCTAAAGGATTATAAAATTTATGTCTGGAGCTACTATAAGGGGAACATCATAGTCGAATGGTTAGAGCGTTTGATTCATGTCCGCGTGGCCCTGGGTTCGATTCCCGGCCGGCGCTTCCCCAATTTTCGGCGTCCACCCAGCGTCGTGAGGCAAACTGGGGAGCCCCTAGGTCTAGAAAGCTCCTGATGCTCCTGTTAAGGACGCTAACCACATGCTCGCCGCTAGGCTGGACGTAGTTCGGTCAGTCGCTAGCAGATGGCGCTGGAGCAGGCTTAGGCTCACAAATAGGCCATTATGCCAAGTGGTTTTAGCTTGGAGCTACTATAAATAAGTATTTTTTATTAAAAAAAAGAGTGATAATGTAATGTTATGTGGTATTGTATGAAATCCTATTTTGTTGATTTATTTATTGTATTTTCGTGCTAACAGATTCTTGTCTCATCTTGATATACAATATTTCTGTCTATTTCAGTTATGGCCGAGGATGAGGGAATCGAGTGGTTATACGAATTGCTACAAGAAGTGCAACTGGAACAATTCTTCACCAGAATTCGAGATGAGTTACAGGTAAGAACTTGTGTTTCTCGCGTGTAACAGGTTGCAATGTGGAATAGATTTTTTCAAAGATTATTATTTTTTTTTACGGCTTTTCGTATAATTGGATGTGACGGATACAGTTACAAACGTTGAATTTATCTATATTTTTTCTTGCTTAGTTTCTCCCTTCTATAGTATTTTCTCATACGTAACGTCAGTTTTCTTTAGTGGTGGTAGCAATGCTTAGCAATATATTTTGTTAGTGTTTTCCTGAAGATTATGATACAATGTAGCCTGATAATTAGCATGTGCTTTTAATCGAATTGGATTCTCATTGGTGGCAGCATCGTGAGGCAAATGGGGATTTAGTAAATAAAAAGATTATCGAACTTTAAAACATATAAAACAAAATTTTTTCTTGCAGAGACGAAAGAGAGAATTCCTTGGCCCAAGTCTCGAGAGAAAAGGGAACTACCTACCCCTGTTACCGTGATTTAACTCTTATCGAAAACTGCATCCTACACGCATACCACTTTAAATTCAGATCTTGGGATTTGAAGTAAAATTAGGATGAGAATTTTGAATACATTCACCAAAATTTTCTCTTGCAAAAGAAATATATATATATATATATATATATATATATATATGCATTCTCTTCCGTGGGCGGGAGCAGTGCTTTCCCATCTTGTGTCGTGAAATTTTCGAATTTACAATCCTGAAACATTTAACAATTAGTTAAAATTAATTTTGAGACGGACTGCACCAGTCAATGCCTCGGCAGCGACGATATATATATTGTAAAACTGTGTCCCATATAGGTATAGGTAGAGCGTTAATAAAAAGTGTGTTCGGAATCGACTCCCACTACCGGCTTTTATTATAAAAGTTTTCCACTATAAAAGTATTTTCACAAAAATACTGTACAAAATAATTTCTCTAATATACAAGGTTAGATATAGGTAGTCTTTGACCGAGAGGTCGCAGACAGGATCTCTGGAGAGCCCCGTAGCAGCCTAAGCAAAGTGGCGTTAGGGACCCAAAGCTCCGATGCAAGCAGTGGGTTGGTTAGGTGGCCACAGAGCCCCGAAGCAGGCTGAGCGGCTGAGGTTGGGATTCCCGACAAAGCCCCGAAGCAGGCTAGGCCAGGAGAAAGGAAAGGCGTAGTCCTGAAGCAGACTAGAGGCCTGGGGTCAGGTTACTCCTAATGTTCCTTGGCAAACAGTAGGAGGGTCACCAGAAAACTGGTACAGAATTGCCGTGGTCCAGCCAATATATAGGGTTCCTTGGGTGGCGGTGGCGCTGCTGCTCCGTGGGAGGGCTAGAAGCCGTCGTCTGCAAGTGATTGTAGATTCATCTGGTGTGAAATCCTCTTGCCAAACCACGTGATGGTGTTTGTAAACACTGGCGTGTGGAATTCTTTGTTTATCACTTCACGTGGGACATTACAATATATATATCGCACTTTTTTTGTCGATTTGTTTTGCCTCGAAGATCAAGGTGCCTCTTAGATTTGAATTATGCAAATTTAGGCCAGATTAGATGGAATTGTGCCAAAAATTGTTAATCCCATTAGTCACGATTCTGTAAAGAATGTGTATTTTGTGTGTACGAACAGAATGCAGAGTTAAAATCGTGGATTTTACGTAAGTGTTGTACCGTAATTACATTAGGAAAAAAAGTACCAACAGATGCACATGAATATGCCATAAATTTCATCAGTAAGTTCAATGTTTCTTTATTTTCCCATAACATTATTTCTTTTCCCATGTTTATTATTATTATTATTATTATTATTATTATTATTATTATTATTATTATTATTAAACTTCCTTTAAAATCAATGCAGTTTAGGTTATTTTCATTTTCGCCAACATTTGAGGGATTTTTTTTATTTTTACAATTTTTCCTTCAAAAATTGGGGATGCGTCTTGCATTTGAGGGCGGTATATATATACAGTATGTATAAATCTACTATGGACTTCATTTCTCTGTGGTAGAATGGAATTCAATATCTATACCTAAAAAACTGCGAATTAATAGATCAGAGAGATTTAAGCTACATTTTAATATAAAATTGCATAAATGCAGGCTTAGAAGTAACTAACAGTATTTGTATATCACTTCTGTTAAGTACATGGTCATAACAGTACCACTTTTTAAATGTTTATCAAATGTGATTTATTGAGGGGGGGGGGGGAGGGAGAGGACGAAAATTAAAATTGTGCAAATCGCATTACATTAAAAAGTCGTTATTATTCATTTTTATTATTATTTTCCCCCCTTTGCAGTCTTAGAATTTTGTCCAAGGTCAAACTTCTGCTAATTTCAGTTTCAGTGGATAAAATTGCCAAAGTGTTCAAACGTTCTTGCCGGATTGATCAATTTCAACTTAGAAAACTCCTCTCTTTAGTTGCCACATTGCGATTGTCAGGAAAGGCTTATATTGCAATGCATTCTTGTGTGTATTTGACAGTCGAGAGTAGATTCATTTTATCGCAGGGACCTGTTCGAAGTAATCGCGTGGCCAGTCAACTTAAGTCCAGCCGTGCTTATCAGTGTTAGTGCGCTGACCACTACACTTCATAACCCACACCCATCCAAACGCTTATTTTTCAAACTTGAGACACGCACTTATCCATTCAGACCACATGATTCATGCTACAGTTCCTGTAATGATTGGACAACTCACTGGGTATATATGAATGAATCATGTATATCAATTAAATTAGGTATATTACTAGAAATAGAATAAGCATATCGCCAAATGGAAAAAAACAAACATTATCCTTACCACATTTCTATAGGTGCAAGTTCATTGAAATACAAAAAGTGTAAAGTGTGAGTGACAAGGCCTGAAATCTAATTCAGATCTTTGATTTCCATGTCGGTGCACTAACATTACTTTGAAATAATGTGGAATAAAACTAAGAATCCAATGGGGCTCGTGCATACGATGTTTCACCCAGCAGACAACACGAAATGGCCAATGTTCAGACTCATGTAAAGCTACAAAGGTGAATAATAACCTATCGATTGTGGGTGAAGGATCTGCAGTGAAATTATCTGGAAAAACAATTCGAGAATTCTTTCCCTTTCGACATCGAGTTCTCTCGCTTACGTACACAGTAGTAGCACATTTACGCTTAGTGCAGTCAATCCCTACCAGTTTCACGGTATATATTCTAGAAAACCATGTCACTGCTAATAATTTTGAAATATTTCTGATAGTTTCGTGACTTTTCTTCTTCATAGGTCAACAATCTTTCGACGGTTTTCCTCACTCGTTCCTATCCTGAGTCAAACTTTTCATTTCCATGTACTTTTTTTTTTTTTTTTCTGTGCATCTTGTATTACCGGTATTGTTTGTTATAGCTTTGCACTCTTCTCTGTTCTGAGCCTGACTTTTCATTTCCTTGCACACTTTCTTTCCTACATCTTGTGTTATTGTGTGATACAGCTTTCCAATCTTTCCTACATCTTGTATTATTGACATAGGTTTCCACTCTTCACTATACTAAGTCAGACTTTTCATTTCTATATACTTTTTTTTTTTTTTCCTGCATCGTGTATCATTGATTGACATAGCTTTCCACTGTTCCCTATCTTAAGCTACACTTTTCATTTCTTTATACTTCCTCCCTCCACTCTTACATCTTAGGGACCGCAGCGGCTCAGTGGTAGAGCGTTCACTTCTGGTGCTTGGGGTCCCGGGTTCGATCCCAGCCCCCGCCAAGTGAACTTTGTGGTGGACAAACACCGTGAGCGTGGGTTTTCTCGGGGTTCTCCCGTTTCCTCCCACTTTCTTCATTCTACCATTTCATCCATTTCTCATCATCACCGTCTCCTTTAGCCTAACCGGCATAAGCGTGGGACGTAAAACTCAAAGATTTCATTTTTCCACTCCTACATCTTGTATTATTTGATCCAAATATTTTAATCGCAGCTTTCCTTGAGGTACTTTTCCTTCTGACATTAGCTCCATAGCTAATTCCGTGATAAGTTTTTTAATAATAATTCCAATCATCCCATCTCTTTTCGAAATGTTCTTCAGTGTACTCTTTTTTTTTTCTCCTACTAATTTTAGTACTCTTTCATTTAATATCTCATATACTCTTCTTTAAATTTCAACATCCTTTTGTAGCTCCACATTTCGAGGGCTTCCATTCTCTGTTTTTGCTCTTCTTTTAGTGTCCTTGCCTCACGTCCATACAACGCCATAGTTTGCACATATCTTCTTTTTCTTCGGTTGTCTGTTGCGGGAAGCCGGACTCGATTCGCAGTGGAGTCCATGTGGTTCGGATCCCAGGTGAAGGTCCATGTCTTTCATAGCTTTGGTACTCAAAGGAACATTGATCTTTCATCTAATCTTTAGCGCTGTGTCTATATTGTCAGGGAGTCTTAATATTTTAATCTCATCATGTTAAGTTTTAGTTTTGGAAGATTCTCAAAGTTGGTTTTTGTTTTGATTTTGGTATTTCAGTTTCGTAAAAACACAGTCTATGAATGTTGTAAGCTGTCTGGAAGATTTTCTGTTAATGTAAGCATTTTGTAATTGTATGTTTGTTGTTAACGAAAACACATTATATCGGACAACTTGATGTAAGTTATGTAAAATTCTGAATGTTTGACACGATGCTCAGTCTTGAAGATGTATTGATTAACTAAGATTTCTTATACACGTGTAATGATTTCAGCTTGAATTTTGGGAGCTACGAGGTGCAGTGTAAGCACCTTTTGTCATACAAATGCTTGTTTATTTCATAATTGGAATGAGGATTGGAGCTATTAGAGTAATTGTTGAAAAGCCATTGTGCTAGTATCACATAGTTAAATATTCAGGTTGAGAATTTAGAATTTAACAACGTTATCTTAATAGACTGACATTGGGTACAACAAAGGCCGCTGCACTCAACTAGGGGACTTACTGATTTTTGGTCATCATCATCATCTAGTGATGTATGATCCAGTTAACCTCTCCTCTGTTAGCCTGAAAATTGTCTAACACTTTAGAGTAACATTCACTACACGAACACACACGTAGACACATTAAGAATGAGACAAAATATTTTAAATTGTGTTGCTCTTGTGCACCCAGGGTTCTGCTTTGCTAACCCAAAATAGTGGTGGAGATCCCTGAAGTACCTCATAGTACATTGAGGCGCGTTCATTCAACATTAGAACAATTAGGAATATAGGTAATATAAGATGTGCCTTGAGGTAATGTTACCAATCTGGGTCTACTCAAAGTGCTCTAAGTAGAAAATGCTGCATTCCACAGTAAATTTAAAAAGAGCAACAACCCAGGTTGACAATATGTTTTCCCGAATATCTTCATTTTACATCTTGTTTGCATCTACTAACGCGCTTGTTATTTTACTCCCTCAATAACAGAATTCCTTTACCTCTTCCACCAGGTGATCTCTTATTTTCATCTTCAGTTTTGTATCAAAAGATCTAATATATTTCAATCAGAAAATTTCTCGTACGACTTATATCTGGAGCACCATATATAATGTAGCGAAACTCAAACTATCACTTAACTCCCTATGATGTGCTTATTCCGTAGAAAATACAAAAAACTTGATTTAGGGGTCGTACAAAAATTCTGTGGCCGCTGATGCAAAAATGCATCAAAAGATCCGATATGTTTCAATCAAAAATTTTCTTGTAGGCCTTATATCTGGAGAACTACATATAGTTTAGCCAAACCCAAACTATCACTTAACTCAGTATGATGTGCTTATTCCGTGGAAAATACAAAAACTCGATTTAGGGGTCGTTCAAAAATGTTATAACCCCTGTTCTAAAAACTAATTATTGGCCGAGATCGTAATCTTTTGATTTTTTTAATTATATTTTTTATCATTCCTAAAATTCTTGTTCTTATTTCTTGCGTACCTTATTACTTTTAGACAAAGGTATTTTAAAGCAGAGAAAAAAATAATAACTTTTTTTTTGTTTTATTTTGCTTGCAGATAACCCGTTTGGCTCATTTTGACTATGTGCAGCCCGAAGACTTTGAGAAGATTGGCATGGGGAAGCCCGGGGTGAGGCGACTGTTGGATGCAGTGAAAAAGCGGAAGAGTCAAGTGAACAAACTAATTCCAAATTTGTTAAACAAGCTTATTCCGAATGCCAACAAGCAAAATGCGCAGCCAAAAAAGTCAGCCAATGATACGTCTTCCCTAAGTATTACTTTAACGCACTGCCTTATACAAGAAAAGGTTAGTTCCTTTTTATTTGTTTTTAATGTTATATTATTATTATTATTATTATTATTATTATTATTATTATTATTATTATTATTATTATTATTATTATTATTATTATTATTATTATTATTATTTTATATAGAAACTTGCTTTAGAAGAGCACTAAGCAGGATCTTTGCTAGACAGAATGATCCATTTAAACAGTTATAACATTTTTTAAACCATTCACAAGAAGTGCAATCAGTTCCGAATTGTACAGTCAATTGGAATTGTCTCAGTGCAAGTAAACTTTCTTAAATTAAAACTGCATGTGTTAGTTACTATGCACTTTCGACAGTCCGGTGAGCAGTGCTTGAGCCAGCAGTGATAAATTTTAAACAAGTAACAGTGTTACGTGTACACTCCACGTGAAGTGATTTGTACGGCGTTGATATTTTCTCGATATTGACTCCGGAAGTGATAGTAGATTTATAACATTTCCGGTTTTAGTAGGGATATCGTAGTGGAGGTGGAATACATTCTTGGGATGCTTAATTGATTAAAAAAAAATATCTCGTATCGTCTGTACATTCATATTGAAAACGGAAGTTGTAGTGCATTACTGCCATTTCCGGTTTTAACAGAGAGTTAAAGATAGAAATGAAATGATTCTTTGGATATTTAACCGACTGCAAGTATTTGATCTATAGTAATCAACGTTAAAACTGGAAATAATTGATTTGTTTCACTGCCAGTGAGTGAAACAACTCCGTCAACGAGTTCGGTTGAAACTTCTGACGTAATATCTTCATGCAAACGCTGAAAGTACTGCAATGTTTTCCCGAGAAATGGTGATTGAATTTCAAAAAATTGTTTCTGGTGCTTGATTAAATTAACGTAACATTGAGAAGGTTCGTAAAAACTTAAGTGTTAGTATTTTTCAGAGATAACTAACTTTTTTATGCATTTCTGTCGCGTATAAGAATGTTAATCAACATCGGTAATCGTAGATGAAATCTGATCAAACGAGAGTTCATTAAGTAACATTGACAAATGACAACCTTTAAAAGTTAGACCATAACGAAAACGAGGGGCCGCTGTGGCTCAATGGTACAACGTTCACCTTTGGTGTGTGGGGTCTCTGGTTCGATTTCCGCTCATGCCAAGTGAATTTTGTGGTGGACAAACACCGTATGCGTGGGTTTTCTTGGAGTTCTCCCATTTCCTCCCACTTTCTTCATTCAACCATTTCACTCATTTCTCATTACCGTCTCCTTTAGCCTAGCCAGCATAATCGTTGGACGTAGAACTGAAAGATTTCATTTCATAACGAAAACGAGAGAAGAAAAAGCTAGCACCTAATTAATTCAACGAATCTTTTCTAGTGTATGAAACAGCAATTCACTGATTTGCTATCTTCTTTCAACAGGAAGAAGCGACCATGATAATGCATAATACTTATCATTTGTTGCTTCCGGAATTGTCACTTTAGCTTCCGTTACGTTCATCGTAAGACTGGAATTAATATTGAGTATTCATAGATAAGAAAAATGTTCATTCAACGCAGTATATTTCTAAAAGAAAATAGTATGTAATAGTAAAACCTATTGAAGGAACATACTGATTTCTGGACCAGAGTTTTAATAATATAAAAAGAGAATATTTCTTCTAGTTGTATACTTCATAATTTTAATTATCATTTGACCTTGCTACAAAATAACAAGCAAGTAGATGACACCAGGAACATGCTGACATGTCCGTTCTTCGCACGGGAGACTAGGCTTAGGAAAGTATTTGAATCCCTTCCCCTTCTTAGGATATCAGGGTTTCCATCCACCTGAAGTACCTGGAAAAGTAGAGAACTTACTTATAAAAAAAATCCTGGAAAAGTCAGGGAATTTTAAGTATGGATTTTTACTTCTCCGAACCCACTTTCCTTTCTGCCTTACCAAGCTATTTAATAGGGTATATTTTATAAATTAATTAGTTCGTTTTACTACACTTCTTTACCTACACAAACTTTATACATGCACGTACATAGTAGATGAAAAACTCCGTGATCGAGAAAAATATAAGTTGCTTTTCTACATTATATACAAATCTGGGAATTTGTAAATCGTGGTTGATTCCGGGCTCGATTGCCGGTAGGGACACTCGGTCGACAAAGTTAACGCCTTTTTCAGGCCAGCCACTTTTAGTGATGTTTTTCCTCATTCACACCAGGCAAATGCCGGAATGGTACCTAACTTAATGGTTCCCGGCCACTTCCTTCCCTTTCATCGGATAGTGTGATTGCCGAGGAACTTCGTCCCTCATATACGTGACAGGCTAAATGACCATAGATGCCGACAGCCTAGGAATCTAATTCCTAATTCCAAATCGTGGTGTGGGAAACTTGGAAAAGTCAGGAAATTTGTGCTCGCCAAATGAGTGAGAAACTTGGGGGATGAATTTGGACATAAACAGTTTGAGAAGAGGAATTATTCATTTCAGTGACCTTTAAAACTATGGATTGGACACTAATATCGGACGTTTTTGATTATTTTTATATGTCACCCTTTTTCTAGCCCTATTCTTACTACCATTTTGATAGGGAATGTATTTAGACTTAAATGCCAACGGGAGTATCACATTTGATCTCAGCGATCATTCTAAAAATTGTGGTTTGCACGTTAATATCGGTCGTTTTCGGTTATTTTCACATGTCGCCTTTTTCCAGCCCCATCCTTACTACCATTTTGGTAGGGAATGAATCTAGATTTAAACAGCATCGAGCTGTCACTATTCATCTCACCGATCCTGAAAAACTTTGGATTGGACACTAATATCGGTCGTTTTCGATTATTGTCACCCCCTCACCCTTTATCCGCCCCTTGCCGAGAATGTGCTAAAAACCAAAGTTAGACCAGGGTGCACTCGTGTACCAAAAATGTTGAAAATGAGTGCACCAATCTAGGAGGTGTTAGCCGTTAAATGTTTTTACATGTTACTCACTCATCCCTTCTTTCTCCTTGCCGAAAATGTGTTAAAAACTTAAGTTTGGCGAGGTTGAACTCATGTACAGTCAGCAACAAAAGTTCTTTCCGTGTGCTGAAATTAGTTTCATAAATAATTTCAGAATGAAAGGACAATTTTGAGTATAATTTTTAATTAAATTAAAAAGAACGTAATTTTCTGTACGTTCATGTTTTTCCACCATCGTACGGTTCAGCCATCCTGCCGTTATTTCCAAAATAAATTTTACCAAACGGAAAGAACTTTGTACCAAAAAACAAACAAACAAACAAACAAAAAAAAAAAAAAAAAAGAAATTGATGCGACGATAGAAGAGGAGTTAGCTAGCAAGCATCGTTACATCTATTTTCATTTGTGTACAAGGGTGTTCTGAAGGTTTGTGCACTGGCAAAACTGCTCTTATTCTGTGTAAGCGAGTTTGTGCTTCTCGTACGTGAAAATAGCTTGTGACGTGCTTTGTTAGTGTAAGTAAAAACATGTATTTGTCGTTTGTGTGCTCGCTTTAAAAGTCAAACTGCATTGTGCATTACAGTGGCGGTATAAGACAAAGGAACGCTATTGGATTTTGTGTGAATTTCAGGCAAAAGTGGCCAGGAAATGTTTAAGATGATCAAAAAAGTTGGCGATGAAGAAGCAATGGGCAAATCGGCCGTAACTAAGCGGTGGATGCAATTTTAAGGATGGTAAACACAATGTACAAAATAAGATGAGAAGTGGACGTTTACCGCCATCAGTGAACGATGAGAACATTGTGCAAGCAGAGACATGATTGAAAGAATGTAGACGTTTATCGGTTCATGAATTGGCAACTAAACTGAAGCAAGGTGTCACGAAATTGTGAAGAAATACCTAAAAGCGTCTCGTATTTGTGCAAGAAGGTACCACTTTCGCTGAGTCAAGAACAGAATCTTCGTCGTGTATAATATTGTTAGGTATTTCTTCAACGAGTGGAACAGGCTTATCAATTCTTGCACTGAATAATCACCGCGGACGAGTCCAGGATCAGACATTATGATCCCAAATCAAAATAACGGTCCAGTATGTAAAAACACAGCAACTTATCCTACTCCCCCTCAAAAAGATCGGATTGCTTGTTCCGTAAACAAGTAAATGTTGATTTTGTCTTGATTTCCGTGGAATAGTACTGCAGCATTGGGTTCCAGGTAATCAAAGTGTGAATGGAGGTTATTATGCTAATTTTGGGAGATACATTTCAAGGGAGCAATTCACAAAAACGACGTGAACTGCGTCATGAAGAATGTTTTTTCTGCATGATAACGCTAAGCCACTGTGACTGTGGAAGCTTTGGAGAAAATTTGTGGGCATTCTCTAGATTATCCACCATATAGCCCAGACTTTGGACCTGGCGATTTTTTGGTTTTTCTAACTTAAGTGGCCCCGTGTAGTATACTTGCTAATGCTCTCACCTGTGGTGCAACTGGTCCCGGGTTCAATTCTCGGTGGGGACATTCGGTCAATAAGATGTAACATTTTTTCAGCCCAGCCATCCTGAGTGAGGTTTTTCGTGGGTTGTCCTCATTCACACCGAACAAATGTCGGGATAGTACCTAAAATCCTGGTCACTAGCTTCCTTCCTCGGATAGTGTGCTCACCGACGTACGTCATCTCTCATAGGTGACGTGACGGTAATGCCCAGAAATATGTGTAAATAAATCTAAGTCTCAAGAATTACATACGCGAAAGGGACCTTAGCACGGACCAGGAAGTGAAATCTGCCACATCCAGTACCTTACACTGACTCAGTAAATTCTGCCACATGTGTTCGAGAAGCAGTGTATAGAGTGTGAAGAACGCTTTCTCGAAGAGGAAACCCTATTGTTTCGAACTCCAAATAGTGATCTCATTCTACGAACTTTCGGAAATAGTTATACGTAATATTTGATTTATGTGTACCAGTTACAGTAAAACCTGTCTATGTTGGCCACCATCGGTTCCATCGAAAAGCGGCCAACTTAGACAGGTGGCCAACTTACAGAAAATAAGTGTGATTTGTGTATTTTTAGAATAGGATTTCTAGTATTACTTGATTGTAAAATTTTAATAAGCAGTGGCACGACAGCTGCTTATAAATAATGTATATAGAGTAACCATAAAAATATACAATACTAAAAAAATATTACTATAGTATGTTTAATATATGTGCATACCTTTCTTTTCCTGAAAACTAGTCTGGTACATTGGATTATTCGGATTGAAAACACAATAACACAAACAACCATGAAATAGAAGCGTATGTACGCAGTTTATTGAAATTGATATTATAGCACACTGAGTTATTCACATTGAAAACAAGAAAAGCAGTTATAAACTGAGAAATTCAAATGCAATTTATATGACTTCTTTTCAGTTGTTACTGAATGGTGGTTCATTCTAGACGCATTTGTTTTATTCTTTTTGGCAGATATGCACATTCTGATATTGTAGTTAACTACCTCTTATTAATGAGCTAGAAGTATTTCCCTCGGAGCAAAAGATATTTTGAAAAAAAAAATCTTGAGGGAATTCATATCTCAAAAACTCCGTTATCTTTTGACAAGGCGACAGGTGCCAATAGTTGACAATTGAGATGGTTAGTTTTTAACCGTGAGAATTTTCCGGAATTACTAAGCTGATGAGAGGAGCTGATATAGCTAATGGTTAGTTTTTAACCGTGAGAATTTTCCGGAATTACTAAGCTGATGAGAGGAGCTGATATAGCTAATGGTTTTACCAAAACAGACAGCGTAAACAAATGCGTACAACCATTTCCTGAATTCCTGTACGTGCTTTTTCTTATTCACATCTTCCTTCACCACCCTTTTATCAGGGTAGTCTTCTAGTCATTGACCTTCGAGAACAAATCGCGGGAATCCTTGCTTCTTTTCTCTAGTCACAAATATAGAACATGTGCCTCTCATATGGGAATTCGAAAGAGTTAAGAAAAACAACAAAACGGTATTTTGCGTGGCCAAAATACGCAGGTAAATTTATCATTATGATCATAGGATAAACATTGCTTCAGTGTGGCCAACTTCCAAGATAGACAGGTGGCCAACTTATAGAGTAGTAAGTAACGAATGTCTTATGGGAAAATGCAGGTTCAAGACGAACTAGGCCAAGATAAGCAGGTGGCCAACTTAGAGAGGTGGCCAAGTTGACAGGTTTCACTGTATATTGATTGTGTTGGAACGAGTCGTAATGCATTGGGTTGAAGTGAGTTTGCATTAACGCTCCTATACGGACACCGGACTTATCGGTACACTTCTACTCGGACCATTTGGTGCATGTGGTCCTGGGTTCGATTCCCGATGGGAGATCACAAAAAAAATCACAATTATCCACTTTCATTAACCCTTAAGCAGGCGTGTCAGTTTGCGTAACATTAGCAGGTGCTGGAAGAATATCATATCCTATATGTTTATTTTTGTGCTGGTTAACGATTACATGCAGATAATCATTTATAAACTACTACTAATGGAGTTATAGTTTAATTAATATTAAACTCTGGTTTGCCAACTACTTGAAGTTTTTGTACATTTATATATTATGAGAAATTTTTCTGTGACTAGTATTTTAATATCATTTTGTTACGCATTTGTGTTATAGGACATATCACATTACCTAAATATTAATTTCTGATGACATTGATGAACCTACGGTTGCCACAAACTACTGTGAAGTAACAGTGATGTGACTGTGAGATGACTGTGTAAACTCTTAGCTTAATTCGCCGAATTCAGTTATTTTATTAAATCACATTTATCCACGACAGAATCATGAGCTCTTTAAAATTCAACGGAATAAAAACTTTTTATTAATGTTGTTTTGTTAATGTTAATGTTGCCAGACAGCTTGTATAATCATGTATTTGTTAATTCTCGCTTTTAAAATTGTTAATAAACACGACTAGTTTCCTTTTTGCCTTTCCGCTTTCCTTTCCGCCCAGCTCGACATTCCTAACTTACTGAACGTCAGACTCATCGTTTTTGGATTAAGCAAAACTACGGAGGACAGATTAACAGGGGTATTTGCCACAAGGTTTAGGAAAGTGCAGGATCGTCGGAGGCAAGCATATCGCACTATTGGAGGACGTCTAACTCCATGTTTCGAGAATACCATTCTGTTGGCTCATCATCACATACAATTTTAAGTTTGACATCTGAGTAGTGGAATGAAGGTGAAGAAGGGACATCGTAGAAGACGTATCATAAAGAGAGAACTCGACGCCCCTAGCAGTCCAGCAGGATTGAGTTCCAGTTTTTGGCTCACTCCAGTATATCCAGGCTCCTCCAGGGAAAACCATTCATCATCCAGATGATCAGGACGACACCAGTCTCATCTTAATGTTAGGCTAGTGCTCATCCTTTATCTCTTAATCATAACCTATCTCTCTCTCTCACCTTTTCCTCAACTAGTCATTTTCAAATTTAAAACCTGAATTTTATTTAAATTCAACCATAATTTCGCAGTTAAGTACCGTGTGGTGCATCAGTTTCATCCCCAATTATTATATAGTTTTATGAATATTTTAGAGATTATTTTGAGCTACAACTGATGGCACAGCACCGGCACACTACATTGAATTTATTATAAATTTCGAATAAATGACAATTTCTTGTAATATCATTATGTTCCCGATTTGCATCAACTTGAAATAAACGGAAAATATTTTCCACTCAAACCTGTATGTAACACATTTAACTAGATCAGCTCACTTATCAGAGAACAATGGGCAAATACCTCGAGTGGCAATCCTAAACAGACAGCGTTGCCACATTGTGAAGACTGACAGTGGGGTACATTATACCCAAAGCATCTTCTTAAGGGTTAGTTATCCGTCTCGTTTAGTCTAAAGAGCACAATCGTGAGACGTTAAACTAAAACATTTCTGTTCATTATTCGCTTTGGAAATTTCCTCCACCAGTAGGTATGTATAACTGAGAGATAGATACATCGCACATGGGCGTGTCCCACTGCCTTTCTTCGAAAGGGTGTTAGCTACTGTCTTAGAAATGGCAGATGATGTGCGCTTGAGCTCTGGAATATATATTTTATTTGTGTGGGACATGTTTTACTGCTGGAATTCTTTCGGTGAAGTGCAGTATGTTTCAGTTCTCGTAATGAGGGTTTTAGTTAAGAGGTGCGATTGAATTGCTAATTTTCTGTGTTAGCTCACTAAAATTGTAATAATTTTAACAGGAATTTTTTTATTATGTATTTTTTAATGTACAAGTTCGCAAGAGATTATTACTTGAGATTTGTTCAGTTTGAGATTCTTTTTCCTCTTCTTCATAGGACGTAACCTTATCTACGAAGCTAGGTGATGGATCGTTTGGAGTTGTTCGAAAGGGAGAGTGGACCACTCCGACCGGAAGAATAATTCCAGTGGCTGTGAAAGTTCTCAAGCAGGACGCTATCAGTCAACCAGGGGTTTTTGATGATTTCGTCAAAGAAGTGAAAGCCATGCATCAGCTTGATCATCCAAATTTGATCAGGTAAGAGATAGTTGACTGGATTCTTGTATATCCGAAGCCACACGTATTTTTGATGTCGGGTTGGATTTCCGGAGAGTTAACAGAATTCACGGTGTTGAGCATAAATAACGTTGCAGTTGGCTGACTACTTGAATTAAGAAGTGTAGAGTGACAGAAATAATAGCATTTTAAGTGAAACGCAGATTACACAATATATAATGTGGAAAACTCTTTATTTGTCTACTATTGGTTTAAATTTATTGAAAGCTTTCAGCACTGACAGGTAATGTTTTCAGTTGAGTGTAAAAGTGAGGCGAAAAGCAGTTTCTGTTGTAGTGACTTTTTATAATAGACTAGCTGAACCTGCGCTCTCTAAACAGCTCATCATTCGCATATGAGCATAAATCTCCTTCTTATTCCTCACAACATATGTACCTGTCCTTTTACAGACACAAGTAAAAGACGTCTTGATGATAAAATCGGCAAGGGGAATCATAAAGGGGAGATTTTTTTTCGATTATTGTTTCTCTATCTCGCACCGTTTGCAAGAGTTGAGCCTTCTTCCGGTTGGAGTTTCTAATTCATATATGACCAGTGTTTTCTTTCTTCTTGCATGCAGTATGTAATAAGCAAATACATTACATATACAATTAATTATAATGTGAGTTATATATGGTTCATTGGGCAAAACTCAAAAAATAAAGATTTATCTTAGACTCGAGAAATGGTTATCCTTCCTTTTTCATTATTATTTGGCCATGAAACAAACGCCTGAGACTTATACAACCCCAATATACAACGTTGTGGTGTTGGAATGTATAACACGTAGGATATAATGCTTTTTTTTAATTTCAACGCTTCCAGCGTACCCTTAAAAAATGTAATAAAGAAATAATGACCATGTTTTTTTTAAATATTCAATTAGAACTGGACAATCTACGCAAAATTTCCAATCGATCAGTGAAAACGTCATCTTTCTAGAGCCTATAGTTTCCGAGATCTCATTGTCGAAAGGATTGACCACAAACATATAAACATAGTTTAAAAGAACTCGGAAGATGGAAGCACAACTCACATGCATTGATTTTAGAGAAGGCTTATTAAAATACAAAGGCTTTGAACAATAATTTTATATCATAAACTTTATGAAAAAGATATAGTTAACTAATTTAAACTATTTAAAGTACAAATACTTAAAATGTTTGTTTCTATTAAACGTGAAATCACATATAACCGTAAATGAAAGTTTTGAAAGCTAAGGTTATAGGTTGGAGCTCAGGCGCTTTTAATTGCAGTTGTAGCATTTTAATAGATAGATGATTGAACATTTTACAAATCTGAACGGATAATTTTTCCAGAAGAAGTACTTCCTCCTGCTTTTTTTTTTATTATTATTATTTTTAATTAACTGACTTAAAAATGGAGGTGGTACTCAAATCAGTTCATATATATATTCTGATATCCAAAACTTAAGCACGAACTATGAAGTGACCTAAGACCTCAGTATACCATGTTATATGAGTGTTGGTTGGGGTGAGAAATACAATACATGAGATAACATTATAATCAATGTATTTATATAATGTCTAGTACATAAACAGAGTGCCATACATGATGAATATGAAAAGCAGACACATTCAGTGTCGAAACTTGTCAAAAATTCACCATAGAAGAGTACAGTAGAGTATTCACGTAGGGACATCAGTATGGAATATGTCCTGCTCCAACAGAAATACATAACTGACATCGACGTGCCATACTGGAAACAAGATTACTAAGCAGTAATTGTGGCATGGCCTGCCACAAACGAAACTTTGGACGGACAGCTCCTCGAAACAAACGAACATAACGGAGAAGAACATCATTACAATATCCGGTACCAGTTAGAGTCCCTCCTTCTCAGGCCCGTATTTATATATTATGCGTCCCTGTGCTCTAAATAATTTGCTGCCCCCAGAAAACAACCAATATTAGAATTGAATTGACAATTTTGGGAGTCGCTGAGATGAATAGTGACAATTTTGATCCAATTCAACCTCAAAGTCATACTCCACTCCCAAGGGAGGTGGCGGAATCTTAAAAGAAATTGAAAACAACAGATATTAGTGCTGAATTCATAGTTTTCGGGGTCGCTGATTTTGACGGTATCATATTTCATGATGCTTAAGTTCATTCTAACCCTTGAGGTGGGGTTGGGAGACGACGACTTTTTAAAAATAATCAGATAAGCTAGCTAATTAGTAACTCTAATTAGAGCGAATTAAACATATGAACATATTTTCTCGCGTTTGCACGGGGTTCTGCGAGTTGCTAATTTTAAATATTACTTTATTGTGAATCTTTAAAAAATCCTAAGTTCTGCCGCCCTGTGCTCGAGCACAGAATAGCACTTACTTAAATACGGGCCTGCTCCTTCTACAAATTGCAACTCACTACGTCCGTCTATCATTATGCCGGCCCCGACCATGGTTCCATCGACTGGTTTGTTCGTTTCCTCAATGTTTTCTTGGCGGTACCGACCGCCAGATTTACGCCAAATATACGGTCGTCCAGAATCAGATGACAGACAAAAGCGGCTTTCATAAGAAAACATCACTCGACCCCAGTTCTTGTCCGACCAGGTAATATCTTGACACTATCGTAGACGAGCCCGTTTGTGACGCAGTGTTAATGGGATATATTTCACTAATTTACGAGAATAAAGTCCTACCACGCGTAATCATCTAGTTACAGTCTAGCGCGATACACGTGTCACTGTGCTGGCATGAAGTTAGGTAATCAGTTTCCTAGCACTACTGCGGCGGCTTCGTTTCGCACTTAACACCAGATAACGGACTTATTCAGGGTTGGTACATTGTGGACGACCACTTGCGACAAGTCTAGCACCATTTCCGATCGTCTATTATCTCGACCACACCCTTGACACTATGCTGTGGTGACTTCCCAGTTCTCGTGTCACACTGGTTACTGTCCGTTCTTCTCTCAATTTCCCAACAATGCGACCACGCTCAAATTCATTCAGATGCTATCCTTGTGCCATACTACCAATGCACGCTTACTTCCTACTTCCTACTTCGTTGTCCTTCAGAAAGCAGCCGTAACCGATTGCTCTCTCACAATGCACACGCACACCAATTGCATTAACGACCGTTACCGACTACTTCTCATCTCGCATATGCCATTTGTGAGCAGACTAAATGGCTCTGCTATTGCTTTCCTCCGTGTATGACATTGTTTTGGTCGTAAGCATCAAAATAGGTAGATATGTGGGAAAACTACATCCGTGCTTAAGTTTTGGACATCAGTGTATATAGGGTGAGTCTGAATGATATTCCCGATTCAGTCATTACTTTTTTGCTTTTAATAACACACATATAAACAAAAATTACACACACTGATTGATCAACTCAAATAAATAAATAAAAAATATTATTATTATTATTATTTAACATATTATAAATGTTCAATACGCAATCAAGGAGTTGAACGACTCACATCTAGTCTATAACTGAGTTCCTGCCAAATTCTTCCTAACATGTCAGAGTCGATTTCGGCCACAGCTGCAGTGATGCGCTCACTCAATTCAACCAAAGTTGTAGCAAGTGTCTTTGATGAAACCTCAGAGGAAGAAATCGCATGGCGTGAGGTGTGGAGATGTTGATGACCATTTCAAGCACACACAACGGTTTTTGCTGGCCTGTAGAAGCCATATTGCTCACTTTGCCTAAACTGCCTCCTGGTGGACGTCTGGGTAACTACGCTTCTGCAATAGAAAGAAAAAAAAACTTTGAGATTTCAAAAAAAAATGTATTTGCAAGAAAAGCTAATTATTTTTCGAATAATAAATTAACAAAATCGGAAATATCATTATGACTCACCCGGTATAATATATTGTCTGTGTTAACGTATAACTTTCGATTATTATTATTTCGGGAACTTCAATCCCTATCGGAAAGAAGGAAATTAATTGATAAATTCTTCATTCAAATGGTACTGGGATAACATATATTGCACCGAATATTGCTTAGAAAATATAGAAATAAGAGTATCGATTTATATTGTTAGGAATCGATCGACATTGGTAGCATTAAATTCAAAACGTGAAATACTTAGAAGAGTGACAGTGTCTTACAATTTAAAATAAATATATGTTATGATAAATAACAAAGCAATTTTTACAAAAAAATTAAACTGTTTTAACTTTTATGACAAGGGTTCTAGCTGCCAATCTTGATTTTATTGTTGTTATGTATTCTCAGTGTATTTTTATGTTATAATCTTTTATTCAAAGAACCAATTTTTTATGTTAAAACATGACAATATATATATTCTTTTATATATCAGTTTGAATCTTATAATTCTAGTATATTAACCTTCTGACAGGCCTTAACCTGCTCTAATAGTCATTCTGTATTGTAAATTTTCTGGTCTGTTTAAAATGATTATATAATTTTTTTAACATAATGCTGTACTTTTGCCTATAAGCTGTTCACAGCACGCAAAGTAAAGTTATTATTATTATTATTATATTGTTATATATGATATTGTTATTATATTGTTATCGATATTGTTATTATTATATGGGACCTCTGCTTGTGGTCCCATATAAATATTATCAGGTTGTAATGATAAGTCTTCGGAGCTAGATCATGAGATACCTGAACGGGTGCTTTGTAAAAACCGATCGATTTTCAATAAACGTTACTATTATCTTGATAAGATGTCAGTGTAAGTGATATATATTTTTTTCTTTGACGCCTCGTAGGGTTTAAAAGCGAAGCAAATGTTGCAGCTACTTTTTAATTTTTATGTTGCGTCAACCACCGATTCTTTATTGCGTAAGAGTAATACTTTCTTCAGATACAGATTTATTATTATTATCTGTTAGTAATGAAGTATTTAATCTCTATGTTGTAGGTTGTTTGGCATTGTGTGGACACATCCTATGATGATGATAACAGAGCTAGCCCCTTTAGGAAGTCTGCTTGATTATTTGAGGAAGCAGTGTCATCATATGTCTATAGCAAGTGAGTACAACTTAGTTTCTTTCTCGGTATTATTATTATTATTATTATTACTGGTGGTGGTGGTGGTAGTAGTAGTAGTATGTATTTTATTGTTTTCGGTAAAAAATGTAATAAAGAAATAACGGCCATGTTTTTTTTTTTTAATAATTAGAACTAGACAATGTACAGAAAATTTGGAATCGATCAGCGAAAACGGCACATTTCTAGCACTTGTGGTTTTTGAGATCTCATTGTCGAAAGGATTGCAGACAAACATATAAACCTAGCATTTTAATATATAGACTAGCTGAACCTGCGCTCTCTACACAGCGCATCATTCGCATATGAGCATGAATCTCCTTATTACCATAAAGGGGTACCATAAAGGGGAGATTTTCTCGATAATTTTTTCAATATCTTGAACCATTTGCAAATTTGGTAATACTTCCGGTTGGAGTTTCTAATTTATGTATGATCAGTGTTTTCTTTCGTCTTGCATGCAGTATGTAATAAGCAAATACATTACACACACAACTAATTATGTCAATGATATATGGTGTTCATTGGGCAAAACACTCCAAACAATTGTAGACTGGAGAAATGGTTATCCTTCGTTTTTAATCATTTGGGCATGAAATAACACCTGAAAGATACACAACCCCTATATACAATGATGTGGTGTTGGAATGTATAACTCGTAGGATATGATGCTTTACTTCTGTAAAATTCCAACATTTGAAATGGACCCCTAAAAATACAATAACGGTCATGTTTCTTTTTTTAAAATATTCAATTAGAACTGGACAATCTACACAAAATTTGAATTCGACCAGTGAAAATGGCCTTGAGGTTTTCGAGATCTTATTGTCGAAAGGGTTGGGGATAAAATATAAAAACATAGCATTTTAATATATAGAGTAGCTGAACCTACGCTGTCTACTCAGCGCATCGTTCTGTTATGACCATGAATCTCCTTCCCACTGTGCATGTCTCCTTACTCACACAAGTAAACAGGGTGTCTACTGATACTCGAAATACTTGAAATAATGGAATTTAGTTTTAATACTGGAAATACTGAAAATGTACTGGAATTTTGATCCATATACTGGAAAAATCATGAAATATACAAATATTATTTCTTTATAATTTACCCTGTATTTTTGAACTCCAAAAGTCCAGGGTAATAACAATCTTGTATTATAACTAGCATAGAGTAATGCCAGTTATTTATATAAGTTGTAACTTAATAATACATTTATATAATACAAATAATGCGCTTGGTTCACTGTATTAAGCCTCCAAGCAGGGTGTCTATGGACCATGAAAGTCATGAATTGAGGTTGCTGGTCAAAGGAAAGTAGTGAAATTGAGCTTCAGATGATGAAAGAAAGTGATTTTATAGAACAACAATACTTACATAATACAGTACAGTTACTGCAATAATAAATTGTGATTTTCCCTAATGATCCGCCGTTAAGAAGTGATGCTATCTCTCTTGGGGTTGCAGATAATCATTAACTTTTTCAGTTTCCGCTTTTTTTTCTTTTTTTCTTTCTTCTCAATACCTCACGATAACAATGGGTGCATTATATTATATGCAATGCTTCAAGTACAGTATACAGGGTGCAAACTAGTCAGTAAAAGTATGCCCAATGATTGGAAATTGAGTGCATGTTTTAATGCTTGGTATATGGATGTGGTACATTGCTTGCAGATTTCAGAGCTTTCATGAGCAGCTACATATGTCTAATCATTTGTATTTCAAGGAATCAAGGTTAACTAAATTTATTAAAAATAAAATATTCATTTGATGGTAAAACAGTTACAAACCAGAAATCATCAAAAGTGTGATTATTCCTAAAGAACTTAAAAAAATCATTATAAAATTACTGGAATTTTGCTGATAGTTATACTGAATATACTGGAATTTTGAAACTGAAACTCAGTAGACACCTTGGTAAAGGATAGGAGACTCACAAAGGAAGTGAATTGCTATGTATAGATGTTGGAGTGAGTTTGTAGCAAATTTGTAGAAGTAACCCGATATCAAGTGGAAATATTTTTTTCTAATAAATTCATATCTGTCTGAGTACGCATCATTACGTCTCTTGAGGACTTTGTCAGATTTAAGCAAAGCGCCTGCAATGTCCGTCAACCCACCATACGTAACTTCTCTACTGACCGTAGTTTCGGCCTGCAACAATGTTAATCCTATGGGCTCAAAACGGCCCATAAAATATTGAATAGAACAATAACGAGACGGTTTTTGAAACTTTGAATGAGAACTGGACAATCTACACAAAATTTAAAATCGACTAGTGAAAACGGCACGTTTCTGGCACCTGTGGTTTTTGAGATCTCATTGTCGAAAGGAGTCTGGACATACATATAAACCTATATTTTTAATATATAGACTAGCTAAACCTGCGCTCTCTACACAGAGCATCATTCACATATAAGCATGAATCTCCATGTCATTCCTCACAACATTTGTACATGTCCCTTTACAGACACAAGTGAAAGACGTCTTGATAAAAATCGGCAAGAGATACCGTAAATTGGAGAATTTTTGATTACTTTTTCAATATCTCGCACCGTGCACCGTTTGCAAGATTTGAGCCTACTTCCGGTTGGAGCTTTTAATTCATGTATGATCATTCGTTTTTAATTCATGTGTTTTCTTTCTTCTTGCATACAGTATGTAATAAGCAAATACATTACACACACAATCAAGTATAATGTCAGTGATATATGGTGTTCATTGGGCAAAACACTCCGAACAATAAAGATTCATCTTAGAGTAGAGAAATGGTTATCCTTCGTTTTTCATTATTATTTGACCATGAAACAAACGCCTGAGAGGTATGCAACCCCGTATACAATCAGTGGTGTTGGAATGTATAATGTGTAGGATATGATGCTTTAGTTTTTTTTCTAATTTCAACACTTCCAGTGTACCCGTAAAAATGTAATAAAGAAATAATGGCCTTTTTTTTTTTTAATTAGAAGTGGACAATCTACATAAAATTCGCAATCTATCAGTGAAAACGTCATCTTTCTAGAGCCTGTAGTTTCCGAGATCTCATTGTCGAAAGGATTGGCCACAAACATATAAACATCCATAAACGTATAGATTAAAAGAACTCGAAAGATGGAAGCACAATTTATTTGCATTGATTTTGGAAAAGCTTATTAAAATACAAACGCGTTGAACAATAATTTAGAAAGGATAAACTTTATGAAAAACGGATCTATTCAAATAATTTATTTAAAGTACACATACTTTAAAATATTTGTCTTTATTAAACGTGAAATAACAACAACCGTAAATCAAAGGTTTGAAATAAGAAGTTACAGGTTGGAGCTCAGGCGCCTTTGTTGCTCTTGTAGCATTTTAATAGATTTTTCTCCACGATTAGTTTTCCGAGTAACACCATATCTGAACTTGTTGGGGAATGCAGGTAGCGTTATGAAACATTTCGTATTATCTTCCAGTTTATCCGAACCTTTGATATTTCTGTTTTTCTTTCCTCTTTCTTCCAGTGAGTTTCTTAGTTCATATTTAAATGATTTGATTCGAAGTCGTTGTGTGTGGGTATTATCTGAAGTGTTTCACTGTTTGACTGAAGTAAGTAATGTAATTGTTAAATCGTATAAAACATTAAAGTATTTACTTTTTGTTTGCGTACGTGTATATTTGTGTATATAAAGTAAAATAAAATATTTACCTTCTACGTCTGCGGTGGTGCAATGGTAGAGCGTTTATCTCTGGTACGTAGGGTCTCTGGTTCGATCCCAGCTTACGCGAAGTGGTATTTGTAGTGGACAAACACTGTGTGCGTGGATTTTCTGGCGGTTCTTCCATTACCTCCCACTTTCTTCATTCCACCGTTGCCTCCATTTGTCATCATTACCGTCTGCTTCAGCCTACACGACATAACCATAGGACGTAAAACTTGGAGGATATTATTTCATTTGTATGTCTTCTTTTGTTTATTTACCCTATATTTCAGAAACACTTTAATATTACATATACTAATAAAAGAAGGAAACAGCTGATTTTTTTTTTACACACCAGATCCTTTATATTAGCAAATTCTATAATACACAAAGAGTGAAAAAGTGAAAGACTGGACCGGCAATCGAATCTGGGACCTCCGATATATATATATATATATATATATATATATATATATATATATATATAATCATAACCGTCATAAGGTGCTCAAAAAAAACATGGACACAGGATTGTCCAATCATAGCAGGAGTTTGTGGTACAGTCCGCAGCAAAAAAACTTGCAACATGAACAGGTAAGTTTATTGTGAAACTACGCCTAACAGCGCAGGGAATCAACATAACTTCTAAGTGGCACGAATTGCGCCAGGAGAAACCTCGGCGTCCTCCTCTGCACACTTATTTTGGAGCAAAAGACTTCGTCGTTTCACAATAAACTTACATGCTCATGTTGCAGGTTTTTTGCTGCGGACTGTACAATCCACGAGGGCTAAGATGAGAGCACAGACCTTGAGAGTAAGTGGCTGTTCTGAAAATGGACTAGATGGCGTAATGGTTGACGCATCGGCACGGTACGCCGGAGGTCCAGGTTCGAGTTCGTCCAGTCATTTTTTCCCTCTGTGTGTGTTATTTAATGTTACTTTCCTCAGGCGACGAAAATTCGAAGAAAAGCGAGATTCCAACTGGTTACATTTCTGTTCTACAAATTCCTGGTACCACTATCCTGTGTTTAGATTTTTTTCTTATATATACCACCAAATTCTTTCTTCAGTTTTTTATAAGGTGATTGTAATATTCTGCAGATTATATATAACAGTAACTATGAAGATCTTGAGCCTAAACATCCACTCACTATTCACAACTTTTTTTTTTCTAAGCTCTACATAAGAAAAAACCTAAACACGGGGTAGTGGATCAAGAGTTTTGAAAAACAATAGAAATGCAGCCCATGAAGAATTCAGTTACCTTCATTTGACGCTAGAAGAAAATAGGTACAATCTTACAGATATCATTAGGACCTTAAAAAGTGATGATACTTCCCAATAGGAAGAGATCAAAAAGTCAAAGATGAAAAGGACTCTCTCTCCACTAGTGTATTAACTTTCATTGGCCACTTCTCTCGTAATTTAAGCAAATTAATACTTACCAGACACGGGATAAAAGTTACTTACAAACGTCCAGCTAACGTTACATCGTTACTTAAATAAGTGAGAATCTGTATCTGTGCATTCGAAGAGTATCGGTATATCGTATCCCTTGTGAATGTTGTAGATCATTCATAGAACAAATTGTACGTACCATAGAACAACAATGCAAAAAAATATAACAGCGACATTAGGCTTCAACAACCAGAAAAGTCAGGACTAGTAGAGTATAGCATAGAGCTAGGACATAGTGTCAGTTTCACAGATACTACCATAGTGGCCAAGTGCAGCAATTTTTGGGACAATATTAAAGGAAGCCATTGCCATCTCACGTGAAAGAAACAATCTCAATAGATATAGGATTTAAACTTAGACGCATCTATTCGGCCCTTCTCTGCACCACAACACAGCTAATCAGGAACCAAAGTTTCCGGCAGCCAATAAGAAGCCTCGATCATTCATAGCCACTCTCTACATATATATATAATATGTCAGCACAGCTGTGGTCTCTATAATAATCCCTGAAGATGAATGCAGTGTCTGCATTCGCAGCGTTGGAAATTAATAATTTTCCGTTGCTGATAGTCTACGAATACTTGTTTGAGAAATGTAACGAGTTGGAATTTCGTTTTTTCGTCGAAGTTTTGTCCCTTCAAACGCGTAACAGTAAAAAATTACTGAAATACAAGATATAAAAAGGTAAATATTTTAAACATGAAATTTTTCAGTGTTACGTCTCATGGTTATGCCAGCTAGGCTAAAAGAAACGGTGATCAGAAATTAATGCAATGATGGAGTGAATAAAGTGGGAGGAAACGGGAGAACCCCGAGAGAACCCACGCACACGGTGTTTGTCCACAAAGTTCACTTGGTGCGAGCTGGGATCGAACCAAGAAGCATAAGCACCAGAGTTGTACGTTCTACCACTGAGCCACCGCGGCATATATTTTATTTTACTTTATTATACGTACTGTAACGTAGTTTTCGTTAAATTGATAGACCTATATCTGAAAAAGTAAAATTAATTGGTTGTGGAATGTATTTGTAGGCTGTGTATGATAAATGGAGAAATAATCGATTTTATATCACGCAAATTCTATTACATTCTATTACAAGAGTAAGAATACATGAGGAGGCTGTAAACCGAACCCGGGTTTTCGGTGACCGTGCCGATTCATTAACAGCTACAGTACCAATCCACTCTGTATATCAAGCTCTCTGGTAACACATTGGCACGATAAGTCGGAGACCTGGATTCGATTTGCTGTCCAGTCGTGTGCATTTTTCACTCTGTATTTGATGTGTTTGTTGATATTTAACATGAAAATACAGTGAACAAAACGGTGGCTTGATAAATAAGTCTCTAGGCATAAAAGCATGATGAGGTGTAATTGCACTTTATTCGTATGATTTCATCTTAATTTTATTGATGATAATCCTTATAATGTTATTTTTATTAATACGCGCAGTTCCAATAACTAAAATAACTGAAGATGAAGTGCCTTCTGCTGAGTATGATCTTGAAAACAGTGACTCCGTGGGCTTGCAATGAGTGTAAACGAACTTTCAAGTATACGAAACTTGCTGATGGTGTAGATTACGTACGTGTTATAAAATAAGTAGATGTTCCCTTCAGTCTTAGCAAATACTACCCAAGAGATTTACAGCAAAATGAAAATAATACACCATTGACAAATAAAATGCCCACCTATGAAGTTGGGCATAATTTTGTACATAGAGCATAATGTGTTTTTGAAATGAGTAGCTTACACGGTTTAATATTTAAATATGATTTATCAACTCTTAGAAATAATTTCAAATAAATAACATTTTTTAAAATTTTCGTTTTAGCTTTGTGGGAGTACGCTTATCAAGTAGCCATTGGAATGGCGTATCTAGAATCAAGAAGATTTATTCACAGAGACCTGGCATGTAGGAATGTTCTGCTAGCTTCTGTAGATAAGGTAAGAGTACGAAAATTGACTACGATTTTTTTTTTTTTTAATTTTAATTTTTATTTTCACGGACTTTTCCGTTGTATAATATCCTTTCCTATAGTGTAGCCGGTTATTAACTGGCATGTCTGTGGTGCCAGTAGTCTCATCTTTGGTTTCCGGCGGGAGACAAATTTTTAGCGTCACCGAACATAATGAAATAATTGAGGAGCTACGAGTGTTGAGAGGTACTGAACGGGAGTCTAGAGCAGTGGTTCTCAACCTTTTTTGGCTGACAGCATACTTTACTGAAATCCAGGGCACACTTGTTTGATATTTTTATTATAAATACTAATAATAATCATAATATCTATTATAATAGTAAAACCAATTAATTTTCATAATGACTCTATATAGCACTGAGCATTATTGCTACCGTTGGAGGTGTTGACTGGTATACTCTGTCTCGATTTTAACTAATTACTATTAAATTCTTCATGATTTTTAAATTCTAAAATTTCGCGACACACCTTAGGGGACTGCGTGACACACCCGTGTGTTGCGACACATCGGTTGAGAACCACTGATCTAGAGAATCAGAAGTAATTGTATTAGAACCGGTGCATTGGCCACGCATTTCTCGTTGTGTTACACAGTGTTTTTATGGTCTTTTCATAGGGTTGTATTGCTAAAGAAATTCAGTGCAATTCATTTTACTTTTTTTTTTTTTTTTTTTTTTTTTTTTTACGTATATACTAGTTCGTCAACAAAGAGTAGTGGATCTGAAGCCTTCGCTGCTGGTCTAGTGGCTATCGCGTGTGCCTTTGGTAAACGTGGTGCCAGGTTCGATTCCCGGTGAACGAGCACAAACAATTTCACAATCATTCACTTTCATTAATCATCCATCTCCTTTAGCCGAAAATGGTTCCCAATCTTTTTTCGCTCACGATACACTTTAGTTAACGTTCACGTCATTGCGACACACGTGTTGACTTTTTTTTTTTTATTTATTAAAATTAATACATGTTATAACAGTACAATCCCATACGTTTCTATAAAGTAGTGAGTCTACGACTGTGTTCAGAAAGAAACCGAACTTTTGAAATAGCACGCCAATCGGCAGAGCGTGCGCGCTGCGGTTACTGAGCGCACCTAGCGGCAGGTTTAGACAACAAACTGCAATTTATCTCGTTTCACTGTGACCGTTAGTTGGTGAGCCACAGTCGCTGAAGTGAGGACGTACACAAGTTGTTCGTCGGAAAGAACTTGAAGAATAACATGTGTGGTTGAAATTTTGTTACAAACTTGCCGAAACATTTACAGAGACATTTCAATTGTTTTTCAATTCATTCTTTGTATATATATATATACAGGATGGTAGGTAACTCCACCGACAAACTTTGGGAGGTGATTCCTTATATGAAAGGAAAGAAAAAAAGTTCTAATAAACATGGGACGAAAAACGTCTTCTTTCAGAGTTACGAACCGCCGAAAATTCGAAAAGTCACGTTTCGAAACGCTCTGCCTTAGAAACTATAGGACCGATCCCAAGCGGTTTAAGGACCGACCCGGCGAAACGAAAGCGTTATTAGTACTTAAAGGAGTATCCCTATACCTCAATTTCCTTTTTACAGTTCGTTTCGCCGATAACGGAGGATGGTAAAACATGGATATTTAGACAGTTCGCATACTAGTTCCTTAAACCGCTTGGGATCTGTCCTATGGTTTCTAAGGCAGAGCGTTTCGGAACATGATTTTTCGAATTTTCGGCGGTTCATAACTGAAATGAGACGTTTTTCGACCTATGTTTATAAGAACTTTTTTCAGTCATTTCGTATAAGGAATCACCCCCCAAAGTTTTTCGGTGGAGTTACCTACCACCCTGTATATATATGAGTGACAAAAAGTTGTACCAGCACATTTTAGCGCGGTTGTGTGATGTGCGCAGGAAGAGGTCTGAATAATCGGAAAACCAATCTTTGATGCTGCACCATCTCAATGCGCCGTCTTTTTATACACACCTCGTGTGTAGTACTAAGCACTGTTGTTGCCGCTAAAACATTGATTAGTTCAGTCTGTTTCAGAATTGACTTTAACTAATTATTAAATGCTTAATGATCTTTAAATTCTAACATTTGCACGACATACCTATGGGAATGCGTAATATAGTGTGTCGCGACACATCGGTTGGGAGCACTGTCCGAAAGAGCATAACTGTGAGACGTTACACTTAAATATTTCATTTCAAAAGTAGGGAAAAAAGGACAATAAACGAGAAGTTTAATTTATTTGTGTACAGGTACTAGACATTAAAACTAATACACCTACGCAAATAGCATAAGATGTTCGCTGGTCTTATCAGAGCCATCTGGTAATTTATATCGCACTTTTGGGTAATAAATCATGTGTGCCGGTCCTTGGTAGTCACTCGAGTAGAAGAGGTTTGTCAGTGAACGTCAAATTTTGTGTGTAGAACGGTATAGTGGGGGACATATCCGACTTCAAAAGAGGACAGATCATATAGGGCGCGTCCAGCAGGTGCATCTGTGTTCAAAAGTGCAACACTTTGTGACGTCTCACGAACAATAGTATCGAAGGTGATGTGTGCATGTGAACAGGAAGGACGAACCACATCCAGGAGGAGCAACTGCAGGGGAAAACGGAAGTTGTCTGAAAGGAGTATCACGACATTGACTGGGATTGTTGCACGAAAACGGAAAACCACCGTATCGGCAATCACCGCACAAGTAAATATGCACATCACAAACCTTGTGTGCACGAAGACAGTGCGTCGATACCTACATAAGGCCAATATCCATGGTAGGGTTGTGATACCGAAGCCTTCCATCAATAGCACAAATGCCTTAAAGTGGGTTCTAACCAATGCAGCCTGCTATAAGTGTGTGGAGATTGACAACTCTCTATTTGGAAGAAGTCGATCACTGCTTCCTGTTTTTAATCTGGTATTCATGTTGCTTATTTAGTTATCTGCAAATAAAACATTGTGCACATTAGTAACATAATGTATTACATGAATGTGAAATTTAATTGTATTTGGATAAAAAATATGAAGAATTATTACTTCGGAGATATTACATTATATATAATATCATATATATAATTTATAGTAGTAGTAGTAGTAGTATATGATATTATAGTATGAGTACGGCTCATATATAATTTATAGTAGTCGTCAAAATTACACTAAATTGTTTCTTATGAAGTAATGTTATTTTCGAAATTGTTTAATTTCTTCGTGGTTTTATTCTCAGGTGAAAATAGGTGACTTCGGACTCATGAGAGCTCTACCACAACAAGAAGACTGTTACATTATGACGGAGCACAAAAAGGTTCCTTTCCCATGGTGTGCGCCTGAAAGCTTGAAGAGCCGTCAGTTTAGTCATGCATCCGGTAAGTCGAGCGCTAGTTCTTACAAGGAGTGTAATCCACCATTTTTTGTTGTGTATATTCTGAATGTATTTATGGATTCTTCTCGGTATATATGAAGAATCCTGAAAATCGAATTCATGTTCATGATGGTAGATCGATCACTGATGGAGGCTACGTGTGGTTCGGTCCGAAGCTGAACTGTAAGGCCACATTGTTATAGGCTTTGTTCAGAAAACTGATGTTGAATTCCCAGTTAGTTAACCGTTATGATACCAAGTAACTTCACAATTATATTATTTTGTAAGGCCTTAGATACCAGAGCAACTTATATAAAGATTCCTCGGTTTAAATGCAATATTTTTTTTACATTTCTCTTGAAAATCAATGGTGTTTGTTACATTTATTAATAAATACATCCCTATTAGTTATTTTTAAAATGATTTTTAGGTGAAAGAAACATATTTGTATCAATATAGGTGGGGTAGGAAGGGGGGGCGAGAGAGTTAGATGACGTCTTCCTTTGTTGTAAAGAGAAAAAAAAGTCCGAACTGTTAGTCGCAGTGTTTGAAAAAAAAAAAAAAAAAAAAAAACACTTCGTTTCCTTCAATGTGGTATGCCCTATCAGATTTCAAAATCACCTCTGGTTTTACGGGAGACGGAGAGAGGTGCAGAACACAAAGTATGACTGAGAGAGAATTGCATAGTTATCTGAAATGTCTGCCCTCTCAGTTACTTTTAATCGGCATAAATCATACCTTTTATAAATGTTTAGTCTCTTCTGCGTATTATGCTTCTTGTATCGTGTCTCTAGACCAATTAGGGAGTGGGTTACTTGTGTTTGAAAATTGCTTTTCGTTCCTGAAAGTCACGCGGTAAAGCCTTTCATTGCAGAATGGACCTGGTCGAGTAAAGAATAATTGCAACATATTTTCATATTGTCCATAACATAATTAGTTATTACTTATTTAGATAAAATTTGTTTAGTAAACATGACTAGTATACACCAATTCATTGTATAATCTTGAAGTAAATTTTGACCGTTAATTATTCTATACGAATCAAAGTTGGAAGAAATACACAAACACAAAAGCATGATCGGACTGACTGAGAATCAAACCTACCGAGCTATTTTCACCGCTACTAAGATATTAGCAATACAGTCCATTTTTTATGCATAATATTTATTATTATTATTATTATTATTATTATTATTATTATTATTATTATTATTATTATTATTATTATTATTATTATTATTATTATTATTATTATTATTATTATTTTGCACTGTCGATCAAAATTACCAGTATAATTTACAACACAAGTTATCGCTTCGCTAAATTTGTAATCTGTACAAAATAATTTACATAACCGACGATAAAAGACCGTTCATTTTTGCAGTTGCAGATCGCTATTTTAAATTGCACGTAACCAAATGGTCTTATTAATATGATTTAAACTATTTATGGGTTTCCTTGGAATGCTCCCAGTTTCTTCTATTATTGGGGTTACGCTATTGGGTGCTGTAAATGAAATTAAATCTTTCAGTGTAATGTCCCACGATTATGCCCTTTAGGCGAAGGGAGACGATGGTTAAGGCAAGTGAATGTTGATGAAAGAATTGGTGGAATTGGAATGTGGGAGGAAACGGAAGCATCCCGAGAAAATCCACGGACACGGTGATGTAAACCACAAACTTACTTGGCCGGTAGGTCTCCACGCACCAGAGGTAAGTGCTCTAGTGGGACTTGTAAGATTGTAATATTAGTTCCGTGGGGGTCCCTGGGTCGATCCCAGCTCGCACCCAGTGGGATTCGTGGTGCGCAAACACCATGTGAGTGGGTTTTCTCGGTATTCTTCCGTTTCCTCCCATCTTGTTCATTCCACCATTTCATTCAAGTCTCATCATCACCATCTCTTGTAGACTACGCGGCATAAGCGTCAAACGTAAAATTTTCATTTCATTTTTTTTTTTTTTTTTTTTTGTAATTTTAGTCTGTCCGTTCCTCCACACGATAACCCTCGAACGAAAGCAAATTTTTGAATTTTGTTTTAACATTAGACAGCTAAGAGTGATTATTAACATGTTCATGGGTAGCGGTGACCTTAACGGTATGTATCCATATCCCATACATACAGAGGTTGTTTCCGACCTATGGTAAAGATTTCATACTGCACTTACCTTATGTGAAGCCATGTCGCCACCATCGAGAGTGCTCTGTTTGATGGCTCTGCATCAAAATCAATTGCCCGACAGCGAAGTTTCCACTGTAGGAGACTGGCACGCTATGTAGTCATATCAAGCCGCAACCACTCCTCCTGAAAGGCTCTCTATAGTCTTTCAACGGTGCGGTGTCTCTTCTGAGACAAGACTCGTTTTAGGAGGCCGAAGGCGCTAAAGTCCATCGGTGATGCATCAGGGGACTTCACTGGAATGTCTGTGAATGGAATGGCACGAATTCCAGTTTCTGCTACCTTTGTTGGAGGAAGAGCCGGATTGAGCGAGATGTGTGACTTGACGCCTTGTCTTGATGCACCCACACACGATTTATGTCCCTCCCGTAGAGATGGGGAATGTCATGGCGATAAACGGGTGTCAGGACGTTAGCCTGATAATATTCCGAATTCACCTTCGTACTTTTGGCTACCCGGTGTATGGCCAGCTTGCCCTGGTACGAGTGTCCAACAGTGATCATGAAACCTGTGCCAAAACTTTCCCTGCATCCAGTGAACCATCTTTGAAAGTCCCTCGCACTCTAGATCGACAAAAAAATTGCGTGTGACTTGTGACAGTCATCCAGATAAACATATGCCTCGTCCAGTCTTACAACAAACTTCCACTTTTCACCGGCCAGATAACGCTCATACAGCTTTCGATAGTTGATATGACGTTCCTGAATGTGATTTGGCAAGAGCTTATGGACACGCCTCTTCCATCGCTTTACCAACCTCAAATCGTGGTGAATGATGGTGTGCAGTGTCTTCAGTGATGTCTGTACCTGCTTCGCGATACTCCTCTGTGTAGGTGGATTCTCTCTGTTGACCAGCCCCGACTTCCGGAATTCTAACTCATGTGCAGCTAATGACAGGCCGGGGGTTGCCCTGTTTTTGCCCCACAGGAATCATCCTTCGCCTCGCCTTACTTACCTCTTTCAACACCCGTGATATGCCATTTTTGGACACAGTGAATCCACGCTCCTTGCACAGTTTGATAAATGGCACTATAACTGTAGTTACGTCGGAAAGTGCAGTTACATAGCCCTTCCAACAAGCACTTATTTTCGGCGGCATTTGTCTCTATATGCACTTACCACAACTGTCACACGCAGTCAATTGGTCCAAGAAGCTCACACGAATGGCAGCTTCCTTCTCTTCCCAATTGGTGGTGCTGCACAAGTGTGTAATTTCGTCACCATAGGTTGGAAACAACTTCTTTATTAATCAGGTTAAAACCTCACATACATAAGTTACGTAAAGGTGTATATAAGACCTAGAATATTATTATTACTCAGCATCAGTTTAACTTCAAATATAAGTTTTTTGGTTAAACCTCAGAAGTATTGGTGCTGGCCGCTTCAACTACCAGCATACTTAGGGTACGAGAGAGTATTGTTGTTTGGCATCAGTTTTTTCTCAAATATTTTTGACCATAAAAATTGTATTTTTTTTTTTTTTTAATTTAGTTGAACCCAGTATTCACGATACGTATTTTAGTTACCACATGAGTATATGTGTTAAGTGGTGGGAATTGAATACAATTTTGTTGTAATTATCAGTTTTAGTTCAAATTAATAATAGAAATTTGTATATAAGTATTGTGTACGTATTTTGGAAAAATTTATTTGTTTAAATGTCATCTGAAGATGAAGAATCTGTAAATACTATGAATATTGTGAGACCTTTGATAAATGTCAGGGCCGGATTAAGGGGGGTCTTACGGGGCGGTAGCCCCGGGTCTCCGGGTCTGCCCTGTCGCGACAAAACGCTGTAACTTTGGCGGAGCAGTTTTGAGAAAAAGAGCCGTAAAGTCGCTACAGACCGGTTAATTTCCTACTTACATCGAAATTCTCTTTGGTATATTTTCAAAAGTATTTGACTCAGCTCAATGCTGGGCCTGGTGAACATAAGTATCGTGGGGGAAATTCAAAAATGCTTATAGCGACAAAACAGTGTAACTCAAGTTACAGCGTTTTGTCGCGACACGGCAGAGGTGGACGGAGGCCTCAAGAAATTTTTGAGGTACTCATTTTTTATTTATTACATTTATATAATGGGGTAACTTTGTACTCTTATGCATTTCTAAAATTTCATTAGGTATAACATCATTTATATAATAGGGTAACATTCCTGCTGTACTTTTACAGAAATGTATTAGTCAAAGTCAGCAGGAGCCACATATTTTTTGTAGCCCCGGGCCTCCAGATGGGTTAATCCGACCCTGATAAATGTTAATAAATTCATTGAATTCCTCACAGCGATTATCACTGACTGCTTCAACTACCAGCGTAAATTCATTCACAAAGTATAAGTTCCGGGTGATCCTCGTTACTGCCTTTATCTTACGATTAGTTAGTTGATCATTCATAGGAATTGAAGAGAGGTAAAGGATGAACAAGAAATTGGTAGACTGAAAAAACTATAAGGATTGAAATGTATTTTTGAAATTTATTCCCAAACTGAGATAGTACATGAGAATGAGGACTCCGTAAATACAATTTAAATAAGTTTGGCGTTCTGGATGCCCTTGTACCCAATTTCCCGCAGATAATGTACCTCCCTGCGGATCAGGTCGAGTTCTGTAGTTCTCGCAACTTCTTGGCTAAGAGATTTCCAAATCTCCGTGAAGCCTGGGTCTCTGTAGGGACATACTTGTGTTTACATAAGGCCCAAAATGCGTTTATGGCTCGCGCTTGGGGTTCTTTGCTTTCTTAACGGAGATGCCTTCACTACGAAGAAACTCGACAACATTCTTCGCGTAGTGCGACGTAGCAAGGTCCGGCCAAAACAAAACGTTGTCTCTTCGGCGTCCGGATAAGAAAGGAATCAATCTATTCTGAGAGGTACATGTTGACGTTGATGGTGCCTTCAGCATAAAAGGCTCCGAAACTGTCCCCTCGCTATCTATTGCTTGCCACTTCAATATTTTCTTGAACTTGTTCCACCTCTTCGGTTTTTTTTTTTTTTTTCGTATCATGGCGCAGCTGTATCCAAGGCATAAAAATACCTTCTTCCTGAAACTTCATCTGGCTCCCAAGGCACATAGGTCTCGTCATCTACTACGAGGACTTTGCGCAAGGATATTTTTTGTAAACGTAACGGCACCCAGACTTCGCACACTGCTCGATCGGTAATACTTGGTTAATGGTTAATACTTAATTTCCAACTTTTCTGTTTTATAAACTGCAGAGTTGACTGCCTCAGCTTCAGCTTCTGTGCAGCACGGCGAGTCGACATCGACGGATCCCTTTGAAACGACTTCTGCACTTTCGCCATCATCTTCAGTCCTGATTTCACGGCTGGACGACCAGTTTGTTTGCGCTAACTTATCTGCTGGGTAGTCTCGAACCTGGAGATCACTCGGTATATCGTGCTTTTTGGAACACCTTAGTCACGAAACTGAAGCAGTGTTTTGAACTTACTTTACCTGCTTTATTTTCGTTGTATGAAATTATTCGTTTGGCACCACTTCTTTCTCCTTTCGTGACATGATGAATACTGACGTTTCAGACACAGAGGTGTGGCCTAGAGGTAGACAGAAACACCGAGCATCTGCTCGTGTTATGGTTTGGTTAAATGGCATACCTGTTTCTTTGTGCACATACGGCTTTCCAGTCGACCAATTTCTTGTTCATGCTTGGAACTTGCTTCCGAGATGGTATTTTCCTTCCAGTATGCAATAGTTCATCGCCCTCTTGGGGGCCACAGTGGTAGAGCTTTCACCTCCTGTGCAAAGGGTTCCTGGTTCAATCCCAGGCCATATAGATTTGTGATGGACAACATTGTGTCCGTAGTTTTTTCTGGGTTCTTCCCTATCCTTCCACATTTACATTCCACCAATTCTTCGACAATTATTCCATTCGCTTTCATTAATCATTTCTCTCTAACCTATCGTGAAACTGGAAGATTTTATTTCATTTCATTTCATTTTCGTCGTCAACAAATTGCATTTTCATTGTACTCTTTAATCTGTATACCATAAACACAGGATTAAAGGATTCGTTTTACAGTTATATATCCCGTTTTACAATTATACTGTATACTGTGTATAGTTTTGTTTTTCTTATTGCGTAATATAATATATAAATCCTTGTGTATTTCAGATGTGTGGATGTACGGTGTTACTCTGTGGGAGATGTTTACATTTGGAGAAGAACCATGGATTGGTATGAATGGAACTCAGATCTTAAAGAAAATAGACAAAGACGGTGAAAGATTACCTCAACCGGAGGCGTGTCATCCGGACATTTATCAGCTAATGCTGCAGGTGAGCTTTAAGATCTTAAGGATGATTTATTACATAGTATGATATTATGACATATTTCTAGAAAATAGATACCTACTATTAATTTATAGTATACTTTTAACTCAGATATGTACATGTATAAATATATAGCTCTCAAAAATAACAGTGAACAGGACAAAACTGACAAACAATCGTTTTGTAGGTACTACTTCTTTTCGAACGTTGATCCTTTAATTTGTTCATGTTATTTTAGCCACTTCTTGAATATGTAGACTGATATTGTAAAAGTAAAATGACAGGACAGGAGCATGTTCAAGCTGTTCATCCTGAAAAGTAACAAATCTACCATTAATTAACGATTTGGCACTCTCGCATTCATTTATCATAATATGAAGTTGTGTATGAATGTTCTAAAAGTTCTCTCTCCGGTCATTTTTCTTTTCTTTCTTTCTTTCTTTCTTTCTTTTTTTAAACCTCATTTACGTCATTGTCGTTTGAAGCACTCAAGATTCGCGAGTCGGATTGGAAATTTGTGCCTACAAAAGAATCAAGGACATTCACCTTTAGGAGTCCAAGTACTTTCATGTAATCCCCGTGGAGCTCAAGTAACTACATATGGTTACTTTGATTTAAGTGTAATATTTTTTACATTTCTCTTTGAAAATCTATTATTGGTCTCATTTTCTATTCTACTGGTATATTCCAGAGGCTAGCATCCACTTTTCACATCATCCGAGGCATTTAGTGTAGTATCCGCCCATGTCTGTGTTTGCGTATTGATAATGTTGCCTATCAATAGCAAAGAATTACAGTAAAACGGGAATTTTGGAAAGATTTTTTTTTTTTAATTTCCTGGTTACTTTCCTTCCTTCATCATTAATGGGATAATCGGTACACCGTCTGAAAGCATACCATACTACCTTTTGAATGAGGCTATTATTTTCATCGATACATTAATTACATAGCGTATTACAATTTCTTAATTGCAACTCTGTAGATTTCGGGGGCTCGAAGCTCCCCTCCTCCCCGTATCATCTTTCAGGATATTTGCACTTCCTCGCCTAACACCCTGTATATCCATTTTACCGTTTTTATAATTTTCAGTTTTAAACATTTGTTGCAAAATATCTAACTTCGTTTATTCCTTTATTGCAAAATAATAATAAATGTAGTCCATGCTTCAAACAAATATATATACTGAGTGGTAGTTGCAGTTTACAGAAGGAACACTTTATTACTTTCAATGTGGATGTCAATCAGATTTGAGAACTACCCGCTTCTACAAGAGGCGGGGAAGAAGGGAAAGGGGGAAGTCAAGAAGCGCGAATGAGAGACAATTACATAGTTACCTCAAAAAATAGAAATATTCAACCCCGCCTCCATAATAGGCTACGAATGCATCAATGACTTTAAATCATACCTTGTATGAATCTTTGATCTGTTCTATGTATTTTGGTTCTTGTGTCATGTCTCGAAGCCTATTATGGAATGAGGCATTGGTATTTGGTAATAACTGTGTGAATATTGTGTTTCGTTTTAAAAGTTGCCTGGACTCTTAAGAGAGTTACTTGGCAGAACAGGCTTCAACTCCGAAAGGTTAATCTTAATTTTTCTAAAGTCTGTGCAGTACTACTTTCGTTCAGACGAGATTTTATACTGTTGTTGTTTGAGGAGAGGATGGATTTTTTTTTTAAGTGAAACAAGTGATTTTCCTCTGTTTACTTGAGCTCCCTTGTGACTAAGCGGTTAGCGTACGAGCCTGGGTTCGATTCCCGTCGGGAGCTCATGAGATTCGGATCCCACGTTAAGCTATACGTCCACGACTCAAGTAGCCTCGATGCTGAAAGAAACGCTAAACTGAAAATAAAATAAAATGTTTTTTTTTTTTTTTCAGTGCTGGGCCAAATCTCCATTAGAACGACCTACCTTTATAGCGTTGAAGGATCTTCTGTTAGATGCTGTTCCTCGTGCAATGAAGGCCATCAGGAAGTTTGATGAACCTGGAAAATTACATCTTCAAGCAGGAGATACCATAATAGTTATTGAAGAAAAGTAAGTTGTATTGTGACTACTAAAGCGAATAGAATACACATTACAAAATAAGTACAGCCCTTTTGTATTCCTAAGTGAATAATAACCAATATTTCGAATACTTTATCGAATATCCATTGTCAAGGACTGTAGAGTCTTAGAACTCATTCAGCATAGATATTAGCTTCACCACATGCGTAAAGCTTCGATATTACTGACAGTGATTTTTTTTTTTTTTTTTAAGGCGGTAATATACTTAGCGTTTTTTAACGTTAATGGACTTCACTATTTTTTCTGAAGTCAAAGCTTTAAGCATGTAAAGCACGAAATATTGAGTGTTATTTCGCTTAGTAATACTAGAAGGTTAGTACTTACTTTATTAAGTTGTGTTAGTTCTGTAGGTATTATAAGTAATTCTAAGTCATAGTGCATAAAATATTGAACTTCCAATGCGAAATTCTGACTATTCCTTCTTATATGTGGTGAAAGTTTTTTTTAATACTGCGGAGCATGTATTTTTTCACTTTCACCACTTTCTCTCTCTCTCTCTTTATTTTGGGGGCGCGGTGGCTCAGTGGTAGAGCGTGGGGTGCTTGGGGTTCCTGGTTCGATCCTTGTTCGCGTCGTGTAGACTTTGTGGTGGACAAACACCGTGCTCGTGGGTTTTCTCGTGGTTCTCCCGTTTCCTCCCACTTTCTTCATTCCACCATTTCACTCATCATCACCGTCTCCTTTAGCCTAACCGGCATAACCATGGGACGTAAAACTTAAAGATGCCATTTCATTTTCATTTTTCTCTTTTTATTTTTATTTTTTAAAGCGCTCTGGCGAAAACAGTTCTGTTTATCTTCCAAATAAAATGACTACAATTTTTTAAATATGTGCTTCAATTCAGAGGATGATCATAATAGGTATCCGGTTTTCCAAACACTATTTACAGACCTCATATTTGTTGTTTTGTCCACCATTTGTTTCATTGCAGTTGGAATGTGGTGCAAAGTTTGTATCTTTGAAAAGGATACTGGGATAATTGTTAGAACTTACACCTTTCGATTTTAGGATTCACACGACTCAATGATGTTCGATATAAATTCACCCACAGCTGCAGTAATTTCGCCGTGCTTTCTTGATCCATACAGCTTAGGACTCTATTTCATTAACATGGGTTCTTAACAGGACTAACACCAACCTCCGTAGCTGGCTGATTCAGGGAATATAGTTCTTCTGCAGGTACAAAATCTTCACCAGCCACACCATTGGAGACTTCTTGTTCAGTTAGCAGCATTGTTGATATTGTCAAAACATGCAGAGCAAAGAAAGTCATCACTGGAACATTCTGATTTTGAAATAGACCTTTGAAATGAGCACTCCTATTCCAAACTTGAATATTTTTTTTATTATTTTTTTTAAGTGTTATATATCTCTCTTTAATGGATATGCAAGTACTCAGCATACTTCACCTTTTTGTGACCCCAATAAAAAGGCATTTGAAACCCAGTACTTTCCACAAAACACCCTACAACTCATTCAATCAATATGATCCTCACAAAGGCTTACAGGTGCTGTTGGACAACAAATTTGGTGAATTGTTCTCTTTGTTTGTCCGTTGACAACTGAATTGTGAATCCGTGTGTCCTCTTATATTCTAGGCCAAATTCACGGGCCTATCTGGATAGTTCCAGAATGTTTTAGAAGGTTCTGTGACATTCTGAAATTATCTGGATGGTTCCTCATTGTTCCAGAAGGCCTTTTATGATTTGGAAGATTCTATGTAAAGTAAATCCGGAAGAATAAAAGCATTTCAGCAGTTCCAACTTTGTTTAATTTATCGTTTTGATTCCACCATATTAAGCACATTAATCCGAGAGTGGATTTTTTACAAAACCATTATGAAAAATTTCAGAGCCAATGTCTGGTCTACTTTACAAGATATGTAGTACACTTAGAGATACAACTTCTATAAAATTCTCAGATTTTTGGGATCGGTATTTCTGAAAATAATGATAATATATTGCAATCAAGACATTACCCACAGTAATTAAAACATGAAATTGTTTATAAAATCTGGAATCTCTTCTTTTCAGGACATGTAGTACTGTATGATACTGATCAACAGTCACAAAATCAAAATATTTGAGATTGATATTTTTTGGAAAACTTTTTTTTTTTTTTTTTTTAAATCAGAAGGCTATGGCACGAGAATTTGCACACATACAATTGAATTAGTAAATTATTATCGTTAAAATTAAACAAAGAACAACATATCTTTAACCGTTCCAGAGATATAGCATTTTAATATTTTGGCGAAAATCGCAATCTGTTAGAAAATTGAACCCGAGATCTCGGGCCAGGAATTGTTTTGGACAAAACTAAAAATTACGAGTTTCTTACGTTGTCCTATATTTTAACATGTGTTAAATTCAACAACATTTTGGGACTGTCAAGGTAATCCCACTTCCTAAATTGGTACGAATTATGCCTGATATATTGTGCTATATTTTCCAAACACCTTCATAGAACAGATATATAATAAAAAGTGTTTATGGCCCATGTTAAATGGAAGCTTTTATTCCATACTATCTGTATCCACGCCTGTTGCTCTATCTTAAGTTTCTCAAAGGTTTTACACAGGGTTTGCCCAAGTGGGTCCAGCCCGAAAAAAACCCGGTTGTTTTTTTCGGGTTGGACCCACCTGAAAAAAAAACATCATAAAACCCACCCGGGTTTTTGTCCTTTTTGTTAGTATATTATTGATACAACTAAAGTGATCGCATTGAAAGTTATTTTTATCAGATTTTGAACTTTCTTTGGGCGAATTATATGCTTTCACTTTAAGGTAGACAACGACATTCAACATAAGACCTTTATAAAGTTCTGAATGCACTGAATGAATTAATAAAAAAAAATCACCTTAGCTTGAGATAATTATAGAACAAATTAATGTGTGGATTATGCGTATAGCCTATTTGAAGTAAAATAAGCAATTTTATGTTTTAGAAAGCTTTCCATGAACAGTGTGCTTCCGGACTCGGCGCCGCCGAGGGACGTTATCCCTCATACGTTGACGGGTTTTTGAAATATTTCGAAAAAACCCGAACAAAACAATTAAACCCGTGAAAACCCACATGGGCCCAGGTGGGTTGGTTTTTTTTAAAATACCCGAGTTTTTTCAAACCCTGGTTTTACAGTCCTTTTTAAGTTTCTAACCATATATATATATATATATATATATATATATATATATACACATTTTACTGTGTATATGGTCACATTCTGGATAAACGGTAAGTTTAAACCAGTCCACCGTCAAGTGATGAAGTCGAAAGAATAGCCAAATATTAATATGAGATAAACTAATATTTATTTAAAATGGCTTAATAACGGTTTGGATGTGAGTGGAATTCGACTTTATTTTATCCAGCATGTGCTAGAAAGAGAGTTTGATATAGCTTAAGTGGCTTAAATGTTATTTCAAAAGTATCCTGTTAATTGGGCCTAAATAACTTTTCTTTGTTACAGGGCCGACTATTATTGGTGGAAAGGACAAAATTTAAGAACGTTTGAGATTGGCTCTTTCCCTAGGTGTTTTGTAGACCCCATGAGACCAAAAAAGTCAGAAGATATTAGCGAACCCCTTCGTAACTCATTCATTCATACAGGTAATGTTTGACATGGTTATGCGATTTTAGATTCAAACGAACGACATTTTCTCCTTACATCAAAGAAAAGGATAGAGAGCTTCCTTAATTGATAAGTTGCAATGTATTGCATAAAAAATCGTTTATATTAGTTCTCTGTATTACTTTGATTTTTGTAGTTACGAGGGAGAAACAGAGACTAAAGTTACAAGGCCGATATTTCAGAAGTTTCGTTTGTTACAGAAAAATGAGAAGTGTATGGTAATACATAGAGTTTGTAACTGCACAATGTCAGCCATCTATGGCACTAGTTGTAGGTAAACACAAATGGCGACTCTGTGGGTGGAACATGTAACCGCGGCTGTAATTTACCGGCAGCTGGTAGAGGTTTACGGAGAGTCTGTAATGTCTCACCAGCATGTCACAGAATTTTGTCGAAAGTTTTCGGGTGGCAGAGAAAACGTCATCGACTAGGAGCGCAATGGCCGACCCAGCACGGCATCAACAGATTTGAATACAGCTGGGACATCATCAACCACCCTTTCTACAGCTCGGACCTCGCTCCAAGAGACTTTCACCTATTCCTGCACTTGAAGGAGCACCTACAAGGCCGTCGCTTCGATTCAGACGAGGAAGTGAAATACTTCGTGACAACGTGATTGAACATGCAAGGACAAGATTTTTACCAGGAGAGAATCTTCACTCATCCCACGATGCGACAAATGCTTCAACTGATATGGAGACTGTGTCGAAATATAACCTAATGTATGTACTATCTGTTGGCTGTATTGCTTGTATGAAATCATATATACACGTTTCACTGCAGGTCTTGTAACGTTACTTTCTGAGTTTCCCTCGTACATTTGTTCATGTAAATCTCAACATCTTTCGGACAAATCCTGGTCATGTAGCTTTTCACTCTCATTCATGAAATGGACATCTACAGACTGTCCTCGAGTTGGTAAATTGATCGTTCCTTTTTTTTTTTTTTTTTTTTTTTTTTTTTTTTTTTTGCGTAAGTTGAATTTTTACCATAGCATAAGATTTGTAGGAAACACGTATGAGGGAAAAAAAAAACACTGCAATGCAAACGTTCAATTACATAATATACGTTTAAGCAGGGTAGAGAGCTTTATATTCTTACAATGCAAATGGTAAAAAAAATAACTGTTTAATAACAATTCACAGAGTGTCTACTGATACTGGAAATACTTGAATTATACTGGAATTTAATTTTGATACTGGAAATAGACTGGAATTTTGATCCACATACTGGAAAAATCATGAAACTGGTAATTTGTCAACAATATTTCTTTGTAATTGTTTTAATAGTCTTAGAAACAATTTTGTATCCATTGAGATCGTAAATTTTTCCAAAGCAAAGAGTTGTATACATTTTGTAATGAGAAATTTAAAGCAATGGGTGGAGTGGAGGGCTGTGAGGGGAGTTGGGAGGCCCTTAAATGTTAAAAAATCGTTATTTCAAAAAAATCAAGGCTAACTAAATTTTCTAAAAATAAAATATTCTTTTGATGGTAAAACAATTACAAACCTGAAATCATCTAGAGTGATTATTCCTAAAGAACTTTAAAAAATAATCATTATATTAGGTACTGGAATTTTGCTGATAGTTATACTGAATATATTGGAATTTTGAAAATGAAACTCAGTAGACACCCGGTTCAGCAATAGCCAAATCAGCACGTAATTCATGCTTCACGCACTACATACAGGGTGAGCGGGAATTAACTCCCTATTGAAAATTGTTTATAACTTTTTAAATACTTAACCAATTTTCATATGAAACAAAAGCATTTTGTTCCTTACAATAGTAGAATTGTTATGCATTGCTAAAATTCCACAGAAGCACCACTATTATCCACCTCTTCTCGTAAACGCTTATGGATGTTTGCGACAAACTTCTGCAGATACTCCAGGAGTACATTTGCAAGAATTTGGCGAATACTCTTCCGCAATTCATCAAAAGTTCTTGGTTTTGTGCGATAAATTTGCTCTTTTACTCACTCCCAAGGGCGTTAGGTCAGGACCTCTTGCTGCCCATTCAGGGGGCCGACAGAAAATGGGAGCGTCTTGGAAAATGAATGTTGAACCACGCACGGACAGGACGTGCGAAATGAAGTGGGGCTCATCTTGCGTATAAAGATTAGATCATTGTAATTGTCTTTCGTGGATACAATACTGTGAACATAATCTTAAGCATAGCAAGGTACCCTGCATTCATTGTTTCTCGAATGACATATTAACTCACAACTTTCGCGGATGTATTGCCGCACCACGTGACCTTTGAGCAATGTTGAGTTTTTCAAGAACTGCCTTCGGATCATCATCTATCCAATAATAACAATTGTGCCGCTTAACAAACTCCCAATATGAAACATGGCTTCATTTGACCACAGGATATTATCGAAAACGTCGGACTAGTTTTCATACCAAGCAAGCATCATCTACAACCGATGATGATAGTCTTCCAGCGATAATTTCTGACAGTAATATTGTTTCTGTGGACGAAAATTAACTCATTTCGGATTGTGTATCGGGTTATAAATCACTTTCGCGAGATACCTGTCTGTGTGGTTTCTAAGGACTTCGAGTGAACTTTTTCTGAACCACTTGCACATTTTCTTCCGTCCTGGATGTTGAAGGGCGACCGCGTCTCCTAATATCTGCTACAAAATATGTGTCCACTAGCTCCGAATGGCAATCTCGTATGGTCTTTGTATCTACCTGGCACGAGGTCCTTTCACACTTTGCCACTATCTCTGTACTTATTTCACGGAATGCCATATATCGTACCGAAATGCCAGCTGAGCATTCACGCAGGGTGCACCGCCACTGATACCTGAAATGACAAATGAGACATCGTGTAATAAATTAATTTTACTATTGTAAGGAACAAAATCATTTTTGTTTCATGAAAATTGATTTAAGTATTTAAAAAGTTTTAAACAGTTTTCAATAGGGAGTTAATTCCGCTCATTCTGTGGTTTTCAAAATATATAGAGCTCAACACAATAATTGTGATAAAAAGGAATCTTGGTGGATAATTGAACGTGACGTTCCAATGGTGAACTTCACAAATACCAAATCGGGTAACAATTCTTTTGAGTTGAGGCGTTCGATGACGGATCGTAAGTGCTGGGTAGATATTCACCCAATTAAGAAAAAAAATCAGCTTTAGACATAATGGCGAATGATGTTCGCCATCGCGATTTTTTCGTGACGTCATCTATCCTATGTTACCCAAATTGTCACCACGATTCCAACGATACCTCATTTATTGAAACCAATCCAGACGTTCGAGCCCCACACTGGAACTAATTCACGTCAATAGGTACCCTCATACGGATATACCAAACACAATATCTTCCTTTCGGCTTCCCGTAGTCGGGTAAAAGTAGATGACGGGCCGCAGTGACTCAGTGGTAGAGTGCTGAACTCTAGTGCGTAGGGTCGCTGGTTTGATTCCAGCTCCCATTAAGTGCGCTTTCTGATAAAAACACACTGTGCGTGGGTTTTCTCGGAGTTCTCTCGTTTTCTCCCACTTTCTTATTCCACCATTTTGTTTATTATCATCACCGTCTTCCTTAGACTTGGTGCATAATCATCGGGAGTTAAACTAAATAAAAATAGCGAAAGGCTGGTTCAATAATAACTAGAACATAATGACGAAAAAGGTGCATTGAATATTGTTATAATAAAAAATAATATGAGTGTGTAAAAAATATATATATATATATACCGTGACCACTCCATTCTATGGTGCGTCACCTTACCATTCGAGTAGCTGAACTTCAGAACCTCGCACTACAAGATGTTTCTGCAGTACCCTTCCTCATTCGTTCGTTTTTGTATTCTTTACATTTTTTATTTGTTTAACTTCGACCTTTATTCTTCGTGATCAGAGCATCAGGAGAGAACTGAAGGTTTAAAGTGTAAGGGCTGTGCAGGCATTAGAATTAAAAATAAGTGCTATCATGAAAGTGTAACTTTAAAACAAAATTTGATGAAAGTAAATACTTTATTATGACTAACTAGCCGATTGCCTGTTCTTCGCATGGGGAGAATACGTTTCATTTTGGACATAAAAGTCAATGGGAGGATGAATGTGGATTTAAACGGCATCCAAAGTGTCACTATTTATCTCAGCAACTCATCCGCGAAAGCTATGGATTCGACAATAATATAGGTCATTTTCGATCATTTTTATATATCTCTCGTCCTCCCCCTCCCTGAAGTTACACCGTCAAGTAAAATAATGAAAACCATCTCAGGCCTCAACCTCATCTATGTTGAAAATTTGGTCGAGATCGGTCGTGTGGTTCAGGAGTTATTAAGTCACAAACGTAGTCACTTTCAATTTTATATATTAGATTTTATGTACGGTTTGGGCAATATAGTATCGGCTTCATCAGACACATTATCTGATCGTGTAATAAAGTATAGGGTAAGAATTGTCTAATAAAAGCAATGATATATAAGTGAAATTATAACACAAATAATAAATGTTGTCTTTGATTAGATTTCCTTAATTGGGGGCGCGGTGGTTCAGTGGTAGAGCGTTCACCTCCGATGCTTGGGAGTCCCTGGTTCGATCTCAGCTCGCGCCGTGTGGACTTTGTGGTGGACAAACACCGTGTTCGTGGGTTTTCTCGGGGTCTTCCCGTTTCCTCCCACTTTCTTCATTCCACCATTTCATTCATTTCTCATAATGACCGACTTCTTTAGTCTAGCCAGCATAATCGTGGGACGTATAACTTAAAGATTTTATTTATTTTTTTGCTTTTTTTTCAGATTTCCTTAATATTTAAATTCTTCATAGTTTCCAAGCAGCTAGAGCGAGCAGTATTCACAGGAAATATAAGTTTGACCATTGTCCAGCTCAGATTTTGTCGTTTTTGCACGCTTGCACGTTAGGATTCTCGCAGCATTATTTCTTAAGTCGTTGAAAATCTGCTATCTCACGTACCTGTATCAAATATGCTTGTCGATTAAAGTTCAAAAAACTTTCTGCGAAATGGTTTGTACTTCTGAACACTTTTCAGCAGAAGTAGCAAAGAACTTCCAAAATCAGGAATTCCGTTCGTAGTATGTTATGCTGCAAATTTTTTGATTGTTACTTTGTTTGATTTAATGTTTTCTTGCCTCACAATTGTATAATCCTGTTTCCTGTACCTTAGGTCATGGCTCTCCCGTTGGAAAATCCTGGGGAAGTCCTGCCTATATCGATGAAGTGTATTTGAAAAATCCAATGGAGCCCCCGGATGTCCTCGGCATGAAGGAACAAGGACCAGCTCCAAGGGTACCAGAAAGAACGAAAAGTAAGTGATAACATGACTAATATTCTACTAATATTCTTGTTAAATGAATGTAGTGCTAAGGAGTCTAGTGTTCTTTTATGTAAGTTCTGTGTTCAGTATTTATTAATTTCGTAGATATAGGCCAAGCAGAAGGTTTGATGTTGCTGTAAGTAAAGAATAAAGAATATAATAATGAACATACAAAAAGCAATGTATCGTTCTTGCTTTAAGATAAATCTCATTAATATGGAATATCGCATTTGTTCCCCACATCGTTTTGGTAGCTATGTTTGTGTCTTTCTTGCCTGTTGTTACTTGCATACTTGCTTTCCTTCCTTCCTTCCATCTATAAAAGCGCTTTGATTTCTGTTTCTTGATATTTTGCCACGGTGGTACAAGCTTTTTACTATCGAAAATGTATCTACTTATCTGTACTTTTCTTAGTTTTTCTTGCTTTCGTTCGTTGGAAATCTTTAAAATTACTATTTTTCTTAGTGAGATTCTTTCAGTGCGGAGTATCTCGCCATTTTCATATTGTAAAATTTTGAACCTGACGTATGTATAGTCCGCAGCAAGGACCTACAACATGAGCATGTAAGTTTATTGTGAAACTATGTTTAACAGCGCAAAGAATCAACATAAGGTCTAAGTGGCACGAATCACGTCAGGAGAAACCTCGGCATCCCACCTGCACACTTACTTTGGAGCAAAATACTTCATCGTTTCACAATAAACTTACATGCTCGTGTTGCAGGTTTTTTGCTGCGGACTGTACCATGTCAAATTGTGCTTATACAAGAGTAGATAGAGCATAGGCAGAGCAAAATTACAGTTTAGAATTGTTTTTTACTACTAGTTTAAAAAAGTTATAAACAGTATTTTACAAAATACTACAATAATGTAAATTCTCTAATATAAGGTAAGAATAAGTGTTCCTTTGACCTGACGGTTTCGGAAAGTATTTCTCAGTAGCGCGAACTACGTAAGGGGGTGTAGGACACTCGCTGCTCCACTGCAAGCAGAAAGGGGTTAAAAATCCCAACAAAGCTCCACTAAAAATAATAATAATAATAATAATAATAATAATAATAATAAGGTCGAAATTGATGATTGTCTATAGAATCCTCTCGTATATATAGGCACCCCAAGTGAAGAGATGGCGCTGCTATTCCCTCGTCGTCATGTTGTTGGGTGTTGTTGTAGTCTACGTCCTCTGCAGCTGTAGTACTCCACAGTAAGGTGCACATGGTGGTTGTTTATAAGTAGGAACAAATGTTGGGTGTTTGTAAACATAAGCACGTGAAACATTACAATATCTTTAGAGCTTTATTAAGACAACAAGCAACTAGTTTAGTCCATTTGGCATACACTCAGTTCAGTTTTCAGTTACCTCCCTTACAGGAGATTTATAAAGGAAGTCCCGGCCTTTGAGCCCTGTGGACTACGTTACTATATTTGTTTTAATTATAATTTGTTTTAAATAAGAATATGTACTAAAATGGTACGTGCCAAGATGGCCGAATTTGCCTGTTTTAAATAAAATTGTTTATCACACTATTAATGTAATAAAGAAGGATAAACGGCGCATGAACATATTGAAAATGAAAAACAGTATATGAAGATTGTAACAAATAATAAAATTGTCCAAAGTAATGAATTGTAAATAGTAAAAATTCAATAAAAAATGGGAGTAAAGCTCCCCAATACTTAGTGTTTACAGCGCCAGCTCTTATCCCGGCGTACATTCTCTTCCTTTTCATAGATAATTTCTATGTATATTTATTTTGGCGCTATCAAAATCATTTTCTGTGGTCACTGAGTAGATAACTACCGTAATTATTTTTTTCATTTTTAATGAATACTTCACACTAATACCGCGCCCTAGTTTATCTGAGTAACTAACATTTTTGATAGATGTGAGCGAAAATTCAATTCATAATGAAGCTCACAAAAATTCAATGCTAACTCAACATCGTAACTCTATTGACCTACTTGCGAATTAGAATTTAATTTATTATGTATGTGGGATCAGAATGGAAATTATTCGAGAGATAGAAGGTTTTGGAGATGTAACAATGAACTAGTACTTTCTGAATAAAAGGTCATGTGTAATTTTTTGCTTTTTCCGTACAGATTTATTTTCCCTTTGAGAGTAGCAAATGTGTGTGTGTGTGTGTGTTGGCCTTCGGTAAAAGTGATATCATACTTAGAGAGATCACTATTACATATCTTCCATCTGGACCACCAAGCATTCCATTTCTCTTCCTGGTGGCTGCTGGATCAAAAGATTCCGAAGTCGATAGATGTTTGGTAGACACTCAGTCAAGAATGACTTGTCTGATAATGCTCTACATTTTGTGAGCAGGTTTCTACCACCGAGCCTTCAGTACACTAAAGAATGTGGAATGCAGACAGGGTGTCGTGGCCAAGACAGAGCAATATACTTATAGTAAATACAGTAGAACTTAATTAGATCGTTCTCCCCAAGTATGAGACAAACATTATATTGGAAGCTGGAATAAGTGTGTTGACCATATAATATGCTTTCGTAAAATGTCCGGATGTCAACAATATTTCAGAAGTAGTAATAGAGAGTTAGTTTTGGCATTTTCTGTCGGATCATAGCAAATATTTGAAACGAGTGTTATTTAATAAGTAAAATCAATAAGAACTGTGTTCCTTTCCAGGACTAGGACAGCAGGGAGCCAAACCGAACAAAACGAAACAGTTTTCTTATTCAAAGTTAATGAACGAAGGGGTGTCGGAAGATATGAAGTATAGGAGGCAACACTTCACTGCTAACAGTAGTAAATCAGCTGCTGAAGTGGGTGTACTAATAGATTTATCAGAAGATACCAGTAATACAACCCCGACACCAAATAGTATTCCAGCGCATTGTGATATGACCAAAGAAGAATCGATCCTAGATAAGCCAATTGATGCCATAGAAGGTGAGTCCTTTGCTTCGTTCAGTGTCAGTGGTACCCCCACGTACGAATCTAGCTCGTTCCAGAAAGGTACCCACTTCATGAATATCTCGTATTCCGAATCGAATTTTTCTATATGGAATAATGGAGTCAATATATAGGTACACTCATGTTCAAAATTATTGTCGCATGTCTATAAATATGTTGTTGTAGGAACATAATTTGATAACGAATTCGCCCAGTATGTCTTATAATGTTAGTATGTGTATAATCGGCAAAGACATGTATACGGCAAATTTCATGTTAAAAGAGCAGTAAATAAGAACAGTAAAACGAAAATAAAACTTTCTTGTCCATTTAGCAACATCTTGTTTTACTGATTCTAATTTTCATATTTATAATTCTTTTCCTATGAAACTTACCACTAATATACATTTCCGGACTCTACATATAGTATCAGTATTAAAAGTACCGTGCAAAATCATTATCAAATTATATTCTTACAAGAAGACAGTTATAGACATGCGACAATCATTTTGGACATGAGTGTACCTTGTAGTATTAAGTATTACAAAGTAAGACTATATTTTGAGTCAGTTAAATATAGTTAAAATGAAATGTAATACAGGGTGTTTCAAAATGAATATCGGGATTTTAAGGCTTTGTTGTATTTATTACAATTGACTTACAATTATTAATAATACATCAAATGAAAGAGAAACTCAAACAGTTTTACACGCACGCATGCGCATTCACTGTTTCCTCCGTCTGTCGTTAGGAAGCGCTAGTAGCAAAGATGGCGACTAGTGAGCAGAAAGCTTTCTGGTGTGTTTTACATTTTGCAAAGACTGAATCTGTAGTTACAGTGCAACGTGCTTTTCATATTAAGTTCAATTGCAGTCTATCAAGTGATAATATCCGTAGATGGTATCATCTGTTTGAAAACACCGGTTGTTTGTGCAAAGGAAAGAGTACGGGATGACCAAAAGTGACTGAAAAACATGTTAAATGAGTGAGAGAGTCTTTCACGCGCAGCCCCAAGAAATCAATTCGTAAGGCTAGTCGTGAATTAGCAATTCCAGTGACGTCTGTGAGGAGAATTTTAAGGAGATTGAGGGATTTAAGAAAGAAGATTGAAAGAGTTGTTGCAACAATTACTCCAAACACACTGATCAAGATTTGGAAAGAAATCGCCTATCGACTCGATGTGAGCCGTGTGACGAATGGTGCTTACATTAAACACTTGTAGCAAAAGCTATTTGAGTTGCTCTTTCATTTCATATATTATTTATAATTGTACGTTAAATGTAATAAATACTACAAAGCCTTTTTTGAAACACACTGTATGTGTCGATTTTATACATGTTTTCATTTGTAAGGAGTTTAGTGTGCCAAAATTCCTTTTTGTATTTATCGTGTCTGTCCATGTGTTCCTTCATATGGTAATCTCGAGAACTACGTGATGGATCAACATCAATTTTAGTCGTGAAATAGAGGGTCAAAAGGTAGGAAACGAATTTATTGTTAGAGGTGACCCATCCATTTGATCCGAAGATATGGTCCCCCTTCATGTATTCCCATAGGGATTTAATAATATAATAGAGGAATTGCCCCTTGCTAGTGTGCAATATGGTCTTGTCAACTTTAGTAATCCCCCCAAATAAATAAATAAATAAATAAAAATAAACAAAAAATTAAGAGTTTGGGAATTGGGAACTAACAAGCCCGTCCCAGGGTTTTGTAAACCAAAATCTTTAGAGCAAAAGGTGCTGACATCGTGACCTAGTCGTCGAAAATTGTTGACGACCAGACGGAGTCAGGGAAACTTTTATTTGACCTGTTAAAAAAAATCGAACTTATATTTCCACGTTGTGTACACTGTGACAAACCAAATTCTTTCACGGGATGTACTCTGTGATACTTCTGGTTTGTTTTTTCCAGTCACTAATAGTAATGCCAAGAGTTGTTTCTGAAAAAATAATGCATTCTTATTGATTGTTTTATTGGGTAAAAAAGGGAAAATATTGTTTAAGGTATTCACTCTACCATTTTACTCATCTCTCATCATCACCGTCCCCTTTAGCCTAACCGGCATAACCGTGGAACGTAAAACTTAAAGATTTCATTTCATTATATTTAATGAAAATCACACGATTGAAAGGGAACCCGAGTCTCTGGCTTACGAGATGTGACCAAAAAATACGGTGAATAATTTTATTAGAAACAAATTAATAACCTTACATGGAATTTGATTTAATCTGTTTCAAAGTACTGTCCTTGGCTAGCAATGCATTAATCTCAACGTTGAATCCATGACTGGAAGCATTTCTGGAAGGATTCTTTTAGAAGGGCATTTAATTGCTCTGTTGTGGCCCTCTCAATGTTAGTAGTGGTGTCAAAACGTTTTCCTTTAAGCACTGTTTTAATTTTTGGGAAGAGCCAGAAGTCGCAGGGTGCTATATCTGAAAAGCATAGTGAATGTGGACAGACAGGAATATTTTTTTCGGCCAGAAACTCGCGGATCAAAAACAAGGTGTGGGACAGCGCGTTTTCGTGGTGAAGAAGGAAGCCATTTGCCCATTTAATCGGTGGTTAAAACAGTTTTCACGGACCCATACGAGATGTTTAGGTCTTCGGAAAACTCTCGAATAGTCATTCACCTGTTTGAACAAATCATTTGTGCCACTTTTTGCAGATTTTCATCTGTTTTTGACGTCGTAGGACGTTTTGATCGTTGCTCGTTTTCAACCGACTCCTAGCCTCTTTTGAATCGCTCATACCACTTGTAACCAGTATTCAATGCCACTGCTTCATCGCCATACACTGACTTTGACATTTCGTGAGCCTCTTTGGCACCTTTTTTGCAGCTTAAAACAACTCAATGTGGGCGCGCGACAGACATTCTTAACACGTCCTCACTCTTCTGCCTCTGGAAGCCAACTAACATGTCACAACTTGTTCAAACTCGACACTGACTGTTCCAAAGGCTTAGGCTACCGGGCTTACTAGTTGAAATGGATACAACATCGATAGATGGCACTGTGCAACTACATTCACCTTACTTTTTGATCATACCTTGTATATGCCGATGTGTTAGCCACTACGCTGCCCAAAGTGTCTGGCTGATCGGTGAACATACTGGGTAGCGTAGTACTTTACACACCGATCTGATAAGTCGGAAACCAGGGTTCTATTCCGAGTCCAATGTATATCTTTTCACTCTTTAAATATAATTGAATTTGTACCCATAGAAGAATTAGTGTAAGAAAAAAAAATCTTTATTTCCTCTGTTTATTACATAACATATTCACTATATTTGACTTACGCTCAGTTGTTATTTTTCCATTAACCGAACATGGCATCAATATAAGTTTAATAATAGTAGTAATACTAATGTGTCTTGTTCCATATACTTCCACCACTATAATGATGACTATAAATACAGAAAACGCTTCTTACTCTGGCACGTTCGGGACCATAGCCGTGCCGCATTATCAAACGTCAATATAATTTCGAAGGAATCCAAAGATAAATCACTCAAAAAAAAAAGCAAACAATTGAACATATATTATATGATTTTATGCACATTCCGAACGTGTGCAGACAATATAAATATCCTACAAAGTGTTTCGTCACTCTAGCAGTTGGAGGGAGGAGGTTGAAATATTCTTGTTTATAATTGAATAGAGTAAACAATTAGATTCAAACATTGAATGTTCGTTTATTTGACTGTTTTTATGGACGTGGATGGGAGGAGAGGTAGAGGGAGATCAAGGAGGAAAAGAATAGTTATAGATATACATGAAAAAGAAAACCTAAGGTGCTTAATATATGGACACAGGGATTGTCCAAGCACAGCAGGGGTCTCTGGTACAACCACGTGGCTTGAGTGGAGAGCACCGACATCGAGTGAGAGATCGATAGCTGTTCTGGGAAGGGGACTGGGTGGATTAGTAGTTAACGCATCGGCACGTGATGCCGGAGGTCCCGGTTCGAGTCCCGGTCCAGTTAGTAACTTTTTCATTTTTTGTATGTTATGAATGGATATGGTTCAGAATGACTTCAGATAAAAGGGTCTAACAGAGGAAGAATTCCGGGACAGGACTTCATGGAGTAGACTCATCAGAAACGTCGACTTCAATGAAGTGGAGAAAAGACGGAGAAAGAAAAAGAGTCTTGTATTAATTAAAAGACAGTACAAAAGAAATATGGTAATGCAGTACAATGATTTTTAAAATCAGTTGTAGTAAGCTGCTCTATACACGAGAAAATTACTGCTTACAAAAACTTCTGATGTCACGTTGCTTCCGTGATTCGGATTACTTAGAGGAGTCACCAAAATCAAAAATTAAAAAAAAAAAAAACAGAACTCTGTACTTTTCAGTACAAAAGAACAACCTTCCCACACACAAACCTTTGTACCTCGTACAGACCTGTGTGAAAACGTACTTTTTAGTAAGAACCACACAAGACTGCACATTTCTGGAAAACTCAAAACAAAGAGCATTCTTAAACGAAATGGAGATGACGGAAGAACAAGCAGACATAGTGTTGGTGGAAGAACTCACCATGGACCTGCCCTGAATGGAACGATACCTTAGAGGGCATCCAAGGACTAGAGGAAGAGAACCAAGGGCAAACAAAGAAAGAAGAAAGGAGCAATGTTCCAGGGACCAGTGGGTAACCAGATTTCTCACAAGCCGTGGGAAACCAACCCGGACTCTCTTGGCCCAACTACAGGTTGAGTGGGAAAAGGAAAGAGAGCTTTAAAACACTGCGCAAGCTAGTCTACAAACGACATCTTGCACAGCACTACGGAGGGAGAAAACCAGGACCAAACAAGAAAAGAAAAAAGGAGCAATACTCCAGGGACCAGCGGGCAACCAGACCCCCCACAAGCCATGGAGAACTAACCCTGACGCTCTCGGCCCAACTACAGATTGAGCGTGGAAAGGGAAGAGAGCTTTAAAACGCTACGCAAGCTTGTCTACAAACGACATCTTGCACAGCACAGCACTATGAGTCCGAACACAAAAAGGGGACAGCAGCGCAAATCTGTCTTCAACATTGAGGGGGGACGGGTAAGACTGTTCCCATAATCTTTTTTGTTTGTTTTTAAGCGACTTTGAGGCCTATTCTGAGGGGATATCAGTATCATCTCACTTTTGTTTGTGGCAATCGAACACAAATCATCACATTTCTCCTCCCAAAAAATTTCAAATCGGATTATTGGGAGGGACAGTCTCCTCCAGTTCGAAGATTGGAGTGGACATGTTCCCCTCATCCGGGATTTGCGCCAGTGGAAGGGGTATAACTGGGCAAATCCCTGATAAGGCTTCAAAAGCCTGATATGAACTTGGTTGAATATGCTAAAGTACCAACCAATTTCGAAGAATACATACAAAACGTACAGCAAAGAACTAAAAAGTAGCTCTGGACTTCCTAAAAATGAAAAGCCAACCACAAAAAAGGAACAACAAAAGAGAATCAGAAACACACAAGGAGGAAGACAAAACACATTACAGAGGAAACCAAGAAGAGAATCGATAGAAGACCTCATGGAGTTCCTGAAAAACTTCCAAAAATAGAAAAAAATGAAACCCACCCCCAAAAAACAAAGGTCCTTTTCAGGACCACCAAAACTTCAGAAGAGAGTTAAATTGTGAATTGACCCAACAATACTGAGAAAAAAACACACACAAACCCAACAACTATAAGGGCTAAAAGAAAAGTAGATCCAGAAACAAAAATAAGAAAGGAAAAAAATCACTCATACACAACCTCACAAACCAAACCCTAACCCCCGAGCAACTGTAGGTACTGGAAAAAGGACTATCCTTCTGTCCAACATATAAAACAAATCCGATGGTCCTGAAAAAGGACCTGAAACAATTCACGCAGAAACTAAACAAACTATACCGAACATCACTTAAAAAAGAAATAACCCAAACAAAAACTAGAACATCAACACCTCTGCCAATAATGGGAGAGAACAAAGAAAACCAGACATGACCATGCACTGTATAAAAGAACACAGGTCACCTATGAGAAAAAATCCTCAATATCTTACAACTTACTTCCTGACTTAAGCCGTCCTCTTCTACCTTCCGGTGTAGAGGGTGTTTCCAGAGAGCTTTCCAATCGTCTCTTGTTTCGTGCTCTTGTCTGCACCGTCATCCATGGAACCTTCTTGTTCCTTGCGATTTCTCGAATATCTTCCAGCCATGTTTTCCTCGGTCTTCCTTTTGGTTTCTTTCCTATAACTTTCGCCTCGTATACTTGTTTCACTATTCTCTTTTCATCCATTCTCGTTAAATGACCAAACCATCTCAACTTTATCTTCTGTATTTCATCTTCCAATGGAGTGTACTTTAAGCATTTCTCTTATTTTGACATTCCTTATCTTCTCTCTTCTGATTTTACCCTCTATTTTTCGCAGAAACCTCATTTCCGTTGCTTGTAGTTTCCTTTGTTGGTTTGTACTCAAGATCCAAGACTCACAAGAGTATGTTAATATTGGCTTACATATCGTTTTGAATACTGTTGTTTTTTTGTTCTTTTTGTTACTTCCTTTCTGTTCAGGAGCTGTGTCTTGAACCCATTAAAACATCTTCCTGCAGCTGCTACTCTGTTAAAAAATTTCTTTATCTAGTTTTCTTTCTTTATTTATCCAGGTTCCTAAATATTTGAAGTTATCCACTTGTTCTATTGTTTCATTTCTGATTTTGATGTGGTGCTTTTTGTCTTTAGAAAGTATCATCGATTTTGTTTTGCCTATGTTTACTTTTAGATTTCTCTTTTTCAAAACATCGTGTGCGTGGGTTTTCTCGGGGTTCTCCCGTTTCCTCCCACTTTCTTCATTCCACTATTTCATTCATCACTCATCATCATCGTCTCCTTTAGCCTAACCGGCATAACCGTGGGACGTAAAACTTGAAGATTTCATTTCATTTTTTTCTCTTTTTCAACTGCTCTTTCCACAGCTTTAAGTTATAATTCAAATTTTCTTCTGACTTGGCTATTAGAACTGCATCGTCTGCAAATTCTAATTCTGCAGCGATTTTTATTGGTTCATTTTCCAAAAAACTATTTCGTACCATTTGTTCTTGTTCTTCTTGCGGCATTCTTTCATAACGTCATCTAGCACAAGGTTGAACAAAATAGGGCTGAGTACACAGCCTTGTCTTACTCCTGACATAGTGTAAAATTCTTTTGATGTTTCATTACATGTCCTTACGTAGTTCCTTGTTTGTCTATAATAATTCTGAATTACGTTTGCTAACTTACTATTTACATTCCTGTTTTTAAGGTTTTTCCATATTTCTTCTCTTCTGACAGTATCAAATGCTTTCGTTATTTCTATAAAGCAAAGATGGATTTCTTTATTTTGATTTATTCCTTTTTCTATGATTTGTCTCAGCGTAAATATTTGATCTTGTGTGCTTCTGTTTGGTCTAAATCCACCTTGAGAATCTTTCAATTGCAGTTCGATTTCCTTCCTTAGTTTTTCATCAAGAATCCTTGCAAACATTTTAGCTACTGTACTCAGGAGCGAAATCCCTCTATAGTTATTGCAGTCTTTGTTATCTCCTTTCTTATAAATAGGTACTATCACTGCAATTTCCCAATCACTGGGTACTTGTTCCTTCTTCCAAATCAAGTTAAATAACTTTACCAGCATTTTTCTTCCAAACGTACCTTATCATTTCTGGAACAATTCCATCATGTCCTGATGGTCTTCCGGATTTCATTTTCTTTATTATCCTCTCTAATTCTTCTTGTTGGATGTTACTTTCCGTTTCTTCTGTTTTGTGTCTGTCGTCTTCCTGTGTCTGTTTTTCGCTTCCACTATGTTCATATTTCCTTAACTTTTGCCTTATGTTTTCGACTCATCTATTTCTCTCTTGTATTGGGTCCTCCTCCTCTTTCAGTGTTTCTTCCAAGTAGTCTCCCCATCTTTTTATTATCTCCTCTTCCTTAACCAATATTTTCCCCTCTTTATCATATATTCTTTTAATTATTGGTTCTTTTTGTTCTTTTCTCATAGATTTTAGTGTGCCATAGAATAACTTTACGTTTCCTTGATAATTCTCCTGCATCCTTTTCCCGAAGTCTTCCGAAGCTTCCTTTTTACTTTTTATTACTAGATCCTTAACCTTTTTTCTCTGTTCTTTGTATCTTTCGTAGTCGTTCTCCGTTTTCGTTAATAGATAGTTTTTCCATCTCTTCTTCTTCATTTGAATTTCTTCATTCCACCATGCTGTTCTTTTAATTTGCGATCCCGCAAGTTTGGATTTCCCGCATACCTACTCTGCCTTCTTTATGATTGTTGTTTTAAATTGTTCCCAAAGTTCTTCTACGTCCTCTGTTTCTTCTTCTTGTAGTAACCTTTCGAACACTTCTTCTGCTTGTTGTATGTATGCTCTTCTAGGACCTCCTTCTGACAATTTCTTCATCTTTATTTTTTCTGTAACTTTCCTTTTTCTAGTGGCTGGTTTTCTTGTTTCTTCTCTAGTCACTATTAATTCCATTGCTGAAAGATAATGATCCCTCCCTACTTCTGGTCCTCTCATAACTCTTACATGCTTGATTTCTTTCCAGTTTTTTCTAGGTACCAATATGTAATCTATTATAGACTTATATTTTTGTGTTTGTTATTACGAGGTTGTTTTCAACGCAAAACTCAAGGATTCTTGTTCCGTTGTCTTGTGGTGGACAAACACCGTGCTCGTGGGTTTTCTCGGGGTTCTCCCGTTTCCTCCCACTTTCTTCATTCCACCATTTCACTCATTTCTCATTATCACCGTCTCCCTTAGCCTAACCGGCATAACCGTTCCGTTGTCGTTTTGTATTGTTTCGCCATATTGCCCTAGTAGCCCATTATAGTTCTTATAGTTTCCCCCAACTCTTCCATTTAAATCTCCAATTACTATTGTTGATATGTTGCTGTTGTCTATTGTTTGTTGTAATGTGTCCCAAATATATTTCTTTCTGTTCCACTGGGACATCTTCACTTGGTCCGTACCCTATAATTTTTTTTTTTTGTCGTCTATCTTCTTTCTCATCTAAAATGATTGTAAGTGCCAGTATATTTTCGTTCACAAATTCCCAATCTTGTATTCTGTTTATAATGTCCTGTTGTACTATACAACCTACTCTTCTTGCTCTTTCGAATTTTGATATTCCTGAGTAAAATAAAGTGTACCCATTCCCTATGTTTTCTATACCTTTCTTTTTGGTTTCGGCTATTCCTATAATTTTCATGTTTAGCTCCTTTGCTTCTGCTGTTAATTCTGTTCTTTTCCTGTTAGTCCTCGGACATTCCAGGTTCCAATTCTCATATATCCTAATCCTCGCCTTGTTATCAGATCATCCCAACCGGCTCTCTGTTTCCCTGTTCTTTTGATGGTTAACGATTTCGGACATACGAGTTATTAGCCCGTAGTATCCTATCGTGATGAAGGGGTTGCCTTTTTTAGGTGCTCACGCTCACCTTTGTCTGGCTGTTGGTCTGCAGACTTCTTGTTTTACAGGGAATTAATGCCTAACCCTCCTCCTTTCTCATCCGGGCTTGGGACCGGCAATGTCGGAGTTAATGTAACTGAGAAGCAAATCAAACCTATCCTGACGTCATAGACACGCACTTTAACAGCTGAAATCCAAAAAGGATATAAAACCCATTGACAAATCAGGAGGCCAGGTGAAAATGAACACTACTCCAACTGAATTACAGAACCACATTCAGAGAAATAAAACAATCAAAAGAAACAATATAAAAATTGTAGAGAAGAAAATAACCTTGTTCGAAAAGCTACTAATACAAACAGGAGCACTGAAACACTTCCATAAAGGAAGACAGAGGGGTAAACCTGCCTATCTTCTACCTAGTACCAAAAATACATTAACAAGACCTAAGACGGACCTTTCTCTGGGAAGACCAATAGTATCAGCCTGCAACAGTCCCACAAAAAAAACTAGACAAATATCTGACACATTTTCTTATGAAATTCCTACCCACACTGTTGGAATGGCTACAAGACACCACAGACTTTCTTCAAAGAATCAGACAGATCAGAAAAATATATCCCACAAATCTCATACACCAAAGATATAAAAAATCTATACCCAAGCATAGCAAAGCGAAAGAAGCATAGAACTCGAATCAAACTATTACACCTCGAGATATGACTGGCTAAAAAATAAAAGAATACGAGGGAGAAACTCTGGTACCTCCATCCCAATTACTAATAAAGAGAGGGCTGGAAATTCTGATGTATAATAACTACATTAGATTTGATGACAAATTATTTCTCCAACGCTAAAGTACAGCCACAGGGGCATCGGTGTCGGTGGCCTATGCGAACATCTACGTTTACATGGAGGTAGCCCAGACGGAAACGGGCCCCAAGAAACCAGTATATGGATACAGATTTGTGGACCACATCATGGTAATATTCCCAGGCACCAAACAACAGCTTGAAACATATATTGAAAACTTCCAAAAACACAGGTGGATTGGAATTCACCATGGAAACAGACCAAACTCGAATAACCTTCCTGGATGTAACAATATTGCGGTCGCCTAGAGACAGACATTTACTACAAACCCATAAACAAACAAGAATTCTTGAGAGCGAACTCAGCACACCCCACAGCACTAAAAAAATCACTAATAACATTCCAAGGATTGCGTCTAACAAGAAATACTGAAAACAAACCGAGATTAAGAAAGACTAAAACTCCTAGGTACAACATTCATAGCAAGAGGCTACAAGAAGGCACTTGTCAAAATTAAAATAGAAAAAAAAAAGGACAATAATATTTCCATTCCTCTCCCACCCAAATTATGAGAACAAACTGAAGACCACCAATGAATAGAGACACGATTTTGTGGTAGCTAAGAATTCGTGATTTCGTTATAAAATATGCGTAAAGCGGAATAAAGTCGGTGAATAAAAATTCAATGTAAGAACATTATTTTTTTGGCAATTACAATTAGTTACCTTTTATTTCTACTTAATTTGCATTCATCAATCATCATGACGTGAGCTCATGCATGACCATATTAAACAATATTTGAGTTTTTTTAAAAAATAACACTAAGCATCTTCATTGAACAAAAGTACCATTTAAAGAGAAAAATAAACACACAAAGAGAGAGAACATTAATAGAAAAAAAAAAAAACTTTCGTGTTCACAGTTTACTTATGCAAATAACACTTAAGCATTGTTTCAATGTTTTCTGGTGTTAAATTTGTTCTTTTGTCGGTACGTGTGTCATTGTAAGAAGAGAGAGCCCTCTCCACATCGACATTCGAAACTGATACGCATTAGTTGCAGACACTTTTTCAGCGATTTCTGAATGCTCATCTAACATACCCGGCAACACTCCTTCTACACTATTCATCACGTTGCTAGCATTTGCCAAATAATGATAATGAATAAATCGTAAAAGCGTCGACAAATTGTCGCTTTTGCGTAAATTTCGTGGAATATCGAGACTTGTTGTAAATTTCGTTAATTCGACAGAATTTCGCGTTTAATCGCGAGCGTTATATGGCCTAACAAATAGTGAAAAAAATATGTTTTAGGTATACAACATTTTCATACTAAACTGATACTTTTCGCGTGTTGCCAAAAAAAATCGTGTCTCTACCAATGAGTTCTGGAAAAGAAGGAATACAGAATATAAAACAGAGGAATGGTGACAAAAAGAAGCCGCAGGGATCTCCAATGATAGCAAACAGGATACCCAAAAATCTTAAACAAGATCTCACCAAAGCCACATACGATAGACCATTAAAAAAGGGAATACTGAAAGACGAGTAACCACACAAAGAACAGGAGAAACAAAGTACCGGGAAACCGGAAACAGGAGACGAATGAAAAGAAAAAGAATAAAGAAAAGAGAAACAGAAAAAGGAAAAGGCAAAATAAGAAAAGGGAATAAAAAATACCAAACGTTGGGAGGGGTTCGATTCCCGGCGGGAGCTCATGTGGTTCGGATTTCACGTTAATCAGTAAGTCCATGCCTCATATAGCCTCGCTGCTGAACGGGACGTTAAACTCAAAATACCAAACGAGGACAGAGAGGATCCTATGCAACATAAAAAGCGAAAACACAGAATGAATAAAAAAAGAAAAACGATAACTCTCAGAACCCACCCAAACAGAACCACTTTAAACCAAAAAAGAAACCCAAAACAAACTACCCAAAAGAAAGGGTTTACATACAAAACGTAAAACCTTGAATCAGAAGAATGAGGAAACAAGAAATAAAAGCAATAAAAACGACAATGATAACCGAAACACCAAAGGCGAAACATGACAAAAGAAAACATAAATAACAACAACAACGAAACAACAGAAAACAAAAAGAAAAACCACATCCATAGAGAAACAACGACACTCGTGGCCCATATCAACATAAACCAAAAGAGTGAACATATAACATTAATAATAATAATAAGAAGAAAAGCGAAGGGAAAAAAGAGGAAAAAACTTTACGTAAGGGAAAACAAAATACCTTTCCATGTATAGAATGATATTGCACACGAACGCAGGAAATAATGGAGAAACGAGATCCAATGAACAAAGGAAAAGGACTCTGGTGGACACAGAGAAACCGGACTCTATGCTTTACCTATACACTTGTATATGCAGAATTCCTACAAAATAACAATAAATAAATTAATTAATAAGTGTTATTTGTTACTATTATTAATAACTATTATTAGGTGTTTTGTTATACATCAGAAATCTGGATGCTAATTTTAAGATGTGTTGACTGTCCGTTACTTAGATTTTTTGCATTGTATGAAAGGTGTTGTAAGCAACAAGTACTTTAATAGTATTTTGTAAGTATTTCATCGCCTATATATTAATGTATACGAGGTGTGACACAAAAATAAACGAGACTGGTCCAATAAATCATTGTACTTTCAGAATCAGTTCTCCGTGACATTATCACCTTCAAAGTAGTCCCCTTCAGCATTCACACACTTCTGCATTCGGTGCTGTCATTGCTGGTAACGGTTCTGGAACGAGGTTTTTGGAAGGCCCTTCACAAAATTCTCTGTTTTTCCCTGGACCTCTTCAGCGGAGGTAAAATGGGTTCTCTTTAAGCAAGATTTCACTGTGGGAAATTAAAAAAAAAAAAAAAAAAAAAAGTCACATGGAGCCAAATCAGGTGAATAAGGAGGATGCTTAATCACAGTAATGTTTTTGCTGGTCAGAAACTTCTTAACAAGATAGGGCTGTGTGAGCGGGTGCAATATCCTGGTGCAACAGCCATTCATCGCTCCACAACTGTGGCCTTTTTTCTCCTAATTTTTTCATGAAGCTTTTTTAGTACTTCAGTGTAGTAGTGTTAATTAACAGTCTGACCACTGAGAATCCATTCAAACGTTACAATTTCATTGATGTCGAAGAAGACATGTTCATCATCTTCCACACTGTCCCTTTCCCCCTGAAAACCACTTATGCCATTCAAACACACCTGCACGAGCCAAAGTTTCATCTCCGTGAGCCACCGTTAACATGTGAAATGTTTGCGTGGCTGGTTTCTTAAGTTTCACAAGAAACTTGATGTTGATTCGCTATTCGGTTTTTACATTAGACACTTTTTCGGCAAAATGCAGTTGCATATGATCACTCAATGACGCAGTACTTCCAACTAGCGTGGTCGGTTAAGTCGAAACTGGCCTCATGGGTAGAGGAGGTGTATGGGCCGACGTCACCAAAACGGTTGTTGCCAACTCCACTTTTTCAAGCTAAACACTACTTAGTTTTTTTTTTGTGTGTGTGTGTGTGTGTGTGTGTTACACCTCATACATTTTAAGCCAGTAATTTGTTTTATTATTATTATTATAGAAAAGAACACATATTATTACGTGTGTGGTGCGTCTTGAAATCATATTTTGCTTCTATACTTGACACACCTTTGCCCGTTTTTCGTAAGTAAAAAGAGATAATGAAATGTAACTTACCACAATAATAGATAATGTTATTCTACACGCGAAAAATACGAATCCAAGAATTTTCAGTGTTTCCATCCATAGAAATTACAATGTGGCCAGAATATGAATTACCCAAAAATCTAGGTTAAGGCAGCGACTAGAAAAATGAACTCAACGGTAATTGATGACTTATCATGTTGTCTTGGTTCTTTGTTAACTACTTTTTAAATAATATTTGTATTTATTTTGTAGTAATCAGTACAAAATAAAATACAAATATTATTTAAAAAGTAGTTAACAAGGAATAATCTATAGCAGTGTTTCTCAAAATGTGGGTCGCGACCCATTGGAAATGAAAATTGGAAGTGTTTGTTAATGAGGTGAAGAGTAAGTGGTTGCTCAGGGCCTTGCCCTGTTCTACAATCAATAGAGATGCTGGGTTTGGATGGAAAGAGAATGGGTGAGTCAAAATCTGTTAAGGAGTAGGACATTGCGTTGGGAATAGTGTTAGCTCTGTATTACCATTATGTGGAAAAAATTAGAAATATGATTTTCAAAATTTAATTGGTTTGAAATACACCACCATTGCGTAGAACGACAATGTGTATTTGAATAAAAGTAGGTGGGCCACAAAGTACTTTCTAATATTTAGTGTGGGTCGTGGTAACAACAAGTTTGAGAACCACTGGTCTATAGTATAATATGTATGTAATATATATAGATATATGTATAATCTGTAGTGTAATTTGTAATAATCTTGTCTTCCAGGTTTCGTTGATGCCTCTGGAGATCATATTTATGAGAATTTCCCTGGTGGAGAGCCTCCTCGTTCAGAATCCCCGGATCCATTTGATACGTCCAGAGTGTACGGGAGTCGATATTACTCCCATGTGGCTCTTGAAGAGGTGTCCGCGGTCCAACGGGAAACCAGCACTTATATGAACACTGAAAATATTTCCAGTGCAAGTTCGTGGCCTTCGCTACATACTGATCAGTTAAATGCTGCTCCAACGCCTGTGGACGCTCCCTTCAGCCGACTTAGTTGTGCTCTAGACAACTTAAAATTAGAATCGAACAGTATTAATTCTCCAGTTCTCTCCAATACTCAACAATTACCTTCCAGTCCTTCAAAGCAAGACAGTGTTTTTTTAGATCCAAAGTTTATAGCTGAATTAGAAAAGAAACTAGGACAAAAGGAGGCATTTGCTAACACTGATTCAGCAACGGAAGCGACGCCGTCTTCTGTAAATATTCCCCTGTTGAAACCACCGCCGCAGAAAGTGACCCATAAAAGCTTTCCTCAATCAAGTTCTTCCAGATATGGTGTTCAGTCGAGTGAGGTAGTGTCACCGCTGACTTCGAGAACCAAAAGCTTAAGTTTGTCGCAGAAGAACGAATTAAGGAAAACAGTGAATTTACAATGCAACTCTAGTCAAAACAACACTATGTCCCAAAACTCACAGTCTTCCTACAAAGACACGTCAAGCGTGGAAAGTGTGTATAGTAACGCTTTACAAAACTTCAGTAGTTCGGAACCGAGTAGAGAAAAGGATGTTAATTGTTCCGGTTACGGTGATACGAAAGCTTTAAATAAACAAGGAATCAGGACAGCCAAAGTGAAACCTCTATTTTCAGAGAATTTCGACGGCAGTGATTTTCGAAAGACAAGAAATTTTTCTACGTCGTCGCAGCATAGTCAGGAGAATAACGTAATTCAGTGGTCTTCATTGCATATGCCAGTTGCAGCTACATCACCTAGACATATGTCCAGCTTGAAACCAGAAACTGAGAAACTAGTATGGATATTATTATTTTAATTATAGTTTGTTAGTAATAGTATTATTATTTATTTATTTATTTTTCAAAAACGCAAACTTCATTGTATCAATTTAATATTTTGCAATTTAGTTTTCTGTTTTAAATGTTAATAGAGATTTGTTTATTTATTTATTTTTTTTTCTAAAAAGTTCTAATATTGTACGTACAATTTCCAGGAGAGAAATTAGTGTAGTGAAGGTCACGCACTGAATGTTATGTAATTTAGTGTTTTCAGTATTGACCCTTTATCAGTAGAAATTCGAAACCGTGGATATATTCGACAAATTTCCTTTGTGTTTTTCAGCTCATCTATTTTCAGACAGTCAAGAAGATAGATATTCACTTTTTATGTGCCTACCTGTCTTTTTTTTTTTTCGGTTCATTATTTTGTTCTTAAAATATTCGTGGTCGCCATAGTTGAGCAGTTGAGCGCTTACCTGTGGTGGGCGAGATCCCAGTTCGTGCCAAGTGAGCTTGTTGTACGATTTATCTGGATTTTCCCGCTTCCTCCTACTTCCTTTATTCCACCATTTCCTGCATTATTATCACTATCCCTTAAGGTTGGTTTAAAGGGACAAGTTTTGCCGATAGATGGCACTACAGTCTTCGTATCTCTCCCATGTATTTTTTTACCTTTCAGGAAAATTCACTATTTCTCTTACAAATTTTAACCTACAGACTTCAAATTTTTAGAAAAGGAACTTCATGATCTATCGAAGGCAATAATACGTGCCGATTTTTGATTTAGAATTTTGTTCATTGTTGAAATGGCTTGATTGTTGAAATAGATATCCAAATCTTTAACAATGGAACTGTTTCAACAACGAAGACAATTCTATATAAAAAATCGACACGGATTGTTCCCTTTAATAGGTTATGAAGTTCCATCTTTAAAAAATTGAAGTCTGTAGGTTGAAATTTGTAAGAGAAATTGTAAATTTTCGTGAATGGTAAAAAATACATGGAAGAGATACGAAGACTGTAGTAACATCTATCGGCAAAACTTGTCCCTTTACACTAACCTTAACCTCGTCGCATAACGTGCAACGTTAGACTTTTTAAAAAAATCCATTAATTGTTGGTCAACGAACTAAATTTATCGCATATATTTGCTGTTTTGAATTTCTACAGGCACGGGTAAATAATTAATGAAACACTAGGATGCATATCAAACCGTTATTATAATAAAAGTCCAACATTCAACCTAAAGCATCCGAGTAAAACCCATCGCCAACGATTTAATGTTTTCGTGTATACAAGAATAATCGATCGGCTTGAAATAAATAAATAAATAAATAAAAGTTGCAGTAGTTTTCAAGAAATTTGTGTACCAAACACTCTTTTCTATATTTACTCTGTCTGTGCGTGATGATGATTTTGAGTTTAGTGTCCCTTTCAACAGCGAGGCTGTATGAGACCTGGACCTACAGCTTAACTTGGGATCCGAATCACACGAGCTCCCGCCAGGAATCGATCCCGGATGTCCCACGCCAAAGGCGTGTACGCTAACTGCTTAGTCATGAGGAAGCTCTCTGTATGTCCGTGTGTCCGTCTGTCCAGAAGAGACAGAATCTCAGTAACTACTTGATGGATCATAATTTTGGCCAGAATGTAGCGAGTGAAAAGTTAGAAATCAAGTTCCGTTGCTGGACGTAATCTACTCCGTTGATCCCAAGATATAAACTATCAGAAAGCGGTTCCGCATGTATTCGTACGGGAGTAATTATAGATATTAGCTTTGCTAGATAGACTACACCCAGTACTATAGATATTAACGGGTTAGTATAATGTTCAGGATGTAAAATACTACCTGTCCGTGGAGTACAACGCTAAAATGAAACTAAATGAATTTATGGTCGACAAATTTAAAGACTTAAATATTTTTTATTTTCAAATTTTCATTTACTTTAAAGCATACTTCATTTAATTTGAGGTAAAATCTGATATAAGTTTATGCTTGGTAAAATGTAACTTGTTAAGGAGTTCGCTTTACCGAAAACTACACCAAACTCCTTTTTGTGGTGTACAATACATTGTGACACTGCTACTCGTTCATTAATGAAACGGGAAGGTTATGAGTTTCTAGCAGCTGATATTTTCCAACGCATCAATTGATTAATCTCTATGTATAAAAATGAAAATGACTATGTGATTTCATAACTCTTGAACCACCCAACCGTACCCGATCAAATTTTCAACATAGATGAGATTCGGGCCTAGGATGTTTTTTATCATTTCACTTTGATGGTGTAACTTAGGGGAGGAGGAGATATTTAAAAATGATAGAAAATGATCGGTGTTAGTGTCGAATCCATAGATTTCGGGGTCACAGAGACGAACAGTGACACTTTCGAGGCCATTTAAATCCACATTTAGCCCTTTAGTCCAAAATGAAACGTATTCTCCCCGTGCGAAGAACGGGTATTCTGCTAGCATTTAATATATAGATAGGATGGATCAAAAGTTACAAAGGGTTTACAGTTGTGATTTTTTTATTATTTATTTTTCATTAGTTTCCAGTGATATTTCACAGACTTAAAAGACCAAAGATGACAGATTGTTTACACTTACGTGTGGAATATCTCAGGTACGGGCTCTGTGTAGCAGATGATTCATGACAAAGGTCAACTGCTCGTCGGAGTGTCCGTATTTCTGCACGATTATTGTCCTTGAGCTGCTATATTCTTTGTTTGTTCACATACACTTTGTCCTTAACATAGCTCTAAAGGAAATAATCAAGAGGAGTGAGGTCGGGCGAGCGGCAGACCAATTTATGTCAGTGTTTCTCGAGATGATGCTATGGCCGATAATGGTCCTCAGAAGCCCAATTGAGGTCCTTGCCATATGTACAGTGGGCCCCATCTTGTTGAAACTACATCTCCGGCATGTTCTTTATTACAAGACGCACAATAGTCGTCTTCTTCATGTTTTGATATCGACAAGACCTCAGCGTGAAATTTTCTTTGGGGCTATCTGAAGGACAACGTGTATGTGAACAAACAGAAACAAAACAGCAGCTCAAGGATAGAAATATGGGCACTCCAACCAGAAGTATTGACCCCTGTAATAAATCATGTGCTACTCAGGGCCCATATATGTGAGGCCCATAATGGCGAACACCTACCTGAGATTACATTCCACACATAAATGTAAAAATCTCTCATTCTTAGTCATAAGTCAGTGAAATATCAATGGAAACTAATGATAAATAAATAAATAAATTAAACAAAATTGTTCACAAGTATAATTCCCTCGTGACTTTTGGCGCACCCTGTATATGTTATGGTTTCACATCCAGTGCTCACAGTTACATATATGTCATTCAGGATTAAAATGGTGTGGGATGATTACTGCTTTTGTGTACAGAAGAATGTTCTTTTCACGTTCACTTATTTCGATTCTAGATACTGGTAATGGAAAGACAACGCAGGTTGTTAAGCAAGGAACCCTAAGGAACTGTATAAACTCTCGACCATTATTTCTACAGAAAAGCAGACTTGTGAAAGTAGTTACTCCAGCAACGTATGTTTTTAAAAGAACGCTCTGACCTGACGTTAGCGAGAATTTGTCACAGCTTTTTACGTTTGGGTTTTAACTGTGATGCTGTAGACGAGGGTTGGACTTCTTCTTCTTCTTTATTATTATTATTATTATTATTATTATTATTATTATTATTATTATTATTATTATTATTAACGAAGTACGTACAGCATGTTAAGAAAAGGACTATCCAAAAGTAAAACTTTATATTTCCATTCTGTCTGCAGGTAAAGGAACCAAACTTCAGGGGTGGCTGTAAAAAATATCAAGAGTTTAAGCTCTGATTGCTAAGATACGGTGCTGACCGAACCGTTAATAAGCCGTGGAATTTGAATGCCATCTAAAAACCTGGAATAAGCTGTGGCTTTCGAAATCAGACCTTGAATTTTTTTAAAAAAAAATTCAAATTTGTAGAAAATGGGACACCACACCTTGTACTAACAAACCCTTGACGGGATAAGGTAAAAGAAAAGACCTTAAAAAGAAAATCAAATATTTTAATGTTTTCCCCGTTTTTTCTATGTACAGGTGACATCATAAGATTGAACGAAGACAAGTCTAATTATTCCACTGCACTGTACAGACCGCCGTGCCGCACTTCAGGTCCATGCCGGACGTTTTTTATGGTCATTATACGGTTAATAAAAGTTTTCATAAACTTTCTAACCGTGAAATTTAAAAATTTTGAACGGTGAAAACTGTGGAATAGCCGTGAATTCGATTTTTGAGTGGGAACTCTGCAAGACAATAATCCAGAATGCTCAAGGTCAATCAATAGATGCTGTCATACACTTTGGAGCAACGGCTTTTGATCGTCCAACAATACTACAAATATAACAACAGCCCGAAACAGCTCATCGAGCATTTTGTAAACAGTATATGGGGTAAAACAGGAAACAACACGCCACACAATCAATACCATGATCAGGCTGTCGTTGCATTTGTAGGCCTGTTGGACGATGAAAATCCGTTGCTCTAAAGTGTATAGTACTATCAATTGATTCACTTAAGAATGCCGGATTATTCTCTCGGCTTGCAGAGCTGACATTCTGACACTGTACGACTGACTGTTCGTCAATTTTATTCCGTGTACCTTTAAAGAGAAGGCAAATATAAGGATTTACTTCTGATTAGTCTATTTTTAACACCTTTTTGTAGTTATATAATTAATTTTCTAGTCAATTAAGATCATAATCATAATAAACTCTTATCAGGTTCTAAGATTTTATTGTAAGTTTTAATTTTTATGCCTATTCTTCAGATTTTAAATCGTGTTTGTAGTTCGTGTTTTTAGTAAGTTTTAGGTCATTATGAATATTCCTTCCGCATACTTAGATATTCTCTGGTATTTCCTTCCATAGTTTTATTAGCTTTCTTTAGGTCGTCCCTCCCTCAATATACCTGTAGCAAGATCATGGGGAGGTTGGAAACGTATTATTGTTACGAACATATAAAATAATAACTCTGAAATGATAAGGAAAACTGACAAACTTCATTGTGTATTGCTATTCCATTAAATATTAAAATGTTTGTATTTGTTGTAGGTGATGTCCTTGAAGCCTGACTTCCGCGCAGGGAAGATCGCACAGGTAGCCCATGATGTAGGGGACGCTGCAGAGGAGGAATGTTTGGCTGCTCTTCAGGACACAGGATGGGACACGGTGGCTGCTGCCAGGAGAATTAAATTGGATCGTCTACTCAGGTACTATAAATCTCAGATTTCAGAGTTAAGGTCTCCAGTCAGTGGGTGGTACAAACGCTCAGAAGTAGATCCCCCCATTGCTTTTTTTTTTTTTTTTTCAATAACTTGGGAGTAAATAATGCAATAATCTCGCCCAGTGATTCCCCGTATCTTCATGGCGAGAGTATTGTTTTAACATGCCCTTGGTCGCAGGCATAAGCCCTAAACAATCTCTTGGACACGAACTTGAATATTCGTTCAGATCCCACCTTTTTCTCACAAGGGCATGCTGTATAAAGACGTAAAGCAATCACAAATCGCACAAATTTTACAACTTTGTGTAAATTAAAGAGAAAGCGCACAAAATATCAGTAAAACAGAAAAATGGAATAACCCAGAATTAAGTATATAACTCTATATTTAAGAATAATAAGGTAATTTAATAAAAAAGGAAACGGTATTTGTTCCTGAATATGTAATAACGTGGGATGAATAGGAATTTTCAAGCTTTGTTCTTATAAGAGTGCAAGTGATACATGACGCATTGGACAAACGTATGCATGTTTGAACTTGCTGTTAATGGAGTTAGCTTTTCTTTTCGCCTTCCTGCTAGTTCTAATTATTATTTTGTGTCGGAGCAGAGTAGTATTGTGCAGTGCTTTATTATTAGATATTTGACAAATGAAGATCAACTTATATTAACCCGAGATTTAAAAAGCGCTTTGGGAATGGGTATCGTTTTGAGTTTTGATTATATAATTGGTGCAAGGCGTTGAGACAGAATCAGGAAGTAATTGAAAATTAACTGCATGACAGTCCACCAAGAACCTAAACCATTGAAAACAAGCAGACTGCTGTTGAAGCGTAGGGGCCGCGGTGGCTCAGTGGTAGAGCGTTCACCTCTGGTGCATGGGGTCCCGGGTTCAAACCCTGCTCCTGCCAAGTGAACTTTGTGGTGGACAAACACCGTGTGCGTGGGTTTTCTCGGGGTTTTCCCGTTTCCTCCCACTTTCTTCATTCCACCATTTCATTCATTTCTCATAATCACCGTCTCCTTTAGCCTAACCGGCATAACCGTGGGACGTAAAACTCAAAGATTTCATTTCATTTCATTTTTTTGCTGTTGAAGCACTTAATATAGGAAAATAGCGTGTTCCTGTATTCCAGCTCTCTTGGAGGCGATTTAGTGTAGTGGGGATCAGCCTGTATTACAAGGGTTGATCTTGCATAATGATCTACGCCCTCACACTCCTGCACTAAATTCAATTCCATCCATGATTGAGAGCCCACGTTAATAGTAGATCTTGCCTTTGATAACCGCGGTTTTGACTCAGGATGTAAAAGCATAAAACGAGAAGATGAGAGAATTAAGGGTGCTGAGTATGTGCGCCATCTTTTATTCTTAGCCCGTTGATTTATATGGGGAAATACTTTTCTCTTTATTTTGAATTAAATTGTAGGAATTTTAGCGGTTTTGATTTTACTGATTCCTTTCTCCAAATCTATTTGAATGTCCGTTTGTTTGTGAAAGTTAAATTCTGTTGTGTATAATTGTAATTTATGTAAATGAAACTTACGTAATATTACATTTATAAACCAAACCAAACCACGTGGCATAATGGCCTATTTGTGAGCCTAAGCCTGCTCCAGCGCCATCCGCTAGCGATTGGCTGAACTACATCCAGTCTAGCGGCGAGCACGTGGTCAGCGTCCTTAACAGGAGCATCAGGAGCTTTCTAGACCTAGTGGCTCCCCAGTTTGCCTCAGGACGCTGGGTGGACGCCGAAAATTGGGGAGCACTGGCCAGGAATCGAACCACGCGGACGTGAGTTCAACACTCCAACCACTAGGCTACTTTGTTCCCAATATTACATGTATGTAAATGGTGTTAATGATACTTTGAAAGGCAATTCCTCACATCTAAACAAGAAAAAGAGTTCATGTGGGGATGGGGAGAAAGGTTCATAGTTTCGAAGTTAGGACCGTTCAAAAGAAAGAAAGAAAAGAAAAAAGACATGCGTTCCCATTTGGAACCGTGAAACTGGTTGATCCCTAACATTTGAACCTCCCGTCACGCATTTCACCTTTACTTTCATTTTTTCCCCTCCTTTGAACCCACATTTCAATTTGAGCATATGTGGAGTTTCTGTTGGAAACATGTCTAGGAATTATGCTATGTGGGGAATTCCGTACGCACCCATCGCACATTACTGAAATACGCATTTTTCCTATACACTGATACGAATCACGATTTCTCGTGTTTGAAATAACGTGTGTTACACTGTATTTTTTCATGCTTTTGGACGGCCCTAGCTCTGAAACATGCATATGAATTTTTTTTTTTTTTTTTTGCGTGTGTTATTTTGATATGAATAACCACCTCTCGCAGTTTGTTCATTAACACTCTTCATAATCCGATTGTATTTTAACAACACAAGCAACACTTTAAGTAGATCTTAAGAAAAAAATCCGTAAAATCAAACAATTAAAATCCTTGTTCAGTTTAAAGAGGAAAAGAATTCTCCATAAAAATCAGTGGGTGGGGGGGAATATGATGGGAGCACTCAACACCCTTAACTCATGTTTATTCATAAGTGAAAAGAGATAAAAGGCAACTTACCACAATCATATATAATGTTATTCTACAACAGAAAATATGAAACTGAAGAGTTTTCACTATTGCCATCCATAGAAATTACAGTGTCGCCAGAATACCAATTCCTCCAAAATTTAAGTTAAGGCTGCGACTAGAGGAACGAACTCAACTGCATTTGATTACGTATCATGTTGTTTTGGAATCCTATGAACTGCTTTTTAAATAACATTATTATTTAATTTTAATAATTGTATGTTAAAACTGTTTTGTTTATTACAAACTAAGTGCAACTATTATTTAAAACACCCTGGCCTGCCCGACCCAACTAATTCTTTCTTCTCCACACCCACATTTCGAAGGCTTCCAGTCGATTTTCATCACTTTTACGTAATATCTACGTTTCCGCCCCATACAGTACAACACTCTACACGAAGCATTTTATGAGTCTTTTTCTCAACTCTTTATTCAAGGTCCCACAAAACAGGCTTTTCTTCGTCCTAAAGGCTTCTTTCGCCATTCCTATCCTTGCTTTTATTTCACGTTCGCATTTTAAGTGTTAACTATATTTATTACATATGATTATGTAAATTACCATAATGTTTTAATTGTTGAAGGTGGTCCCTGATCCGTATTTATAGCTATAGCTACGATATATTATGATACATTGATATTAAAATCTTCTTTCTTATTTTGAGTAATAAAATAGTCAAATACAGTAACCACCTTGCCTACGATGAAGATATCCATAGAATGCTATTACTGCTGTAGTGTACAAAATGAAACTACCATCTAAGGAAGGCTTATCTATATAGATATTTTTTAGATATAAATCTTTGGGATGGGGTTTAACATTTGTCCTTAAGAATCAGGAACTTTTCTTTCTTTACGAAACATGAAAAATCACGAATTGGAGACAGGTGCGGCATTGTTTGTGGACAAGTGGGAATGTTATTAGGTAGACTGGATGGGAAGGTAACGTTCTGAAACATGATACATTGACACCAGATGCAGATATCCCACGGCTACCATAAAAAAACAGTCTTCTGGCATTATGGCGTAATATCGCAACACTGACGATACCAGTGTCGACATATGTACCTAAACACCATCTATTCTATGTATAGACTCTTACAGACTGACTTAAAAATTACTGAGGAAAATAATATTCTATCTGGCCCTGACAATAACTTCCTCAGTGATTTACGAATAACATTCCTAGTAGTCCACAAACATTGGCAAACTTGTCTCCAAATCGTGATTTTTCCTGTTTTGCAACCTGCTTCGCATGCTTCTGGCATTCGAAAAAATAAATGACTAACCACCTTCCCATGGTTTGTATGTAATAATGTTTACACAAACAGGCCTCCTTTGAGGGGCAGTTTTGTTTCATTTGCACTTAATGGTTCAAAAGTTGCGATTTGCCAAAAATTCGGATTGCGCGACTTTCCAGACAACCTATAGAGGTAATTAATAAAATTGACTGGAAATAGAGTAATAAAACTATTAGGAATAGATTAAATGAAAATAACTATTTTCAAGATTACAGTTTCCTTTAATTACAAATTATTTTAATGTTGCAAGGTTCTGCATTCAGATGAATAGTATTCGAGATAGGTAGTTAAATACTTGTGTAAAAATATTCTTCTAGACTCAATCAGCCGTATACAGAGTAGTGTTGACGTTTGATTAGCGTCATACTAAAGGCCTGACTACTACAGGAAACATATGTTAGTCGAATTCTTTAGTATGGCATTCATCACGCGTCAGAACGTCTCTGCGTAAGACCCAATATGTTTAAAATACTAATAGGGTACATGAGAGAAACGTTTTTTTTTTCTTTCATTCTTTTTTCCACTGCTATTTGCCACTGTAAAATTAAGTTATTGTAAACATAGTTCATTAGATGCGGACTTTTTTTTTTTTTTTTTTAATTTTATTTTCAGGCTGGGTGTTGCATCTAGAATCAACTGTGAAATGGCGTTGAGAAATAGTAACTGGAATTTAGAAGTAGCTGCGTCGTCGCTTCTAGAAACTGATAAAAGTTGACGTCGTCAGTAAGCTGTAATTTATGTAGTGTATTTCATAATTCTGCCAGTTTGTGTATTATCTTTTTGTTGTAAAGTTCCCTTTAAACACTGGCTGACGTATCATTTACCTGTTGTGTATTAAGCTGTTTGTTTTACGTAACGTGATTAACTTTACTGGAAGTCTTTATTTCAGTTCAAAGACGCGGATTGATTATTAATTATGTGTTGAACACAAACTGTTGTTGTAGGTCAAGAAAGTGGCCTCAATATATTCAACCAATTTGAGAAATAGATACTGCTTATATCGTAGTGAGGCAAAAATTGTGTATCTCATGTTTTGCTAGGAGACGCTAGTGACAGAGTTAGGAGTTCTGGAAATGTGTATGGATAAGAACTATTTGTAATGTTCAGGTGGTTTAAAGTTACTCGTTATATTTATTTGCAATATCATTTTAGTGAAACCTTAAGGTTAATGAGTTTTCTGTACTCTTTTGTACCGAAGTGTGGAACTTACAACTATGTTAAGTGTGGAAAAGAACTCAAAATAACAGGTGTCGTAAGATTGTGCATTTGTAGCGTGAATGCAAAGATGGTAGATAGATCTATATTCCTTGTGGTGTAGCACAAAACGAGTAGTAATTATTACCCGTTTTCAATGACGACGCCAGTTCTATTAATTTACTAGCTGGAACCGCCCGTCGTTGTTGGGTCCCTTCAGAACGTGGATAAACAGAGAAGAAAAAAGTTCTTTAAAAAAATTCTCCACAAACATTTCATTACCTGGATATTTATCCTCTGATGTTACGTAAGCCCGCATAGTACACGTGTATTGCGGGTTGCATATAAACACGGCGTTCCTTTAAACAGCTAGAAGAAACGTGCATAACGTTTAACTCCCCCCTCCCTCTTCCGAGCTAAAAATCGAAGAAACTGCTTCGTATGCGATTAGATGTGGTGAAGATCCATTTGTGCACCAAATCTGGTGGATTCTTTCTATGCGAAAAGCTAATGACACACACACGCATTATTATTATTATTATTATTATTATTATTATTATTATTATTATTATTATTATTATTATTATTATTATTATTATTATTATTATTTTATTATTAAAGATTGAGAAGTCGATGGAATTAGAGGGGTACGTGTAGAGCTAATGTAATGAGCTCGTGTCTCCTCTGAACACTCGGATCGTTTCTATTATCACTGATATGAGAGAGAAAACTTCAATTTGCGGGAACAAAGCTCTGCAATCGGCAATAACAAAAATATCAGTTTGTTTAATGAAATGTGTTAAGAATAATAAATCTTATTTGGAGTTCCAAATTATGTCCAACAAAATGGTATGCAATAACTTTCACTGAGAAGTATGAAATTAAATTTATACCAAAGCGTCCCATTTCTCAACACTTAGTGCAAACATTTCAGCAATAAATTCTCGCCTATTAAAATATACATTGCATGAACAAATACAGGGTGTTGCCGAAAGTCTGGATCGAGCTAAATATTTGAGAAACTGTAAATGCAGTCGATCCGAAGGCAAGGAAAGAATCGAAATTATCCTTTTCGCGATTAGGATGTCACTCATTGGAGATGGTTGCTATTATTGCTGAACTGCGTCCTCCAGCCAAAAGGATAATATCGATTCTTTTCTCTCGAGTTAATATACCGTCCTACCTACAAGAAAAAAATTTTAAAAATAGACAGTCAGTTTCCGTCCATACAATGCTGTACAAATAACAAAATTTACATCTAAAAGCTAACATAACCTATCCTAAATCCATTCACAAGTTAAAAACCCTTTCAGATTTTGGAAAAAAATAACTTTACGGTTAGATTTCTCTTAGAACGAGGATGTTGTTTAATATGTCACACGACCATGTTGCTATTTTAAATAAGTTGGTTCCAAGATGGCGGACGATAACCTTAACCACGTCATAATGTTTCAACCTCCCACCAACATTGATCCCAGTTGCCTTCGGAATGCCTGCATTTACAGTTTCCCAAATATTTAGCCCGGTCCAGACTTTTGGCCACACCCTGTTCATGTTTTTAAAATGAATTTTCTCTGTAAAAGTACTGTACTAGTAGAAATTGCTCTTGAAGCTCGTTGCATAATAACTTATATCATTCTATAAGTAGTACTAATCCTTGAAGTAAGGAAACGACAAATTATTACGAGGAAGGTTCATCAGAAATGTAATTCTTCGAGCAACGTAAATTTTAATGATAATAAAAAAAAATGTACTGATCATGGCGAGAATTTATCGCTGAAACGTTTGTAGTAAGTGTTCAGAATGTAGATGCTTAGGTAAAGGGCTTCTTCTTCTTCTTCTTCTTCTTCTTCTTCTTCTTCTTCTTCTTATTATTATTATTATTATTATTATTATTATTATTATTATTATTATTATATATAGATCCTGTTCTTTGATTAAATAATGTGCAAACATCTAAGTCAATTAAGTAACTTATTAAATATTGCGTATATTGGAAATGTACAATCTTATTTTAGAACTAGCAAATAAAAACTGGCCACTCATTTTCCCTAATAAGGCCTTATTTTTTCTACCACACAGGACATTTTGCTATTTCAAGCTTGAGGTAACTATTTTAATTAGTTAAAAAAAGATCCGCAATATTAGACCTGCCTTCATGTATGGACTAGAGTATTGCTTTTTTAAAGAGATGAATTACCACCTTTTTTCTTTCTCAAGGCTGTACATTGTAACTAACGTTGGAAGAGAAAGCAGTCCTCTATTGGTTGCATGTTAAACAGTGTATTATTTTAGTTGCACAAAAGTGTTCAAAAGATGTGTCCTTTTGATAAAAATAAGCACCTTTTCTTTTTGTTTAATCTCGGTGTTTGTACGTATATATTGATTTAAAATAACATTAAAGTAAATCTACTGGAACTAAACGAAAATCTGTCCTTTCATTATGAAATTTTTGGAACAAGAATTGCTTTTTGAGTAACAATTCTTTCGAATATTTCCGCGTAACCACCTGTAGGGTTCAGTCCTTTTACCCTTTTGTTAATAATTTCGTGATGAGTGGACAGATTTACGTATAAATTACTTTCTTGTGTTAAGATACAATAAATCACAAAGCGTTTTATAAACAACGATATTGTCGTAAGGTTCAGGTGTTACCCAATTTTGTAATGATTGTACTCACATCTTTATGCCCCATGGGCGGCTAGTGAAGACTAAATTTTCACCATAAATTAAACTTAACATAGCCAAGGACTAAATTAATTTTTTTTGTACTTTTTTAAACTTAAAACTTTTAATATTCAGGGTTTTTTTTTAACTCCCCAATTCCTAATGAGAAACATAACAGACTTACTGGTATAAATAGTTTGTGCTAATGCAACTTTTTTCATGCCCCTGATTCCGTAGCAGTGTGGGTCTTATCAAGTGGTAATACTAAAGATTTTTATAATACAAGGAAATTTATTTGTAAAGTTTGTTGATTACGGCTTTTTAGTTCAATGAACATGTCACAAGTTGAAATGGAATATTTGTACAGTCAGCAACAAAAGTTCTTTCTCTTTGATAAATTGGTTTCGTAAATAACTTCTGAATGGAAGGTCAATTTGAGTTCAGTTTTCAGTGAATTAAAAAGAATAGAATTTTCTGTACGTTCCAGCTATACCACCGTTATTCACAAAATAAATATCAAATGGAAAGAAGTTTTGTCGTTCACTCTATACTCATGTTAGAACGTTGTACCATGTTTGAGAAAAATCTTTTTCGAAATAGTTTACAGGTTGTTGATTGGCAGATTTTAACTTTATTTTTTGCTGTTTGTGAAAGGAATGTATTTCACTATTTTGGAAAAGGGAATTTATCATAAAATATCTCTTTCGCTCAGACTTTAAGACATATTTCAGGGTTGCTAAATCTTATTTGTTCGTTAATATGAGATGTTTTGATAATATTTCCATGTCGGGCTATTTTTGTAATATTTACCGAGTATATATGCACCTAAAAAGCATAAGAAATTGTGATGCAATACTGTGTTTTATAATGACGTAATCATTTCTCGTCAATATTGAATTTTATACAAGAAGGAAAATTAATATCCTATAGTTGTATACAGACAGTTAACAAAATAATGGATACAATAGCAAAATGCAACTTACCTTATTAATACGTTGTTGGACCATTTTTAACCTTAAATTTAGCTTGTATTTGTTGCGGACTTGATACTCATGAAACGCTTCCCGAGGAATAGTGGACCATTCTTCATGCAATGCAAAACACGGTTGATAAAATCTGTACCGGATTTGGTACTCTGAAACGCCATACATATTGAATGATTCCAGGAGAGGTATTCAAGTTCATCTTGATGCTCCTTTAACGACGCCTGAACACGTCTGGCTGTGTGTGTTGGCGTACTGTCATGCTGGAAGACGGTGTGGTGTTTTGAAATAACGTTTGTACTACAGGATGCAAGGAAGTAGGTTGTCAGAGCATGTGCGTCTTTAAGCGTCCACCACATCTAAACTCATCTTGTCGGAAAGGAGGAGAAAGGTACCTCATCCCATCATATTACTCTCTTTTAAACATCGGCTGTCCATGTTTTACGTTCCCAGTACCATCTTCGCACTACCGCGTTGGCAGCATTGATCTAAGCATTCAAAGTAACCCGACCCGACTTATGAGGTTATGCAGCGTTCATGGAACTGTGGAAATAGGTGTCACTCCATATGGTGATTGAGCTCTGTCGTCAATGTTTTGCATTAACTTTACAATTATCTGTGAAACTTCATTTCAATGTTCGGTAATTCCTCTGCAAGGGTGCCCGCAGGAGGGTTCTAGGGCGCAGATTGCGCCCGTAAGAATATTGGGCGGAGGGGAGGAACATTTGTTCATTGAAAATAATCAAATTGGAGAACGGTAAACTTAAGGAACGAAAAGTACACTTAGGAAATGTTTTATTTGGATGATTCCGCCCAAGCCCTTGGGGAAGTGGGAGATGTGCACACCTGTTCCTCTCACGGCTAGGTTTCCGTCCAGCATACCTCTTCTCTCATAATGTCTGTATGCTAATAATAGTTCCTCACATTGGACACTGTTGTTCTTAATACACGTAACATACTGACAGTCTTAAATACACTTACCTCAAATAACCATGCTGTATGGCACTACACTACCTTCCGTACTACTCACTGTCACCCAACACAACACGAACACAGTACAGTCGTAGTGTACGAATGCTCAGTTTTATTGACACAAAGTATTCCCCTTCTATTTATAATTTTCTGTATATACATCATGCGTTTTTGAGTTTGTCTTGAAAAGTTTTAACTGATGAAATTTAGTTGTTAAACCTACAATGGGCGGGTTGGAAAAAGTGACACGAAAGGACGGGATGGGTGTAGGAAACCCAAGACATATTGTGTCAATCATACATGTAACACTTGTCAATGTATGATAAAAAATTATTTTTATTTAAAATATTAAAAACTACTTTTCTCAAGTTCTATCTTTATCTTTTACGTTTTCAAGTGGTTATAAAATGTCGTACATGTATTTCGTTGCTAGTAATGTTGGATCTTATCATCATTACATTTACACTTGGAGAAAATTATAGTTTCTTTATGGTTATACACGAGAAATGTCTCCAATTCTTCCACAGAAAAAAATGCAAATGAGATTATACAAATAGGGACATAGAAACATAAGATAACGCTAGTGGATGGAGTGTATCTCACAAACCAAAATAAACTCTTTCTTGTGCACTGACTAGCAGCAACTGAAGTTGAATACATACACAGTATACATATACTTCAAGTATACATTGCTACCCTGTCCGGATATTATCTGAAAGGTACAGAGACCACGTCGTTGGCACAGTTTTAAAACTATGAAAAAAATATTTGAATTTACCGCATGTTAGTGGGTCTGACAAACCCAGCCTGTCCGTTGTAGGTTAAGATATGTAATATTCTTACCTTAATCTAGTTCAGTGGTTGTTTTCACATGAATGGTATTTCGTAACACTTCCGTTTTGTATCTTTAGCTGTTAATACTTTTCAGGATAATGTAGAATTTATTGGAGAACTTGAACAGTGCATTCATGTAACGCAGTATTTTCTTTTGTTGCAATGCATTTTTTCTTTTTGCTCTACATGTCTGTTACTACTCTCATTACACTTTCTCAAACCTTGGACCATGGTTCTTTAAATTGTCTTCAGCATTAGGATTCAGAGCAATGGTTACATTCTCGCTGATTGATCCAACTTCTCACATCAGATTTCAAATTCCACACAGTGTCTCAGAGTCTTCGAGATTAAGATCAGATCAGGATAATATTTTAAGCATTTGTCATAAATGTTGTATTCTCTTCATTCTACCCCATCTCCCCGTTTTTCGATATTTATAAACTATTCTTTAGACCAGTGGTTCTCAGACTTGTTGTTACCGCGACCCACATTACATATTAAAACTATTTTGTGGCCCACCTACTTGTATTCAAATACACATCGTGGTGAATTCCAAACCAATTAAATTTTGTAAGTCATATTTCTAATTTTTTCATAGAAAAGTAACACAGAGCTAACAATATTCCCAACGCAATGCCCTACCCCCGTCACAGATTTTGAGTCATCCATTCTCTTTCCATCCTAATCCAGCATCTCTTCTTATTGTACAATCACGAAAGAAAGTATTCTTCCGTTGACAAAATTTCTTTTCCTAATAACTCAACAAAAAATAACCTATTAGAGTATCGCTTTTGGCAAGTTAAGAAGTTATAACTAATCTAAGGATAGCAACAAAAAGATCCAAATTAATTCATTTGTTCCCGAGTTATTGACAAAAGAAAATTAGCCAACTGTCAAATACTTTCTTTCCCATGTGTACAACAAGGCAGGGCTCTGAGCAATCATTTACTCTTCACCTCATTAACAAACGCTTCGAATTTTCATTTCCTGAATGGTACTTACTTTATAACATATGTTTCTGCATCAAAATAAAATTTTCATACTTAATTTCTCGCGACCTACAAAAGCATGGCCTGCTACCCACACTTTGAGAAACACTGCCTTAGACGCATATGCACTTACTTTGCTGTTAAGTGCAGAAAGAATTTGTAGCCGATACGCATGAACTTGCTTTGTTTCGAAATAGGTGCCCGTGGTTTCATGTACAGATGGCGAGAACGAGTAGTGTAGCAGCACGGAGTAATAAGAGTTTGCGGGACGGACTGCTCAAATCAACTTCGTGCCTTGCGTAGCATAGAATCTTTTTTGATATTGCTGACCGGTTTTGGAAATTAATATTTTCTACAAACAATAAGCTACGTATATATCTTATATAAATAATTAGGTTTTATATTCATGAAAGCGACGCAAATGTACTGCAGGTTTCTGAAACTTGTACTAACATCAGGCAAAACAAAGTTATGCTGCACAACTAAAACAGTGTTAAGGGTGTTTCAAAATGAATATCGGGGTTTTTAGGCCTTGTAGTATTTATTACATTTATAATTATAAATAATACATCAAGTGAAAGATCAACTCAGGCAGTTTTTGTTACAAGTGTTTAATGTGAGCACCATTTGTCATGGCACACATCGATAAGCGAGTTCTTTCCAAACTTTGATCAGTGTGTTTGGAGGAATTGTTGGAACAACTGCGTCAATCCTCTTAAGTCGGGTACGTCAGCTGACAGCGGAGGCACATACACTTGGCCCTTTATGAATCCCCAAAGCTAAGAATTGCATGGCGTCAAATCTAGTGAACGTGAGGCCATGTGAAACAAGTTGTCATCCGGCCCCCTTGCAGCCAATCCAGCTGTCGAGTACCATGTCGTTTAATCAGTCGCGTACTTCGTTATGCCAGTGAGGCGGCGCTTCATTTTGTTGCCAAATAAAGTTCTTTGGTTCACCTTCTTCTGGTTGAGGAAAGAGTCATAGTTGTAGCGCATCAAGATAAGCAAAATGTAAAATACAAAAAGTTTTTTGCTCACTAGTCATCATCTTTGCTACTAGCGCTCTCAAACGGCAGACAGAGGAAACAGTGTATGCGCATGTGTGCGTATAAAACTGATTTGTTCTTTCATTTGATGTATTATCTACAATTGTAATAAATACTACAAAACCTTAAATTCCAGATATTCATTTTGAAACACCCTGTACTTCTATACTGAAGATTTGCTAGCTACACTTCTGGCGAGAACTTGAAGATATTTCCAAACATAAATACGTTTTTTTTTCTTTCTTTTCGTCCTCATGCATCACTGATATTATACGGGGCGGGACCTATTCTTTACGTGACTTAGAAACCACAACTGGACTTAAGTCCGGTCCAACAGGTGGGTGAACAGACCATATAAGGTCATCTCACACAGAACATATCCTTATAAGAGTACACGACAGGTCCTGGCTGGAACATAAATACTCTTTGCTTTTATTCTATGATAATCATATGTTGTTGCGTATAATAATATTCGTTACGATGTAGTAGCTGTTATTCTTTGTTAATATTCCCTTTTTTATTTATTATTATTACCATTTTTTCTTTTATTAAATGTGTATAACCATCGAAGCTTGTAATTATATATAAATATAATTGTGTGAGAAGCATATGTTTTTGCCGTAGAGAAATGATGTATTCGCGTAGTAATGTATTGTTCAAATGTACAAATTCATTCTGTAAATTTGCTTGGTGTATTAATTACAAAAATAATGTGATAATGGAGAAGACAATGTCACAAGTCAGCAGTATTTGTAGAATATATTCTGTGATGTGATTAACTGTAAGAGCAATTATGATAGTGTGTCAAGTACTTGGAACATTTGTACTGTCGCTGTACATTTTTTTAGAGCATTTACTATATATAAAAACTTATTTATTGAAAACAAAAAAAAAAGTGTTTAATTTCTACTGTTCGATCAGAATGAATGATGAATATGGTTGCGCCCACATAATTGTGAAAGAAAACTATTGAGGCATAATATTTAGAAATTACGCCAGAGCCATGATGGCTGATAACTGTTTGTATGGTGTAAGGTGGCCAGACCTCTCCTTTTTCGTTAAGTTGTCCGGTGCCCTGAGAAATTAAAACGGGACGCTAAATGTTCCTTTAAAAAATAATAATAATAAGCATCCCGTTTTTGGTGGCTTTTAGTTGCGTAATATTGCACCAAGTGTTATTTTAAACATATCTCTTGTATGGACTAATACATTTAAAAAAGAAAAAGAAAAGAACAACCCTTCTACAAGAAATTCAGTCAACAACAACAATATGACATTCAAGTGACAATTGATTCCTCTAATCCTGGACCCTATTAAATGTTAAAATGCAACGTAAAAATTAAAATTGTTGCGTAATTGAAATTTGAGTTAAAAATTGGTTATTTTGAACAGCTTTATGAACTACCTCATTGACATGAATAATAATAATGATGATTATGCCTAGTATGTTGTAAAATTATGCCAGTTTGCGGAGTTTCCCGTTGTTTCTCTAAATCTGATCACTTTCCTGTAGTGTATACCGTATTGACCCGAATGTAGTCCAAGATTTTTACTTCAATAAGTTTCTTAAGGTACTACAAGTATACTAGTCCTTTGCACTTGGGGAAAAAAGTTTATTTCATACCATACAAGACTCTTATCTGTATCACTCTCTCGCGATCATTATTTAGCGATAGATACATGACATAAGTATTTTCGAGCCCGTGTCAAGTAAGCGACAGTTATGAAAACATCTAATTATTGTGGATGACTGTACATGGGACGTTGTTTAAATTGTCAATGAAGGTAAGAAAAGGAAATAATGATGATTGAGAGTAATAATCACCAAGAGAAAGTGCAATAAAGACAAATTCCATTCCATTCGGCATCTGTAAAATGCCGTGTAGTTTGGCCCAAACATAAAGATTCAAATGGCCTGTTCCCTATAATTATCCAAAATAAAGTTGTATTAATGGTAATTTATAACATTTGAATGATAGTGGAAAAACATGTTGAGGTTTTTTTCCTTTCGTTGAAATGCACATATTAGTTCTTCAACTTCTCATGATCATGCTGTTACAAGTGAATTATAGTGGCAATAGTTATTTCCGAGGCTTTCCAAATATTTGATGTGAGTTAAATATATCTATGTAACAAAAAGACAAATTTAAATTGTAAAAAAGATATTGCATATCTAGGTGACAGTGTGTGTGTGTGTGATATCTAGGTAACAGTTCAAACATATAACAATCAACATTGTACAGTATGTCTGTACTCAGTTTGTAATTTGTAAGTACGCAGTGACATCCTTTTCTCATACGAATCCTGCTTCTATCTACAGTTGAATGATGCCCACATTCTATCTGACGCTCAGGGGGCGCGGTGGCTCAGTGGTAGAGCGTTCACCTCCGGTGCTTGGGGTCCCTGGTTCGATCCCAGCTCGCGCCGTGTGGACTTTGTGGTGAACAAACACCGTGCTCGTGGGTTTTCTCGGGGTTCTCCCGTTTCCTCCCACTTTCTTCATTCCACCATTTCATTCATTACTCATCATCACCGTCTCCTTTAGTCTAACCGGCATAATCGTGGGACGTAAAACTTAAAGATTTCATTTCATTTTCTATCTGACGCTACCGTAGTATCAGGGTGGGCGATGCCTTGGATATTTCGTTGTCACAGGTGTTGTGGTGTGTGGTCCAATATCATTCCGTTCCTCTTCGAACGGAATGCATTGACGGGGATTGTTCAATAAATTATCTACAAATGATTCCATGTTTAGCTGAGAAAAAGTGGTTCTTTAATTATGGAGCTGTCTGGTTTGACTATTTTTATTTTTATTGCAAATTTAAGAATGGTTAAGCAAAGACACGACCTGTTGATATGAGGACACTTGTGCACTAACGTAATGCGGTGCATTGCATGTGCAACAAATCCCAGTAAATCTATACACGACTAGTGTCTTAAAGAGTAGCCTACACAATGCTTGTTAACTTGGCGAACAGAATTAGTTTGAATTTGCTATTGTAAATATGACGTATGATATGCCGTTATATTTTGTCAACAATTGTATTCTTGTACCACAAGTATCTTAATTTCACCTTCTTTCGTTAATGCAAATTGTAACCTATGCGGCGAACGTATACGTTTCTTGTTTCATTTTCGCATCAACCCGGTTGTTGACTGTGGCAGCTGGCAACGTCATCGCAGTTTTTTGTGTGAAGCTTCGATCCTTGGCCCATGTCTTCCATTTGTTATGAGTTTTTGTCAGGAAGTTATGGTTTGGAATTATTCTGATTCGTGACAACGTCTTCATATATTATTGCTTGTTTGTGCGTTCTTTAACAAAGCAGTGTAGTAATGAACAATTATAATTTTTTTGGAGAAAAAAATAAAGCAAAATTTCACAAAGATATATGTGAAGATCAAACTACGTATTTCTGCAATGAGCATACAATTCACAGTTGCAAAATCAATATCTTTAATTGAAATTACTGAGGAGGACAGAAAATGGCTATTTAAAACTCCCAAATGTGAACCTGCGGTTGAATCAATCTATTAACAATATTACAACCCATTCTAAGTTGCCTTCGTGGTTAAATGGGTTTAGCAATGCTGTTGAAATTATAGAATCGAAAACGGCAGTTCGAGCCTGAGTGCGGCAAGTTTTTTTTAAATATATAGAAACATTTAAAAAAAAAATACTTTGAAGTGCTTGAATAAAACAAAAATTTACGTTTCAAAGCTCAATCACATTTATTCGCCATGTCGATTATTTTATATAAAGATCCTAAAATGAGGAACGTTAACACTGTTGTAATAAGAACCTATTTCTGAGTTGCATACCTGAAACCACACATCCAAAATGAAAATTATTCATGTTTCTGATAGCTATTCCTACATGCCGCACAATCACACAGAAAATGTATATTGTTTAGAATCGAATTAAATCGCGATTCCAGTAATCTGTAATATGTTATTAATTTACACTGAATGTTTCCTTGTTTTACACTTTATAACATGAATATTAGCTGCTATGTAAGACATGATTATAAACTGAATTTAATTAGGAAATCGATACAGTTGCTATAACCTATAAGAACGAGTTTTTAAAAATGAAGTGTGTAATAATGGTTGTGTTTGAAATAGATTTTGCGTATTGGTGTAATTATTCGCCCCGCCAGCCTTGGAATAGCGAGAAGTTCAAATTGTCAATCCCATCAGTTTATTTAAGTAAAACAAGTAATAAGCAAAAATGTAACTCATTTTATAATATTACCTTGAAGCTATAACTGATCCAATTATAAGTAATATTTTGTTTCGTATAACAAAGTGAACATTTAGTGATCACAAATTTTTTTTTATGAAGTCTGGATGTATTGCTTCAAGGTATATAAAATAACAGGTAGCCCCAGTTCACGTTTAGCGTTCTGTTTGGCTCCCTGTCCGTATGAATGATCGTCATATATGTTGGCTCAAAACATTGTGATCTCCATATGTAGACATGTAGTGTGTCTGTCGTGTATTTTTTTTTAAATCGCTGCTTCAGATGTATATTATACAATGGTTACATGCTGCACGTATGGATGTACAAATGGGAGTGAGAGAAAAATACCCAGAATAACCTTTCAGAAGTAAGAAAACCACCAATCATAGGATGCCTTTGTCTGTGACGTATGGGCTTCATGATTTTGTGGTATGGGCAGATCCTTTATTTTATAACATCCCTGGCGATACCTTCACGTGACGTCACCTACCGCGAAATATCGTGGGAAAAATGAGAACAGAAAGATTGAATCGAGAGTCCCTGGTATTGCTTTTAAGTAGTGTTCTATTTTTCTATAATGGTACCAGCTGGAGATTAAATATGAACTAAAAAAGAAGAAGAAGAAGAGAGCAAGTGATCTGGGATCGATCTGGGATCGTGATTGTTTTCATCTCTGACTTATACAACAAAATACATATTTTGTATAAGACACGTATACATAAATTCATCGAAAATGGGCGAAGAAATTTTAGTATTAACTGTAAAGGGCTGATAAGCATCATACTTTCATGAGACATAAAATATTAATTGACTTAAAAAAAATGCCTCTTCAACTATCCTTGTTTTGTCCAAGTGCCATTTGCTTCGGTAAAAACTTGAACTATTTGCTAAAGTTAGAATGCTGCAAATTTCTTACTTTTTACCTCACATCAAAATACGAGAAACATTTCATATGAACCTATGTAGAAAAGTGCATTTTTTCAGAGTTGTCCAAAATCGTCGAAAAGCTAAATTTCAACACGTGCTATTTCAAATTCTAAAAAACGTGGACTGGCGGTTCGTATCAGCGTAACGGATACTTATGCACGATACTTACGCAATCAAAAAATGTGTAATGAGTATGCAAAGAATTCCCTACAGGGAATATTTCCCGAAACTTTTTAGAGATATCACCAAACTCCATAATTTGTTCTCTTACAGCTAAATAATCTAGTTCGTGGAAAATGGAACCGATACTGAACCGCTTGTCCGCCAGGCTGTTGCATCAATATTGCACTTTTAATAGTATGAAGTGAGTTGATCCGATAAGCCCGATTGACTCCTTAGACACTGTTACGTTTAGTCGAAAAATAAAAATATGTAAAATGTTTGTGAATAAAATCTCCGTTTTTAAATAGCAATAGCTTCGTGAGATACTCGTAATTGAGTGACCTTGGCAGTGCCTGTGGTGAAGTGCGCGAGCTTTCCGCTCTGTGTCGCTAGTTGTAGCTGCAGCCAGCTGCCTGCTGCTTAACTAGCGGACGGCGTATTTTAACAAAGGTACTACTAGAGTGAAGTTCGAAAACACGATCGTGGGAATTGTGAAATGGAGGTGTTAATATTTGTAGTTACTACGACAGGAACCAGTGGATTTTGGCTGCAAGGAGACAAAAGGAATATCTAACCACTAAATTTTTCAGTAAGGAAAACAGGTTTGGAGACAGAAAAGAAAAAAAAAAAAAAAGAAATGAAAATGAATGAAACAGTTTCTGGTATGTATGGTAATAATTCTTATTTGCATTAGAAACTTCCATTTCACTTTTCTTATTGTCTTGTTTGGAAATGAAATAAGGAAAAGGAAAATAAATGAAAGAAATTTGGATTCAGACAACTTACCTAACTATTAAATGCCTTGGTTAAGCTATTTGAATAAAACCTCTTTTGGATTTTTCTTTTAACTATAAATTTAGTTTCAGTAGCTAACCCTGGTCATTCGTATTGGGTAGAGAATTCCAATATCATTAAAGTTTCTACAAGAAGTGCTTTATTGCGTTTAAAGTGGGGATTTTATATCTAAAGATTCTAGTGTCAAACAAATTTTGGAAAAAAAAGTTAATGTGTGTTACTTTCTCATTGGATGTTGTATCTGAAATTTAATTTAGTCCACTGCAAGACTTTCTTTATTACTTTTCGTTCATGTTAATTGTTACTAAATTTCACAAAATAAAGTTTGTTAGTTGTTATTTAAAATTGGGATTTGCAGTAATTTGAAACTGATACGAACCTATTCTACCCTTCTATCGTAACTATCGCGCTCACTCGATGTGTGGACGTTAATTGTCAGTGCTGGTTGTTTTATTTTCAGGAATTATTTTGCAGTAAAGAATTTTAATGCTATTTATATTCCTAGTGGGTAATACAGCTAGAACTGGGAATTGGCGGATACATGGAATTATATATATGTATTTCATTACGCAACACATATATAATTTAAATAAGGTACCTTTGTTAAAATACGAGTGCAAAAATAATTGAAGGGTTTTCATGAATAGGTTTTGTCTTTTTGAAAGTTTCTGTATAGCAGAGTTTCTGTGGAAGGATTTCCTGCTTAATGCTTTATTGGCAATTTGTTTATTGCAATTGGTACTGTTTGTATATAGACGTTAATGTGTTCGTACCTCTTGCATTGTTTATGGCAGGTTGCTAAATGCGTAAAATTGATAGTTATGGAAGTCGCATGCTAATGTGGGAGGAAACTTTATGGAAGTATATTACAGAAACATAATAGATATAAAATTCCCAAATTATATTGTAGTGTTTATTTGTATATATGTAATTCCTCTCTCCCCGTTATATTGTTTTGTATTTAAGTGTAATATGGCGCAGTTTAATGATATAAGGGCTGGTTTTGTACACGATAATGATCAATCTAGCTCTAGTGGCGATGAGTTTGTGGGGTATCAATATGAAAATCCCTTATTTGAAAATGACCTGAGCGGAAGACAAATTCCTAATTATAATAGTACTTCTCCTAATATGGGAAGGGGAGCCTCTAATATGAGAGGGGGTGGTCGGACCGAAATGGTACCTCCACTAACCCGTCAATTTCAATTCAATTTTTCAAGGCATGCGTCGGATAGCATGTATATAGTCTTAATGGAGGAAATTAATAGTTTACCAGTAATTGATGGAGGAAATACTGACTTGACTTTCAAGTTTTTGCTTCGTTTAGATAGTTTTCTCAGGGGACGGGATTTCCCGTTGGATTTGGTGCTAATCGCTTGTCTTTCTCGAACAAAAGGGGAAATTCAGGAGATGGTACAATCTCTGATTGGAAGTTCTCTCTCTTGGGAGACTGTTTGTAGGCGAATAATGTTGCGTTTCATCTCTACTATTGCTAGAACTCAATATATGAAGTTATATTTTTACACTACTATGAGTGAAGAGGAAACACTCTATGACTTTATTGATTCTAAATTATCTGTAATTAAGGTTTTGGATATGAATTTTGATGAGCATACTATTTGTAGTCTAATTGTAAATATGGTTACTTCTCGAACGCATGAATTTTTAGTTGAGCACGGATTTCCTAACACTTTTGAAAACTTGTTAACTTTAGCTGCTAGGTATGATGCTTTGTTCCGATATAAAAGGGATTATTATAAGTTAAGTAAACGAACCTTAGGGGACAAACAAAAACAGGTCACTACACAAAATATGTCACCTAATATGTTAAAGGCTCGTGGCATGCGTAGCTCAGTGGTTCAGATACCGAAACAAAAATGTTATATCAATCATCGTAGTGTTCACCAGTTAGGTTATGAAGACGACTCAATTAGTGGAATGCAAATGAGGGAGAATTGTCAGGCTACAAAAGTAAATAGATCTTTGGGTAATAATACACTAAAATGTAAATGTCCTCATTCAGATTTAGATAAATTCAATAGAGTACGGGGTGTTCATTCTCAACCACGGTCTAATGTGAAAATAAATGAATTTAGGGAATCTACTGAATCTAGTATAGCTCATACGCCTGATAAAAGATTAATGAATTTAATTTCGGTGTTAATTTATATAAAAGGCGAAGCTGTACCTTGTGTAATAGACACTGGCAGTAGTAACAATTTCATTAGTCAGCGCTATTATCAACGTTTAAATAGTATGTGTCGTATAAAAAGTGAGAATGCGAACTTACAAACTACGGGTCTTGGAAATACTCAGATTCTCGTCAAACAGAGAGTTCGTATTTACTTCCGCATGGGACGTCAGCAGTTTTGTGAACTGTTTTATATCATCGAGTCGGACGACTTTGATATTCTTTTGGGTAACAGTTTTCATACAAAGTATAGTGCTGTTATAGACTTACCAAATAACTTATATAGAGTACAAAATCGAAGATTAAGCGTACCTATACATGATGCCTCCCAGTTTGTCGGCAGAAACTGTGCGCTCTTCCCTTTATACTTCTAGGGGAGAGGATCGTGGAAGGCAACCACCATGCAACCTAGGTTCGCTGGAAACATCTTCCACTCCTAGTACTTCTGCGAGTTTTCAACAACAGCATGGATTACCGGAAGCTGCTGCATCCACGTCACATGGAGCTGTTCCAAGAGAACCAGACCCAGAGTTGGAGTTTTGCTATGATCATTCTGTTCTTCATCCAGAGAGAATTACCGAGGAAAATTTACAAGGTAATTATAAGGTTTCGCCTGAACTTTTACAAATAGATCCTAGTTTACAGAAATATGTTGATAAAATTTTAAATAATTATCAAGATGTGATTTCGGATAAAATCGGTAGAGTCAAGAACTTTGAATATAAAATAGAAGTAACTGATAATATTCCCATTAGACAACAACCTTATCATCTCCCTACCTTTAAACAAAAAGAATTAGAACAATATATTCAACAACTTGAGAAAGATGATATAGTAGAGAGGGTAGACTTTTCACCTTTTACTTCCCCGTGCTTTCTTGTAAAAAACTCAGATAAAAGTAGTCGTTTGGTCGTAGCGTATGGAGAAATGAACAAGCGGGTGATTTGTAATAATTTTCCGTCTACTAACATGGAGAATGTTATATCAAGTATTTCTAATCACTCTATATTTAGTAAACTGGATCTACGATCCTCTTTCTTTCAGTTGACCTTGACTAAAGACAGTCGTCCTTATACTGCCTTTGTCACAAAAAATAAAATTTATCAATTTAAGGTTTGTCCTATGGGTTTCGTAAATAGTCCATTTGTGTTAAGTAATTTAATGAATAAGGTACTTGATGGGTTAATTGGAAAGAATTTGGAAATATTCTATGATGATATTCTATTGTTTAGCTCTAATGTCGAAGAACATAAGAAATTGTTAGAGGATGTTCTCTCCCGTTTAAGAAAATGGGGTATAACCATTTCCCCTAAGAAAACATTTTTGTTTCAACAATCTATAAAGTACTTAGGGTTTCGTTTGGAAAAGGGAACTATGTGTATTGACTCTGACAGAATTAAGGCAATTCAGGATATTCCAAAACCTAAAAATCGAAAAGGAGTGAAACAAATATGCTCATTTTTTGCATTTTACTCTAAATTTGTAAGAAATTATTCGGAATTGATAGCTCCTCTACAGGAATTACGATCTCCTAAACGAGTATTTAAGTGGACAAAAGATCATGATATTGCACTTCAAAGATTGAAGGATGAATTTTGTACTCATGTAATTTTGAAAGTTCCTGATATGAACTCAAGCTTTATTGTCCATTCGGATAGTAGTTTGCGTCATTATTCGGGAGTTTTAAGTCAATATGATGAAAATGGTAATTTAAGACCTGTTGCTATGTTCTCTAAAGCAATTCCCCCTACAGATTGGAGTAAAAATGTCTATGAGTTGGAACTTAAAGCTCTCACTCTTTGCTTAGAACGATTTGAATATTATCTATTCAATCCATTTGTTGTATACAGCGATAGTAAAAGCCTCTCTTGGCTTCTTACAAATCATAAAAGACAACGACGGTATGGAACTCTTCTGGAGAAACTTGCACGTTTTAGGTTTTGAATAATCCATATCCGCACTAAGGTCAATTGTATAGCTGATTTTCTCAGCCGTGTTGGCAATCATTTGGAATTTTATACGAAAGACGCAGATACTGTTGAAGTTGTTAAAGATCATGGTAAAAGTGTAAATGTGTCTTTTGTAAATTTTTGGAAGTATCCTGATTTCAGTATATCCTTGAAAGAACATCAAAGGAAAGATCCAGAGCTTCAAGAGATTATAGCCAAGCTCGAAAGTAAGCAGGAGGTAAGAGGTTACAAATTACAGAATAACATCTTGCTAAAACGAACGAAAGGTAAATCTGGTCGAGGTTTTAGAGCTGTCGTACCTTCTTCTTTAATTAATAGCATTCTAGAGTATGCTCATAATTCTTTAGTACCGGGAGGTCATATGGGAATTAAGAAAACGATACAAAAGGTTGCTTCTCGCTTTACATGGTCAACAATGTATTCAGATATAAAGAACTATGTGAATATTTGTGAAATATGTCAGAAATGTAAAGATAAAACTAAGAAACCTAGGGGAAATTACTATACTAGAAATGTTAAGCATCCGAATTACATTTGGCACATTGACGTAGCTGGGCGTCTTCCCAATAGTTCGGGATATGAGTTTATTTTGATTGTAACAGATTCTTTCAGTAGATTTGTGTTTTAAGAACCTTTGAGACAATTAAATTCTAAGACTATTTGTAATAAATTATTAGATCTTTGTCTGAGATTTGGATTTCCCGGTTCTGTCTTGCACGACGGCGCGACATATTTTGTATCAGAGTATTTTTCTCAATTTTTGTATTCTTATGGTATTCAGGATGTAAAATTATCCCCTTATAACCCGTCGCCGAATAAGGCGGAAAGAACCATAAAGGTCGGTGAAGAATTAATTCGTGCATACGTTGATAAATCACAAAGAAAATGGGCCCAATTGTTATCTAAAATCGCGTTCACTATCAACATTAGCATGAATGAAATTACTGGTTATTCACCTAGCGAAATTTATATGGGAAGAAAATTTTATCATCCTCTTGATATTAAATGGTTATTAGATCTAGAAATTTTGGACGATGACCTAAATAAAGATGAGAAATTTGCTATTATCTGTAATAATATTCAGAATTCCTGGAAACGTAGTGAAAAAATTTACTCTCAGAAACATATTCCCGTTAATATACATGTAGGAGATCTTGTCTTAGTTAAAAGAATGTTAAAATTGTCAGTGGAAAAGCACTTTAACCCTAAAATTGCTCCTCCTTGGGATGGTCCATTTGAGGTGTTAAGTAAACCTACACAGAACACAGTATGGTTGAGAAGTGTAGAAAATCCTAATATAAGGTTGAAACGCCATGTATCTTTTTGTAAAATCTTTAACGTTCCTCCTAATGCTCAAGGTAATAATAATTAAGATACCTTTATATATATTTGAATTGCTTGGTATTTGTATTGATATTTATTGTATATATCTTGCTCTTAGAATTCTTGTTGTGTTTGTTTTATTCTGTTTTTTTCCTGCAGGAAAATCTTCATTATTGTTAAGGGCTAAGAGTTGTGGTGGTAGAGCTCATCATCATCATCCGTGTTCGTCGCGTGATTGTCGTTAATATGTAATGGATTGGATAATCTAAGTTTGTAAGAGGATTAACCATATAATATTGATCTTGAAGGAAATTTGGTAATGTACAAATTATTTTTATTTTTCTCCTCTTGTTTAGTCTAACAGTATTGTTTGCCCTCTACGGGGGAGGGAGAAATTAATGTGTTACGTTTAGTCGAAAAATAAAAATATGTAAAATGTTTGTGAATAAAATCTCCGTTTTTAAATAGCAATAGCTTCGTGAGATACTCGTAATTGAGTGACCTTGGCAGTGCCTGTGGTGAAGTGCGCGAGCTTTCCGCTCTGTGTCGCTAGTTGTAGCTGCAGCCAGCTGCCTGCTGCTTAACTAGCGGACGGCGTATTTTAACAAAGGTACTACTAGAGTGAAGTTCGAAAACACGATCGTGGGAATTGTGAAATGGAGGTGTTAATATTTGTAGTTACTACGACAGGAACCAGTGGATTTTGGCTGCAAGGAGACAAAAGGAATATCTAACCACTAAATTTTTCAGTAAGGAAAACAGGTTTGGAGACAGAAAAGAAAAAAAAAAGAAATGAAAATGAATGAAACAGTTTCTGGTATGTATGGTAATAATTCTTATTTGCATTAGAAACTTCCATTTCACTTTTCTTATTGTCTTGTTTGGAAATGAAATAAGGAAAAGGAAAATAAATGAAAGAAATTTGGATTCAGACAACTTACCTAACAATTAAATGCCTTGGTTAAGCTATTTGAATAAAACCCCTTTTGGATTTTTCTTTTAACTATAAATTTAGTTTCAGTAGCTAACCCTGGTCATTCGTATTGGGTAGAGAATTCCAATATCATTAAAGTTTCTACAAGAAGTGCTTTATTGCGTTTAAAGTGGGGATTTTATATCTAAAGATTCTAGTGTCAAACAAATTTTGGAAAAAAAGTTAATGTGTGTTACTTTCTCATTGGATGTTGTATCTGAAATTTAATTTAGTCCACTGCAAGACTTTCTTTATTACTTTTCGTTCATGTTAATTGTTACTAAATTTCACAAAATAAAGTTTGTTAGTTGTTATTTAAAATTGGGATTTGCAGTAATTTGAAACTGATACGAACCTATTCTACCCTTCTATCGTAACTATCGCGCTCACTCGATGTGTGGACGTTAATTGTCAGTGCTGGTTGTTTTATTTTCAGGAATTATTTTGCAGTAAAGAATTTTAATGCTATTTATATTCCTAGTGGGTAAAACAGCTAGAACTGGGAATTGGCGGATACATGGAATTATATATGTGTATTTCATTACGCAACAACACGTTTGGACAGTTTGGTTCGATTTGACCGTTACTCCATTGGATCGTTTGATTCGTTTGGAACCTTTGACCTCTTACACCTGGTAGACAGAAAAAATCATCGTGTCGGTTAGACTCGTTTAACCTGTTTGGCTTGTTTTGGCCGTTTAACTCCTTTGGATCGTTTGACCCGCTTTGACGTGGTAGGCACATATTAGTTCGAATCTAATATGTTTGGGGATTTAACCCCGAACTGTGCGCAGCAAAGGTGAATGCCATAGCAATGAGGTTATAGAGAATTTTAAGCTGCCAATGAAGTTACATGAAGCTTGTGTTATGTAGGTGTGTGCCAATTAGTCAAATAAGTGTCAATTAAATTTGTTCATGTGGTTCGGATTCCACGTTAATCAGTAGGTCCACGTCTCATATAGCCTCGCTGCTGAACGGGACGTTAAACTCAAAATCAACTCAACTCAATTAAATTTGTATAGTAAAACGAAAATGATTCATTTCTTCCATAAACATTGTAGTAATGTTTTACCAATATTTGTAAAGATAGTAAACATGATTTTCTGTGTTGAAGATGATAAGAGTGCAATGGATAATAAGTTAAAAATCTAAAATTTGCATTACGATTAAATTAAATTCAGTTTTTAGTTGAAGATATCGGCCGTCTGCGAACCATCATCCAAAAGATTTGCCCCTAGCCCTATTGTATATTTCCTACATCAATTTCAATATAAATACATCCGTACGAATTTTAAATGGGTGGTTAGGGACTTTCGAAACACCCTGCATATATATAACAGGGGTGTAGCCAGCAGGTTTATGTAGGAGAGGCCCGACTCTTTTGAAGAGAGGCTAACTACAATGTACAAAACAACAACAAATGTGTTGCAGCTAGTGTTTTTTTATGCCTGAAAAAAATGAAAATTTTAGTTTCCTTCCGGAAAATTAAAAACTCTGTTTTTTTAAAGATTATTATTATTTTATTTATTATGGCTCCTTAAATCTCCCAAAATCGGCCATTTTTTTGGCCAATATCTCGGGAACCGTAAGAGTGACGCGAAAAATTCCAACACTTTCTCAGATAGTTTTCGGTGCTCTATCGAATGGAGGGCTCAAAATTGAAAAAAAAAATCGCAAATAACAGAGAGACGGACAGATACACACACATAGAGACAGAGAATTCAGTAACGAACTTTTTAAGTTCGTTGACCAGAAAAGTGATCTTAATCTGTTTGTAGAGGGAATAATGTTAACATTCTGGCGCTGATGGCGTTACTCTCTTCCCTAGCACCCAGGCCACTCGACATTGTAGGCTAGATTTCTACTCAAAGTTTTAGTAGAAAACTAGCTTACGAGGTCGAGTGGCCTGGGTGCTAGGGAAGAGAGTTCGGAGTGTGTGGCGTCAGGGAACTGACCCATTAGTTAATATAAAGGACTACCTGTGGCTCTCAGTCAATTTAGTATTGTAATTTTAAGGGCTTGGGGGCCGTATGATTTAGCTGGTAGGCTTTATGAAAACTCTAATCTTATTAAACAGGATACTCCAAGTTAATGGTCAACTGTTTGAATTCAATCTACATGGACGTGATTTGTAGATACAGTGATAAGTTTGAATGATAAGTAAAACGAAATAATTCCATTCATGTATCGATCGATCTGAGCTATTTGACTACTCTAAGCATTGAGCAAAAGTGACTTCACGGGTCTTTGGCCTATTATGTATTAGGAAAAAAAAATCGTTCTCTCACAAAAAACCTAAACGATGAAAAAATGAACTATAGATTCGATACAGAATTATAACAGAAACATGGACGTAATTTCTTATGTGATTAGTATAGTAAGTTGGCTGGTTCCTGACGTCAACTCGTCTCATTTTACTGAGCTCGGAACCTCAACTTGGTTGGATTGCTCCAACTCCACCCTATAGCCGAGTAATCAATATAGATAAATCGATATCTATATGGTATCATTTTAGATATCTACAAATGATTCCATGTTTAGCTGAGAACAGTGGTTCTTTAACTTTGGAGGATCTCTGGTTTGATCATTTTCACTTTTGTTGCAAATTTGGGAATGGTTAAGCAGAGAGACAAACCCGCTTAATCGTGGGACCTGTTGATATGAGGACACTTACGTACACAATGTACAACAAATCCCGGTAAATCAATGAGTCATCTAAAGACAGAGGGCAGCGTACACAATACGTTTGCACCAATGCAGCCGTACACAATACACAATTCTATGCTTTCTAACTTGGCAAACTCTTTGTTAGGAAACGTATATGTTGACAAGGGCTGCTTTAGTCTTTTTCTTCTGGTCGTGACCTTGGAGATGAGGAGACTGTGGGACGTCTCTCCAGAATTTGGCCGCTTATTGTATTTGAAAATCATTGAGAATGGAAGTTCCAGGTTTCCATGGATTTGGATTTAAAAAAAAAAAAAAAAAAAGACAGCTCCGATTTGAAGAGCAATGACGATAACGACAAAACTATTTATGGAATTTGGCAAAAAAATCCTTTTCACCTTTGACTGCTTTATTTTTTGAGTACTTAGAGATTGTCTACTAAGGGATAGACCTTCCGAAGGCTTGTAATGCCCCACAGTCGAGTGGGGGGACCTGGAGTTTTCCCGCAGGAAATTGTTAATATTCTCATTCTGTTCTTGAGCATGTTCGTGTATAATTCTCTATAATAAAACATAAAAAAAAATATTTTTAAAAAATTCTTTTCAGAAAGTTGTTGGCGGGGGATCAAAGTCTCTCCATACCCCCCCCCCGCGCCCCGTTACTACAAAGAAGAATCCAATGGTTTTCAGTGATTATGTAAAAAGAAATGCAATCTTTTAGAGTCAAAACATAATAAACATAAACATAACCGCCTCTGCTTTTTTCCACTTCAAACACTGGAAATAATATATAATAACCTAATAAGTTTTTAATCCTTATTAACACTACTCTGAACAACATTTCCACCCCCTCGTAAACGTAATTGCGTTGCTATTTGCTAATTCTTCAATCGGTATGGATTTATTTCTAGCAGGCATGATTGTTAAAAAGCTCTGTGTGTGTTTTATAATAATTTAATGCACATCTACAATTTATTTGCACATTCAAAAACTGAAAAAAAGTGTGCGTTCTAAAATTATCGTGTATTCACCTATTATCGCAAGAGCATCATTGTATATAGCATTAATGTTTAAATTATTGCATGGTTGGCAAGCCTGCCCTACAGTGCAGTTAACGAAAGCTGCCTTCTTTTAGTTCGACAGAGCACGTGTTGGAGTGATGGAGCTGTTGCTAAATGCTCTACAACCACAGAGGCAGCAGCTCCGAGTACATGCTTGTTACATTCACCAAGTCATAATTCTTAATGGCAATAGAAATAAAAATTGACTTAAATAGTAATAAATTTTGTAATATTCTGTGTATGTTGTGTATTGTAACATTACTATGTGTTCTGTGTTAATGAACATTCAAGTGATACTATGTAACATTAATATATAGTATTTATACTCAAATATCTTAATATTAATGAGAAATTCTATGTACTGATCTCTGGCCGATTATGCACGAAATTAAAGAATATTCCTTAAAATGTATAAGATTAAGCTTTGGTTGTTTTTGAGTTGAAATGATTGAATCGTACTATTCCCGGTTAACAATATTTGGTGCCAAACATCATTTTGTGGTTGTATTCAATCTACACCTTACACACAGCGATCACAGGAGAGACGAGGATGACCAGATTCTGACAAGCGAAAAGTAGACACAAGTATAATAGTATATGATAGTTTACTGCGTCGGCAGTACTCATGTCCTTATTTCATTTAATGTTAACCTTAAGTTAATCATTCATTTTCGTTATTTAAAATAGTATTGAAGAAATTCCACACAACTCCAAATGCTTTAATGAATGACAAAGTGATTTATTTTTATGAACGTGCAGTGAAACTTCGTGTAGGTATAAATACTTTTTTAAAATCGATTTTCGGAGCGTGGGGTTATTTTGAGGAATGAGAGAAAATTTAGACCGGCACGAGGGAACTTCTACTTAACTTTGTTAACATAACTGTCGTAAGTTGAAAGAAAAAACCTTTCCTGTCTTAAAATGTATCAACAAGCCCTTCTCAGTAAAAAGAATGTATCGCAAAGCAATGGTTTGTTGATCCTTCCCTAATTTCTTGAGGAGTATTAAAAAACACAGCGGTTCATCATTCAGGAAAAGAGCGCCTGTGATTCAAAATGTTGTGAGTAATGAATGAAACATTAAAATGTTGCGAATAAGTTAACTCAGGACTTTTTTTTTTAAATGACATTCCTCGATTTTCTATGCGTCTTCGCAACACGCAAGACAGCTCTTTGTAAAACAGTACTGTACTGCGAAAATCAGTACGTTTGGTCACCCTACAGGAGACACACTGCCCTCTAATTCGGCATTGACCAACCCCCTTAACGTCCCGGATCAACGGAAGTATACTGTGCCTTCTGAATATTTAATTCCTTCTAATATATATATAGTAGCAAAACTTCCGATCTTCGGACGGGAAGAATAAGAGTGTATATAAATATAAAACAGGAAATTTGAAAATTGTACGAACTTTTCCCTCTTTCTCCCTTCAAAGCGAATTATCAAATTCAGCAGTTCCTGCAAAAATAAAGTGGAATTTCAATTTTATACTCCCTTAGTTGAACTTTCGAAAAAACTGGTTTTCTCCTATTTCTAATTAATAGTATATGTATCGATTTCCACATCTCCAACTTTTTAAGCGAATTCTCACACCCGAAACTTGTTGAATAAAGAAATGGAAATTTGGGCATTGTAGAAATTTTCAACTTTAGGAGTAGTTTTCGACAACTGGAAGAAATGTATATCCATTCTCTTAAGAATTTATGCACTAAATTTCATATCTTTAAACGAATCCTCACATTAGGCTCTTTCTCAATAATGAAAAGAAAATTTGATTATAGAAATTATTATGAATTACACTTTCTTTGTTCAGGAAAATTGGGATATTTTAGAAATGACTCCTCTTCACCTCTCAGGAGCCGGGTTTTTGAAATAGGTGTTAATTATTTTTAGTTAAGAGTCCATATGCTTCACATCTTAATTCTAACAGTAACTTGGTATTCCACAAAAGAGTGTACTACTTATATAATTTCCTCCTTACTCTGTTCATCTTTATCGGTTTTAAAATATACAAAACATACATAAGCACCAGTGGCGTATTTACGATTTTGTTTCGGGAGGGGCTTTGCTAACTTTCGGGGAGCTTTGCCTGGAAATGTGAAAATTCTGCAAGATATTTTATTTACTTTACTATACTAAGTAAGATTTCGGGGGGGGGGCTTAAGCCCGGAAGCCACCCCCCTAAATACGCCACTGATAAGCACTATAACAATGTTAATACATCCATATATGAATATACACCATAAATAATCACACATCAATGCAACAAGAAAAGAATTAAAGAAATAAAATTAAGATTTACATATATATTTATTACAGTACAACAAAAGCAGTTGTACATTCAAAGTATAGCCCCTCGTGTTCAACTGTCTGCAGTGACCTACCTTCCAGTTCCTCAATTTCACGTCGAATACCACGTGTTGTCCTTAAAGGCCAAGGATGTTATAAAATAGAGGATCTGCCCATACAACAAAATCGTGAAGTCATACGTCACGGCTTCGCCACACCTACTCTGCCCACCCCGCGCCACTAAGATCGCAATGTTTCGAGCCAACAAACATGGCGGAAACGAGAGCAGCCAATCAGACGTGCCGGCTCAGACGATGCTCAGTTGTTTTTTTGGCTTCACTTAGTTCATAGGATAAAGATACGTATGGGCAGATCCTCTATTTTATAACATCCTTGTTAAAGGCAAAGAAGTCAGTCACTGTTGTTTCCATCTCCTGCAGGTTGGTGAAGCATTGTGATTTCAAGAAGTGCATCATGGACCAAAACAGGAAGTAATCCGAACGAACAAATTCAGCACCATATGTTGGGTGTAACATCAATTCGATGTCTTTTTTTTTTTTAATTTCTTTCGAGCCGTGTGTGGCTTTGCGTTATTCTGTTGCAGCAGGACGAGCATTCGTGTATTGCTCAGCAACATTCACACAAGTGAAGAACTGAAGGTATGGATACAGGAACAGTTTTCGAGGGTTCCGGTACAAATTTTACGTCGGGTTGTGACAAGTTTTTGAGATCGATTGGCTACGTGTGTGCATCAAAATGGAGGGTGTATTGAAGATGTCCTTTAAACATGAAATTTATGTTAGTTTCGCAAGTGCAAAGGTGTATATACTTTGTAATAAAAGTATGTCATAGGGTGCGGTATTTTTGTGATTCCACTACCATTTAAAAATCGCCTGATTCAATGATGAACCCTATATAAATCAGTGTTGGGTAAGTTACTTGTAAAAATGTAATGCGTTACAAGTTACTTTACTTTCCTTTAAAATGTAACTGTTACCTTACTTCGAAAGCAACGCGTTGCTAACACATTACTTTTAGGTCCGAAACTTTGAATATGTAAAAAAATCTTATTGCTTCAATTTTCCGTATTATTATTATTATTATTATTATTATTATAATCTTAATATCAATCCGTCTTAATATACAGTAAAAGAAAAGAGCAAAAGTTTTTTTAAAAAAATTATTTCTGTCATTCTCTGTGTTGTTCGTATCCCAATCGTTTGAGAAAATTAAGATACTGAATACTCCAACACCTACTATTTGCTACTACCACTGGTTCTCCCTCTCGACTACCTTCTGGTCGTCTCTAGTACGTCTAGTTTCCTAACGCTCTTGGCCGTTGGCAACTCAAGGAAAATGTAGTCAGCGCTTGGTGGACCTATACTACTAACTAAAGCCTGGGGAAATGTAGTAAAAATCAGTGATTCTTTGTAAATAAATCGTTCGGAAGTATTTTCTTTTAAACGATTTTAACTCTAGCTTAATCTAAAAAATGCTACTACTAGAGAAATTCCGAAGTTTATCACAAAGCAGTTCCACAGTCTCCTAACCACCAGGTAAGATGATACAACGTGGTGGCGATAGGAATGCTGTTTTGTATAAAAGTGGTAGTTACTCCCGTGAAAAGGTTGTATCATCCCGTTATCTGATGTTTAGTAATCAGAGAGATATCAGGAGTTTGTGGGACTGGTCCACAGATATTCCATTCAGTGAATTCAGTCAGTGAATACCCAATTTTATCGCAGATTTGTATTTGTTCTTCGTCAAAATATGCATTTCTGAAAAAAATACATTGTAGAAACTATGCAGAACAGTAAATCAGTAGTGACATAAATTTTCAACAAGGTATACTAATTAATGCCCTTCCTTCAAATCTTATCTCAGAACTAACATTAACGATAGTAGCGTTAAGTTTATTTATGCTTTGAAACATCCGAGGCTCAGAGGATAGAAATGAGGGAAATGAGTCAATAGGGCCATAAAAATTTCCCTAGTGACACCGACGAAGAACCTTGGTAAACTGCTCAGTCGAAATATATACCCATAAGGGATCGATCACATCATCTTCCGAATCTTAAGTTGATGTTCTACCGCTGAGCTTTGACCATTCCGTGTGGGTAAAGTGTTTGTGTATTTGAATTCACGTGAAATTCTAAAAACGTATAAGGTCAGTGGCGTATTTAGGGGGGTGGCTTCCGGGCTTAAGCCCCCCCGAAATCTTACTTAGTATAGTAAAGTAAATGAAATATCTTGCAGAATTTTCACATTTCCAGGCAAAGCCCCCCCGAAGGTTAGCAAAGCCCCTCCCGAAACAAAATCGTAAATACGCCACTGTATAAGGTAAATAAATGAAAGAAAGGAAGAGAAAGGCCACGTATACTTCTTTCGCTGTAAAGAGTCCCGATTGAAGTGTCTGTACTAACACTGTTTGATACTAGGGAAAGTAAAGCACATTTCCCCTTTTTGTTTTAAAGAGTGTTCATTTTATCATTTTAATAAAGTTAATACAAATTCATTAATCAGTTTTAGAGCTCAAGGATAAAAGTAACCAAAAATAATTGAACTACGGCCAGATCAAAACAACAGGCTGCAACCGGGGGAGCTGCCCCGGGCACCAGCAAACTAATCTCTGTGTTAATTGGTGTAGATGTATATGACGGAGGTGCTAACCGCAAAATTTGCCATGGGCACCAAATGTCTAATTTCGTCAGTGATTAGGCTACCATATTTTTAGAGCGTGAAATCGAGACGTTTTTCTGAAATTTTAGGAATACATGACAATATTTGGCAATTAACTTTAACGTGAAACTTGAAGTACAAGGCTTAAAATTTAAAATTAACTAGGACGGCAGACCAGTGTCTTGTTGAGTTCAGTTCCCATGTTTCTTTAGAACATTTGTCCTTGTCCATCACTTATTATTATTATTATTATTATTATTATTATTATTATTATTATTATTATTATTATTATTATTATTATTATTATTATTATTACAGTTTGTATACCGAACAACTATTTATATTAATATGCGGTATTAAAACAAATCTGGAACTTGGAATATTTATTTACTTCCATCATTTCATCCGGCCAGTTAGTGTGATCTGTACGAGAGGGAATGTTTTCGGGCTGGTAAAATTTGGGACGACTGCTGCAATGCTATAACTTTGAGCTTCGCCTTATCTCAAGTAGATGCAGACTGTCGGAAGGTTTGATTCTTGTAGATTCACTAGTTCAAACGCTGTCGAAGATGAGGTCTGGAGAATATGAGGTCTCAACGAACAACATTCGAACAAATTTATCAAGTATGTTTGGAGATGTGCAAAGAAAATGGTCTTGAAATTTCAGAGCCGGAAACAGATAGGCTGTAGGGATTCCTCGTGGAAACGAACTAGACATTTACCATCGAAATATCACAAATTCATTTTGGATGAATCCCTTTCTTCATTGGAAGCAAAAAACGAATGTTCTAAAGATAATATACTAAGATAATTTTTTCTGCCTACTATTGATAAGGCAATCACTGAGATGGAAAACCGATTTGGATCATGTAGCAAAATTATTAGATCAATCACCACTCTACATCCAAAAACTGAAAACTTTCTAAATTACAACATTGTCGAGCCTATGGCCCAGAATTATGGAAGTGATCTGGAAACATTCAAATGTGAACTCAAAATCCTCCCAGACACAATTAAGTTGTATGAAGAAGAGAAGAAAACCTAACTTAACTCGTTGGTGAATTTCGTTATCTTCTTTTGTGTCCACAAAAACGCATTCCTAGAAACCTCACGCTAGTATCATCTCTGTGACTATCAGTTTCTACTGCTACATGTGAAAGGTCATTCTCATGTTTGAAAACATTAGACATATACTCAATTCAGTGACTGATGATAAGCAGTGGCGAAGGGTGATAGTTTCAAGAGGGTAGGCCCAATGTTCTACTACTACTACTATTACTACTACTACTACTACTACTACTACTACTACTACTACTACTACTACTACTACTACTACTACTACTACTACTACTAATAATAATAATAATAAAATGAAACAGATTAGACATAAATATTTTTCTACAGAAACACAAGAAGACAAATTCACATAAATTTAACGTAATTGTAGTCCATCGACAGCACTTATTCGATCCGGGTCTCAATTTTCATAATGAAATTCACGTATGTGACTCATAGCTGATCTTAATTCACCGTAATGCAATTTAGCTGTTTTAATTGGGCGTGATCGAGTGGGGAAGATGGATTATCACATTATCTACGCTTTACAAGAAACATATGTTGTTTAGTCTACTTGTACCGAGACAAACTCTGTTTGTAAAATTTCGTCTTTAATTATATTGTTCAAAACACATGACAAGCATTCAATCAAGTCATTTTTTATGTTACTTAATTCCTCTTTAAAAGCAGAATTATACTTAAATATTCTTTCATACTATGCTCTTTATATGTCAACAACTCCAAATAATTTTTTGTACCAATGCATGAAGAACTCTCTTACCCTCTGTTCTATTTTCAACACAGGCATTCAAGGGCGCCCATGTTGTGGTTTCCAAGAGGGGGCAAGTAGAGACGACGTTTCAAAAATAGTTTCAAATTTTGCTGTAACTAATGTAAAAATTCTATTGGATTATCGATATTCTAAAGTACAATTTCCTCTAGGGGGCGAGCGCCCCGCCTTGCCCCCCCTGATTGGCGCCCTTGCAGGGGTTGGTCTTCGTTCCTTAATAACACATTAATTTTCAAAAAACCATTGGCATAGAAGATTCTTTAATAGGAATTATATTATGTTCATATTTTCTACTTACTAACATTTTCTCTCATTCACTTTGGCAAATGTAAGAAAAAAATGTCACTCACAATATCTCAAACATACAGGGCCTTGTGCAGAGCCGTTCTGACATGTGATTAGTGCCATGCTAAAGAGTTCGACTAACATATGCTTCCTGCCTTATGTAGTCAGGCCTTTAGTATGACGCTAATCATTTATCAAAACGACTCTGCATAAGGCGGACAGTCTCTACTCAATTCTAATGAACTCAACGAATCTGATTTCGTACAGGTTTGCGCCAACGTAACGGAATAAAGGGGCTTTAGTTTGCGATAATAGGCGTAGGCCTACCACCTTTAGAATTGCTTGTTCCAGCTTTTGCGTTGCGTTAGAGTCCGCAAATTTAAGCAAAGTTGGTACGGAATGGGGCTCTACTTTATTTGTTTGACATCGAATCGAAAGTCTCGAGAGATACGCTCTATGTAGGAACGAAAGTCTATAAGCGCTGAGGCCGGTCTCTTTCGCAGGTTATTACCAACACGTTCTCTCGCGGGATTTTCTGAGTAGCTTGGCGGTAGTTTTACTGGTGCCTGAGACACTGCTCGGCGAGCCTCCTAGCAGTGGTGCTAACCACGATTTCTTTATCAAACATTTTTTTTTTCAACTTAGAAAACTATCATGCATTCTGTGCAAGGAAAATGAATTAATTATAAATTATAATTTCTGAAATTAAATGGGTAGGCCGGGCCTCAGGGCCTCTTACGACTCTTCGCCACTGATGGTAAGTCGAAAAACTTAGGATTACTTTATATTGAGAAGAAACTTGCTAAATCGTTAGATCTTGAAAGACTTATTGATGAGTTTGCTGCTGCCCCCAAGAATAGAAAGATCCTCTTTTAAGTAGAACATGAACTTATGAGTTATTTTCTTTACTTGTAAAAGTGCATATCTCTGCTTCCACTTAATTGAACCAGCCAGACATATTTTAAATGACGTGATTAAATAACTACTTACCTATGTGAGAAATCAATTGTATTAATGCATCCTAGTTGTTTGAGATAGTAAATTCTTATATTTTCACTGTTTTGAAAAGAGTATAAGAGTAAAATCCTGAATAACAAACATGAAAACTTTCACCTTCAACACCACACACACACACACACACACACATATATATATATATATATATATATGAATAACATTTTTCAATCATTGTAGATGGCCCCCTCAAAATTTTCGTGGGCCCTTCATTGGCCCCCCTTCAAAAAAATTCTAGCAACACTACTGCTAGGAGGCTAAACAAGCATTGGTAAAAGCCACAAATGCGTTTGATGCTAAAAGGGCGTAAAGTCGCTTACGCCCTTATTACATCAAACTCCTCAATTAATAATGCAGAAAGAGTGTTCATGTAATCGCTTACTCGCCACATGAAATACTACTAACTTATTGTACAAAATTGATTCAACTGTAAAGTAGGTGTAGAGTTAGTGTTTGTTCGTTAAACCAAGAGTCTGGTCTCATGTGTTCAAATCCAGTTATGGGTGTCATCGTTGCATGTTAAAAGTCTTACACAATAGACTAATTTGACATAATGAAATTCTCATATTCGTAGTTGAACAAAACCAAATGCAGAGATATTGACTTGCAAGGTTGTACATATTGCGTTCGATAAAATTGATAGTGAAAGTGTTAACAATAAACGAAAGTAACTGAGCTGTGGTAATATGTGCCAACTAGTAAATGCAAGTTTTTAGCGGGATGATATCTTTTTACCACTTAGTAGTTCACACAAGACACTATAGAAATATCGTAAAACGTAATAAAAAGGACAAAAAATAAGTTCTTTTACAGTTTGAGACTTACGACTATTACCCATATATTTACAGAGTAGATGACCTTGTGTTATCCCATTCCGGAGTTCATTGGATCCGTGCAGAAGTTCTACTCTCGCGATCCTAGTTCAAACCCTCCTCGAGCTTTGCTTTTATTTTTCATTGATCAGGTAAGACTACAGCAAAAAGAAAAAATGATTACAGTTTAAGGTGTTATTCGATATTGTGCAATTTTCTATTTATTTACTTACTTTTCTTGTCAAGTGAAGATGAATTTTACAAGCCTAAAGATCGTTCTAGATTTTACTATTAATAAAAACTATGAAAATGTTTACAGCTAAAAATAAATTGAATACTCTTTAATTGTAGTCCATAATCAGTTATGGTCAACGCAGTGGATTTCAGTTTATGTGTGGGGCACGGTGGCTTAGTGGTAGAACATTCACCTCTGGTTCGTGGGGTCCCTGGCTCAATCCGAGCTCGAGTCAAGTGGGCTTTGTGGTGGACAAACATCGTATTTGTGGGTTTTCTCTGGGTTATCTCATTCCCTCCCACTTTATTCATTCCATCATGGCATTCATTTATCATCACAGTCTCTTTCAGCCTAGCCAGCATAACCTTGGGACGTAAAGCTGAAATATCTCAATTTTTCTTTAGATATAAAATGCTCATCTTTAGTTCTTAACAAAACAGAGAGCACGGTTCAACATGTCACTATGCCATTAGATTTCGTTACTTCAATAAATGAAAAAAACTGAATACATTTATACTTGAAAATGTCGAAGATAATACGGCAAATATGAACAATTCTGTAATAAATTTAGCAATGATTTATAAATTAGAATAAAGTGCAATGGGCAATTCCATCAAAAGTGAAACCAAAATGGAAAATTGTAGAAGTCTGTTAAAGAAGTTAATTGATACCCAAAATTAAAGATGAATACTTCTATTTTATCACTGCAAGTATCATATGATTCAGAAAGACTTAAAGATACTAATGTAACGTGACTTCAATAATAGGTAAAGGGGAATTTAAAAAAAAAACAGCAATGGTACGTACATTATTTTTCGATTTGTGTCTTTCAATGAATTAAAGTATTTTGCTGCGTTGCATGTTTGTAACATATAAATCAATGAAAGATAAATATATGACAAACATTTTTATTTGTAAATGTGAGTTCCTTGATTGCAAAAATCAGTTATGTGAAAGTATGAACGGAATGTTACGTCCGTAACAGATGTAATGCAAAAGTTTTCATTGCTGTTTTCCACAGCAACTTGGAGTTGTGAAGTAAGTGATGCTCTTTTGGTTTCTTAGTACATACCTTCACGCAACTTCAAATGACTTCCAGCTGTTGTAGTATTTATCAGAACTCCGTTACAGACATAACACTCTATTCAAGCGAATAGGGGCGCGGTGGCTCAGTGGTAGAGCGTTCACCTCTGGTGCTTGGGGTCCCGGGTTCGATCCCAGCCCCCGCCAAGTGAACTTTGTGGTGGACAAACACCGTGTGCGTGGGTTTTCTCGGGGTTCTCCCGTTTCCTCCCACTTTCTTCATTCCACCATTTCATTCATCACTCATCATCACCGTCTCCTTTAGCCTAACCGGCATAACCGTGGGACGTAAAACTTAAAGATTTCATTTTCTATTCAAGCGAAAGTTGATTAATTGTAGTTAATATGTGGTAAAGTGTTGCATGTTGAACATTAAAATCTTTAGTTAGGCAATAATGCATTTGGGTAATTAAGTTATATTCCTTCTGTTAAGCCCGGCTAAAATGACACCAGCCCAACGTAAAGAAGCATCAAGAAAATCGGCAGACAGAGTGAAGAAGCAGCGAATGCCAGCGAAGGCTGGCAAGAGTAATATTAGCAATTCACTAATCAAAGCATATAAAAGTCCACAGACCCTTGGTAAAGCATTGGTTAAACGATCTCTACCAAGAAGTTCTACTAAACAAAAGGTTGTTGTAGAAAAGCTCTCTAAATCATCTAGCATCCAAACCGGAAAAAGATCTACTGATAGAAATGCTTTGCGTGATGAAATAAAAACATTGGTCATTAAGTTTCATGAACGAGATGATATATCACACCAAGCACCAGGTAGAAAAGATACAAGTATGAGCAGAAGTAATGATGATAGCGAGTGAAGTTTGATTAGAACAGATGTTAAAATTGTTTGTTCATCTTTTGCTACACTTCGATCTAACCATGTACTGCTTTCATCAGAAATTCCAGCCAATGTCTGTATCTGCAGTTACCATGCCAACATTGACTTTCTTCTTTCTAATGTCACCAAAGTGAACAACTTTCCAATAAAAAGCAAACAACTCATAGAGGCAATAGTTTGTGATAATGAAGAAAAAAACGCCATGCATATTTGGCAAATGAGATATTTGTGGAAACTGAAAAAAATACGAAGAACTCCCTTCAGATGAAGCCATTAGCCAGATGAAGCCGTCCAGTGGAAAACTGACAATGAAGGACGGGTTGTCAAAACAGTTCCAGAAGGCTCTGTTGAAGATGCCTTAGAAATGTTGGAGAACAAATTGCCAGATTTTCTAATTCATTGTTTTGTACAGAAGAAGCAATGTAATAATTTTGAAAAAGCCAAGTCTGAGCTAGGGTCATTTTACAAGTTGACTTTAGTGAAAAATTTTGCATAGTTCACCAGGATGAAGTACAAAGTGCACACTAGTCCAATGTCCAAATAACTATTTACACTGGAGTAGCACACACATAATCTGGAATACCTTCATATGCCATCATCAGATTATGCAACATGATAAATTAGCTGTTCATTCTTTCAATCAAAAATTGTTTGAAGACTCGAAAAGTAAGAATCCTAAACTGAAAATAATTTTTTTCCGATGGTGCTAGTCAACATCTCAAACAATTCTTTACTTTGGCCAACATTACTTTTGGTGCAATAAACTGTGATCTCTTGAACTGGCACTTTTTCTGCATATCACATGTAAAAGGTGCGGTTGATGGTGTTGGAGGAATGCTAAAACGCCATGTGTGGCAAATTCTAAAGGTAAGATACACTCATGTACATGACTGTGTATCTTTTCCTGAATGTGCTCAATCTATAGCCTAAAACGTGATTTTAGTACATGTGCGTTCAAACGATGTAACACAATATGCTAATTTCTTGGCAAAACACTGAGATGGAATCCGAGGTATTCCTAACATACATCAGATGCACTATGTACACTCATGTCCAAAATTATTGTCGCATGTCTATAAATATATTGTAGGAATATAATTTGATAACGAATTCGTCAGGTATTTCTTCTAATGTTAGTATGTGTATAATCGGCAAAGACATGTATGTGGCAAATTTCTTGTCAAAAGAGCAGTAAATAAGAACAATAAAACGAAAATAAAACTTTCTTGTCCAATTAGCAACATTTTGTTTTACTCATTCTAATTTTCGTATTTATAATCCTTTTGTTATGAAATTTACCACAAATATACATTTCCCGATCATACACATAGTATCAGTATTAAAAGTACCCTTCAAAATCATCATCCAATTATATTCTTACAAGAAGACAGTTATAGGTATGCGACAATCATTTTGGATATGAGTGTACGTTCTGTCGACAAATATGTGGTGAAAGTTGGATTGTCCTCTGAGAAGGATGGTACATTGTTTCCTTTCAAAGGTTGTGGACTACATAGTGAAGAAAAACATTCAAGTAATGCAGCCATCTAAATTAACAATGTCACATCAATTTCCCTTGGTCAGTGGATTATTGTCAACATTGAATCAGAGGGGAGCATCTGTACAAACTTGTAAGACAAGTAGTTGGTGAAACAAAGGTGTTCTCAAAGTTTGTGAAGCAAGCAGGTAAGAAGTTTATGTGGCCAGAATATGATGATATCAGTGTCTCACAATATTATGTATTTTACAGGAGCCTGATGTGGGTAACATATTAACTTTCAAATATAAAAAAATAAGGGTTCTGAATTGAAGATGATTTCTTGTATGAATATTTCTTGAAAACATTATTCATACTGAACAGTGATATTTTGTAATAGATTTCAGAACGGTTACGTCTGTAACAGTAAAATGTTACGTCCGAAACACTATCTTGTATTTTCAAATGTTGTACAACTAAATTTTCTGATGTGCTGCTCCATACAGCTACAGGTTTCCACATATTATGCGTTCTTAAATGCTTTTGGATTAGTTCAATAATTCAGAGAAAAAGTGGATTTGCCATCTGTACCTGTAAGTTGTCACATTTTCTGACATACGTCCGTAACACACCTTTTGTAATTGTCCACTCAATACAGAAAAATTTGGTTCTAAAAACTTGGCTGTAAACTTGTTCATGGTAGCAGGCATTTTATATAAAAAATTGGCTAGCCCACTTTACTTGTGTCCTAAATACCTTGTCTTGAAATTTCAAGATGTTACGTCCGTAACTATGGAACTGCGCAATGTATTGCGAAGTTACCAAAAATATTTGCCTTTATATGCTGAAACAAGTTTCTTGAATAGACAGGAACACTTCACCTTGAAATATGTGTTTTGAATTTGTTTCGATACGATAGAATCTGAAATATGTTAACTTTAAATCTTATTATTCAACACAAGTTTGACGTCCCATGGTGATAATGTTGTTGCAAAGTGGCTAAAATGATAAATCCAGAGAGCGTCTCACTGGACCAGCTCCTATTTCCCGATTTGTTTATAAATCAACATAATTACAAGACTACTACATACCGGATTTTAGGTCAAAAGATATTTTTCTTTTGTATATATTTCAGGAAGAATAAATGTGAATATTTCATCATCAAATGCAGCAATCTTACCCGTTGGAGTTGGAATAAACGTATATTATACTTGGTATTAGGAAGCAGTGATGAAATTGGTTAAGAATTTCATGGCATGGAAGCAGTTAGACTTACAGAATTTGTATGACCTTGTTAATACAATTCTGATAATTCCTGCTGGTCTAGTGGCTAGCGCGTACGTCTTTGGTGCGTGTAATCTAGAGGTTCGATTTCAGTTAGATCACTAAAATTTTACTTTTAACTAGCATTTACTTTCATTAATCATCCGTCTCTAAACTCAGAAAAAAAAAAAAAAAAACTCTTATGCTCAAATTCAAAGAGGTTACTTTTCTTTAATGTATTGTCATGTTCTACTCCTCTCTTTATTCACAGTGACCGCAATCCTGTTGTTTTCTAGAGCAACAATTATTCTGAATTCTTTCATTTATACCTAGGTACTCGCATTCTTAGGACATTCTTCCACTATTTTGTTTCTTTAAATAAATCACATAACCCTTAACTTTAGTTCAGAGCTCCAGATTTCGTGTGACTCGAACTTTTTTTTTACCTTTTCTACTTGTGGGGAAGAAATAGGTAGGGTAAGAGATGGCGCTTTAAACACTAAGTATTGGGGAGCTTTGCTCTCAGTTTTTATTCAATTTTTACTATTTACATTTCAATATTTTTGACAATTTTGTTATTTGTTACAATTTTAATATACTGTGATTCAATTTCAATATGTACATGCGCCGCTTATATTTCCTTATTACATTAACAGTGTGAAAGCATAAAACAGGCTAATTCGGCCATTTTGGCACGAGCCACCTTAAAACAACATTAGTGAAGCATTCCACAGGGCTCGAAGGCCGGGACTTCCTTTATATAAATCTCCCAGAAGGGAGGTAACTGGAACTGGAAGAAATAAAAACTGTACGACGTCAGTGGGAATCGATTTGTTCTTGATCAGTCACATTTTTCTTCCATACTAACAATGCAAACAATAATGTTTGTTCTTGACCAGTCACATTTTTGAAATAAGGTAAAATTTTCCCTTACACATGACATTTCGTTAGGAATAACATACCGTGATATTTAAAAACCTGAAATTTTTAATTTAGAAAATCTCATTTTTAGTTTTCCCCGACACTAATCAAAGAAAATCATGTTCGAGTGCATTTTCTCGAGACGAATCGAGAGTCTTAAATCTCGACTCGTGACTATTCTTAGTCACCTCATCTCCACACACTCGATCCTCACCGGAAGGTTTACAGAATGCCACACACAAGAAAATTGCAATAGTAGAAAGTATTGTGTACGGCAGTGTAAGGCTGTAGACCATAGATTTACTGGGATTTGTTGTACATTCATAACGCCTACCAGTTAAATCACATGTCCGCCTAGCCCCCTAAAATTACAATATTAACTAAATTGACAGAAAGCCATTAGCAGTTCTGTAGTGGCTTCCCGTACCTCGAATAAGTGACGCCCTTGGCACCACACTCTCCGAATTCTGTTCTCTAGGCCGAAATCTGTTCTAATATTTTGTAATTTACAGGTTAAGATGTTTTCTTGGTTGAAAGGTATGACTGGAAATGTGGGGAGCAAACATCTCAAGAACGACCTTAGTGATACATTAACCTCTAAAAGTCGTCCAGGGTTTAGAATATACTACTGCGCTTATGAATACAGAGTTACCGCTCCATGTGTAATGCAGAAAAAAGAATGGCTATCGCTGTAGCACATAATACAGGCAGTATTGCCAACTCACACGACGAAATACAATACTACGCAGTGAATGTATAAGGGATATTAAGTATAATACAACTTCACTAAATGTTGTATGAATGTTGAAGCTAAATTTAAGGGGGAATGAAATAATTTTATGTTGTTATAAGTAAACTTTAGTAGTGCTGAAAATATTTAAAAATTACCACTAAACGTCTCAGTTGTCCAAGGGCTCTATTCCCACCATAAACTCTTCATTTGTTTCTTCTTCTACTTCTGAAGATATAGATTCCTATCGACTCAATGTCGTCTTGAAGTTCATCTGCATTCCACATTTCTGTTTCGATTTCTTGCACGTCTCACGTAATTCTTCCAATTTCCCTAGTAGCAAGGTTAGTTGGCCCACCGTTGGGGATTGAGTGGGATTTGGTCAAAACGGTGGGTGATGTCGGTGCGACCCTATAGCGGAAAACTTACATTAGCCAAACGTTGATTAAATATATGATTGACCAACCAACTATTCTCCCGACCTTCAAGCAACGGTACTATGATACAATTGACTGTTTTTCCAATCAAGAAATACGTTACTTTAGCGTTGGCAAAAATCGAGGACCGTTCTTTTTCGTTGGGAAATGGTTGCCAAAGTGGCCAAAACTGAAGTTGGGCCACAGTTGGAATGTCGCATCACCACAATTTTCCCAACGTTGGGCCAATCGATTTCGCTACTAGGGTTTAAAGTGTCACTTTCTGAAAACTAATTTTTCAACATTTTTCTTTTCGAATGTTGTATTGTTGATACATACCTTAAGCTGACAGTAGCTCAATAGGATTAGGAATTAGATTTCTGGGCTTTCGGCATCTAAGGCCATTTAGCCCTTCAAGATTTCCGGGGAAAGGGAAGGAAGGAAGCGGCCTGGGACCTATAAGTTAGGTATCATCCCGGCATTTGCCTGGTTTGAATGAGGAAAACCCCGGCAAACCTCATGGCTGGCCTGAAAAAGCGTGTTACATTTTTTCGACGGAGTGACCCCACCGGGAATCGAACCCGGGACCGCTCGCACCGAAGGCGAGAGCTTTAGCGACTACGCTACGCGGGGCCACAGTAGCTCAATAGGGTTAAGCTCACAATGATAGAGCGATAACCGAAGAACTGTATGTCCTGCCTCTTGTGCCCATTCATCAATCTTGCATTTGCTATATTCGAACGAAATCGTTTATTTAACGTACCTGCTGTTCTTACGTTAACCTGTTAAGGACATTTTCCTACTCATATTAAAGGTAAATTATTTTTAAAAACATCTCCAGATGAAACTAATGCTACACAAGATGAGGGAGAAGTGATGGAAAGTAAAAACCCATATACTCCCATAGGATACTCAAAGGTCTGGACGATCTATAGAACTGTTCAAATGTAACGCAAAGATATGCATTGTCGTCTCAAATATGTGGTATCTAAGTAACAGTTAAAGTATCACACATTGTTGAACAGTACATTGTTCGTTATATAGAACAATCAACAATGTGCAGTATATTAATACACAGCAGTGGGCAGAGAAGGTTGAACAATCCCCATCAATACATTAGAGGCACGAACTGGTACGGATTTCTATGGCATCACACACCACAACACCTGTTCCCGCTTCCTGGACCAAACTGCGGGAATCGCCAGCCTGGTACCACGCTAACGTCAGAGAGAATGCTGCCATCATGCGGCTGCAGACAGATGCAGGATTCTTCTAAGAAACGAATGTTACTGCATACCGACTTACTCCACTCTGTGTATTGGCATACTGTACATTATTATTATTACAACATTTTACATTATATAACGAACAATGTTTGTTAAACAATGTAGTAGCCCATATTCAAACAACAATGACAGTTCTTTAGATATTTCTTCGTTGTTTCCCGTTTGCTGTTTTTACACATTTCCTTCACCAAAATTAACATCACTACGGTCTTTTTTTTCGTTCCATAAACTTTCCTAAAACGTTCTTCGGGTCTTTCTCTGAATTAATTTGATTAAATTTTTGTACGTTGTTTCTTGCACACTTGCCTTGCCGAAATCAACACAATTATATTTTTTTCCGCTTTAACCACTTTTGAAAAACATTTTCAGCCATTTTGTAATTGCAAAGTAAAGCCTGTTTCAGAGGGGACTGAAGTAAGGCTGCGATTCATGATCTAAAACTCGTGACCTTAACGATCGTGTGAGAAGTAACTTGCCCTTAGTTCAGGTTGAAATTTTCTGCTGTCTTTATTTGGATCCTGACTTGGAAGAAATAGAAGCAGTTTCCGAAATTTTTACTGGCCCCCTAAAATTTTCACGGTAGGCTTGCAAATGAACTATAGTATGGTGATGAACTATCATATGGTTGGATCGGGTCCCCCTACATTTTTGGGCTGGCTACAGGCCTGTAGTGAGCTGAGCGGATGCACTCAGTACCTATACTAGAAAATTGCTCTTTCTTCTTTATTTTAGCTTTCCGCGCCTGATAACTATCCTCATTTACATATTTGGACAAGTCATTTGATTTTCATTTCTACAATCTGGTGGGTACAAGGATCTACAGACGTTTTTCAGCTGATACAGACTCCCTCATGTTCGTATCTTGCTGCCGAATTTTCGGAGTTACTAATTTCAATAGCGTATGGAATTCTGAACAGTCCATTCTGTAGATTTTTTTTTTTTTTTTTGGTAGGAACGAGGATCTTTTGAAGTAGTTCATTATTCGCCACTGAAAATACGGTCCTTTCCTGTGCATTATTGCGACAAAGAATTCACTTCCTGGTCCAGCAGCTCCTCTTTACTCTCTCTCTCGTTTTTTTGGGCGGGGGAGGGCGGATTTTGTGTCAACAACAGAGCAGATATCGCTGCTATGGCTATTTCATCCTCTTCGGATGAACTCATATTGTGAAATAGAAAAACAATAATATTTACAATTACGACAGTTGATTGCGCTGTTCGTAACACATTCTTCAAGTGTTTTTCGTCTGTTTAATAGATCGATCACGAGAGGCTCTGCTCGAAAAACCTACCTAGTTTTAAGGATCGTCTGAGACCCCTACATCACCTCAGGATAAAAGAAATTGCATGGAAGTTTGAGTTAAGGCGGATTTTCATGCCCGCGTTAGAACGGAAGCATGGCATGTAGCGTATTCACCGTAAATTATTTTCGTTTTCATACATTCGTGCGTGTATTGTGCCAAATTACTACTCGCTAGCTAATGCGCATGTCCCGTTTTGTCTTCGACACGGGAAAGTCCCATATGGAAAAAGATGGGGAAGATGGTGTTATGTGATAAATAACATCTCGCGCAAAATTGAAGAGTTTGATACAATAAGGCTGGAAGCCTGAAACATGCAGCTGGAGAAAAACAATGTTGAAAATTTTAGTAGTTTTTTTTCTTTCTTACATAAAACAATGTAATTATAGCATTTTATTCCGATATTGAATTGACATGTTACCACGAGGCTAAACAAGTACGGCAAAGACCTTAAATGCGTTTGATGCAAAAAGGGCGTAAATTCGCTTACGCCCTTATTACATCAAACTCCTCAACTAATCATGCAGAAAGCAGGGTTGATATGTTTAAAACAAAATGTTTAAAACAAGTGTTTAAAACATGTTTAAAACGAGGGTTCTTGTACTTTATTCAGTTTGTTTTAAACGTTTTAAACAAAATGTTTTAAACGTGTTTTTTTTTTCGATGCTGGTTGGACATGTTTAAAACAACTAAAATATCAGATTGAAGAAACTACTTTAATTTTCTAACAAACAACCAATCCTCCGCAGGATTTGTGCATGAAGTAAATTACAAGCAGAGTTATATTCTTATTATAACAGCAATTACTGAACGAAATTCTGCACATCAATGTGCGTATAACTAAACCAACAGAAATTCAAATGAAGTATTTCAAAATTTCTTAATTTCCAAGAATAACGGAGGTTAAACACACTATTCTAAGATCCAAATTCACAAATTCAAACTTGGGTATTTTTTGATCACTATCATTTCCATAATAATGAAGAGTTCTCACATCATAAGCTAGAAGAAATGCTCTGACAAATACAACTCATAGAAAAGAGCAGTGACTAGCCTACAAGGAGCAAATGACATATTTTAACTAAGCAGTTTTCAAGATACATCTCTGTCTGCAACATGGGTAGCTAATAATGATTAGATATAATGTCTACGGCATAACAACACAATTAACTCTAGACACCCGCCAGGGATTTTAACAAAATGGTAGACTCTCACGTTCGGGGCTCTGGTGACCTCCCTAATTATCACAGAGTCATGAGTTATACACCATTGGAAAGCTTATAGACCACAAATTCCAATGATGTAACATCCGTGAAATTCCCGCCGTATTCGCAGAAAAAGAACAGACAAAAAAAAAAAAACATTAACAATATGAAAATATGACTCTGCGGGGCCCTGGCAACCCTTGCAACCACCCTACGCTGACAAAATGATGAATGTGTAGGCCACATACTTGTGACAATAATGTAAGAAATGGTAGCCATTGCGTAATGAATTCGTTTTATGTAGGAAATATTTAATATATATATATGCGTAGAAAACATTCATTGAATTAGACATTCTCTCCCCTCCCCCACTAGTACCACGTCCATATGAAAATCATTTTTGCTGCACACATCATGTATACGAACAAGAATTATGCTTCTAGACCACTTTAGTGAAATATATCTTGTGTTATATGGGACCGTCCCGAAAATAAATGTAAATTAACCAAATGTGACCCCCTCTTCCTCTATAAACAACAAGTACACATACAGGTTACTATCCTGCAGGGGACTACCTCATTGCTTCACATACCAATTTTTATGGATGTACCACAAAGGGGGAAGGAATACCCGGAAAAAACCTGATGAAAAAAAATTGATGAAAAATTAAAAAACGAACTTCATCCTTCCTTTCTCGGCCGTACATACGTACCCCCTATATACATAAAATGCAACTGACGGATAGCTTCATCCCTCAAAAATACTTTGGTACCAAATCATCTTTCTAGCTTAATTAGAGGCTGAGCTATTGATGTTTGTTGTAAAAATAAATGTAATTTACGTCAAAAAACTTAAACTCCAAAAAATGGCTAACTTTGCCCCCTCCCTTCTCTCCCATATAAGCAGGAAGTACAAATACACGATATTACCATGTAGTGGTCTGCTTCATTGCTTCACGTAACAATTTTTATGAATCTACCCCCCAAGAGGGGAAATGGCCCCCCAAAAAACTGTTTAAAGAAACACGATATTTACCCTCCTCCCATATACATAAAATGCACACCAGCAAAACTGCATCTTTCAGGAATAAATTGGTACCAAAACCATCTTCCAGCCTTAATTTGAGGTTTAAGACTGAGCCATTGAGGTTTAAAGTAGGGATGGTATCGAGACGAGACGAGACGAGACTTTATACAGTCTCGGTCTCGTCTCGGTTGATAAGTAGCGGTCTCGGTCTCGATCTCGTCTCGTGTCAAAAATCGCCGTCTCGGTCAACAGATGCCTGTCTCGATCTCGGTCTCGGTCTCGAAGGCCAAGTCTCGGTCTCGTCTCGGGTCTCGTCTCGAAAGTCTCGAAATATATAGTGTGAAATTAAAATTGTGAAAGTATTATTATCGTACAGTCTGTCGTTTCCACTTCTTATTTTTTGCCTTCATTTTTGACTTAGAATTATGGTATGATGTACCTCTTCGTAGCTAATTTGCTAGCGCTAATGCAAATTGTGCATTAGCAATAATGCAATTTTCATTTGTGTGTTCCAGGTTCAATCATCAGTGGGTATAACATACCCAGGATAAAATGTTAATAGTAACCCATATTTCACTTTCAGCAATAGACTTTGTCTCAAATGGCTTCAGTACTGCCTATACAATTAAACTCTATTAAATTAACCCCAGTACTATACAGTAGTTTATTTACTTCCTTTGAATCAGAATTGTTCAATACCTCCTAACGGATAACGCAACACATAGCAGCACGAATGTATTTAATCGCGCCGAAATTGAAATTTTACAGTTTCTCAGTTATTATCGAATACATTCTGCTTTGACTGTCATTTTAAAAACAGAATATAACATTCATGATCTTAACAAATAGAGTAAATTATTACTACAATATATTTTGTTTCAAATTGATGAAATGCTTTATTACCGTTTCACATATCAGTGTTTAATTGACACTTTAAAACAGGAACTTCTTAATCCTTGTGGTGGGAGCTACGGCACTCATCTTTGCTACCTGTGGTCTCGGGTTGGATCACCAAACAAGTTACATTCAAAGTCCGATGTTTCTTATAGTTCGCGTCTCACTTTAAGTACATTCTGTTTCTTATACAAGTTCATAAGGTCGTAATGTATTACATGAGCATATATCCAGTGCCGTAACATAGATGAGCTCTCAGCGGCTTATTCCTGAGCTCTCAGCGGTGTATGTGATCTTTATTCGAGAAAACTAATCGTGCGTTCATTACGTTGAAATTTTATATTGATTGAAAATTACTTGCGAAACATGGACATACATATTATATAAGTATATAGGTAATTCGAGCTATATGTATCTATTTTCTCTGTCCCGGCAATACGAGTAATTCTTAACTTTCTAGTTTTCTTTTCTATTAATTTTCGTAGTTTTGCTGCAATATGAAGAGTCAAAAATATTTTTTTCGCTGTACGAATTTCGTAAAATTTTGGATCCGTTTTTACCCTTCCTTACCCAGTAAAAGTTATATATATATATCTATATCTATCTATCTATCTATCTATCTATCTATCTATCTATCTATCTATCTATCTATCTATCTATCTATCTATCTATCTATCTATCTATCTATCTATCTATCTATCTATATTAACTTTAGAGGTACACTATGCTAAGTCACTTTTTCGTCGAAATTGATTTAACAATACTTTTTTAATAGACTATGCTCTTTCCAGTGATGTAATAATGTAAGTCTAAAAGCATCCTATTACTTTGTAACTACTTAGTATGGTTTGAAAAACTACTATAGATCTTACTTAAGGAACAGTTTTTCGCTCCTCCTGTGAAATTACGAAATTATAACTTGGTTTAGTTTATATCTGAGGTCCAGATATAATAAAATCATAACCATAATCATAATCACCCATTATCAACACACTGCTGAGTAGTAGAAAATGGATCGATCTGGCTCATAAGAGGACAACTCAGGAGCCCCTGGGAAATTTAGCATCGTACACCGTGAGCCCACGGTCTTTTACGACCTCCATTTTAGGGGTGAATTTATTCCCTTTTATGAGCACTTTTTAGGGGGTGTATTCGTTCTCTTTTATGACTACTTTTTAGGGGGTGAACTCGTTCCCTTTTATGAGCATATTTTCCAACCCCTACGAACACATAACAGAAGATCAGATAACAGATAAGAATATGAAACATACAGCAGAGCAGATAACACATAACACTATGTAACACATAGCAGAACAGATAACATATAAGAGTATGTAACATAACAAGGGTGTACTCGTTCTCTTTTATGAGCATATTTTTCAACCCCTATTTTAACATAGGAGATAACACATAAGATTACGAACACATAGAAGAGAAGATAACACATAACACTACGTAACACACAACAGAACAGATAACACATAAGAGTACGTAACATAACAAGGGTGTATTCATTCCCTTTTATGAGCATATTTTTCAACCCTTATTTTAACATAGCAGAAATGACATAAGACTACGAACACATAGAAGAGTTAATACAAGAGTATGGCTTATTTTCCAACCCTTATTTTAACATAGCAGAAATTACACTGAGATTATGAATACATAGCAGAGCATAAGACTACGTAACACATAACAACCTCCATTTTAGGGGTGGACTCGTTCTCTTTTATGAGCATATTTTCCAACCCCTACGAACACACAGCAGAGGTGTATTCGTTTTCAACCCCTTAGCATAAGACTATGTAAGATAGCAGTTACGAACACATAGCAGAGCAGATAATAAACACTACATTCTCCATTTTAGGGGTGTATTCATTCCCTTTTATTAGCAGTTTTTAGGGATGAACTAGTTTCCTTTTATGAGCATATTTTCCAACCCCCATCTTAACACAGCAGAAATTACACTGAGACAATGAACACACAGCAGAACAGATAATACATAGCACAGCTAATAAAAGAGCATGGCATATTTTCCAACCCCTATTTTAACATAGCAGAAATTACACTGAGACTATGAACACATAGCAGAGCATAAGACTACGTAACACACAACAACCTCCATTTTAGGGGTGGACTCGTTCTCTTTTATGATTACTTTTCCAACCCCTATTTTACCATAGCAGAAATTACATAAGATTTTTTTTTCAACCCCTATTTTAAGACAATGAATACCTATGTAACATAGCGATTCGATACGCTCTTTGAACCGATTTGGATGAAACTCGGCATATGGAGGTTTTCGACCATGCTGAGTACGAATATCATACTTATTTTTACCTGGGTCCTATAGTTTATGTGGGATACGCCCTTTCTATGACAATTTTAACCGATTTGGATGAAACTCGGTATATGGGGGTTTTCGGACATGCTAATTACGAATATCATATTTATTTTTACCTAGGTCTTATAGTTTATGTGGTATACGCCCTTTGTATGACTCTTAAAACCCAATCACTCGTAAACGAAGCAACATATTAAGGTTCTGTTTCCTCATTTAGCAATTGGTCATTAACTGCTACAAGTTCCAAAAATAATGACCATCGAGGTCAAAGGTCAACATACTTAAAACCTAATAACTCAAAAATGGATCCACATATTGAGGTGCTGTTTCCACATTTAGTAATTGGTCATCAAATACTACAAGTTCCAAAATAATGATCATCGAGGTCAAAGGTCAAAGTACTTAAAACCTAATAACTCGAAAATGGATCCACATATTGAGGTGCTGTTTCCACATTTAGTAATTGGTCATCAAATACTACAAGTTCCAAAATAATGATCATCGAGGTCAAAGGTCAAAGTACTTAAAACCTAATAACTCGAAAATGGATCCACATATTGAGGTGCTGTTTCCAAATCTAGCAATAGGTCATCAGGCACTACATGTCCAAAAATTAGTGGCCATCGAGGTCAAAGGTCAAAGTACTTAAAACCTAATAACTAGAAAACGGAGTCAAATATTGAGGTGGTGTTTCCACATTTAGCAATTGACCATCAACTACTACAAGTTCCAAAATAATGATCATCGAGGTCAAAGGTCAACATACTTAAAACCTAATAACTCAAAACCAGAGCCACATATTGAGGTGCTGTTTCCACATTTAGTAATCGGCCACCAACTACTACAAGTTCCAAAATAATGATCATCGAGGTCAAAGGTCAACATACTTAAAATCTAATAACTCGAAAACGGAGTCAAATATTGAGGTGGTTTTTCCACATTTAGCAATTGGTCATCAACTAGTACAAGTTTCAAAAATAATGGTCATCGAGAATGGTCGTCGAGGTCAAAGGTCAAAATACTTAAAACCAAATAACTCTTAAATGGATCGACATACTGAGGTGCTGTTTCCACATTTAGCAAGAGGTCATCAACTACTACAAGTTCCAAAATAATGACCATCGAGGTCAAAGGTCAAAACTCGAAAACGGAGCCAAGTATTGAGGTGCTATTTTCCAAATTTGGTAATTGGTCATCAACCACTACAAGTTCTAAAAATAATGACCATCGAGGCCAAAGGTCAATCTCGTAAATGAAACCACATATTGAGATAACGTTTCCTCATTTAGTAAATTTGTGTGATCTATTCAATTTTGTACAAAGCAGAAAAAAAGTGAAGAAGGAATAAATTTGAGAACACAATTTTAACTAGCGCCGAATTTCTGTACCTTTTTGGGCTATTCAAATGGATTAACAAGAAAGAAAGCAAAGATATGCCATATTAACTAGCTGAGAATTATATGTCATCTTGTATTATTTAAGCAAAACGAAGAAAGCGAACATGGACCATTTTACTCAAATTTGGATGGAGTATTTATATTTGTATGAACCAGAAAATAAATGAAGAAGGTCCGTTTTGACTAGTTCAATATTTCTGTACAATTGTGTACTACCCAAATAATCACAAGAAAATCAAAGAAGGGTCATTTTATACCTTTTTTGTGCTATTCAAATAATAGAGGGAACAAATTTCAGTGGTCTATTTTATTTTTGTACCAATCAGAAGAAAAGCAATGATATGCCTTTCTCAGACTTTTATACCATTTTGTACTACTCCAATAAACGAAGGAATACCAACCGGAAAAAAAGAAGTGAAGATCAGGTAGATTATTTTCTTTTGTACCAACTGGAAAAGAGAAGAAGAGCTATTTTAACTAGCTCATTATGTACTGTTTAAACAAACGAAAATTGAGCATTATGTAACTTTTGAACTACTGAAATGTTCTATTTTTGTATCAATTAGAAAAACCCGAAGAAGGGCCATTTTAACAAGTTCATAATTTCTGTAACGAAATAATAATTTCGATGTTCTACTTTTTATACCAACGAGAAAAAATGAACTAGCTGAATATACGAAAGAATAAATTTAAGTGACCTATTCAATTTTGTACCAATGAGAACTGGCTCAGCAAAAGGCGAAGAAGGACTATTTTATATAATTTTACTACTCAAATAAACAATGGAGTATTTAGTTTTGTACCACCGAGAAAAAAAGAAATTGCACCATTTTGGAGTATTCAAGTAAACAAAGGAATAAATTTGAGTGACTTATAATTTGTGTCAACTCTAAAAAGGACCATTTTAACTAGCTGAGTATTTTATACCATTTTGTATTATTTCAACAAACAAAAGGAAAAAGCAAAAAAGGACCATTTTATATCATTTTAAACTAATCTAATAAACAAAGGCATAAATATGAGTGAGCTATTTAATTTTGTAGTAAACAAAGGATTTTCACGAAAGAACAAAATTGTACTCAACAGAAAAAGCGAAGAAGGTCCAATTTAGCTAACTCAGAATTTCTATACCTTTGTACTAGCCCAACGAACGAAAGAACAAATTTGGTTGTTCTACTTTTTATACCAAACAAAGAAGAACCATTTTAGCTAGCTGAGTATTTTATACCATTTTGTACTGCTCAAATAAACGAAAGAAAAAGCGAAAAAAGACCAATTTAACTAGCTCAGAATTTATATACGTTTTGTACTACTCCAATAAACGAAGGAATAGAGTATTTAGTTTTGTACCAAGCAAAATAAGAAAAAGAAGTGAAGAAGGAATAAAATTTTGATGGACTATTTTCTTATGTACCAACAAAAATGGAGCAAATTTGAGTGGCATACATACTTTTGTACCAACGACAAAATAAGAAACCGAAGGAGGAATAAATTTGGGTGACCTATTCAGTTTTGTACTAAGCAGAAAAAATTGAGGAATGAATAAAATTTGCACAAAAAAAGCGAAGAAGGTAAAATTGAAATAGCTCAGTATTTATGTACATTTTGTACTACTAAAATAAACGAAGGAATAAAATTGGATGTTCTACTTTTTATACTAATCAGAAGAAAACGGAGAAGGGTCATTTTATTTAATTCTGTAGTACTCAAATATACAAAGGTATAAATCTGTGACCCATTGAGTTTTGTACTAAGCAGAAAATTTGTTGGCTCAAATAAAGAAACCTATTCAGATTTGTCGTCTTATTAAAAAGCGAATAAATTTCTGTTCTACCTTTTGTGCTCTACAAATAAACGAAGGAAAAGCAAAGAGAGACCATTTGTAACTAGCTTAGAATTTATGTGCCTTTTGTAACGAACAAATTTGAGTGGTCATTTTAACTAATCCTGCTGCGAGTAGATCAACAGTATGGCATTAACGTAAAACGAAAGAAACGAATTGCGACTTAATAGCCTAAATAATTCATTTTCGAATACATACGGATTAGAGCAGACTTAAGAGGACCAAGCATTATTTTAAACTCGTATTCTAGCCAACAATTAGAAACCCACTAGTAGGACATCGATTTATCGTTTGCAGTAAACCTATTATGCTTTGGAAAACAAAATCCATATTGGAGTATAACTTTAAAAACATACTCTTATGACCACCTTTTATACAACAAACAAGCTTCTTAGCCTCACTCCAGAAATTAGAAAACAAATTCTTTCTTTTACGGTCTTGAGAAGGTACCAGTTACGTGCAGCATCAAATATTACTTATAACATCACTTTTATAAAGCCAAAAAGCTAACCAGGATACTGTTTTTCGCTTCTCCTGCAAAATGCACATAGCAGGTTTTGAATTGCCGCCGACGATTTCTTTCAGAGATGACCAGGACTGGAGATGTTATCCCCAGAGCACAAAAACTCGATGCTAAAGTTGCCAGTTAATTACATTTTCCAGACCAGGTCTATCGGTCTCTTGCTCCGTTTTAACTTTGGAACATCATCTAACATGTATTGCTAAATTTATTTAGCAATTTATTTAAGTTGGCAACACTACTTAAAATAATGTAACTGCGACTTGTAATTAAAACCACTAAAAACTATTGTAATGTTATAGAAGTCAATTAAAGCAACAATCATTATAAAAATTTAACACAAATACGTTATTTTAAGCAGTACAACAATCACTATCCATGCGTTTGGTATCTCTGAAACGGTTTGAAATAACAATTGTTGTAAATTACATTATGATCACTTAAGTCTTTTGGAAGCATCTACATGATGAGACGTGATATGTCAGCACGTTTTCGAAGTGAAGTCTTTAGAAAAAGTTAAATTTTTCATTTTTTGTAACTTTGATCCTTCATTCATTCGAAATACATTATTCATTATAGTATTTGACACTAAGATACAAATGATGCGCATTGCACCGTTTATGCCATTTGAGTTACTAGAGATCTCCAAAATGTTGATGTTGGTGACATTGTATTGTCCTTTGTTAAACTGAATAATGTATGTGGTATCGTGGTTTTATTTAATATCTAAATTAGAAATAAGTAATACCTTACATAGTGCAATTTTAGAAAATACAACTTTTTTGCGTTGGCAACACTGCTTGTTTATCTAGTGCTATTGCAAAGTATCTAGAAGAATTTTCCCTTCAATATTTCACACAACATGGTACAAATTTTCAGCACATTATATATATATATATATATATATATATATATATATATAGAGAGAGAGAGAGAGAGAGAGAGAGAGATTATATACAACCAGTGTTGCCAGATCTACTGATTTTGCAGGAGATCTCCTGCTTTTCCTACGTTCTACTGATCTACTGCGAAAGAAAATGGAATGTGAACAATCTCCTGCTTTTTCCTTACTTCGAGAAGTTGAAGAAATATATTATTATTAATATTGAATTTTCAATGTTTCCTCACATAAAAAGACGAAATTTCTCTGTTATAATACACAAAGCTCTATAGAGCTTTACTGTATATAGTATGAATCCAAAGAATACAACTGTACATCATCTTCTATATGCATTATGGTTAGCGTTTTTATGACTTTCTGTAAGGTTTACAAGTAAGTGTTGTTTAGATTGAGACTTGGGTTGGAAGAGTGGCTTATATCGTTTCTCCACGATCGTCAACAAGAAATCGTCTTACGCCACGATCACGTGTGACTGTACCATATAGCTACGTTATCGCTACGTGCATGAAAAGACATTTTCCCACTCCACTTTCCTCTTTCACTACGTTTTACTTCACACATGTGTGTATCAAATAATGTTAATATAAATCGGGACTTTTCCCTTTCATTTGCTCAACGTAGTTCATCGGAAATGAATTCTGTATTGCTTGTTTTGACTACTGTCCTCTTAATAATGGAAAATTTTATTGCCCTCCCCCCCGGATTTACATTCAAACGCCACCACTGTATGTGTCTACTGCTTTCTCCTGTTTTTTATCTTCGAATCTCCTGTTTTTCCAACTGATTCGTCTGGCAACACTGTATACAACAGCAGTGGATTTTGTTTCGGGGGAAGCTTGAGGAACGGGTAAGAAACATTTGTTATACGTGCAATCCGAAAAAACGATCACAAATTTATTTCGGGAAGGGCTTGAGACCGACGTCTACCCCCTAAATACGCCACTATACATCAGTCAACCGTTCCCATATTATCTCACACAGCAGCGAAACAAATTTTGAGTAAAGGCAAAATAGCTGTCAATATTCGAGACGAGACCGAGACTTTCGAGACTGACCAAGGTCTCGTCTCGGTCTCGTCTCGATTTATAGAGGTCTGTCTCGGTCTCGGTCTCGTCTCGGTATGTAAATGTCCGTCTCGGTCTCGGTCTCGTCTCGGTATATAAAAGTCCGTCTCGGACTCGGTACCATCCCTAGTTGAAAGCCCTGACACAACAGTTGCGTCAATGGGCGTTTAAAGGTTAAGAATGGAGACGACCAGTAAAACGTAACACAAAGAAACTAAACTACATAATCCGTGAACGGAGATCGGGAAATCCCTATTTCTTTCTCCGGAATTGAAATTTTGGGCGGATCGAGATTAGGGAAGATCCCGAAATTTGATCTAGCGGTTGAATATAGATGGCAAGCAATATCTAAGAGTTTAAAAATGTAATATATATAAAACTTACGTATTTAGATTATTGTTTTAAACAAAATAAACATTTTAAACATATTTTTTTTGTTTAAAACAAAGTACTTTGTTTTAAACGTTTAAAACGTTTTAAACAAAAAAATCATGTTTTAAACATAAAAAACGTTCTATTTTTTTAAAAAAAGAAAACATGTTTTTTTTCAACCCTGGCAGAAAGAATGTTCATGTAATCGCTTTCTCACCAAATGAAATACTACCTTATTCTACAAAATTGATTCAACTGTGAAGGAGCTGTAGAGTTAAAGTGTTAGTTCGTTAAACCAAGACTCTGGTCGTCATGAATTCAAATCCACTTATGGGTTTCATCGTTGCATGTTAAAACTCTTACACAATAGACTAGTTTGACATAATGAAATTCTCATATTCGTAGTTGAACAAAACCAAATGCAGAGATATTGACTTGCAAGGTTGTACACTCCGCATCAAAAAAATTGCGACACTTAACGCCGTGCAGCTAGTCCACCCAATATACACCTTCTTATCCTATAATCATGTCTGGTAAAGAGACCCCCTCTCTCTCCTCCTTTCTTCTCTCCTATACTAAAATTACCTAACAACATGAACGCAATTCTAATTTCAAACTACACATGTATTAGCATCAATAAAATGAAATAACAAAACCGAGACGAAACAAGATTCATAAGCTGATTTAGGGAGAAACTGGAACACATACAAAGAAAAATCGAAATCAATGAATGTATATTGCACATAGGTTCAGAAATGAGGCAGAGAGAGAGAAGAGGAGAGAGAAAAAAGAACAGGGAGAACAGATAAAAATGTGGAATGTTATAAGTAAGAAAACAACCTAACATTATAAAGTTCCGTTACCAGAAATCCAACAGTAATATAGAAATAACGTTTGTTTTTATATATTTTTCTCAGGACTATTCTGATATATAGAGGATGCTTGAAACATTCATTAAGTCTTTTCATAAAGGATACTCAAATTCCAGTAGAACTGTAGATCTCACAGACACATCTAAGATAATGTCAAAAGTTTAACACATGCTTTGTTTTCACGTGGTTCAGTTGTAAATTCTGTAGTGTTCATTGGACGTACTGATGCAAACCACATTCTAATAAACCCAGTAGGTAGCGTAGGTTACATCTTCCATTCCAGACTACTAACGCAAAGTGAACAAAAAAAAAAAAAAAAAAAAAAAACTAAAAGAAAAAGGAAGAAAGAAAGAAATATAAAATTGAATGAGTGCTATTTTACTGGTAATTTTTTTATCAGAAATATCCTATATTAAAAGTCCAAACCGTATCATAATGAAAAATTACAAATGTTCAAATAGAAAATTGGATATTCCTTATAGATGTAGCAGAAATTGCATGTTTCAAATTTCAACATGAATAAATTACATTGAATTATAGGATGGAAACAAATTTGTGTGGAACTAGTATAAATAAAATTTTGTTTTTAAATAACCAAAGAGATTGCCATTTTCTAGTCTTTTCTGAAGATTTATCTGTTTCGAACATCCAGCATCACTTTCTTCTCTTGTGGATATAACGTTGTAATTTGCACAGATAGAATGAACACGCTAGAGCTCAAACGGATCATAGTGTCTGTCGGATGATGTTGGTTAGCTTATGGACCACCACTTGGTCGAGGATTCAAAGTCATAGTGACCCGGTAATTCGACTGAGGCTCGGTAACCCAGATGATAAAAAAGATATTTTGCTTATTCCCTTCCGTTTAAACAGTATTTCTTTCAGAGATGACCAGGACTGGAGATGTTATCCCCAGAGCACAAAAACTCGATGCTGAAGTTGCCAGTTAATTACATTTTCCAGACCAGGTCTATCGATCTCTTGCTCCGTTTTAACTTTGGAACATGCACACGCACATCAACTGTGTGTGTGTGTGTGAGAGAGAGAGAGAGGTGGGAGAAGTGAAAGATGCAAAGACAGGATAGGGAAACGTCAAGAAAGAGAGGAGAGAGAGACGAATATAAATATCAAACATACTTATCATTACAGTGTATGATGAAGAACGCACACACTGTTTATTCCAATTCTCACCAGGGATGCTTTGTAAGTTCTCCAACAGAAGATAAATCTCTGTTTGCAGCATTTATTTTATGCGAAAAAGTTATACTACCCGACGGGGAATCGAACCCCGATTCTCCGCTTGGAAGTCTGGTACTTTACCACTACACCACCGATTGCCTTACCCAAACTTTGTCCAACAAATACTGTAATATTTCTTTCTGAGAACGATAACACGAAAAGTGTTTACTGCAGATTAATGAAGTGTTTCGAATGTCCTGGTAAATCTCTTGCCCTTTCCCGCATTCGTAAACCGTCTCTGTCATGATAAAGGTGTTTGCTTCCACATTCTTAAGCATTGCACGTCTAATATGAGAAATCGATTCTTCACTATCACTTTGTAAAAAATGGAGCTTTGGCCTGAACAAGATTTGAACCTATGCTGTACAGCTTTATTAATCGTAACTCCATTACGTTACCGCTACACTATCTCGCCACCTGAATCTAAAAGCCAAATATTAGTAACTTCAATCTTGATCTTCGGAACGATCAAGCTTCTTCCTGTAAGCTTATTTGCACTTAAGTGCACAACGAAATTCATTTATTCAATGACCTGGAAAGAAATTAGTGCCCACTCGTAAAGGAAACAACATACAATCTACTAAAAATTACAGAAATAAAAACATATTATGCAGTAATTTCGCGGTGCTTATTCAAAAGTACGCGAATAATAATAATAATAATAATAATAATAATAATAATAATAATAATAATAATAATAATAATAATAATAATAATAATAATAATAATAATAATTAGTATTAGTATTAATATTAGTATTAGTATTATTATTATTACTAGCAACAATTGGTCGCTTTGCTGGGCTAAATTGAGAAAAAATAATAATATGCTCCGTTATTCAGTCACTTTTTCTATTACTAAAGCACTCTTTGATATCGGTCATTTTTCGATAAGTTTTTCATTTCTCACGTTGCGGAGCACTGCATCTTCAGTGTCATTGTTCATCTCATCCACCCGGGAAACTATGAGTTCGACAATGATATTGGTTATTTTGATCATTTTTATATATATCTGCCCCTCCTCCAAGTTGCGCGCTGAATTTGCATTTTGAATGGCATCAGATGTGTCAGTGTTTATCTCAGCGACTCCAAAATTCATAGATTTGATACTAATATAAGTCATTCTTCGTTCTCTTTTAAATATTGCTATCCTTCCCTCTTCCTTTAGTTACACCATCTAAATTATATGAGGAAAACCATCCTCGGTTCGAACTTCATCTAGATTGAAAATTTTATCGAGATTGGTACGGTGGTTCAAGACTTATTATATTTTATATATCCTTATTATATTTTATATATGGATTATATATATATATCCCTTTCTCATTCCCCTTCTCTAATTTCTAGCGTCAAAGTGAAATAATAAAAAAACATATCAGGCAGAAACCTCATCTGTTAAAAATTTGATCTAGATAGGTCGCGTGGTTCAAGAGTTATTAAGTTTTAGTTAATTTTAAATATCTTTCCCCTCCCCTCCACTCCTCTAAGCTTTACCGTCAAAGTGAAACGGTTAAGAAACATTCCATGCACAAATGTAATCCATGTTGCAAATTTCACCCACATTGGTCGTTTGATCAAAACTTATTAAGTTTTCTTTACTTTTTATATTTTCCATTCTCCCCCTCCCCTAAGTAACATCATCAAAACGAATAGGTAAAAATACTCCCACGTCCGAAAATTATCAATGTTGAATATTTGATCGAGATCAGTCGGGTGCTTCAAAAGACTATAAGTCACAGTCACTTTAATTTTATAATATAGGTTATTATTATTATTATTATTATTATTATTATTATTATTATTATTATTATTCGCGTACTTTTGAATAAGCACGGCGAAATTACTGCATAATATGTTTTTATTTCTGTAATTTTTAGTAGATTGTATGTTGTTTCCTTTACGAGTGGGCACTAATTTCTTTCCAGGTCATTGAATAAATGAATTTCGTTGTGCACTTAGGTGCAAATAAGCTTACAAGAAGAAGCTTGATCGTTTCGAAGATCAAGGCTGAAGTAACTAATATTTGAGTTTTAGATTCAGGTGGCGAGATAGTGTAGCGGTAACGTAATGGAGTTACGCCTAAAAAGCTGTCCAGCATGGGTTCAAATCTTATTCAGGCCAAAGCTCCATTTTTTACAAAGTGATAGTGAAGAATCGATTTCTCATATTAGACGTGCAATGCTTAAGAATGTGGAGGCAAACACCTTTATCATGATAGAGACGACTTACGACTGTTGGTTGGGAAAGGGCAAGGGATTTACCAGACATTCGAAACACTTCAGTGATCTGCAGTAAAAATTTTTCGTGTTATCGTTCTTAGAAACAAATATTACAGCATTTGTTGGACAAAGTTTGGGTAAGGCAATCGGTGGTGTAGTGGTAAAGTACCAGACTTCCAAGCGGAGAATCGGGGTTCGATTCCCCGTCGGGTAGTATAACTTTTTCGCATAAAATAAATGCTGCAAACAGAGATTTATCTTCTGTTGGAGAACTTACAAAGCATCCCTGGCGAGAATTGGAATAAACAGTGTGTGCGTTCTTCATCATACACTATAATGATAAATGTCTTTGATATTTATATTCGTCTCTCTCTCCTCTCTTTCTTGACGTTTCCCTATCCTGTCTTTGCATCTTTCACTTCTCCCACCTCTCTCTCTCACACACACACACAGTTGATGTGCGTGTGCATGTTCCAAAGTTAAAACGGAGCAAGAGATCGATAGACCTGGTCTGGAAAATGTAATTAACTGGCAACTTTAGCGTCGAGTTTTTGTGCTCTGGGGATAACATCTCCAGTCCTGGTCATCTCTGAAAGAAATACTGTTTAAACGGAAGGGAATAAGCAAAATATCTTTTTTATCATCTGGGTTACCGAGTCTCAGTCGAATTACCGGGTCACTATGACTTTGAATCCTCGACCAAGTGGTGGTCCATAAGCTAACCAACATCATCCGACAGACACTATGATCCGTTTAAGCTCTAGCGTGTTCATTCTATCTGTGCAAATTACAACGTTATATCCACAAGAGAAGAAAGTGATGCTGGATGTTCGGAACAGATAAATCTTCGGAAAAGACTAGAAAATTGGAAACCTCTTTGGTTATTTAAAAACAAAATTTTATTTATACTAGTTCCACACAAATTTGTTTCCGTCCTATAATTCAATGTGATTTATTCATGTTGAAATTTGAAACATGCAATTTCTGCTACATCCATAAGGAACATCCAATTTTCCATTTGAACATTTGTAATTTTTCATTATGATACAGTTTGGACTTTTAATATAGGATATTTCTGATAAAAAAAATTACCAGTAAAATAGCACTCATTCAATTTTATATTTCTTTCTTTCTTCCTTTTTCTTTTCGTTTTTTTCTTTTTTTTATTCACTTTGCATTAGTAGTCTGGAATGGAAGATGTAACCTACGCTACCTACTGGGTTTATTAGAATGTGGTTTGCATCAGTACGTCCAATGAACACTACAGAATTTACAACTGAACCACGTGAAAACAAAGCATGTGTTAAACTTTTGACATTATCTTAGATGTGTCTGTGAGATCTACAGTTCTACTGGAATTTGAGTATCCTTTATGAAAAGACTTAATGAATGTTTCAAGCATCCTCTATATATCAGAATAGTCTTGAGAAAAATATATAAAAACAAACGTTATTTCTATATGACTGTTGGATTTCTGGTAACGGAACTTTATAATGTTAGATTGTTTTCTTACTGCGTTTAAAATTCCAGATTTTTATCTGCTCTCCCTTTTATTTTTCTTCTTCTCTTGCCTTCTCTCTCTCTCTCTCTCTTCTCTCTCTGCCTCATTTCTGAACCTCTGTGTAATATACATCCATTGGGTTCAATTTTTCATTGTATGTGTTCCAGTTTCTCCCTAAATCAACTTATGAATCTTGTTTCGTCTCGGTTTTGTTATTTCATTTTATCGATACTAATACATGTGTAGTTTGAATTTAGAATTGCGTTCATGTTGTTAGGTAATTTTAGTATAGGAGAGAAGAAAGGAGGAGAGAGAGGGGGTCTCTTTACCAGACACAATTATGGGATAAGAAGGTGTATATTGGGTGGCCTAGCTGCACGGCGTTAGGTGTCGCAATTTTTTTGATGCGGAGTGTACATATTGCGTTCGATAAAGTTGATAGTGAAAGTGTTAACAATAAACGAAAGTAACTGAGCTGTGGTACTATGTGCCAACTAGTAAATGCAAGTTTTTAGCGGGATGATATTTTTTTACCACTTCGCAGTTCACACAAGACACTATAGAAATATCGTAAAACGTAATAAAAAGGAGAAAAAAATACGTTCTTTTACAGTTTGATTTACGATTATTACCCACATATTTACAAAGTAGATGACTTGTGTTATCTTATTCCATAGGTCATTAGATCCGTGCAGGAGTTCTACTCCCGCGACCCGAGTTCAATCCTACCTCGAGCTTTGTTTTTATTTTTTCATTGATCAGGTAAGACTACTGATGCTTGAGAAAGAAGAATTTTACAAGCCATTCTAGATTTTACTATTAATAAAACTATGAATAGGTTTACAGATTAAAAATAAATACTCCAATTGTAGTCCATAATCTGCTGTGGTCAATGAAATAGATTTCAGTTGTGATGTGTGGTGCACGGCGTCTTGGTGATAGAACATTCACCTCCGGTGCGTGGGGTTCCTGGCTTGATCCCAGCTCGCGTCAAGTGGGCTTTATGGTGGACAAACATCGTATTTGTGAGTTTTCTCGGGGTTACTCCGTTTCCTTCCACTTTATTCACGTAACTATTACATTCGTTTCTCATCATCACTGTCTCTTTCAGCATAGCCGGCATAACCTTGGGACGTAAAACTGAAATATTTCATTTTTTTAGATATAAAATTATCATCTTTAGCTCTTAACAAAACAGAGAGCCGGTTCAAAATGTCACTATGCCATTATATTTCGTTATTTAAATAAATGAAAAAAGAACTGATTACTTTTATACTTGAAAATGTACTCAGTTGCACCAACTTCAGAACTCTTACAACATACACGCCCTTATGACGCTGTGGGGGTCGTATGTTCAATCTGTCCTTACGCAAGTTCACGGTGTAATTGAACTGCCGCAACCAGAAGAATGTTGGATATACCCACATCAGCACCTGACCTTCGCCTTATTCCATTCGCATTCAACTCACGATGTGAGAGCCAATTGAACACAGACCCCCACAAAAAGCGACAGAACTTTCTTGGTTTCCTTTATAAATCTATCACGATAACAAATGCATGTGAATGGAGGCGTTTAAAAATATTACATTAGAAAAATAAAATTAATATGTTAGTGCATGAAGGAGAAGTGCGTGAAAATAAAAATAAGAGAAACAGTAACTGGAATAATTCATAGCAGTAATTTTGGTAATATAAGGTCAAATAGTAAAATGAGAATGAATTGTACTGGATGCCACAACGCGAACTTTCTGTTAGTGAACGGATGCAGTTATCTATTTCGGGGGCTATTCAGAAATTGAATTAGAGAGGAAAGGCCCATGTTAATTGGTACATATAATTACTGTGCAAACGATGGATAAACGTAAAATGAGAGCTGACGTGGATGATATATGACAAACTCTTATGGGTCTCGATTGGCAGAATCCGATTGGCAAGTGGTATAATGAGAAATAATGTTAGAGACGAGTGTCGACGTGTTGTGGTGGTGCATCATAGCATATTACATTCTCGAGCATGGGTGATTTAAGCCAAAATGTTTTGTAATGTAGCAAATGCGAAGCTATCCTATAAAGTAACCAAAATTCTGTTGCTTTTTGTGGATGTATGTGTTCAATTGGTCCTGGCACCGTGAATTGAATGCGAATGGAGATAAGGCGAAGATCAGTTGTTGGTGTTGGTATAGCCAACATATTACCTGGCTGTGGCAGTTCAGCTACACCGTGAACTCGTGTACGGACAGAGTGAACATGGGATCTCCACAGACTGTCCCAGGGACGTGTATGCTGTACAAGTTCAAACTGGGCTTAAACGCCGCTGCAGCGGGGGGGAAGATATGCCAGGCTTTTGGTGAGGGTGTCGTGACTACGTGGACAATCACTGGGGGTTTAACAAGTTTAAGGACGGTGATGAAATACTCGAATACGCACCACGTGTCGGACAACCAACACATGTACAAAATGAACATGTGAGGAACAGGTACTACAATTTCAGTGTGATTGGAGAAACCGTTCGGCAGCACCTCCATCAACTTGGGAAACACTACAAGTTGGGTCGATGGGTCCCACATTATTTGATTCGGACCAGAAGGCAACGCGATCAGACACCTGTGTTTCTTTGCTATCTCGTCTGAGGAAGGAGCCAATTCTGAACAGGTTGCTGGCATGTGATGAGAAGTGGGTCCTGTACAAAGGAGTGAACCTTTCCCGAAATATCTTTCATCTGTTTCTTTGGGATAAACTCTAACGGAGTACGCAAAAAGACACTATATTGTTTCATAGTTGTATAAATTCCTTATCAGGCTTAAACTTGCTATGAAAATATAAGAATGCCAATGAAGTTTGAGGTTTTGCTATCGAACAAAATGGAAATGCTCTCTTCTGAAAATAAGTTTACTTTGAAAATACAAGGTCTGTTCTGAAAGTGTCCGAACTGCGGCGCCGGATGGCAATGGAGACCTTAACCTTCATAACAAGGACTCACTCAGTTGCATGCGAACAATGGTTGAGGTGTTATCGCTTGTGTTGTGTACACCGAAACAACGTCGCGTTGAGAATTTGTATTTGGTGGATTTCGTAAAAATGCAGCGCGCTTTGGAACAGCGCTACGGTGTTAAATTAAAAAAAGAAAAAAAAAAACTTCACGCAGACTAACCTTGCTACGGGAGGCTTATGGTAAGGAATGATATCCCCATGCAAGTTTACGCTTGGAATACGGCGTTCAAGGTAGAACGGGAGTTATTCGAGGGCGAAGAACGCTCGGGGAGACTGTCCACATCAAACACTTAGGAAATGTGGTCCGTGTGGAAGCTCTTTTAGTCAAAGACAAGCGTTTAAGTCTCCCAAGTGATTACAGAGGATGTGAGACTCGCAAAAACGCGTTTAAAAAAATGTTACCGAAATTTTGAACATGCGAAAAATCTATGCCAAAATGGTTCCGAAGATTTTGACGAATGATCAAGTCCAGTGTAGTGTGAGAATTTCCTGCGAAATTGTGGAACATGTGGTCGGTAGAGTGATGATCGGGGATTTCTATTCTATAAAGATAACCAAAAAAGTTCTGTCGTATTTTTGTGTAGGTCTGTGTTCAATGGCCCCTTATACCGTGAGTTGATGCGAATTGAGATAAGGCGAAGGGCAGTTGTTGGTGTGGGTATATCTAATATACTACGTGATTGTGGCAGTTCAGCTACACTGTGAACTTGCATAAGGACAAATTGAACATGGGACCTCCACTGACCGTCATAAGGGCGTGTATGCTATACGAGTTCAAACTGGGATCAAACGTCGCTGTAGAGGGGTGGAAGATATGTCAGGCCTTTGGTGATGGTGTCGTGACTACATGGACAGTACAGCGGTGGTTTAACAAGTTTGACGGTGACGAAACACTCAAAGACGTACCACATGCCGGTAGACCAACACATGTTGAAAATGAAGATCTTCAGGCAGCAATTAAGGCGAACTGGGACTACAATTCACTGTAAACGGAGAAACCATTCGGCAGCACCTCCATCACAAGTTAGAGGGCAACACGAGCAGACACTTGTGTTTCTTTGCTGTCTCATCTGAAAAAGGAGCCATTTCTGGACAGGATGTTGACATATGATGAGAAGTGGGTCCTGTACGAAGCTCCACGCCGCCATCATCATTGGTTAGCTTCCCATGAACCGGTCCCAAACTAGCCGAAACCAGCACTGCATCAGAAAATGATACTACTGTCTGTTTGGTGGACTGCTCGCGGCATCGTGCATCGGGAACTGCTACCAGCCGGCCAGAGCATCAGTGCAACTGTGTACTGTCAGCAGTTGTACAAAACTCAAAACTTTGGATCCGGTACCCCTGAATCGCAAAGGGGTCCTAATGTGACAGGAGAATACTAAGCCGCACGTGGTTAGGATGACCCGGGACACATTCTACGCCTTGGATTTGAAACACTATTGCATCCACGACACTCCCCGGACATTGCACCGTCCGATTATCATCTGTTCCATTTCTTTGACAATCATCTTAGAGGACGCCAGTTCAAATCCCTAGTAGAGGTACAAAATACACTTGATATGTTCCTCGTTTCACGGCTGCACGAGGTTCTACTGCGATGAAATCCATGGCCTTGCAGAGCGTTGGCAGAAGGCCGTTGATGCTGATGGGGACGATTTTTGATCTTCCAGGTACGTTTTAGGTGACATATCAATGTTCAAAGATGGTAGATGGAAAGGCGACAGATCTTTCTTGGTTACCTTTATGGTACGACTCCGAAAGCAAGAGACAAAGTTCACAGTGGCACACTCTGTGTCTCCTCATCACAAGAAGACCAGGATTACAAATCAAAGGTGAAAACAATGTTCATTGTCTTTTTCATACGCTGGGTCATACGCAAAGACTTTGTACCTTATAGGACCACTGTAAATGCAGCTTACTACAAAACAATGCTTGAGGTCTCCGACAGAGGGCCCAGCGGGTGCGTTCTGACTTCGTCGACATGTGGGTGTGGATGCTTCACCACGACATCGAGCGGGTTCACACAGCGCTGTTAGAACGTAAGTTCGTGGCCAAGGTACGCCTGGCAACGCTAGCTCATCCTCTTACACGCCGGGTTTGGCACCGGCCGACTTCTTGTTTCCCAAGGTAAAAAGGATGCTCAAGGGGAAGCGTTTTGCGTGAATTTAAGAGGTTAAAGGCGCAACGACCGCAACATTAAAGTATCACTCAAGGATTTCCAAAACTACGGACAGTGGAAACGTCGCTATACTCGCTGTATTGAAGCTAAGTGCCTATATTGAAGAATATTGACAGCAGTTGCAATTATCAATAAATTGCAAGTTCGGATACTTTCAGAACGTACTCTGTATTAATTAGTCTACTTGTTTAGCACACAGTTTGCGAAATATATTTTCTCCTTGAATTGTTAACGTCTCGTCGCCTTCAATTCATTCTTTCAAAAGATAATTTCTAAAATTTTCTATTTGGCATTCTTATGCTGCCATAGAATCACACAATTTCAAATCCACACACACACACAAAAGTAACAACTTTAACTTCAGAGATGGGTGACGTGGAAATTTTATTGTAGGTGATTGACACCGTTATTTATATCTTCTTCCAAAGAGGTGACAGTCATGCATCATTGCCGGGAAGATGAATTACTTACCTCTATCTGATTCTCACTTCACATGATACAAGATATTCTCAACTAATAACAATGAACCATTTCAAGATCTTAAGTATTTATATGAAAAACTTTAAATTCCATTTTGTTGGACGTAAAAAATGATCTATTTGATCATTCGTTTAAGTACGAATTTATATGGAGTGACGACATAAATATGCACTAATCTCAAAATATGTATATATATGCACTATAAAACTGCTATTTTACCCCAAAACAGCTGAAACGAATTTCTGTTTAAAGAGAATACCAATATCACATCAGGAAAAATTACATGCAAATATGCTACAAATCCGAAGATTATTGATCAGTTAGAGCAGTTCAGAAGTTTTACTTTAGTTAGACGTGTTGAGTGTGTCGAAATAAAAAACTTACTTACCGATTACAAAATGGCTGAAAACATTTTACAAAAGTGGTTAAAGCGAAAAAAAAGTATAATTGTATTAATTTGGGCGAGGAACGTGTGCAAGAAACAACGTACAAAAATTTAAAGAAGAAACTAATTCATAGAAAGACTCGAAGAACGTTTTAGGAAGTTCATAGAACGAAAAAAAAGACAGTAGTGGTGCTTATTTTGGTGAAGAAAATCTGCAAAAAAAGCAAACGGGAAACAACGAGAAAATATCTGAAGAACTGTCATTGTTGTTTGAATATGGGCCACTACATTGTTGAACAAGCATTGTTCGTTATATAATGTATAATGTAATAACAATAATCAATGTACAGTATGCTAATACAAAGAGTGCAGTAAGTCGGTATGAGGTAACATTTTTTTCTTAGAAGAATCCTGCATCTGTCTGCAGCCGCATGATGGCAGCATTCTCTCTGATGTTAGCGTAGTACCAGGCTGGCGATTCCCGCAGTTTGGTCCAGGAAGCGGGAACAGGTGTTGTGGTGTGTGATGTGATAGAAATCCGTAACAGTTCGTGCCTCTAATGTATTGACGGGGATTGTTCAACCTTCTCTGGACACTGTTGTGTATTGACATATTGCGCATTGTTGATTCTTCTATATAACGAACAATGTACTGTTCAACAATGTGTGATACCTTAACTGTTACTTAGATACCACATACTTGAGAAGACAATGCATATCTTTGCGTTACATTGAACAGTTCTGTAGATCGTCCAGACCTTAAGAGTATACTATGGAAGTACAGTATGTCGATTTTTACTTTCCATCACTTTTCTCTCATCTAGGTTGCATTACTTTCGTCAGGAGATGTTTCTAAAAGTAATTTACCTTTCATAGGAGTAGGAAAGTAATGTTCAAACAGGTTAACGTAAGAACAGCAGTTACATTAAATACAACGATTTCGTTCGAATATGCAAATACAAGGTTGATTAACTGGCACAAGACGCAGGGCATTACATATCTTTGGTTATCGCTTTATCATTGTGAGCTGAACCCTATTGAGCTACTATCGGCTTAAGTTAATTATGTGTCAACAATACAACATTCAAAAAGAAAGATGTTGAAAAATTAAAGTTACAGTTCAAACCCTAGTAGTGAAATCGGTTGGTCCCAACGTTGGGAAAATTGTGGCGATGCGACATACCAACTGTGGCCGAACGTCAGTTTTGGCCACTTTCGCAACCATTTCCCAACCTAAAAGAACGGTCCCCGATTTTTGTAACGTATTTCTTGGTTGGGAAAACAGTCAATTGTTTCATAGTATCGTTGCTTGAAAGTCGGGAGAAAAAAAAGAAATCTTTGAGTTTTACATCCAACGGTTATGTCGGTTAGGCTAAAGGAGACGGTGATGCTGAGTGATGCATGAAATGGTGGAATGAAGAAAGTGGGAGGAAACGGGAATCCCCGAGAAAACCCACGCACACGGTGTTGGCCTGCCACAAAGTCCACTTAGCGGGGCTAGGATCGAACCGGGAACCCCAAGCACCAGAGGTGAACGCTCGAGCACTGAACCACCGCGGCCCCTTGAAAGTCGGGAAAATAGTTGGTTGGTCAACCATACATTTAATTAACGTTGGGCCAATCTAAGGTTTTCAGCTATAGGCTCAAACCGATAACACCCACCATTTTGACCAAATCCCACTCAATCCCCAACGGTGGGCCAAACAACCTTGCTACTAGGGAAATTGGAAGAATTACGTGAGACGTGCAAGAAGTCGAGACAGAAATGTAGAATGCGAACCGATGGGAATCTACATCTTTAGAAGAAGAAGAAACAAATGAAGAGTTTATGCTGGGAATAGAGCCCTTGGACAACTGAGACGTTTAGTGGTAATTTTTAAATATTTTCAGCACTACTAAAGTTTACTTATAACAACATAAAATTATTTCATTCCCCCTTAAATTTAGCTTCAACATTCATACAACATTTAGTGAAGTTGTATTATACTTAATATCCCTTATACATTCACTGCGTAGTATTGTATTTCGTCGTGTGAGTTGGCAATACTGCCTGTATTATGTGCTACAGCGATAGCCATTCATTTTTCTGCATTACACATGGAGCGGTAACTCTGTATTCATAAGCGCAGTAGTATATTCTAAACCCTGGACGACTTTTCGAGGTTAATGTATCACTAAGGTCGTTCTTGAGTCGTTTGGTCCCCACATTTCCAGTCGCATCTTTCAACCAGGAAAATAAGATCTTAACCTGTAAATTACAAAATATTAGAACAGATTTCGGAGCGTGGTGCCAGGGGCGTCACTTATTCCGATTAAAAAAATAAATCGTAAGAGTGTTGATGTCAGTCACCTCATTTTAAAATATTCAAATGAGTGTGAGAGTGATACTTCCGACCAGGATATTAGTTCTTCTAATCAACAAGAGTCCGTGGGACACGATATTATTATAAACAGTGACGACTCTGGACCTGCAGAGCAAGAACTGACGCAAGTTTCAAGTTCGGATGAAGAAGCACCTTTACCGAAGAAGAAAATAACTCCTTTAACGACCAGGGATGTTTTGCAAGAGCTTCCTAATTTTCCTATGATTACCACTGATTTATCTACCCAGTATTTTCCTTACATAAGAGCTAGGCCTACACTAGCTCCATATTTAGTAATTGATGATAAATCTTCATGGTATGAGGACACTTAAGTACACAAATGCATGTACAACAAATCCCAGTAAATCTATGGTCATCTACAGCCTTACACTGCCGCACACAATACTTTCTACAATTGCAATTTTCTTCTGTGTGTGGCATTCTGTAAACCTTCCGGTGAGGATCGAGTGTGTGGAGATGAGGTGACTAAGAATAGTCACGAGTCGAGATTTGACTCTGGATTCGTCTCGAGAAAGCGCACTCGAACATAATTTTCTTTGATTAGTGTCGGGAAAAACGTAAAAATAAGAATTTTCTAATAAGGACTGATCCATTGTTAATTGTTTCCATTGTTGTTTCCACTGTTAGTATTACTTGTTAGAAAAACTCAAGTAATGTCAACAATACAAATGTAGCAACTCGTAAAATTCAATAATGCCAAAGGAAGTTGTTCTAAGAATGCGAGTATAAATGAAAAAATTCATAACTGTTATGAATCCAATCTGTTTTCAAATTCATAACAGGATCGCGATCACTGTGAAGAAAGAGAGCAAAAAAACATGACAATCCATTAAAGAAAAGTAACCTGTTTAATTTGTTTAAGCATAAGGAGCTTTTTATGATAAAACGTGATAATTCCAGGCTGTGGCTCACCGAACCAGCTCCTGTTTTTCTTTGGCGTTATTAAATTTGACCACTTGCTGCATTTGATAATGAAATATTGACATTACTTGTTCTTCCTGAAATATAAATATGAAAAATATTTATCCGTAAATACGAATAAAAAAATAAAAGACATCCGTGATCGGTACAGGAGTTATTTCCTTCTTCGGTAAAGTTGCTTCTTCATCCGAGCTTGAACCTTGCGTCAGTCGGATAAAGAACTCCTGTACCGATACAATATTTTTCCCTTGCATATATTTCAACAACAAGTAATGTTAATATCTCATCAAGAACAAGTTAACTTCAATATAAAATATTCATTCATTCCGATTCATTTCATTTTATAACCAAAATGTAACTTATTCATTCATTCCGATTCATTTCATTTTATAACCAAAATGTAACTAAGTCAGCCGTAAAAGTATTCAAAAGTCCGACCATACATGCAAGAATTATTTCAAGTATCATTGAAACATCTATATCTACAAATCATGTCCATGTAAATCAAATTCAAAAAGTAAGCCAATAACTCGAAGAATCGTGCTTAATAAGATAGAAGAATCGTGCTTAATAAGATACAAGTTTTCATAACGCCTACCAGTTAAATCACATGTTCGCCTAGCCCCCAAAAATTACAATACTAACTAAATTGATAGAAAGCCATTAGCAGTTCTGTAGTGGCTTCCCATATTATTCGAGGTATGGGGTAGGAGCGGCAACTCTGTTCCCTAGGCCGAAATCTGTTCTAATATTTTGTAATTTACAGGTTAAGATCTTATTTTCCTGGTTGAAAGATGCGACTGGAAATGCGACTGGAAGTCTTCAGAATTCTAAAGATGTAGATTCCCATCGGTTCAATGTCATGTTGAAGTTCGTTCGCATTCTACATTTCTGTCTCGACTTCTTGCACGTCTCACGTAATTCTTCCAATTTACCTAGTAGCAAGGTTGTTTGGCCCACCGTTGGGGGATTGAGTGGGAGATATTGGTTTGAGCCTATAGCGGAAAACCTTAAATTGGCCCAACGTTGATTAAATGTACGGTTGACCAACCAACTATTCTCCCGACTTTCAAGCAACGATACTATGAAAGAATTGATTGTTTTCCCAACCAAGAAATACGTTACAAAAATCGGCAGAAATCGGGGACCGTTCTTTTAGGTTGGGAAATGGTTGCGAAAGTGGCCAAAACTGACGTTCGGCCACAGTTGGTATGTCGCATCGCCACAATTTTCCCAACGTTGGGACCAACCGATTTCACTACTAGGGTTTGAACTGTAACTTTAATTTTTCAACATCTTTCTTTTTGAATGTTGTATTGTTGACACATAATTAACTTAAGCCGATAGTAGCTCAATAGGGTTCAGCTCACAATGATAAAGCGATAACCAAAGATATGTATGTCCTGCGTCTTGTGCCCATTCATCAACCTTGTATTTGCATATTCGAACGAAATCGTTGTATTTAATGTAACTGCTGTTCTTACGTTAACCTGTTTGAACTTTATTTTCCTACTCCTATGAAAGGTAAATTATTTTTAGAAACATCTCCTGACGAAAGTAATGCAACACAAGATGAGGGAAAAGTGATGGAAAGTAAAAATCGACATACTGTACTTCCATAGTATGCTCTTAAGGTCTGGACGATCTACAGAACTGTTCAAATGTGACGCAAAGATATGCATTGTCTTCTCAAGTATGTGGTATCTAAGTAACAGTTAAGGTATCACACATTGTTGAACAGTACATTGTTCGTTATATAGAACAATCAACAATGCGCAATATGTCAATACACAACAGTGTCCAGAGAAGGTTGAACAATCCCCGTCAATACATTAGAGGCACGAACTGTTACGGATTTCTATGACATCACACACCACAACACCTGTTCCTGCTTCCTGGACCAAACTGCGGGAATCGCCAGCCTGGTACTACGCTAACATCAGAGAGAATGCTGCCATCATGCGGCTGCAGACAGATGCAGGATTCTTCTAAGAAAAGAATGTTACCTCATACCGACTTACTGCACTCTTTGTATTAGCATTATGTACATTGATTATTGTTATTACATTGTACATTATATAACGAACAATGTTTGATCAACAATGTAGTGGCCCAGGAATGGAGCCAGGGGACAGGTGGGACATGTCTCCCCAGAAATTTTCATGAAGATAAAAAATAAGAAGAGGTAAAAGACTAAAAAAAGGAAGTAGGGAAAGATAAATTAAGAAAAAAAACATAGATTATAAATATTAGACATTTAAGGGTCAGTTTTCAGTACCTACCTATGGCCTACTTTGAGTTACTATTTTGCATACCAACATACTATACATGGTCTGGAATATTATCTTGAATAAGACTATGGGCGATTCCTTCCCTTTTCCCTATCTCGCTCTGGGGCAAAAGATGCTTGAAAAACGTAAAAATAAATATGTTTCTCCATATATGAGATAATCATTTTCCACATAAAATAATTATATTATTATTATTATAAGAATGTACTTTCAGCAAATATTAACTATTTCATTGCCATCTTCATTAACAAACTTCATTAACAAACATCTTCTTCTTCTTCTTCTTATTATTATTATTATCATTATTATTAATAATAATAATAATTTTAGTCAGATAGTGTATTTCAAAGGCGAATAAGAAATGCTGTTTCCTACGTCCAAATCGTGAGGTAACTTGCGCTTTAACAATGGGTACTGTTCTTTTGCTGAGCACTCGTAGCGAGGTCCTCTGAACTCTCACGCAGTAAGGAGAAATGTAAATCCAGCAATTAATAACTGGTAGACAAACGGAGCCGCTATATAGCGCAGGCACTACATTAAAACTTTTCTCGAACATTCCTGCAAATACAAGAGGTTTGTTGTTTACAAGAGGCTCTAGTTTTCAAATTTATAACAGGATCGCGGTCGCTGTGAAGAAAGAGAGCAAAAGAACATGACAATCCATTAAAGAAAAGTAACCTGTTTAATTTGTTTAAGCATAAGGAGTTTTTTATGACATAAGGTGATAATTCCAGGCTATGGCTCACCGAACCAGCTCCTACTTTTTTTTGGCGTTATTAAATTTGACCACTTGCTGCATTTGATAATGAAATATTGACATTACTTGTTCTTCCTGAAATATAAATATGAAAAATATTTATCCGTAAATACGAATAAAAAAATAAAAGACATCCGTGATCGGTACAGGAGTTATTTCCTTCTTCGGTAAAGTTGCTTCTTCATCCGAGCTTGAACCTTGCGTCAGTCCTGTACCGATACAATATTTTTCCCTTGCATATATTTCAACAACAAGTAATGTTAATATCTTATCAAAAACAAGTCAACTTCAATATAAAATATTCATTCATTCCGATTCATTTCATTTTATAACCAGAATGTAACTAAGTCAGCCGTAAAAGTATTCAAAAGTCCGACCTTAGTGATACATTTACATAATCGTAAATCTTACGAGCGACTAACGATTTCGTACTAGAAAACAAGCTAACATGTCGTAAATTTTACGAGCGCGTTGTAGCATTAAAATGGTACAACACGCTTGTAAAATTTACGACATGTTAGCTTTCTCGGGTTAAATTGAGTTCAGATCGATCGATACATGCAAGAATTATTTCAAGTATCATTGAAACATCTATATCTACAAATCATGTCCATGTAAATCAAATTCAAAAAGTGAGCCAATAACTCGAAGAATCCTGCTTAATAAGATACAAGTTTTCATAACGCCTACCAGTTAAATCACATGTTCGCCTAGCCCCCAAAAATTACAATACAAACTAAATTGATAGAAATCCATTAGCAGTTCTCTAGTGGCTTCCCATATTATTCGAGGTATGGGGTAGGAGCGGCAACTCTGTTCCCTAGGCCGAAATCTGTTCTAATATTTTGTAATTTACAGGTTAAGATCTTATTTTCCTGGTTGAAAGATGCGACTGGAAATGCGATTGGAAGTCTTCAGACTTCTAAAGATGTAGATTCCCATCGGTTCAATGTCGTGTTGAAGTTCGTTCGCATTCTACATTTCTGTCTCGACTTCTTGCACGTCTCACGTAATTCTTCCAATTTCCCTAGTAGCAAGGTTGTTTGGCCCACCGTTGGGGATTGAGTGGGATTTGGTCAAAACGGTGGGTGATATCGGTTTGAGCCTATGGCGGAAAACCTTAGATTGGCGCAACGTTGATTAAATGTACGGTTGACCAACCAACTATTCGTTTTAAAAAAAAATGTTACCGAAAATTTGAACATGCGAAAAGTCTATGCCAAAATGGTTCCGAAGATTTTGACGAATGATCAGGTCCAGTGTAGTGTGAGAATTTCTTGCGAAATTGTGGAACATGTGGTCGGTAGAGTGATAATCGGGGATTTCTATTCTATAAAGGTAACCAAGAAATTTCTGTCGTATTTTTGTGTAGATCTGTGTCCAATTGCCCCTTATACCGTGAGTTGATGCGAATTGAGATAAGGCGAAGGGCAGTTGTTGGTGTGAGTATATCTAATATACTACGTGATTGTGGCAGTTCAGCTACACTGTGAACTTGCATAAGGACAGAGTGAACATGGGACCTCCACTGAACACTCAAAGACGTACCACATGCCGGTAGACCAACACATGTTGAAAATGAAGATCTTCAGGCAGCAATTAAGGCGAACTGGGACTACAATTCACTGTAAACGGAGAAACCATTCGGCAGCACCTCCATCACAAGTTAGAGGGCAACACGAGCAGACACTTGTGTTTCTTTGCTGTCTCATCTGAAAAAGGAGCCATTTCTGGACAGGATGTTGACATATGATGAGAAGTGGGTCCTGTACGAAGCTCCACGCCGCCATCATCATTGGTTAGCTTCCCATGAACCGGTCCCAAACTAGCCGAAACCAGCACTGCATCAGAAAATGATACTCCTGTCTGTTTGGTGGACTGCTCGCGGCATCGTGCATCGGGAACTGCTACCAGCCGGCCAGAGCATCAGTGCAACTGTGTACTGTCAGCAGTTGTACAAAACTCAAAACTTTGGATCCAGTACCCCTGAATCGCAAAGGGGTCCTAATGTGACAGGAGAATACTAAGCCGCACGTGGTTAGGATGACCCGGGACACATTCTACGCCTTGGATTTGAAACACTATTGCATCCACGACACTCCCCGGACATTGCACCGTCCGATTATCATCTTTTCCATTTCTTTGACAATCACCTTAGAGGACGCCAGTTCAAATCCCTAGTAGAGGTACAAAATACACTTGATATGTTCCTCGTTTCACGGCTCCACGAGGTTCTACTGCGATGGAATCCATGGCCTTGCAGAGCGTTGGCAGAAGGTCGTTGATGCTGATGGGGATAATTTTTGATCTTCCAGGTACGTTTTAGGTGACATATCAATGTTCAAAGATGGTAGATGAAAAGGCGACAGATCTTTCTTGGTTACCTTTATGGTACGACTCCGAAAGCAAGAGAAAAAGTTCACAGTGGCACACTCTGTGTCTCCTCATCACAAGAAGACCCGGATTACAAATCAAAGGTGAAAACAATGTTCATTGTCTTTTTCATACGCTGGGTCATACGCAAAGACTTTGTACCTTATAGGACCACTGTAAATGCAGCTTACTACAAAACAATGCTTGAGGTCTCCGACAGAGGGCCCAGCGGGTGCGTTCTGACTTCGTCGACATGTGGGTGTGGATGCTTCACCACGACATCGAGCGGGTTCACACAGCGCTGTTAGAACGTAAGTTCGTGGCCAAGGTACGCCTGGCAACGCTAGCTCATCCTCTTACACGCCGGGTTTGGCACCGGCCGACTTCTTGTTTCCCAAGGTAAAAAGGATGCTCAAGGGGAAGCGTTTTGCGTGAATTTAAGAGGTTAAAGGCGCAACGACCGCAACATTAAAGTATCACTCAAGGATTTCCAAAACTACGGACAGTGGAAACGTCGCTATACTCGCTGTATTGAAGCTAAGTGCCTATATTGAAGAATATTGACAGCAGTTGCAATTATCAATAAATTGCAAGTTCGGATACTTTCAGAACGTACTCTGTATTAATTAGTCTACTTGTTTAGCACACAGTTTGCGAAATATATTTTCTCCTTGAATTGTTAACGTCTCGTCGCCTTCAATTCATTCTTTCAAAAGATAATTTCTAAAATTTTCTATTTGGCATTCTTATGCTGCCATAGAATCACACAATTTCAAATCCACACACACACACAAAAGTAACAACTTTAACTTCAGAGATGGGTGACGTGGAAATTTTATTGTAGGTGATTGACACCGTTATTTATATCTTCTTCCAAAGAGGTGACAGTCATGCATCATTGCCGGGAAGATGAATTACTTGCCCCTATCTGATTCTCACTTCACATGATACAAGATATTCTCAACTAATAACAATGAACCATTTCAAGATCTTAAGTATTTATATGAAAAACTTTAAATTCCATTTTGTTGGACGTAAAAAATGATTTATTCGATCATTCGTTTAAGTACGAATTTATATGGAGTGACGACATAAATATGCACTAATCTCAAAATATGTATATATATGCACTATAAAACTGCTATTTTACCCCAAAACAGCTGAAACGAATTTCTGTTTAAAGAGAATACCAATATCACATCAGGAAAAATTACATGCAAATATGCTACAAATCCGAAGATTATTGATCAGTTAGAGCAGTTCAGAAGTTTTACTTTAGTTAGACGTGTTGAGTGTGTCGAAATAAAAACTTACTTACCGATTACAAAATGGCTGAAAACATTTTACAAAAGTGGTTAAAGCGAAAAAAAAAGTATAATTGTGTTAATTTGGGCGAGGAAAGTGTGCAAGAAATAACGTACAAAAATTTAAAGAAGAAACTAATTCATAGAAAGACTCGAAGAACGTTTTAGGAAGTTCATAGAACGAAAAAAAAAGACAGTAGTGGTGATAATTTTGGTGAAGAAAATCTGCAAAAAAAGCAAACGGGAAACAACGAGAAAATATCTGAAGAACTGTCATTGTTGTTTGAATATGGGCCACTACATTGTTGAACAAGCATTGTTCGTTATATAATGTATAATGTAATAACAATAATCAATGTACAGTATGCTAATACAAAGAGTGCAGTAAGTCGGTATGAGGTAACATTTTTTTCTTAGAAGAATCCTGCATCTGTCTGCAGCCGCATGATGGCAGCATTCTCTCTGATGTTAGCGTAGTACCAGGCTGGCGATTCCCGCAGTTTGGTCCAGGAAGCGGGAACAGGTGTTGTGGTGTGTGATGTGATAGAAATCCGTAACAGTTCGTGCCTCTAATGTATTGACGGGGATTGTTCAACCTTCTCTGGACACTGTTGTGTATTGACATATTGCGCATTGTTGATTGTTCTATATAACGAACAATGTACTGTTCAACAATGTGTGATACCTTAACTGTTACTTAGATACCACATACTTGAGAAGACAATGCATATCTTTGCGTTACATTGAACAGTTCTGTAGATCGTCCAGACCTTAAGAGTATACTATGGAAGTACAGTATGTCAATTTTTACTTTCCATCACTTTTTTCTCATCTAGGTTGCATTACTTTCGTCAGGAGATGTTTCTAAAAGTAATTTACCTTTCATAGGAGTAGGAAAGTAATGTTCAAACAGGTTAACGTAAGAACAGCAGTTACATTAAATACAACGATTTCGTTCGAATATGCAAATACAAGGTTGATTAACTGGCACAAGACGCAGGGCATTACATATCTTTGGTTATCGCTTTATCATTGTGAGCTGAACCCTATTGAGCTACTATCGGCTTAAGTTAATTATGTGTCAACAATACAACATTCAAAAAGAAAGATGTTGAAAAATTAAAGTTACAGTTCAAACCCTAGTAGTGAAATCGGTTGGTCCCAACGTTGGGAAAATTGTGGCGATGCGACATACCAACTGTGGCCGAACGTCAGTTTTGGCCACTTTCGCAACCATTTCCCAACCTAAAAGAACGGTCCCCGATTTTTGTAACGTATTTCTTGGTTGGGAAAACAGTCAATTGTTTCATAGTATCGTTGCTTGAAAGTCGGGAGAAAAAAAAGAAATCTTTGAGTTTTACTTCCAACGGTTATGTCGGTTAGGCTAAAGGAGACGGTGATGCTGAGTGATGCATGAAATGGTGGAATGAAGAAAGTGGGAGGAAACGGGAATCCCCGAGAAAACCCACGCACACGGTGTTGGCCTGCCACAAAGTCCACTTAGCGGGGCTAGGATCGAACCGGGAACCCCAAGCACCAGAGGTGAACGCTCGAGCACTGAACCACCGCGGCCCCTTGAAAGTCGGGAAAATAGTTGGTTGGTCAACCATACATTTAATTAACGTTGGGCCAATCTAAGGTTTTCAGCTATAGGCTCAAACCGATAACACCCACCGTTTGGACCAAATCCCACTCAATCCCCAACGGTGGGCCAAACAACCTTGCACTAGGGAAATTGGAAGAATTACGTGAGACGTGCAAGAAGTCGAGACAGAAATGTAGAATGCGAACCGATGGGAATCTACATCTTTAGAAGAAGAAGAAACAAATGAAGAGTTTATGCTGGGAATAGAGCCCTTGGACAACTGAGACGTTTAGTGGTAATTTTTAAATATTTTCAGCACTACTAAAGTTTACTTATAACAACATAAAATTATTTCATTCCCCCTTAAATTTAGCTTCAACATTCATACAACATTTAGTGAAGTTGTATTATACTTAATATCCCTTATACATTCACTGCGTAGTATTGTATTTCGTCGTGTGAGTTGGCAATACTGCCTGTATTATGTGCTACAGCGATAGCCATTCATTTTTCTGCATTACACATGGAGCGGTAACTCTGTATTCATAAGCGCAGTAGTATATTCTAAACCCTGGACGACTTTTCGAGGTTAATGTATCACTAAGGTCGTTCTTGAGTCGTTTGGTCCCCACATTTCCAGTCGCATCTTTCAACCAGGAAAATAAGATCTTAACCTGTAAATTACAAAATATTAGAACAGATTTCGGAGCGTGGTGCCAGGGGCGTCACTTATTCCGATTAAAAAAATAAATCGTAAGAGTGTTGATGTCAGTCACCTCATTTTAAAATATTCAAATGAGTGTGAGAGTGATACTTCCGACCAGGATATTAGTTCTTCTAATCAACAAGAGTCCGTGGGACACGATATTATTATAAACAGTGACGACTCTGGACCTGCAGAGCAAGAACTGACGCAAGTTTCAAGTTCGGATGAAGAAGCACCTTTACCGAAGAAGAAAATAACTCCTTTAACGACCAGGGATGTTTTGCAAGAGCTTCCTAATTTTCCTATGATTACCACTGATTTATCTACCCAGTATTTTCCTTACATAAGAGCTAGGCCTACACCAGCTCCATATTTAGTAATTGATGATAAATCTTAATGGTATGAGGACACTTAAGTACACAAATGCATGTACAACAAATCCCAGTAAATCTATGGTCATCTACAGCCTTACACTGCCGCACACAATACTTTCTACAATTGCAATTTTCTTCTGTGTGTGGCATTCTGTAAACCTTCCGGTGAGGATCGAGTGTGTGGAGATGAGGTGACTAAGAATAGTCACGAGTCGAGATTTGACTCTGGATTCGTCTCGAGAAAACGCACTCGAACATAATTTTCTTTGATTAGTGTCGGGAAAAACGTAAAAATAAGAATTTTCTAAATTAAAATATTTAGAACTTTTATGACTGATCCATTGTTAATTGTTTCCATTGTTGTTTCCACTGTTAGTATTACTTGTTAGAAAAACTCAAGTAATGCCAACAATACAAATGTAGCAACTCGTAAAATTCAATAATGCCAAAGGAAGTTGTCCTAAGAATGCGAGTATAAATGAAAAAATTCATAACTGTTATGAATCCAATCTGTTTTCAAATTCATAACAGGATCGCGATCACTGTGATGAAAAAGAGCAAAAAAACATGACAATCCATTAAAGAAAAGTAACTTTTTTATTTTGTTTAAGCATAAGGAGCTTTTTATGATAAAACGTGATAATTCCAGGCTGTGGCTCACCGAACCAGCTCCTGTTTTTCTTTGGCGTTATTAAATTTGACCACTTGCTGCATTTGATAATGAAATATTGACATTACTTGTTCTTCCTGAAATATAAATATGAAAAATATTTATCCGTAAATACGAATAAAAAAATAAAAGACATCCGTGATCGGTACAGGAGTTATTTCCTTCTTCGGTAAAGTTGCTTCTTCATCCGAGCTTGAACCTTGCGTCAGTCGGATAAAGAACTCCTGTACCGATACAATATTTTTCCCTTGCATATATTTCAACAACAAGTAATGTTAATATCTCATCAAGAACAAGTTAACTTCAATATAAAATATTCATTCATTCCGATTCATTTCATTTTATAACCAAAATGTAACTAAGTCAGCCGTAAAAGTATTCAAAAGTCCGACCTTAGTGATACATTTGAGTTCAGATCGATCGATACATGCAAGAATTATTTCAAGTATCATTGAAACATCTATATCTACAAATCATGTCCATGTAAATCAAATTCAAAAAGTGAGCCAATAACTCGAAGAATCCTGCTTAATAAGATACAAGTTTTCATAACGCCTACCAGTTAAATCATATGTTCGCCTAGCCCCCAAAAATTACAATACTAACTAAATTGATAGAAAGCCATTAGCAGTTCTCTACTGGCTTCCCATATTATTCGAGGTATGGAGTAGGAGCGGCAACTCTGTTCCCTAGGTCGAAATCTGTTCTAATATTTTGTAATTTACAGGTTAAGATCTTATTTTCCTGGTTGAAAGATGCGACTGGAAATGCGACTGGAAGTCTTCAGAATTCTTCTAAAGATGTAGATTCCCATCGGTTCAATGTCGTGTTGAAGTTCGTTCGCATTCTACATTTCTGTCTCGACTTCTTGCACGTCTCACGTAATTCTTCCAATTTACCTAGTAGCAAGGTTGTTTGGCCCACCGTTGGGGGATTGAGTGGGAGATATTGGTTTGAGCCTATAGCGGAAAACCTTAAATTGGCCCAACGTTGATTAAATGTATGGTTGACCAACCAACTATTCTCCCGACTTTCAAGCAACGATACTATGAAAGAATTGATTGTTTTCCCAACCAAGAAATACGTTACAAAAATCGGCAGAAATCGGGGACCGTTCTTTTAGGTTGGGAAATGGTTGCGAAAGTGGCCAAAATTGACGTTCGGCCACAGTTGGTATGTCGCATCGCCACAATTTTCCCAACGTTGGGACCAACCGATTTCACTACTAGGGTTTGAACTGTAACTTTAATTTTTCAACATCTTTCTTTTTGAATGTTGTATTGTTGACACATAATTAACTTAAGCCGATAGTAGCTCAATAGGGTTCAGCTCACAATGATAAAGCGATAACCAAAGATATGTATGTCCTGCGTCTTGTGCCCATTCATCAACCTTGTATTTGCATATTCGAACGAAATCGTTGTATTTAATGTAACTGCTGTTCTTACGTTAACCTGTTTGAACTTTATTTTCCTACTCCTATGAAAGGTAAATTATTTTTAGAAACATCTCCTGACGAAAGTAATGCAACACAAGATGAGGGAAAAGTGATGGAAAGTAAAAATCGACATACTGTACTTCCATAGTATACTCTTAAGGTCTGGACGATCTACAGAACTGTTCAAATGTGACGCAAAGATATGCATTGTCTTCTCAAGTATGTGGTATCTAAGTAACAGTTAAGGTATCACACATTGTTGAACAGTACATTGTTCGTTATATAGAACAATCAACAATGCGCAATATGTCAATACACAACAGTGTCCAGAGAAGGTTGAACAATCCCCGTCAATACATTAGAGGCACGAACTGTTACGGATTTCTATGACATCACACACCACAACACCTGTTCCTGCTTCCTGGACCAAACTGCGGGAATCGCCAGCCTGGTACTACGCTAACATCAGAGAGAATGCTGCCATCATGCGGCTGCAGACAGATGCAGGATTCTTCTAAGAAAAGAATGTTACCTCATACCGACTTACTGCACTCTTTGTATTAGCATTATGTACATTGATTATTGTTATTACATTGTACATTATATAACGAACAATGTTTGATCAACAATGTAGTGGCCCAAGAATGGAGCCAGGGGACAGGTGGGACATGTCTCCCCAGAAATTTTCATGAAGATAAAAAATAAGAAGAGGTAAAAGACTAAAAAAAGGAAGTAGGGAAAGATAAATTAAGAAAAAAAACATAGATTATAAATATTAGACATTTAAGGGTCAGTTTTCAGTACCTACCTATGGCCTACTTTGAGTTACTATTTTGCATACCAACATACTATACATGGTCTGGAATATTATCTTGAATAAGACTATGGGCGATTCCTTCCCTTTTCCCTATCTCGCTCTGGGGCAAAAGATGCTTGAAAAACGTAAAAATAAATATGTTTCTCCATATATGAGATAATCATTTTCCACATAAAATAATTATATTATTATTATTATTATTATTATTATTATTATTATTATTATTATTATTATTATTATTATTATAAGAATGTACTTTCAGCAAATATTAACTATTTCATTGCCATCTTCATTAACAAACTTCATTAACAAACATCTTCTTCTTCTTATTATTATTATTATTATTATCATTATTATTAATAATAATAATAATTTTAGTCAGATAGTGTATTTCAAAGGCGAATAAGAAATGCTGTTTCCTACGTCCAAATCGTGAGGTAACTTGCGCTTTAACAATGGGTACTGTTCTTTTGCTGAGCACTCGTAGCGAGGTCCTCTGAACTCTCACGCAATAAGGAGAAATGTAAATCCAGCAATTAATAACTGGTAGACAAACGGAGCCGCTATATGGCGCAAGCACTACATTAAAACTTTTCTCGAACATTCCTGAAAATACAAGAGGTTTGGTGTTTACAAGAGGCTCTAGTAAAAAGTTCGTTTAAAGCAGTATAGGATGCGGTTCCCTTAGCTCTTCACTAGTGATTCAAAAGAAGAAGTGAAATACATTTTTGTAAGAAGAGCGTACGTCCCCTGTGTCTGTGCATTCCTCCTATAAAGAGAATAGATAGTTTCTTTAAACCAGTGTCGAAGAAAATAGCTACAGATGAAAGTGAAGACAGTAGAAAAGAAAGAGGAACAGAGGTGGTTGTGAGTGATAAAGTCGTTGTTAGTAATTCAACGGTAAAATCTGTGTCTTTGACTGAAGCCGAAGTGGTAATAGAGAAAACTATATCTGAGAAACAGTGTGAAGTGTACGCAACGACAAGTAAAATTACAGAAGCTTTTGTGAGTGTTAATTTCCCATACATCGGCGAAGTTTCGGATTATGTCTAATTCGAATCCAAATAATCCCCCACTGACAGATCAACAAACAAAAACTGTTGACTAATGTGCTTGTACCTGATACGTCTTTCATTTTCCCGACTCGCTGTTATGGAAAAAGGAAATTGCGTTTTTAGAGACAAAATGACAAAATGGGAATGGCTAGAATTTTCTACTGTGAAATGTGGAGCCTACTGTAAATACTGTGTTATATTCTCGTCAGAAAATTCAGGAAAAAAAAAACCTGCATCGGAAAATTGGAAGTTTGGTATCAAAACCTTTCGACAATAGGAAACATTTAGAGAATATTCTACGTCGAAATTCCATCCGTTTTCAACATTGGCAGCGGAAAATTTTCTAAAGATCATGACATTAAAAATGGAGGATGTTGCTACGCAACTGGGTAAACAAAGAAGAAAGAAAAAAGAACAAAACAGAGCGGCTTTGAGAGCTTTAGTGGAAACTGTCATTTTCTGTGGAGAACAAGAGTTGCCTTTACGAGGTGACAAAGACAGTGGTCCCTTATCTCTAGAAGAACCGCTTCATAATTATGGGAAATTTCGGGCATTGTTGCAATTTAGAGCACCTTATGATGAAACTTTGCGAAAACATGTAATAAACAGTCCCAAGAATGCAACTTTTAAGTCCTGAAATTCAAAATGAGATAATAGAAGTTTGAGGAAAGCTCATACAAGAAATAGTGAATCGAGTAAATCAAAACAAATATTTTGCCATTTTAGATGAAACATTGGACGTGAGTAGAAAAGAACAATTTTCGTTCTGTGTTCGTTACACTTAAGAAAGCACATTGAGACAGGATTTCTTGAGTTTTTTTGAGCAACATGATTTGAGTGCCGAAACCATCAGTGAGACAATTTTGAATAAGTGCAAATATCTGAGATTAAATCTGGACTATCTTGTTGGACAGAAATATGATGGAGCAGCCAACATGGGAGGGAAAATTAGTGGTGTGCAAGCTAGAATAAAAGCGCAGTTTCCAAAAGCTACCTACGCCCACTGTGCTTCTCACCGACTGAATTCGCTGCTTTCTCATTATCAGTTCCTGACGTGAGAAACGCCATCGGTATTGTAAAGGAAGTGTGCAATCTCTTTAGCAACAATGCTGTAGCGAAGGAAAAACTGAAAGTAAATACAGAAAAACACCAGAGAGCAAGAAAAAACGACTCGTCAGTATGTGTGAGACAAGATTCATACAACGTCACGACTCACTGAATGTATTCTGTGTGCTGTTTGAACCAATAGTTGTGACCTTGAGAGATTTATCTATGACCCACCGAATTGTGGCACAAACAGCGTCGACACTTTTGGCTGCCATAAAGAAAGTTTATTTTTTGGTGTCAATGAAAACGTGTGAGCTGATTTTTAGTTTTACTCTATCATTGTCGGCCTATCTTCAAAATCCGAACCATGATTTGGCATCTGCTGTTCAATATGTTGAACAAGTAACAAAGAAGCTGGAAAAAGTGCGAGAAAATGCTGACTCACAGTTCAGTGATATTTTCAAATCTTGTTCCAAATTAGCAAAAGCAATATTGGGAAGTGAAATCCAGGCCCCTCGGGTGATTGGCGAACAAATGAGAAGGTCAAAACCACCAAGCTGTTCTCCAGAAGAGCAATATTTTTACCATGTTTGGGTGATTTAATCTCTGGACTCAAAGATTTTCTGATAACAAAGATATATTATCTTCTCTAGAGATTCTGCTTCCGAAAAATGCTGATGAAAGAAAGCTGCAAGTCCTTTCAAATATTTAATTCTATTGGGTAACTTTTGTTTCTGAACCTGTCATCAGAGTGCAGCTTATGGTGTAAAAAATGGCGAGCAGAACCAAACAAACTTCTCGATATATTGGATGTACTGGATGCATGTGATCCAGCCTTCTTTCAGTCAATCAGCAAGCTACTCCGAATTTTCGCTTGCTTGCCCGTTTCAACAGCATCAGTAGAAGGATCCTTTTCTTCATTGAAAAGAATCAAATCATATATCCGAAACAAGATGGGTAGTGAATGAATTACAGGACTTGCATTGTTATCCATTCATTCTCAGTTATCGCCTGATGTTGAAAAGGTGATTGATGTGATGGCTAGCAGTGAAGAGAGGAAAATACTTCTTTTAACTCTACTACTATTGTAATTTTTTGAGTAACACTAAATATCAGGGGGTTACCTGAAACTTCAAGTGCATTTAAATACTTTTTCTACATTTTTACAGTAAATGTAAATGTAATTCTTGTAGTAAATACAATCAGCGTTGAATTCAGACATTTTCACCCGGGGGGGAATGTGAACTCCTCGGGGGGGGGGGAAGGGTTGTTTTTCTGTATTTTTGCAAGAAAGTAGCATATTTAACAATTCCATTCACATGCACATCTTACCTAATATTGAGACTAATTGCTGATAAATATTCAATGTGAGATTATAATTGAAAAAACAAAAAAACAATCGTTTAATTTTATCTAAAACATTACAGTAAATAAAGACTGGCAAAAATATTTTAGACTAAACTGTAACTGCTATTTACAGTAGCTATTTTTGTTATTATTTCCTATGTTCAGTAGTTACTGTTTGTTACTAATGTAGAAGTTTTCAAAAATATTTAAATTAACGCAAATATTTTTTTTTGTCCTAAAACAAACATACATAGGAATATCTTAACAAAAAGTTATCATTCTTTCTCACACTTCTGATTCTAAATCAAGCATACTAGCCTTGGTTTCTTCATTGCATACACATCAATAGTTTAGTTTAGGAAATCTTCAGTAGGACTGTTTTCAGTAGGATTTTCCACGACTTTGTGCCGTGTCGTGGAAAATTAGTGCTTGGGGCGAGAGTATACGACGGTAGCCCCGTACGTGTGAGTGAGGTCGACAGACCAGCCACGAAAGGTGATAAAATTTTAAAAAGTAAACCCTGTTTTTCCTTGATTTTGAGCACTTTTTATTACTTTTTTCCCTTTCTTTTTATATATGTGCACATGCCCACATGTGCATATGTGTTTCATACCTCTCTTTTCTTTGCTTTCCTTCTTTTCTTTTCTTTTTCCCTCCCGAATTTTGCGCCCCTTACTTCGGCGCCCGGGGCCGTTGCCCCTCCCCTATTGCACGGCACTGAGCAGGATCTTCGTCACCTTGAATAGCAATCTTTCACTTATATACTACTGTTATATTGATATATTCTATATAAATCTCTAACCCAGGAGGGATAACTGTTCCTCCCTGATCCCTCTGAATCTCACCCTTTAACTCACTTATTTTTAGTTAAAGAAAGGTGTGTTTACTTTAACAATCGTAAAACACATTTACGTCTGTTACTTCCGATGCGAGAAATGGAATTTAGGCGTTCTATTTCAAATAATGCAAGAACTGTACATTTTCAAGAACTGAATGAAGTCTGCTGACATTAGAGATCATATGGAATGATCAAAGCCCTATCTTTCCTTTCCTATTTCAATCTATGCTAGTGCTACCTACAGTACTAATATATAATATAGGGCGAGAGTATAGTACCTACTATCATACAAACCTTTCTTCAACAGTTGACAATTTCATGTTCTGCCAAACTCGGTCATAGCGTTAAGAAATACAGGTTTTATTGACAATTTTGGTATTCTTAGATGTTAATTTTTTAATATTTATATAGAATGGGTCTGCGTCATTTATATGTATATTGAGAGATCGGATTTCGTCTGCACGTGCACGGAAACAAAAGCAAATAATTGGGTGAAGTAATTTCTACATTTTGTGACTGAAATTTTGGAAGTTTCTCAGGGGGGGAATGAATTTTCTTCGGGGGGGGGAGATTCCCTCCGGGCTACCCCCTGAATTCATCCCTGAATACAATGTCTCATATATATTAGATTCTAATTGGTAAATGTATGGTTTATATGTAGAAAATACACTGTTTTTAATGCAGAATAAAGCTCTTTGTGCAGTTAGTTCATGACTTTATTCTTTATATCTATTCTTTTTAACTTGGTTGTCCCCCAGAAAAAAATTCTGGTTATGTGCTTGTAGTGGCCCATATTCAAACAACAATGACAGTTCTTTAGATATTTCTTCGTTGTTTCCCGTTTCCTGTTTTTGCAGATTTTCTTCACCAAAATTAACACCACTACCGTTTTTTTTTTTCGTTCTATCAACTTCCTAAAACGTTCTTCGAGTCTTTCTAAGAATTAGTTTCTTTTTTAAATTTTTGTACGTTATTTCTTGCACACTTTCCTCGCCCAAATTAATACAATTATACTTTTTTTTCCGCTTTAACCACTTTTGTAAAATGTTTTCAGCCATTTTGTAATTGGTAAGTAAGTTTTTATTTCGACACACTCAACACGTCTAACTAAAGTAAAACTTCTGAACTGCTCTAACTGATCAATAGTCTTCGGATTTGTAGCATATTTGCATGTAATTTTTCCTGATGTGATATTGGTATTCTCTTTAAACAGAAATTCGTTTCAGCAGTTTTGGGGTAAAATAGAAGTTTTATAGTGCATATATATATACATATTTTGGAGATTAGTGCATGTTTATGTCGTCACTGCATATAAATGCATATTTAAACGAATGATCAAATAGATCATTTTTCACATCCAACAAAATGGAATTTAAAGTTTCTCATATAAATATTCGAGACCTTGAAATGGTTCATTATCAGTTGAGAATATCTTCCAAGATCATGTAAAGCGAGAATAGGGGGTGAGTAATTCATCCTGCCGGCAATGATGCATGACGGTCACCTGTGTGGAAGAAGATATAAATAACGGTGTCAAGTCACCTACAACAACATTTCTACGTCACACATCTCTGAAGTTAAAGTTGCTACTGTTGTTTGTGTGTGTATGGATTTGACTGTGTTGCATAAGATAGGATTCCTTTCAGGCTGACGATAGTTGAAATCATTTACAATTTGCGATTTATTATGAAATCATTTACAATTTACCCATACTTCGTTCTCTCGGCATCAGAACAATATTTATGCGCTCAGTTTTGCATTTTCAATTAGTGTATCCCAAAAGACAAATAACAGAAATATCATATCATTTAAAACCTCGAAAACCGTTAGAGTTAAATAACCACAGATATGAACTCCTGAGGTAATGATGCTACATGATGCCACTTCCTCTTTCCACTTGGAATTTTTGATTTGAATCCAAGATGGCTGTCGTAATTGCAGTATAGTCTGTGACATCTCCACCTCGCCTGTAACATGAGTAAAGGCATTCCATTCCTATCTGTAGGATTTTTTTAAAATTTAATCGACTGTCCTAGGACTCTGGCCTAATCTGAATACATATGAGTAAATCGGTACCCCGGAAAAAATGAAAAGAGCGAAACAACAAAATTGATAAAAAGATATTAGTAATCTACTCTTTCACCAAAACTGTGTAAGCAGGGCGCTAGGTAAACGTAGATGCGTAGTTACTTCAAACTTTAAATATAGAATTAGTACAGTAATTCCATATGTTGCAAAGCTGAAATATATGCCATATTAGTCCAGAACTTATTGGACTGGTTGTTCTGACTATTTTACAAGAAGCAAGTAAATTGATGTACAATTAAAAAAAAAAATCAATTGCCGAATGACTCAATTATCTTTCAATAAAAAAAGAAAAAATGAATAAATAAATTAGATTAGTTAAACGTAAAACGGTCAGCTTAGCTGTCTCTCAATGTGCTGGTCATAGTATAAAAAAAAGTACTGAAATTTGCAAGGGGTAGGAAGCTAGAATTACTTTATAGCAAATGACAACAGCTACACATGAATTTCGGTAACAGTGATAAAATTTATTTCCAACGATTTTAAAAGGAATTACAATGTCCACAAATTATTTAAGAAAATAATTACGTTCTTCTAAGCCTTTATTCCTAGTTAGCTGGTGTCGACTTTTAGGATCGCCGTCCTCCACCTGTTTCTTCTTGTGTCATATTCATTGTGATACCACACTGCACTATATCGTTGTTAACAGAATCTCCCCATTTCTTCTTTGACCGGCCTCGGGTTCGTTTCCCATTCAGTGCTATAGTATCCATTTGGTGAGCTACGTATAACAAAGGTGATCTCACATGCCCACACCATCTCAGTCTACTTTCTTTGCAGCTTTTCTACTATTGGTCTCACCTATACTGTTCTCCGGATCACTTCATTCTTAATTTTGTCCTTCCGCGTCACTCCACATATCCACCGCAACATCTTTATCTACGAGGCACGTCCAGAAAGTAAGTTCCGTTTGGTAATAAAATTAAATTGTGTACAGATACAGAAAAATTATTTATTGCACAAAATTCTACAACTCTTAAACTACTTTTCCACATAACTGCCGAAATTTTGCAGGTATTTGTCATAGCGTGGCACAAGGTTTTGTATACCTTCTTCATAGAAGTTTGCCGCCTGTGTCTTCAACCAGTTGGAAACAGTTTCTTTCAGCTCGTCGTCATTGTTGAAGTGTTGACCGCCAAGCATACCATATTCCATACCGAGAGCACTAATTGTACACCTGCGGTTTTCCTGGATCTTGTCATCAATCACGTGAAACAGTTCTTCTGTAACCAAAGATGGACGCCCACTTCGTTCTTCATCTTGCACGTCACTACGTCCTTCATTGAAATGTCGGACCCATCTTCTCACCATTGAATCACTCATCGCATTTTGTCCGTAAACATCGCAAATTTGCCGATAAATTTCACTTTCCTCGCATTCAGAATCACCGCTCTAATTTCACAAGCGGCGGGGTTTTCAATCAACACCGACATTTTAAACAAGCACAACAAAGCGTGCGTGACTGACAGCGATCTCCAAATGGCGCACGTTTCTTCTCCTTGATACAGAGCGTCTACCGCGCATGTGCGGAACTGCGATCGCAGCGCTGCAGCGGAGATAAATTGAAACGGAACTTACTTTCTGGACGTGCTATGTATGCAACATGCAACTTTGTTACTCTCTCTTCTCTCACTACTGTTCTGTAAACTTTCCTTTAAAGCATATTGGTACCCTAAGATCAGACAATACTATTACGCCTCCTGTCCATTTTATTCAACCGCTGCTATTTGTGCTGTTTACATCTCCCTCTATTCCTACATTTTCCAGCAGTATTGATCCCTAGTAGTTGAATTTCCTAGTCATTACCACCTCTTCTTCATCGAGTCGTAAACGGTAGTAGATATTTTAGAAAATTAATATAGGTACCGTAAGACGGGGTTACTTTGCACAAGATTTAAGCCATTAAAAAAAAAAATCGCACCTAACTTACAACCGAAATGACTTAGAACACTGTATTTTAAACATATAATAGCTAGATAGTAGAAAGGTAGGATGTCGTTAGCAACATGATGTTCCTAGATCTATAATAAAATTATCTGTTTTCTTAATTTTTACCAATTTTATCCTATTTTTCGTACAATTTATGGTGATTTTATATTATGTTAATTTTATACTGTTTTGGTGATTTTTCACACATTTTGCCATTTTTATAATGATTTTCAGAGTTGTCATTAATAGAAATTATTTTGAAACATTTTTAAAAATCTTTTGATATCTAAAACGGTAACACTCGATGGAAACACACAAATGGATGAGAATACAATTTTTACTTACTGTTCTTCCTAAGTCTCTAAGAAACTTGTTCCTTCAATGATTTTGTTTTCTTGTCCTTTTCTGAAGTGGTAAAGAATAGCTGAATGAATTTGAGGATGTGAAGAGAGGTTTATGTTAACCTTAAATTGGAAAAAATGGTGGGGAGGAAGGAGACAGATGTTGGGTGAAAGAAAGTTATGAGCCTAAGGACATGTGGGCAGTGGGGGTGGGAGTAGAGTCTTTCCTATATGCCCGTTTCTATAGAATCATAAAATTCTTTGTTGAATATAGAAGCCATTGTGGTGGGTTTACCGCTGTCACTTAACTTGTTTTATGGCAATTTACCTGAGTTTATGATTTATTGCCCGTGTAATAAAATCTTTACTGTCGGTTGGGTGTTCCTTCTTCCTTTCTCAGGTAGTTGGCTAACAAGATTTCTTTAATAAATGTTAAAAAATTAGATCAACGAATTAAATATTTATGAAAAGGGTTGAATAGAGTACCGAAAGGGTTAGAAAAAACGACTTTTCGTGTTTAGCGTTTATTTTAGAGGTATATCGTGATATGTATAGTGTTAGAATAGTATATGGTGTATAATACATACATAGATGTATTGGATAATGTTAAAATATGGGAGGAAAGGCCCGCAACTCCAAGAAAAGTATCTTATTTATATTAGATGAAGTTTGAATGGGTTTCTAGCATAGAGTAACAACTAATTAATGGTGTTAAGGTGTAATCATGTACGAAACTCACTTCATTGATAATATTACATATGTATATGTCTATCTTTCTTCAATATGTTTTACATAAAATAGTTTTATTTAAAAATAAGATTAACGAATGAAATATTTAAGAAAAGGGTTAAATTGAGTAACGAAAGAGTTAGAAAGAACGGCTTTACCTGTTTGCCTTCATTTTAGAGGCGTACTGGAGGTATCTACAATGTTAGAATACTATATATATTGTTCATGACATATATAGGATAATGTTGAAAGATGGGAGGAACTCGGAGGATAGTATTTTATTTATTTTGTATTATGTTTGAGGTGTTTATATGTGGTTTTAGCATAGACTAACAACGTTTCATTGTTGCTTGGATATATTTGTGTACGAAACTTCGTTTAATTATAAGTGACACATGTATGCACCTATTTTCCTCCATGGCTTGTATGTATGCGTGTTTATTGATGTATGATCGTGAATATGTGTATTAGACGATGACATGGCTGTATGCAGATGCAAACGTACCATCTTTTGTATGTGACGTGCGTTGCATGACGTTACCATACTGTTTATATTGAAAGGGTATATTCTCTGTGTATGATAGTGTTTCTTAACCAAGTTACAGTTATATTTTAATTTAATAACGTATGTTATTAGGGTAATATGACTTAATGTTTATTTACATCTTTAACATCGTATGAAATATATTTATGTGAGGATATGTCATTAATGCCTGTCTTTAATGATTGCATTAAATTTAGTTGTATGTAGCATTATATTTTACAATATTAAATACTTATATTCTTTTAATAGAAATATTGATTTTACGATATAAAATACAGTAGATATATACTTACCACATACTTATAAAGATTCATCTTGTAGAAGACATTATGACAACACTGATTCATGTAGGAATAGCTTTCTGATTGCAGTTTATGTTTAATTTTTGTATGAACCGATTTCAAAATTGTAAGTGTACCACATAAAGTATTATAAATACTTATATAGAAACTTACATGAAGCATATATGTATTCTTCCTTTATCTTATACAGAACACACATGCTTATAGCAAAAAATATTATTAATATAGGTAAATAACCTTACACGTATTATCTCTAAATACTTGATATGAAGCCTATATGTATTCTTCCTTTATCTTATCCAGAATACACATGGTTATATTATTAATATAGGTAAATAACTTTATAGTATTATTTCTAAATAGTTGATATCAAGCATATATATTCTTCCTTTATCTCATATAGAATATACACACATACATACACACATATATATAATAAGTTATCCAGATATAATTAAGTTATATATTATTTACAATAACGCTATTTGTATTATTTACACACACACACACACACACACACACACACACATATATATATATATATATATATATATATATATATATATATATATATATAATTCTTAAATAAGACATTTCTATATTTGCATTATGTATACGTAGAAGTGATGAATGAGGGTGTAAAGCATTTATGAACGGGTGAAAAATTTATGAACGTAACTTAATCAAGAATATTATGATTATGTTAGGACTACGAAGTATGATTGACATGGTGTTTCATTTAACATTTACACATTTTACTATGTACATACATACACACAAACATACATATATGCATACACACAAACATACATACACAAATTCATACATACATACAAAAATACACATATATACATACATACAGGCAATGACATTCATTTGACACAACTAATACTTTTATAACCATATCGTTGTGTGCATATGCTCCTGAGTCTTACCTGGTCTCAGGGCACAGCGCACATTGAACGTTCTTGTCTAGGTGAGGTTTCCGTACCTGCAACCTAGAACGTATCTTCATTTTTAAGTTATTGGGAGAGCATTTTGGGGTGAATGAAGGTACACAGTTTTCGAGGAGGAAATGTGCGAGCAGAAAGGAAATATTCATTCACAGCAAAGGCAATGTGTGAGGCTTTAATGCGAGTGCCTTTGTTTCTTAAAACGAATCTAATTTGAATTTTAATTCCCGATGAAATTTTGGGTTAGTGTTGGATTGGAAACAACACAGCCTAAAGGGAAACATTCAGATATAAGAGCAGGATGGAGAGTGTATGTATAGAAACTGCAACTGACTCGGATTTGCCAATAAATGAGTACTACTTACGGCTTTGGTTCCATCCATTCCAGTTCGTAGTATTCTGTATTAACACTCACACTAGCACTTCACTAATACACAGTTCCTGAAGGTTGTTAAGTGACACTAGTCCGAAAAATGAGGCGGGAAGGTTTTTAGTCCATTAAGCATCTAGATTGATTGGAGATTAACTCTGGGCGACGACCAATTAGGAATCTGGACTCCAGCATCTTAGACTGCTAGGCAATCATCTCTTCCTTCTTTTGGGTATGGACGAAGTTTTCGGTGATTTTCCCTCTTTTGGGAGGACCGCGAGGGTGTCTCCTAAGGATCTGAAATACCCTAAAAGTCTATGATAGTCCTTTTCTCATTTTAGGTATTTTCTTCTTCAGATTCGTATATGCTTGGATAACAAAATAACACAAATCGGAGTAGCTCGCGCACAGAGGTGTTGCGAGTTTGAAATACCGAGGTAAAAAGCTTAGTGTTACAAGTCCTTGCTTCTATTTGTAAGTTCGCTCGGCGTTGTTCGAAGGATCTGGCGTCCCTATCTCAGCAAATCAATTGCCTGTGATGAGAACGTTCTCTTCAGTGTGTTTCCATCTTATGTCTGCAGTTTCGTTGTGTGTTTTTTTTCTATTTCTGCTCTATCTGCATGTTTGCTTCCGGCTAATGTTGAACTATTGAAAGCCAATTGCATGAGACACGGAAATAAATCGTTTCTATGCAATGTAAAATTAAATTTAGAATAGTCGCGTATCTTTATTATTTCCTTTTTACTCTTTTCTGATTTATTTTATATTCCTTTTAGAAATTACAAATTAGATCTGTTTTACGATATGGTAATGTCCTTTAATCCGTTTCACTGTCATGGTTTAGTCGGCGTCTTTTATTTATAACTTTTTGATGTTTTACTCTCGGATCTGGACACGATAACAAACCCTGGTTTTCGTACAATCCTACCAGGGGTGTTTAACTGTTTTTTGTCAACTTCATTCCCGAACTAAATTATAAAAATGATCAAAATTAATTTCTTGACGTGTCCGATGATTTAAAGGTATTCCTCTAATTTTAAATACATAATCTACTTTCCCCGTTCCAATCTCTTTTAAACGGTACGCATAATGTTTTGGCCCCAATCCTATAAATGCATTAAATTCTCACCCCTCCGGAACTTCGTTAGTTAGTTCACCCAGGTATGAATCCAAGGAAAGCAAGGGTTTCTCATTACGCGGCTGTACAAACATAATACTATTGGTGTCACCGTATAACACACGATCAGGCCGTATAGCTTCCAATAACTCGTAAAGTTTTAGACGTGCCCAAGAGGTGATGAACGCGGCAAGGACAACATTCGAGAACTTCCATGGTTTGTTTTTGTTATCAATGTTTTTATGCGATACAACAAGATGTGTCTCTCCAACAGGTAATACAGTTTGTACCTCAAATTGTAGTGTCCATAGGTAATTTAAAAATTTTTCTGGAGTATCAAAAATTACAGATTGTGACAAGTCCGTTCTTTGTCCCAATTTTCCATAAAGTGAATTGAGGAATATTTTAGAAATATACCTTAGGCCAGGATTCAATTCAATGTTATCTTCCGTTAATTGTATGCCTTCGTGGGCTTAATAATCTGCTATGTAATTTTGTTTGTTTTCTTTAGTCTTACACCAGCTTGGAGATCCTTAGTCTTACACCAGCTTGGAGATCCTGAAAATTCCTGTTTCATTTTTAGGAAGGAATTCACATAGTCTTTGAACAGACTAAATGATCATGCTTACATCTGGCCTGTTCGAATTCCAACATTTCAATAATTTGTAGAATTTTATATCCGGTCTTTAACGCTTTATATAGTTCAGGGGTAAAATACGTGTCTGTTAAGGCACGCTCGGCGTCGCAATGCGTGTAATTGTCAATATTTTCCTCCATACACGTACGACACAACCCAAACATAAGCCGTCCATTGCACGTATATGGTGGGATCGGAAAATATTGTTAGCCTAGTCTACTCTAGTTCGGAATGAATGTGAGTATTGTAGCTTAAAGGAGACCAAACTAAAGTTAGAGAAATATCTGAAATTTCTCTCGTAAACATGCCCCTGAAAGTTAGGCAAAACTTAGTACAATGAAAACTAAAAATAATTCAAGTTGTAGTTAATGGAACTGGTGTTTAATTCAGAGAAAAGCTTAGTCTTCATTTTGAATCAGTTTATTGAACATAGAATTTAGTGTTCTCAGATTTTGATGTGTTTAAATGCCAGAAAGGTTGCGTGGAATAAGAGCAAGGAAATCTGGCCAAAGAGAATGTCATACCTTATGTACTTCTGGGTCCATGCTGTCAAGAATCCACCTCTGCAGCTCAGCTTCGGATATTATAAATGTCCTTGGAAAATGAAACTTGAAATTCGTAAAACACTCTCGGAATAAAATCGAGCGGGAACTTTTAGAAGGCTTAACTGAAATGATAAATTCTATTTTGCTACTTTAAATATTGTTTCGTATCACAAAGTAACATATTCGTTTCTGTTTATAAGTCACGATTCGTCGCGTATACTAATTCGTCGCGACTCTTTCTACGATCTCCGCGGTGGCTCAGTGGTAGAGCGTTCACCTCTGGTGCTTGGGGTCCTGGGTTCGATCCCAGCCCCCGCGAAGTGAACTTTGTGGTGGACAAACACCATGTGCGTGGGTTTTCTCGGGGGTCTCCCGTTTTCTCCCACTTTCTTCATTCCACCATTTCATGCATTACTCATTATCACCGTCTCCTTTAGCCTAACCGGCATAACTGTGGGACGTAAAACTCAAAGATTTCATTTCACTTCATTTCTTTCTACGATATGATTCAGATCTCTTATTCGCTCTGTTCCCGATCTTTTACTAACTTCAACTAACTACTCTCTTTCCAAGGAAACAGTTTTATGTAATCGAAAACATGAGATTGCAGATTTCAGAGATGTTTCATGACAACAATGATTCCAGTCAGCACGTGGAACTCTTGAGAAAACTCAATTGAGAAAGAACATTCTGCTGACCAAAAATCCTTAAAATCTCCAGACGCAATTTTCCGGATAATTTAAATTTTGTCAATCTGAGAAATTTCTGGAAAAGATGAATACAAAATTCTTACAGTGTTAGAAACATTTCTGTACACAATTCTGAAAGTAAAATGCTGATTTAATAGTGATATAATAACCTCATTATATAAATTCTCTTTAATGTAATTTTACTAAGTTGCAGTTTTGCTTTTCGTGATGAAGATAACAATTCATGAGCAATGTGAATAATTTTCATAACACTATTTCTTTCTTTCTTAGTCGATGTAACATGATTTTAATAAACTCAAGTGATTATGCAAATAAAATCAAGTTGAATAACATAATGTATCGTAGCGTTACCAAGAATTGAACCAAAGTACCATAATATTTAATAATATCCCATAACATCCTATAACATCCCATAACAATATAGATCTTTTGGTGGTAAGAGTATACATTTTACTAACTCTTCAACACTTTCAACTTCGGGAAAATCAGATCCCTTTTATATTTTCGGTTTACCTAGAGGCAACGGTTTACGTGCCATTACCCATGAAAATAACGATGTTAAATCATAATCTGACACGGTTTCTTCGCTAGTACATTCGTACAAGGCATTGAAACATTCAGTACGTCCGCCATGAAAGCTATTCTTAGGTACCAGATGATCAACAAGCTCATTACACTGTGTTTGAATAAACTCTTGTAATTTTTTGTCGTTTCTCACCAGGTGGTTCCATTCGCATTCCCACATCTCAACGACGTTAAGATTTAATATTTTAAGGAATGCTATTTTCATGATGTTCTTTCATACCGGTCTTGTAGTGATGTACCTTGCATAGAGATGGAATCTAAACTCAGGTGTCGAAGCGCAGTATAATAGATTTTACACCCGTGAAAATAACATGCATGAAATTCGAAAACTGTATTGGCTTTACTTTGAAATTCGTCGATTTTATACCTCCTAAATCACTTTTCTAACCCATATCCGGAATGACGTATTCCATTACCCCTTGTACGTTCTAAGTATCGTAACCAGTACATAGTCTTCAAGCTTTGACGATCACGATGGTCAAACCCATGGGGTGGAATAATTGGAATAATCTCTTTGGGTAAATATAATGAACGATAAATTAGTATTGCCAATAGTAGGGGACGAGATAAAACATTGAATACCATTCTGTTTTTCCTCAATTAAGTTTGAAAATTTAATTACAGCTTCTGCTAAAATTTTAACATCATTTTGACAATATTTCACCATTTCCCTTAGCAGATTATACTGCCTAACATTTGCATCTCGTTCTTGGTGCCAGGCGATATGTTGCTGTCGTTCTTCCGTGCTTCTCGAGTCATGGTCAAAGTACTCTAAAGACGGAATTTTGCATACATAATTTGGTTTTCATATGTATTAAACAAATATGGGAATTCTCCCATCTTTAAATTACCACTAAGACCATATACAAATACGTATCACGGAAATAAATCTTTTGTCCTAAACTCATTTCAATATTTTTTTGGCCCAACATTATCATTCTAGGTAAAAGATGATGTTGTATTATTCAAGTTTAGCACAGAACTGCATATCATAGTTACTTGCATTATGAGAAAGGACAATAATTTTTTAAAGATTGGTTGACTTATTATTACATCATTAACAAATCCATCAATGTCCTGGAAATCAAACGAACGGAACCCCTTTTTATCTCCACACTCAAAGCAGAGATCATCCAACTTTGTATCCTTACAATTGTAGCAGGCATGAATACAATTCGCGAAATTCACGTAATGTTCTTGTTCTCCTCGTTCATTTTAAGGAAGGAACATCGTTTCTACACCAAAGATGATGTACAAAAAGGTATTTACATACTTTACTGTAGCAACCTGAACAAAACAAATGTGATCATTGTTTACATGCTTATAACACGTTTTACAAAAATGTTCCCCACATTCGTGTTCAGACTTTCTGTTTCGCATGTCAACCATTTCACCACATTGGACACAAATTCTCTTTGTTTTGCATAAACTTTTTCCGCGTGCAATTACCACTTTATGATCTGCAAAGCATTTATCAGTAGAAAACAATCTATGAGAATCATTACACTCGTGTTTAATATCATCATTTTCAAAAACTTCGTGATACTTCTCACACATCATTCATTTGAAGTTACACTTATGATTTTCTGGATGATTATATCCTTCCAAACAATATTCACAATACCATTGTTTATTTAATAAAGTCCGGATGTTTGTGATTAATTCATAGTGTCCTTCATTGTACAAAATTAAAATTTTCTTTGTTCCAAGTATTCCCGGATAAATTATAGTTCTGAGTTAAACTGTTCTTTTCGTAGATTACAATTTGATAATAATACGATAGTTTATTTTGAAACTTTTTCACATCAATAGTACATCCATTTCGGATTTCAATGTCAACTTTAGCATTGGCACAGAAATCCTTTGCTTGTTTACAACGAGATAATTTGTATAAATTGATAATTACTTGTATTTTTGGGCAGAAAGTGCTTCTACATAAGCACTATACCAGATATAATGTTAATTTAAAAATAACAAAAGAAGAATGTTTTTAATATATGTAAGAAACATACATTATTATATAATTCGTTGCTATGTAGTTGTTTATAGTTACCTAACAAACATGTACGATTAAAAGATAGTTTATGTGCATATTCGTTCAAAGAGAATCAACGAATAAAACTGTTTAATACGTATCATCGTTTTGTAATTTCAGTATAAAAGGTAAGAATACTAATAATGTACTCACGGAAGATATTTTGAGGTGTGAATAATTACTACCACAAAAACTTGACTTAAATTATTAGCCGAACCAGGTTAACGATTACCTTGAGTGAATCGTTGTAAAAATTTTGGTTTACCTCACCCGGGACCTTGTAAATTCAATTCCCGAAGCAAAGTAAGGGTGAATTTACTTCTGCAAAAAAAGTTAATGACTACGAACTTGACAAGACTGAGAAGTGGTAGAATAATCTCAAGAAATATGAACGGGGAGACAATGGAGAAAGAAATCAGTGATAGTGATAACGGTGAACAAAGTGCAGCACCAGGAATGACACTAGAAGACCGAATCTTACTACTCTTACAGCGGCAAGAACAAAGCCGAAAAGAAGATATGGAACGGCAAGAACAAAGCCGAAAAGAAGATATGGAACGGCAAGAACAAAGCCGAAAAGAAGATATGAAACGGCAAGAACAAAGCCGAAAAGAAGATATGAAACGGCAAGAACAAAGCCGAAAAGAAGATATGGAAGCCATAAAGCAGACGATGGAGCAGAAGTTCGAGGAATCCAACAGACGATTGGAGCAGAAGTCAGATGAGACGAAACAATTTATTATTCAGGCGATGAATGACATCACCTCGCAGTTTGACGAAAAGTTAAAAAGAATATCTGAGGATTGTCAAGATAGTCACAGCCATCTAATCCAAGAAGTCAGTGGTGTAAAAAGGGATTTAGAAGTAATAGAATCTTCTGTACGCCAACAAAAGATCCAGGTCACGGATAACTCCAATCAGATACGTGCGAACACGCAGTTGATAGCTACCTTACAAGAGAAAATTAGGACACTACAGATCAAGGACAACACATACCCCAACAACACGATTAATGATCGTGTGGAATTCCCTTGTTCGCCAGAGATGACCTCGCCTTCACCCGTATCTGATGAGGACATTATTTTGGAAGAAAATCATATGAGGAGTTCAGATGGGCGGAAAAGAGACGGTGCAACTACACATCACGTCATAGGTAGGAATTGTCACTCAACAAGAACACGGAATGATAAAAGGAAGGTAAAGTTAAGCGTAAAGATGAGTGAAATACGTGCCATGAGTAAGTTCAGTGGTAAGTGTAATGAGAATGCTACTTCTTTCCTAGAAAAATTTCAGGACGAGTGCAATATAATGTGTATAGATAGATCACAATATATGAAACTAATCCCTCATTTATTACTCCCACCATGTTCTTTATGGTTTAAAGCAGTACGAGATCACGTTAGTACGTATGAGGAGTTTAAAGCAGCGTTAATCGCAAATTATGAAAATGACTTTTTGCTTGCAAATAGAGATGCCACGATTAGAAACCAACATTTCAATCCTCGTTTGCACAAATCCCTTGTAGAGTTTGTTGTAAATACATACAACGAATTAAAAGTCGTAAATCCATTGCAATCAGAATCTAGAATCATAGCATCAATTCGAAATTTACTACCGTTTAAGTTACAACAGATCCTGTTTTCTACACAGTGTACGAGTTTTAACCATTTATTAATGCTTGTTCAATGTTATGAAACTCAATACCATGCTCTGAATCAACAAGCAGGAGTAAGTAAAAGTAAAAATAATTCAGATCATTTTGTACCTGTTCGGAATTTAAATATCCGTAGTGTGAACGATATGGAACACAACCTAAACCGAGTAAATTCAAGCAATCAGAACGAGCAAAATAGGCAAAGCTATGTAGGGAATCCGCCTAACCTAATTAGTCGTGGCAATCCTTATGTAAGACCATATACCCAAAATAGGTTCAAAAATAGACGAAATACATGGAGAAATTCCAGGAATACAGTAAACTACGTGGATAGACGTAATTGGAGGTCAAGAGATGGCGCTTCGCATCAAAATCCAGATATTGATGCAATTCCTGTACAGAACAATAATACGGGGCATAATCATGATTGTGCTGTACAATGTACTTTATTAGAACCATACACGAGCAGGAATTTAAACTAATTGCAGCTGATGTGGTAGGGGTTGAACCCATATCAGCTATAGATTCTCATAAACATCTATCTTCAAATTTATGCGATAATGTCAAACTCACGTCAACTATTGACTCTTATGAACATTTATCTTCCAAATTACATGTTCATGTTAATGATGAAAATGACCTTTTACATGACGTATCTGTAAATAATTATTCGGAAATAGCAGTTAATAGATGTCAGTACCAATTTATGCCTGTAGTAAATCGTTGTTGGTCCAAAGATGATACTGTCAATGATGGTTTTGATGTTGAAGAAAATTTTGTATTTTTAAAATCATACAGTACAGCTAAAATACCTGTCAAAATCAATGGGTTAAGCACAGAAGCTTTACTTGACACAGGAGCAAACGCCTCTTTATTATCATATTCGTTATGGAAAGCAATTACTAGTAATTATTCGAATCCTAAGTTACAAAAGGCTGAGAATCTTATTATAGTTGATTTTACCGGTAAACATAAAAAGAGAGTGGCTGGAATTACTCGTGTGACAATAGCTATTCAAGATTTTGAAATATCAATCCCTATTCTTGTAATAAAGGAACTGAATGAAAAATTAATTATGGATTTAGATTTATTATCTCAATTGCGTGTCATGCTCGATTTTAGAAACCAAACGTTGACTATACCTGGCATACCTCAGGAAATCGTTCAGAAACTGCTTCCAAAATCCGATGAGATTGCTTGTCAATATAATAATGTTCTTAATGTATTGCATAATGTTTCTGTAAGTTCAGAAAGTGGTAAATTAAATGATCAACTAACGAAAAACACACCCAATTTGTTGGATTCAAAAGACGATGTATTGTTTTCTGAGTGTGTTAAATCACTTGAAAGTAGTCTCGATTTTACAGATAATACAGTAAAATCTCACTTTAAGGATATCCTATATAAACATAAAAATGTCTTTTCGGAACGTCCTGGACGTTGTAAGGATTTTGTTTATTCTTTTAAGGTTAAAACAGACAAACCCATTGTGACCAAGCCCTATATAATTCCATATCGATACAGGGAAAATGTACGTCAGCAAATTACCGATATGTTAAGAGATGGGATCATTAGGCCTTCACGAAGCATTCACCTTAATCCATTACATGTTGTTCCTAAGAAAAATGGTTCTCTACGTGTGGCTTTAGATTTGAGACGCACGAATTGTCATATTGATCTGGAACAAGTGAGGTATCCTCCAGTGGAAGAAATATTAGCCTCTTTACAAGGGAATGCAGTCTTCGGAAATTTAGATCTAGTAATGGCATATAATCAGGTCGAACTGCATGAAGATTCGAAGCCGTACACAGCATTTAGTTTTGAAGGTCACTTGTATGAATACAACCGTGTAGTCTTTGGGCTTATCAATGGTAGTGCGGCATTAGCATCCTGCTTAAATAAAGTCTTGGGTCAAGACTTACGCAGCAATGTGATAACCTATGCTGATGACATCTTGATTATGGGAAAGAATCCGCATGAATATTTGAAATACTTAGATATAGTTTTAGACAGACTGGAAAGTTCGGGCCTTACTATCAACCTACAGAAATCAAAATTTTTGCAGAATTCTATAGAATTTCTTGGATACCAAATTGATGCCTCTGGTTTACAATTCAGTCAATCTAAAGTACAAGCCATAGAAGATCTGCCTGTCCCATTAAATGTGAAACAGACACGGCAAGTATTAGGGCTCTTCAATTGGTTTCGCAAGGCCATCCCGCGATTTGCTGAGATAGCCCAGCCTTTATTTATGATTATAAAGAAAGGAGTACCATGGCAATGGGGTCCGATCCAAGAACATAGTTTCAATAAGTTGAAGGAATGCGTGAAGCAAAACATCCATTTGAATCACCCTCGATATGACGTCCCTTTCTATGTTCAGTGTGACGGTTCTCAACTTGGAATCTCTGCAGTACTCTGGCAACCTAATCCAACCATTCAGGAACCGGCCGTTATTCATTGCGCTAGCCGAACTTTAAAGAAAGCTGAGAAAGGATACGCCACGACAGAAATCGAACTTTTGGCTGTACGTTTTGCGATACAAAAATTTGCTCCCTATCTCAGCGGATGTCATTTCATAGTACTTACCGACCATAATTCATTGCGATACCTCAACAGCATACAGGGATATAATAACAGATTACTTCGTTGGTCGTTAGAGCTTCAAGCTTATGATTTTGAAGTACAACACATCAAAGGGGTAGATAATGGACCCGTATATACTTTATCACGTCTGTTTCCTGGAGAAGAACAACATATCTTGTCCATCAACGAATTTAAGGTCTTACAGGATGAAATAGCTACCATTTCAATGGAAGATCTACGAGAACATCAAATGAATTATCATGAATATAAACAAATCATGGATCATTTGTCTTCATGTAGTGAGGGATGTAATTGTCCCAAACAATGGAATTCCAGATTTAAATTATCTAACGGAATTCTACTTATTAAAGATTTTAAATTCAAATTTAGAAACAAAATTTGCATTCCACCTACGCTGACAACACGCATAGTAAAGGCTTATCATGACGATTTCGGTCATTTTGGTTATGTAAAGGTATGTGCCTTGATTAATAAATCCTTTTATTGGAGTGGAATGAGAGCTCAAATCAAAAATCATATCAAGGACTGTATTGAGTGCATGCGAATTAAACATAACTACCAGGCTGTACAAAAACCTATGCTCTCAATAACGCCAGAGAGACCACATTCGTTTCTGTCTATCGATCTATATGGGCCTTTACCAAGAGCAGCTACTGGAGAAACGTATTTACTTACAACCATGGATATCTTTTCACGTTATGTTGTAGCTTATCCTCTGCGTAGAGCAACTTCCGCTGCTATCATAAATAAAATCTTGAACGTATATATTCCACATTGTGGCCCTATCGAACACATATTATGTGATAATGGTTCACAGTTCAAAAGTGATGTGTTTATCAAGGCTATGAACAAGGCTAACATTAAAATCCATTTTGTAACTCCGTACCATCCTAGTAGCTCTGTTGTAGAAAATGTGCATCGCAATTTTGGTATGTTGATTCGACACTTTTGTAAAGATAAACATGCCGAATGGATCAAGCATGTCAGTCAAATCACGTACCTTTTGAATCATTCTATATCAGACACTTTAGGCGTGTCTCCTGCTAATGTACATAACGGTTCTGATTTGATTTTCCCTGTGGAACGACATTTTAATGTCCAATTAGAAGATTCAACAATCTTAGATTCTTCCAATTTAGCGAATATGATAAAAATCCGAAGACAACAAATTTTTGAAACGTAATTCTCAAGTAGAGTCTTTGCAAGAAGGAAAATATCGGATCAAGGTCAATGACTTAGTTTTTGTTAAACAACATCCACAAAGTAATGTGTTGTTAAAGAAGATTTACAAATTTTGTGACATTTTCTCAGGTCCTTATCTATGTTTTAAGGAAATAAACCCTAAAGTTTTTGAATTGTTGAACGCTAAAACGGGTACGTCAATTGGACTTCGTAATATAGATGAGTTGATGGTTTGGAGACCTACCCAGTATACAAAAGAAAAATGGATGCGTCTAGTGAAAAAGTTAGTCGCGCCTGACATTCTTGCTCAAATAAATAAGAATGAAGGAGACTAAGAAACAAAATAAAAGGGTGTCTTCTGTTTGTGTAAAAAAAATAGATTTATTTTCTTCCTTTTTTCACTCGAATGTAGGTTGCGTTTAATTTTTGATTTTTATTCAATTTAATTTTCTTTGATTTTCATTAACCAACGATAATTTTCCAATGACTTTAACTCTTTCTTATTAATGTGAAGGATTATAATTTACTTCATGATTGATTAAACACAAAAATTGTTTACATTATGTTAATTTGTGTGGAAACTTTATTGTCAAAGATTATGTTAAGTATAAGGTTTATTATATCAAGCTAATTATCCGACAACTGTCTTCATGTACCATCTTATATGCTATTGGAATAAGATTCTTCTATACTCTGGCGCCTAATGAATACAATGCATACTGTAAAATATCATTTTTAAGTAATTACTATATAATGCGCCCTTGATCATGGTGACTTATGTTTTAAAATGTAATTGCTTCCTACTATTTTGAATTCGTACCCAGTTATATAAATAAGCGACGACGTTTTAATAATAATAAAATATATATATTAATATAATAAAGGATAAATGACAAAGAAATGAAAGATTTATTATAAATATATTTATATGAATGAAAATAAATAATGTTATATATATGCGAGGGTCGATCAAAATGTAAAGAACGTAATTATGGAATATTGTTCTTATAAACGGACCAGTGGTTCTTAAATATAAAATACAAGCTTCCTTGTAACTTTTATATTCAGTCCCATCGTCGGGCGACATTTTATACAACGAGATAATTTGTATAAATTGATAATTACTTGTATTTTTGGGCAGAAAGTGCTTCTACATAAGCACTATACCAGATATAATGTTAATTTAAAAATAACAAAAGAAGAATGTTTTTAATATATGTAAGAAACATACATTATTATATAATTCGTTGCTATGTAGTTGTTTATAGTTACCTAACAAACATGTACGATTGAAAGATAGTTTATGTGCATATTCGTTCAAAGAGAATCAACGAATAAAACTGTTTAATACGTATCATCGTTTTGTAATTTCAGTATAAAAGGTAAGAATACTAATAAATGTACTCACGGAAGATATTTTGAGGTGTGAATAATTACTACCACAAAAACTTGACTTAAATTATTAGCCGAACCAGGTTAACGATTACCTTGAGTGAATCGTTGTATGTTTCAACAAACGTTTAGGATTCTTTTAAATTCACATACGTAGTTGAAACGTTGATCAGCTCTACCCATTCCAAGGATGATAGCATTGGGAAGGCAGTACACATCTTTTTCTATTGGGATAGTACATTGTTTCATATGTGTTACAAGACCAATGTATTTCGCTGAACCACGTGTTCGACCCATACCCTTACGTGAATCAACAATATGGAATTTGAAAGTTACTTTGTCACCAAATAAATAACTTTCATCACTATTAAAACATTTTCAATACCACGAAACACAATATCGGAGTTTCGTAACTTTTGACGCCAAGGTATGTATACCGGTTTGCTTAATTTTGATGCAGAACTTTCTTTGTTATACTAATATACATATGATCGTCGGCATCATTTAACGTTTGTTCTTTTACAAATTCAAATAATGCTTGAATATATTTTTCGGGATCAGCAATTTCATTTGTATGCATACATTCAATTGTAAGTTCTTTTTCAGTAAATCCAAAATAACTATAATGTTTAGTTTACTATTGACAATACGAAAATATTCATCCGTCCCAGTACCATACATTACAGGTTCTCATGCAAAACTCGTACTAGAACCTGGAAGATCACTTATAAACTCAGCGGACTCATTTGCAGTTAAACCATTAGTTTTCCCTGCAGACAGAAGATTCATAAACTTCACGTGCTAAATTTCGCATATTGTCTTGATGAAAGAAGCCTACATGATATAAATCAATGATATCTTTTGCAGACTTACAAGCCTTCAAAACAATATGTGAATTATAGCCAAAATGCAAGAATAACGCTTGCAAAAACTTTGCATAGGGATCATTGCTTATCCTCACACCCGTAGCATGGCATTGCGTCAGCACTTCCCATGTAAAGAAGACTTCGTTATGGTTTTCGTATCCACGGGATTCTTGGGATGACAACATAGTACAAATTCCAGCACGATTTTCCATTCCTTTAATATTTCCACAAAATACATAATTGAAATTTCAATTAATGTTTCTTAGAACTTACTATGTGTATTTTCTTCAACGTAGCACTACGATTTAATTTACTATGTTTGTACTTCTGAAAAATGATAAAGTCCCGTAACTTTTCACTTTACTGCAGATGTAGCGTTATTCGGAGATTAACATATACTTTTCTAATATGTATATTGACAAGTTCTGTATCGTTTATACAGTCTTAATCCTATTACAATATTAGCTATAAGGATTTCTCAGATACAAATAACTTTTATATCACCTCAAGCAGGAACTCCAGCACTTTATTGCTGAACCGAACCTTCAGCAATTTTATTGCTTTATTATACACACAAAGAACAGGAGGATTTTCGAGAATTTTTTATCCACTTTTATCCTACGTCTTTACTTTTCTGTTGATTTTTCTATAGTGACTGCGCCGAGTTACTGCACGAAATTTATAGTTTGAGAATGTAATCTCTTACGCAAACACACTTAGTCTTTGTAATCTCGTACCCAAATGCTTTGAGAATCACGTGAAAATATTTTTCTAAAGTAATTGCTATTAGTACTATTTACACACACGAATTATTTTAAAGTATATTAAATTGCAATGATTTCACAATAGTTTTGAAGTTTCCCGAACATAATCGAATGTTTCCCAACATTACACAACTTTATATAACATGTTACATTACTTTAATCGAATCATAATAAGTTACTTGCTTAAGGGAGAAATTTTTCATTCTAGTGAATAATTCCATAGGAACCTCTTAAAGTAACATCGTTGCAATTATTTTTATCGATTGATTTCCGGTAGAATCTCATAACAACAATCTTTGATTGTGATATTTTAGTCCTTGGTATTATTTAAGATAATATTCTTAGCTTATTTATTTTCGTGTTATTTATAATAACATTCGTTGTTTTAAAAAATGCGCTGTAATAAATAATTCAGTTTAGGAAAAACTTCATTCTTAAAAATTGTGTGTAAACTTACAAAAATTCCCCCTAGTAGGAAAGCTCTGTGAACAACATAGTTCCAAACTGTTTAACTATTTTATTACATGAAACTCTATTTCAATGTTAATGAAAATACTATTTGCAAACAAATGCGTTTGAAAATAAAAATGTAATTCTTAACATGTTCGTTTCATTACATGAAACTATTTCAATGTTAATGAAAATACTATTTGCAAACAAATCCAACTTCGAAAAATAAAAATGGTAAACAAAAATCAAACTACAAATTAAAACAAACAAATGTAAAACTGAAAATAAAAATGCAGAAAGAAAATTAAAAGTCCAAGTAAAAGAACAAAAAGTGTAAACTGAAAATAAAATAGTGCAGAATTAAAATTAAAAATGCATTTCTTAACATGTTCGTTTTATTACATAAAACTCTATTTCAATGTTAATAAAATACGATTTACAATACATGAAATCCAACTTTCAGAAATAAAAATGATAAACAAAAATTAGTCTACAAATTAAAACAAAAAAATAAAACTGAAAATAAAAAATGCAGAAACAAAATTTCAAGTACAAGATAAAAGCAAACGTAAAAACAAAATTCAAAATACAATTCTTAACATATTCGTTTCATTACAGGGCCGCGGTGGCTCAGTGGTAGAGCGTTCACCTCTGGTGCTAGGGGTCTCGGGTTCAAACCCTGCTCCCGCCAAGTGAACTTTGTGGTGGACAAGCACAGTTTGCGTGGGTTTTCTCGGGGTTTTCCCGTTTCCTCCCACTTTCTTCATTCTACCATTTCATTCATTACTCATCATCACCGTCTCCTTTAGCCTAACCGGCATAACCGTGGGTCGTAAAACTCAAAAATTTCATTTCATTTCATTACATGAAACTATTTCAAACGTTAATGCAAACTGAAAATAAAAATTCAGTAATAAAATTAAAAGTGTTAGTTAAAATAAAAATGCCGAAACAAAATTAAAACTATAAGTTAAAATAAAAAAGAAAACTAAAAAAATGCAAAGTAAAATTTAAAAAACAACTTTGTAAACAACTGCACAACGTAAAATAAAAGATACAAAGCTAAAAATAAAAATGCAAAAGTAAAATTTAAATAAACGCAACTTTGCAAACAACTACAGAAGGTAAAAATAATAAATACAAGACTAAAAATTAAAATGCAAAAGTGAAATTAAAAAAAAGTTAATAAACAAATTGCAAAGAGTAAAAATAAAATGCAAAACTTAAAATATAAAATGGTAAAGTAAAACTTAAAATAACTTACAAAGTGCAGAAAGGAAAAATAAAATATAAAAATATTTTGAGTCTGGCATTCCTGCGCTCCATCCATGGAGAGTATGTGAATTAAATCAATCAAAGGAGCAAGAAGAAAAATCTAATCTGAATAAGACATTGCAGAGGGACATAAGCTGTGAATACGAATAGTGCATAGTGTAAATAAAGAATGACACCGAAAGAGAAAGCCAGAAACAGCTGCTAAACCGAGAAAAAAGAGTAAAAATTGTCGAAGTGGGAACATAAAACACAAATACAAATATGCCAACAACTAAGCGTTTACCAAGCAACGATCTTGGTGTAGTGGTTAAGGCGCTAGATTACAAATCCAAAGAATGATGGTTCGAATCCGCTCCAAATAATATGTTTTTTATTTTTTAAATAATGCATACAACACATGAGATGTGGTGACAAAGAGCGTATTACCCGTTTAATATGTTAAATGAAAACGAATTAAAAATTTCGGTGAAATTTATTAGAGAAGTGCAACAATGAAAATGAGGAAGGAAGTATATTTAATCTGGGGTTATATCAGAGGGTGGTGATTGGAAAAACTGGAAATTTTTCCGAATTTCGCTCATGTGAGTATCTACGATAGGCCAAAATTTCTTCAGAAATGTGCGTATTGCAGAGACCATCTTGCCAGAAATGCCCTAAAATTCTTATGCACTTTTGCCCTTTCGCTGATCATCACCTCTGAGACGAAGAGAGAGAGAGAGAGAGAAAGAAAGAAAGAGAAAGAAAGAGATGCTACCTGAACTGAGAGTATGGTGCTTCCATTCAAATCAACGAGATGACTAATAGACGCCTACATAAGAATGATGAATACAAACAGCCATAAAACATCAAAGTAAAAATTGCAATCATTATCACCTAAGGTTCCAAGATCCGAACAACATACCACTAATATCCCGAATGCCAAAATATTGTGACTTATACAACTCCCCCTCTCCCCAAATGTGTCGTGTGAAAACAATCACAAGTTTTGGTATTTTATGGTATTTGGTATTTGGGACCATATTGAGACTACAATATTAAACTATATATGTAGACTTTTAGCAGATTCGTATTCAGTTATTTTTCACAACCAGTTTTATTCTTATTCAAGACAGCAAAAGCACTATATTTGTTAACGGCAAAGCGAAGTTATTGCAACACTGCGTTACACGTGAATCATGCATATTACACTCGTGAGTTTTGCTATGCAGAGGTTAGCCACCGAGGCACGCTGAATAACGCTTGAAGGAAGCCGCGAGGACAGACAGCGATACAGTGAACAGAACAAGCAATGCATTACAGACATTTCAAGAGAAAAGAAAGAAAAGATCCCTGTTTCCACACTTCATGCTGTAGTTGTAACTTCATCATCAAAGTTACATGCCTAGACTGTTATACAATTCCATTACACTTAATCCACAGCCTTCAAACAACTTTGTTCCACGAAGGGAAACGTAGAACGCTACACTTATATATATACCATATATAGACAGTTAAGTAGTAATAGATGAATGCAATTAACCCCACATAATATCGATTGTCTAAATATACACCAGTTTCAAACAATTAGACACATAACAAACATTCACAACACCATTATAACCTATCATATGTTAATTCCACTTCACAAGTGGTAGAATGAAAACCGTTGACTGACCGTGGAATGAAAACCGTAGAAAATAGAATGTTTTTTTTAAAAAACTACAATTATGAACACAAGTTAGTGAATGAAAGAATGACGGTCAATGAAAAGAAAATGATCCGAGGTCGGATTTCGAGAAATAATTTGGTAATGAGATGAAAACAAAATTTTATAAAAGGAATGGCTATGATGCGCTAGACACAACATGGGTGGCTGTTTCGTCTCGTCCTGTGAAAATGCCTCGCTTTAGAGAGGCAAGAAAAAGCCTGTGTTTCGTCTTTTGCAGTGGCGGATCTAGCTCGGGGCCGGGACGAAAATAATTTAAGCTATTATTTATATATTTTTGTAAGTTTATATTAAGATCATGATATATTTATCATAGTCTAAATTAAGGCAGCCCCCAGTTTTTATCTTCTGGATCCGCCACTTGTCTCGTGGCTATCTCGGTGTCATATCGTGTTTCCGAAACGAGACAAATTGTTATCTAGTCTCCTTTCGTATAATTTTCTTTCGTGTACCTCATAATAATAAAAGTAAAATTGGAAGCCATGCGGCTTCAAAATATAACGAAATTTACAAGTTACAATTGATAATCGGACAGGAAAGGGCTATGGAATGCTTTCAAGACATTTAAAACACGACGAGTCCAGACAAGGACCTGTCACGTCTCGTCTCGGAAAACGAGACGAGACAGACACTTTGTCTCATCTCGCCTTGGATTTAACAAAGCCTATATTGTCTCGCCCATGCTGAATTGGAAGCCTCTCACTAGAGATGAAGTAGAACGTGGGCCGTGAGTCAACAGGACGTGGCCCACTGCAACCCACCGTCCACCGTGACCAACCATAAACCAGCAATTTACCATAACCTACGTACCCACTACGACCCACCGACACACTCTGCTTAATGCATTGTATATAGCACCCTCTGAACAGTGGTGAATTTGTCTATTTTACTTTTAGGGTCTCAATTTTCTTTTTTGGCATTTGTTTCTATTTACTTACCTGAGATGACTATATCTAACAAGGAAAAAGCAGACTTTGTTAAATGAACTTCGGGGCCATCTTTCGTGAGGTAGTAGTGCACATTAAAAGTGTTAATATTACAAACTGGGAGAGCGCAATAGCCAAAAAAGTCTAGAAAAAGCGTCTTAAAGTTTCGACTCGCCATATATATGACACGACGCCTAAAATTATCAAGTGGCGGTGTGGCAGAGTGTAGAGCATTCACGACTCACGTGTGAAGGGTCCAGTATTCGATTCCCGCTCGAGTCAACTTGTTTTTGCTTTTTACCAATAAAGTAGTCATTTATAACTACAAGTAAAATATTAATTAACTATTTGTTCATATATTCTGAACGATTGGAATTTTCAAATCAATTGTAAAACTTTTGACCCAAAAAGTAAAATGTAGACAAATTCACCACTGTTCAGAGGATGCTATATACAGTGCACAAAGCAGAGTGTGCGAGTGGGTCGTAGTGAGTCTGTAGGTTATGGTAGGTTGCTGGTTTATGGTGGGTCACGGTGGATGGTGGGTTGCAGTGGGTTACATCCTGTTGACCCACGACCCACTAACCGACTTACATATCTTGACCCACATGTCTCACTTGACACACGACCCACTTCAACTCTGGTGAGAGGTTTCAAATTCAGATGGGCGAGACAATATAGGTTTGTTAAATCCGAGACGAGACGAGACAAAGCGTCTGTCTCGTCTCGGAAAACGAGACGAGACGTGACATACCCTTGTCTGGACTCCTCGCGTTTTATGTCTCGAAAGCATTCCATAGCCCTCTCTTCTCCGATTATCAATTCTAACTTCTAAACTTCGTTACCTTTCGAAGTCACATGGCTTCCAATTTTACTTCTATTATTATGAAGTTTACGAAAGAAAATTAGACGAAAGGAGACGAGATAACAATTTGTTTCGTTTCGGAAACACGATATGACACTGGGATAGCCACCAGACGAGTCACAGGCTTCGTCTCGCATCCCTAAAATAAGAGAATTTAACATGAGGAGAGGAAACAGGCAATCATGTTGTGTCTAGTGCATCATATTGATTTATTTTCTAAAGTTCTGTTTTCATTTTATTATCGAATTATTTCTCGACGTCCGACATCGGATCATGTTTCATTGACCGTCACGGTTCCGGAACCTTAGGTTATAATGCTTGCAATTATCACTTTAATGTTTTATCGTTGTTTGTATTCCGCATTCTCATTATGTAAGCGTCTATTTGTCATCTCGTTGATTTGAATGGAAGCACTTCACTTTCAGTTCCGGGAATATCTCTCTCTTTCTTTCTCTCTTTCTCTTTTTTCTCTCTTTCCGTCTCAGAGGTGATGATAGGCAAAAGGGCTAAATTGCATAGAAATTTTACGGCATTTCTGGCAAGATGGTCTCTGCAATAGGCACATTTCTGAAGAAATTTGCCTATTGTAGAGACTCATATGTGCGAAATTCGGGAAAATTTCCAGTTTTTGTGATCACCACTCTCTGATACATGCCCCTGCTTAAATATACCTGCTTCCTCATTTTCATTGTTTCCCTTCTCTAATAAATTTCACCGATATTTTTAACTCTTTTTCATTTAACATATTAAACGGATAATACGCTCTCTGTCACCACATCTTATGTGCTGTATGCATTATTTAAAAAAACTAAAAAAAAATATATACTCCTTGGAGCAATTCGAACCGCTGTCCTTTGGATTTGTAATCTAGCGCCTTAACCACTACACGAAAATCGTTGCTTGGTAAACGTATAGTTGTTGGAATGTGTATTTGCATTTGTATTTTATGTTCCCACATAGACAATTTCTACTCTTTTTTGTCCACTTTCTCTGTATTGGTTTAATTCTCATATTCTAGATGGTTAGAGCGCAGGATTTTAGTGGCTAAGACGCAAGATTGAAAATACTAAGGATGTAAGTTCGAATCCACTACAAGTAGAATGATTTTTAATAATGCATACAGCACATGAGAGGTGGTAAAAGAGAGCTTATTACCCGTTTGAGATGTTAAGTGAAAACGAGGTAAAAATTCCAGTGACATTTATTAGAGAAGTGATACAATGGAAACGAGGAAGCAAGTATATCGAATCAGAGGGCGGTGATCGATAAAACGAAATTTTTCCGAATTTCACACATGTGAGTCTCTACAATAGGCAAACTTCTTCAGAAATGTGCCTATTGCAGAGACCATCATACTCCACCGATTGCGCTAGCCAAAGTTAGCTTAACAAATGGTGTAGTGTTTTTTCCTTAGTACGATATATTGAAAAGTGCATACTGTAGATGAACGAAGTGTTTCGAATGTTCTAGTAATTCCCTTGCCCTTTCCCAATTAACATGCGTAAATCGTCTGTATCATGATACATGTGTTTGCGTCCGCTTTCTTAAGGATTGCTCATTTAATATGAGAAGTCACTTTGATTTTTCAAGGTTGCTTTGAAAAAAAAACTGAAAAGGATTTAAAGCTATATTGATTAGCTATATTACTCAGAAGTCCAGCACTTCACCCCTACATTATCTTCTCATGCAACATCATAAGCTAAATATTGCTAAGTTCAGCCCTGATGTTTGGAACGAACCGGCAATGTTCTCCCTGTAATGATATTTCCACCAAAGTGCATGCCAAAGTTAATTTATTCGATGATCTGGAGACAATTTAGTGTCCATTAATAGTGTCTGGAGGAAAATTACAGAAATGATATCGTATTATACAGTAATTTCGCCGTGCAAGTTCATCGGTCCTGCGCCGAAAGTGAGAATTAAATCAATCCCATGTGTAGTCAAGGTAAGGAGGAAAGCCTAAACTGAATAAGACATTGAAGCGGGGCACAAGCTGGGAATAAGAATAGTGAATGGTGTAAATAAAGGACAACACCGAAAGAGAAATCCTGAAACAGCAGGTAAACGGAGATAAAAGAGTAGAAATTGTTGAAGTGGAAACATAAAATACAAATACGAATAGGGATGAGAACGAATCGAGTCAAAGGTAATTTTCTTGAGTTGAGTTCCGAGCCAAGTCGCTGTTTTCGAGGTCGAGTTTCGAGTTGAGTCGAGTTTGATAATGGCTCGATCGCTCTTTCAGCTCGTTTTAACTCGTTCTGAAATAATGGCCTGATTAGACTGGAAAGCGAAAGCCATGAGAAATGTAAGCAGTAATGTGGAATACTTTTAGTGTTACTCACGACAGGGATGCATTTCATCTCGTAATTTTAGTGCATCTCGTGGGGCAATTTTAGTGTATCTCGCCTCGTCTAGATAACGAGAGGACAAGTTTTTTTTTATTAGAGACAGCCTCAAATGTCGTGATCACCAATATAAGTATATACTGTAGTTCTTAAAATCAAGGCTGAGACCTGCACAGTCGAATTCTTGTGCCCAAGCAGAAGACCAACTCGGTTAGTGACATCAACCGGCTCGGCTCGTTTCAACTGAGCGAACAGCTCGAGTCGGATCGGTTGGAATGAGCCGTCGGCTCGGCGCAATTGAGCCGATGACCTGAGCCGGCTCAGTTGGAACGAGCCATCGACTCGGCTCAATTGAGCCGATGGCTCGAGCTGCCTCGGTTGGGATGGGTCACCTACTCGGCTCATGTGAACCATCGGTTCGAGCCAGCTAAGTTGAAACTAGTCCATCGGCACGGTTCGACTCAGCTGAACTAAGCCGATGTCTCGAACCGGCTCAGTTGGGTGAACTGTTGGCTCGGCTCATTTCTCGGTCAGGTTCGGTAGTGAATGAGCTGTAAGCCGAGCCGCTCGAGCCGTTGAGAACCCTAAACCCGGCCCCAGCTGTTTTGAACATGTTTGACTGACGCCTATAACTTTTAACAATTTTTGCCTCGAGCCCGAATACTTGACCCTTGGGAACTCAAACCCGGAACGTGACCGATGTCCTTGCCTCTTGAAAATATCTCGACGACCGAGATCGACAGTCAATTAGCTTTTACTATTCAGATACAAACCGTATATCTTTTAAAGATTATACACGGTGTTGATGTAATAATAATAATAATAATAATAATAATAATAATAATAATAATAATAATAATGGTAATAAAAGTTTTAAACTTGCCCTAAAATTTGGCAAAACTTACTTAAAAGTAGAGATTTCGGGGAAAGGGTTCCGTACATTCAAGACACACCTCTGCAACTACCAAAATTTTAAACTAGAGCGTTCCACTAAAGTTTCATGTAGAAAGTGTTCTACTGTATGTTTTAAGGAAAAAAACTGTAATAAAAATAACGGAATATCACGCAACAGTAAGGCATATAATAAACTAATTTCTAGGATATGCAGAGGTAAATATAAAAAAACCTACACAGACCATAATTCAATGAGCTCTGAAATACAATGTAACGAAATAGCCTATGAGATTCAGTCTACAGAGCAATTGTTACTTAAAGAATGGACATAAACTATTTCGAGAATGGAGACAAGACTGGAAATGTTTACGATACTTTTCGTCTCGTCTCAATTCTATCTCCAAAGCGAGACAATAATTTGAGTTAGCCTTGTCCCATGTCGAATGTAAAATGTTAATTCTCTTGTTATTTTGTTTGTTTTAGAAACGAGATGAGAAATTCCTCTTCTCGTGGGCAACATTAAACAAAACCGAAATATTCTTTCCAAATGTCACGTTTCTGCTTGTAATGGTATGACCTGAGCGATAATTAGCTTCTAGCTTTTAATCTTCTACGAGATAATATTAATTATTAGTTTATTATTATTACTATTATTATTCCTGAAGATTTGATAGTTCAAGTATTGAAACATCCGAGTATTCAAATATCTGAATATAATAAAACGTATATCATCGCCGATCAATCGCCATCAAAGAAGAAAAAAATTGCGACGTGGATTAGAACAAGCACCTTGACCACTGAACCACGATCGCTACGGGGTAAACGATTCGTCGTTAGTCTGGTTACGTTAGGTTTCTTTGCCTTCGCTTGCAAAGTTGTAAGTTATATTTCTACGATTCAAAACGTCTTTCGTATTTCTTTCGTGAATAACCTTCGCCAAACTTTGTATTAATAACTTGAGTTTTTCTTAAACCTTTGGTTTACAAGTTTGTTTTTTCTCCACACGAAACTAAAGATAGATTTAATTCTCATCATTCTAAGATTTAATTCTTTGCATTTGTTTCAAAGCAGTAGCCATTACCTGGTCAAAAACTTATGTCCGCCACGTTACAGATTAACCGACAGAAATTCATTTTCCGGAAGCGCGGAAAATTATGGAGTTCGGCAAAATTCCGGAATTCAGAAAAATCCGGAACTCGAAATGAATCCGGAGTTTAGAAAATTCCGAAATTCAGAAAAATTTAGAAATTCCTAAATTCCGGATTTTTCCGAATTCCGGATTTTTTTCGAATTCCGGATTTTTTCCGAATTCCGGAATTTGTCCGGTTTTACTTTCGGGAGTCCAGAAAGTAAAAATTTCGGAATTGGCCATCTCTAGTTTACACACAACCTTTCAGAACACTAAACTAATAGCTGTCTACAAACACAGAAGTAATGCAAAGCATTTTGTATCCTACAATACGTCACGTATTAAAATCCGACAGCAGTTTCAGTATCTAACCACAAATTGCATGTATCTAGCTACTGGAAGCTGAGGTATGAAGATTACAACCCTGCAAACCACTGAATGTCTAAACGGTTTTCGTTAAATCCAAGTTGTAGTATTCACAGTTACATCCATTTGTGTCTATATGATCGAGTTACTAAAGGTTTCTATATGATAGTGTTAGTAAGTCTTTCTCTGCTCTCCCGTAAAGTAGTGATACGATCTACTACAGGATACAGAACGAATTATCAATTTAACCAAAGTTGTTGTATTACTACACATCTGGTTCCTCTTTCAACTCTGATCGATCTCGTTGACGCGACATGTTTGCTTTCCATAACCCTTTCTTCGTTTACTGAACTAAACAGTAACTATTCTGAATTATATCATTGCGCATGCTTCGTAGATAAATATTTCTGATGCCAATAGTTTCCATTTTGTCCAGGAAATGTTCTTTTTCTTATTCGCAGCGTGACCCTTATATTACATTATATGAAAAGCATGTAGGTTTAAATACCTCATGTATTACATGGCATGTAGGTTTAACTACTACATTAAGAACATTGTCGACTTCCAGCAAACAAGTAACAGATCATCATAGTATACAACCCACGGAAATGATAGCTGTTAATGCAGTGTTTGTAATCCCTATGGACACAGTGGGTGAGTGGACAAACCACTGGCTTTTCGCGCAGTCCACCCGAGTTTGAATCTATCTTGGTTTGATTTTTTATCCGTTTGAAAGAAAGTATTGTTTCTTTTAGCTACAGGTAGTCACTCTTTTCGTATTTTCGTCGTCCTTCACAGTTAAAGTAACTGTCTATTCTTATTCTTTCTACGAATGATGGATCTTCTCTTTCATGTCAAACATGCACACGTAATGAAAAGACGTTGTTGATAATAATAATAATAATATGAAATATTACTAGCTAACCCGTGGGTATATTTCGCACAATATTATCATGTGGAAATAAGTAGGGCTTGCTGGCGCCCCCCATAATTTTTTCGATGCGCCCTATGGGTCCACGGTGTCCAACGTTGGTCCCATCCCACTATCACCTCCTGTTCTCTCGATATAAGTTATCGACATTTTTCCTAAAGAGGGCTCTGCCGTGGCCCCATGACTCCCCATGACAATGCCTCTTCGTTCTTTGTGCATTGAAATCGCTTATTTTTCTGAGTACTATGAGTGAATACTGTCCAACGTTGCTCTCATCACTCTACCATTTCCCTTCTCTCGATATAAATTGCTAATATTTTGATTGTAAGGGAGATATGGCATTTCAATCATTACGTTTGATGAAAAATTGAGGAAGATATTGCGTTGCCACAAACAACACCTATTATTATTATTATTATTATTATTATTATTATTATTATTATTATTATTATTATTATTATTATTATTATACTTACCACTAATGTGCCTACCACTATTTGCAGTGCAATGTGTTACTAAGAGCAAATCAAATAACACTCCTCGCCATTCACGCTCCCAAAGTCGAAATACATGATTTACAGTTCTCTGTGTTAGGGGAAAGCATATTTATTATATTATTCTTTCAAATAACACGTTTCACAAGTTACTTCACTTTCAATGTGTAACTTCACATCATCACTAACAATCGTCTTGTTCCGATAGGAAAATATCCCCCCTGCAAAAAAATGAAAGCCTGACCGTCGAGAAAGGGTGCGAACCCTCTTTAGGTGATTAATCTGGTCCAACATTTCAATAAGAGAGAATAAGTCCCTGCACACAAACATTTCAGTAAAAGAGGAAAAGTTACTCAAATATTGTGAATACCCATTTATGGGCGAAATTTATTTCGCTTGGAACTTTTTAAGGGTTTGAAGGGCCGCCATTTTGAACATTTTCATCTGATTATTCTGGCTAACGAACGAACGAACTAACTAACTCTATGGCCTATGGAAACCGGAGGTTCAATGCCGCGTTCACAAAAGCTCTCCACTGACGTCTATCCTTAGCTAACTGGATCCAGTTTCTACTTTGTATTCCTATCTCTGCGAGATCCATCTTAATATTGTCCTCCCATCTACGCCTAGGTCTTCCTAATGGTCGTTTTCCGATTGGTCTTCCAGTCAAGACTTTGAAAGCGTTTCTACTTTCTTCAATTCTAGCTACGTGACCCGCCCGCCTAAGCCTCCTAGACTTGACGACCGTAACAATATTGGGTAAACCGTATAAATTATGTAGTTCCTCGTTATGAAGTTCCCGCCATTCCCCATTCCCGTTCCTCTTGGGTCCGAATATTCTTCTCAGGATCTTGTTCTCAAATACTTTCAGTCTATGTTCTTCCCTAAAAGTAAGCGATCATGTTTCGCAACCATACAGAAAACAGGCATGATTATCGTTTTATATATTTTAAGCTTCAAATTCTTCGACAGAATTCGTGACAAGAGATTTTGAACCGAATAGTAACACGAATTCCCTGCTTTTATTCGACATTTAATTTCTTCGTGAATATGATTTTCCTCTGTTAATATCGATCCTAAATATTTGAAAGTATCCACTTTATCAAAAGTATTTTTTAATATTTTACCGCATCCACAATTTGCCGTATTACGGTCCCGACGCACTTCCATGTATTTAGTTTTATCTGCATTTACTTCTAAACCCATATCTCTGCAAGGGTTTAATAAGATCTCTGGCTAACGAACTCATTCAAGATATCAATGATTAATATTTGTGCCAAGTTTGGTCTCAATCCACTGAAAATTACGGTGGTTATGGCATTCACAAAGAGCGTTATATATACACACAGATAGATCGATAGACACACAGAGGGAGAGAGAAAACGTGCCTTGCACCCTTCTCCCTTCTCGCTCCTGTGCTGTGTCAGAGCTAAACCGGCTTTCTTTGCAGAACGTATTGACCAGCCTAAGCTAAACACAAGAATCTTACTACTCAGCGTAGAAACGTGGTCGAGATATTTAAGGCATGTAGTGATTGTATTTTTCATAATCATGAGTATGGTTTCGAACCCATCCACCTCCTTTTTTTTTTTACTTTTTGCAGCTACACCGGAACGTTCAATTCTTCTTCTTTACATTGCAAATGACGTTTACATTCAAAATAAGAGGAATTTTGGTAGCATTTGTTCGGATATTCTTTTTCGAAATGAAGACAAGAATAAAAGCCTTACGCAAAGACAAAAAGTATTATCAGTACTAAACATTACCAATAATAATTGCTACGAAAGACTAAATACGACCTCTTTTAAGATCTCTCATGAACTGTATGTATTATTAATAAAAAAAATTAAAAATCTCCTTGCACGGGAATCAAACTGTTCTCATTGCCATTTCTAATCAAGCACCTTAACCACTACACCAAGATCATGGCTTGGTGAATGTTTAGTTGTCGGCGTATTTGTTCTATTTGTGTTTTATGTTCCCACTTCGACAATTTTTACTCCTTTTCTCCGTTTAGCAGCTGTTTCTGGCTTCTCTTTCGGTGGGGTCCTTTATTTACACTATGCACTATTCGTATTCAGAGCTTCTGCCCCTCTGCAATGTCTTATTCAGATTAGACTTTTCTTCTTGCCCCTCAGTAAACATTTGATTGATTTAATTCTCATACTCTCCATGGATGGAGCGCAGGAATGCCAGACTCAAAAAACAGGCGAATATTTACTTTCCTGACCACACAAGTAAATTTAATACAATCATTAAAGACAGGCATTAATAACATATCCTCACATAAATATATTTGATACGATGTTAAAGATGTAAATAAACATTAAGTCATATTACCCTAATAACATACGTTATTAAATTAAAATATAACTGTAACTTGGTTAAGAAACACTATCATACACAGAGAATATACCCTTTCAATATAAACAGTATGGTAACGTCATGCAACGCACGTCACATACAAAAGATGGTACGTTTGCATCTGCATACAGCCATGTCATCGTCTAATACACATATTCACGATCATACATCAATAAACACGCATACATACAAGCCATGGAGGAAAATAGGTGCATACATGTGTCACTTATAATTAAACGAAGTTTCGTACACAAATATATCCAAGCAACAATGAAACGTTGTTAGTCTATGCTAAAACCACATATAAACACCTCAAACATAATACAAAATAAATAAAATACTATCCTCCGAGTTCCTCCCATCTTTCAACATTATCCTATATATGTCATGAACAATATATATAGTATTCTAACATTGTAGATACCTCCAGTACGCCTCTAAAATGAAGGCAAACAGGTAAAGCCGTTCTTTCTAACTCTTTCATTACTCAATTTAACCCTTTTCTTAAATATTTCATTCGTTAATCTTATTTTTAAATAAAACTATTTCATTCGTTAATCTTATTTTTAAATAAAACTATTTTATGTAAAACATATTGAAGAAAGATAGACATATACATATGTAATATTATCAATGAAGTGAGTTTCGTACATGATTACACCTTAACACCATTAATTAGTTGTTACTCTATGCTAGAAACCCATTCAAACTTCATCTAATATAAATAAGATACTTTTCTTGGAGTTGCGGGCCTTTCCTCCCATATTTTAACATTATCCAATACATCTATGTATGTATTATACACCATATACTATTCTAACACTATACATATCACGATATACCTCTAAAATAAACGCTAAACACGAAAAGTCGTTTTTTCTAACCCTTTCGGTACTCTATTCAACCCTTTTCATAAATATTTAATTCGTTGATCTAATTTTTTAACATTTATTAAAGAAATCTTGTTAGCCAACTACCTGAGAAAGGAAGAAGGAACACCCAACCGACAGTAAAGATTTTATTACACGGGCAATAAATCATAAACTCAGGTAAATTGCCATAAAACAAGTTAAGTGACAGCGGTAAACCCACCACAATGGCTTCTATATTCAACAAAGAATTTTATGATTCTATAGAAACGGACATATAGGAAAGACTCTACTCCCACCCCCACTGCCCACATGTCCTTAGGCTCATAACTTTCTTTCACCCAACATCTGTCTCCTTCCTCCCCACCATTTTTTCCAATTTAAGGTTAACATAAACCTCTCTTCACATCCTCAAATTCATTCAGCTATTCTTTACCACTTCAGAAAAGGACAAGAAAACAAAATCATTGAAGGAACTAGTTTCTTAGAGACTTAGGAAGAACAGTAAGTAAAAATTGTATTCTCATCCATTTGTGTGTTTCCATCGAGTGTTACCGTTTTAGATATCAAAAGATTTTTAAAAATGTTTCAAAATAATTTCTATTAATGACAACTCTGAAAATCATTATAAAAATGGCAAAATGTGTGAAAAATCACCAAAACAGTATAAAATTAACATAATATAAAATCACCATAAATTGTACGAAAAATAGGATAAAATTGGTAAAAATTAAGAAAACAGTATAAAAACAGATAATTTAATTTTGGATCTGGCAACATCATGTTGGCGAGGATGTCCTACCTTTCTACTCTAGATATATAAGGAAAGCATTGGTGCAAGTTCAATAGTAGTTCATTCAGTATAACCGTAGTTATTGAAATATAAACTTTCCTGCAAAATATCCCCATAGGTGAGGTTACTTCGCACAATAGGGATGGGCAGGAGCGAGTTCGAGCGAGTTTTCTTTGAAACTCGACTCGACTCGAAACATACTTCTTTGAGCTGGACCCGAGAACTAGGCTCGAAAAATTTCCTCCAACTCGACTCACATTTATGTCGAGTTTCCTGTCGAGTCGAGCCGAATCGAGCCAAATCAAGCCATACCCTCTGTGGAGTTTCAAATACTTTCTTCAAGTGTCCTACATAGACAATATAATTATTATCAATGATACTATTACTACTAGCAGGGGTGGATCCAGGGTGGGCGATCGGGGCGATCGGACCCCCAGAAGAGGAAAAAATCTTATTTTATATATATAAATAAAACCCATCTCAAAGTTTGGAGCCCTTAAAAGTAGCAGTATGACAATAGGGTGCAGCGTTTTACCACTTTTTTTTCGGAACGAAATGTAATACCTGGCAAAAGTGGTCAACCCACATTTACATTACAGGTATAGATTTTTTTTTTAAATCGGGTGAGAACTATTGCCTTAAAGTTTCAAAATTTCACCGAAAATTACAAAAAATACCAAAGTTCTTCATGAATTTTAGTTATATTAAAGTAAACATTTTTTGGTTAAATACTTGTTAATTGCTTAGAAAACTGACATTCAAGTATAAAAATGCCAGTTATGTGCCCTTGGGGGGATAGGGATGCCTCCTCTGGGGCCAGAAAAGGGGACAAATTCATTACATTTAAGCGGTTGAGCAGGTACTCGCTCATCTGGTCATGTAGCCTGTCCAAGCGTCCCAGAGTCTACCACATGGAAGTGGCTGCATCTAGGGCTCCTGGGCCAGCCCTACCCAACCAACCAACCATATATAGGACGGATGAACTAATCCAATTCGTCACTGTCAGGAAATATTGTCACAAATTGGGACTTTGATTGCAATTTAGACACAGCTTGCCTAGAAAGTAAGGTTGACCTGATTATCCCGTCCCTAGCATCACTGTCACATACTCGAGAGGCTGCTTCAGTGACTAATTTCACTATCCGTTCTACTGCCATCGTGCGGCATGGATAGACGGTGGAGGACTATTCTGGCACAGTGCTGTCAGAAAGTGAAAGTTTGTCTATGAGCTATTTGTTTGAAACCGTCCTTAGAACTGGTGGTACAGTTATTGAAACATAAATGCTTTCCCAAAACATCATTTCAGTGTAATCTTTCGCCTCAAAAATCAGTCTGGGAATGATGTTATATCTAATAGTGTTATGAAGATTCTCTGCTTCGTGTTTTCGAGCACTAAGAATCTTATGTAATGCATCTTGTCGGATAGCAAGTAGATCATCAGTCATCATGGCGAAAAGAACATTCTCTGGGAGTGCGAGAAATGCATTCGTCTGAATGGATGAACGGATTACAACCTGGTATTCATTTAGTAAGTATCTAGACCTATGAATGGTCTCAAAGACGTGACGAAGACCATTAGCAATGGAAGACTTGAGATAAGTATCTAAGGTCTTTACTGAGTTTTCTAAGCTCTTCTGACTATGATGAGGTAAATCACATTTTATTGGTTTGAATGACACCACTGGAAGCTTTTCACAGTCAGATAGTTTTGAACCTATGGGACCTGTGTAAGAATAGGGGCTTGAATTAGCGCCAATATGCGTAAAGAGAGCTCGGAAAGGCAGTTCATTAAAATGCAAGAGACAAATAGCCTGGAAAGGCAGTTCATTAAAATGCAAGAGACAAATAGCCTGTTAATTCCTTTAATTTTCGACGAATACCTCCCTTCCAACCAGTGTTAGTGTTTGTTCCATCACACCCAAGAACCTCTACTTCATCAAGGCCACCTTCGATTTGGTTCATGATGTACTGGAAAATAGCCGTGGCCTTGTCATGGCCAGAGCCAGAGGATGGTGTCGTATTGTGAGTTAGGTTCAGCCACAAGTGATAAGTGCTCTTCTCTAACGAGGTCTGCGTGTGTTTTAGTGTCTTCCCTTTGACCATCAAAATATAGGCTTTTAATGGGATCATCATTTCTAGAACTTACTTTTACATTCCGAGCAACTTTAAGTTTCGCACACCTTATTTTGCTCCTATCCACAATTAAAGCAGAGTTATGTTGCTTTATTGTTGAGAGGTTATAATTCCAGCCTTTAAAGCTTCCTGAAGCACAGTTGATGTTATACAGTATGTGCCACAGCCCTTTCGCTTACATTGTATCTCTGAGCAATCATAGCAGTTTAAGTCAAATCTAGCTTCGGTTTAGATGTTCTGTCTCTGGGTTTGGTCTCTTCTTCAGAAGAGCTTTCCTCTGCTTTTTCTTCAAGGTCTGCTTCATTGTTACTGAAGTCATTTTTGTGATATAATAAATAACATTGACTTTTTAAAAAACGAAATACAGAATTTTCTGTGAAAATAGTGTTTAGCAAACTATTATCTGTAACGGCAAATTCATATAAGCTGAAGGCAACAGTAACCAAATATAGCGCTTGAGAAATGGCGCCCAATTTGAAGCATTTCCTGCTCGTTCCTGATAGTGACGCTGAGTTACGCAAATCGGGACAGGAGAAGGGCGTTGCAGTATTGTGAGGTGGAGGGGTGGGAGTGTCATGGTGAAAATTAAAAATGCTCTGCTACCACTATGAACCACCAGTAGAAGGAAAAGACAAGGACGAAAATAGCCGTAGAAACGCTTAATTGTACTGAATTTGCCCCCTTTGCCGGCCCCAGAGTAGGCACCCCTATCCCACCGCAGGGGCATATAACTGGCATTTTGAGACTTGAATGTCAGTTTTCATAGCATATGGCATATATAAATCCAAAAATATGTTTACTTTAACATAACTAAAAATAATGAACAATTTTGGTATTTTTTGTAATTTTCAGTGGAATTTTGAAACTTTGAGGCAATAGTTCTCACAAAAGATATTATCTGATTTGAAAAAAAAAATCTATACCTGTAATGTCCATGTGGGTTGGCCACTTTTGCCAGGTATTACATTTCGTTCCGGAAAAAAAGTGGCAAAACGACCCACCCTAGTATGACAACCCACCGCCACTTCCAGAAGTCGGTCCTGGATTCGCCCCTGACTATTACTACAACTACTACTGATTCTTATTATTATTATTATTATTATTATTATTATTATTATTATTATTATTATTATTATTATTATTATTATTATTATTATTATTACCGACCTCGGTAGTCGTGAAGACTAAAAGGCAAGGACATCGTTCAGGAGGTTCCGGGTTGTGCCGGATTTATATCTCGGAAGAGCATCAGACTAGGGATGGCCACATTTTCCGGATAAACCGAAAACGGAAAATATTTTTTCCGGAAACCGAAAAATTGAAAACGGAAGACAGAAAATTTCCGGAAAAACGGAAACGGAAAATTTTCCGGATAAGCGGAAAACGGAAAATGTTATTTCTGGAAACTGGAAAACTCTGTACTTGTTGAATATTACATAATGTAATGTTTGTCATGCCGTCAAGTCTAGGAGACTTAGTAGTGACTAAAATTTCGCTCAAGTTGTTTTTCCTCAGATGCATGTAGATGTGGGATGGTACCATTACAGCAGGCCAAACGGTTGTTTCTAATTCATTCTATTCTATTGAGTGTAAGAAATATAATCTCTCTCTAGATTTCAGATAGTATATTTAGGGTGCAGAGTCTATCACGCAAACAGAAATAGGGAAATAATTGACAAAAGTGAAAGTGGATTATACTGCAAATTATTTCAGAAATTATTGTAAATAAAGCATAAATTCAATCATATATGTACTACGTATTAAAATAAAGATGAAAACGACGTCTTTTTAAATTATTCCTAGTGCGAAATGAATTTCTCTACCCCTCCTCCCGTATTAAATCTATGTCATATTTATTCACAAAAATTAGGTTAATAAAATATCAGAACTCGATACACTCCACGTAGGTATAATAAACTTACAATTTCTGTTTTAAAAAATGACCAATTTCCAATTTAAAAAATGTTGACAAAATTGTTGATACACAAGCATATATTCTATAACATAGTGGAATAGATCAAGGATACGAACATATGAAAATTGTTGTTACTATCAACATTTTTTATTGTCTGACGGAGCCATGAATTGAGAGTTCTGAAGGTAGAAAATAAATAAATAAAAAAATGCTAGCTTTACATACCATAATTATGAACTTTGGACTAAAAGAAACGACTACATGAAGAAAGTGAATTATAATGAAGAGTGTTGAGATGAGAGTGTAGGAGCGCCCTGAGTAAACCCATGGACACCGTGTTGTCCGCCAAAAATTCACATGGTCTGGGTTCGAACCAGGCTCCTTTCGCACCAGAGGTGAATACTTTACCACAGAGCCACCTTATCCCATCCCTCAGAAATCAATATGAATCATCATATGATATGTATATGATATGATAAGTACAGAGGAGGTATTTATACCACTTATGCAAAACTAATCGTGGCTACGCTATTGATAATAAAGCATGCAAGCAAATCAAAATTTTAAGAGTAACAAGAAAATTAAATGTTCTGAGGGGAATTTTCAGGCCACTTGTCCCGCCAAACAGCAGAATACTACGTATTTTTATTTTCGTTTGCCTTGACCTCATATACAGTTATTTATTTATATTTCTATTTGAATCATTCTACGGAAGTGGTAGAAGGTAATTTTCTCACAATGAAGGGCGGGAACGATTGAGTCGAAGGCAAGGTCAATGGTCTTTGGGGATGTTGGTTTATTACACATGTCCACCGCCCGCTCCTAAACGAACTTGTGCAATTGAAGATGCCCACAATACCGACTATTCAAAGAGAAAGAAAAATAAAAAAAGTGGCTACCTGACTTGTCATAAACATGTCGGAGTACTTTTAGGATACCTCTGACTGTGCAGAAAAGACACCCAAATGAATTTGATATATCAACTCTTTGGGTGAATACTCATTTGTCCTCTTGGTTAAGAAAGGGAATATTTGTTTCTTTCTTTTTTACTTACACGCTATGAACGATGTTTTTAAATTTTCTCTACATAATGTCATAACTATCGATGATACAAATAATAATAATATTAGAACATGTATAAACATATCTGAATACTAAAGAATATACTGGTTAACTATCGATGATACAAATAATAATAATATTAGAACATGTATAAACATATCTGAATACTAAAAAATATATTATTTGTTTACTGGTTAACTGCCGGTTTCGGTCGTCGAGAAGTCTAGGGGGCAATTTGAATTATTGATATTTGTAAAGAAAATTATGTATTTTCTGGTACTGGCACAGGAACCACATTCTAATAGTTTAGCATATGTCCCACAGAAATGCCAACTCAGGAAAAAAATACCCGTGAACTGATTTGCCTTGGTTATTCCTTGTGTCCAAGAATATCATCCCAACCGTAATTAGTGGGAGATTTAAGGGATTTGGGACTTTCAGGCTGAAAATCACCCAAATTGCATGATTTCTTTATTTAAAAAAATCTAAGGTTAGTCATTACTATGCGTATAAGCTGCAAGACCCCCCTAAAAGTCTAGTGATTTCTAAAAAAATAATAGAAAACGAAGTCTTTGTGAGTGAAGCCTCTCTCAAACTACTTATCTGCATCCGCCACTATGTTCATAATTTATTTTCCAACAAGAAATTCATTCCAGATCTTCCTAAATATGAATTTTACCTAAATTTAGAATGCAGGAGGTTCCAGTAGTAATAATTTTCTATCTAAGCGGTATTTTGGACCGGTGCAAAGTAACCCCGAGTAGAGGTTGAAACTGCCTTCTCCCAGTTTTACTTTTTTATGACCTTAAAACGTTTGACATTTCAATTTCAACTATTGCATTGAAGTTACATTATACACAGTAGTATTCTACGAAACTGGCTTAACTTTGACGGAGAATCTTGTAGGTGATATCTTTCAAATTTCTGGCGGCTTTTACAGTGACTGCTTTCCATACCTCTACAACAATGAACCCTCTCGGTAATTAGAACTGATGTTAACCGCCAACATTATAGCCAAAATACAGTTAGATGTTCTATCTTACGGTGCCAGTTGAAACTTCCTCTTTTCTGTTCATGGTTTTGCCGACAGAGGACTGTGAAACTCTTTTCATATTTTGTGCAAAGTAACCCCTGATGTGCAAAGTAACCCCGTCTTACGGTAATAAAACCATAGGTGCAGAACATAGATCACTCAGCCAAAAGCTGTCTGACCTACCACAACCCTTATTGGTTTTATTTCAATTGCAATGGTCTTCACGTATTTAATAAGTGTACAAATGTATTCCTTGGAACTTACGCCACCAGATGGCTGGGGAATGCGCGCAGCAGAGGGAGGATTGTATGCCTGTTATGGCATCGAAACCAGAAGATAATTGAAGTAGTGTATGAACGAAGAAAAAAAAAAGTGTTGTAAATACACATTATTATAGCTAAAAATAGTTGAAGTGCACGGTTAATAAGTAGCTATTAAAGGTATTACTCTGAGAGCGAGCAGGAAACATGAAAATATTCTATGCCATGAACTGACATGAGTCAAGTGTGGTTGGAGGCACATGGCGTGTAGATAAGGGATTATGTATCTTGAACTGCTGAATTGGATAGATGCCTAGAAGTGTGCGGTGCAAGATGCATGTTTCTGAGTTGCATGCTGTAGTACAAGATGCCCAGCACAGTAGAAAATGCAAGAGAAATATGTGGATACCTGCAGATTGATACAAATGCTAAGATAACAGTTGCTTTTCTCATTGGATATACACGATTGCACTGCTGTCATAGTGACTAAGTATACCCGATTTTTTTTTTTATGCAAGGATATATCAATGAACGTCTTAACAAGCGGAGTGGTCGCAAGAAAGCTTCCAATTGGCAGTAAGAACAGAATGGATGAATGCACTCCAGGCATCGCAATTCTACGAGGAATGGAAGGAATCTATACCCCATGGTGCAATCATAATAATGAATCAGAAATTTGCGTATGTCAATTCTGACATTTTCATCACCTGGCTACAGCAGCACTTCACTCCACGTAGTCCTGCACAGACCGGGAATATTACTCACTCTTGACGGTAATGCTTCCCACTGTACAAACACAGATATGTTCCGCATAGCATTAGAATATGATATTATAATACTGTTATGACAATCGTCATCTCCCACAATTTCATGCATATTTTTAAGTAAAAATTTGTACTTTATGTTTCTATTTTTTTTTTACTTCATATGTATCTTTTCTGTTCTATGAAATGAAATGAAATCTGTAAGTTTTACGACGGTTAGTCTAAAGGAAACAATGATGATGAGAGATGAGTCAAATGGTGGAATGAAGAAAATGGGAGGAAACGGGAGAACCCCGAGGAAACCCACGAGCACGGAGTTTGTCCACCATAAAGTCCACATGGCGCGAGCTGGGATTGAACCAGGGACCCCATGCACCGGAGGTGAACGCTCTACCACTGAGCCACCGCGCCCCCATTTTCTGTTTTATTTGGAGTCTAGACAGAGAAGTCTTTTAAGGACCAGAACAGTGGTCATCTCGCTGAACATCCAACAAGGACCCTTGTTGTCACCATGATAATTTATCGCTCTCGGATGGCGAGTAGGGATGCATTCGAGCCGAGTCGAGTCGAGATTTAAGCCTGTCTCGACTCGTCTCGAGAAAATGTTGTCTCGACTCGTGTCTCGACTCGAAAATATGTTTCTGTCTCGACTCGTGTCTCGACTCGACAGTCTCTGTCTCGACTCGACTCGAATTCGAGTCGAGACGTCTCGAAATTCGAGTCGAGACAAAATGTACGAGTTAAAATATACGCACACATCAGCCAGACCATCATGACTACCTACCTAATTGTCAGTATGTCGACTTTTGGCATGGATAAAAACGGCGACACGTCTTGGCATACACGCAATGATCCTTGATAGGTCGCTAGAGAGAGCTGGCACCACATGTGCTCACTCAGCTCACCTAATTCCCGTAAATTCCGGGAAGGGGGGCGATGTGTTCTGACGTCACGTTCAATCACATCCCACAAGGGACATCACTCAAATGTCCGGCTCCAATTTCAATGAAACTTTTTTTGCTGATAGAAGGCATGTATGCATCATTACTTGTGATGACAAATTTTTGCCATGGTGCATGTTTTCTATTTTTTAAAATAACTTTTAAGAGTTGTGATGTGGTTATTAGAGATTCCTACAGAAGTCCCTTACTACCCTTTGTAAACGGAGCGTTAATGAAGAAAAGTGAAGAAAAACCATGTGGATACATATAAGTCCTGGGGGGAAGTCGTATGGTAGATATGACCTTGATGGCAGCCATCTTGAAATCCACCAATTTGAATTAGGGTCAAGTTTTCAAAATGGGAATAGGGTAATATGATACATAATTTCGGGCTAGAATTTAATTAGAAAAATAATGGTGAGGTTAGTTTTAAGATACACCCATTTGGGGGAAATTTACAGGCATATTAATTGTTTTTACTTACTGTGTGCGTAAGTCCCTTCTTACTTTCGTCTCAAGACCTGTAAATCGATCGCAACGGCAGAGCCCAGTTTCGCACTAGTGTTTAGAAATCTTTAAACTCACTTGAGGCAATATTTGAGGATTATTGTATTGTATTTTGCCTTTAATTAAATTTGAACCCACTTCATGATCTTGTGTAAAGTATCACTAAAAGAGAATTTCTGTTTTTATGGAGAACGTAAGCATAGCAATTATAAAAGGTGAGTAAGGTGCGTATGTATTTATACGAAAGTTTATTTTACGAGTCGTTTGTGGTTCCGCCAACCTATTCTTTAGTTGTTTTTTTTTTTCAAAATACTCATATCTCATAAATAAAAGAGCTATTATAAAATCTCTTACCACTATTCTTTAATACTTATAAAATTTTATTTATTGTAAAAGCACTGGCGAGATATTTCTTATCGCCCACTAAAATTATGGTGGAGCTCCTTCGTGGCTAACGGTTAGCATACTTGCCTTTGGCGTGGGAAACCTGGGCTTGATTCCCGGTGGGAGTTCATGTGGTTCGGATTCCACGTTAATCAGTAGGTCCACGTCTCACATAGCCTCGCTGCTGAACGGGACGTTAAACTCAGAATCAATTCAACTCAAAATTATGGTTTTGACTTTATTATGATGTCATTAGTTTAAACGCCCAACTGCCCAGTAATTATAAACATTGACTACATTATAAAATTGTAATTTGTGACGACTAAAATATCAGAAATTAAAGATTATTCTTTGGGTTTTGGAACATTTTAAAAAACGTGAAAAACTGGTACTGCACCGATACAACACACCTTTTGGATTTGTCATTGTGTAAAGGGATACAAACTAAAGAAGAATTACTACTTTATGAAGTTGTATTAGGACTTATTATTTAGAAATAAACACCAAATAAGTGTAATAGTTCATATCCGTATCAAATACCAAGTTTATGATGAATCAACTACACAAAGTAGGATCCAAAAACGCTCATTGCAATTTGTTCCATCCTTCAGTCGAACCAGGAACTGAAACATAAAGAGTGACATTTTCTTTTTAAAGATACTTTGTCCAGCTAAGTATTGTGAAGGTTTATGTCAGTAGAAGAAATTGCATTCCATTATACAAGCGCAATTTCACAACTTTATGTACACATTACTAAATATCGAACACCCGTGTCCATATGATTAGCGTACGCGTCTTTGGTGCGGGAGACCTAGGTTCGATTTCCGATGGGAACTCCTGTGGTTCTGAACCCACGTTAATTTGTAAGTTCACGTCTCATATAGCCTTGATGCTGAAAGGGACAGTAAACTCTAATCTAATACTAAATACAAATATTTAAAGAAAAATGATGACGCACCAAGATGACGTGAATTTGGCTATCAAATCCATTTTGTGTTTTCAGTTATTTCCTAGTAGTATTTTTTGTAGGCATCCTTTCAAAAGACAGTGATGCAAATTTCGTAACTGCGAATTCCTGTTAGAAGCCATGAAATTATCCGATTAGATGCAAAATTTCCCGTCCACTAAAATAGATACCATAAATTTACAATATCTAACAATAAATCATTTTGAAAGATATCGCTTTCGAGGGAAAAGATGAAGTGAAATCTTTGAGCTTTACGTCCCACGGTTATGCCGGTTAGGCTAAAGGAGAGGGGTGATGATGAGAAATTAGTGAAATCGTGGAATGAAGAAAGTGGGAGGAACGGAAGAACCCCGAGGAAACCCACGCACACGGTGTTTGTCCACCACAAAGTTCACTTGGTGCGAGCTGGGATCGAACCAGGGTCCCCAAACACCAGAGGTGAACGATCTACCACTGAGCCACCGCGGCCCCGCTTTAGAGAGGCCATGACGTATAGTTGAACTCATTCTCGTAGTATGAAAGGCATTATTTATAATTATGCATGATAGGATCACAAACAAAATTTAAAAATATTATGTGCACTTTCTTTTAACAAACATTATATTGTCTTTTATGGTGTGGAAGGGAATGTTATGTTCGAAAAAAAAAAGTCCTTAACACAATTCTTGTTGCTACACACTGCATGTTCCTAGCCACAGAAAAGATGCAGCGATAGGTAGGCTATTTTTCAATTGCTTTACATTAGCTTGATGTTTCATATCTTTTGTGTGTTTCTGAAGTTCACTTTTACCACAAAAGAGCTCAATATTAACATGTCTTACATAGCTTTGGTTCGATTCTCAACACGGACTGCAACTACCCGTTAAATTGTGCATCCGAAAGGCACTCTTTGTTAAACCTCGCTTATCACCGCTCATCTTAATAATATATATAACTTCACCGCGAAGCAAATGTTGCATTTCTCTCTTTCATCCTAACACAAAACCAAACTAACCACAGCTGTGACACGAAGGAGCTATTTCGAAAAGAAATAAGCTGTGCTTCATAGAGATGTGTACCAAATGATAGAAGTATAAAGTATTGTTTTCTTTCCTGTTTATTGATATCAGTTGGTGTTCTTAATGAGTTTACTCATTAGTTTACAAAGAGTATATATGGAATTTGGACATATGTTTTACGTATTCTCCTGAGAAATTGATGAGACCAGAAAAATTATAAGGACAGATGGAATAGGTTTAAGCGCATCTACGTGACTTTATCAAATATTTATTCTCCATAATGGTACCACGCGGAAAACTTGGTATAGGCCTACTTTTATCTTTGCCTCCCTCTGTTAGCTGTTTTGTATCATATATATCGAATGGTTTTGATATTTCTTCTGATCATTAAAACAACAATGGTACCTGTGTGCGTGCAGAAATGCAAACGCACAAGGTAACTTCCTATTTGTTTTGGAAACAACAAACCCATTTCACGTGTGCGAGAGAAATTGAGCACAGCGAGATCGGGTGTATACTCACGGTCAGTTCGCAGCAGGAGTCCATGGTAAAAGATTTGGCTATCTCGAAAACACTCGCAAAACCTTACAAATACAAAAGACTGCGCTTCAAAGAAAGTTTAGACACAAATGTTTCAATTTTCTTTTTGCATCTTTCTTCAGCAAAAGAGTCGGTTCATTGTATTCGAAAAAGGGAAGGGAGAAAGGGTGAATTTATATTTTATGTGGGGGGTAACGTTGTAAGTAGTATAAACAATACATACCGCTTCGGACTCTGTACTGAAGCACTTCCTTTAGCGGTATATCACTAGATCTATCCTGACCCTCATCCCACCTCAAGTTGTAAAGTAGAAAGGGACAGAAGTATTCAACATGACTGCGCACTTGAGTTTCAGTTCACAATACTAAAACCAGTGAGCAAGTAAACAGTCTTTTGTAGGATCGTGTTATACTTCTTGAATTTATTTTTGAACATTTCTGTGAATTCAACAACAGAACGCAGTAGAAATACGGACTAGTTTTTACTCCAACCATTACTTTCGCTCCAACCCAGGGATGCCACATTTATGATTTCGTACTAGATTTAGTGATTTTACTATTGAACTAGTGATCTAGTACGTACTTTGGGTAAATAGGCACATTCTAGTGATTTTTTTGCATTTTTTTCTGATGCAGACAAATGAGAAGGGAATGGTTCTTAAAATAAAAGGAACAAGTATATTGCACTTCAAAACAAATGTAGAAACCTTAAATTATTTTTTCTTTTCCCTCTGACTGAATGAAACCCCTGCTGTGTAACGACCTTAGGTAAACAACGGCTATCTTTGATCCGCTACCTCCTTTTGTTAGCCGACATGAGATGGGTTACTTTTTTTTTTAAGAAAGTGAAGAAATAATTATCCAGTACATTTACGTTTTGTATGAATTTTAGCAACATAACATAAATGAAAGATATGTACCAGAAAATAGAGGCAGTACAAACGGAAATTTTCATCTGTGACACATTTGATGAGAAATATAGTTAGATGTCACGTGCAAGCACTCTAAACATGTCCTATCCTGTAATTCTATTCGTATGTTTATGTAGGTGAGACTGAGAAATCAAGAAACAATAATAACTGGTTTTCTTCCAGGGGAAAAATCTAAATGTGAAGGGGTGTTACACTGGGACTTTAATTGCGTCCTTTGTACAAGATTAACAAGTAATAGCAATTTTTAAATTTATTTTAGTTCTTGGGGAGAGGAAGAGGGAAGCGAACCCTCGTAAGGACCTCTGCAAGGAAACATGAATACTATCCGCCACTGTTTCTTACATTACACAAAATAGTTTTATATACATATATTGAGTTTTAGTCAGGGTTTTCATTCTGCAGGAGAGGGGGGGATAGTAATACCTGACGAACATTTTCTATTCTCAGAGTGTTGCAATGATAGCATTTCCTCCATTATAACGTGGCCAAGCTAGTTGCATTATATGTAAGGATTAAGTTAGCCTAAAAAGCTTAAATTTCTATGGCTGTTTTACTCTGTAGCCATGTTTCTCATTTTCGGTCTACGGGACTCTGTGTCCGGAAATTTTCGATGGCTTCCAAGTCGGAAAATAAGTGTATCAAAGGCATATATATTATATCTATGGTTATATGAGGCATGGATCTACAGTTTAAAGTGGGATACCGGTAACAACTTCATGAGCTTCCACCGTAAATCGAACCAGAGTCTCCCGCGGTCAAGGCGTATGTGTTAACCATACAGCCACGAGGAAATTCACATAAGCACACACACATATATATTGTTGAGTTGATTTTGACTTTACCGTCTCTTTCAGCAGCGAGGATATATGAAATGTAGACCTACTGATTAACGTGGAATCCGAACTACATGAGCTAGCGCCGGGAATTGAACCCGAGTCTTCCACGGCAAAGACGCGTACACTAGCCGCGGAGTTCACACACACACACAGAATCAGAGTCCTCACACACCAAGGGTGAGAGCTGTGGCACTGAGTCACAGCGGCCACGGGGCTAGGTCGAGTCCACTTTACGTTCATAGTTTCTTAGTACATAAATGTTACGATTATGTAATAGATTTTCCTTAATGAGCTGCATAAAAACAAAAGCTTTCGAAATGCATTAAACAATTAGCTCGATTTGAGTGTGAACTTAAAGTTATATCAGAGTGTAAATACGGATACGCACCAAAGCTCGAAAACTTAATACACTATTTCTCCTATATAGTCAGCATGTATCAAGCAATCGTTCAGCTTTCATTTGAGAGGATGGAAATCGAAGGCCCCTGAACAACTATGTTACTAATGTGCGGAATGTATTTATCTTACAGTGAACTGCTTTGATGCCAAGTGGCCTAACTCCAAAATTGAAATTTTCCAGGAGTGAAAGTTGAAGTTCAATATCTCATGAACAATCCATATTTCTTTTATGTTGGGAACCAAAACCATAACTACTGTATGTAGTTCATTGTTTTATACCTTAGTGTTTACAAAAATCCTTTTAAAATACCTATTCATAGAAGTGAATAGTACTTATCTGTACTAGTTTTTGGCATCCAAGCAGTCCATTTATTGTAATACTAGCTTAATATACTCATTCTTCGCATGGGGGCTGTATTTGGAAGTCAACACCTGTGGAAGTATCACCATTCATTTCAGTGACCGCGAAAACTATGGATTTGACACTAGTATCAATCAATATGGGCTATTTATACATGCCTCGGTATTCCTCACCCGCTGACACCCGCCCGCATACAGTAGTAGCTGAATTTGCAAGCCATCGCTGATGGAAGTGTCACCATTGATCTCAGCGACCGTGAAAACTATGGATTTGACACTAATGTCGATCAATTTGGATTACTTTTACTACATGTCTCGCTAAACGCCACCCTGAGACCCCCTGGTTCCAATTTTGACAAAAACGCTTTGCCTTAGACTGGGACCTGGACCAAGGTATCCGTGACCAAAATTTGGTAACTCTCGGTCAACTTGTCTGGTCCCCAGGTCGGTCCCAGTAAACGTCCCCCCGAGACCCCCCTGGTTCGAAATTAAAAAAAAAACGCTTCGTCTTGATCTGGGGCCTGGACTAAGGTACCCGTGACCAAATTTTGGGAACTCTCGGTCCACTCGTCTGGTCCCCAGGTCGCACACAGACAGACAGACAAACACACAAACAAACTCTTTATTTTATTTATATTAGATAAGATATACTATGTAAAATAGTCTCGTATCATAATATGTGATGTACAACAAATGTTACATTATATATTATCCGTAGCTCGTGATATGCTGCAACATATTAAAGCCTCAGAATAGTTGGGCAAGCGAATAATCCAGAAGTTACGTAGCCCTATTGCGTTCATGGGAACGAAAACACAATAATTATAACTATGCTAAATTACTATAGACTACCAACTGCTCATTCAGAGAATTTATGAAGTTCACTTTATCGCAATAGTTTTATACAAACTAGATTTAGACTACGGATAATAGTTTTATACAAACTAGATAATCAATTATTATTATTATTATCATTATATTTGCAGTACAACCAAATACAACGATATTAACTATTAGTTCTAATTAACTGAATTGAGCTGAAAATTAAATCTTGATCTTTAAAGAGTAACTATTAATTTTATGCGTTCTGTACTTTTCTGAAGGAATAAAAGCTGGAATTGGTTTCAAGGCTGTTTCTGAGTGAATACTTTCTTCAAAATAATATTAAAAATTATAGAAAGATTTTCGAGACATTCGAGTCGAGTCGAGATTTTTAAGAGCCGTCTCGATTCGACTCGTGTCTCGACTCGAAAATTCGAGTCGAGAAATACGTTTGTCTCGACTCGTCTCGAATTTTACAAAGTGTGTCTCGACTCGAGCGCATCCCTAATGGCGAGGAAGCCCAAGCTATTTTAATGGACATACATACACACGCACTCAAAATTTCAAAATTAACAGAAAAGAGAGAAGTAAAAATTTTAAAAAGAAAGCGGTTAGTTAGCAGCAAGAACTGAAGACAAGATGAGAAGAAAACTTCTCGTTCCGTGGATTTCGCACTTTTCAAAATGGAAGAAACTATAATGGGCAATCGAGGATGAATTCCACCAATGATTCGGTTCGTATCCAGAGAAGACAAGACATTCGAGTGTAACAGGTGTCCAGAAGAAATAGACCGGCCCGCATCAGAAATATGAGAGGACGCCGACAAAGTACTGGAGCGGCAAGAATCGACGACACAGGAACGAGCAATGAAGAAAACATTAACTTCGACCACAACGAGCATCTGGAAAACTAATCGTCGACCGTGACTATAGGGTTCGAATTGACGGTCAACAAAGGAATGAGCCCGCCACTCATCATGTGGAAAACATGCCGCATGATGAGAGGACGCCCTGTAATTTTGACCTATACCAAAACATGGTCGAAGAGACAGTTACAATGAGCAGCACGTCGTCAATACGTATTGTGCCAAGTGTTGTGCAGAACATTTTCCCAAGATAGTGATTTTGTTGAATTATGCGGTGAGTGAAAGTCTATCTTTTTCGCCCGCAGATTTATTTCTTGGTTCGCTAAGAAGAAACCCGATTTTTGATCATTTTGGAATCCCTGAGGAAGAGAGTCAAGCATGGCAGGATAAATTAGTTTGTGCAATAAGGAGGACTACCGAGCTAAAGAACAAAATAAACCAGAGACTCGTCAGAACTGGACCAACCATAGAACCAGTAGATATAGCTTTCCTTCGATCTCACAAACTGAGTGTCATGGTGGATCAGACAATCAAAAAATTTTTCGATCTATACTCCGGTCCATACCATGTAAAGAATAAAATTGGACCCAAAATGTACATACTTATAGATTATACAACGGGAAAAGAGACAGTGCCACAGCATGTGGAAAATATGCGGGCATGGATGTGCTCACAAGAAAGAAAAGAGCATTGGATGCAGCATATGAACAAACAATTGAATCCTAAAGCATCCACTAGCCACTAACTATGAAAACAGTGCGTCACCGGGGTACAAAATTCACATATTTAATTTAGTTTTTCATGTAGCAATTGTCGGTGACTCATTGTCATGTATAAAAACTCTGTTGAGATGAAGCAGAACTTCTGTTACACTTCATCTCATGCTTCATCTTAGGAGGGGTGTAATCAGGGGCATCATTTAGGGAGGGCAGGAGGGGCAATAGACCCCCCCATGAATTTGAGTAATACATATACTTTAATCAATTGTCTACTAATATACTAGTACAAAACGTGAAAATCTTATGTCAGTGGTGCTCTTGCCACCCCAAGCGAAGTCTGAAATGACACCCCTGGGTGTAATTATAAGTCATCCCCTCCCACAATTTTATGTATATTTTTAAAGAAAAATTTGTACTTTATGTTTCTATTTTTTACTTCAAATGTATTTTTGTGTTCTATTTGGAGTCTGGACAGAGAAGAGAAGAAAATGTCTTATAAGAACCAGAGCAGTGGTTATCTCGCTGAACATCCAACAAGGACCCTTGCTGTCACCATCAGTGCCGTAGCAATGGGCGGTGCAAGCGGCCCCCACCTTGCACCGTGGCCCCCAAAGCTTGGGGGCCCCGTCGAGCCCGTTAATTACTCAGTAGGTTACTGATACTTATATTTTGTTATTCATTTCTTATTTGTGAGAGAAAAGCATTGTCTATTTTAAAATTGCCAGCAATTTTTAGTAATATTTTTTTCTGTTTTTCGGGCCCCCAATCTTAAAGGCCTCACTGAACCCGTTTAATACTCAGTACTGAATACTTATATTGTTATTCACTTCTTGTGCGTGGGAAAAAAATCATTGTCAATGTTTAAATTACCAGTAATTTTAGTAACATTTTTTGTTTTTTGTTTTGCCCCTTCCCAAGTCTATAGGGCCATTTCTTATGTGTAAGAAATAATTAGCGTGATGAAATTCTGATTACTAGTAACTTTCGTAACATTTTGTTTTTCGTTTTTTGGGCCCAGGGAGCCCCGCTAAATCCGTTTATTACTCGGTGCTGGATACATATATTCTGTTATTTATTTCTTATGTGGAAGAAGTAATCATTGTGAAATTTTAGATTATAAGTAATAATGGTAACATTTCTTTCAGTTTTTGCTATCCCCCCAAGCCTATGAACCCACTGAACCCGTTTCTTACTCATTATTGAATAGGTACTTATATTCTGTTATTCATTTCTTATATGTGAGAAATAATCAATATGAAATTCTAGATTACTAGTAATTTTGGTAACACTCTTTTCTGTTTTGGGGGGCCCCAAGCCCAGTGGCCCCTGCTAAACTGTTTATTTCTGAATACTTATATTCTGCTGTTTCCTATGTGGAAGAAATAATCATTGTGAAATTTTAGGTTACTATTGCAACTTTGATACATTTGGGTGGGGTGGGGATTCCTTTCTATGTCAAATTGCAAGTTTTGTTGGAAAGTAAAACTTATTTCACTGATTCGCATTGTGTTCATGATAAAGCGGAAAATAACGTAACAACTGATTGTAAACACTGAGTGAGATCTCCTCCTTCCACCCAGCCACTTCTTTTTCTGACAGATTTGGTTCTTACCTTTCAATACCCAACAGATAGAGGGCACTTCAGGAAAAACGTTTCGGACAGATTGAAGCAGAGTATTCTGTCTTATGGGCCTTGCCGACCATACATTAACTTTCCTGTCAATGCAATTACAAAATGCAAGTTTTCTGAAGATTATAGCTTTATGAGATCAAAATCAAGGGCTGAAATTCCTGGACTGTGGTTTGTTATTCTCTTCTCATGGATAAAGTGTACTGTGAAACTTGTGGTTGGTTGGTGATAGAAGTATAGATCATTTTAAGACAGAATGGATTGACGATATTAATGATTGGGGTCATTTTACTCAGAAAATAACTGTTCATGAGGGAAATGTGATTCACATGAATGCTATGAAGGTCAGAGTTAGTTTGGATGATAAATGAAACAATTGATAAAAATTTCGAGCATCAAATTTCAGAAAAGAGTGCGTTTTGGAGAGAAGTTTTGGTGCGTCTCATTAAAATTATACTTTCTACTTTCTTTAACATCTGGAAATACGGCGTTGAGAAGGAATGAAGGTAAAAATGTGAAGAAGAGTTTACAGGAGGAAATTTTCTACGAACAGTGAAGTTAGTTGCAGAGTTTGATCCGGTTTTGAACACGCTGCTACAAAAACAGGAAGTTAAATATCTGAGTCCCTCTATCCAGAATGAACTCATTGACAGTCTGTTTAGCAATTTAAGCTGTTCGAAAATCTCAGTTACTTTCAATAATCGTGAACTCAACATTGGACATAAAAAAAAAAAAAAAAAAAAAACCTGATCAGGTTAGTGTCATTCTTTGCTACGTTGTTGTGAACTATGAAGAAGCGACATTAGATATTAAAGAAAATTCCGTAGCTTTTCATGCATTAGATAAGCATGGTGCCTAGAACTACCAACATCTCGTTCGTGAAATTTTACCCAGCAACCAAATCGACATTCAAAAGTGCAGAGGGCAGGGATATGATACAATATCAGTAATGAGCGGAGTTTATAGTGATTTACAACCAAAAATTCATTGCTGTACGCATAAACGGAATCTTGTTATTGCCGATGCTGCAAAACTCTCCACATACGTTTCCAATTTTTTTATTTTCTTCAAGATATTTTCCTTTTTTTTAGTCCTAGTGCTCCTAGATGGTCACTTTTAGCTATTGGTGATGAAGATTAAAAAAGAAAACTCTAAAAAAAAAACAATGTATAACTAGGAGGGAAACAAAACTTACTGCTATTAGCTGCATGAAAGAGAAAATTGCTGATGTTCAAAAGTCCCTTAGCGCGCTTTGTCTGACAAATGAGAAGTCAGATGAGAGCAGATGAGGCATTAAAGAAAATGATAGAGACATTTGAGTTTTTGTTGATACTACTCATTTGGGGAAAGCCAAAAGTTTGGATTTTTCAGATATTGATCTGCAAATAGCAGAGAAAAATCTGAAGAAAACACTTCACCAAATGAAAGATCTTCGGGGAAGGTATGACGGGCTTGTAAAATCCACAAAACACCTGTAGTCGAAATTGAGTATTTCAGAAACATTTCAAGAGAAACGCAAAAGATTTGCAAAGAAATATTTTGATGAACTGGCTACGGATAGTAGACTAGATGTATCGGAAGATATTTCATGTCACTATATTTTATCCTATTCTGGATTGTATTGTGTCAGAACTTAGCACCCGTTTCTACGGAATGACTGAAGTGCTCAATAGCTTTTCTAACCCCAACAAGATCGTTGTCTGCATTTAAAGAAGACCTTCAGAAATCTGGATATGACTTTCCTACAAAGTGCAGTAGTGATGTAAGCTCAGATTTTCCACGGCAAATATTGGCATTCAAAGATTATAATAGAGCTAAAATAGGTAACCTCCGAACAATTCGGGAAATAGCTTTGTTTTAGTAGAAAATGGATATTCTGCGTCTTTTCATGATATGCTTACCACATGTGTAATTTTTCTAACAATACCAGTAAGTGTGGCTTTTGCTGAAAGATCGTTCTCCAAATGTAAGCTCGTAAAGAATCTCATGTATGAGAAGTAATACCTCACAACAAAGGTTAACAAATGTTGCTATATTAAACGTAGAACGAAAACAGACTTCAAAATTTAAAAAAAAAGACAAGATTGTTTCAGATTTTGCTGATGCTAAAGCTTGGAGAAAAATCTTATTGAAACGAGTTTAAATTTTTGTTTTATTGCATGGTATTTTGCATACTTTTATATTTGAATTCATTACAATAAGTTTATTTTGAAACTGTTTCAGCAGTTTTATACTTTTTTCATGTTGACTAATACTGAAAAGACATTTCACTTACTTTGTACGATGGATATGGTAGGGGAGACCGGGTATGGTTGTAATACATTTTGGTTGTAACAAAGCGAGTAGCTTCTACGCTAATCACTAGATGTGGTTCATGTTCCAGTCAAAACACAAGCCCTTCATGCACGTTCAGTCACTGTTTTTGTGTGAGGTAACAAGTGTTCGTCTTGAAGTTGTCGCGGTTTTGGTGTTTTTTGGGCAGGTAAGTAAATTTTCTATATCCCTGAAAACATGTAATATTACAATATGTGTGCGAAATATTTAGATAATTTGAGTAAAATATTAAAAAGGATACTAATGAGTATTTGTTTACGTACGGAAACCAAACACAGAATCAACACAATTTTGCAAGTACTCTGGCAAAGATGGCTACCGTAGTATGAGGTTGGTTGTAACAAAAAAAAAAAAAAGGTCTGGTTGTAACGCTGTTACAACCAGCCCCACAGAGTAAAACAATGCATATGTAATTAAGTTTGTATTATTTACTTTAAAAATGTTTACCTAAATAGTGATTCTGTTACATGAACATTGTTTTCCCCCTCTCTCTCTCTCTCTCTCTCTCTCTCTCTCTTTCGTTCTTTGAAAAGTATATCCGCAGCTATAAAGGATACTGGTTTTACCTTTCTATTGAAGCAGATGTAATTTTAATCTGTAATAGTGAAATGTATGGTTCATCTTGTCATCTGACGAAGACAGCGATAACGCAATTTGCCTAGTTTGTTGTGAATTACTTTCCAAAAGTGCGCCAAGAGAAATGGATTCAATGTAATTTTTGTCATGGATGGGCTCATATTGTCTGCATCACTGTGACGGCGAATACAAATGTCACAACTGTGATTCAAATGATTCAATGTAGGTAAAAGTAAAAGTAGACTAGGTAACTGAAAGTGTAAATTTGAGTGTCGAAGTGCAGAGGGTACTAGAGTAGATGTAGATGTGCATAGGGTCTAGTACTATGTTTCATATTATGGTTATTATAACAAATGATCTGTTGAAATTTTTAAGTTAAAAGAAATATGTCAAGGCTAGGTAGGGTTACATTTCTTTAGGTAAACCTGATTTATAAAAGGCAAAGTAAACCTAAATATATCATACAATTCTGTTCATTCATCAAACTACTGGGTATTTAATTGTATGTATACTGTAAACTGTAGACCTAGCTATCCATTTGCTGCTAAGATATAATTCCAATGTGAAGAGAGAGTTATATATATATACATGTAAAAAAAAAAAAAAAAAAGCACAGAACTTTCATTAGTCATACAGTTCTCTAACGTATTCTATGTCATTCTCTGAACCTGTAACAGAGGAACATATTAAATATCGATATTATAATCTAATTTTGTGTTAATATTGTAATATATGTAATAGCAATTGTATCCACTTACCAAGGATACAACGCGTTACAACGAATCCCAATCACTGTTACAACCAACCTCAACGTCGGGGTTGGTTGTGACATTTGGATAGTCTTTGTTTTCCCACTCTATCTCAGCAAATACTTTACATTATCTGATATTAGCTAGGTATTTTGAGAGAAGGATGTCCAAACTTCCGGTCACGTGCAAAAATTCGTATTTTTCTTCAATTGGAGTCTAGTTATGGATAAAAATGTAAAATGTGTTACAACCATACCCGGTCTTCCCTACTGTGCTTTCCAAAAGTTCAGTAAAATTATCGTAAATTGTGAAATGCTGTAGTATGTAAACATACCCTTTATATCTTATGGTATTCTATTATTTAAGCTTACTTTGGAGGAAAGTATTTCTGTGTATGTATGTGTGTGTGTGCGTATCTGCTTTTACTATTATATTGAAAAATAAGTTCGCTTGTGGGTGCCAAACTATAAATTGCACCGGGGCCCCGAAGAGTTTTGTTACGGCACTGGTCACCATGATAATTTATCGCTATGGTGGTGAGAAAACAAGCTATTTTAACAGACACACACATACACACACATACACACACTCTTTCTCTGTCTGTCTGTCTCTCTCTCAAAATTTCAGAAAAGAGAGAAGCAAAAATTTAAAAAAAAGAAAGCAGTTAGTTTCCACCAAGATCTGAAGAAGACAAGATCAGAAGAAAACTCGTTCCGTGGATTTTACATCCTATAATTTTCTTGTTCTGTTTTTCTTTAAGTGTTAATAATGTCCAGATAAGTTTCCACGGATAATGCGGCCTGACGAACAGTGCCTCGTTACTACGAGAACTAGTCAAGAAAGACTTGGACTGATTTTTTTTCTAGGCAATTTATTATTACTCAGCAACAGGCACATGATCCTTTTCAAAGTAGTCCCCGCCCATTTGAATGCACTTTTTCATTCGAGTCTTCCAGTCCTCAAACACGTGTCGCAGGCCATTCTTTGAGAGGTCCTTCAAAACCGCCTCCGATGCCTTCAGAACCTCGGAATTATCGGAGAAGCGGCGTCCACGCAGTCTGGATTTTAGGGCAGGGAATAGAAAAAAGTCGCACGGTGCGGTAGGCGTCTCCACCATCCTCAAACCTTTGCAACAGCTCCCTGCAAGTCTCCACTCGAACGGCCTTCTGCTCTGGTGTCAGGAGTCGCGGAATCCATCGCGCACACACTCGGCTCATGTGGAGGTGGTCATGCAAAATTTTGAAGGCACTGCCATGAGATATGCGTAGTGCGGCTGCCAGATCGTCGATACTGATGCGGCGATCTTCTCTAACAATGACTGCTGCCGTGTTAATGTTCACCTCAGTAACAGCTGACGCTGATACACCTGGTCCACCAGCTTTCGCGATTGTCATTCGGCCCTCTTTAAACTCTTTGAACCACCAGAACACGGTACTTCGTGGCAGAGCGTCATCTTTGTAGGCTGCTCTCAACATTCCTAGAGTTTCTGTTGCACTTTTCCCCAGGCGATAGCAGAACCGTATAGCTGCAAATTGTTCATCTCGTAATGACTCCATTCAGTGGCGTGCCGTGACTTTTCTCACAGGGGACTAGGTTCGAAGAGAATGTGTGCTGTAGAGTGGAGGTCCTGAGTAGTATTGTTGACACCAAATAACACAATTTATATGTTTCTGTAAACGCTTCTTCAACCAAGCCTCTTTCTTTCAAGAAATGGATAATTTCAGTCACAGTTTTATTTGAAAAATCTAAGAGTCTGTAAACCTATATTCATTTCGCAAATTGTTAAAATTAAAAAAAAAAAATTCTCCCGTAAATTGATTTAAACAAGGAATCAGGAAATCGAGATTTCAAGCACTGAAGATTCTTTAAATCTAACAGCTCAAGAAATTGTAACTCACTGAGATCTTGAAATCACAGTATCAATAATGTCATTGAAGAGACGCACGTATTTAATTTCTGAGTCTGTTGAGTCATCTACTTTACGTCTTTTATTAGAAGGTTCCCGTTATCATCCAATTCTACTTTTCTATAAGTCTTCAAAATCGTTTCTTGCATTTATAAGTTGAGATACTATCTTTTGTACTCTTTGGATGCAATATTTCACATCTAAGGTTTTACTTTAAAGAATGTTGAATAGTATATCCGTGCGCGAAAAAAATGACTGAAAACTTTTAGTAGAAATGCAAAATCAAAATCCTTCAATGATAACTCACACATTTTTTTGTAGTCATGAAAGCTTCGGTGTCGCAATTATCTGAATCTTCTACAATGTTCTCAGAACACCGTAAGAGTTATATTTGATTTTCATTTACTGCATTCACAATTCTGGAATTGTAATTCCATCTTATATTGGCAACCGTTGGAAATCACTTAGTTACTTCTGATTCAGCAAGCGCGTTACTGCGTTTCGATGAATATGAAAAGAAATTTGGAATGCCACTTATTCTAAAAAATATTTTACATTCCTTGATGTGATTAACAGACTATGGAACAACGAGATTGAGTCTGTGAGCATAGCAGTGTATGGTGAGTGCACTCAAACACCATTTCACAAAAAATTGTAAACCATTCAAATGTCCAGAAAATGTGGCAGCTCCATCCATAGCCTAGTGCTACAAGCTTTTGCTTACAATTAAAGTGAGAGAGAACTTCGAAAGCATGCTCACTTCGAGCAGTCGCAGTGCAATCACTAGTAACATCTGCAAAACAAATAAATTTTTCATGAATATTGCCGTCTTTCACGTACCGATTGAATGTTGAGAGATCTTTGCAATGTCCGTAGTTTTGTCCAACATTATTGCTGTAAGAAGTGTATTGTTTATTTCTGACTTAATTTTATCCAGAATTACTCACCAACACATTTAATAATATAATTCTGAATTCTGTTTGATGTTCCTTTAAACACTCCCATGCTGTGAAGATGACAAGTCAACATGGGCGCCCGAACGAGAGGGCAGGGTGGGGCCCGGACCTTCCTCTGGCTCACGAAAATGTATGCATAATATATTAAACCACGTACATTAAATACCAGAAATACCAGACGCAACATAGCAACCATGGAGATGGGACCCTCCCTAGAAAATTTTTTTCAGGCGCCCCTGCAAGTCCATTTAGTGTCGTACTTAGAAAGTAACTGAATTAGGCCCTACTTCAATATAATTTCCCTAATTGACAGAATCTTCCTCTTTGTTATGACTTCTAAATGATAGCTCTTGTTTAGCCATAAAACAAGAGGAATAAATCAATCGGTTCATTAGTTCTCGGTTTGAATCAACTTCTGCATTGCTTGCTCAATTGAAAATCAATTCTGGTTTCCCGAAAGTTTTCAATTTAGTTATTGTGGACAGGTGTGAATAACATTTTTCTTGGCGCAACTTGGGTTTGTGAAAATTGTTCATCTCACAAAAGCCAGCATTCTTCCACACGTCCTTTTCTATGTGGAACAGAATAAAAGGCCAGCAATACAGTTTGTTTCTTGTCTTACATGCAGTTAACTATTTCGAAGAAGCAAAATAATCTGTTTTGATATTATGTATATAATCTTTCATATTTGTCCAAATGGAAATGCTTGGAGTTGTTCTACCACTGGTTATTATTTGTTACAGTTCTTGAAAATTAAGGAATCCAATGGTCCAGAATACAAGACTGAAACGGCCGATCCCCACCCCTACTGTCCCCTATACCAATTGAAGTAATATCACTGCTTGCGCCATTGCTTTGCTGCAAGGGACTCGATTTCTCGGACGAGTCCCCTTCCATACTTTATTCTTCGAGTCGTTTGCAAAATATATTGATAATCTAAAAAGTTCACACTTCACTAGATTTCTTAAAGTGTCAAGATTAATACTGTAAATTTAATAGCGTTAAAACTATTAACTGTAAAAAGCAAACGAGCATTAAATTCGCTTACGACAGAACGCCCGTGCTTAAAGGTTGGACAACATAATATGAGGACTAGCTGGCTGGACCCTGTTCCCTTCCCCGAGAAAAGCCGATTAAAACCCGAGCGTTTCCGATCTCCACTTCGCTGTCGCACCCATCACACGGGCGCTGACTATAGTTGTGTCAGAACAATTGAAATAGTGTTATTTTACGAAAATAGAGAAATACAAACAATGTTTTCGTTTTCTTTGGTATATATTTATCACAAAATACTTTAATTAAAATGCCAGGGGACTAGCCTAGTCCCCTAGTCCCCTTGACGGCACGCCGCTGACTCCATTTCTTCTACAGGCGACTTCTAGAGGCGGCGCAGAACATCACCTGCAATAAAAAGTCGTGGTTACCAAACATGCAATGATTCCTTAACAACATTTTATATATATCCACAGCAAGACCCACCCTACTTGTATGCCAAACTATGAAGTTCCAGCGTTAACAGAACTGCCGGGAAAAAAATCAGTCCAAGTCTTTCTTGACTTGCCCTCGTATCATACTCTTCTCTCTCCCATTATTAATATCAAAAGTATGTGTGTTGTACGTATATAGTGCAAGGATTGCAGATCGTTAAGATCGTGCAAGGACTTCGTGTCCTCATGAAGGGAAGGCAAGGACCTATCACGGGATTCTCAGACTCCAGACTTTAAATGGGACATAAAAATAGGGATGCGCAAGAGTCGAGACATGTCTCGAATCTCGACTCGACTCGACTCGAATCTCGACTCGAGATTCGAGTCGAGACACACTTTGTAAAATTCGAGACGAGTCGAGACAAACGTGTTTCTCGACTCGAATTTTCGAGTCGAGACACGAGTCGAGTCGAGACAGCTCATAAAAATCTCGACTCGACTCGAATGTCTCGAAAATTTTTCTATAACTTTTAATATTATTATGAAGAAATTATTCACTCAGGAACAGCCTTGAAACCAATTCCAGCATTTATTAAATTTAATAGTTAATCTTTCGAGATCAAGATTTAATTTTCAGCTCAATTCAGTTTATTAAAACTAATAATTAATGTCGTGATATTTGATTGTACTTCAAATATAATAATAATAATAATAATAATAATAATAATAATAATAATAATAATAATAATAATAATAATAATTGATTATCTAGTTTCTATAAAACTATTATCCGTAGCCTATATCTAGTTTGTATAAGAACATTGCAATAAAGTGAACATCATAAATTCTCTGAATGAGCAATTGGCAGTCTATAGTAATTTAGCATAGTTATAACTGTTGTGTTTTTATTTCCATGAACGCAATAGGACTACATAACTTCTGGACAGGGCCGGATTTAGGGGGTGCAAAGGTGCACGCTACCCCCCCCCCCCTTTGTTGTAAATATACCTAAAATCTAAAATGAGAAGCTATCAGTAAAAATACCGCGACACTGGTGTGTCGTGAATGGGCCACTGGTGTGCCGCGAGGATATCAAAACAAAATTATTAATTCTATAGCAGTGGTGTCCAATTATAATGAGCCTGAGGGCCATAACCATCTTTGCTAACAAGGTGAAGGGCCGCAGCTAATAATAATAATAATAATAATAATAATAATAATAATAATAATAATAATAATAATAATAATAATAATAATAATAATAATTATTATTATTATTATTATTATTATTACTACTACTACTACTACTACTAAATACTACAAAAGAAAAATATAAAAATGTATTTGAAATATTACATTCAATGTGATAAATGAGGGTGACTAGGAGAGTTTACAAGGGCTGGGATATCTACATCCAATCCTGTTGTTGCGAGCCGCAGAAGATGTAAAAGAGAAGAATCTCCAAGGCAGCTTCTGAAGCGGTTCTTCACAATTTTCATGGTGAATTGGTATGGTTGGTTTGGTTTGGTTAATTGAAGTAATCGTTCTTTCAGCAACGATGCCTTGCCTATAGCTACATTACTGACTCCAGTGTTGCCTTGGATGTCCGGGTCTTTTTGTTGTACAGAAGCGCTAAATGGATGCCTTATTTCGAAAGAAGAGTGGAAACATTAAAATAATGAACATAAATGAAAATATTATCAGTAATAACAATTGTATGTTGTGAGAGCTTTGTGAGCTGCAGAAAATGGTTTGGCGGGCCGCATGCGGCCCGCGGGCCGCCATTTGGACAACTCTGTTCTATAGCAATCAAATTGCAAAACGTAAGGGAAAATGCATATTTGTATTGCACATTACTATGAACCTCTACTATGAATCTACAATTTTAAGTTTCATGCCGTGTTACTTTTCTGTACATTTCTAATGTTGAAAAAAGTATTTGTTATTGTAATGACCATTATTGCTCCTTTATCGTTACAGACTATTTCGTAACTTGAAAATTTAAAATGTCATTCAATCTTTTCGACAAAATTATTTACGTTTGTGTTTTAAAAGTAAAATAGATTTATTTGTTCGTTCGTTATTTAATGATCTTCATTCTTAGTAAAAGGTTGGATACAGTTTTCGAAAAAGGAAGCGTATTTTTAATAACTTGAGTCCAACATTTCATTGCAGTTGTTTTCTCCTTTTAAATTAGAATGAAAAATAAGCATAGTGATTTACCACGAGGAAAACCCAGTGATCGAGCTTTCTTCTCTGTGCGAAGGAGATCAGTAATCAAAGAAAAAATACCAGTGTGTTTTATATTTACAGAAAAAATACCAGTGTGTTTTATATTTACAAATAATAATATCTATAAGTGTGCCGCGAGAATCCATGTTACACTCGTAGTGTGCTGCAAGTTGAAAAAGGTTGGGAAACGCTGGTTTAGAGGAAAGAATAATTGGTACACTCCCTCCTCCCTGCTCTCTCTTTGCATAGTATATTTTCTTTATTTTATTGTCTCCGAAACACCATTCCAGACAAATGCTTTTCGGTAGAAAAGTTAGAAACAAACAATCCCACTCTTGGACAAAGTGGGCAACATGCGGTACTCAGGTCAATGAACCTGCTTTGGAAATTTTCGTGCAATTTAGGTTACTGGGAGGGTGTAGTTTCTTCAACTATGCTGCCTTCTACTATAGCGGCCCATACATGTACACACTTGCATGACCAACATGTATGAAAGATTTGTCTCATCATGTATGTTGGAAGAATTTTTTGCCCACACACGCACCAACATGCTGTTCAACTTACTAGAAGTTGTTTGAGAAATGTGGAGGACGGAGACCGTGAAGAGTCGAATGGTAAGACAATATGATTGCTACCAACTAGTAGTGACCATCGAGGTCTCTTAATTCTACATGTCAGTACACAGAAATAAGTGTGAAAATAAAACTAGTTGCAATAATATTATATTTTAATTACCTGTGGAGATGACTCATCAGGCTCTTCATCACTGCTGTATTCATCTAGGTTGCTTTTGCTTACACGTGTTTCTTCCTAATCCGATAAAAAATTAAAGTTAATCGTAATACCACAGGAGTGTAGCCATGGGGAGGAAGGCGTCGGGGCCAGTCCCCCCAAATGATTTCCTGGACCCCCTAAACGACCAGTTTCTAAAACATCATCGTAAAATTATATCGCTCCAGTCATTTAAATATAACAAAGTTTACATATAATTAATAATTTACGTTAAATTATTTACCGATTGAAAAATAATATGGTGTATCTTTTGTGTAAGGAATGACCAAATTCACAGGTTGCTACCACATCTACTACAATCGATTGCTCTAGTGCTCCTGTGCGGATCATTTCCAAATAAGTTGAGTTGATTTTGAGTTTAACGTCCCGTTCAGCAGCGAGGCTATATGAGACGTGGACCTACTGATTAACGTGGAATCCGAACCACATTAGTTCCCGCTGGGAATCGAACCCGGGTCTCCCACGCCAACATGTCCAAATTGGATGGAAATGGTTTAGATAATGGAACTAAATTATTCCACACAAATTATAATATTTTGTGTAATTTTTTCTTTAGATTTGTGTCAATATAAACTCATAACAAACAAATGGACTTCGAAATATATATATATATATATACCGGTATATATATATACTTATTTGTAACAGCAGATTACACGATTTACTGTGATTTTATATAAGAGGCGGATCCAGAGGGGCGATAACCCCCAAAAGATGAAGATTTCTTATTTTATATATAAATAAAACCCATCCCAGAGTTTGGAGCTCTTAAAGGTAGCTCTAAGTAGCAGTATTATAACCCACCGACCCCCAGAAGTCCGACCTGGATCCGACAGTTTGAAGACAAACGTTTCAACAAGGTACTATAAATACTGCTACAAAACTATCGCAGTAAACTGAGTGTTTTAAAAAACACATTTTTTTATCAGTTGGAAAATATGGTGAAAAACAACGTTTGAATTCAGTTTTTCAGTTTGAATTTTATTCGCTTTTTTTTCCACTTGGTGTAAAACAGGAAGTGATATATAGCTGTTAATAAAATAATTATAATGTTTTTTAGTCACGAATAATAAATAAATATTTTTGTCAGAAAATTTTAAAGAAATTAAATGAAATTAAAAAAATCAGTCTTATGTAGATAGGTTCTGTGTACAAGGACATGGATTGAAATAGTTTTGCACAAAGGTATAACGTTTGCTTTGGGGCAGTAGTTCTTGGTTAAGTATAATAAAAACTACCTGGTACATAATATTTTTGAAGAAAAAAGCTTAAAAAACAGTGTTTAGATTTTCGGACGGAAACAAAAAAATTCCGTTTTTTCAGCCCTCAAAATCTCTAGCTGTAACACATTTTTTGGGGTTTTGTACATTGTAGCTCTCTCTCCTCAAAAACGACCCCCCTAGATAAACCTGCTGGCTACACCCCTGAAGTACCATAACTTTGACATGTAAACTTCATGAGCGGCAGAACCACTTAATTTCCTTTTTCTCACTTTGATGTGCTCTCTTCTGTAGTTGGAGCGCAACGTATTTATCCTCCTTTTAACAACTATCAAGTGTGGAGTGAGGTTGAAATTCTCTCAGCTTTTCTAGATTTTCAAATGTAGAATTCTTTACGTCATTCCCCACACAGTAGTTTTTTTAATTTTTATTTTGCCTTCCAAAAACATAGTACTTCTTTGTATACCTGAATAAATGCATGCACAGAATCCCTTGTCATATAACGCATCTCTCTCTCTCTCTCTATGTTTTGATGCTCCAGGAATAATGAAGATCACCCATCTTCAATGACCTTGGCATGCGACGGAGGAGAGAGTCACGTGATTTCTTCCGCTGTCGTGATTGGCGGACCTAAATATGCATGAACGAGCCCATACACGGTAAACATGCATGCAGAACGGCAAAAACATCAAGCATGTTTTCAGAAGATTTTGAAAACTTTCAACATGAATGAACGAGGCCATACACGATCAACTTGCCTGTGGTTTTATAATTTTTCATGCAAGTCGGGCTGTTTCTTCAGGCATGTGTTTACGTGTATGGGCCGCATATGGCTCGTGCCATAAATAAGTCATCGTCTGATCATATGGGAAACACCGCTAGTTGTCTTTGCCTGACATCTGTTTCATATTCATATTAGCCAGTGACGGCGATAAAGGGTGCGCAGACCCCGCGGTGTGGGGGAGCATACTTGAGGGGGCCTCTACAAGGTACGCTCAGCAAGGCACCTTTTACTTGTCATTTATAATTTTAATGCATTTTGAAAGCGTTTCTACACAGCTTATAACACTAGTTAACAAATTTAAACTTTTTGTTTGTTACATGAGAAAAATCACCTGATCTTAAAGGAACTTTTTGCGCTGAATTCGAATATGCACTCGGTTTCTCTCCATCACGTACAGTTTTCCCGTAACAGAGGGATTTTCGGGAAATTCCCTAAAAAATTTTCCTTTTTCAGATATTTTATTCCCCTAGCTCCTGTCCCCTTACATATAGTAACATAGAAATTATACCTAAGTATACCTTGATTTATATTTAATAAACCCTAAAAGTTTCGTAAAAATCGCTTTGTTCTTTCTAGAGAAATAAATATATTTGTATGTATACTGTGTGCACTGTTTATTGCACCTGATAGTAATGCTTTCAGATCTCCTGAGTTGGGGTAAAAACGATTTGCTTTATTACTACAAACACAGACATAAAAATGAATATTTACAATAGTCAACAACACACTTGTATTGCTCTCTGTAAATTAGAAACGTGTATAAAAATAGAATGTACTTCCAACGTATATATTTTTTAAACGTACAGTATATGTATATCTTAATACATATATATACAATTCTCCAAGTTTTTTCGTTTTGTTCACGAAATGGTTATCAATATTTGTTATCAAATGTAACAAAATGCAAAAGAAAGAAAGAATGGAATACAGACTCATTGTTGACAACAATGAACTAATGCAGTCTGAATTTTCCACTACGGTATCGTTTCCCCCCTCCCCCCGCGAATTTCTTTCTTTCTTGTGTTCTTGACACCTGGTGAGGGAGTTTTGTACATTTTTATATTGACGTGTGGTTTAACACTACTTCACTTTCAAAGTTGTCTTTGCTGCTAAGAGTGCTTTCATGTTTGATCTTAACGGCATTATACCCAACTAAGACCATTAGTTTAGTTTGTGATCAGTACAATGGCGTCAAGAGGACGGCGTTCGTGTGTTAACTCACCAAATAGTTTTTGTTATGTGTGTGGCCAGTTTGTAGTTAAAGGACAGTGTAGATCCATTACATTACGCCATCGGGGAAACTAGCATATTATATATATTTCGGATGTCGTGTGGGAGATCAGGACAAAACTTGGGCACCCAACATAATTTGTGCGTCGTGCTACGTCACTTTACTTGCATGGGCCAATGGGAAACGGAGGTTCATGAAATTTGCTGTACCAATGGTGTGGAGAGAACCCACCAACCATCTGGATGATTGTTATTTTTGTCTCACAGTAGTTAAGGGACATTCTAAAAAAAGCAAATGGGCGATTCTCAGCGTTACGCACGGGACATACGTACACAAAAACTGCTTTTTTAAACAAAAGTGTATTTTCAAATAAAATAAAAAGTATGTCAAAATTAGGGGGGAAATTATTAGTGCATAGTTAAATAAAACGAAACACTCAAAACAATTGCAAATTTGATTTATAAGCCAAAATTAAGCGTTACGCACGGGACTCAGACAAAACGCTCTTTTGATAATCTCAATTTCATTGGATATTCTCTGCGATATATGGCAGTATTTTAATTTTATACGTCATCACTTGTGTTCTACATTCATTCTCCTTACTGTCCAATATATTTTTAAATTGGAAAATAGAGTTTAATTAGCTTCACATTATGTTTTCTTTTTCGACTCACCGTTACGCACGGGACAGAAAAGTAACCATGCATTTGTTTGGTTGTTCTAAGACTGTTATTATGCAATATCCTTACTAGAGAGATTGATATTTTAAGATTAACATTTGGACATTAACAAGCATTAAAAATTTGCATCCATAATTTAATTTAAATGAATTAAATCACATTCCAAAGTATCAAAGTCGAACTTTGCTAGGCAACTCGCTTTGTGCTATTACTATGTCTTTGGGGTATTTGTGTTACAGCGATACATTCCTATTATAATTAATCTGTACCCATTTTACCAACACTGATCAGAGGCGCAATAATTAAGCATATAGCTTATATATAATTAAAAGAAAGAACGCTGTTATTGTCAGGACATGTTGTCATGAGTAAGATTATTAGTTTGTTATTGATAGAACATGTTGTTATTGTCGAGATTATTAGTTGCTATGGGAAAGCTCTTTACGGAGATATACACACGAAATTAGAGGATACGTATACGAAAGATATGGTTGCTGTTGATATTTAATGTACGAATAAAACAGAAGAATAAATCGACGATATCTGGATGCAATTTATGGTTAGTAATTAGTAGCTGATATGTTTATTATAATAACATGATAATTTAAAGATACGTAAAACGAATCAGGGCTAAAGCGAAGTGTTTATATATATATTTCGTTTTATCTGGTGCCGTAGAACCGGGACTATACCGAAAACCTTTAGTTCCGAAGGATAGTAAGAACGGAGTTTATGTGCATATTTTACCTTTTATGAGTTTCACTACTTTGAGAAGTGGAAAGAAAATCCAAAGAACTGGAATTATGCAGGATTCGGAGATTGAAGAAGTGCCCAGTACTTTAGTTGAAACCATGTCTGGAAATGCCGTAACTGTGTCCGAACATTCCTATTCTAACCTTATTGATATGTTTAGTCAACTACTTGATACTAAATTTGATCAACAACAAACTAAATTGGATCAACAACAAAAATTGAATGATGAAAAGCTAGAACAGATACTAGCGCAGCATAAATCTCTTTCAGATAAAGTACAAGGTGTACAAGAAAATTTTGATCGCTTGCAATACAATTTGAAAGAAAATTTGCAAGTATTAGCTGATGAAGTTACCAACAAAATTACAAATGATATGACGCGAGAAGTTGATACTAGGTTTCAACAATTTAGTAACAAATGGCAAGATAGACAGGATCAACTAGCTCTAGAAACAGAGTCGATAAAGAAAGCCGTTGAAGCCGTGGAATCGACGACAGCCCAACAGAAAAATCAGATAGTGAATATTACTGCCCAGGTCAATTCACATAGCATACTGATATCCAACATACAAGAGGAAATCAGATCGTTACAAGAGAGGGAATGTGACTACAATAATCCTATGTATAAGGAGGCTTTGGGTACTCCCAATCAACAGGAAACATTGCATCATCAACAGGGAACATTGCATCTTCAACAGGAAGCATTGCATCACTGCCCGAGAACTCCATTAATAGAAACTGACGGGATATCTTCTTCTAAGAGTTCTACTGATGATGGTTTAGTTGTGGAAAACCACAGAAGGCGATTCCAAAGTCCAGATCGCAAAAGAAGAAAGGAGATAAATAAGTACAAAAGGGTTCCAGACCATTATCAACGCCAACAAAAACATAACTATAGCAAAATAAACGTTAAGGTCAGTGAAATTAAGGCCATGACTAAATTCAGCGGTAAGTGTGACGAAACCGCAAGCTCGTTCTTAGAAAAATTTGAAGCAGAGTGCGAGATTATGGGTGTAGATCAATCTAAATTTATGAAGTTGTTACCACATCTGTTACTTCCTCCTTGTTCCTTGTGGTTTAAAGCTATTCGCGACCATATAAAATCCTACGAAGAATTTAAACGGGCCCTGTTGGCTAATTACGAAAATGATTTCTTGTTAGCTAACCGTGATGCGATGGTGCGAACTCGACACTATTCACCTCGGGTCGATAAATCTCTTACGGATTTTACAATCAATGCATATAATGAACTTAAACTCGTCAATCCGTTTCAGCCAGAATCCAGAATAATCGCTTCCGTACGCATTTTATTGCCGTATAAATTACAACAGATTCTGTTGTCTGCTCAATGCGTAAACTTCAATCATCTGATAATTTTAGTTCAAAACTTCGAGAATCAATTCCCGAACCCTAGCGGAAGTAATCGTAATCCACCCAATCCAATTCCTGTCAGAAACCTGAATATAACTAATGAAAATACCGAAAATCTTCGCAACAATGAGAGGTCACGTGACAATACTGGCATTGGAATTAGTGAAAGATCTGTTATACGTACTGGAACTGGAGCAAATGGAAGATTCAATTCTAGCGGTAGAAATGGAACGAATTATAATAATCCGAGGAACAGTTGGACGAACGGAAGAAACTTTCGTGGAAGACGTAATTACAGTAACAATGTCATGCATACCAGTGTGACCCAAAACAGATTCAATTGGAGATCTCGAGATGGCAGGAACTGTCGGGATAGGACCGAAGTAATAAATGAAACGGGAAATGGATCAAGAGAGAATAACCAAGATTGTGGTGTTCAATGTACTCTAATTGACTCATTTGTTAATCATAATTTAAACTAAAACCCGCTGATATGGTTGGGGTTAATCCCATATCAGCTGAAGGTTCTCATGATTATTCGTCTCAATGTTCATCTAATAGTTTATTTGAGAACGACGACAATTTATTTAAGGATAACTATGATGATAAATATAAATTTGATGTAGTACATAGACGTTGTATATATCAGTATTTACCCATTGCAAATTGTTGTTGGGAAACCGACGATGACATTGATGATTCATATAATTATGACAATGATTTTGTATTTTTGAAGTCGTTCTGTACGGCAAGAATTCCTGTGAAGGTTAATGGAATTTCTCTAAATGCTTTACTTGATACGGGAGCTAACGCGTCGCTGTTGTCTTTTTCATTTTGGAGTAAGATTGCTAAAGAATATTCAAATCCCAGATTGGAAAAGCTTGAAAATTTGATATTAGTTGATTATACAGGGAAACATAAAAAGCGAGTTTTGGGCAGAACTCATATTGTCTTGTCTGTGCAAGAACGGGATATTAATCTTCCTATTCTAGTAATAAATGAGTTAAATGAAAACCTTTTGATTGGTCTTGACTTCTTAACACAATTTCGTGTAATTTTAAACTTTGAGAACCAAACATTTACTTTACCTGGGTTATCTGACAGAATAACACAAAAATTGATTTCTCGTATGGAAGAAAGCTCGCTTCAATGCCATATGGTGAATAATTTAGTTGATGAAGGTGAGGAAGCTTATCCGTTCGATCTTTATGTCCAAAAAATTTCACATGATTTGGAAATTAAAGACCAAGATATAACTTCACAATTTGTACAGATTTTGCATAAACACCGAAAGGTATTTTCTAACCGCCCTGGTTGTTGTAAAAATTTCCTATATTCACTTGAGGTACATAACAAAAACCCAATTGTTACTAAACCCTATATAATTCCCTACAGGTTCAGGGAAAATGTAAGGAAACAAATCTCAGAAATGTTGCGTGACGGGATAATTAGTCCGTCCCAAAGTGTTCACTTAAACCCCATTCATGTTGTACCGAAAAAGGATGGACGCCTGAGAATTGTTTTAGATATGCGTAAATTGAACTCGTGCATAAAATTACAGCAAGTCAGATACCCACCTGTAGAAGAAATTTTAAGTACATTACAAGGGAACGTTATTTTTGGGAATCTCGATTTGGTCATGGCGTATAACCAAATCCTGCTAGATAAGGAATCACGACCCTACACGGCCTTTTCCTTCGAAGGACACCTATACGAATATAATCGAGTAGTTTTTGGTCTGATCAATGGAAGTGCAGCGTTAGCATCATGCTTAAATCGAGTCCTGGGCCAAGATCTGAGGAGTAATGTAATAGTGTATGCTGACGATATATTAATTATGGGAAAAGATTACCAAGATTATTTAAAATATCTGGATATTGTGTTAAAACGTTTAGAAGTGTCTGGGTTTACTTTAAACCTGGAAAAATCAAAATTTTTCAAAACGTCAATAGAATTTCTTGGTTATCAGATCGATTCCGAAGGTTTGTGTTTCAGTGAGTCCAAAGTTCAGGCTATTAACGATCTACCTCCGCCAACTAATGTAAAACAAACTCGCCAAATTTTAGGGTTGTTCAATTGGTTTCGAAAATCGATTCCTCGTTTTGCTGAAATTGCACAACCTTTATTCTCTATTACCAAAAAGGGAATACCATGGCAGTGGGGTGTGTTGCAGGAACGAAGTTTCAACCAACTGAAGGACTGTGTAATGCGAAATATTCGTTTAAATCATCCGAAGTATGATATGCCTTTTTTTGTGCAGTGTGATGGTTCTCTAGCGGGAGTATCTGGAATTCTTTGGCAACCTAATCCTACAATGGAAAATCCCGCTGTCATACATTGTGTGAGCCGGACACTCAAGAAAGCAGAAAAGGGGTATACTACTACTGAAATTGAACTATTAGCAATACGTTTTTCGATCCAGAAGTTTGCTCCATATATTAGTGGGTGCCATTTTACGGTAATCACCGATCACAGTTCGCTACGTTATCTTCGCAGTATACGAGGGTACAACAATAGATTATTAAGATGGTCGTTAGAACTCCAGTCCTTCGATTTCGAAGTACAGCATATAAAAGGAATAAATAATGGTCCCGTGGATGCATTGTCAAGAATATTCCCTGGTGAAGAACAGCGCATCTTGAGTATCAACGTCTTTAAGATTCTTCAGGATGAAATTGCTCATGTAGATTTAGAAGACTTGATAAAGAATCAAAGAGATCACGAGGATTATATGAAAATTATAAACCATCTGTCGTCATGTGCCCCAGGTTGTAATTGTCCCAAAGGGTGGAATACCACGTTCGTGCTTTCAAATGATGTGTTATTGATTAAAGACTTTAAATTTAAAGATCGCAAGAAAATCTGCGTTCCTCCTACATTAATTCCTAAGATACTGAAGGCGTATCACGACGATTTTGGGCATTTTGGTTATCGAAAGGTTTTTGACCTAATCAATAAATCCTTTTATTGGAAATCTCTCAGACGTACTATTAAAACATACATTAGTGATTGTGAAGAATGTATGCGTATTAAACATAATAACCGTGCTGTCAATAAGCCGATGCTTTCAATACTACCTGATAGACCTCACTATTTCCTGTCTATAGATTTATATGGTCCTTTACCAAGGGCATCTTCTGGAGAATCCTACTTGCTTACCGTGATGGATATATTTTCCCGTTATGTTGTGGCCTACCCTTTGAGAAAAGCGACGTCATCAGCCATTATATACCGTATATTGAATGTATACATACCTCATTGTGGAACGGTAGAACATATTCTATGCGACAATGGTCCACAGTTTCGTAGCGACTCATTTATAAGATCAATGGCTAATGCGGGTATCAAAGTCCATTTTGTTACCCCATATCATCCGAGCAGTTCCGTGGTGGAGAATATTCATCGCCATTTTGGCACACTTTTCAGACACTTGTGTAAAGACAAACATTCGGATTGGGTAAAATATGTTACTCAAGTTACTTATTTCTTAAATTATTCTATCTCTGATTCGCTCGGAGTGGCTCCGGCAAATATACATAACGGGACTGATATAATATACTCTATTGAACATCATTTTGATATAAAGTTAACAGATTCGGAGGATTTGGAACCCTCACATTTGATAAGTATGGTTCGAACTCGTCGATCTCAGAAATTTCAACGACGCAATAAAAAGGTAAAGGAAGAACAGGAGAATAAGTATCAGATCAGAACTGGCGACATGGTGTTTCTGAAGCTCCATCCGCAAAGCAATGCTAGTTTAAAGCGAATTTATAAGTTTTGTGATGTCTATGCTGGTCCTTACCTATGTGTTAAGGAAATTAATCCTAAAGTGTTTGAATTAGTTGATGCGAAAACAGGCAAATCTATAGGGTTTCGCAATATTGACGAACTAAAGGTATGGCAACCTTCGAAAATCACGAAAAACAAATGGTTGAAACTAGTTGAAACTTTAGTCAACCCTGATATGTTAACTAAATTAAATTTGGATAACAATTCTTAATTTATTCTCTCAGATGTTACGAGTTGTGTTGTGAATACTTCATTTGGACTTTATATTTCTGCAACATGTTATGATGTGATTAATTTATTTTATCTTTGTATTAACTTTGAGTGTTATGTTTACCTTTATTTTACTTTACATGTTCAAAAGAGATTTGATTATGTTAACTTGAAATCTATGACATTGATTTTAAATTGAAGCCTTTAAATGTAATTATTGCCTTCTGATCTTGTTGTTGTTTTGGTAAGATGACGATCTTGATTATAAATAATGTTGTTTGTATATGGATGTTATCGTTCAATGTAAAAGAGGAACAACTAACTAGTAACTCTGCGTAAGTCATCAATTAGTTATAATTTTGAATAGATCCATAAATGATATTTATAATGAATCGACGTTTTATGATACGTAATTAGTAATAAAAGAAAAATGTTGTTATAAATGAATTGATATATATATATATGGAGAAAGAAGAGAAAAGAAAAATATTTATATTGATGTAATAATAATAATTAATACGAGGATTGATGTAATAATAATTAGTACGAGGGCTATTCAAAAGGAGAATGTTTTGAAAATATACAGGGTTCTTTCCTTCACTATAATACTGTTACGGAATTCCCGTTCTGGGCGACATTCATACAGCGATACATTCCTATTATAATTAATCTGTACCCATTTTACCAACACTGATCAGAGGCGCAATAATTAAGCATATAGCTTATATATAATTAAAAGAAAGAACGCTGTTATTGTCAGGACATGTTGTCATGAGTAAGATTATTAGTTTGTTATTGATAGAACATGTTGTTATTGTCGAGATTATTAGTTGCTATGGGAAAGCTCTTTACGGAGATATACACACGAAATTAGAGGATACGTATACGAAAGATATGGTTGCTGTTGATATTTAATGTACGAATAAAACAGAAGAATAAATCGACGATATCTGGATGCAATTTATGGTTAGTAATTAGTAGCTGATATGTTTATTATAATAACATGATAATTTAAAGATACGTAAAACGAATCAGGGCTAAAGCGAAGTGTTTATATATATATTTCGTTTTAGTGTGAGTGCTGATTGATGGCGTTCAAACCACATAATGTTGTTCAACTGTTGTGCTGCTCGATCCTCTGTGGTACCTACCAAACGTTGAGTCATTTGAACGCTGCCATTGTCAGATGAAATGCAGGAAAGTGACTTGAACGGAGACAGTTGGTTTTTGGTTATTTGGTATTATTGATTATTACTTCATAGTGAAGATTTGCTTTAGTGTGAGTTTTTTAAGTAACTAATATGGATTCACAGCCAAGTATCTCCGTTTCAAGTAATATTGTCAGAAATGAACTGAATCGATCAACAAAAACAATGAGTGACGCTGAAGGACTAGAAAATATAGACTTAAACATAGGAACAAAGTGAGACTGAAAAATATAGTGATGATGCAGCGTTATAGGCAAGTTAAAGGATCAACTCTTTTCCCCTTACGTTCCTTTTGCGAAACTCATTCCGCATTGTTTCGTTGTTGACCATTTAGAAGAGGAAATCACACTAAAATGTGAAGAACAAGGTTATTCACGTTAGATTGGTTCAAGGAAAACGAAAAGAGTGCAGTGTACAGAATGATATATTCAAGTGATGAGAGCGACATTAATTCAGAATACAACTTTGAAGACGATGTTCATAATGACATTCGAACCCTCCAACTGTCGAGCTCAGAATGGGCAATATTAGAGCAGGTGTATTTCTCCTAGGGAAATTTGATTGGGGTTCTTCCAAAAATAGGATTAAACATCGGTATGTATGTGTGTCTGAAAGTGATGTAGAAGAAAATGCGGACATACAGAGTAACAAATCTGAAATGCATGGACAACAGTTGTACAAGGTTTAGTTTTGATGAAAAGAACAGATCTTATGTCTCATTCGATCAAGTTTTAAATTTACTTCAAACACCTAATTTGCTGATAAAGGTTGAAAGAATATACTATAAAATTCCAGAACCAATAGCCGTTTTTTGTAAATAAGTAAAGAGTTTTGAAGCGAACCCATTTGCCCCTACCCTACAAGACTGTCAAACCAACTCAGATACCTACCTTTCTAATGAAAAGATAAAAAGTGTGATTTATCATGATAATATGATTTTAAACCTCGTGGTAAATGTTTCTATGTAACTTAACGTACTAAGTGTTTGGTAGTTATGTTTAGTTTAGTTTCTGTCAGCAAATTCATGTTTCTTTGAGTTAATATAAGAGTTGATTGTTCATTGTTTAACCTCAATAACAATAAACAGGTATTGGAATCTTAATAACTTAATTTTATTCACTTCCTTGCATAAATATGTAAATGTCCCGTGCGTAACGTTACGCACGGGACAACATTTCTATACCTCATTAAATAAATAAGGAGGATAATAAGCAAATTTAATAAGTACCACTAACAAGCTAATAATAATTCTACTTTGGAGCAAAAGTTTCAATACTTTATCTTCTATAATTACAAAGGAAACACGAAAGATACATGTTTTCCGTGACGCACGGGACAGCAAAACATGACATGAGAAAACTACGATTTTTGCCTACCAGAATCAAATATTAATTAAAACAAAATTATCAAATGTTTGCCAAAGGTCCACTTCATATTTTTTGCTATTGTTCATATAATCACAGATTTAGAATTTAGTTTGAAAATTATTTGAAAATTGGGATATGTGAACAGCATTTAGCATGGTGTAGAACAGATAAAGTTTATATGGTCAAAACCTAATAAATATATTTTACAAAAAGATTTTAAATGTCTCACAAGGGAACCTTCCGAAAATGATAGTTGCAGTGAAAGATGTGGCCTATGCTAATTGAAAGAGATGTAATAGAGATGAGCATTCCCGAAAAATAAGCTGCCCATAGCAATAGGCTCAAGAAATATAAGGGGTGGAAGTTCGGGAAACAGCAAGGTTGGATAAGGAGGAAAAGTGCAAATTCCGCAAAAAAGGGGGGGCACGGCAAAATACAATGCTGACAAGTGATGTATAGAAAGAGACTTGCCACAATAGGGAACAAATGAAGGCCACCAGTGGGGTTAACAGTGTTGCCAACTGCAATGAAAAGTACATGTTTTGTAAAGAGCACTATATGAAGTGAGTGCAATATTCAGTGTCAATCTGTCATGTAGAGCATAAGATATGGCGTGTATAATCAGTGGTACAATCTAACAAAAGAAAATAGAAAAACAGAAGTACGAAAAATACGGGAAAGACGGAGTTGGCTATAATGCGCCACATTTGATCACGGGCTGTGCATATTAGAATGAACAAAACAAGAAACACCGAATATGCAGGAAACCGACGTACCTAGAGTCGAAAAGAAAAACGAGTTCCAAAGTTGGCAACACTGGCCATGAAAATCCAGACAATTCTAATATAGTTAGGCCACTCGCTTCACAAAAAGAAAATTCCAGCAACAGGCATCACTCGGAATGCATCAATGCTAGAGTGATTGAGGCAATGTCAAGTCGGGGTACATGAAATGGTTGGGTTGAGCCAACAACCGATAATAGAAGTAGTGAACATTATGTCATGGTTGGGTCGTATGTGGGAATATGCAGGGTGTCCCACCAAACTTTGTGACCTGAAAGGTTTGCGAAACGAACAAAAATGTGACGGATCCAGTTGTGCAGGAATGTACCAATATCAGGGGGTGATAAAAGTCTGTGAGAAGCAAGTGCCCCCAAGATCCCCATCATAGGTCCCCAGGAGCCAACTTCAAATTTTCAAATGGCAACAGGGACCGAGTGGTACCTCTTTCGATAGATCATGGAATGTGCAACAACATCTATAGGAAACATTTGCTATATGAAGCATGTTTTTCAAAATGGCCGCCACAAATATATGTTGTGTCTTAACATGGCATCGAACATTGTGACCTCAAATTGCTGCGAAGCGAAAAGAGATGTTGCAAATCCAATTGCAAAGAAATGTACTCATGTCGAGGGCCAAGAGAACATTGTAAGAAGCAAGTCCCCCAGAGCCCCCATCATAATGCTCGAGGGGTCAATCGCAACATTTCAAATGGGAACAGGGGGCGGATGATATTTCTCTGGATAGATACAACACCGCCTATATGAAACATTTGCTATATGAAGCACGGGTTTCAAAATGGCCGTCAAAAATGCACGTTGTTCTTGTCACCGAGCAGATATTTTTGGCGGCCATTTTGAAATCCCATATAGTAAATATTTCTGATATGCTTTGTTGCATATTCCAAGATTTATCGAAAGAAATATAACTCGACCGATGGTGCTATTTGAAATTTTGAAGTTGGGGTCCGTGGGACCCTATGATGAGGGACCTGGGGGCACTTGCGTCTCACAGAAGTCTGTCGCCCGCTGACATGGGTACATTCTTGCACAACTGGATGTGTCACATTTTTTCGCTTTGAAACTATTTCAGTCGCAGAGTTAGGTGGGATACTCTGGATATATCATATAGGCGGTGATAGTACGGCAGACAGCAACACATAGCAGATCAAGCCTTTCATTATGTTTGCTTTCTACAGGTGTGGATATGTGATATAAAGACCACCAAAGGTTCCGACACCTCTAGAGTACTGTTTCGAGACATTCACAGGCGATCATTGTACCATGTGTGACGGATTGGCAGTATTCCGCTGTGCTCACTGCAAATGTATCTTCTGTTTGGATCATTGTCTCACCGAACAATTGCACGTACAATGTGGACGAGCATGTACAAATGATGCGAAAGCTAATGCCTGTTGCCGGAAATTTCTTTTTGTGAAGCGAGTGGCCTAACTATATTAGAATTGTCTGGATTTTCATGGCCAGTGTTGCCAACTTTGGAACTCGTTTTTCTTTTCGACTCTAGGTACGTCGGTTTCCTATATAGTTGGTGCTTTCTTGTTTTGTTCATTCTAATATGCACAGCTCATGATCAAATGTGGCGCATTATGGCCAACTTCGTCTTTTCCGTATTTTTCGTACTTCTGTTTTTTCTATTCTCTTTTGTTAGATTGTACCACTGATTATACACGTCATATCTTAGTTCTACATGACAGGTTGACACTGAATATTGCACTCACTTCATATAGTGCTCTTTGCAAAACATGTACTTTTCATTGCAGTTGGCAACACTGTTAACCCCACTGGTGGCCTTCATTTGTTCCCTATTGTGGCAAGTCTCTTTCTATACATCACTTGTCAGCATTGTATTTTGCCGTGCCCCGCCTTTTTTGCGGAATTTGCACTTTTCCCCCTTTGTCCAACCTTGCTGTTTCCCGAACTTCCATCCCATATATTTGTTGAACCTACTGCTATGGGCAGCTAATTTTTTGGGAATGAACATCTCTGTTACAGCTCTTTCAATTGGCATAGGTCACATCTTTCACTGCAACTATCATTTTCGGAAGGTTCCCTTGTCAGTATATAGTTACACTCTTTCTTAATGGAAAAACATAAACATCATAGTTTCAAATTAATTTTGAAAATTTACTGACAATGGACCACTTGCCAGAGAATCGCCCAAATACACAATAAGTTATCCCAACGTTAAATCCGCAATTAGACCTATTCCGCACGGGGATGAACTTCCACTTCCCGAGCCCCCTACCAACTGGGAAGAGATATGGCCAAAAGACTCTGATGATGATCATGACCTTGATGAACCATCGACATCAACATGTACATCCAAGGATCCAACGTTCATCCCTGACTGTGTTCGCGAGCCACATTTCATCCGGCAATGTGAACTTAATGACCTAGTCCGTGATTTGCACCTGACAAAACAAGAGGCGGAACTTCTGGGATCAAGGCTCCAGCAGTGGAACTTATTGGATGCAGAAACGAACATATCAGTGTACAGGAAAAGGCATGTTCAATTTTCAAGCTATTTCTCAATGCAAGATAATGTGTGCGTATGTACGGATATAAATAGGTTGATGGCGGAGCTAGGAATTCCTTACGTTCCAGAAGAATGGAGGTTATTTGTCGACGCGTCAAAAGTCAGCCTTAAAGCTGTCCTTTTACATAATGGAAATAAAAAATCTTCTATACCACTTGCGCACTCAGTGAAGATTAAGGAATCCTATGACACCATGTCAACTTTGCTAAATCTTATAAATTACAAGGACCATTGTTGGCAAATATGTTGTGATCTCAAGGTAGTTGGTATTTTATTAGGACTGCAGTGCGGTTACACGAAGTACCAATGTTTTTTATGTTTATGGGATAGCCGAGCTGATGACAAACATTATGAAGTGAAGGAATGGGAACCTAGAGTGAATTACGTACCTGGAGAATGCAACGTCAAGTACGCTCCTTTGGTAGATCCTAATAAGATATTACTACCGCCACTTCATATCAAGTTAGCACTTATGAAAAACTTTGTCAAAGCCATGGACACATCTGGTGAAGGTTTCAAGTATTTGCGACATAAGTTCTCTAACCTGAGTGATGCTAAGATTTCAGCGGGAGTGTTTATTGGTCCCCAAATTAATGCTTGATGATAGCTTTGACAGCAAGTTAAACAGTGCTGAGCTAGCTGCCTGGACAGCATTTAAGTGTGTTGTGCGCAACTTTCTGGGCAATAACAAAGCTGAGAGTTACACAGAAATCGTACAGGACATGATACAGAAATACAAAGAGTTGGGTTGTAGGATGTCTTTAAAAATCCACTTTTTGCACTCCCACCTCAGCTTCTTTCCTGCTAACCTAGGTGCTCTCAGCGACGAACAGGGGGAAAGATTCCACCAAGATATAATGGCAATGGAGAAAAGGTACCAGGGACGATGGGATCCTTCAATGATGGGGGACTATTGTTGGGGTCTTGTTAGAGAATGCAACATTTCTTACAAAAGAAGGAAGTAGTGTACGTTTTTGTAACCCAATGGAAGTTTCATATATTGTGATAGTTTTGATTGTCTTTTCATGACCTTTTGGTACATTTGTATTATTGTTTATTGTAAATTGTCACACTTGTAAATTATATTGTATTATATTTTATATATGTGTTTGTGGTAATAAAGCAAAACGTTTTACTTCAACTTAAGAGATCTGAAAGCATTACTATAAGGTGCAATAAACAGTACACACAGTATACATACAAACATATTTATTTCTCTAGAAAGAATAAAGCGATTATTACGAAACTTGGAGGGTTTGTTAAATATGAATCAAAGTATACTTAGGTATAATTTCTATGTTAGTATATGCAAGGAGACAAGATCTTGGGGTGTAAAATAAACGAAAAGGGAAATTTTTGAGGGATTTTCCCGAAAATCCCTCTGTTACGGGAAAATCGTACGTGATGGAGAAAAACCGAGTGCATATTCGAATTCAGCGCAAAAAGTTCCTTTAAGAACAGGTATTTTCTTTTATGTAACAAAACCTTTGTTAACTAGTGTAATTAATTCTAACAGTTTCACAGAATTTAACCAGTTGAGAATGCTCCATGAGCATTGCCAGAACGAACTTAAAAAGAATGGAGTGGGAAGGATAACTGTCATTGTTCCTGTAAAAGTAAATCTTTTTATCCGCACCACTTTCTCTCTCGCAAAAATTAGTAAAATATTATCTCTCTATGACTTACAGTTCACGAGATATGGCTCCTTAAATATCTAGAAATTTGAACTTTTTGGCCAATATCTGGGGAACGGTGGCCAGTTGGTCAATAGACAGTTAATCAGTGGACACTGGTTATTATTTGGTATTAAAATATTCACCACCCTCTTAGGTATTGATCAACACCAATATGATCTCTCTACAACTTACGGCTCCCAAGCTATGGCTCCTTAAATATCTAGAAATTGGCCATTTTTGGTTAATATCACGGGAACGGTAAGTCGTAGAGAGATGATATTGGTGTTAATCAATACCTAAGAGGATGGTATGCATTTTAGTACCGATATTAATTGGTGGCCACTATACAACTGGCCATTGGCCAAACCAGTGGCCAATTGGCCAGTGTTAATCGGTTACTATTTGGTACCAAAATGTTCACCATCCTCTTAGGTAATGAACAACATCAATGTGATCTCTCTATGACTTATGGTTCCCGAGATATGGCTCCTTAAATCTCTGGAAGTCGGCCATTTTTTGGCCAATATCTTGGGAACGGTAAGAGTGACGCGAAAAATTTAATTACTTTTTCTGATAGTTTTTGAAGCTCTATCAAATACACGGTTCAAAATTGAAAAATCGCAAATAACAGACAGATGGACAGACAGACACACACACAGACATAGAGAATTCAGTAACGAATTTTTAAGTTCGTTGATAATGAAGTAATAATTAAAATCAAATAAAGAGGAATGACTGTAACATGAATGTCAGGTTGCTCTTTGCGATTTTCCAAAGATTTTATTTTCCAGTGTAACATTTGCATATTATTATGTTAGTCTATAATGCCATATTTTCGATATCGTGTATCTTAGACTAGAATTACCGTGTATTACAATAAATTATCGTATTTACAAGAAATATCTTCCAAGAAAACAATTCGAGATATAACAACTTGTTATTTGAAGAAGACAGTTGCTTACTGACAAGGGATGGCTCCACTGAGATCCGAACGAGACAATTGTGTTCGCATTTGATATGTTATAACTAGACGAATCCCGAAGTTATACGTGTCACCGGGCGGGATATCGTGAGTTACAACATATTCAACGAACTTAAAAAGTTCTTGTATCTATATGTCCGTCTGTCTGTTATTTGCGATTTTTTCAATTTTGTACACTGCATTCGATAGAGCATCAAAAACTATCAGACAAAATGATTAAATTTTTCGCGTCACTCTAACCGTTCGCAAGATATTGTCCAAAAAATGACCGATTTACAGAAATTTAATGAGCCATATCTCGGGAACCGTAAGTCATACAGAGATCATATTGGTGTTGATCATTATCTAAAAGGATGGTAAACATTTTGGTACCAAATAGTAACCGGTGGCCACTGCCCAACTGGTCAGTGGTTTGGCCAATGGCCAATTGGCCAGTGGCCACCAATTAATATCGGGACAAAAATGTTTAACATTCTATTAGGGATTGATTACCACCATATCATATCTCTATGGCTTACCGTTCCCGTGATATTGGCCAAAAACATGGCCAATTTCTAGATATTTAAAAAGCCATAGCTAGGGAATTACCTGCTAGAATAATTTGAACCGAGTCATTTGTTCGGAAACGGTTGGGTAAATGGAAAACTCCGTGAACATGTGTCCTATCATTTTCAAGGCCACACTTTTTTGGGGTAAAAAAGTTTGCCCCAGGGTTCCCCGCAGGGTCCCAGACGGGATCCAACTCAAAAGTTTCAAATGGCAAGCAAGCCCATCGTTTGAAATCTGTTGTAAAATGAAGGAAAATGGAGCAAGTCTCGACTCTCTACGACAATCCTGTGCAAAATGGCGGCGGGTCAAAATGAAAGACCAGAAAAAAAGATTGCCCCATCAACTAACCGTTGTCTTGTCCAAGTCAGCTGCTTCTTTTCATTGTGAAATTTCCTGCAAGTTAATCAGAATGTTGAAAATTTCCTACATTTTAAATTTATTTAGTATGTACTGATCAGTCAGAACATTATGACTACCAACCTACTATCGATATAATTTCCGTCCAGGCGATATCTGTGTCACCTGCTGACGAATGCCTGCTAGTCAGTCACACGTACGGAGCATGTAGTATCAGAATGGGGAAGGCGCGCGATCTGAGTTTGACCGAGGGCAGGTTGTAATGGCCCGCAGACTCGGCAGGAGAATTTCAGAAACTGCAGGACTTGTCGGGTGTTCGAGGAGTGCTGTGGTGAGTGTCTTCAACAAGTCGCGAAACCAAGGGAAAACGACGTCCAAACGTCGAGGGGTTGGGCGCCCCCACCTCATTACAGATGTCGGACGTCATAGGCTGGGCAGACTGGTAAAACAAGACAGGCAGCGAACTGTGGCAGAACTAACATCATACTTTATTACTGGGCAAAGTACAAGTGCGTCTGAACACACAGTGCACCTAACACCCCTAACGATGGGCCTCCGAAGTCCATGTCCCATCTATGTGTGAATGTTAACACCACGACAATGGCAACTACGACTGAAATGAACACATGACCATCGTCATTAAACCTTGGCACAGTGGCAGAGCGTTGCATTGTCTGATGAATCCCGATACCTTCTTCATCATGACGATGGGAGGGTGCGAATCCGTCGTGTTCCAAGAGAACAGTTCTTTGACACCTGTACTGCGGGACGGAGACAAGCTGGCGGCGGCTTAATTATGCTCCGCAAAACATTCACGTGAACATCCATGTGTCTAGTGGAGCTCGAGCAAGGCACCATGATGGCCAAGGCGTATCACACACTGCTTGCAGACTACGTACACCTCTTCATGACGACCATGTTTACCAACGGTAGTAGCATTTTTCGAAAAGATAATGCACCATATCACAAGGCCAGGATTGTGATGGAGTGGTTCGAGGAACACAGGGGCAAGTTCCAAATGATGTGCTGGCCGCCCAACTCGCCTGATCTGAACCTAATCGAACACAAATGGGATGTGATTGAACATGACTTCAGTGCGCATCGCCCCCCCGCCCCGGAATTTACGGGAATTAGGTGACCTGTGTGCAAGGGCGACGATCCTGGAGGGCCGAGGTTGCCCGGGCACCCCCCAAAGGGCCCTCATGTGGGCCCCCGCATTGTATTTATGAATATACAATATTTGGCATAATTTGAATACAATTTGTCTTAAAATCCTCATACATATGCCTTCTGCATCTCAATGCCCCCCAAATTTACAGAAAAATCGGCGCCCTTGCCTATGTGTACCAATCAAATCTCTCCAGTGACCTTTCAAGGATCATTGCGTCCGTGCCAAGACGCGTCGCCATTGTTATCCGTGCCAAAGTTGGACACACTGACAATAAGGTAGGTAGTCATAATATTCTGGCTGATGTGTGCGTATATTTTAACTCGTATATTTTGTCTCGACTCGAATTTCGAGACGTCTCGACTCGAATTCGAGTCGAGTCGAGACAGAGACTGTCCAGTCAAGACAGAAACATATTTTCGAGTCGAGACACGAGTCGAGACAACATTTTCTCGAGACGAGTCGAGACAGGCTTAAATCTCGACTCGACTCGACTCGAGCGCATCCCTACATAAAAATTTCACATGTTACATGAAACACTAGGTAGGAGATATCCTTTTTTATCGTAAGGTAGTCTCATGAGCTTCATAGTTTCTTTCTTGGCACGACCACGTGTAACAGATACTATCTCTCACTTCAAATGGGACAATTCATGTTATGTGAGTCAGTTTGGAAGTGTCCAGATTATAGTAATAAGACCTCTGTTATCATTTTTACATAACTCTTTTTTTTCTCTGGCACATCTATTCAGAGGTTGGCTCCAACTGAGTCAACAGCCATTCGCCCGCAATTGAAGAAACAATAGAGCATTGACGTTCAAGGAATTTCTAGTTGTAAACGTTACAAAAACGCTACTCATATTTTTAAACAGGAATTTTAGGAATGATCCAAAAGAAAATGCATCAAAAGATTGCGATCTTGGCCAATAGTTAGTTTCTGGATCAGGGGCCACAAAATTTTTGAATGGTTCCTAAATTTTGTATTTGTATTTTTCACGACATAAGCACATCATACTGAGTTAAGTGATAGTTTGGGTTTGGCTACACTATATGTAGTTCTCCAGACATAAAGCCTACAAAAAATGTTTGATTGAATGAAATAAATTGGATTTTTAAGATTAGGGGCCACAAAAGTTTTGAACGGCCCCTAAATTGAGTTTTCATATATATATATATATATATATATATATATATATATATATATTACCTAATAAGCACATCATACTGATAGGTGACGTAAGGGATGCAACTTGGAACACTATAGTTTGGTTAAATTGTTTTACAGCTTCAAGTAGAAGGCAAGCAGCAGCACAATTGGTGACAATTATTAGCCTGATTGTAAACTATGGGATTTAGTGTGAATGAGAGACCGAGATGCTTTTGTGGATATCATAATAATAAGTATAATTATTTAATTTTGACACCTAGAAGATTATGCAATCCACATTTCATAACTGTTTTGAGGGTTGCATATGGTATTCACAGGCAACCTGATAGGATTTTAGTTGAGAAATGTACTTAAGTATTAATGTGTTAAAGAATTTTCTTCGTGTTCTTGAATTAAGAAGAATAGACTATGTTAGATAAACTAGAAAATATTCCCACCTATTGCTATGCTATTGGATTGAAGTACTGAACACAACTATTTTCAGGAAATTGTTCAATTACTGTTTCACTGGTTCTTTGAATGATTAAAATTCAAGATCAAGGCTGTTGTTTAAAGTGGAATCTGAGCTATTACTATGATTTGTAACCGAGGCAAGTACGTTTATTGGGAAGTTTCCAGAAATAGGAAGAGGTGGACTTAATCTCAAATAAATAAGAAGTGGCTTGTTTTAAGATATCATTGGGTAAAGTATACCCTTTAACTGCCCTACACACCGTCTACAAGATGTAATAAGTATCTAAGTAGCTCTATTAAGAGTTAGGATTGGTTGCATTTTAGACATAACGAAAGCTTTACGCAGTATACTTGCCATTTATGCTACGTAAAAATAATGTACTATTTTTATAATGTTCCATAAAATATTTTTGTAAGTTTGTGATTTCTGTGATAAAATTTGCATTAGGAATCGTGCTGCAATCAATTTTGTCTTTGTATAATTATTACTATAATTATATTTGCTATAATTCAAATAAAATCAACGAGACTTAGGCCTAATAAATGACAGGTCATTATTTTATTTAACAAAACATATAGCCGGTGGTCTTTGATCATGGCGTATATGAGTGCACATATTACAATCGCCTTGGTGCATCATGATTAAGGTGAGTTGGTTTTTGAATTATAAATATGTTTTGAAGAAATCATCTTTACTGACTAAAAAGATTAATATTAAAAGTAACAAGTGAATTATTTCGGAACTATTGTAGCATTTAAAACATTAATGTTCGATTATGAATTATGCCAAGTGCTTGTTTAAATGGAACAGTCTACAGTTCTTGTTAAATGTGTGTATTGAGAAACTTTTCGTATCTTCTTTTTGGAATATATTTTGAGGACGTTTATAAAGTTATTAGTAAAAAGAACTTAAATATCTTATTATTTCGCAAATATACTTTTGCCTAAATTTATGGTTGCCCTGTGTTTGTTGAACAACTTTCTATACTCTGGAGTCGTCTTACCATTGATGATTATTATTAAAGGTACGTATATAGACCAATGTAATTTTTACGTGAAACGTGTCCTAGTCTATATTAAAATAGCTAGGGTCTCCACGAACGAGCTTGCGATTTATAACGAGAGCACGTTACAGTTCAAATGGTTTTGTTCGAAATGTATGAAAACTAATTGTGTTCTTATACTTGGTATTGAGGAATTTTCGGGTGTACTATGATCATAAGACTTCTAAGAATGAAGTGAAAAATAGGAAGCGAAAGGAAAATGGTGAATATGAGCAATTCACAACTTTTAATGCAAGTGGGCTACTAGTGTGGAACTGGCAGATTGTGAGAGTCTTGCAAATGCTCGCTTGCTGCAAACTTAGAGATCAGAAAACTTTTTAAAGCACTGAAGTTCAGCAAATCTAGTGCAAGTGAAGCGCAAACTTATGCTATGTGGGAGGTGATAAACTCTGCAATGAAGCAGGAACGGAACTGGTGGGTCACATACCTAAAACAGATAAAAGATGGACGAGAAATCTCATACATTGGATTTTCTAGAGATAAGAAGTGATGTATACAGAAGGCAATCGAATACAAAAATTGATAGATATAACCAGTAGTTTAGCAGAAACTGTACAAATGGAAAAGATCAGCTGACGGAAATATGTAGAAGAAAATGATGGAGACCTTCGTTCAATAGATGATTGATATCACTTGAATACATATTAAATACACTACCAGTTGTTTTTAACTTTTCTGATAAACTAAAATACAGAAACGTTTTGTTACAGTACACATTAACTTTTGCACTAAAATTTTCATTAACATATTTTGTTATTAGCTTTTTTGTTAAACTAAATTCCCGAATTTTTTCTTGCAGAAAATTACACTACGTATTGTTTCTAACTTTTCTGATAAACTAAAATGCAAGAAACTTTTTTTGTTTCAACAATATGCATTAACTTTTGGTCTAAATTGTTTTAGTGCATTTTGTTACAAACTTTTTTGTTAAATTAAACTGTATTAACTTTTCTTTTAATTGGAATATGTATTACGGATACTTTTAAATAGTATGAATACAAACATTTACCTATATAGATAATAAACAAACAGACTTTAAAGTAACACTTAATTTTGAAACTAAAATATGAAAATAATCTAACAATTGAACTTACAATTGGAATCCAATTTTGAACATTTGAGATAGTTAACATTTGAATCTCCACTGCTGAAGACTTACAAATAATTGATTAGCTCAATTATAATGTACTGGGTTCTTCACACGAATAACTAGTTGGTTCATAAGTTAAGAACTTGCTGATCTAAATGTGGAACTGATGTATGCAATTTAATATTTTACATGATAAAAAATGCAAAATAATATTAAAATAAAAATATTACAAAACCTACAGATATGCAAACAAACATTAAATTACAGTAAATCGGCAACAAAATGACAAAGATAAGTATAGGTATATTAACTTCATAAGAGTCAAGTTTAACGATGAGATACAAGGATGTTGCAGAGGCCTTCTTCACATAACAAAATTGTAACTCAATGTTATTAGTGTTAATATCAATTATTATAAAGTCAATCAATACTTTATTTATGAATTTTGCGTATGACAAAACATTGTCTTAACTTATATTCAATTAAAAATTTAAAATAATTGTAATCAAAGTAATCAAAGTTAAAAGTTCATAGAATTCATATCAGTTGAATCTCATTTGACTTCATACAATGTGCGAAAACGCTAGTTCCCTCTGATATGCTTACAACTTATATATTACTTTCCTTTGAGATTCTAAGACAAATTCAATACATACAAAGTGGATGAACAATTTTCACAAGAAATGCTGAATAGCTTATATCACATATTAGGGCCTAGGAAAACAAGACACATAGCCAAAATACATATCGGCCGTTGCTCCTGTGAATTGACGACGAGGTACAATGCCTGTAAGCGATCTTGTTATGAAGGTGAGTTGAGGTGGGATTACGTTACTGTGTAAGACGTCTATTGCTTCGCTATTAACCAGTTGTAAATGCTTGTATTGGAGACAGCTGTTTGTTCGATTGGAATACAAAGAGTTTCCACAGAAAAGTGTTTCCTCCTTTATGCAAGTTTCTCATACGTTATTACTAGACTTCGGATCGATATGCATTAAAAAACGATAAAATATGCATGCAAATATGCGCTAAAAATCACGAAAATATGCACTGAAAATTAGAGATGCAAGGGCTCGGAAAAAAACCTGCTTTTTTGAAAAAAAATCGGTTTTTTCTGCTTCGCTTTTTTGCTTGGGAAATTTTGGGCTTTTTTGAAAATTCTGCTTTAAATTGATAAACCAGATTTTGTTTCGCTTCTCTACAACACAAAAAGTCATTTAGTTAGTGGTTGATGCCGATAATAATATAAAACCTCGAAAATAAACCATGAATTTCGAAAAAATATTTCAAACAGTTTTACTTCTCAATATATTTACATTATGAATTCCATAGGATTAACCAATGTATATAATAAGATTTTTTTTAACCTCCTACATACAAAAGTAAGCAGGGTTGGCAAGAGCCATGGTTGTTTTTGAAAATGCCAAAAACCCGTTTTTTGGGGGGAGTTTAAACTAGGCTTTTTTGGTTTAAACCAGGTTTTTTTGGGTTTAGATATTTTGCTTTATGTATTTATATTACATATTGACAGAAATAAGTTTGTTTCGCCTTGGTGTTATTATGCAACAACGGGGTTATGCTGGAAGAGGTCACATAAGCTTAAAGAAGTCCGGTCAGTAAATTTCTTAAATTGAGAAACTCCCGCCCTAGCCATCGGGAAAATCCCGTCATTACTCTAAATGTAAAACAATAACGGAAAAAATCCTGTTATTGCTTTGCATGTAAAATTTAAAGGTCAACGTATCATAATCAGTACGCTAAAACTGAGGTATTAAATTACAAATTTAGTTCGTACATATCATTGAAAGTACAATCCAAGCTAATGTTGGAAGCTACGTAGGCAATCGATAAATTTTGTCAATTTATATCAGTATATTTAAGCAACCTTGGCTTCTTTATAAAACAACAGGCATTCAGGCATGTAGAAATATACAATTTAGTTTCGTTTCGTATGTTCAGGCTTAACATCCTTACGTAATACCGAGGTTATCAAGGAGAAGACTTTCTCTTAAAGTGACATCCGAACCGTTACTTTGTTTACGCATGAAAGAAGGGTTGTGGTTCGACCGAGAATTGAACATGGGACACCTTGATTAAAAGGTGAAAAGGAAATAAAACTAATGCAGATGGTTTGATGTATGGAAACGTCACCATGAAGTTTACACGATTCGCATTTTTCGTACCTTTTATTTTTTTTCGGTTTAAACCAGTTGTTTATTTAAAAAAAAGAAGAAAAACAGCTGGTGTAAACCAGCCAACCCTAAACGTAAATACTTCTTTTAAAAAAATACTCAAATAAGTAGCAAAATTCTATGTAGTATTTTTACTTCAAAATATTCCATATCCTCTTTTTGGAACAAAATAAAATTAAAATAAAACAAGAAAAATACTTAGATTTATATGATACACGTAAAGGCTGCATACCTAGAGCTTTTGGTTTTGTATATTCTTGAAATTCTACAGTTTTATATAAGCACCATCACGGTTTATTCAGTCCTCAAGTTTTCTGTATTTTTAACAAGAGGGATTGATCATGAAGGGTGTGAGATAAGAACATGGTAACCCATAATTTTACTATTTTAAGAAATTAGAAATTTTCTGCTGCACAATCCATTTTGAAAGTCGGAAAGCTGATTTTTCACATAAGTCTATACATGAGGGATTAAACGAAGCGGTATGCGTTGCTGCCTATCTGATGCTGCGTAACTCAGCAATTGAAAATTTGTTAGTTACCATGCTCTTGGCTCACACCCTTCGTATCATTATGGAACTCTCCCCACCCCACCAACACACGCAAAGAAAAGGACTACGGAATATATTTAAGTTAAGATAAATACAACTGCACAACAAACATGATTGACTGGAGCTTTTGCGCTTCTATCGAGAAGTCCGGAATTCAACTTAGCATTCGACCATTCGACCATTCATTCCATCTATGAAGTAGAAATAGTGCGTGTACTGTGAGTTGGCTGACTTCATTTCTTATTGTTTTTAAATCGTTATTATTACTAATTACCAGCAGTGACGGTTTTGCGAGGGTTAGGGGGGTCGGTCTTTCGGACTGAAGCCTGTTCCCCAAAATTACGGAATGTCTAAAACAAACGAAATATCTATTAGTTATGCCTTTACTCATAAACTTTAAGCTGCCGTCAAATAAAAATTACGAATGTTTAGAAAAACTAAACATTAGTAAGAAAAAAAAACCAAAAATACTTTTCTAAATCCGCCACTGATTCTCAGTATAAAATGATCTTCAAGGTTGTATCCGGAAGATTATCGCTAAATATATAAACGAAACGAAATACAGTATTAGTTATGCCTGTACTCATAAACTTCAAGCTCCTCCCAAATAAAATTAGGGGATTTTAGAAAATTAAACAATCAGAGAAACCCATCCCAAAGTACGTTTCTAAATCCGCTACTGATTATTTGTATAAATTAGTATTCAAGGTTGTATCCGGAAAATTATTGCTAAATCGTTGCACAGCTACAGTATAACAGAAATGTGGAAGTACGGTTAGACGGATATATTGAAAAACGTACGCTTTGACGGATATATAGAAAAACGTAAGTTTAACTTCTGCGTTAGAAGCTAGAGTACTAAGCTCTTAGAAATGAAACAGACGACAAACTGAAATGATATCGAGAAGAAAAAATATCGATAACTCAAAAGTTAAAATAAATTTAAATAGCCTCTAAAATTTCCCTCAAATACTACATTTTTATGTTAGCTTTAATTCATAAAACATGTGCTCCATCCATCTTGATGGTGAATTTTTGAGCGAAATATGGCATTTAGGTCGTGGAATTCTTATCTAAGTATAGAATATACTATAAGAAAGCTATTTAGATAGAAAAATCATGAAAATGAAAAAAGCAAAAATTTCCAAAATTCTCGCTTTTTTCCCAAAAAAGCCGGCTTTTTATGTGAAAAAAAACCATCGATTCAAAAAAGCCGGCTTTTTTGCATCTCTACTGAAAATATGCAAATATGCACTAAAAATTTAAATATGCACCTATCAAAAGCTAAAGTTAAATGAGAAATTTTATTACATCTTTAGAGAAAAAAGTTGTATTACTTGAACTACATGTACTTAGTGTACATTACAATACACAACTATGTAGTTTTGGGTGTTTTCCGGCTAAAACCTGCATTTGCCAGTCAAAACATTTCTGTACATCGAAAATGTACCTTACGTATCACAGGTCGTTACGGGACAGTATTTCAAAGAAGCAATATTACTTACCGGTAAATCTGGAAATGTGTGCGTCATTGTTCTCAGGAACACTTTATTTATATCAGACAACAATTTTATGCCAGGACTTCTCTCGTCTATTGACTGTGCTTCTCGAAAAAATGCTTCACCACAAAGTCCTAATTCGCTTCTCAAATTCACTACAAAGTCCTAATCCTCGCTGTTCTAATCTCGTTATGATCTTTGGAATTGAACTGAAATGAGCATTGATAAAAGGAAGTTCGCTTGCTTTTAATATTTTCAGTTCTGCATACGTCCATGTCTTCTTCGGGGTTCAAACAGATTAGTATTTGAAATTAAAATACATCTCTCTCTCTCTCTCTCTCTCTCTCTCTCTATATATATATATATATATATATATATATATATATATATATATATATATACAAATAAAAAGGACTAGAATGCGCGAAATATCCGTAAATAAAGAATAAATATAGTATATTGAGAGAAGTAAATAACCATTTCGCACATAACATATAGTAAAACCTGTCTAGCGAACTGAATGCGACCCGCAAAAATTTTCGTTAAAATTTTAAAATTAACGAAGTTTAAAAAAATGTACATAAAATGTCGTACATACCGTATATTTAATTGCAGTATTTATTTATGCTACGAATTAATATACAAAACTTACAGTGAACAAAGAAAAGAAATATATACGTTAAATTAATTTTTTCTAATAGTCAAGGAAGGTTTTCTGTCACATCGCTGCTTCTTTACTCAACTTTCCACAGAGACTGAAGCCTGACAAGGGAACCTTCCGAAAATGATAGTTGCAATGAAAGATGTGACCATGGTGGAAAGACTACAAGGTGGATGCAATGCAGTGCTACATTCTTGTCGCTCTGGCGCATGACGTCATCTTGGTCGCAGATATGGCAAGCGAGAGTCAGATGAACTTTTAAGCGCTTGCTCGCTGGTATCTTACACGCAAACTTCTCTTCTATTTATAGTGATCTTCAACGAAGGAAAAGTTTTAGTACAAACAATAATTATATAAACGTAATGTAATCAATGCTTAAGCTAAGTGAATTCAAAGGAAGATATTTACAATAGCAAAAGAAACAGCAATATCAGTTCATATTAAACAACTTTGAAGTTTGAACAAGCCAATATTACTCACTACATTTTCTGTTTTTTCTTTCTTTCTTTGTTTTCTTTTTTAAACATCTGAATAATACACTCGAGTATGTATAGGCCTGAATAACCTTTAACACAGTGTGTCGTTAATGCATTTCATTATTATATATTTAAGTATGCTCAAGTATATTTTCGTAACACATTGATCGGTTTTGATTTACTATTATTATTATTTTGCTTGAAAAAGAATTCTTTACTGATGACCCCATATAAATTTTGAGAATACCTCATGGTTTTCGTAAACAAAAATGCACGTACGTATATTTTCTTTATGCTTGGACAGTTTTTTTTTTTTTTTAAGAGATTGCTCCCACGTAAGTTTCGTCAGAATCTCAGGGGAGGTTTAAAACTTTATTGAGCAGGGACGCACGTATTTAATATTTTAAACATCGTTTTTATTTTTCATTTATAAAAAAATCATCTTATTTGAAATCGCTGATCGCTTATCTATAGAATTTGTATTTAAACAAAAGGTTTGGTGAAACTGACAGTTCTCTGAATATTAGTGTCAAAATTTACGCCATAACAAACTGTATTATTAAACATTTCTACGAAATAAAACGTTTGTGTTCTAAAAATATATAGAAATAAATATGTATATACAAAGCAGCTCAAACAAAGAAATTACAACTTGACTATTTCAAGCAAGAAACAAAGTACTAGGCGTAGATGAAGACGATGTAGGGGTGTTACAGCTAGACTAGAAAACATATAAACTATAAAATTACATATTTTTCTTGATAAGTTTTCTCCTTTCTGTCCCGTGGACTAAAGAAGACAAAAGATAAATGCAAGTGAATGATTATATGGAATTTGGTGGAATGAGAATGCGGGAGTACCTCGAGAAACTCACCGACACGATGTTGTCCACCACAAACTCACTTGACCGAGAAGCGGACCAGTATCCCTTGCACCAGAAGTGAGCCTTCTGCCACTGAGCCACCGGGCTTCCTTGATTGGTTGAGAATCTACCATATTTTTTTAATTTACTGCAGTCATTCTTAATTTTGTAATTCTGGAGGGGGCCCCTAAATATGTATATATAATTATCCAAAGTTATGCTTAAAATGAACAAAAATTTCAAAATCTGAGTGTAAAAATGTTCCGACAATGTCGCCCTGAGATGGTAGGTGGATACTTTATTCTCTTGATCTAATACATTGTTATATATCTTTGTAACCGTTAATCGTTATTATTATTACTAACCTTCCATTCGTTTTCGTTAGTTAATTTGAAGTGCAATTAGGCTACAGGGAATGCAGACCTCCAGAATGAAATGGGACCTGAACTACTTTAACGCGTTCAATGCTCTCCATTTGCATAACTCGAGGGAGGTAAGCCTCTTAGATCATCGTACCTCCCTTCTTGTGTTACATGCCTGCCTCTGTAAGGAAAATTTTGTCTCAATATCTTATGTAGAAGGAAATGATGATAGAAATGATAATCTCTGTTAGTTCCCCTCCCTCATGATTTCGAATCCGGGTCTTGCCTCAAAGTTCGTCTTTTTAATTTGTACTATTGGATTTTTCTATGCAAAATCAACTCAAGCTACTGTAGCCCTATATACTATTATTACATACTATTAATACTAACAAGAAACTACATAATGAAATCGCTTTTTTATAATTTCATTTAACATTGTATTTATTTACTACTTTTATATAAAACTTACCATATTTTAGGATTAATTTCTCCTGTCGCCTACAAGCTAAAATCCATTTCTGGAGACATTCCCCCTCTTTTTGAGGAAATCTAAAGTATTTTATATTAGTTCCCTTAGTTTTTCTGTAATAATTACTACAGCCGTACACGGCACAGTTAGGCATTCTCGATATCATTTAAAAGAACAAAGTAACGAAGAATTTCCACTTGTCACTTAAAGCCGCGCCTTTTCCCGTTGTCTCTTGCAAACCAGATGACGTCACAGCCACGACAGCGCTCCAGGCGACATGCGCATGGCACCACCTTGTAGTCTTTCCACCATGGATGTGACCTATGCCAATTGAAAGAGCTGTAACAGAGATGAGCATTCCCAAAACAATTAGCTCCCATAGCAATAGGTTCAAGAAATATAAGGGGTGGAAGTTCGGGAAACAGCAAGGTTGGACAAGGGGGGAAAAGTGCAAATTCCGCAAAAAAAAGGGGGGGCACGGCAAAATACAATGCTAACAAGTGATGTATAGAAAGAGACTTGCTACAATAGGGAACAAATGAAGGCCACCAGCGGGGTTAACAGTGTTGCCAACTGCAATGAAAAGTATATGTTTGGCAAAAAGCACTATATGAAGTAAGTGCATTATTCAGTCTCAACCTGTCATGTAGAACATAAGATATGACGTGTATGATCAGTGGTACAATCTAACAAAAGAAATAGAAAAAAACAGAAGTACGAAAAATACGGAAAAGACGAGTTGGCCATAATGCGTCACATTTGATCACGAGCTGTACATATTAGAATGAACAAAACAAGAAAGCACCAACTATGCAGGAAACCGACGTACCTAGAGTCGAAAAGAAAAACGAGTTCCAAAGTTGGCAACACTGGTCATGAAAATCCAGACAATTTTAATATCGTTAGGCCACTCGTTTCACAAAAAGAAAATTCCGGCAACAGGCATTAGCCTTTGCATCGTTTGCGCATGCTCGTCAACATTGTACGTGCAATTGTTCGATGAGATAATGGTCCAAACAGAAGATACATTTGCAGTGAGCACAGAGGAATACTGCCAATCCGTCACACATGGTACAATGATCGCCTGTGAATGTCTCGAAACAGTACTGTAGAGGTGTCGGAATCTTTGGTAGTCTTTCTATCACATATCCACACCTGTAGAAAGCATACATAATCAAAGGCTTGAATAAACATGCCGTAAACTGGTAATGGGTTAAGGCTTGAAGCTTCAGAAAATTCTCGCGGGACCAAATGTTAAAGTGAGTATCTGATAACACAAGCTCACAAATCCTTGTATGGTCTAAAAAAATAAACATCAAGTGGTTGTATCAGACCCGTACAACCAGGAGGGATCAGCTCAACTTTGAAATTCACTCCGGATGGTACATGCTCGTAGAGTAAGTTGGTGTCTTTGTTCGCTGTCCAAGAATCAACAAGTAGCACAACATCAGTTAGGTTTCTTTCTGCCAAACTTGGCCAAAACACGTTGGCATAAAACACGCTTAAATCACTCTTCCGCATGTTTGTGGTTGTATTTGGGAAGGCCTTAATATTCGGAAGAGTTGACAAAAAGTCAAAATGGCCGCCAAAAATATCTGCTCGGTGACAAGAACAACGTGCATTTTTGGCGGCCATTTGGAAACCCGTGCTTCATATAGCAAATGTTTCTTATAGGTGGTGTTGCATCTATCCAAAGAAATATCATCCGCCCCCTGTTCCCATTTGAAATGTTGCATTTGACCCCTCGAGCCTTATGATGGGGGCCCTGGGTGACTTGCTTCTTGCAACTTTTCTTGGCCATCGACATGAGTACATTCCTGTGCAATTGGATTTGCAACATCTCTTTACGCTTCGCAGCAATTTGAGATCACAATGTTCGATGCCATGTAAAGACACAACGTATATTTGTGACGGCCATTTTGAAAACCATGCTTCATATAGCACATGTTTCCTATAGGTATTGTTGCACATTCCATGATGTATCGAAAGAGGTACCACTCGGTCCCAGTTGCCATTTGGAAGTTTGAAGTTGGCTCCTGGGGCCCTATGATGGGGATCCTGTAGGCACTTGCTTCTTACAGACTTTTATCACCCCCTGACATTGGTACATTCCTGAACAACTGGATCCGTCACATTTTTGTTCGTTTCGCAAATCTTTCAGGTCACAAAGTTTGGTGGGACACCCTGTATATTCCCACATACGACCCAACCATGCCATAATGTTCATTACTTCTATTATCGGTTGTTGGCTCAACCCAACCATTTTATGTTCCCCGACTTGACATCGCCTCAATCATTCCAGTATTGATGCACTCCGAGTGATGCCTGTTGCCGGAATTTTCTTTTTGTGAAGCGAGTGGCCTAACTATATTAGAATCGTCTAGATTTTCATGACTAGTGTTGCCAGCTTTGGAACTCGTTTTTCTTTTCGACTCTAGGTACGTCGGTTTCCTGCATAGTTGGTGCTTTCTTGTTTTGTTCATTCTAATATGTACAGCTCGTGATCAAATGTGGCGCATTATGGCCAACTCCGTCTTTTCCGTATTTTTCGTACTTCTGTTTTTTCTATTTCTTTTGTTAGGTTGTACCACTGATTATACACGTCATATCTTATGTTCTACATGACAGGTTGAGACTGAATAATGCACTTACTTCATATAGTGCTTTTTGCCAAACATATACTTTTCATTGCAGTTGGCAACACTGTTAACCCCGCTGGTGGCCTTCATTTGTTCGCTATTGTGGCAAGTCTCTTTCTACACATCACTTGTCAGCATTGTTTTTTTTTTTTTTTTTTTTGCGGAATTAGCACTTTCCCCCCCTTGTCCAACCTTGCTGTTTTCCGAACTTCCACCCCTTATATTTCTTGAACCTATTGCTATGGGCAGCTAATTTTTTGGGAATGCTCATCTCTGTTACAGCTCTTTCAATTGGTATAGGTCACATCTTTCACTGCAACTATCATTTTCGGAAGGTTCCCTTGTTAGAAACGAAACACAAATGACAAACTAAAATGATCTAGAGAAGAAAAAATGTCGATAACTCAAAGTTAAAATAAAGTTAAATAGCCTCTGAAATTGCCCTCTAATACTACATTCTTCATGTTAGCTTTAATTCGTAAAACATGTCCTCCATCCATCTTGATGGTGAATTTTAGAGCGAAATATGGCATTTAGGTCATGGAATTCTTATCTAAGTATAGAATATACTATAAGAAAGCTATTTAAATAGAAAAATCATGAAAATAAAAAAAAGCCAAAATTTCCAAAATTCTCGTTTTTTCCCCCAAAAAGCCGGCTTTATATGTGAAAAAACCATCGATTCAAAAAAGCCGGCTTTTTTGCATCTCTAGTCTTACATAGTCTATGTGCTGGCAAGGGACGTATAACTACAGACAATCAGCCAACATGCTGCATTACCTACTATAGAAACTATTTTGAAACTTTTTGAAGTCGATGCCGAGAAAGCGCAATAATTTGATTGGTTTGGCATCAACGTCAGTAAGTTTTACATGTAATTTCTTAGGTATTATAGTAGGTATTTTCTCTTACCATGAATTGAATTGAACCCGGCTATCCCGTTGCAATGAGTTTTCTAAAAAATAGGCTGATGGAGCTGTAGTTAACAAAGTAGGTTATGTTAATTTCGTCAAGTCGGTATCAATTCTTTGTGCAAAGTATGTATTTTATTCATACATTTACTAAAGATTTAGTAGAAACGAGACAAGAAAAGAAAAGGGATTATACTTGCAACAGAATTCATTCGTGATATCTAAAGTGTAACATTGCGCAACAAGCAAACATTCTCGCGAATAACTAGTTAAACTTCTTTGAACTTCCACGTTTTGAGGTAAATTTTAAACTTTCACTCAAACAACTATTTGTTCCTTACTATTTATCGTAGGATAATGGTTCATACCTCGTTTCTTCCAGAATAGAGCATCCTTTCCAATGGTACCACTCGCTTCTAAGTATTATGTACCAGACACGGGAAAACCGGGTGTTTTTTCAACACAAAGAGTGCGGCTAAATTTAGCCCCAATTTCATCTCCCCGTGAATTTGGCCGAACGTGATTGCAATCGATAGCTTCCGATGCGTAGAACACGACTGTGAAGGAACCAGAGTGGTCAAACGCACCGTTTCTGAGATATTGCGTTCTAAAAGTGTGGGGTGCCACCCAATGGGGCCAGCAACGAGGTTAAGATCGACGTGGCACTTTAGTTTATGAAACTTAATCAGAAACATCATTGGAAGCATTTTCAATGCGAAGAGAAACGTTGGGCAATCGATGATCAGGCACAACAAACTCATGGTTGTGGTCGTAAGAGAAGTACCAAATAATGGTGACCACATGTGAAGCACCAAACACGAATACAGTCAGTTGAGATAAGAAAATATAGAAAGAACGAGCTTGATCAACGAGTTTAATACGATACAGAGTTCTGACCGTGACAACTATAACGTGTTAGCTTCACACTTTATACAAGTACTCTGGGGGGTGAAGAGGCGATCTCGCAGCTGCACCTCGATATTTGCACCATCTCGTGGCATCCTACACTTTTGGAACGCGATATCACAGGAACGGTGCATCTGACTACTGGTTCCTTTTCAGGCGTGTTCTATGCATTGAAAGCTCTCGCTTGCACTCAATTTCGGGCAAATTCATGGGGAGATGAAACGGGGGCTAAAAGCTAATGCTTTGTTGGCCGCACTCTTTGTTCAAAATATTTGCGCCCATCTGGCGCAAGCCTGGGTTTACATAGGGATCTGAAAATGTCTTGAACAATATGTAGTCACGTACACAATCCGTATACAAAATTTCAATCGTATATCTTGAAAACTAAGGGCAGGAAAATTGTTTGAAATTTGCCTTTTAAAAAAGTCACGCCCCTACGGCCATCCGGTTCCAGTGCCGCCAAGTTGATCACCCGGTTCCAAAACGCATCTGAGGTGTTTTTTGGCCCATACTTGAATTGACCAACAAAAAGCCCGGGTTCAATAGTGTTATATGAGCTTAAACACAACACTATTCCATGATACAAATTGGGCCGCGGTGGCTCAGTGGTAGAGCGTTCAACTCTGGTGCACGGGGTCATTGATTCGATCCCAGGACTACGTGAACTTTGTGGTGGACAAACACCATGTGAGTAGGTTTTGTCGGAGTCCTTCCGTTTCCTCTCACTTCTTCATTCCACCATTTTCATTCATTTCTCATCATCACTGTCGACTTTAACTTACCCGGCATGATCGTGGAACGTAAAACTTGAAGAGTTTTCAATGGTACAAATTTGTACAAAAAATCCCAAAATTGTTCTTGTAGTGGCTCTTGTCCATCCATATTTCTCAGTATATTTATAAATAGGGTGCAACTTCTTGGAATGTTATGCATTTAATATTATTTTGCTCTCCAGGTTTGAAAAACAAATATAAAACCTGTTTTTCTTCTTAAAACTTGGTTTAAAATAGAATAATGTAATTATAAGAAAAAGAAACATCTTTCCATTCAGATCTTTTGTCCTTTTTAATGTTTTATTATTCTATACTTTCGGCCTCTACTGGAGCCTTTTTCGTAAACTTCCTAACCCAAACGAAAAGAATTGCGTGAAGTCTCTGTTGGATTATGTGCCCTGTAGCATTAAATCTACGTGCCTCCAAACACCAAAAATCTTCTAAGGTAAGGAATCGAAATGTGTGTCACATGTTCACTTATTCTAAATTTGTTTCAACTAAAAAAATATGTGTGTGCCTTTAATGTAAAAACTTTCAATTTAAAAACGTGACATAATGGCGTTTTTTTTTTAAAAATTATTTATATCAACAGCTACTTCAAGACTTTGCGGATCAACATCCTGAGAAAGAATATGCATTATTTAGAGGCATTGTCACAGTACGTGACAAACTGATCACTTTCGCACATGAGAAGAAGAAGAATTCAAGGGATAGCACCTACAAAAATCAAGTCGAAGTACTTCTTGCACTTGTGACAGGTATCTAAACTGTTATAGGGTTATTTTGTAATTGTAATCGTAATAAAGATTAAATGAATTTATTGATAAATGGAGGAAATAGCCGATTTTGTCACACCAGATCCTCTGGAGGTGCGAAATCAGATATACAAAGAGTGAAACACTGAGCCTGAACTCGTCCCCGAGACCTCCGGCGTACCGTGCAGACTATTGTTGTGCTTTGACAATCAAGTGTCCACATTACAGCACCTCTCACGGTTAAATTCAGATTATTGCAGGGCTCATAGCGAGTCACTTTTTTTAAAACTAAAAGTTACTTTCTTTCAAGTTGGTCATTAAAAGTTACTTCTTTTCAATTTGTCACTAAAGTTACTTTTGGGGGGGGGATAAAGTAATTTTTTCGTGTGATTTATGTTTTGCAGTGGCAGTTTTGTAAATATATATATATATATATATATATATATATATATATATATATATATATATATATATATATATATATAAAATAAATGGAAAGTTTGTTTGTCTATAAGTCATGGCAGTGCTCACGTGAAACGCGGCTTTTCACTGTCACGCCATCTGTTCTATGAAGATTGCACAACGATAGCTTTAAAAACTCTCAATGTTAAGTTGAATATAATGTCTGGGATGAAGAAATTTGGAAATAGGCTAGAATTGGTTCCACTTACTCAGAAGCTTGTTATATTTGCTAGGTCTGCTTACCATAACTACAACGCATACTTAGAAAGGTTCATTCCCGTTGTGCCTACTTCCCGTTCTGCCTACAGACCCTCCAGCACTTTAAAGAAAATATTTTTAATTATCTTATCTCTAGGCAGAACGGTAATTCCCGTTGTGCCTACTTCCCGTTGTGCCTACTCTTTCGAGACGGGGAATTATGTGCAGGGAGGAATTTTTGTAGGGAATATTTCTTTAGTATTTCTAAAAGCTTCTGTAAAAACAACCACCACCTCTACAAGTTTCATCATACATGGAAAATTGGTTGACTCAGTTGCAAGAATGTTAGACATTGTATGTGAAACAAACATTAAAAAAAAAAAAAAAAAAGATCTAATATCAAGCAATTTCAGAACAAAATTTTATTTGGGTTTCCAGTAGTTTACCTCCAGCATGCTAAGACTTGCAGTACTAAAAAATGCCACAGTTCACATCCCCAAGACATGTCTGGCCAACTATTAAACAAACAACGCAAGAGGATGCATAAGGCGGCCTTTAAAAAGAGTGTTTGTCTCCATCATATCTCTTTCCTCGAATTGATTGATTCAGTTGCCAGTAACCCGTTTGACATTGTATCTGAAACGAACACGAAACAGACTTACTTCGGGCTAATATCAATTCATTTCACAACCGAATTTTAATCGGTTTTCCAGTAGTTTATCTCCAGCATACTAAGGCTTGCAGTACTAAAAAGTGCCACAATTCACATCCTCAAGACATGTTCGGCCATACATTAAACAAACAATGCAAGAGGATGCATAAGGCGGCCCTTTTGAAAAAAAAAGAGCCTTTGTCTTTTACATCACTGCTCCTTCTTTGGCATTACCTTAACAGGTAATTTGTCTTCTAACACGATTCTATACTACATGCAATGTTACATATACTTATATTGTCAATGTAAATACTACATATCGTCAATGTTAATACCATATATCGTTAATATAGCCAATATATTTAAAACATCTCACCATCACTGTTCTAAATGCAAACAGTATGCAACTGCATCTGTGTAAGCCACCAAGTCTATTACATGTGATTCCAGACGTGCCTTCAATGATTTTATTTTTTGTTCAATTCGCTTATATTTCAGCTTTGGTTCCTTCGGCTTTTTTCCTACCTCCAACATCAGCATACAAGCTTCATTCTCACTCTGTTCTTGCTGCAACGCTCTACCCCTGAGCCATTGCGGTCCCATTTTTTCTTTTTTTACAATATAAGTACGACATATTGCGTGTAATACAGAATCATGTATAGAGGACAAAGCACCTGATCATATATAGAGGTGATGCCGGAAAAAGATCTGTGATGTAGAAGACAAAGGCTTTTTTTAGAAAAAGAAAAGAGACCGAATTATGCATCTTCTTGCATTGTTTGTTTAATATATGGCCAAATATATTTTGAGGATGTGAACTGTAGCACCTATTACGTACTGCGAGCCTTAGAATGTTGGAGATGAACTACTGGAAAACTGAATAAAATTTTGTTGTGAAATGACTTGATATTAGACCGAAATAAGTTTATTTTCTTGTAACTGAATCAATTAATTTTCCATTTCTCTGTAAGTATTAAAAAAACACATCTCTACTAAAGTAGACGTGAATAACGCTGCTAATAACAAAACTGTACCTAGTCATTTTTTCTGAGAAGAGCAAGTAAGATAACATTTAAAATATATGATGAAATTTAAAGGAATAGTTATTCTTCTTACAGAATCTATTAGAATTACTAAAGAAAAAATCCCTAGAAAAGATCCCTCCCTGCACAGAATTCCCCGTCTCGAAAGAGTAGGCAGAACGGGAAGTAGGCACAACGGGAATTACCGTTCTGCCTACAGATAAGATCATTAAAAATATTTTCTACAAAGTGCTGGAGGGCCTGTAGGCATAACGGGAAGTAGGCACAACGGGAAGACACCCTTAGAAAACCTAAGAAAGGAGGAAGACGTAAAACAAGCAAATAGACAGGTGATGGAAAAATCGACAAAGGAAAAACGGGGCATTGAGAACATGGAATCAATCCTGCAACAGAAAAGAAGAGGATAGGATATGAAAAGAAAAGAAGATGAGCTTTTCTTTCAGACTTCTAAACGTCTGTAAACAGCTGTGAAGAAAAAGGGCATGACTGAAGTGCACTTTGCGCAGGGTATGTTGGAGGGGTTGAAGTAAGGTAAGAGTTGCAAGATGAACAGAAACAGACCGATGACTTGCAAAAAATGGTGGATAAGAAAAAATCCCTCTTAATAACTCACTTCTTTATGAAGAAAGACTAAATTTATGTGAAAATGCGAAAATCTGTTAGCATACGTTCTTGTTACTGCTTTTTATGTCATTTTGTATGCAACTCAATTTTTAGTTAACATTTGTAATTTATTTTAAAAGTCCATAATAAGGGTAAAAACATAATCCACATTATTTGCTTTGATCTTATTGTGTTAAAGGAGAATGACATATATTACCTGTTTACAGTTTACTTTTCATTATATGCGGAAGGTTGGTAGAAGCCACGCCTATGTTTACCAATCATGTGATACCAAGGCAACATTTGTAACAAACCAATTGGACAAGACAAAATTTTATTACCAGTTAATGCTATCTAGGTGTTACGTATTAATTTCATTGCTTGAATTTTGTATTATTAGACATAATGAAAATATAGAAATTTGGCGTTAGCTCATTAAGATCGAAGTTGAAATACAAAACCGTGCAAAGTATGTAATTAATAATGAACCTCTAAACACAAGTAATCCAATTTTTTTATTAGCTGACGAACTTAAGTAAAACAATTTTTAATCTCAACACCTTAAAACATTACGTATTTCAGCTATGATCCAGCCGGCCCTATTTTTGTTGAAAAAAAAAGTAAAATTCAATTATGCCCATGTTTGATGTCAAGGTTTAAAGTTACTTTTTGATGAGATTTGGTCACTTTTTCATGTTCACTTGGTCACTTTTCAACAATTTAGAAGAGACCAGACCACTATGAGCCCTGTTATTGATAAAGTGAAGAAACAACCGATTTTGTCACACAAGATTCTCTGTAGGGGCGAAAGCAAAGATATACGAAGAGTGACAAACTCGGTTTCTCACGTTATCTATAATGTGAATTCAACTCTCAGAGATGCTGCAATGTAGACACATCATTGTCCAAGCAGAACAGGAAGTTATCATACTCTCCATGTGATCTGAGTGGCTCAGCATAATCATGAAAAACGGAAGAATATATGGATTTTCTGGGAGCGGACAGGTTGGCTCCGTGGTAGCGCATCGGCACGGTAAGCTGGCGGTCCTGAGTTTGAGCCCACACTGTCATGAGTTCTTTCACTCTTTATTTATCTGTTCAATGAATTATTATAAGTGGTGTATGTGAGGGCTACTTCATAAATAAATTCGTTCACATACAAATATATGACATTCGCGCTAAGGTCATATGTATATTTAGTTGTACGTTTCTTTTCCAGCAATAAATAATATTCATTAGCAAGTCATTTTGACAGTAATTGTTGTTCAATAGTTTCTACAACAGAAGGGTTTTTACAAACGTATGCATGGATTTTCTCAGGGTTCTCCCACTTTCTTTATTCCACCATTTCATTCATTCTCATCATTACCGTCTCTTTTAGTTTACCTGACATAACCATGGGACGTAAAACGCAAATATTTCAAAACTTCCTCGCAAGGGGAAAATTTGCGTCCAATGAAGAGGTAATATAGGGAATAAGCAAGTATTTTGCAAGCCTCCGCGGAAAGATACTAATTTGCGCGAAGAAATCGCGAAGCTACAGAAAAATTTGGGTACGTGCGTTGAACTTAAAGAAGACTATGTAAAAAATTTGTTACAACTTAACTCAAATTGTCTTCATTAATATCAAACTTAGTTAGTGATCAAACCTCCATCATGTATACATCCATCTATGCTTGTATGAGAGGCAAGTTATATCAAACGTAATAGTTCGTACTTTTTAGTCTTTGAGGAATAAAAGTTAATGGAATACTTTATCCAAATATTTTTATCCTTACTTCTTAACTTTTCTCCGCAAAGAGGTCATTTATATTTGCTTTTATTCGCTACAGGGTGTCCAACGAAATGTCATCTATTTTGTTTTGTGATTGAAATACTTATCATGCAAGAGAACTGATATAAGTGATGGAATCTTAACATATATTAAAGTATGTATATTTGTTTACTTTCGACTGAAAACATGCTCAGTATATCGACCATGTCGCTGTGGTCAACTGCGAAAAAGATTTCTGACTTCCTGCCCCATTGTTTATGAAAATCATTCTTTTATTATTAATTACCAATGGCTGAAAATTCGTTGGCTCTGTATATTTTAGCTTCATATTTACCATAAAATCATAATACTCGTCACTAAAGACACTTCTTTATTGTGCACGTTTTCAGATTCCTGGGAAGATAGTTCTTCTATCGTAGCTCTGCTATTACTACCGTACCTATTCAGTTTGCCGTCTGTTGGCAAACAGAAAGGAAAATCAACATGGAAACCATCACAGTCCGAGGTGCGGGACGGCTTCATCATCAGAATTGCAAGTGACTCAGACATCGTGCCAGCTTTGGAAACACGCAAAACCTAACTACACTTCTTTGACAGAAGAATACAGCCATGGATCCTATTAGTAGGACCATTAACAAATGATTGCCACGCCATATTTGTGATAAACGAAACCAAGTACATTTTCTCCTCTCCCGTTTTTGCTGTGGATACATCCTTCAAGATATTTCATTAGGGCGGAGCGAAAAATCATTATATATATATATATATATATAAGTAGTAGAAAATGGATCAATCTGGAACAGCATTGGCCAACATTAATCAACTCACGAGCCCCTGGGAAATTGACCATCGTACACCGTGAGCCCACGGTCTTTTACGACCTCCATTTTAGGGGTGAATTTATTCCCTTTTATGAGCACTTTTTAGGGGGTGTATTCGTTCTCTTTTACGAGCACATTTTAGGGGGTGAACTCGTTCCCTTTTATGAGCATATTTTCCAACCCTTACGAACACACAACAGAACATAAGAGTACGTAACACACAGCAGAACAGATAACACATAAGAGTATGTAACATAACAAGGGTGTACTCGTTCTCTTTTATGAGCATATTTTTCAACCCCCCCATTTTAACGTAGCAGATAACATATAGAGCACCGTACACCGTGAGCCCACGGTCTTTTACGACCTCCATTTTAGGGGTGAATTTATTCCCTTTTATGAGCATATTTTTCAACCCTTATTTTAACATAGCAGAAATTACACTGAGACTATGAACACACAGCAGATACATAAGACTCGTTCCACCCTTATTTAGAGTATGGTATATTTTCCAACCCCTATTTGAACCCATGGTTGAACTCGTTTTCAACCTTATTTTAACATAACGAACATAGCAGAGCATATAAGATTATGAACACACAGCTAGGGTGTATTCGTTTTTCAACCCCTATTTGAACATAGCGCATCAGACAGAGTCAGGGGTGAACTCGTTCTCTTTTATGAGCACATTTTTTCAACCCCTTAGCATCAGACTACATAGCACATCAGACAGAGACTACGAAACATAGCAGGGGTGAACATAACGAACATAGCAGAGAATAGGGGTGGACTCGATTACGAACACACAGCAGTTGAACACAGCACAGCTAATAAAAGAGCATGGCTTATTTTGCAACCCTTACGAACACATAGTAGAGCAGATAATAAACACAACAACCTAAATTTTAGGGGTTGTATTCATTCCACCCCTATTTTAACATAGCACATCAGACAGAGACTACGAAACATAGTGAAGATTAGATAAGAGTACATAACATAACAAGGGTGTATTCATTCTCTTTTATAACCACTTTTTAAGGGGTGGACTCGTTTCCTTTCAACCTTTATGACTTATTTTCCAAACATAAGACTACGGGGGTGTATTCCACCCCTATTTGAACATAATGAACATAGCAGAGAATAGGAGTGTATTCGTTTTGGATTCCACCCTTAATTGAACATAGCAGAGAGTACGTTCCCTTTTAAGGGTGTACTCGTTCTAATGTAACATAGCAGTTGGCCTATTTTTCAACCCCTATTTGAGCATAGTCCATTTTTAAAGGGTAAACTCGCTCTAACCCTCTATAGTAAATATAATCATTTAAGGAGTGAATTTGTTCTAACCTATATTTGAACATAACAAAGATTATTTAAAGATTGCAGAGGAATGCGAAACTTCCGTGTTTTGTTATCAGTTACATAATAACTTCCGCCATATGTGGATAATTCTCATTACGTCATTCATCCGGATTTTAAAAACATTGAGCTAGTTTTCTCTTTAACAGACAATAACTTGTCATTCAACGATAGGAATCTCTGAACGTAATGTAATCAATTACAAAGGTATATAAAAAAGAGGGGAATCCCCGAGCACGACTCATACCTATTGCGCAATATTACGCAATGCAATCACACAGGTATAAAAGACTGACCGACATGTTTTTTTGTAATCACTTCCTGTTTAGTGTTTGAAGCGTAAAGTTCAGATATTTTTGTGTGTGTGCGTTTATATTATTAGTGTGGTTTATTATTAGTGTGGTTTTATTTTCTTTTGTAGGTAAGACATTTTATAATAATAATATTATATTATAAAAAGTCACTTCAGAATTATTATAGTAACACTGAGTTAAAAAAATGGCAACAAAAAAGGTTAAATCAAATACTATCAATTCACCAACTGATACTCTATTTAATAATAATTTGAAAAAAAAATCATTTTAAAATGTGATACTGTTTTAAATGAGGATAGTGGATGTTTTTTAAATAATAAAAGAAAAGACTGTTTAGATATATTAAAACAAGAACAAACTAAGACATCGTTTAAAGTAAATTTTTCTTTGGCTACAACTTTTGTAAAACCAGTAGATTTAGAAACATGTAGATTCTTTGTAAATAGTGGTAACGAAATTATTTTACCGAGTACAGATGTGAATTCTATAATAGAAAAACTATTTAATAAAATTTTAGTTGAACAAGAAAATAGAGCAATTAAGAAATCAGGGTGGTGTTTATGTTCTGAACCAAACCATCACTTAGAAATTAAAATCAGTAAATATGATCCTCTGTCAGCTTCTTCTTTTATAAAATTACCTCAATGGATTTTATCCAAAAAGAATTGTGTTCTAAATATTCAAAATAATGATAATAGATGTTTATGTATAGTATTCTAGCTGCTTTATATCCCACAAAAGATAATCCAAATCGTGTGAATAATTACATACAATATAGTAATACTTTATTACCATTATTTGAGAAAACAAATATAAAATTCCCCGTCGAAGTAGAACACATAAGCAAATTTGAACATATGTATAATTCCGTATTTACTAAAGAACAAATTTCTATTAATATATATGGCATTAATTATGATAATAAAACAATTTTTCCGTTACGTATAAGCGAAAATACAGGTGTATTTAAACATATAGATTTACTGTATTGTGAAGAAAATTGCAACACTCATTATTGTCTTATAAAAAATATCAATGCGTTATTGAAGAGTCATAAAGAGAAAACAATAAAATTGCCTCAATGGATTTTATCCAAAAAGAATTGTGTTTTAAATATTCAAAATAACGATAATAGAAGTTTTATGTATAGCATTCTAGCTGCTTTATATCCAGTAAAAGAACATCCACATCGTGTGAATAATTACATACAATATATTAATACTTTATTACCATTATTTGAAAAAACAAATATAAAATTCCCCGTTGAAGTAGAACACAAGCAAATTTGAACATATGTATAATTCTGTATTTCCTAAGGAACAAATTTCCATTAATATATATGGCATTAATTATGATAATGAAACTATTTTTCCGTTACGTATAAGCGAAAATACAGTTGTATTTAAACATATAGATTTACTGTATTGTGAAGAAAATTGCAACACTCATTATTGTCTTATAAAAAATATCAATGCGTTATTGAAGAGTCATAAAGAGAAAACTTATGTAAAATTGCCTCAATGGATTTTATCCACAAAATGTGTTATAAATATTGAAAATAACGATAATAGATGTTTTATGTATAGTATTCTAGCTGCTTTATATCCCGCAAAAGATAATCCACATCGTGTAAATAATTACATACAATATATTAATACTTTATTACCATTATTTGAAAAAACGAATATAAAATTTCCAGTCGAAATAGAACACATAAGCAAATTTGAACATATTTATAATTCTGTATTTCCTAAGGAACAAATTTCTATTAATATATATGGCATTGATTATGATAATAAAACAATTTTTCCGTTACGTATAAGCGAAAATACAGGTGTATTTAAACATATAGATTTATTATTTTTAAACTCTCATTATTGTTTAATTACAAATTTAAATGGTTTAGTTAGACATCAGTTAGGTACTCACCAAACATTTATTTGTAGACGATGTTTAGTATCTTTTTATAACAAATCAAAATTAGATGAACATGACAAACTATGTAAAGAACACACTCCAACCAAAATTAACATGCCGAAACAAGGAGAAGTTTTAAAATTTCGAAATTTGAAATTGTTATTACAGAATGATGTGATAATAATTGCAGATATGGAAAGTTTATTAAAACTTATAAATAAACAAAGTGGATCTCATACAATACAAATTCACCAACATATACCATGCAGTTTTGGTTATATTGTATGTTGGAGTAACAACTATATGAAATCAGATTTAGTTATTTATCGGGGAGAAAATGTATCGATGAAGTTTATGTCTGCTATGGAGAATGAATTAAGAAAAATCATAAACATATTAGATCAACAAAAACCATTAATACCATTTAATAGTTCTCAGTTACAAGAGTTTAACCTATCCACTGAATGCTCAGTTTGTGATATTAAATATACGAGTAACAATAGAAAAGTTAAACATCATAACCATTTAACTGGTCAATTTATTGCCACGGTGTGCAACAATTGTAATTAACAAATTAAACGTCAAAGTAATTTTATCCCTGTCTTCTTCCATAATTTGTCTGGGTATGATGCACATTTATTTGTGAAAGAATTAGGTTGCACCCCTGGAAATATTTCTGTAATTGCTGAAAGCACTGAGAAATACATCACATTCTCTAAGCACTTTAATTTTAATGGTAGACCTATCGAGTTACGTTTTGTAGACTTATATAAATTTCTTCCGTACAGTCTCGAAAATTTGGTGTCGAAATTAAAACCTGAGCAATTTGTCTATACAAAGCAATATTTTTCTGATGATAAGTTTCCTTTAATTCTCCGTAAGGGAATTTATTTTTATGAATACATAACAAATTTAGATACATTTAAAGAAACTGAATTTCCTGAAATAGAGGCATTTAATAGCAAATTGAATGGAACACAAATTTCCGAGACTGATTATCAATATGCAAAACTGATTTGGCGTGTGTTTAAATGTGAAAATTTAGGGGACTACCACGATCTATATTTAAAATGTGATGTACTTCTCACAGCAGATGTGTTGGAGAATTTTAGAAAGACATGTTTAAATGCTTTTTGTATTGATCCGATTAATTGTTTTACTGCACCTGGGCTGGTATGGCAAGCCATGTTATATAGAACAAAAATTGAACTTCAACTTTTATCAGATATCAATATGTATATGTTTGTAGAAAAATCGATTCGCGGAGGTATTACTCAAGCTGTGTTAAGATATGCCAAAGCTAATAATCCTTACGTACATGATTTTGATGCGGAAAAAGAAAAATCTTATTTACTCTATATTGACATGAACAATCTGTACGGACTATCAATGATTGACTATTTACCATATGGTGGTTTTCGGTGGGAGGATAAAATTGACAATTGGCAAGACAAAAAGAAAATTATAAATTGGCCCACGGATAGTGAATGTTTTTTTTTCTAGAAGTGGACTTAGAGTATCCAAATTATTTACACGAATACCATTCTGATTTTCCGTGTGCTCCCACTAATGAAGTTCCACCGAATGGTAAATACTCAAAATTACTATTGACACTTAAATCGAAATCGAATTATATCTTGCATTATAGAGTATTACAATTTTATCTAAAACAAGGTTTAATATTGGTAAAAGTACATAAAATATTATGGTTTCGTCAATCTAAATGGCTTGCATCTTATATACAAGAAAATACTCAACGCCGTGCAAATGCTACAATTGAATTTGAAAAAAGATTTCTATAAGTTATTAAATAATTCTGTATACGGAAAGACAATGGAGAATCTACGAAAACGAATTGATATAAAATTAATTAACAATGAAAAAAGTGTAAAAAATTAGTAGCACAAGATCAGTTTCAAAATTGGATAAAATTGGCTGATAATTTGGCATTGTTTCATATGGTAAAAAAATCTGTAACCCTTAATAAACCAATTTACGTAGGAGCTACAGTTTTAGAATTATCAAAATTAGCAATGTATGAATTCCATTATAATATAATGAAACCTCGATATGGAGATAAGATTAGTATTGCTTACATAGATACTGACTCTTTCATTTACTATATTAAAACTAACAATATTTATAACGATATAAAAGATATTAATGACTATTTTGATACCTCAAATTATCCTGAAAATAATTCTTTATATAGCACAAAAAATAAACACGTTTTAGGTAAAATAAAAGACGAATTAGGTGGAGTTCCTATGATTGAATATGTTGGGTTACGAGCAAAAAATTATGCAATAAAAACTGGTGAAAATAAAGAATTGAAAAAATGTAAAGGGATCAAGAAAAATGTAGTTAAAGAACAAATTACGTTTGACGATTATAAATCATGTCTATTTCAAAACGAAACGATTCATAAAACACAATTTGAAATTAAAAGTAAATACCATAATTTAACAACAAATCAGGTAACAAAATTAGCGTTAGATCCGTATGATGACAAAAGAAAAATTTTAAATTGTAATATACACACTGTTCCTTGGAGGTATCATAATAAAGATTTAACATGTATGATTTGTATATTGTAAATATGATATATTTTTTTGGATATATTAGTATTAAAAAACATGTCACAATCAGTTCGAGAACAAATAGTTGCAGAATTACATAAAAGTGCAAGACGAAACTATCCTAGAATACCCGTTATAACGAAAGGGATTCATGATTTATGGCAAGCTGATTTAGTTGAAATGAATAGTGGAAAATTAAAAGGTCTAGCAAAAATTAATCGAAATTACAAATATTTATTAACTGTGATAGATACATTCTCTAAATATGCTTGGGCTATTCCTGTGAAAAATAAAACTGGGAAAGAAATTACACAAGCATTTATAACAGTACTGAGAAAAGCAAACAAAAGCCCTAAATTTTTACAAACTGACAGGGGTCGAGAATTTTATAATTCAGAGTTTCAGAAGGCGATGAACCAAAATAACATTAAACATTATTCCACGTACAGTGATGTGAAAGCAAGTATTATTGAAAGATTTAATAGATCATTACGTAATTTAATGTGGAGACAATTTACACTGCAGGGAAATTATAAATGGATTGGCATTCTGCCGGAATTACTACATAAATATAATACTATTCATTCCACTATTAAAATGAAACCTATCGAAGCTATTAAAAAAGAAAATGAAAAACATCTATTGACAAACATCTATTGCAAAAAGTTTTCTGTGATAAAAAGAAAAAGTAAATTTAAGATAGGTGAATATGTAAGAATTAGTAAACTTAAGCGTCCTGGTTTTGATAGAGGTTTTACACGCAATTGGAGTACAGAAATTTTTCGAATTGCTAAAGTTTTCTTCACTAATCCTCCGACATATCACTTAGTAGACTCAAATAATAAACCTATTGAAGGAAGATTTTACGGACACGAATTACAATTAACGAAATTTCCAAAAACATATTTAATTGAAAAAGTTTTGCGAAAGAAAAATAATAAGGCCTATGTGAAATGGTTAGGTCTGCCAAAAAGTGAAAATTCTTGGATCGATTTAAAACATACTATATTGTAAAAAAAAGAGAAGTCAAGAATTTATAGGTGAAGCATGTCGTCACAAGTATTTTAAATTCTAGCAATATATCTGTAATAGAGATGGAATGGAAAATTCCTTTTAAATGTATGGTAGCAGGTCCTACAGGTTGTGGAAAATCATATTTTGTTAAAACATTTCTTGACCATTATAGTAAGTTATTTAAAAATATTGTATGGTGTTATGGTGAATGGCAGCCGTTGTATGATACTCTTTCAAACTGTACGTTTAAAGAAGGTTTACCTCAAAATAATGAATTTCAAGCACATGAGGGTCCACATCTTGTCATTATTGATGATTTAATGCGTGAGTGTGACCATCGGATTGTAGATATTTTTACTAAGGGTAGCCATCATATAAATATAAGTGTAATATTTATAACACAGAATATTTTCCATCAACAAAAAGGAATGCGGGATATTTCGTTAAATTGTCATTATATTGTTTGTTTTAAAAATCCTAGAGACCAAGCTCAAATTAATTATCTCGCACGACAATTGTATCCAGGTAATACAAAATTTATTCAAGAAGCATATCAAGATGCAACTCGAATTGCACATGGTTGTTTACTTTTTGATTTAAAACAAAATACTCCTGATGAGCAGCGAGTTCGAACAAATATCTTTCCAACAGATTCTTTTAATTATGTTTATGTACCTGTAAAAAAAGAATTGTAATATGATTTATATTCTAACAACTATTTGTGCTTTAATAGCCGTAAAAAATGATTAGTAAGGAAAATGCACATTTGTTAAAACTTTTAGCAAAGTCAAAACCGAAAGCACGTAAGGCAATTTTACAAAATGCAGATCCTGATTTAATTCGCTCTATTTGTGAATGTTCCTATAACGTATTACAGGGAAATGTTCCATTAAATAAAACAGAGATAAATAAACTAAAAAAATATAAAAAGGAACTGAGATATTTGGTGAAAAAAGGTCCGTCATTAAAACAAAAGAAAAAACGAATAATTATACAAAAAGGTTTTCTTACTGCTTTGCTTGCACCTATTATTGGAGGTATACTATCTAGTTTAATTAAATAATTATGCAAAACGCACAAAAACTTATTTTAATCGCACCAGAAAAATTACATCATTATCAAACGATATCTAATCTTGATGATGAAATGAAAGAAATTTTAAATAATAAAAGTTTAAATGCAGAAGAAAAATGGACAAGATATAGAGAAGTCTTACAAAAATATTTAAATATAATTCAAAAACCGGCAGCAGTTACAACAACAGCAACTACCACTACTACTACGGAGGAAGAAGAAGAAGAGGATGATGAGGAGGATGATGAAATAATATCTACTCTCCCTGAAATTTGTAAACGTAAAGCGAGACCTTTATTAAATTGAAACAAAATCCAAATATTCAATGGGACGATAATGGAAATGTGAATATTAATAATAAATTAATTCCAGGTGCAAATATAGTGGATTTGATATCCGATTTTGTTAGATGTCGTAAGAAAAATATTTCAGTTGCTGGCTGGAAACCTTTTGCTACATTATTAGCAAAAGCCAATATACCCTTAGAGTACATTGGTAATCCTCAACGAATAGATTATATTAGAAAACTAACAGAAGACGAAGAAGACAAAGAGGATGGTCCTCCACCCCGTAAACGCAAATGGTGTACTTATAAGCAATAATACTAATATTCTATTGTAATCTATTGATATTTTTAAGTATATAGAAAGAAAGAAAGAAGAAAGATGAATGAGCCCTACCTTAATTATTACATACATCAAGCTGGAGGTGATTATAACGTGTATAGAGGTACAGCATATCAAGAAGGTTATGGCATTGGTAGTTTTCTAGGAGGTTTATTTCGTACTGTATTTCCTTTATTAAAACAAGGTGCAAAAACTGTTGGTAAAGAATTGATACGTACAGGAATTAATGTAGCAGGAGATGTACTAGATAATAATAGACCTATTGAAGAGTCTTTGCATGATCGATGGCAAGAAGCTAAAACAAATTTAAAAAATAAAGCTCAAAATAAATTAAATCAAGTGTTGGAAGGATCTGGAAGAAGAAAAAGAAAGAAAGTTCATTTTAGTGGTGGTGGTGTGAAACGGATAAAAAGATCCAAAGATATTTTTGATTGATTAATTATGGAGCAAAGTGATAGTTTTTATCTCACACTTCCTAGCAATAGTTCTATGAAATATTTTCCTCAAAATACTCTTGCTTGTTATACTACTAAATTATATCAACCTATTGTACTGGAGAAGGGAGTGTGGGAAACAGCTGTTGTTGAAGTACATTATACAAGTTCATTTCAGAATGTTTCCAAATATACAAATAATATTTATTATCGTCTCATGAATACAAAAAACTGGAACATAACTCAAATCTTACCAGGCCACTATTATAATGTTGATGATATTCTATCTCAAATTAATCATAAAAGTGATATATTAAATTTACAATTAAAAGTCAAAGCATCAGTGAAACGAATTGAGGTTAATAGAGTAATAAAAGATCAAGAGAAGCATATACAAGTACGCCTATCTCCTGAACTAGCCAGAATACTAGGCTTTGATCATATACAGCAGGAAGATATTGCAGTTGTTCATCATGCTCGTTATCCACCTGATTTACAAAAAGCGCTACCTACACTTATGTATATTTACAGTGATATTGTAGAACCACAAATGGTGGGTGACACCGTAGCTCCATTGTTACGTATTATAAATACAAATATTACAGAGCATGGTATTAATAATGTACATATTTTTGATAATCCTCATTATGTCACTGTGCAACGTAAACAATTTGATCAAATTATTATTGATTTAAGAGATAGTACAGGTAATCCACTTCCTTTCCAATATGGCAGTGTATGTGTAAAATTACATTTTCGTAGACGTAATATGATATTGTAAATTTTACCATGTGTGAATATTAATAGTAAGAAAAGAGAAAAATGCAGTGTGAGTGTATGAAATCAGAATTAGATTTATTTGCTGGTTTACCCACTCAAACCAGTATTATAGGTAATAAAATAGTTCCATATAAGCCTGTGGCTTCGATAACTGATAATGCACCAATAGAATTTGTAGTCCCCGGTCATGGGGATGACTATATTGACTTACCGCACACAATGTTATATGTTAAAGGTAAAATTACTAAATCAGATGGTTCTAATTTAACTTCTGCCGATAAGAAAATCGGCCCTGTAAATGATTTTCTCAATGCAATGTTCAGTGAAGTGCAATTATATTTAAATAATCAACTTATTTCCTACTCTTCAGATACATATCCATATCGATCGTATATTGAAAAACTACTAAATTATAATGCTGAAGCTAAAACAACGCATCTTCAAACATCAATGTGGTTTAAAGATACTGCAGGGCATATGGACAGTGTGGCCGATGCTAATGTAGGATTTAAACAACGTTTTCTTCTCACTGCTTTAGGTCAGTCATTTGAATTATTGGGTTATATTCATGCTGATATTTTCAATCAGGAGAAATTTTTACTGAATGGTGTACAATTGCGTATTAAACTAATTCCAGCTAAACCTACATTTTGTCTAATGGGTGACGCAGATGCTGATGGAAAAGTTGTAATTACAGATGCAACATTGCTTGTGAAAAAGGTTGATGTATCAGCAGCAGTTAAAATAGCACAAAATAAAGTATTACAAAATCCTAAATGTAGAATAAAATATCCTATAACAAAAGTGCAGGTGAAGACAGAAACTCTGCCACAAGGAATTATGGATAGTACACTTCCAGATCTGTTTTCAGGCATAGTGCCTAAACGTATTATTATTGGTTTTGTTACTAATACTGCTTTCAATGGTGCTTATCAAACAAATCCATTCAATTTTCAACATTTTAGTATGTAATTTTTTACACTGTATGTTGATGGAAATCCAATGCCCTTCAAACCTTTACAACCAGATTTTGATAATAAGCTATATGTACAAGCATATTCTACGTTATTTACAGGTTCAGGTATTTATTATTCTAATCAAGGTAATAATATTTCACTCGCTGAATATCCTAATGGTTATACTCTACTGGTGTTTGATTTAACTCCTGATTCAAGCGCCAGTGCTGCATTTCATACTAGTCCACAACGGCAAGGAGGTGTACGTTTAGAGGTTCATTTTAAAGAAGCACTGCCATCTCCTGTAACAACAATTATTTATGGTGAATTCTCTTCAGAATTAGAAATTGATTTCCAGAGAAAAATATATATTAATTAAAGAAAATGTTAAATACAATTGAGCTTTATGAAGCATTACAACAAAATTTGCCTAACGATCATTTTATTGGTGTATATGCTGCTGATGAGTTTATTCATACATTTCCAGCCGCCATAATTATAAACACTGATTCTAGTGATAAGCCTGGTGAACATTGGGTTGCTGTTTATATATCTAATATGTGTGTGGGAGAGTATTTCGATAGCTATGGTATACCTCCCTATATACAACATCATATAAGGTTTTTAAAACGAAACTGTCTGTATTATACATGGAATAATAGACGTATTCAAGGTGATTTATCTCAATTTTGTGGACATTACTGTTTCCTATATCTAGCATGTCGTGCATCTGGTTATTCATTACACGATTTTTTAAACAAATTCTCACTTACCACTATTGATGCTAATGATATTATGCTTTGTTCATTTATGAGAGTATGATGATGTTATTTTTTTAAACTCCGCCATTGCCGGTCCCAAGCCCTGGATGAGAAAGGAGGAGGGTTGGGGGTGTTGCTACCCCCGTAAAAGAAAATAAGCCCTGCTATGTTACATTAAAATAAGGGTTGGAAACGAGTACACTTCTATTCTCTGCTATGTTCAAATAGGGGTGGAATACACCCCCGTAGTCTTATGTAATTTCTGCTATGTTCAAATAGGGGTTGGAAAATATACCATACTCTAAATAAGGGTGGAACGAGTCTTATGTATCTGCTGTGTGTTCATAGTCTCAGTGTAATTTCTGCTATGTTAAAATAAGGGTTGAAAAATATGCTCATAAAAGGGAATAAATTCACCCCTAAAATGGAGGTCGTAAAAGACCGTGGGCTCACGGTGTACGGTGCTCTATATGTTATCTGCTATGTTAAAATGGGGGGTTGAAAAATATGCTCATAAAAGAGAACGAGTACACCCTTGTTATGTTACATACTCTTATGTGTTATCTGTTCTGCTGTGTGTTACGTACTCTTACGTTCTGTTGTGTGTTCGTAAGGGTTGGAAAATATGCTCATAAAAGGGAACGAGTTCACCCCCTAAAATGTGCTCGTAAAAGAGAACGAATACACCCCCTAAAAAGTGCTCATAAAAGGGAATAAATTCACCCCTAAAATGGAGGTCGTAAAAGACCGTGGGCTCACGGTGTACGATGGTCAATTTCCCAGGGGCTCGTGAGTTGATTAATGTTGGCCAATGCTGTTCCAGATCGATCCATTTTCTACTACTTATATATATATATATATCGAAAACGAAATAGTGCGGAAAAATTGTCAATTGATGTTGATAAAATATTGTAAAAATTTCGTCACTGAAATCGAATATCTTCCGGTGGCGAATCGCCAAAAAATAATGTGTTTTTATAGGGTATGCAAACCCGCCGTACACACCACCCTTTTGTGTTTCTACGGTAAATGAACAGACGTATTACCTATATTTCTTAAGCAGTCTATAAAATTAAAGAAATAATTTCTAGGTAATTTAGGCAGATTTGGAACCATAATATAGCCCATTTTAGCAAAACAAAGTGTTGTATATCATATACTGTAGTTGTGGTTTCATATAAGGTTCTAGCAGTGAATTAATACGCCAATAAATGTGGTCATTGTTCATTATAAGTTTTCCTTCAACACTCTTTTACCTTTAAAAAAATTCTCGTACTGCTTTATACAGCTTACCTTCCTTCTCTGCGTAAGAATTCAATTTGGGCTAGTAAATTGATAGTAGCAGTATTAAAAAGAAACAACGTTAGTATTCGATAACTTTGTTCGAGTGTGGAAGACGATTTTTTCAAGGAAATTTTGCGGTGTTAACAATGTGTTTCAGAATTTATTTCTTGGTACGTAGTTGGTAAGTGTATAAAAAGTTTGTGAAATGTAAATTAAACTTTATGTAATGTATGTGAGATCTGTATTTTATATTAATATTGAAACTAACCATGCCGAAGACAAGAACAATATTAAGAACAATTTACCCCGCGTTCGGACATTCACCTGAGCTTTCAGGTGTATAGTTGCCCGCAAAATCAGATGTAATGGAGCATTATTTTCAATTGCTAGAGCCTGAAAAGTGTGAGAAAGGGCATGATCAATCTGTAAAGAAGATGGCGAGAGACATTGCTCAGTGTGCGAAATCTGTTTAGGATAAGGCTTCCATCCCTACTGTGTCGTTAGAACGTATAGTTCAGCTTCTACTTGCCTTGCATGGAAAGTATACAAGAAGTTTGTTAAATCTGAGAAGAAAACGAAAGCTTCTGCTATTGTCCAGTAAAAATGGATATATTTAAACAAGATTACACAAAGTTCTTTGATATATGTTCCTGTAAATGTCATGAACTTTCCATGTTCTCATGTGAATTGAGAAAAAAGTACCTAGGAAGGAGTGGACATTACTGCAAGGTCAGAGAACAACACGAGTAGGCAGAATAAAGGAAGTTGCCTACGAGAAGACTTTAATACTAATCGTACGCACTAAAAGGAAAACATAGGAGACAACCCGCGAACAGTCTTACACATCACAAACGAGTACTTCTAATGAACTCCAGACATCATCTTCTGATGGTGATAAGTTAAGTGTTGATGATTACTTTGTGAAACAACAGGATATTGAGAAAAAGAAGCAATCAGCAATGACATGTCCTTAGACCCCTCGTTATGCTGGCAGACCAATTTGGAACATCTGGTCGGGCAACTGCTTTCATAGCAACAGCTATATTGCAATCTTTTGGAATAATTGACCCAAAGAATGCTGGCCAGATGATAGACCGCTCGAAAATCCGGCGAGAAAGGGAAAATATACGACAAAAGGAAGTGCTCATGGTCAAGCGAAAGGTTCTTATAGGCTTGTACATTGATGGTCGTAAAGATCAAACTCTATGCAGGAAAGAGACTGGAGGTCGCTGGTTTTCAGTAAAAAGATACTCTACTTGTAAAGATGGAGCTAAACACGTGTGGCTAACGAGAACTTTTTCAAGGTACATACCAAAAAAGGAGCGGCAATTGGTTCAAGAAGTAACTGTTATTTCGCACACCCGGAGAATATACTGCTTTCTGTGGATGACAATGAAAGACTTTACGTCAGAAAAGAGGCATGGAGAAAGATAGTCAATGCAAGGGGAAAGGCTAGGAACGAGAAGAGTAGAGATAATGACAGTAGCAGCAGTAGGAAGACGAAACAAGGAAGACCAGCTAAAGTAGACAATGAGTCACATGTAAAAAAAATGCTACCAAAGCTCAGTTTCAATGCAAACGATTACACGGACTTTCTTAATTGGGAATCAATTGAAGTGACGTATCCTCCAGCGCTGTCTTGTTTTCCAACAAAAAACGTGAAATCTACAATAATAACTGTGAACATCCAGGCATAAGAAGAGCTTTGAAATATTCCTGTCATGTTATGAGTACAGAACGCTGCGTGAAACCTGCAATAGAAGCACCTGCAGCAGTTTGTGGCAGAGATGGTTTTATCAGACTTAAACTAAAATCCCGATCTGTAAACCCAAAAGTAGAAACAGGGCAAACTATGCTCTGGAGAGAACTAAAGATCTAATTTTAAACGTACGTGTATGGATGGTAGGGTGGGCGTGGGAGAAGCCCGACCTGCATCCACGTTCTCGTCGTAGGTCCTGGGTCGTTTCACTGAAATAAGCAGAGAGATGCAGAAAAATATGTATTTTGTATTACGTACATTGTTATTTTGATCAAATTGACTATTTGTGATTTCAAATGTGCCTAAATCACGCAGAAAATATTTCCTAAATTTTATAGACTGCTTTCGTAGAAACACAAAAGAGTAGTATGTACGGCGGGTTTGCATACCCTATAAAGACACAAAATCTTTTTCGGCGATTCGCCACCCGAAGATATTCGATTTTGGCGACGAAATTTTTACAGTATTTTATCAACATCAAATGACAACTTTTCCGCACTATTGCATTTTCGATATATATAAAAGTGATTTTTTGCTCTGCCCTAATATTTCATGCCACTGACGCATACTATTCGGAGAAAGCAAGAGACGTCTGGCTTCTTATACAAAAAGCCTTTTATGGGATGAGCACATCGTATGAATGCCCGTCATAGTCTATTATGCAGCTTTGAACAGATTTACAACTCGAATATTGAAGTGTTGTATTGTTATGGAAATGTATCCATTCATTAGTTTATATATATATATATATATATATATATATATATATATATATATATATATATATATATATATATATATATCACTGTTTAGAGTTGTATTACTATTATTTTGTTTTACTTTTATTTCATAGTTTCAGTGAACATGTATGCTTGCTGTCCTGAGAATTTTTTCTCAGTTAATAGTTTACTTACACGTATTAATAAACAATGCAAGGCATTGGCAGGTAGCAATGAGTTTGTTTCACCTTTCTTGTTGCACTGTGTGTGCGACAAAGCCATATCGGTGAAAGCGCTATCAGTGTTTAATTTAAATGTTTGTGTTCTATGTGTTTTATTTTCCTGGTAATTTTATGGATATTTGATATCATATGGAAATTGTTGAGGACTTCAGATAATCAAAGGCCACCATGGCATGCGTGTTAGTCATTTCACTACTATCTATCTACTGTAGTGGCCGCAGACTCGCAAATTCTTTTTTTGCGAATATTTTTTTTTTCATTTTTAAAACTGCAACAGAACTTGTATTTCATTTACTTCTTTTAAAATACAAATTCGTGTTGAGTGTTGTCCTCTTCTCTTAGTTGGAACGAAAGATTTTTTTGTTCTTCCCGTCTGAGCATCCGAGTTTCCCCTTCTTGACCTCCGGGTCAACCGTCTGGTAGATAACATCACTCCCTCTGTAAAGGGAGATGTCTGGCTCTGTGTCTGACATATATGTAGTCTTGTATTAGTTATATTATTATTATTATTATTATTATTATTATTATTATTATTATTATTATTATTATTATTATTATTATTATTATTATTATTATTATTATTATTAGTGGTAGAAGACTTTTAACGAAGTCCATGTAATCTGTATGTTTAAAAATCTTTTCATTTTTGCTTCTAAAAAGATTATTTTTCTGTCCTCAAACTGCAGATGTTTATATATGTTATCTTAGAAGAGTCTACAGAATAAATTATAGTAAGATGATCCTTGGTTCAAACATATATAAAATCTTTGTTTCTTAGTATTTAAAATCATTTATGTTTTATATTTTAAGTGATTCAATGTATGAATTTTAAGTAATTCAATGTATGAACATTGTATATTTCGATGTATACCATTCTGCCCAAGTTTGGGGATAACACGTACAAGAACACGGAGTACATGTACACGCATGCGCACCAACATAATCTTCTCTTTCCATTTAGCGCCACCCAGGCATCCTATTGTAAACCAATCTTGGTGTTAGGGTTATGACGTGTTGCAATTGCTTTTCTCTCCGCCTCTCGGAGAAGCGCTTTTCTCAGCTGACTTTGCCCTTAGTGTCGTGTGCACACCAATCAGCTTTCTTTTCAGGCTGCTGGCTACTCTTGGGTTCCTCTCCAGGGAACTTTTGGACTACCACGCATGTCCAACCTCTAACCTCACGGTCTGAGTGCAACGTTTGCACGCGTTACAATCATGCACACGAGACGTAAATTGGTGCCGTGTGCACAGCCGACCGAGCCCTTTAAAAACTCATGTTTTTGGCTCGATCGTCGGACAACGTCCCTTTCCTGAGGCCCCTCAAGGTCATGCTATCTAGACGGAGTCCGCAATGTCTTAGGCACGATCTAGCCCAGGATTTCCGAGCAAGTTCCTAGTTGTCCTAGCCGTTATTCTGCCTCTTACTCTCTTGGCTTCTCCGGAGGCCAACCTACTCTCTTGGTTCCATCCATACCTTATCCTAGTGGCTAACTTGGCACTCTGTTTCTGAAAGCTTGACGACAGCCAGGGGTCTGCCCATAATTGCTGGTCGGCTTAGGAAACTGACGGTCAAAGTTACCTCCTTCGAACTTGGCAATCTACTTCTGAAAGCTAGCTCCATCCGGGACCTGTGCGCCCAGAAACTGCTGGCGAGCTTAGGAAGTTGACGGTCGAAGTTCTGTCACTCCCCTATTTGATGTTTGTTTTGACAGACTCTAGGCTCATTGCCTAGCTGGCCTAAAACAGACGAAAATCAAATAGTTACACCTTTTGCACCTACCCTTCTACTAGGACTGACTCGTGCCCTCCCAGTCTAGTGAAGTTTTATTTTATTTTGTGCTTCTCTGTACAGTTGAGTGACGATTGGAACCTGTCACGTAAGTTACACTTTTTATACCAACACATAACCACACTTACTGCCCCAAGCTCGTGGACTTGTAAACATTAGGAACAATAAACTGCAGGCTTACTGCAAGGAACTTTATTTCTGAGTTTTTGCTTTCGAACGATATCCCCAGGAGTTGGTAACTATCAAGTTTTTGTCGAGATAACGACTCCACCGTTCTCTAGTTAGAAGTTAAGTCTTGGCCGAGGCCATCGCTGCCTTGTAAAAGCTAAGATCTTCAGATTGCTTGTTAGCTGAGTTCCTGTTCCAGTATAACTTTGCCGCTCGAGTTATAATTGGTGATTTTGCAGAAACTTTGTTGACCAATTAGGAGTATTTTGGTTAATTACTAAACTCTCTTGTGTGGGTGCCGGTCTACGCAAACGCATACCGAAGGCCCGCCACATTACATATTGTTGTAGTTCTTTGTAGTTGTGACTACAGACTGCTGTGAAATCAGTTTTGTACTGGCCATGGAAGATGCATGCCAGCGGTACCAGTGAGCATATCTTTTACGTCAAAAATTGTGGTTCATTAATATAGTTCTTAACTCATTATGTAATTATGAATATATTATAATAGAAATATTTTCAGTGTACATTAGGATTGCAAAACATGTATTGTACTTGTTGTTTCTCAAATAAAAGAGCGAAAGAGGCTGAAACAGTACACTAAGTTTTAAATTTATGAAACGTTATCATACTTGCGGCACCTCAAAGCATGCTCCGCACTAAATATTTTGTCTTTTCCGCATCAAAAGGTAACCGCTCCACTTCGTTCCACGCTAATGTGCAAATTCTTCAGTTAAATGGATACAGTGTCAGTGACGTAACAAGGCCAGGCGGGGTCCCGGGGCAGACATTGACCAGGGGCCTCCCTCAGAAAAAGCAAAATGTTGGTCATCACCTTTTTATTTTTCACATACAAGTACTTCATCTAGAAGTACCATTTTGAGGTACATATTTTAATAGCATTCAGTTTTTAAGTTGCATATTGTTTGTAAAATTATATTTTTTAACTAGACAGAAGAAAAGATAGTAACCTTAATCCTGGGAAATTCATATAAATAAATAAATTTAAGTAAAATATTATAAGAATTTTCGATTTTTTTAAAAAAAATTAATTACTTTTCAAGCAGGATGAAATAACTTAAAACTTGGCAGAAGTTTTCAGCATTTATTTGATGTTTTCTTGAACAACATAATGTAAATTATACAAATAAAACATCAAATATAGAATTTGTAGTTAACTTACAAATATTTTGCAGTCTGTGCAATATATAAAACTCGTATTGTAGCTATAATATAGACTTATACGTATCACTGAATATTACAAAGAAGCCAGAATGGAAAATTGTGTTGGTAAATTACAAAATATTACGGTACTTCAGGGACGGCATTACATGGAAACCAACACCCTGATGGATGACCTCGCCCGCCCATCCATCCGCCCACCCCAACAGAAGTAGAATAATGAAGGTGACATCCTGTATTTCAAAAGCAATAGATATTATTAAAAAATAGATAAAAAGCAATAGATTTTTTATACTTTCGATTGTAATGTAATAGGTTCTAGGACTCTGTTTAACTCTGCAATGAACAATAATTTTAAGACAGATACTTGTAGTAATACCTAGGTATAATGATGCCAAACGTCGTGATTACTGAATTAAAGTTTAACACACACACACACACAATCGTGCTATTGAAACGCCGGTGTTTGTATGTGCTGCGCTGTGTTCCGGTTCGATTCCCAGTGGGAACACAAGTGATTTGGATCCTACTCTAGGTCCCGTTCTTAGGAAGTTATTATCGTTCCATGGAAGACTATGGCAAGCTATCATGAGCTCACTTTACCCAGGGACCTTCGGGCAGAACACTTCATCATCATAATGATCTTCCACTAATTGGTCATCGTGTCCTTTGTATATTACTGAGGTGTCGTCAGTGATACTACACTGAAATGACGGCTTCTAATGTACTGCCTTCTTATGGTATTCAATATATAGTATAGTCTATTTATGGCATTAAGTATCTTCTGAACCACTAACAAAATATTTTTTACCCGTTTATCTTAGGTTGCAGCTTCTGTGGCTATGAAGAAAACGTTTAGAGCAGTTATTCTAACACTTGCTGAGATAAGTAATGAAAATCGCAGTCAGTGTTCTGAAGCAAGACGTCTATTGAGTGAAGTGAATTTTCAGTTTGTGTTCCAACTCAACTTGTTCACACTTTTTCTTGGAAAGTTGAAAAGATTGTCAGATTATCTACAAAATAAGTAGAGCACACTGGCTGATGCTGTTTTAGTTACGAAGGGTGTAGTGGATTATTTTATTGATATTCGAAACAGTCGAAAAGTTCGAAAAAATTTGGAATGAGTCTTTGAGTCTTGCTGAAAATAACAGTATGACTCTAACGGGTCCAATGTCCAGAACACAATCACGGACCAATCATTTACGTCAGTATATTATGACTGAGCAAATGTCAGTTGAGGAAGATAATATCCAATCCCAAGAAGACTACACACTTAGGATATTTCTTCCTGTACTTGACAGAATACTTGTAGAAATGCATGAATAGGCGTTTTACAGAAAATACAGGTATTCTATGTGGGATAAGCAGTCTTCACCCTAAAATTGAACACTTCCTCTAATTTGAGAAAATTGAACCACTTGCACGTCATTATGGATGTGATCTCGATAGTGTAAAGGTGGAACTGAAACTTCTCCCGAAAGTTTTGAAACGTTATGAGGAGGAAAAGCAATGCAAAATTCCTCCGTTTCTCAGTTTACTGCAAGTGATGGGTCATTTCAAAATTGCTTTTCATGAAATTCACAAATTAGCCGTAATTGCTGTCACCATTAATGTATCTAGTTCACCATGTGAGCGTTCTTTCTCGTGTCTTGTACGGGTTAAAACATATCTAAGAAATCGAATGGCAAACGGTCGCCTAAGCGATCTTTGTTTCCTTTCAGTAGAAAGAAAACTTGTAATGAATATTGCTGTAGAGGATGTGGTAAACGCATTCGATGCAGGACATAAAAAATCGACGCATGGCACTTCATTAAAGTGCAGGTATAAAAGTTTATTGTAAGCTTGTTCGTACCATGTGATCAGCCCTTGATAGTTTAAAATACATCGTTGTTTCTGTGGATCATGATGAAGTTTTGTTGATTGCTATTTACTTCTTTATCCAATATATATATATATTGCTAACTTGAGTTTCAGTTTCAAATATTTCTGTTTAAGGTATGATCAAACAATCATGCTGTCGAATTTCCCTATTCTTTTAGTAACATAGGTCTTTGCTGTTGCATGTAGAGATCACGTTAAAAAAATCTAATGTGCACAAATTAAGAATATATGAGAGAAAATATAAATGACATATTTTTTTGACTCTTGCTTTCTTGTAATAACTCCTTCAAAAACAAAAATGTTTGCAGTAGCCTATTTTATCCTTGTTTTACTTTACCTAGTTATTGTGTATTTTGTCATTAACGAAATGAAGAGTCTTATCTGTCAGTCTGTGTTGTTTGAACCTTTTATTTCTATGTATTCAGGTGCATTCTTGGAGGGAGAGGAGGTAAAGCTATCTTGAACTTCATCGACTACACAGTAAACACCGTTATTATTGTTTAAAAAAACTAGAAGTAGAGGTAGTGTGTCTGCCACGCGGAATTCGGTAGGTCGAGCATATAGCCACGAACTCCCGCAGCCCATCCTAAGTCCTGCATTCTGCAGTCCCACCAGGCGAATGTCGGAATTGTACCTTCTATAATGCCAAGACAGCTGTTTTGCACATCTTAGCTAACTAAAGAGTATAAAAATTGAAACTTAATTATTGTCAAAAAAATGTCTACATTGCCCAATTCTCATTTTCATTGTCCGCCCAACCAACAACTAGGTCCGCCTCTTTCTGCCCACCCCATCAACATTTGTTACTTGTTGAAGGAACAAATAGTTGCAAACTTAAAATACATCCTGCAAACATATATACAGTATCAGAATTATTATAATTACATGTACATTAACAATAGGGCTTTCACAAACATATTATTTAGCGAGCTATGATGACAATTTAATACTAAAATTATTCAAAAACTATTTAAATTAGGTGTTGAAAGACATATACAAAAAGATCATTCGAAAGCTCTTCCTTGCCTTATAAGTTTGATTCTGTTTTGTTGTTCACTAAAGTGATGAAGGAAGCAGGAGCTTCCGAAACATCTTTTTGTATATGTCTTTCAACTGCGGTGTTTTCATAGTTTTGAAAGAATTTCAAGTATTAATAGGGCTTTCAATTTACTTAAAAACTCTTTTTCTTGCCTTCTTGTCAGCAAATGCATCAATTATTTATATTTTAGAAAAATTTAATTGTCTTGCCCTGTGGTTTTCAATTGAAAGCAATGCTAACCCAGAAAGTCGTTCCTGACTCATTGGAGTACGTAAATAGTTTTTAATGAGCTTTAGCTTGGAAAAGGATTTCTCTGCCTTTGCAACTGTTACAGGTATTGTTAGGTACATAAAAAGAGCAGTACACAAATCAGGGTAACTAGACGCTAAAGTATTATGTTTTATCAGCAACAACAGATCTGCAAACTCTTTGACGTCAGTGATTTTTCTAAGTTGGTCTTAGAAAGATGTTCTGACTGATAAAATTTGTGCCGGAAAGTGTGGTGAAACATCATTGGAAAATGTCTCCGAAAAATTAATAACTTCTTTTCGGAAATCGTTGTCAGAGCCACTGGAGACAAAAGAAGGCTGAATGTCTACGATTGATTTCATCCCTTTGAATCGATTATGTAACTGGGAGTAAATGGTGTCGATCATGGGCAGGAAAACAGATACCCTGAAGCAATCTTTTGGATCTGTTAAACTCTCATCTTCACATAGCTCGTCAAAATGTTTTCTCATATTCTTCGCTCGCTTGGTGGGAAACGTGCATGCAATTCCCGAACAGTGTATCATCATCATCATCATCATCATCATCAAGTATTTACCCTTTTTTTCTAACATAGTCATGCGCTCCTCTATATAAATCTTTGCTTACCAGAAGCTAATGAAAAATCACTCCTCGCATTACTGGAACAGTAGTAAAAAAAATAATCAATCTTCATATGTTTCTCTTCACCTCTTCTTTCCTTTCTTTCTTCTTTCTACGGTTTGCTGCGCCACTTAGTTTACCCATTGTTTAGCAATAATTTCATACCAATTAAACATATGAGAATTGAACCACGAAATGCGTCGTTAACATTTACTACCTACCTAGGGATCAGCGATGCGTGGCCTCTTGTGGAAACCACATTAAAAAACTAATTGCAGAGGACATTTTGCGGCACACTTTAAAATCTACAAGTTTTAGAAAAAGGAAAACAAGTTGAACTTAGCTGACTCAGAGGTACCGTGGTCAGGGTGTGCAGACTGCAGGACGCATTGACCTCGACATGATAAAAACTGCTTTTAGATTCTGACATTACAGGTGTGTGCTGACAACAACCCCCCCTCTCCCCTGGCGGAGGGTGGAACGAGGAAATCCTTGATAACAATCAATCCGGAAGGCAACAAACCATAAAATAGTGTCTCTTTCTCGTTTAAATCCCGACCTCTGCTGCTGTTATTTCAAGGAGCTTATTCTAAGTAAAAAGCATGTTTATTTTCATTTTAACATGACACACATCGCGGGTAGTCTTGATTTAAAAAAAGGCCGTCATCACGTACTGAGCAGGGAGGTCGAAAATGTAGCATTATTATCACGTTTTTTCAATATATATATTTTTTTCGCTTTCCCAAAATACTTTTTGTGACAGACTGAATTTCGTATTTGCGTTTTTCATTTACTTCGACGGCCCCCAAACATTGAGGCCCTGGAGCACAGCCCCGGTGTATTTACGTCACTGTACAGTGTGCGTTTTGCCCTTCAGCGTGTGTAAAATTTCTGCATCAAATATCACATATTCGATGTTATACAAGCGTACAAAAATATACTGTATTATATAAATACTATTCACAAGTGTAGATCTTTGTATTTAACATTGTAAACATTTGAGATACAAATATATTTAGTTTACTTTATATTGTTTTCATGTTTGAAGCTTCCTTCACAACTATTATGCAATTTATTATGTATGCTATGACATCTATAAACTGAAAACTTAATGAAATTATTACATCACATATGGTTTTCGGCATTTGTTCTTTACTTCTACGTGCCATTCGAGGTGGCACATTGCTGAACTTACAATTTACACACATGAAAATGCATTGAAGGACATCCTATGTACCTCATTCATATGAACCAGTATTCTCGAAACAGAAGGTACCTACAGTATTCGTGGTAATTGCAGTTGAAACGTTTCTGCACAAGATGTGCCTAAAGAGCAGGTTGTTCGTAGAGTTCACAAAGGATAGGACCTGCAGTGAACCTGGAATACCACACTTCAGATACATATTGAACTTCATTACGTCAACTGCTTGTGTGACCACTCTAACCAGGTCACAGGTATACTTTTAAGATAACCTGTTTATGTTTTGGAGACGCTATATAAACTGTTCTGCGTTATCTTTGGACATCATCTGAGATAACTCCCTGTCGCCGCCACCTTGTCTTTGCGGTCCAACTTCAGATCCGTATACATTCATATGGGGTGCCCTTCAATATATTCCCTGTAGTGTTTTAAGGTAAGTATGTTTATATCGTACTGAAGAACGAACTTCCGACTTTAATTTATTTTCTTGCAGAATTATGTTGTCTCCGAACCACCAGCATTTTTCTCAATTCCATCAGGTGAATACCTGGAAGTATTTATGATGAAAGCTTGACCGACTCTTAGATTTTCGTTTATCGACTTTAGCGACATCTCCAAAAAGCATAAAATAAATATGTAATACCCTCATTTACAACATTAGGGGTTTCTCAGCAACCGTTATGTTTTTTTTCTCATTTTCGAATGCACTCAGATTGCAGAACATAAGTCGTTTATAACAGTTCTGCGAGAGCTAGCAGAAACAAACTATCGTTAAGATGCAATAACCTCTTACCTTTCGAAAAATTCAGGAGAGACAACAGGCTGTTCCTTATTTCATTTTAATTTGAATCTACGAAAGTAATGTGGAATTTGAAGTGGTTGACAAAAGATTTGCATGGAACATACAGAACTTCCACGTAATTAACTTCTCAGTGAGTTACCCATATACAGGGTGTTTCAAAACAACAACGACAACGTTTGGGAAGTGATTCATGAGATCAAGATAAGACGAAAAGTATAGGGCAACCTGGGTGCACAAATACTTCCTTTCAGAGTTATAAGCTGCCGAAAACATGAAAAAATGAACTTTAAAGGTCCATAGCTCCAATACTATGGGACCTACCGTAGTCAGGTCAAGACTTTATTTAGGAATTAGTACGCGCCCTATCCTAAAGTCCATGTTTCAGCATCCTACGATACTTCCGCAACAATTTTTATATAGGTAGTTAGTAAGTACTTCAAATTATATGGCTGTAGTCAAACTGCCTCTATAAAAACTGTTGCGTGAGTATCTTAGGATTCTGAAACACGGATTTTTGGATAGCGCCTACATTAGTTCCTAATTGAAGTCTTCGGTAAGTCCCATAGTTTTGGAGCTGTGGACCTTTAAACTTTGTTTTTTTCATGTTTTCGGCAGGGTTTAACTGCAAAAGGAAGCATTTGTGCACCCAAGTTGGTCTATACTTTTTGTCTTATCTTGGTGTCAGGAATCATCTCCTTAATGTTGTCGATGTTGTTCTGAAACACCCTGTATATGAGGTACGACGTTGTGTTCATTTCATTTTTATTCAAGATACCATTTCATACAGATAGATGACAATGTTTTTTTTTTTTTTTTTTTAACGGAACATGTGATAGTAATTACAACTGATTATTTTGGTTTAGTTTGAAGTTACAGCATCTTGCCGAAATATCAGAATTATATTTTGAAAATATCTCTCTCAATGGGTAAGATTGTATGTATTGTGTAAATATTATATGTTATGTATGAATGCCAGATGTGTTACTACGGACTACTTCCTTCTTGCAGGAAATTTTACTTTCGGTATTATGTAAAGTAGCACAGAATTCGTGTTTGTAGAACTTCATATTAATGCTGCTACTTTATCCACCTTCCATGCTACGTATATTTTTTTTCATAGTATTGTATAAAGATAACAAGAAAGTTCTGTGGAAGTCTGTGTTCAATTAGCGCTCACGCCGTGAGTTCAATGCGAATGGAGATAAGGCGAAGGTCACTTGTTGGTGTGGGTATATCCAACATAGTACCTGGTTGTGACAGTTCAGTTACACCGTGAACTTGCGTAAGGACAGAGTGAATACGAGACCTCCACAGAGCGTCATAAGGGCGTGTATGCTGTACGAGTTCAAACTGGTGTCAAACGCCGCTGCAGCGGGGCGGAAGATATGGCAGATCTTTAGTGAGTGTGCCATGACCAGGAGGATAGTGCAGTGGTTGTTTAACAAGTTTAAGGACGGTGCCGAAACTCTCGAAGACGCACCACGTGCCGGAAGACCAACACATGTACAAAATGAAGATCTTCAGACAGCAATTGAGGCGAACAGTGGCCAGACAAGTGAGGAACTGGGATTACAATTCCCAGTGAGTGAAGAAACTAATCGACAGCACCTCCATCAACTTGGGAAGCACTACAAGTTGGGTCGATGGGTCCCACATGATTTAACTCCGGGCCAGAAGGCAACCTGTGTTTCTTTGCTGTCTTGTCTGAGGAAGGAGCCATTTCTGGACAGGTTGTTGACATGTGATGAAAAGTGGGTCCTGTACGAAGCTTCACGGTACCGTCATCATTAGTTAATATTCCATGAACCGGTTACAAAACAGCCGTAACCAGCACTGCGCCAGAAGGTCCTCCTGTGTGTTCGGGAACTGGTCGCAGCATCGTGCATCGGGAACTCCTATCAGTTGGGCAAAGCATCAATGCAACTGTGTAACTTACTGCCAGCAGTTGAGCCGTGTTCAAGAAAAATTCAAAACACTGGAACCAGAACTTCTGAATCGCAAAATTGTTCTCCTGTTACAGGACAACGCTAAGTCCCACGTGGCTAGGACGACCCGGGACACCATTCTACGCCTTGAATGGGAAATGCTATTACATCCGCCATACTCCTCGGACGTTGCACCGTCCGATCATCACCTGTTCCATTCCTTGGATAATCACTTTAGAGGACTCCAGTTCAAATCCATAGTAGAGGTGCTAAATGCACTTCATACCTTCTTCGCTTCACGGCACACCAAGTTCTATCGTGATGGAATCCATAGCCTTCCAGAACATTTGCAGAAGGTCGTCGATGCTGATGGATACTATTTTTGATCTTCCAGGTACGTCTTAGATGACATATCGATGTTCGAAGGTGGTGAGTGCGAAAGTGACAACTTTGTTGGTTACCTGTATACATATTACATGGTTAGTGTATCTATTACATATTGTGCAGAGAGGCTAATAGACAATGTTATGAATATAAGTTAAACAAGCATAGTAGACCAATAAATGTTACGTAAATCTCTTGCCTGTAATGAACAATGCAAAATAGGTACAGTACACACGAAAAAGAAAGATTTATCGAAATCATATAAGCAGCATTAGAGGTTTGTATTGGCAATCCCACGAGGATCGCGGTAGCTCAATGGCCCCCCCGTTCACCTCTGGTGCGTGGGGTCGATGGTTCGATCCAGGTTCGCGACAAATGGGCTTCGTGGTGAACAAACACCGTGTGCATGGGTTTTTTGTTTTCTTCAATGACGTCCCACCTCTCATTCTACTATCATTCACTTGTCATTACCATAGTCTCTATTATCCTAAAAACATAAATGTGGGACGTTAAACTAAAGATTTCATTTTTCTTTGATATTGGGAAAGGTAATATTGCTTTCTATCTTGCAGAAAGTAGTTTGGAAAAAATGAAATCTTTAAGTTTTAGGTCCCACGAATTTGCCGTGTAGGCTAAGGGAGACGATGATGAGAGTAAATAAAATGGTGCAATGAAGAAATGGGAGGAAACGAAAGAACCCCGAGAAAACCTACACACATTTTTTGTCTACTACAAAGCCCACTCTGCGCGAACGGGAATCGAACCAGGGATCCCCACATACCAGAGGTGAAAGTAGTAGCGGCGCTAGACTCGTAATAGCATGGGAGCAAGAGGGGAGTCGAGGCAACCACTTGTTTTGTTTTGAATATTGTTATTATCGGTTGTATATATTATTATTAATAACCGGTTGTACATAGAAAAATAGGGGTTGAAGATGAGGCGGGAAAAAATATTGGGGTGGTCGTCGCCTATCCTTGCATCCTGTAGCGCTGCCACTGGGTGAAAGCTCTACCACTAAGTCACCCTGCCCCCAAAAGTAATTTGGAATAGCTAATGCGAAGCTGTAATGATGTTTATTGTCTCGATAAATTTTCCTTTTTTGCACAGTTCATTATAGACAAGATTTTAAACCCTGCTTTGCATGATGCATTCTACTGTTAGTACGTATTGCACGTATCGAAAGTCCGCAGGAAACCTCGTTCATATTTTACGTACTGTACATGTTGTTACACACTGCTTTGAATACTGCATACGAAGTCCAGAATGTACTGTAATACGGATCAGCAGGAGGACACAACATTCATTGAACATACATACGTAAATATCATACAATCCTTCCTCTTGGAACGTCCTGAAAAGAGAGATTTCTGGTCCTGTTGGGCAAGAGGTCACCACAGGAATTTCTTTCTTGACAGTAGCACTCTTACGTACAAGACGTATGTGACGTACGATGATGCAGGAGAAAATTCCATGCAATTACATTACGATAATGTTGTATCATCCATCCTTTCCCTCTGATACACCTACCTGCTAGGCAGTAGCGTACCCAGGAATTTATTTCGGGGGGGTCCAAACTAAATATGAAGGTATTTTATATTAAAATTCCTGAAATTGCCCCTAAAATTAGGCTAAATTTTAAAAAAGTCGAAATTTCGGGGGGAGGGGGTCCGGACCCCCGTGACCCCCCCTGCGTACGTCCCTGCTGCTAGGGCTGATACGATAATCGAGTAATCGATAACAATTCGATAAAATTTCAAAACTCGTTTCGTCGATAAAGAATTTTAATTTTCTCGAGCTTTCGAGACTCCCGAAATGTTCAAGACTCTCGAAATGTTCCAGACTCCCGAAATGTTCGAGACTCGAAATGTTCGAGACTCCCGAAATGATCCAGACTGTCGAAGTGTTCGAGGCACACGAAACGTAAGAAACATTAGACAACTTCGAGACACTCAAACTGATCGAGAGTCTCGAATTGTTTGAAAACAGCAAATACAGAAATATATCAATATGATCGCATTTGTCGAGTCGCTTGAATATTTTGAAAAGTTCGGGATTACCGGAGTGTTCGGAAGAAACTATGTATTCGAGGTTATTATAGTTGTATATAATATGTATTACATATATGCTGGGTGTTCATTTTAAAACTTCTCTCCTTAGCAATGAAGTGAAGTAAAAGTTTTTCTCTCCACAGATCTGTACAAGGCTTAAGCAGTCTGTCAGAAGAGAGGAAGAGCAAGAGAAAACGTGCATCACCCGAATGGAATTGGACAATTAACTCCAAGACACCATTAGTCTTACTAATAGTCACTTTGCCGATTGCGCCAGTAACGGGGCAGGCAGAACAATAACTTTACATATGATTTCGAGGTTTAATTTAAAGTTCTGTATAGAGACAGCTACTGATATAGGTAGAGGTAAGGAAATTCGATAAGGCCGAAGACTTATCAAACTTCCGTTTCGAAAATTTACTATATGGCACTCGAATGCCTTCGAGTATTTGAGATTGTCGTGAAACAAACCTTGAGAAGTTTAGGTGCGAAGCTCCCTATTAACATATGCCAACATATTGGACCGAAATCCGGGTGTCGAGATACACAATTTTTATCCACACATAGCTCATGTAATAATAACAATTTTAGCATGGGGCCAATTTAGAGTGCATTCTCATAAAAAAAAAAAAAAACATTTAATTTTAGGTAGAGCGATTAATTTGTTAAGATGGATAGTTTTGATTTCATAAATAAAACTAGAGATATCAGATTAGATAATTACCCAAACTGGTGCTGTGGCCTTACGTCAAAATCGATAACAACTGTCATATTGAATTTAGAAGTTAGGTTATGAATTGAATGAATTTGGTAACGAAGTCGAATAATAAAAGTGTGTTATCAATTTGTAACCAGCATGTACTCACCCAGATTTTGATCAGTGAAGATTTGAGAGGTTGATCCTCCTTCTCTGATGGTCACTTCAAAACTCTCTCGAGTTCACTATTCTTTTGTCCACCCAGGGGCGCCGGAACCGGGGGGTAAGGGGGGCAGTTGCCCCTCCTGAAATTTTCTTAATTTTGCTTTTTATGGTAATGTGAAAAAATTCTCTATTCCAGATTCATCTTTCTCTTTGAAACAAGGGACCGGGCGCTTTTTCTGTCCCCATGTTAGACAGAAAGAGTTAGGAAAAAGAATTGAAAATTCTCTTTATTTCCATTGGTGTACATTCTCAAAACACTGTAAATTCTTTAAAAATTGTTGTTTAAGTAATCGTAAGTCTGCAATATGAAACGAGTCGTCGAGCGAGATTTTAAAGTTTGAAAAATAAAACAGTATAATGAGCAATAGGACATTTAGGTCCTAAATACGTTTTCCATAAAGTTAAATTAATGTTCTTACAAACAATATGCAGAGTGCAGTAAGTTTTATAGTGAGGAGGAAAAATGTATAAGATAGGATTAATAATTCAGAGCACATAAAAAATGCGAACTCCATTATCGTTCCGTTTGTTTAACCCTTTCACTACCATTTTTTCGGAGTGAAAAACATTAATATATTTAAGTTGTTTTCAAATATATATATATATATATATATATATATATATATATATATATATATATATATATATATATATATATATATATATATATAACATTTTCCGCCGTTTCGTTTTTCGACGAGGGAAGGGTGGGACATTATGTATCGCACTTATATTTTTACGTGGGACCTATATGTCCCAATGGTAGTGACATGAAAGATCATCTTGTATTTTCAATTATGATACGTATATTGTCAGAAAAACAATTGAGTCGTATTTATGATTACAAATATCTTACATTTCGGCATCCTTTTCCAAATGACAGTACATGCAACCACTGCTTTATCACATCGTTTCTCAGTTTCATTGTTCACGTTCACTTCCACTACTGTCTATTTGATAATGTTCATAAGAATTCTGTTAACCATTAGCAGGCTTCTCTTTACTAGTGGAACATCGATTGATAGCAATAACATGCGGTAAATTACCACGGGTCCTTTGAGAATGTATCGTGGGACACATATGTCCCAGTCATGGGCGGCGATTAGGGGGGGCAAAGGGGGGCAGTTGCCCCCGCACTTTTCTGAAGTAACCAATTAATGTATATAGTTTCATCTGGAAATGTAACGATTTTGTATGTGTTACTGATTAATAGGAAAAAATGCTGCCATATAATATTTGCTGTTGCGTGAATACGTATTGGTTGTCTTCCCGTGGAGTAAAGAAAGCTACAGTAATTGCGTTTTAATCGCCACAGAAAATAACCCCAAAAAATAACCTATTGGAGCACAATTTCAGCATACTTTCATTTCTTCTTACAAGGGCTCGATATGTTAGTGAGCCGCTTTGAAGCTAATCGAAAGAACATTATGCAAAAAAGTAGGGCCTATTTCACAAGTTATTCTTTAATTGCACAAAAATTGACAGTTCCTAAAATGTCTTTTCTTCTTTCTAAAGTAAGGAATATCGATTAAAAAGAGCGTGATAAGAAACAACTTCTACCTTTTCCATTGTTTTGTAGTGTAATATACGAGTGAAGTGTTGTGTTTAAGGATGTACGAGTGTATATACAATAAAATTTAGTAAATTGAACATAATTCTAGGTTTTAAGTTTATTTTGTATAACTGAAGTGTGGATTGATTCTAAGTATTGTTGTGTTTTGATGTGTTCCAAGGAAGTGAAAACTGCACCTAATGGCAACGAACATATTTCAAGAAGTTGCAAAAGCAAATATTTCTTTAAATGTCGTAGAATATGCTTGTAATATTTACTGCCTTTCATTTTCTAAGAGTAATAAGATACATTTAATAGCATGTGTGGAATTAAATATTAAGTTTTTCATTAATCCTCAGTTTCAATATAACTTTTGCAAAACAAGCATCATTATTCATTACTATGATTAATATTATCCTTTCTATTTATTTGTTTTGCAAATTTATTAAATAATCTGATCACACAATTTTCCAGACAGAATTTTAAGATGTTCATGAGCAAGGAATCAAATCTCTTCTTACACTTTCGTCGTTTAAGAATACAAAGGGCTAGTATCTACTTGCGTTGTTCTTCTCAATTTACTTAATAAATTATTATATACGATATACGGTATTTTAACTGAAAATATAGTATCCTATTAGTTATACAACCTTTCGTCAAACAAAATGTTAGAAACAACCAGGAAAACTAACATTTATATACAAATATTCAGATCATGTCTTGCCCCCTCACTTTTAACGTCCAACCGCCGCCACTGGTCCCAGTGGTAGTGAAAGGGTTAAGATATGAGTGCAGAAACAGAACACCTGTTTCAGCTATCCTTTCATACCAAGTTCGTAAACGAGAATAAGGAAGACAGTCACTGCTTATAATAACTAGTAGTCTTAGATATTTAGCTCGCAGCAGTGGACATTTGCATAGTACGGATAATTTGATGTCGCTCCTGGGTGAAAGAAAAATGGATGTGCCTGTTCTCAATCAATAGATTAATCGACGGGATAACTGGCTTAGTGCTGATTGATAGAATGAAATTTTAAAGATTATGGGACATGCAATGAAGAGAGACTTGGTAGCAGAAGTTAAAGAGTCTCCATTATATGCAATGTTAGCCGACTCCACGACTGATATTTCAAAGAAATAAAAGTTGTCTCTGTGTGCGCTGTATTGACTCTGATTCATCAAACCCAACAAATATTTATGGATCACCCCACATGGCACAAAATCGGAAACAGAATTCACGATCAAAGATATTCTAACGAAACTTAACCTGAATGCAGAAAATATACGCGAATAGTGTCATGATGGTGCAGCTATTATGTCAGGACAAGTGAATGGTGTGCAAAAGATAATTTCGACTCAACATTCGAAAGCTGTATACATTCAATGCAATAATCATGCATTAGATCTTCCATTGCAGGAAGTAGAACGAAAATGCAAATCTTTGTGTGACGTACGGGCCATAGTGAAAGACGTTTGAAACATCAACCTGGATTCCAGTGTTGGGTAAGTTACTTGTAAAAATGTAACGCGTTACAAGTTACTTTACTTTCTCTTAAAATGTAACGCGTTAGTAACGCGTTACTTGCCCCCCAAAAGTAACTGTTACTTTACTTCGAAAGTAACGCGTTACTAACGCGTTACTTTTAGATCCGAAACTTTAAAAATGTGAAAAAAATATAACTTCAATTTTCCTGACTACTATTACTACCGCTATTATTATTATTATTATTATTATTATTATTATTATTATTATTATTATTATTATTATTATTAATTATTATCATTATTATTATTATTGCACGTTCTGAATCGCTTTATGTAAATGCAAGGACAAATTTTTACTTGATATATGAACATTTTCATATAATGTAACATTGATAAAATGCCATACTTCGTTACTCGTACGGACGGACACGAGCGAGTGCGAGCGAGTTTTCTTTGACACGCTATTCGACTAGAAACAAACATCTTTGAGCTCGACTTGAATTGGGGTCGAGTTTCGAGTCGACTAGAGCCAAATCCGGTGTGTAGTTTCGAGTACATTCTTCAAGTATATTACATAGACAGTATAATTATTATCAATGACACTACTACTACTACAACTTCTTCTTCTTCTTCTTCTTCTTCTTCTTCTTCTTATTATTATTATTATTATTATTATTATTATTATTATTATTATTATTATTATTATTATTATTATTATTATTATAACAACACTGTATATAAAAAGAAAGGCGGTTTGCATTTGAATACTAAAAAAGTAGTTGATTGCCAACCTTGGTAGTCGTGAAGTCTAGGAGTCAAGGACATTGCTCACGAGCTTCTGAATTTGGGTTGAGGGTTTAGGTTGAGTATTCGGCCTCGAGCCAAACACTGTTAAAAGTTATAGGGCACTGGCCAAATATCTTCAAAACTGCTCGGCCCGGGTTTAGAATTGTCAACGACTCGAGCAGCTCGGCTGACAGCTCATTCACTATTGACCCGAACGGAGAAGTAAGCCGAGCCAACAGCTCACCCAACCGACTCTGCTCAGTTGAGCCGAACCGAGCAAATGGCTCATCCCTACCAAGCTAGCTCGAGCCTATGGTTCACCCCAAGTTAGCCAGCTAGAGCCATCTTCTCAGTTGATCCGAGCCGAACTGAGCTTGTTATAAAAAATCTCTTGTGGTCTCGCTATCGAGACGAGACGAGATGTGAGCAGTGTCCCCTCTCGTGAACAACACTAAAAGTATTTCATATTTCTTTTTAGGTTACATATCTCATGGCTTTCGTTTTCCAGTGTAATCAGGCCTTGATTTCAAGACGATTTAAAACTAACGAGCCATTTATCAAACTCGACTGGACTCGAAACTCGACGCGAAAAACTAAATCGGCTCGGAACTCGACTCGAGGATATTACCCTTGACTTGACTTGAAACTCGACTTGAATTTGAGTCGAGTCGAGTTTTAGCTTGACTCGTGCTCATCCCTATGCGTTAGAAAAAATGGTTGCTTATTATTATTCTGCTAAACTAATTATATAATTATAACAATGTTGTTATGTAAAATTAAAAATAAAGAATATAGAGAAACATTAGACTACTCTATAATCAACGGGACTCTAGGATAAGCAAACTCATCTGAAAGAACTCCAATATTACACACCATCAGCAGCATCAGCAAATATTACATTACATACAACTCCAATATTGCATTCTAGTAATAAAATAGGCCTGCTCATCAGAATACAGTTTATTCATATTAACCCATTACTGTAAATCGTTAATTATGTCACCCTAGTTGTTGATAAATATTTTCCGCCGGAGCACTTCAGACACTTTACTTTTAAATTTTGTCCACCATCATCCTCAGCTCTTAAGAAAAAAGTATTCTTTCAAATGTTCGAACGGTAAAATATTTTCGTTCTCCATCTTTATAAAAACAACACCAATCAAAGTAAAATAGACTACCAGTATCATTGCACTCCTAGTTCACTCACTGAATGTATTGATCTGGAGCTGTCAAAATCTACGACAAAATCTTCCAGGTGCTTGCAATCAGTACACGTGATTTCCCTAAGGCTGTCCTCATCTTCAAAAAAACAGCAAGTGGCACTACGAACTTACCTGTTTCTCTGTGTGTCTGTGATTGTCGGTCACTGACATACGTATTGCATGCTCGATTGTTTCATAGTGAGAAATTCACTTACAGGAAAAAAACATTTGTTTCCGAAAAAAATATACATATATTGTGTTACTCATCGGAAATGTAACTCGAAAAAAGTAACGCAAACTAGGTACGTTACTTAAAAATTTGTAACGCGTTACCGTTACAGTTACTTTGGAAAAAATGTAACGCGTTACTAGGAAACGTTACTTAAAGAGTAACGCGTTACGAGTAACGCGTTACTTGCGTTACGTTACTTCCCAACACTGCTGGATTCTGCAAAACGATAGACAACGTACGCCGACAATCAGGGTGCGAATTGGCGGGGGGGATGCCAGGGATTTCCCCCCTGACAAAAATCTTTCCCACCCTGGAGAAGAAAAATTTTATCCCTAGCAGGGATAACTTTTCCCCCTCTGGAGTATTTTTAAATGGACATAAAGATAAGATAGAAAAAGGGAACAATTCTTACTTTGCGTAGCTAACCTAAATATTACTTGAGTGAAAATTTATGAAAGATCTCACATCTCAACTGTTTTGTACTTGGTAGAGTATATATATATATATATATGTATATATATGTATGTATGTGTGTGGGGGGGAGGACTGGGTGCGCATGTGGGTGAAATTCATCCTCCACTGGGAAAATTTTTCAATTGGCACACTGCCGACAATGTTCTTGAACCCTGTAAAACTATCAACGAAAGTAGTCCTAAACATTTGCTGCCTCTTTTTCCTACTCGCTGGTATGTTAGACGAAAATCTCTAATCAGATTTCAATCTACTACAAACGAATTCAAATCACGTTGGAAAAGAATCATCAGTAATACAAGTGGTCCAAATGTTGATTGTTATCTTATGCTCGGCATAACGTAACATGGCCCGGTACTTTTGGGCACCTTGTATATTGAAAGGGAATTTTAACTTTATTGAGAATGTCAGAAAAAAAAACATGTTTTATTTTGTAGTAGGAAACTGTAGGTCGCAAATTTTGCGTAATTTCAGTTAAGTAAATTGTTTCAACGAGTATTAAATGAAGAATTCATGATTAGTAATTATATTTTGTATATTTTTACGTATTTAGCCAAAAATATAACATTATCTTAGAAAATAAGTGTATATTTTAGCTTTTTTAATGGTTTTCAGTTTATTTTTATAGATATTTCGGCATAGGGAATCTTCACAAGAAAACTAAAATTTTAATTTCGTAAATTTTCTTCAAAATTCCAAATTAAGAAAGTCAGCCATAATTTCTTCTTGGTGCATCTCTTTGTTTTCGGAGTAAATTATTTGATTGGATAATCCGCAATTACAGCTGTAGCAGAGATTTTCGGCTTCCTTTGATCTCAGCACCGAAGCCTATCATCCGATAGTTACGTCACAATTATCTTCCAATTAGGGATCATCTTCTCATTGTTCTTTGTCTTACATCTTCAGCCATTACAGGAGACAGGCGTGCAGTGATCGTCGTCTATAACAAAATTGTGAAATTAACTAATATTTCTAAAACTGTGAATTGTTCTTCGTTTGGTATCAGTTAGTACTTGTATGGAATGGTGCTTCCAGTAAGTTTTACGTTCTTCAACAGCGAGGAATTGCAGTAAAGACGGTGGCAAAGACTCTTGTCTTGATTTTGGTGAGTAGTGACGAGAAGAAGAGGTGAGTTTAGTAAGCCAGATCTGCAGAAGGAGAATTCGTTTGGATATCTCGCAGCTATGTCAATTTTTGAAACCACCGTAAATGATTCTTTCTAGAATCAGGTGGAAAGATATTATGGTAAAATACTCTGGTTAATAGGTTTCGGCTCATCGTTGGATAATCAAGTATGTGTAACTAGAAAGTCAAAAGGAAATCGTTTTGGAACTCCAACCTCGAAATCAATGTTTTGTGGCATAACATTAGTAGTGTGGTTTCTTGTGCTTGTGTAAAATATTAACATGATGTGCTAAATGCATTCAGTTTTCCCCAACGCCTCTCACATACGGGTCTGGACAATATGACATCGTGAATTCATTCAATGGGGGGGGGGTGAAAGCTAGAATTATCTCAACGCAGAGCGATTGTCATAACAACAAGAAAATGTGTGTACCACACACATTTTCCCCCAGTGAAAGAGAAGTTTAGATTCCCTGAAACCTCGAAATTATTCATTTTTCGGTAGTACTGCTCGAAATTAATTCGTATAATTTGGCATGTTTTCTTTGGTTTTTAAAATAATCCTAAACGTTATAATAATTTTGGAAGTGTCAGAAATCACGGCTGAAGTCAAGTGCAAGGGTACATGAATTTTGCGTACCGGTAACAGGAAACTATCGTCAATAGGTTAAATCTCAGTGATTTTATTCTGATACCCATCGAGTTTTAAAAATTACAGTTTTAATGATTACTAGTAGAAATATTTTAGTTTTCTTTTTCCTTAAAGAAAACTCAGAATTTCAGAGCGACACTAAAGTAAATAGCCACTGCGTCTTTGGTTATAATGTGGTAGCAAAATAAAACATAAATGCATAAATGAGAATGGTGCTTCATAAATATGTGTATGACTTTTTTTTTCTTGCTTAGGTTAAGTTAGTATAGTATAGCTAGGTTAGGATAGGGATTTTAGGTTTAAGTTGTGTCAATATGTTATATGAGTGTCTACCTGTGCTAGGTTGTCCAGTGGGTCCGAGCTTTAAGAGAGGTAGCGAAAAGCGTAAATCCTCTATGCCGGCCACAATCTCAATGCGCAGAGGATTTTGAGCACCAAAAGAATAGAGAAAGAAAGTAAAATGTAGCTAACCACAACCATATGTAGTGAAGTTTTTTTTAATAGTGTAATGTATTTATATTGTGTTATTTTCATTTGTTTGTGTCGATCTAATGTGAATGTTTTGAAAAGTCGAGAATATTAATGAATATGAATATTTCAGGAATATCTGTGGAAAAATTAAATAATGTTTAGGCTCTGAAAGTTAGAAAATCGATAATGTTAGTTTCTCAGATGGGTATGTCAGTATGAGCAAGTGTAAAGATTTGTTTTATCAAATTTCTTGTCCAATCCTCGTTTCATGAATATTCTCAAATAAAATTTACTAGCCGTGGAAAACATCTTTCTTTTCAAGTACAGAATATAATTCTTTTGTAGTTTTAAGAAGTAAAATTTGAGTTACAGTTATATTTGATATTTATGTGAAGCATGAACAAAACAAAGAGCAGTACGTACAGAATAAATTTACTGGGGAAATGAAATAGCTGTGAATCAAGGGAAGAGACTTTTCCTTAGTGTGACCGGGGTTGGAAACAACCGAATCTGTATAAAATTTCTTATTTTATCAGTTTTAAATCAAAATCTCAGTTTGGATTTTTTTTAAGTTGCACGACAAAATTCTGTTTTGGGATTTGTAAGATTTTTTTTTTATTTAGATAGGGCTTTTACAGACAACATTAAGATCTTCATTGTGCTCATTGCCAGCTCCACTCGTAGGTCGATGTCCTGTGTCTGTAGTCGTGGTTCACAACCTATTTCCGGATGAGATGTGGATAATGAACTGCAGGCCTGGATACCGGACTGTGAGTTGAGATGGAGGAGACTTTGGAATCTTTACATTTTCGGGCAAGATTTGAGTTCTATTTTCCGTAGATGATTGGCGTGGTGAGTGTATCAGTGACTGTTGATGACGAGCCCATACGGGCCCAGTAGGTTCGGTGTCACTAGTCAGTGATACATTCAGCATAGCCTATAGTCTCAAGGAAAGGGAACATCATACAGAAACACAATATCAGCATCATCATCATTTTAAATTATTTTATTTTATTTTATTTATTTTTTTTTAAAGTAAAATGATCAAAAAGTAATTCTAAAAGGATATTTGAAAAGAATGAACAAATTCGAAATATTTTTTTCTGATAGTCAGTATACGTGCTTTTGTACCTTGCGGACAACTGGCGAAAGTGCTTCAAAATTCTGAAGCTTCTGCTTCTGGAGCTAAAAGAGCAGCAGCAATTCTATCTAGAGGATACTCTGAGAAACCTACGAACGGACAGTGCATTTGAAAACATCTATAAGGGAGCAAAGGAAAATGCAGACAGACTACACTTAAAATTGCCCACTTCATCAAGATCAAACCCAACACCAATTAGGTTGGAGCAGACTGATAATCCTTCTATAGCAGCTACCCTAGAATCTTCCAAAAATGTACTTCGAAATCATTGACTATTTGTTGAATGAAGTGCAGCGTCGCTTCAATCAGCCAGGCCTCAAACAACTCATAAAACTCGAGAAGATACTTTGTGAAGGAGCTATATGTGGTGGTGTGCCTTTCTCAAGAGATTATTTGAAGCATGAATTTGAGTTCATGCATCGGATTTTAACCTGAATAGATTATGAGCTCAGCTCAGGCTACTTCCACGTACTTTGATGACGACTGAGTCGCTGACGATCACCAGAATATTCAAAACTATTGGTGCTGAAACCCCAACTGTTCGCAGCCTTCTCGACCAAGTTGTTCGTCTAGGGACTTTCGTTCTCACTATGCCAGCTTGTTGAGCATTTGCGAAAGATCATTCAGCTATTTGCGTCGTCTAAAGACATATTTGAGGACATCCATGACGTAGGAAAGATTGGCTCATCTGCTGTTGTTGCATATGTGTAGTGACCAGACTTAGATTTAATCACCATTGCAAGAGAATTCATATCAAAGACAAGCGAAAGGAAAGATAGATACTTTTGGTCAATTTTGAAAAGAAATAAATGTAGAATTACGTAAGTGAAAATGTTATGTATTATATAACCAATTATTTAAATTACAAAATAGCACTTAAAATTCAATATAAACTTGAATTATTCTTTATTAATTGTCTCGTACTTTATTAGTGTGAAGTGAAGTGAATATAATGAGATTAGGAAGAGAGGTGAATGTAATAACAAACTGGATATACTGAAGTAAGTGTAGTAAAAAATATAAATAACTCTGGATAATTAGTGTAATTGAATTTTCTATATAAATTTTATGAAGTCTTTAGTGAAAATTCCATTTTTCCATTTCTGGCACGAAGTCAAGGAGGTAAAAAAATATATTTTACTATTTTTTAGTTGATTATGTAGCCTGTTTTATAATGTTCAAGTTACTTTCTACTACAAAGTGCTACAAAGTTTGTAGTTCTAAATAGCAATTTATAATAATAATAATAATAATAATAAACAAATCAAATCAAATTATTGTTACATTACAAACATATATTCGTATTATCTTACTTATGTTACATTTCCGTGTCTATTTTCAAGACAGCAGTTTGCTCCCCCAGCTGAAAAACACTTCCGACGCTACTGTGTCCACCTACCTTTTCTTCCTAGTTTTTGGTAGCGTCATTTCTTCCGCTTACAATTACATTTTCAGAATTACCTCATAACTTGAAGTAGGAAGTGTTTGTTATTGCCTTGACACATTGCTACATAAGTTATATTTCCTATTAAAAGAATGTTTTATCTAGACAGTTTTGAATTGTTACGAGACTTCCTTAATTTCTTTACTCGTGTGAACGACCTAACAGCACCAAATTGGGAATTGAGTTTTATTTGCATTTAAAATGTGAAAGTTTAAAAAAATATTAATGTCAAAATTAATAAAATATTATTTGCTTTTCAGCAAATCGCTTCAGTCATATTACACTATTATAGGCCGTCCTGTCTATATGTGGCATCTTCTATCGAGTGTCGATCATACGCCATTTCGATCCTTTGCCCTTTCGATCGTATGAAATTTCCCCTATATATCTGCAAGAAAATGATTGTTACTTAATATTGTGTGATTATAAAATTATGTTTTTTTATTATTTCGATTGTATACAGATAACTGTTTTCGATCCTATACCGTCTCGGTCGTACGCTATTTCGATCCTGTGCCGTTTCGGCCGTATGTCGTTTGGATCGTATGCATGTAACCCTAGGGTGGTCCTTATTTCTCAAGTTGTATATATCTGAGACCGCACCCCTTAATCTTTTTCCTTTTAATGAAAAAAGTGTTCTCTGTAAATTCGAGTTTGTTATCACGACGATAAATGGTGCGGCAAAGACATTTTAATCTTTATAGGAATAGGATTTAGAGAATAGTAGTTTCCTATGTTGCTCAATAGATGGCAATACATTCACAGATTTAAATTCTTATATTTAATCCCACTTTTTGTGTAATTAGAAACAGATTTATGAACAAAATTAAATTAGAAATAATAAATAAATGTCAAGCAACTATTTTTTACGACCATTTACAATTAATTGTTTTCTACTTTGTATTTAATTATAACTGTTATTATAAATAAAAGACTTTTAGAGTATTTGTAACATGTATTTGAGTTTTTTAGTTTTAGTGGACGAGACTAAACCTGAACTTGTGGTGCCTATGAGAACGCCCGAAACTAAATCTGAATCTCCGCCTATCACTTCAGTATATCAACCTATCACGATCGAACAACTTCTTGCATTTTTCACCGTAGCTTTGCAAAACATTCATCCATTTCAAAGACAATATGTACTCCAACAAATCCAACTTGCAGCTCAGGCAACTCTTAACGTCACATTAAATGCTACATATTCAGGTCCGTATGCTTATTTCCATGCTACTGCGGTTCCACCTAGCTCTTAAACACCTCACTTACTGTATACCGATCATTATGGCTTTAATATTTCTGTTTCTGAATATCCGGTCTCTTCAATCACATAAACCACTGTTTCAACAACTGCTACTAGAAGAACAAGTCAATGCATTTCTCCTTAACGAAACTCATCTGAAGCCTAAACAAAGCTGCAAATTTTCACGATACACACTGCTCAGACATGACACAACCATACCCATGTGCCGTGCAAATGGCGGAGTCGCCCTCGGGTTTTCTCCATCAATCGCCTATCGCCAACATTTACTGTCAATACCAAACACCCCGGAATACATCATTACCACTCTATACTACAAAGATATATATGTCACTTTGGCTACCATTTACATCCGCCCTGGTCATGCCATACCTCTAAAATTTTTTCAGTATATCTCAGACACGTTCCGCATCTACATCATTATGGCAGACATAAATTTTCACAGCCGAACAGCCCGCCAAAAGGAAGAATTTCTAGATTTCATTGCAACCGAAACATCCGGCACATTCCATACCCTGCCTCATTCTACCCGACCGATCTCGGATACCACTCCAGACGTTGTCATTACTTCAGCCAGTATCTCTGCACGGTGTACTCTCACAGTACTCGATCCGCTTGGTAGCGATCATGTTCCCGTTAAATTATCACTCACTTCTTCACACCGTCCAGCACCCCACTTACCTCCTGTCACTCGTACTTCGTTGCGCTTCGACAAAGCCGACTGGCCAGGATATCGAAATTACCTCAGTAGCATTTTTGCAAACTCAACTTTATCAGAAACGGAGGAAGATCTTCATAATTCTTTGGATAGAATAACTACAGCACTCCATGACGCTACCAGCCGTTTTATACCGACTAGTACATCCCATAGTTATCACCCAACGCTCCCACCCCATTATTTACCACTTATCAGACGTTCACGAGCGCTCTACAAAGATTACAAACGTACAAGAAATCTAGAGTCATTGCACTTACATCGTCAATTTCAACGCACAGTTCACAATTATGTTAAAGCATATAAACTCCGTCAATGGATAAAAGCTTGCAATAATTTGACAGACGATGCACACCCATCCAGATACTGGAACCGTTTCAACATGCTCACTGGTCGCAAGACCCACACTACCTATCCTCTTCTAGAGAATGAAAATCCTCTTCACACAGATAAAGAAAAAGCAGACGCCTTCGCAACCTATCTACAATCTATTTTCACTCCGTCTGAAGCAGCCATTCCTCGCAGGCATCCCACACATACCTTTAACATAAATTCACCAGAACTTCAACCCAGCACGTCTCATGTTTTACCCGAACATCCTCTTACTACGCCTATCACTGTAACAGATATCAACTCCGTCACGGCTCGCAAACGCAATACTGCCCCTGGTCTGGACTCAATCACTTATCGTCATGTCAAAGAAGCGCCTCTCTCCTTACTACACCTTTTAGCAACTATATTTACGTTTATTCTCCGCACAGGTTATCTTCCCCCTCAGTGGAAGACTTCCAAAACACTCATGTTTGCTAAGCCACACAAACCACTAAATTCCGTATCATCTTACAGGCCCATACAATTAACTCCTACTTTCAGCAAAATATTGGAACGCATCCTTGTCAAACGACTTCACACTCACTTAACAGCGAAAAATTTGCTACCTTTACATCAAGCTGGTTTCCGACCAGGATATAGTATTAACGATCAGTTACTTCGCCTCACCAACATGATCACTAATCATTACAATTCTTCCAAGCCTGCCTGTTTAGTTTTATTCGATCTCGAAAAGGCATTTGATAAAGTATGGCACCTGGGACTTTTCTTCAAGCTTCTGTCTTTCCGTCTTCCAATCACGTACATCCGCTTCATTTTTAATTTTCTTTCAAACCGCCTGGCTTACATTTACATCAATGACAGTGTCTCTTACCCTGTTTTTCTTCATAGAGGCGTTCCGCAAGGCTCTGCCTTGTCCCCACTGCTGTATCTGCTTTATGTCGCTGACATGCCGTTCTTACCGCAAAACATTCATACTTTTCAGTACGCCGATGACACGGCCTTCCTGGCGTTAACAAAGACTATTTCTCAAATAAACACTGCGATGAATGAAGCTATCCGTCGCTTTAGCGATTGGTGTCGGACGTGGCGCTTAACAATAAACGCTTCCAAAACTCAGGCCATAGTCTTTATTCCACCAAAACGCCGATCACGAGTTCATCGAAACCCAGCTCGTCTTGCCCTTACCGTCAATGATGCTGCCATACAGCACTCAAAGACAGTGAAATACTTGGGTATAACATTTGATCATCATCTTACATGGCGTCCACACCTCGCTACCGTTGTAAGCAAAGCCAAAAATAGATTAAATTTACTTAAATGTCTCATAGGTACAACGTGGGGTCTCCATTCTTCTACGCTCATCAACACCTACAAGGTCTTCCTCCGTCCCGTACTTACATATGGTTTTACCTCCTGGATATCAGCAAGCGCAAAACATTACGAAAAGCTGTTAATAATGGAACGACATGCTCTCCGCTTAGCCTACCGCATTAAATTACCAAGTCCAACCCGTGAATTGTACGACCGCATCACATTTCCTCACCTTCTTTATCATATTGAAGCTCTTCGTATCAAATATATAACTCAACGGTATGACAGCGAACACGCTTTATTTTTTGAAACCGTTTACAGCGACGCTCCCTACACTCACAGCCATCACCACACGTCTACACCTCTCTCACTGCTTTTCGCATTATATAAATATACCGTACCTCCAAATCATCGGGACTATAACATCATCAGTATCCTCAGCACATCACACGTACCGGCCCATATCTCACCTTCATATCATGCACAGTAAACCCGCTTGTCACTAACAGGACCTCCTCACGTATAATAAAATAAATAAATAAATAAAACTTACGGCGGTTTAATACAGTTCATAAATGTCTCTTTGCCCAACAGAAAATAATTTTTTTTCGCCCTAATTATATAAATCTCTTTCCCAAATAGAAGGTGTAGCCCTCGCAATGGGTGCTAGCTACACCATAGCTAGCTAACTTAAAAAAAAATTTTAGTTTTGTATTTGTGATCTCTTGATATGATTGTTATTTTTAGGGAATTGAAGTTTCGTTGTGGGTCTTGTATCATCACATGTGGTAAAATGAACAAAGTGATCATTATGTGTTCGGTGTCTAGTGAAATCAGTTATCGTAGTGGTATTTACCTCGTTGGTAATATGAGTGAACAGATATTCGGTTGTAAGTTACTGTCCAACAGAAAGTACTTGGTGCATTCTTTTATAACATACGAATGTGAAATTACCTTTAAGAGAGAATGCTCGGTTAGCAATTCGTGAAACAGAAATGTTTTGGTCTAAAGCAAGAATACCGATCAAGAATACTCACCATAGCATCGATAAACTCCTTGGAGTGTTCGAAATGTGACATCGGTTTCAAAAATCAAGTATAGGAAATAGTGAAGGGAAGAGGAGACAAGACATATTTCTTAGATATGTTAGACGATTTATTTGATACAGCACGTGCAAATGCTTTAGACTTAATACAAATTCAGGAGAGGACAAGGAATTCCTTATATCTCAAAGGCAGAAAGACGACTTATGAAGTGAGCGAAACGGGTCAATAGTCGATTATCAATTCAAGTGGTGAAGACGAAGATGTATGCCAAACAGAAAATACAATTTCAATGGAAGGAGTAGATTCTGATGAGGTAGTGACAGGATCTCCGAGAAGACGAGGAAAAGTACGTTTTATTACTTCACGATTCGTTTTGCCTTTTGATCGGTATAAATTGATTGATAGAGCTCCATGCAAATATTAATCGCAACATCAGAGGCATTGGGACACTACTTCTTCTAATACTGGACGTATCAATGGAGCTTGCATTCTTCTTGAACAGAAATTGGAAAAAGATATTTTATACCTTCCATGTAGGCATCACATTTTTTAATTGATATTAAAATGTGTATTTGAAGAATGTGTTTCAGTTTTTCCGGTCCAGAGGTGCCAATTTTTAAGCGTTTTCAGAAAGAGTGGCCGAGATTTCAACACAACATTTTGTTACAAGAATTTCTGATCGAAGTGTTAATTCAGTTCTTTGCAATATGAAGAAAGATACGCTAGTTTTTACTGTTCAAAATTTGGAAATACAGAGAAGCACTGCACAGAAGATTACAGAGAACTTTTGGAGCTTACAGTAATTTTTCTAGGAAATACACCTCCTGGAGGTATTTCTTTCCGTTTCCCTGGAGCTGTACACCAGGTAAGGTGGATGAGAAAAGCCGTACGATGTTTAAAAATATTTCTCTTTAGTAATCAGCTTAAATTAAATTAGCGGGAAGAAGAAGGACGGCGTCAAGTGTGTACTTTTCCTATTCTGAAAAGTTTGGTTTATGTTATATGTAAAAGCTTGGTTTACTTGTCCCAGTGCATCTCGTTCACCACATCAAGAATTACAATGTTTGAAAGGCCTTCAAACGTACAAACTCATAAACCCGTCTAGAGAATGGCTTTATTGAAGTTTTCCTAACATCTTTGGTAACTGTCAGGGGAGTGTGATGTATATGCCCCAAGGGGCATGAGTGCGGTGGTGGGGTGAAGAGAGAGGGTGCCGGTACACAAGCCAGCTGTAGCTATAGAAGAAGCAACTCAACCGAGATGCGAACCACCACTGTTCTTTTTGTAGACCGCAAAGTCTCTCTCTCTCTCTCTTCCTTCGACAGTTGTCTTACTTCACACCTTGCAAGACTATCTGTCATCGTGGGTCCCATGAACTATGAAATTTAGATAATTGCGGTAGAGACTGAGAAAAAAAACTTTGAGACTCTTGAATTTGAAAGTTAAATATGATAGAATTTCAAAACACCCCTATGCAAATCTATGCTAATGTTATGAATTGAAAGAAGTTCCCATTTTAGAGATTTACATAGGTCTCATAGTTCATGTGGCCTACCTTGACATATTTTCTCCGGATAGACTCATGAGCTACAAAGTTAGTAGCGTGCTCACTTTAAATTGTGAACAGAGTCAACAACCACCAACAGAATACACATTTCTGGAAGTACCATCAACAGGACTTGGTCCTGAAACTGCTGACCGATATTTGTCTGAAAATAGAAGAAACATTATACATTTAGTACACTTTTTCTACTCACCCCTCTTCTTGCTCCCATAAACTATCCACGGATTTCGGAAATAACAGGAAATTCCAAATTTAACGTGGGATTGAATTTAATTTCATTCAAATAAAAAAAAACGTTCATTGCCACTTACAACACTTTACACGCGTTTTTTTTTTAAATATTTGAACCCTTCAGTAGCTACTGTGTAACTTTGATAAAAAAAATTGTTCTGTCCACACGTGTGTTTATCTTTCTTATTTCTGTAGTGTCCTTTGAGGTGTGTCCTCCTTCCCCCTTTCGTACGAGCTGTTCAAGTCTTACATTGTAAAATTACTTTGTGACTTGCAGTTAATCAATGTCTCACACACTAAACATATAGTACTAACACGCTTGGACCACAGCGATGCAATCTAACCAACAACTTAGAGCGAAGTGATCACTGACCTCTGCGTCAATCGTAGTTATAGGACCGCTAGGAACTACCACAAAAATAGACTGACTCCCTTTCGGTCTGCTGACTGCCTTATGGGCCAACAGCTCTCGTCCTGATGCTTTTTTTAGTTTTCAAAATGAGGTAAGCTCTTTTGACATTAATAATACACTTATTTCACTACATATGTGAGTTCTGAGTAGCTCACATGATACCTTGTTGTTTTATGTACAAATTGATATATAACACTCCATATGTAATGAACCCTTTATATCAACAACACATTAAAAAAAGAAAACATACTTAAAATTTATACATTTTCCCACTCCACAAAGAACATGCTTGACAGGTGGTGCCACCTGTAAACAAACAACATAGCGCAAGGGGTGTAATCTCAATACAGATTTCAACCTATTTACACTCACCCCTGCTTAATTAATTAGCATTATGAACATTTAAACCTTGTAGTGATAACAAAATATATTTTTCTCAATAATTGTAATATAAGAACTAATTGACATTATTTTGTGGAGGGGTAATAGACCTTTTTCAACCAACAGCTGCATTACTTAAAGAGGGATGCCGTCCATTTTGCAGACGAACACCGCTCAAGCGACTCCAGAACTGCCTGTAAATGGTACTTATAAATGGTACCAATAACGTACATTAGATTTTCGGACAGGTGACATACCGTAATAAGCTAATATAATTTATATTTCGTCGCATCCAAGAACCTTTTAAATCCAAATACATTCAAATATTCACATAGCCAACTCACATTTTCAAATTTCATATTCCTACGCCAGTAGCTAGTGTAGGTCCGTCCTGAGGGATAGCGGGGTGAGATGAAGAAGGTGCGAAATAACGTCATCAAGACAGAATATCGCACATTATTGTTTCCAAAAACTAACACTAGCATGCTACTAGAGTACAAAAGAAATGTTCACGTCTGCACGGCGCTGTACGAGTGTAGCTAACTCATAGCTAAGCAATTAGGAGTTGAAATCCATGGATAGTTCTATGCATAAACAGTTGTAGAATAATACAATCTCTGGGCCAGAGTACTATGATAAGCTGGCAACAGTTGTACTTCCTTCTCTGCTGTGCTGGAGTACTCCGCCGGAGGCTAATAGTTCAGTGAACTGTTGGTGGATGATTTCCAACTTTTACAGAAAAAAAAAACAATTCGTTGGGTTTTCGAGAATCCTTCCAGCAGTATCCCAGTGAAATATATCTATTTTACACTGATAATACTAATAATGTTGGCTTTAAAAATTAAAATTCACATGACAGAAATATTTAAATTACACCATATTATAACTAATTGATTAAAAATTAACATATGATTTCCATTTTGATATGCAAAAATTCTGATACCTAATTTGCATATCAAAATTTATATTAGGTACGAACTAGGTCTATACAGTGAGCACTTTCATTTTTTTTTTTTTTTTTTTTTGCGAGAATGTCAATATGAACAAAACACAAAATAGCAGAAAAAATTAAAAATAGTGACAGTTCATATGAAACGATGTAGCGATTTGAACTGCACGCTAGTGAAATAGATGATATTGAAGAAAAAGAAATTGCTGATTTTGTGATACGAAACACGAAGAAGTTCTTCGAAAGGTTTCGGATTTCTACAGGTTTTCTAGACCTTGATCCGGTTTGTTGGTTGACAAATGATGAATTTGTTTTCGGAAAAAAGTATTTCATGAGCTGCATGTTACAAATGACGCAGCGGAAAGAGCGGAAAGTTAATATCAGATCACAATTCAGTTCTATTAAAAATGAAGAACAGAAACAATTCCTTTTGCAAGTGGTGAAAGACTATAGAAACTTGTTTCCAGGATGTGGAAAAGCTATCTTGCGTAAAAAGTAAACGTTATCATTAAGTCGATCTACAATTCAAATATATTTCTTTGTCCATTTTTTTGGAATATCAGCCACTATCATATTTACTTGTATTTATTAGCAGATTGATTTCTAACTCATGTAAATTTTACTAACGAAGCAAGTGGCATGAGAAACAAATCCAAATATATTTTCCACAATGGTTCATAACACTGTGCATTACCATAAGTACTATATGTACGGACGATGATCGCGATGCTTGTGGCTTGTTGCCTGATAACCAACCGACTGTATTTGGCCCAAGTTACCCCAGCGCTGATAAGCAGAATTTATGACTGTTTCTACAGGTAGGAAATTGCTTGTAAATACGATGCATAGATTTATGTAACCTAATCCTTTCCCGATGTCTAGAAAGGAAAACAATTCGAGAGAAAGAAACAACAATTCGTTGTGAAATTTAGAATAAAATAACGGAAAATTATTAAGAACAAATTTTATTACCAAAATTTCACCTCCTTCCTTGCCAAAATAGTGTCTCATCGTTTCTGCGATCAACAACACGTACATAATTTAGATGTTGAAATTCAATGCTATCGTATATAATGAATATCCTTCTCCTGCTGTTTTTTAATTCTGGTGCGTATACGTCGTCAAGTTCTCTTCTATCGAATTTAACAAAACAATCCAAATTCACTCGTCGAGCTGCTTCTTCCTCTGCTGAGCCATCATACAATAATCGCACGAGGATATTATCACCATTGTTAGGATGCAGGTCTGTCACATATGTTCCTTTACCATAATCTCCAGTATCACTTTCTTGTATTCTTTGATCATTAATAATCCCCTGTGCACCATCATAAGTTGTAAAATGGTAATAACTTCGGTTATCCTAGAAGGAGAAAGGCAAAGTTCAACAGATAAATATAGTAGTAAAATAATAATAATAATAATAATAATAATAATAATAATAATAATAATAATAATAATAATACCCTATATGTATCCTCATCGCCAAAAGTGCCTGTACATCGGCGTGACTGATATCACTTGTCACTTGTCTTATCACTTGTCTTATGACATATTATATATCGCTAGAAGCAGGTTGCCAATAGTGGTTGTTAGCTCCGCGGTAACATGTTGGGTTTCAAATCGAAGGGTTCTCAGTTTGATTCCCATCTGGATAAGTTCCTTTTTTTTATGAAAATCTATTTTCCACAATGCATTAAAATTTATATAAAATTACATTAAAATTCATCAGTTGTATATATATATCATAATCATTGCAGAACATAGTAATTATTTGGTTTAAAATATAACATCTGAGACAGGGTTTACAGGGTCGGCATTATATATGTGAATGTTAAATACAAATTAAGACTATCGTACAATAGCAATAAATAAGTTACGTAGTGTAGCTATTTGCAGCTATTTGTCATATAGAGGTTACTTCTTAACATTCTCATTACAGCATGTCACTTACGTCCTTGAAATGTCATTCGAGGCATGAAAAAAGAGTAAAACAAAGTAAATTCAATGTCGAATCATGCTTCTAGATAAACAGCTCAATAGCACCAAAACACTCACAAGAAATTTCCGAGCACCAAAGTCACGTGAAGAAACTGGAATAATACTTAGAATAGAAAACCTTCACATAGGGTTACAGTTCAATACTCTGATATGTTTTTGTAACATGGAAGTCACATGTTTTATAACATGGCGATGCCTTGGTCGCTCTTTTTCTCGCTATCTTATATATATATATATATATATATATATATCGGGTATTGCAAAATAAGTGTTACAAATCTTGCGAGGTGACTCCTGCCACTGAGACAAGAAAAAAAGTTCTCTTGAACTTTCGGCTATCGGACATAGTTTCGGATCTACAAGAAGCCGAAAGCATGGGAAAACGACTTTCGGACGCCAATAGTTCGGAAACTATCCAACTTACAGAGGGCGGGTAAAAAATTCACTGAAGAAGTCATACCTGCTATATTGAATTTTGCATATTTCACAATCCTACCATGCACGCGGAAGTAGGGATGGGCACGAGTCGAGCTAAAACTCGACTCGACTCAATCTCTAAGCGAATTCGAGCGAATCAAAGGTAATTTTCTCGAGTCGAGTTCCGAGCCGAGTCACTGTTTTCAGGTCGAGTCGAGTTTGAAAAATGGCTCGCTCGTTTTAACTCGTTTTGAAATAATTGCCTGATTAGACTGGAAAGCGAAAGCTATGAGAAATGTAAGCAGTAATGTGAAATATTTTTAGTGTTGCTCACGAAGTGAAACACTGCTCGCATTTCGCCTTGACTTGATTAATAAGACGACAATGGAGACAGCCTCAAATGTCGTGACCACTAACATAAGTATATACCGTAGAATTCACCACCAAGGCTGAGACCTGCACGGTCAAAGTTTTGAGGCGAAGCAGGAGAAGCCTAACCCGTGTAGCGATGTTAACCGACTTAGCTCGGTTCAACTGAGCGAACAGCTCGAGCCGGCTTGGTTGAGATGAGACACCAACTCGGCTCAGGTGAGCCATCGTCTCGAGCCGGCTCGGTTGGGGTGAGCAATCAGCTCGGTTTGTTTCGGCTCATATCGGTTTGGGTGGGTGAGCTGTTGGCTCGGCTCGATAGGGAATGAGCTGTGAGCCGAGCCGTTGAGAACCCTAAACCCGGACCAAGCAGTTTTGAACATGTGTGGTCAGCGCCCTCTAACTTTTAACGATTTTTGGTTCGAGCCCAGATACTTGCTCCTCCGAAACTCAAACCCTGAACCTCGTGAACGATATCCTTGCCTCCTAGACGTGAGGCCTACGAGGTCAGCAGTCAACTAGTTTTTAGTATTCAGATACAAACCACCTATCTTTCATGTTTATACACGGTGTTATAATAATAATAATAATAATAATAATAATAATAATAATAATAATAATAATAATAATAATAATAATAATAATAATGTTATAGTAGTAGTAATAGTATCATTGGTAATAATTATTTATTTATTTATTTATTTCATTTTCCGCCGTAAGAACTTGTCTATGTAGGATACTTGAAGAAAGTACTTAAAACTACACACAGCATTTAGCTCGATTTGGCTCGTTTTGGCTCGACTCGAAACTCGAGTCAAATTCGAGTCGAGTTGGATGAAATTTTTCGAGCCAAGTTCTCGAGTCGAGCTGAAAGATGTCTCTTTCGAGTCGAGTCGAGTTTCAATGAAAACTCGCTCGTGTCCATCCCTACAAGCAAGGGATTTTCGAAAGGAACGTAGGGAGTCCCGGATAATCTGCCAAATGAAAATATATCTAAATGGATATAAATTGATAGGGTTTCTACCAATAATTCGTTTGTATTAAGTCGATATCTGGAACAAATACAAAATGGCGAACACCACACCTTCATGCCCGTTGTGTGTGGTTGCGATGCTGGCCAATAGTGACGTTCTGAGTAGTAAGTGTAGCGAATTTGTACTCAAATGCTCTAGAAAGACATCTGGAGTGTCGGTAGAGCACAACAGGTGAAGCAGGTTGATTCACATGTGTGGAAACACGTAACAAAAAATCCTCAGAAATGCACTCATACTAAGTAAACGTGAGTCCAAAGCGTCGGAAATGTGAGGAATAGCATCAAGAACATGAAAGCCATTGGCAATTCACCAATAATATTCCATCAATCCGATGCAATATGATGTGCACGGTTGAATACCAATAAGGATGCAACAACTGAGGCCAAGTTGAAATTGTGCAAGGGGACTCACAAAGAAACTGGGTAAACTAAATGAATGTCACTAGTGGGATCGCATGATCGATATTGAAATGTGGCCAATGTGTGTGTTGATATCGACATGTAGCTAATTGCGAAGGTTGGCTTCATAGTGTATGTATGAAGCCAACCTCGCAATCGAGAAAAAAATCGTGTAGATGTATGTTTCGTCTTTTAAATGAAATAAGACATGTTAAAATCAGAGATGGAGTGGGTCGGTGGGTCAAATGGGTGAAGATTTTTGAGTGGGTCAGTTGATCGTGGGTCAAAAGGACATGACCCACTGCGAAACACCACTCACCGTGACTCACACTGATCCACCGACCGATTACGACCCACCGACCCATTCAAATCAATACATTGTGGACAGCATCTTCTGAACTGGTGAATTTGTCTACTTTTTACTTTCAAGACCTCCATTTTTCTTCCTTTTCATTTGTTTCAAATGAAAAAAGAACTTCAGGCACTTTTGGATCTTGATATTTGCAATTGTAATAATAGCAATAAGACTTACTACTTGTCTTTTGAGATGCAGCTTGTGACTTTTTAAGGAGCTAACTACTGGAAATAAAATTGTTTTAATACAAGTGTAGTCAGTGGAGAGGAGGACGTGGATCATGGGTCAGAGTCAGGGTTTGCCCAAGTGGGCCCAGCCCAAAAAAAAAACACCGGGTTTCTTCGGGTTGGACCCACCTAAAAAAAACACTTTAAAACCCACCTGGGTTTTTGAGCTTTTTGGTAGTATATTATCGGTACAACTAAGGTGATCACATTGAAAGTGACTTTTATCAGATTTTGGACTTCCCTTGGGCGAATTAGTTGCTTTCATGTTAGAGTACACAACATTCAATGCTAGATCTTTATAAAGCTCTGAATGCACTGAATGAAAAAAAAAATGTTTACCTTAGCTTGAGATAATTATAGAACAAATTAATATATGGATTGTGTTTATAGCCTATTTGAAGTAAAATATTATTTCAGAAAATACTTTCTGTGAATAGTGTGCTCGGTGACGCCGTGGGACGTTATCCGTCATACATTTGACGAGTTTAAGGCCATAGGTGCCTGTACTACCAGTAAATATGTAAATACACTAGTAAAGCTAATATTATTATTTCATATATTAGATGGTAACACAACTGATCTTCAGTAAAATTCGGTTTTCCAACAACAGTTTAGTTCTGTCATTAGTTGCTACTCTTCAAGTAAGCATTCTGGAGAATCAACACCAGCAATAGCGTAAAAATTCTTGTCAGATTTAAGAAGCTTAACGCTCGGAGTTCCGAAGACTATGTAACCCTACTATTTCAGGTGCTGAATTTAAACTTCTGTACCATTGGAAGTGTCGATGTACAGTAAAGAAAGTTGCATTATCGGGGAAAACCCGTTATGAGAGAAGTGCTCGGGAAATTCCCGCAATTGAATGCACAAAGCATTGGAAGTGAATACTTCAACAATAAAACTATTTATTTTAAGCTGGAAGATGTTTAACTTCATTTAAGACATTTACCTTATAAAATATGAATTATCTCTTTGTTAATTGTTTTAAATTCATTTTCGAGAAAGAGCCGTCTTGTTAGTGCTAGGGAAATTCCCGTAATTGAACGCGCAAAGTATTGGAAGTGAACTTCAACAATAAAACCATTTACTTTATGACAGAAGATATCTGCCATATAAGATATTTTGAAACATTTATCTATATATATAAAAGAGAACGTACAAATCCTTTGTTAGCTCATCACGCTAATACGGCTGAACCAATTTCTTTCATTTTTGGGGGGTTATTAAGATTTGGACCCTAGATGGTTTTTATCATATCACTTTAATTTTCAATTACCAGTGTCTTGAGATAATTGACCATTCAAGTGTCCATAACGTAGAAATCCTTTGTTAGCTCATCATAGCTAAATCTAACCGTATTTATATGCAACCCACATGACCGTGTCACTCGGCGGGTTAACATAAATGACAGGCGATATAATGTTAACATTTACTGCAATCTTCTATGGTTTTTATCATATCACTTGAAAGCGAAAAAGTAAAAATTATCTAAGTAACAAAGTTTATTGCGTTCCGGGGTGACCCCAGCGAAGCGGGGTGAACGCTGCTAGTTTTATAATACGTGAATTATATCTTTGTTTTAAATCAATATATTTGGGTATTCATACTGTATTTGGCGAACGTTACTGAGGCTCCTGGAATGATTCGATCTACATTTGTTCGTTTGTCTGCCACTACCACACACACATTACAGGGTACAACTTTCGGTCTTTTAAGTTTAAATTTTCAGGGTATAAGCACGAGATACGCTAAATTTTCTGTATAGACTTTGGCGGCATACCAACGTAAAATTTCAAAATGGCGGCATTTTTTTAAAATAGCGGGTATCCACCATACAAAGCGCGACTTTCGGTCTTTTAAAAACACATTTTCAGAGAGAAGCACGAGACACTAAATTAGCTGTATATGTATTTTGGCGGCGATCCAACATAAAATTTCAAAATGGCGGCCATTTTTCAACTAGCGTGTATCCACGCTACAGGGTGCAATTTTCGAACTTTTAAGTTGAAATTTTGAGGGTAGAAGCAAGAGACATTCTAAATTTGCTGTATAGATTTTCTCAGCGATTCAATATAAAATTTCGAAATGGCGGCCATTTTTTCAAAATAGTGAACAGAGAATTGTTTTAAGTTGCGACAATGACAATCTTAAAATATAAATCACATTTTAACACTTTTACCCCAAAGACATTGAAATATTTCGAAAAACCCAATTAAACCCTAAAAAAGCCAATAAAACCCGAAAATACCCGAAAAAACTCATATGGGCTCAGGTGGGTTGGGTTTTTTCAAAAATACTCGGGTTTTTTCAAACTCTGGTTAGAGTTGATGACGATGGGTATGGGTATTAGGAGGTCGTAGTTGGTCACAATGGGTCAGAGTTGTTCATAGTGGGTAGTGGGTCAGAGTAGATCACGGTGGGTCAATGGGTAATCGTGGTTCGTAGGTCACAATGCGTGGTGAGTCAGTGTGTCGTGCATAAATTTTTCATTCACCCGTGCCATCTCTGGTTAAAATTGTACTAAAAAGGAGAGGCTTCGAAGCATGCCGGCGATTTTGCTGAAATTTTGCACATAGATAGTACCCCACCGGAAAGCAATAAATCTGTAACAGTTCACGGTACCACCTCATAAAACTAGAAATATAGGGATTTGTCTGATTGACTAAATTAAGACCTCAATGATGTATTCCTCTACAAGCAGGATTTTCTTCAATGTTTCCATGGCGTTATACGTTCTTGAGATTCCGTGCTATTCACATCGTCTCTCGCTCGCTGACTGTTAGTGTTGTAACACACGACGAGCCGATTTAAGTTTGTGTACTGTGCGATTATTTTAGTGGGATATTGAATTTATTAGTGTCTTCTAGCTCTTCATATATTTATTTCTTCGAGTGATTTTGTGGTCGTTCTACGACGAAATTTCGACATGAGTTGTTTACGTGAAAATACCTTACGTATAATTTTGGTCAAGTAAGTCAAAAGCCTACTACAATTTTTGTCCATGAATGGATACGAAACACGTTCAAATTAACAATAGATCAAATACACAGCATTGAACTGGACTATATCAAGAAACAACTGTATATTAAGTTAGTCAACAAGGTTCTGTGTGAACGAATTCTATCTTCTACTCATGGGGAAGTCAAATTTACCGATAGTGACAAGGAATATTTACTTCCTATTGATCTCGCTGACAACAGTATTACTGTCGTTAAGGTGTCTTTGTGCCCCATGGAACTTAGTAATCAACAGTTAACACGAGTGTTTTCTCAGTATGGTGAAATACAGTCAATCCTAGACGAACAGTATTCTGCGGATCATGTCTATGTCACCCGTACTGGACGTAAATTAATTAAAATGAAGGTTAAACAAAATATTCCTTCATTTATTACTGTGTGTAGTTTGCGCCTCTTTTGTAGTTATTCCGGTCAAATCCAAACTTGCGCGTTGTTGACGCGGTTAGCACAACGCGATTAGCATTGAAGCTTCGTAATTGGGAGTCGCCAGATTCGAATTTTGATACCAAGCATCCTTACTTGTGATTTTGCAGTCCCACCAGGCGAATGACGGGATATCTCTAATTCATAACTTTGGCAAACTTTCTTGTATTGTCAATGTTTCAGTGTAAAATGGCGTTTTGCTGAATCGTAAATATTTTTAGTAAATAAATAAAAAAAATACGTATTATGTATAATACAATCACTATGTTTGATAGCTGATAGGATTCGAAACTGAAGTTACAGAATACTATTATATGGTATTATGCAGTTAAATAGCAGCTAGAAATTATTTATTCTAAATAAACTGTTACAAAAAATGGAATACAATACTGAATCTTCAGATAAACTATTAATTTCCCATGATTTTATCGTTTCAATTTTAAAATTATTGAGGCTGGCTTTATGCCTACAACCATGTGCAATCTTTCATTCTAGTTCGTGCAGTTTTCATTATTTCAACTCCCAGAAATATGTGTGACTCAGAAGAAATAGAAACGCTTAGTCAACGTTCGATAGTTTTTTTTTTTTTTTTTTTTTTACGAGTTTTGTTGGGAAAATGGACATACAAACACAAATCAGCGTCTAATCGAATAGTAGAAGTTCTCTTGCGCGCTTCAATAATAGTAATAACGATAATAATATTCAATATGTAGTATGAGTAACCAGGGCAAGAGTGAGCGCCGGGGCAAGAGTGACAACACTATTTACGGAGAAGTGGCAACGTCGGTAAATAAGCAAATGTCCAAAACTAGTTCAACTTGACACATGTCAGAAAGAAAAAAGAGGGGAGCCATGTACGTGCAATGTGAACAGTAGAGTGAAAAGTTTGTTGCTGAAGGAAAGAAGTAAAAGATTCGTAGGTATGTGTCACAGTATGTAATGTAGTTTCAGTTGAAGGTACACGACTGGAAATGTTTCGTGGACAAGGTATATCGGTTAGTATTTCTTATCAGTAATACGCAAGAAAAAAGTGCTTAGACGGGAGATGGCGGGCAATGATTGGAAGATGCCTGAGGCGATGCAAGAGTGTAAGGGGCAAGCGTGAACGTTCACTCTTGCCCCATATGGTATAGTTGGGTGACGAAAATATAGGGGCCAACATGTCACATTGAGTAAAAGAAATTTTCAGAGGTAAGACAGAAGTTGGCGGCCATAGACTACTAACAAAACGTTTACATTATCGTTTGGGCCATTCCATATGAAATCAACAAATCAAGGTGGCTCGTGTGTTTTAGATTTTCTTCAAATTTTGTACAAATGATGTGGTATCCAAACATAGCACACCTGTCAAATTTTACAGCTCTAACTCAAAGAGGACTGCTGTAGGAGCCATTCGAAATTTGAGGGTTTTATGCAAAAAAACAACTAAGTCCGCCTTCAACAAAGTACTGAAACCGCTAGATCTCTGGAGATATTGAAGCTATTTGAAAATGTTTTTCACTAAAATATTCTTAGAATTTGTAGCATTTAAAACATTGTAGTAATGAACTTCCCAAGTGGGGTTAAGCATATGAATTTCGCCATCAAAGAGAAAAAAAAGAAGAAAAATAAGGTCAGAATTTGGCAATTATTTCTGAAAAAGGCCCACCTAACATCAACCTCAAATTTTCAAAATAAGTAGCTCTGATGTTTCTCTTTAACATTAAAAAAAATAGGAGGGTGTTTTCGGTATGTTCAAGAAAAACAAATTATGACACAATGTAAATTGAGGGCGGATTTAGGCATTTTTTGCACAAAACCCCCTATTTCCAATGACTGTTTCCAATTTTCCGTGTTGAAAATGTTTATAAATGTAAAGACTGATGTGATTGAATAGATGAATTGTGCCAAAAATTTGAAACTTCAAGTACCACTGCTGAAGAGACTCAGATTCTGTCATTAGTTCCAAAATCATGGACGACTATGAAAACTGTTGAAAAAAATGAAATGAAATCTTTAAGTTTTATGTCCCACGGTTATGCCGGTTAGGCTAAAGGAGATGGTGATGATGAGAGATGAGTGAAATGGTGGAATGAAGAAAGTGGGAGGAAACGGGAGAACCCCGAGAAAACCCACGAGCACGGTGTTTGTCCACCACAAGAAAACTGTTGAAACATTTCAAACAACCGAGTATCTCGTTTATGCATTAAAAGAACTGGCTCACTCAGAAGATATAAGTACAAACAATGGGTTCAAACTGACAGGACCCAAATTGAGACAATGATTAAGGATACAGATGACTTTATTGAGATTTTGGTAGGAAAAAATGACAAATTAGCGCAGTATCACTTCATAGCCAAATCCGAGAGCGACTATTTAAAATACACACAAAAGAGACTTTGGATGACAAATCATGCTTAATTATAGTTGATTTTGCTGACTATTCCTGTATTATTCAAGATGAAGTTTAAGAGTAGTACTGGACCAACATTCTACTCAACTGTGCAACATTCTAATCTTTTTAAATGCAACATCCTAAGAGATCCTGTAACTTCTGTTATCAAATGTTTCATCATGTTGTGTCAGTGATATGTTAAAGCACGATACAGTTACATTTTATGCTATCCAAATTGTTTTGAAGTATGTTAACGATGATTTCCCTCAGATTAAGCACGTTATCTACTTTGGAGATTGGTCAGCAGCCAGATATAAAGACTATTAAAAAAAAAAACTCTGTCAGCTTATGCCTGCATGAGTGATTTTGGACTCATCTGTGAGTGGAACTATTTTGCTACAAGCCACGGCAAAAGTGTTCGCGATGGCATAGATGAGACGCTGAAATGTCTAGAGAGACATGCTAGTTCAGGATGACCGGATTGTTACTGTTGCCGATTTCTTCGAATTTTGTCAAACTACACCCAATGTCAAACTATAACCAACTATAACCAAACGCTTTTTTTAGGCTGAATATGTTGGAAACCTTTGTCCAATGCTTCAAAAGAGACTGGAAAAGCAAGAGCGTTGCAAGGGACGTGTGATATTCATCATTATGAACACATCAGCCTGTTAAAACTTGAAGTCAGTCGTGTATCTTGTTCAAAGACAAAATCCACTCTAAATACTTGAGCAGAATCGAAAGAATCTTTCATGTGAGCAATTTATTGTGTGCATTTCTGAAAAGAAATGGCGGATTGGAAAATTAGTTGAGAATTCACAGGAACATCATGACTAATGTGAATTTCCTTCATTCCCATGGACGCAAGAAAATGTTTTTTTCTGGCCAAAAACATCTGACACATGCTGGATTCCATAGAAAAACTGCATAATTAATATTGCAGAACCAGTATTTTAACTGGTACTGGAAGAAATTACAGCATTTCTGAAGAAGATATTCAATCTTCTCTGAAATTGATGATAAGAGATCTTAGGGTAAATATTACAAATTGCTTACAATCAACCAAACATGTAAATTTTATTTGTGCATTATATAACGATAGTTCACTATTTTTCAGTGTTTCCTTTGTTAAATCAAACAGCACTATATACGTATATAGGCTACGTAATAGGCACATATTGTTTTAAAATAACTTTATAAATTACATTTAAGAAAGAGTTTCCACTTGTTTTATTATTTTTTCATAAGAATTATCAAAAGTAGTACAGGAATAGCCATTCAAGTCATATTACTAGAAAATTAAATAATATAGACTTGAATTATTTTTTTCCTTCAACATATCACAAAACACCCTCCTAATTTTTTTATATGATAAACAGGAATATCAGGGCTACTTATTTTGAAAAATTGAAGTTAATGTTAGTTGAGCCTTTTTCAGAAATAATTGACAAGTTTTGACATTATTTTTTCTTCTTCCCTTTCGAGATGCTTGGTAGTGAAACAGTACAGAACAATGAGTTCTAGTCCGAAATGGCATGAATGGTTTTTATACTGAAGTACGGGATGAATGCCGTACTTGTACCTTACTCATGCTCACTGTGAGCATCAAACACACCAATGTGTTCTCCACTAATAAGGTTAACTGGAATAAAACAAACACAATTTTAATTTAAGAGACATGAGCGACTAATAAAGCATGGGGATGAAAGTAGAGCTAGTTATGAGTCTAAGATATGTAAAATATTATCGTTAAGTTGTCCTGTTTGTGAGTGATAAGACAAGGCTTATCCTCACGACAGAATGAGGTTCGACGTGTGCTGCGACGCTCTCTTCTCCTCCGTCTGACTGGATCTGATCCAGATTTTCCAAAATGACAAGTTTTTATTGCTTTCGAGTGCAACTGGTTGTTGCCCTCACTTCGTGGTATTTTCCTAATGAAAATCCAAATTCAGCTCGAGGACGGCACAAAGTGGGCTTAGTGCAAGTGCACTAACGACGGTTTCTTCCAAGTTGGTCATCGACTGGCAGGACTCTGTCCTCGACGCTGTGACGATGTCGCAGAAAACCAAGAATATTGAACTTGATGACATGAAGTAAATACAGGACCACTTAACATAGCAGAAATAAATAGCAAGAAATCAAGACGGAAGGTAAACAGAAAAGTGATGAGAAAGTACAAGAAACTAAAGGCAAAGGAAGAAGTCGCTGACGCTCTAAGTTTATTGTTTTCTAAAGAATTTTACAATTATGCATCAACTGATGCTTGAGACTACAATTTTTATGAAGAATAATGTCTTTCTGATGATGACGAGATTCTGCACAATGTCCTATGGGGAGACGATGTCCTCGGTAAGGGTAATAACCGTAGATGTCCCAAGCAGCTGGTCTTGAGATCGATCCTCTCTCTCTGGGAATCAAAGGTATCCAAATAACCTAGTTTATTTGGATATGCAACAGTAGTTTGAAATGTTTCAACAGTTTTCATAGTCGTCCATGATTTTGGAACTAATGACAGAATCTGAGTCCCTTCAGCAATGGTACTTGAAGTTTCAAATTTCTGGCACAATTCATCTATTCAATCACATCAGTCTTGACAATTATAAAAATTTTCAACACGGAAAATTGGAAACAGTCATTGGAAATAGGGATTTTGTGCAAAAATGCCTAAATCCGCCCTCAATTTACATTGTGTCATAATTTGTTTTTCTTGAACATACCGAAAACACCCTCCTAATTTTTTTAATGTTCAAGAGGAACACCAGAGCTACTTATTTTGAAAATTTGAGGTTGATGTTAGGTGGGCCTTTTACAGAAATAATTGCCAAATTCTGACCTTATTTTTCTAATGTTGAAGAGGAACACCAGAGCTACTTATTTTGAAAATTTGAGGTTGATGTTAGGTGGGCCTTTTTCAGAAATAATTGCCAAATTCTGACCTTATTTTTCTTCTTTTTTCTCTTTGATGGTGAAATTTATATGCTTAACCCCACTTGGGAAGTTCATTACTACAATGTTTTAAATGCTGCAACTTCTAAGATTGTTTTGGTGAAAACCATTTTCAAATAGCTTCAATATCTCAAGTAATCTAACAGTTTCAATACTTCAAGTCGAAGGCGGACTTGGGCGGTTTTTGCACAAAACCCCCAAAGTTTGAATGGCTCCTACAGCAGTCCCTCTTGAGGCAGAGTTGTAAAATTTTACAGGTTTGTTATGTTTGAGTACTTTTTTTTTTTTTTTTTTTTTTTTAATGCTCAGATCCGCCTCTTCAGTTTCGGCATCTGAAGACTTTAACCGAAACGGGCTATCATCATCGCATTTTATTTTTCTTTAGCCTTTTCATCATCCTTTATTTGCGATAATTGGAAGGAAGAAAGGGAACAAGAAAAGGGTGGAAAGGACGAGAACACAACACTCAACATCCAACAACAATGAACAAACAAACAAAACAAAACAAAATTTCAAAAACAAAAAGAAAAACAAAAAGGCCTTGAGCTATCTAATCAATATTAACTAACTACAACAATGTAATTACTATCTAATTCCTACTTAATTTTATTATTATATTATTTAACAAAATTTGATTGCTATCTAGCTACTACTTAAATTATATATATTAAGTTGACAATTTTTAATATTTCCAAAACCTACATTTTCTATTTTCGTCTTATTTATTTTAAGAGTTCATTAAAATAACACGAAAAATTTTTCCTGTTATGTTCTGATCTCCAGTCAGAAAATTTCGGTGTCTGCTTACTGCTGATTCTCTTCCAAATCTTGATTTCTCACCTAAATAATTTTCACCTGTGTGTGTGTTCCTCTCATGTGTCACGGTTTCCCCTGTATGGTTAATAATCATTATATACACGTCACTTCACTAAACACTACACTACACATCACTTCACTAAACACACTACTTTTCTATAATGCACTTAAGTGTCATATCGATGAAGTTTGTTCACTGATTTTTTTTTAAAAAATTATGATTATGGCTGTATTTGTTAATGTAGCTTATTATTCATTCATCTCGGTTCATCCTGCACATCAGAAACGGACCGTGAGTATCGACATGAGGTCCAGGACCCACTCGGAGCACTTAGTGCGGGCCCTGGTCAGTTGTGTCCCACCACCGCGTACACACGGACCGAAAGTTGCACGCTATCGTAACCGAATCGCTAAGCGGCTAAGAGATGATACTCTATTTCCGAGTCTTCATGTCACAATTTGGGATATTATTATATATGATTGTTTCTATTACATATTAGTGTATATTTATTCCCAGGGTCCAGATTTAACACTCATTTCATCACCATCGCATTACACACACGCTCCCAGAGCATCTGGAGTTCCTTACCAGTCAAAAGACCGAGAATGCTCTAGGCACTCACACACCATCACTCAACCTCCTTCCTGGGGGCGCGGAGATCCAGCGCTTCCAGAAGTTTCCTTCGGTCCAGAAGGGAGGAATCCTCATTCATTCTATTTTCCATATTTTATGTCCATGTAGTTTGTGTTTTCTCTGTAAAATGCTTTTCCACATAGTTCTGAGTATTCCTCTGCTACAGCTGCCAGGATTCTATAATCCTCTTCATCTTCCAAGATAGCTTTAATATCTTTCTGTCTAATTTGGTCACGAATTCGCAAGTGCTCCTCCAGGGACGGGCACCACAGAACACTGTGTTCAGGTGTCCCTTGTTCACATTCACAGCTATCATGTTCTTTCTTGTTGATTCTATAAAGATGGGTTGGGTAGGGACCATGTCCTGTTATGAAATGAATTAGTCCTTTGTTCGGATTGAAGTAATTCCATTTGAGTCGCGTCCCAACGTCTGGAATAAACGTGAATAATCTTCTTGATGTTTTATCTACTCGCCAGTCCTCTATCAATTTTTGTTGAATTTGTCTTTCTATTTCATCCAGTTTTTCTGCTTTGGTCCCTAAAAGTTCTTTCGTCTTATTTAAATTTCCTTTTTTATACCAATACGTTGCCGCTCTCTGGATTACTGTTAAATACACTGGTTTGAAACCCATCAAAATACACAGTGCGATGTGCGGTGTCGTGCTGAAAGCGCCACCGAGCCTAACTAAAAGGTTTCTTTGTGGGCGATTTATTTTTGCTTTTAAGGAGTTATTCTCTATCGATGTGCCCATACATTGGAAGCAATAGTTCATCGAGGCGCTTAGGATTACCTCCTGATAAGTCTTAATTAATTTTCTCGGTAGCCTATAATTTGTTTGAGCCAATGAAATGAGTTTATTAGTTACTTTATGACCCTTTTGAGTAACATAATTAATATGCTCTCCAAAATTCAGCTTGTCGTCTATCATAATCCCTAAATATTTAAATACTGATACCCTCTCGATCTTACTGTTGCCTATTTTAATTATTGGTCCTCTTAATAATTTACTTCCAAAAAATAATGTATTTCGTTTTCCTCTCAGAGATTTTTAGCTAGCCAGTTCCACACCAATCAAGTAATTCGTTTATAATTCGTGCTGATTTTCTTTCCAATTCTATTCTAGAGTTTGCTGAGATTATTACAGCCAAATCATCAGCAAAAGCAATTACTCGTTCAGTGTCCTCTAATTGGTTTAGTCTTTCTAAACACGTAACCGGCATAACCGTGGGACGTAAAACTCAAAAATTTCATTTCATTTCATTTCTTTCTAAACACGGCTGGAATTCCAAATCCCACATCAATGGCCCTAAGATCGATCCTTGCGGACATCCCTTTTGTGCAGTAACTTTGATATTTCCCAGGTTCTCATGGATGATGATCTGTCTATTCAAGAAGTAATCCCTAACTATATTTACTAAATATTGTGATAATTTTAGTTCTTTTAACCTTTCAACGAGAGATGGCGTCCATAAGTTATCAAACGCTCCCTCTATGTCAAGAAACAGGGCCAATGCATATTTTCTTTCCATGTTACTTTCTTTAACTTGATATACAAATGCATTTAAGGCATCTTCCGTAGATTTGCCCTTTCTGAAACCATATTATAAACTATCATCTTCAATATTCCTATGCTTTCGAATTCTATTTGCTATTATCCTTTCAAATAATTTTGAGATGTTTCTCAAAAGGCAGATTGGACGGTAAGAATTCACTTCTGTTAAATCTTTATCCTGACTTTTTAACAAAATTAGCAATTTCGATTCTTTCTACAACGAGGGAAATACCTGCTTCTTAAGTAAGGTGTTGAACAATTTTGTTAGATATGGAGTCCAAATATCCTTTTTATTTTTGTAGATCTCATTTACTATACCATCTAATCCTGGAGCTTTTTCAGTTTTTAGTTTATTAATTATTGTTTCACCTTCCTCGTTGTCCGTTAGTTCGATATCTTCTTCTGCTGCCAATGCGATGGGTTGCAAATATTTGCTTTTTAATTATTTCTGTTCTTCCGTATCATCTTCCTGATTATCTTTGGGAAAAAACTTGTTGCTTAATTTCGACAAAGTGTCCTCTCTAGTAGTAGTAAATGAACCATCTTCATTTTTTTAACGTTGATAGGGTCAAAGGATTAATTTTTTGCATAGCAAGTTTATATGGGAATCTCCACGGGTCCATTTCTAAATTCTTTTTTAGAAAATATTCCCAACTTATTTTCTTGGCCTTTAATACTTCCTCTGTGTATTTTAGTTTGATTTCTCTATATTCATTTAATCTTCTTCTTTTCAAGACTGTAAACCAGGTTGCTTGATAACTTCTCCGTTTAGCTTTGACTAATTTTTTAAGCGATCAAATTTTGGTGACGAAAAACCATTATATGTTTTTTAAGAGCCAAATCTGGAGTAAAAGCCTCTATTGCTTTTTTTGTATTTTCTTCAATTAAGGATACCAATTCATTCATATCTTCAAAATTGCTTATTTCAGGTAATTCTAAGTTTTTCTCAATTTTGCTTCAATCGATTTTATTTATAGACCTATTATATTTCTTCTTGATTTGCTCTTCGTTTGATTCATTTGCTATTTCAAATGTGATTACTTCATGTTCACTGGTAGTTAATCTATCCTGTACCATCCATTTTTTATCCATATCTCTAATTGTGGAGAGCATAGTGATATATCAATACGGGATGAAACCATGGGACCCACAAAAGTTGGCTTATTACCCCTGTTCAATATAACTAATCCATTTTGATTTATAAAAACCTCTATCAATTCACCTTTATTGTCAATTTCAGGAGATCCCCAAGGAACAGATTTAGCATTAGCGTCCATGATTAATATATATACTCGTTATTTGGGTTTTGTTGAATAATTCCCTGTATTTTATCAATAAAAATTCGAGTGTTGATGCAGAATTGAAAATATGAATTTAAAAGCAAAAAACTTCTTCCATTGTATTTAATTTCGACACAGATCAACCAATTATCACAATACTGGCCAATTTTGAGTACCCCAATTTCATTATTTAATACAGCAAGTGCTACTTTTGATTCATTTCCTCCTATTAAAATCCTTGAAGATGCTGGAAAAGTTGTAAGTTTGTTTTTAGCTAAATAAGGTTCTTGGCTAACTACGATATCCACTTCATTTATCTATTCCTCCTCCTGAGTTCCATTGTGGCGATTTTTGATCGCTGAGCATTGTTTTGCATTACTTTTATAATTTTTTTACGACTATGCATACCTCGTATGAACTATTGCCTCCCTACCTAATTTGCTGAAATCAAAGTAGACCCTGCCATGTGCGTTTACTAGCTGTTTATATACATTTTCTATACTCCAATAGATCCCTCACCTTTCATAAACTTCATTCACCAAATCGATAAGTTCCCAACCATTAGCTGGAAGATCGTAGATTCTCAATTCCATCCTGTCTACTTCCTCAAGAGATGGATATGTTATCGTTCTACCTTTTTCGTGCAAATCCCTCACAATTTGCCTAAAAGCTATTGTTAAAATTTGTCTATCCTCCAATTTCGCTAATTTATACTTGTGATCCATATTTTCATATAGAGGTCTAGGGCCCAATATGATTGGATCATCTCCTAGGAATTTTGTAGTCGTAGAAGAAACTGCATTGTCCTGTATGTTGTTCTCTCTATTTGGTTGAAAAGATTGCTCGTTACCTATTATAAAGGATTCTTCTATTTTTGGGATATTGTCCAATTTTTCAGTTTTATTTTTCTTATATTTATTTTAATCTATTTTCTTATAACTATTTTTAATCTATTTTCTAAGAGGGTAAGAAATTCGTTATTACCTTGATTGTCCTCCACTTGAGGTTCTGTTTGTACTATTTTATTTTTAGTACTTGATGTTCCTTTCCTTTTCCTTTCTAAGAATTGTTCCAGTCTTCTTTTATCCCTTTCTTTCTTACTTGGTGATTTATTCTTCCTGATTGTTTGTCTAGGAATTTTGTTTCTATCCATAATTGATTTTACTAATAATCCTCTCCCTGGCTACCCTGTAAGATACACATTCTTCACTATTGACAGTCTGGCAAATCTTGTGCCGCAGTTTGCACGGAACATACCTCTTTTTATCTTTTTCATCACATTCATATCCTTTGTGTCGTAGACTACCACAATACCGACATCTCTGTTTTTCCTTATTATCGCAGTATTTTGCAACATGCCCGAACTCTTGGCAGATGTAACCTTTTCGTACTACCAAAATGTCCTTAACCTTATGCGACTCGTGATCGATATATACCTTATCATTGTTTATTAGGTGTTTCCTTATTAAGGGAGATACTTCTATAGCTAAGTGACATCTTTGTTGTTTTTTCTTTCCCGCTCTGAATCTTGGTTTGATGGATTTGGCTTCCTCTTGGAGATTGTCTTCAAAATTTTGTTCTATTAGTGTTTCTATTATTTCTCGATCTATCAGATCAGACGGAACCCCGTAAATGATCATTAGGGGATTCTTTTTTCTACTTTCTTCAAAATTAAAGTTATTCTTAATTTCTTCTTTTGTTGTAATTTTCTGTAGATCTTCTTTAGTAGCTGCTGTTTCGAGGACGACGAGATCCCTAGTCGTTCTTACGCCAGTTATTTTTAATTTGTCTTTCCTGGGATCGATTGTTTCAGTTAATCTTCTTGCTGTTTCCTTCGTTGTCTCACCTTCTTTAGGTCGAATGATTATAGCCGGCTTAGTTTTTGCTGCACCTGCATGATTTGTTTTTCTTTTTCTGTAATATTTCTATCCTGTTTCACAATTTCTGACCATGTTGGTTGTCTTATAATCATTCCGCTTTGGTCTACTTCCATTTTACTGGTCTGGAAATCGTCCAGTTTTTTCGTGAGGTATTCCATTTCTTTAGATATTTTTGTTACATCCAGTTGTCTTTCCAATTTTAAAGTAGTTATTCTCTCTCTCAGTTGTGCTGATTTTGCTAATGAGTTGCTCTCTAACTTGACAATTGTCTGTTCATTATCTTTTATCTTGAATACTACAACACATGTACAAATTTTAAGAAAATTTAAAACATATGAGCCACATTTCAGTTTCAAATTTGGTGATTTCATATGGAATGACCCGTTTAAAATTCCACAGCCGGAGTTGTTGAGCACATGCCATGTCGAATGGGAATGTCGACAGGCAATGTTGCACGGGAACACAAAATGAACTAAGGACAGCAAATAAGCAAACGCATCAAAGTCATCCAACCAATAACAAAGCATCAATCATCAGTCAAATATACCTGTACCGAAGACATGGATACACCGTGCCAATTCTCTGTGGAACTGTTTTTCAAATACCCCAAACGGTGAAATGTACTGTATCATATGCAACGAGTGGTCTCACGAACAATGTTCCAATTTTAAACAAATGAAGTCTGTGTACGTGTGTGACCACTGTGTGCGTATGTAGCACCGCACGTAACATTTTTGTGGTTCGTGACGGATGTTGACGAACTGATTTCTCCTATTTTCATATTTTGTAATTATAACATGTATGATATAGTACTGTCACTTTTGTTGGCAATTCCATTTTACACTAATCTGTTTGGTATTTCATAACTTCGTTTAGTTCCATGTAACCAGTGCATTTACATCTATGATTCAACGTGTTTCTTGGCGTTTATGTCTACGCTTCTATGTTTTCATTCGACTGTACTCTGTTGCTCCAACCGTTGTTTACCCTTACCCTACTACATGGGGCAAGAGTAGAAAATTTTTCCTTCGTCAAAGCTATATTATTTCTCTGTATCTTCTGCTTGCTTTGTCGCAATTAAACTGTATATATTATTAGAGATAACAAGCTTTCACATCAACAGGCCTCCCAGCAGGACATTGAAAAAATATAGGACAGTTTGGTTTATACAATAGAATATTATGTTCTGAAGCACAAATAAATAAATAAATAATAAAATAAAAAATGTATTGTAGCCACCCTTCACCCCAATAGGCAACTGGAAACAAGATTTAGATTAATACAGAATAAGAGTATATATAACCTTTTGCCTTTTAAACTTAATAGACCTGCTGTATTGTTTTGGAAAAAAGAAACTGATTAAAATAAATGACTTGATTTACTGATTAAAAAATGATCAATATATTTTCCTCTCAAATAAACAATGTGAAAAAAATTCATTCATCCTAGCTCTGTCAATTATATATACACTTCTGGTATATAACATAAATTTCAGGCCTTTTCCAGTTCATAAATAATTTCCAGGATTTTCATCCTTTTTCTGCTTTCCATGACTTTTCCCGGGCGTTTTCACAACACATTTTTATTTCTAGGTTTTCCAGGACGCGTGGGAAACCTTCATATTATGCATAGCAATATTGGAAGGCGCTGGGAAAGTTGGTAAATACCAACACACCTCAATGGTCAGCCAATATTGCTGAAAGAAAACGCTGATATAGCTTACGTTATAAGAAACTGGAGCATGGCTTTGCTGGAGAAGAACAAGCACATAGGAAACAAAGAAAAAAGAGTGGACATGGGAGGTTAGGAAAAAGCAAACTAAATAATAGCGAGAATTAGTGACTAGTCCTCAGAAAAAAATGCGAAGACACATTTAGCATATTGCTAATATGTAGCAATTTAAATCATCACTGGAACTTTCCCTGGCTTGACTTTTAATAATTCAATGACTGAAAAATACAGGAAATAAAGGACAAGATTAAAATATAGGACATATATATGACAAATACACACAAATTTCCAAAATATAGGAAAAATAGGAAAATAGGACCGTTGGAAGGCCTGCATCAAGAAACATATTGTGATTTTCGCTGTCACCATTGCATCACAATTCTTTGATTTACAAAAAGTGTTCACTCTTGCCCTGGTCACCCATATTACAAATTTACACAACAATTAGTCTTATTCGAAAATGTATATTTGAAAATATATTTAATATTATACACTCGTTCAAATTGTGGATTTAGTTCCTAAGACGTATAATTTTGCTGATTCTCGCTAGAACAGTTTATAATTTCCTATTCAATAGTCATGGTATTTGTTCTATCAATTCATTAAGCAGTAAAATATAATCGACGAAAGAAGTTCGAATAAAATTTGAATTTAAAAGAAAACCAACAATAATTTATATCAATATTTTAAATATGAAGTTAATATTGTTTGTAACATAGTATGTCGGAGAAGCGGATAAACCATTTGAAATTATTTTTTGAACATAAATAACACTGTCGTTGTGCCGGATTCTTATCACGCTACTTTTATTTAGCCTAAATCCGTATTCGAAAGCAACAGAGAAAGTTCTTATGCGAAAAATGCATCTAAACGTTATCACAAATTCTGCTCCTAATCGGGGAATGGGGACATTCTGTATAATAGATCTGCATAATAGGTTTTGGGGTACACAACAACCGTATGCGTGGGTCTTATCAGGTTCATCCGTTTTCTCCATTTTTTTTCATTCCGTCGTTATTACGGTCTTCCTTAGCCTCAGAGTATAACCGTTGGACATTAAACGCAAAGAATAATAACCATAATATTTTTCTCAATATATATAAACACTAATTCTCTAAAGTGAACATAGTTAGGCCTATCACTTGGCTCCAGCAGGATTTTTAGACATCCAAATTATGGTTTGCTTAAATATCAAAAGTCTCCGTTCGCCTGTCGACAGCTGTCAGACAAAATGTTAAGATATCAAGAAGCGATATTTTTTGGAACTGATTCAGCGTTTTAAGGGTAGGTTCCACTTGTTCTATCAAACCGAATTTATATGAAATAAAGCGTTTTCAGTTCACCGTTGACCGCCATAGAACGAAAACGGTAATAGAAGCGACAAGCGGCTTTTGGAATCGATTTAACGTCTCAAGTAGAAACTCCATCACACTCCGTATTAACTCTACTTAAACAGGAAATGGTAAAAATTTACTAATAGTTCCGATTTATATATTGCTCTCTACAGAGGAGAAATGCTAAGAGACATAGAGAACCGATCTTTCGGAATCAATGAAACGTCCCAAGGAAGAAAAGAACTTTTATTTCAACTTTTATCCCTCAATGCTTACCAGAAGTTTTGGAAATTTACGATTTTCAGTCATACCATTGAACACAATATCAAAATATACGTCAAAATATATGTTCGAACCTACTTAAGATAGACAGATCAAACTCTGTATATGAGCAAGTTGACACTAGTCCCAGCACCTTCGAAAATTTCGATTTTGAGGAGAGAAAAAGGATAAAATTCTACATATTTTAATTTCCCATTTTCTATTTATAAAAAGACAAAATGAGAAAATAATTAAAATATTTATAATTAACTAGCAAATTACTCGTTCTCCGCACGGGCAGAATATGTTTCAGTTTGGACATAAAGAACAATGGGGGTTGAATTTGGATTTAAACGGCATCGGAAGTGTCACAGTTCCTCACAGCGACTCCGAAAACCATACATTTGACACTAATATCGGTCATTTTCGATCATTGTCATGTATGTTCTCCTCTCCCTCGCCCAACCTACGAAAGTAAATTTTAATTTAAACGCAATCGAAAGTGTCATTGTTCAGATCAGCGAACCCATAAACTATGGATTTAACACTAATATCGGTCATTTTCGATCATTTTTATATATCTCGTACCCTCTCCTAAGTTGCACCGTCAAAGTGAAATGATAAAAACCATTCCAGTCCCGAACCTCTTCTATGTTGAAAATTTGATCGAGATTGATCAGGTGATTCAAGAGTTATTAAGTCACATAGTCACTTTCATTTTTATTTATATAGATTTGTAAATTGAGTCGACTTAGGTTTCTCGTATTTTATTTTGATTCATATGCGTTTCCTAACGGGATGAAGAGTGCTCAAATATATCTTTCAAATATATTCCATAAATCTAATCTTTCCCTGCAAGGAACGGGCATTTCAAGTAGTATATTACAAAAATGACATCAATCTTGCCTGCACAATCATAACGAAAAGACGACTGAGCCCTGTGAAAAGAATTTCTGAATACTGTCCTTTACTTGGGTTTTTTGCTTTCATTAAGAGATGTATACTAAGGGGCAAGAGAGGTTCATAATTTATACTAAAAATAAATAAAGTATCTCAGAGCCTCTCAAACTAGGGATATGAAATTTTGTATACATATTTCTCATTAAGAATAAGTGGGCATATATCTTAACATTTTCCAAAATTTTGCTTTTAAGGAAGGGAAGGGAGCATTTGAGCAATTTTTTATTTATATTGAAATCATCGTTATCTATCTCATCATCATGAAAAACTGTGAAAAGTTAGAAATTAATTGTTGAACATAATTAATATTGTTATTGAGTATATATTTTTATCATGTTACTTTCGTTTACATGCATAAGGGAAGAGTTCAAAATTTATGCCACAAGTAGTCTTGTGAGACGGATATCTCCCGAGACCTTTAAGTTAAGAATATGAAACTCGGTGCATATATTTCTAATTTAAAATTAGTAGATATGTAGTCTTTTAAAAATTCCGCCTTTAAGGAGGAGAAGGGACATTCCTACAACGATTTTCTTCACATTCGAATAAAATACCATACCATAATCAGAGAAAAATTCTTAACGACTTGAAATGATTTCTAGAACATAATTACCATAGCTCGAAACGAAATTTTATTATGTTATTTTCATGAAAATGTGTATCCAGGGGTCAAAATTTGTCAACAAACTGAATATCTTTAATGTTAGGACGACGAAGTTTTGTATATAGACTCCTACTTAAAATAAGAGAACATATGCTGCAACGTTTTGAAAATTCCATCTTTAAGAAGGGAAGGGTTCTATTTCTATAATTGTTTTCTCAATATATAAAACTGACCGCTGTTGCCAATCTCATTACGGGAAAACGAATGAATTGTTTGAATTGACTTTTGAACCTATCACTTGGGTCACGCTTACAAGAGGAAAGCAGACTCTGGTAAATGAACTTCAGAGCGATCTTTCGCGAGGTAGTAGTGTACATTTTAAATATTATAAGCTGGGAGCGCACAATAGCCAATAATAGCGGACAAAGAGCATCTTGAAGTTTCCGACTCGCCGCATATATAATACGACACTTTCAGTTATCAAGTGATGGCGTGGCAGAGTGAGGAGCACCTACACCTCATGTGTAACGGGTCCCGGGTTCTATTCCCGTTTAAGTAATTTTTTGTTATATAATATGGGTGCCATTTTAAATCAAGATCACCAAAATTGTTTTAGTAACGTAAATAACCAAACTGAAAACCTCGAAATCCTCTTTACTACAGAAACACTTTTAATTCCTATAATAAAATTTTTGTCAAACAAAATGAAGCTAAATATATCGACAACTTAATATAGTTCTATGGTCTATGGACACAGGAGGTCCAACGCCTCGTAAATGGATCCAATTTCTACTTTATATTTCTATCTCTGTGAAATCCATCTTAATATTGTCTTCCCATCTGCTCCTCGGTCTTCCTAATGGTCATTTTCCCATTTAGATTTCCAGTTAAAATTTTCAAAGCGTTCCTAATTTCTTCCATTCTGGCTACATGTCCTGCCAATCGGAGACTCCTAGATTTAATGTCCCTAACAATGTTTGGAAAACGGTATAAATTATGCACCTCCTCGTTATGAAGTTTCACCCATTCCCTCTTCCCATTCCTCTTGGGTCGGAATATTCGTCTCAGGATTTTCTTCTCAAATACTTTCAGTCTGTTTTTCCCTCAGAGTAAGCGACCATGTTTCGCAACCATAGAACACAACAGGCATGATTATCATTTTATATATTTTAAGCTTCAAATTCTTCGACAGAATTTGTGACGACAAAAGATTTTTAACTAAATAATAACACGAAATCCCTGCTTTCAGTCGACATCAAATTTCTCCGTGATTACCGATTTGGTTTATTAATATTCATCCTAGATATTTGAAAGTATCCACTTTGTAGAAAGCATTATTTGGTATTTTAACACATCCATCATTTGCAGTATTACGATCCCGACAAACTTCCATGTTTGTAGTTTTCCCTGCATTTACTTCAAAGCACATATTCCTGCAAGCATCAATTAAGATTTCTACATTTCTTTCTTTTGTTCTATCATTCCCTACATCGTCAGCATACGCCATAACCTGGTAAATATAATTCAATTCCAGGACTGATTGCTGTCTGATTTTCCTTATAGCGTACTCCAGAATAAAGTTGAATAATAATCACGACAATACATTTCCTTGTTTCAGGCCTTCCTCAACGTGAAAGCTCGTGAACAAGAATTTATCTAATTGGGTATTACTTTTTGGGATTCATATGAACATATCTTAACTAACTTTTTTGGTGATCCAAATTCTGTGAGAATGTTGTACAATGTTTCTCTCCTATCTGAGTCATAAGCCTTTGTAAAAAATCAATTAATTATTGACGTACCGTGTACTGTATTCCCATTTCATTTCGAGTATTTGTTGAATGGATAGATAGTTCATCGATTTCAATTAAATCCGCACTGTTAGTCTCCCATAATTTCATTTGCGTATGGAGTCAATCTTGCTAATACAATGTTTAAAAGGATTTACAGGATGTTGACAGGAGAGAAATGCCTTGATAATTATTACAATATGTTTCGTTGCTTTTCTTGTGAATTGAAATAGTGATTGATTCTTTCCTCTCTTGTGGTAATTTCTCCTTGTTCCAGATACGGAGAATGAGTTTGTATATTTTGTTCCAGAATTTTTTCCCTCCAGCTAATATTCTGTAAGCCAGAATTTCGTCTACGCCCGGAAATTTGTGTTTCTTTAATTTTTTATAGTTATTTCTATTTCTGTTTGGTTAAGTTCTGGAATATACGGTTATACTGTATGCATTTCACTTTCTCCACGAACATCAGTTTTTGGCTGCGTGTTAAGCAAACCGTGAAGAAATGTTTTCATCTATTCAAGATGCTATCTAGATAATTCTTCCTTCGACATTCCTTACTATATAAACACGAGGTTAAGCCTTTCTTGAATTCGTTTATGCTCTTATAGATATCCCGAATATTTTTGTTTTTACTACATATTAGCTTCAAGTTCATTAGTATTAGCTTTCAAAAAATCTCGTTTCTTTGTTCTAAAAATTTTGAAAGTTTTCCGCCAGATGACAACGAACTTTTGTGCAATTATTTCGTTCGGATTTTGTCCCAAACGCTGTTTCGCCTGTTTTCTCTTCTCTACCAGTTTAGTGCATTCCATGGTTTGTTCCTACGTATTTCCGCATGGCCCAATTTTTCTTTTGTTGAAATTTTAATGCTATCTCTAATTTCAACTCAAGTATCCCCAACACTAGTGCACTCCAAAACTTCTAAAACCGAGGGGGCGCGGTGGTTCAGTGATAGAGAGTTCACCTCCGGTGCTTGGGGTCCCTGGTTTGCTCCCAGGTCGCGCCGTGTGGACTTTGTGGTGGACAAACACCGTGCTCGTGGGTTTTCTCGGGGTTCTCCCGTTTCCTCCCACTTTCTTCATTCCACCATTTTCACTCATTTCTCATTATCACCGTCTTCTTTAGCCTAACCGGCATAACCGTGGGACGTTAAACTTAAAGATTTCATTTCATTTCTAAAACCGAGAATCTATTTGACACTTCAATCTGGTATTCTCCTCTCATGTGGCTCTCCTCTAATTTCTTTAAATTAAACCTCTTCGTTTTCAGATGTTGAATATTTTCTTTATTCGATGATAGTCTCTATCTTATTATCGCTGCTACCAGATGGTAAACAGTATCACAGTCAGCTCCTCTGAACGGCCGAACATCAATTGTGCTAGATTGTTTTCTTCTGTCTACTAAAACATGGTCTATTTGATTATGTATTTTTCCATTTGGTGAAATCCAAGTACATTTATGAATGTCGTGATGTGGGAATTTTGTAATCTTCACGATAAGGTTTATAGATATTGTAAAGTTCACGAATCTAGTGCTGTTGTCATAACTTTCCTTATGCAGACTTTTATTTCCTAAAATCGGTTTGAAAATACCATCTCGTCCTACCTTCCCATTGAAATTCTCTAATAGAATTTTCATATGGTATTGCGGGAGTTGGTCAAATACCGTTTATTTCTTCGTAAATACTGTCTTTTATATCGTCACACTTATTTTCTGTTGGAAGCATATACATTTGAATCAATAATATCAGACAACTGACCCTTAAGAGAAGTAAAAGAAAATCTATCATTAACAAATTCAACCCATGTAATTATTGATATTATTCATTTGTAAAAAATAGCCCTGTTCCTAGTTGGTAATTTTTAATTCCTTCTCCGTAAAGAACGTAACATTTCCAGACTTGACTGCTCCATTTCCTTCCCATCTAACTTTCTGATATCCTACTAGGCCCATCCTCTATTTCTGTAACTCGTTACGGATTTTAATGCACCTGCCCTATAAAGACTTTTTACTTTCAATGTTACAAATCTCGTGTCCATTTTATTTTGCTGAGTTCGTGCCAAGCTATCAGCTCTGACACGAGGATCCTGCGAATGTATCTGAATGTTTTTTTTTTTTTTTTTTTACAAGGTGGCGTTGTTAACGTCATACTAAACCCTCAAGCTGGAGGACCACTCCTTGCCGTCTGTCCGTGACTGCTTATTCAGTTTATTCGCAGATAAACTCTATATCTAGAGTCCTTCTCCTCGATCCGCAACCTGAGGACGCACCATGCTATGGTGACAGGAAGTCCAAATTTCACGCAAATTAATATAACTATATTTTAGAAATACAATAGGCACTGGATATCCGAACACTGCTTTAAAACCCACAGAAACAATCAATATGTGCGGATATGTGTATAAATATTAAGACTGTGTAAGCTTCGATGCCGTAAAAATCGTAGATTACATACAAAGCCTAGTGTGAATGTAGTATTTCATGAATGCATCATAAGTTTGACTTTCCGAACTATTCTTGATTTCTCACAATGTTTTCTTTTATAGATACGTAACTTTATACATATTTTTGTAAGTGATTATACTCTTTACCTGTTCTCTGCCAATATTAACTGTATGAATTTATAATACAAAATTGGTGTACAGAAGGATAAAATTTTAAAAAGTTCATAATGTGATGTATCGCTTTATCACATATCGTATTTATCTATAATGTGATATTTCGCAGGACACCTAATGTAAAGGGCGCCTAGTACCCTTCACAGGTTCTTTATTAACAGCCACTATTTGAATTTATTATGCAACCTTGTATACAGAATAACTAAAACCACTTATCTATAATGCGATGTTTCTCAGGGCGCCTTACGTAAAGGGCGCACTGTACCTTTCACAGGTTCTTTACCAACAGTAAGTCTACGTATTTAATCTACAGAATTGTGATATACAAAAGAATAAATAAAACCGTTTATCTTAGATGTTGTTTCGCAAAGGCTTATGTAAAGGCCGCACTGTACCCTTTATAGTCTCTTTACCAACAGTAACTATGTATTTATTGTAAATCGTTCATCTCTGATGTGGTTTCGCAAGGGCACCTAATGTAAAAGATGCACTGCGCCTTTCACCGGTTCTTTACCAATAAAACTGTAAGAATTTATTATTAAAACTTGTGCCTACGTTTCGGAGGGCGCACCGGGACATGTCCCGGTGGGCCAGCACGCAGAGATGGAGTGGGTCAGTGCGTCGTTGGGTCAAGTTTTCTGAGTGGGTCAGTGGGTAGTGGGTCAACAACATGTGAACCACTGTGACCCACCACCCACCGTGACCCACTGTGACCCACCACCCACCATGACCCACTGTGAAACACCACCTATCGTGACCCACCACCTACCGTGACCCACTGCGACCCACTACCCACCGTGACCCACTGTGACCCACCACCCACCGTGACCCACTGTGACCCACCACCCACCGTGACCCACTGTGACCCACCACCCACCATGATCCACTGCGACCCACCGACTCAGTATGATCTACCGACCCACTCTGCTCACTGCATTGTAGACAGTATCTTCTGAAGACTGGTAAATTTGTTGTCTTCGTTTTACTTTCAAGACCTTCATTTCCCTTCCTTTTCCATTTGTTTCTGTCTACTTACCTGAGGTTCGTAAATTTAACCAAGTGAAAAAAGAACTTCAGGCACTTTTGGATATTGATATTTTTAATTGTAATAATAGCAATAGGACTTATACTACTACTTGTCTTTCGAGACCTGTGAGTTTTTAGAGGAGCCAACTACTGGAAAAAATACATTTTTGAATCACTGTAATATATAAATTTAAAAAAAAACGAATGTAACTATGTGTGCCTGATCATCATGGTCAAATTGCAAAGTCAAATTAAATTACTTTTGGTATATAGTTAGGCCTTAATCAAAACTGGGATGTTATATTGCCTTCATTATAATGCATAATATCCTAAGAAGGTAGTGAGAATCCGAATTTTTGCGGAAAAAAATGAGTATCTCGCAAGCCGTTAAACTTACGGAGCTGAAATTCAGCGTATTAACTCTTTATTGAAAATAAACATCCTAGCATTTTTTTAAAAATTCTTCTTTATTGGGGGGGGGGGGAACTTTCTATATATGGAGAATTTGAAGTGAGTTGGTTTGTAAAAAGGATCGAAAATGAACAATGTTATATAAGAAAAAAATCAGAAACAAAAAACACAGTGCTTCGCTTCATATAGCCCTATCCATTGCTTTCTAGTATAATAATTGCTGAAGCTTATATTTATTATATAGAGCGCTTACAGCACAGGGCAATCAACCCATAAAGTTGTGAGAAAAATAGGCATAAAATTTGTACTCTAAGCTTAATTGCACGGAAATTTGAAGTTTGGATTGTACGCATAATTGTATGGAAAATTTTACACTTTTTTCCCTTTTACGTTGGTCTACTTGCCTTGATTTGAATTTTCAAATTTCATCTTTTTTTCCACTGAAAAGTATCGATAATTCAACAAGGAAATAATTATACTATGATAATTTAATTGAAATTCATCGTAATTTGGCAGATGGCAAACAGCAATGTGGTAATTGAAGGGGAAGAAGGAGGGAAATTCCCATTCACCTCTGAACACTTTTCAGGAACCTCGTTCCCTTTCGCTTTCTAGACGGGGGGAGGGAACTTGGTAATGGTATCAAACCTTTATGTGTAATTACAAAAATTAAATGTATAAACAAATAAGAAATCATCAGTTTATCAGACTTTAATTGATAATTTATTCACAAGATTCCCTATCGAAGGCGTGGTAGATGAAGTTTTTGTTCTCCATGAGTCGACATTACCAACTGACATGGTCGATATGGAAAAGATGTTGTATGGTGATAGACTTACTTCTTTTTGAGTATTTCAAAACTGACCAAGAAAAATCGTTATCAGACGTAAGTCTAACAAGCAGAGTGTCGATGAGGAGTTGCAGAAATCGGGTAGAAGTATTATCAATTTCCACGACAGAGTGCGAACGGGGATTTCCCCTTATGAATTTACAGATGACTGATATTAGAAATAGACTAAGTGCTCAAAGATTATCTAACTTGTTGTTCATCAATGTTAATGGCTCACCGCTAGACAAGCTCAAAGTAGACGAGCTAGTTATTTTTTGGCTGAAGGATAGACATCATTCTGCTGCGGATGATTTACCACGAAAAAGTTACCAACAGGAAATAAACCCGATTTCAGATTTATTTTAAGGTGGAAAATTACGAGTTATGGAAAATGTATACTTGTATTATTAATGGCTTATTTGTGTTATTCAACTTTGTACCTAATTTTTAGTAAGTCTCTTCTTTGCTTTAGGTAAACTACTTTCAATAAATATTCATAATAATTGCAATTATGCATATTTGTAACTTAAATTTAACATGGTGTTTTAGTGATTACACAAATTACATTATGAGCATACTTTATGGAGATGCTCTCACATAGGAAAAAAATGAAATGAAATCTTTGAGTTTTACTTCCCACGGTTATGCCGGTTAGGATAAAGGAGACGGTGATAATGAGTAATGAATGAAATGGTGGAATGAAGAAAGTGGGAGAACCCCGAGAAAACCCACGCACACGGTGTTTGTCCACCACAAAGTTCACTTGGCGGGGGCTGGGATCGAACCCGGGACCCCAAGCACCAGAGGTGAACGCTCTACCACTGAGCCACCGCGGCCCCCTGCTCTCACATAGGGTACCCGAGCACCTTTATACACTACGAAAAACTGATTTTTTAAGTCTTTTGTGAGAAAAATACTGTAAATTGAGAAACCATAACCTTTTCCATATTGTACAGGGATATTTTCCTGCAAATAGAAGTTTCTTTTGGAATGCGTTCAGAAATTAACACTTGCAAGAATACTCTTTTAGTACAAGTATATTTTAGGCGCACACTAATTTCCCACCACCTCGAACTATTTCAATTTCCTCACTAACAAACACTTTACCATTTTATATCGTAAAGGTCAGATCCACCGTTATTGTAACAGAGTGGTGCTTGAGCGATTGACTAGAAATTCAAACTCCGATTAGTGACAATTTCAGTCTTGTTTTATTATTACGAACATACTTCCACAATAGACTGGTTCGTTACTGTTATCGACATTCATATGTAGCCGTTGTCATTTGCTGCAAAGTAATTTTAGTTTCTTACCCTTTGAAAATTTCAGTAAATATTTTTTTTCTTCATATTATCACCAAACATTGAGAGACAAGGGAACTGATCGTTTCAGGTGTAATTAATCTAATTTATTTATTTTTTAAAAATCCTCTGTTTTACTAAAAGACAAATGAGTCTTTTGGTAATTGAATATATATATTCAATATTCCGTTCCAATTGTCAGGATTCGAATTTCGATTCCAAGTTGGCATCCCTGTCACTTTTTACACGACGCGAGATTATATGATTATAATTAAATTCGAATGGGTTGAAATAAGTGAAAAAAGTGAATTTATGTAAAATTGGATATGTTTGTAGCTAGTGTTAGTGCTTAGTATTGTTAACTCAGTGTTAATCAGTGTTTACGGTGAAATTAGAAAAGACACACAGGAAAAAAACAAAAACAAATGAAGAACCAATTAGTGACTTAGTGCATTGTCTAGTGAAAAACAGGAGTGAAGCCCAACCCCGTTTCATTTCGAAGTTATGATTATGCACCTGCATGGAATCTACCCTTATTCTAAAATAATGGTTCCCAACCGGTTTTGATAATTCCGGATGTTTTCCGGAATTGGAATTTTTCCGGTTTTACTTTCCGGATTCCGGAATGTAACAATTTCGGAATTGGTCATTCTTACCAACACACAAACATACACACACACTCCTTTCAACATAAGCTAATTATGGATACTTACAGTGAGTGCTTTAACCTCTTCTCTCAGTTTCTTACTTTTGTTTGATACATCCTTAGTTGCTTGTCTTTTTCTTAGGGAATTTCCGTGCAAACTGATCCAAGGTACTGACATTTTCCTATTATCTGCTTTCACAAGCTGCTTTAAAAAAAATGAATAGACAGATAAATTGATGTCAGTTTTCCAGAACTGAACAAAGTAAAATGCGTAAAACTATACGTAAAATGCTATGCGTCAACGCAACGTAAAATTGGCACATAATAACATTCCATATCTTCAAATCTTTCTTATTAAGGAGAAAAAGATTTCTTAATTACGGAGATATTTACCGTCAAATGTGCGGCTTTTGACACGCATACAAAATCTGCTTGGCGTCACGTTCCCCTCCTCTATAAACGTATTCTTCAGGCATTCATTTTATATTGCAATGCCTTAATGTACTTACATCACTAACGAGGAAGGTCCATAAACCGTGAGAGTTGAATTTTGATGAAAATTAGTGACAAGACTCAGTTCGAGATGCTAAGTAACGTAGTAATAGTCACTCGATGCGCAAATGCTTCGTTGAGCTGCTACACCGACGCCATCTTGAATTCCAACAGGCAATGTCCAAGAATACCCTTTTGGCATAAAAATGAAAAAGTTTTTGGTAGATCTGACTTCAACATAGTAAACCGGGATAGGGCATCTATATGTGGGATTACTTCCAGTGCATGACCGCCATCTTGAAAGGCGCCATATTGAATCCAGGTCAAATATGATAAATGGCAAGGGGGTCATGTGGGGTATCAAATAGCACTGGAATTTACTCCTAAATTCATTTCCGTAACCAATGTTTACATATCTGTTTTCAGTTCAGAGTTAAGAGCTCTCTTACCCACAGGAACATATAAACACTGTGCAAGTTAAATTTATGGTATGGAACACGGTCATGCGAGCAGTTGCAGGGTTTTAACTAATGCCTGCAGGGTAGTAGTCACTTGATCTACAATAGCCACTATATCAATAAGATCTTGAGCCTAGTGAGAGAAATCATTAATTAAATAGAAATGCCTGTAGTGAAAAATGGAATAGCATCACTGTAACAAATTATACGCACTTATATGTTGTAATATAAGTTAGGTGCAAAGGCACATGTGATTTTACAAAGATATGTGTTGAAGTTATTAGAAATTAATAGATAAATTATCAGAAAAATAATATAAACTGGTGCACATAAGCAGATATTAACCTACTGACCTTTTGCTCTTCAGTTGTGATGATGGAGATCCATAACGAAGTGATTAGCACATAGCATCATGGAGCAGTACAAACACTTAAATGCACTTTCGTCACAATCTTCATAACCACAGACACTATTTTCTACTTGCAACATAGTCTCCAGAGCATTTGTAAATGAACCAACTATTGCTCTGGTGACGTACCCACATTTTTGCCATACATATGCAAGCATGTCCTTTAGGATTGGCGCACAAAATTGATGATACACAACAGAATGCATTTTCATTATGAAAACTCTGTCATATAACTTGTTCGGTGTACCAGAAACAATGAATTTATGTCGAAAATAATCCTCAAGTCTACGAATTACCAGTTTATATTGCCAAAAAAAGTATACATCAAGAGGCTGAATAAATTTGGTGGTCTTTCGGGGTATAACTTCAGCACGAATGTTTTTCTCATGTAACAATTCTCGCACGTCTTCACTCGTCTGTCCACTCCACGAGTCAAGCAACAGCAGGGAATCCTCTTTCACATCAGGAATAAACACGTCTTTTAGCTACCGTTTGACGTGTTCGCGAGTGAGTTTGCCTGATTTGCTCGCATCAATAACAATGTTGAAAGGTGTCTGTCTATCTAATTGTTGTTTCACTTTGGGTCCGAACACGCCTTTAGGCTCCTGGAAACATATATATATATATATATATATATATATATATATATATATATATATATATATATATATATATATATATATATATATATATATATATATATGTGTGTGTGTGTGTGCCTAGCCGTACTGGGGAAATGTGAATTTGGATATTATATGCGTGGGACACTGAGGCCAAAGACTGAACGACTGCTGTGGTATGTTTCTCACCTATTTCTGACAGAGTTCTATCAGAGGTAATTTTGTACTCGAGCCTAGACTGATCAGTATTAAAGATGCATTCACTGTTGTACGGTTTCTCATGTATTATTTTATTAATTTTAATCACAAAAGTTTGGGCATTATCAAGTAATTCACCTTAGTTTTCAACATCTTTCTTCGTTACAAATTGAGTAATCCTTCGTGAGCGAATCCTGTGCTCTTTTTTAAATTTGTTAATGAAACCACGAGAAGCACGGAATGGATAGTTCAATTTCCTCGCTGTCAGCAACATCCACGCTTTTAAATGATAATCATGTACCGTAAGTCCTTTAGTGTGATAAATGTTGAATGTTTTTAGTACTTCGTATTTTAGTAGTGACATGACATGAGAGCGAGGAGGTTTGTTACGGAATTTCAAAGCCTTATACACAAACGCCGTATTGCATTTGAATTTCTTCGCTGCAGCTGCAACTGTGTTACGCTTCCCATCCTTTTTCAACAATGCAACATGCTCCTGAATTTGTTCGTATTTTTTAACGACAGCTTCGTTTACACGTACAGATTTTGTCCGGCTTGGAGATGACATCTCATACTCGCTCGTAGAAGGCTCACTTTCACTAATTGATGGACTAGTTATCTGTTCCAAATCCATTTCGTTTGTCGAATCTTCACGCTCACTCTGTGTCAGTGTCTACATCTAATGTGTCACTCAATGTTAGAGAAATGTTACCATCATATTTGCTTGTTATCATTGCAAGCAATGTACCTGCAAATGTCTTATCTTCTACCCCATTCTCACTCACGACACTATACTTTTCCACCACTGCTTGATTTAAAATGTTGACTACGTTTATTGGATTAATCGTTCGCATTTTTTGCACGGAACGAATGTTTCACTGGTCCAACAAATACGTTCGTACCGGACGTCACACGCCTGCCCGCACCAAAATTGCTGTACTACAGTACTACCGTTTGTCATTCGGAGACAGACACCATACACCGCACTGCACACCCATGTTGCAATTATTGCCTGTAGGAAAACTCTCTAAATTCTGCGTGCTATGTCTTAATACCCTAAACAATAGTCTAAAGTCAAGAGAACTAATAAGTCCACTGTTCGTTTTTAATAGTACGGAGTACAATATTGGGGAAATTCAGCACATTCCCATAGAGTATTTCAAACACAAAAAAGAACCATATATATCACTGTGAGTGTTAATGAATAAACAAATCCCAAAATGAATTTCTTGAGTTGTCAAGTACGTGATTTAAATAATAAATAAATTCTCGAAACACCTGCTACAATTAGTTATTTATCACAGTTTTGATAAGAAAACTAGTCTGCTAGTGTTTTATCGTTAAAGGTGGAAAGATGCATATATTTAATTATTTAATATTGAAGGAAAAAGCAAGAAGAGGATCTTTTTATGGGTTGCAACTTGATATTGAATCTTGTAATAATCTTTATAGCCACTCTTCTTAGCAGGTGTGTATGCATTATCTTATCACTAATAGCAGAACAGCCAACAGACACAAGAAAATGTGAATTCTAAGTTTTCAGGTGTATATTCTAAGAATACTGTGAACTGAATTTAAATCCCCTTCATTGTTCAATGCGTCAGCGATAAATCGATTTTATTTAGACAAACTGACAATAAATGCATTAAAGAATTTTAACTTCGTAATATGCTCGGGTCGAGTTATCGGGTCGGGTCAACTCGTGTCGGGGTGTCGGGTCGGGTCACTGGGGTCAGTTCACTTTGGTCAACTGAGTTTAGGTTGAGCTTAAACTCGGCTGGAGTTGAAAGCTGCTGTTTTTCACTAGCTGCCTAATTAAAAATAGCAATTTTCAATTGATTTTATAGAAACCATAAATCTATTTTGAACACTTGCAGCTAGTGTTTTTATGGTAAATGCTTATTTTTGTACATGTGTGTACTTTAATTTTTAAATGTGGAAGATTGATTTTACCAATCGACTGTAATATTAATATCTACGCCAATATGGAGTCTGGATTTAGAACAAAACTAGAAGTTGTTTAAGCAAGGCCAAAAGAAAGATTGGATATGGACGACTAAGCCCAAGCGGGGCCACGGTGGCTCAGTGGTAGATAATTCATCTCTGGTGCGTGGTGTCCATGGTTCGATCCCAGCTTGTGATAAGTGAGCTTTGTGGTGGAGAAACGCCGTGTAGTGGGTTTTCTCGGGGTTCTCCTGTTTCCTCCCACTTTCTTCATTCCGCCATTTCATTCATTTCTCATGGTCACCATCGGTGAGGAATCGGTGAGGCATCGGTGAGGAATCGAGGGACCTTAAACTGAATATTTCACTTCATTTCACCAAGCCCAAGAACATCGATACAAGAACAAGATAAAAATTGCATATGCAAGATGAAGTGCATAGTAATCTTGCTCTTGGCCTTGATTTGGTGATCACCAAGTAGTGATGAGCATATTTTCTTGCTTTCCGTATAGTATGAAAGACCATAATCAAAATATCACTTGGTCTTCATTTGTACCGATGAGGCTAGCATTCTTGGCTCTTGTATAGCATGAAAGACCACCAAGACTACGAAATGCAGGACCAAGACTTGACTGTGCAAGACAAAGAATAAGACGCAGTATTTATGACCAAGACCCAGGGTGCGAATTGTTTGAATTTCATTTGTTCGGCTGAAAGTGATGAAATAAAATTAGTACTTTATAATTAATTATCATACTGTATTTTTAAATTTTAAATTACAAAATTCATATTATTTATCTTCTTATTTGCAACTATATATACTGTAAAATACGTTTCAATTACCGAGAAAGAAAAATCAAAGTGGCGCGGGTCCCGGAATCATAAGAACCTATTTTGCAATGAAAGTTGAAGGGTTGGAAAAAATCACAGGTGTTTCCTCAACCCTTATCATTGTACTTAACACGTTCGCTGCTGAGAACGCCCATCGGCGTCCAGTACTGAATTTGGCATATGCGCCGGACGCCTCTCGGCGCTTGTCCCTGCAGCTGATTCACTTGCACCTGCACCTTGCACCAATACCTGCACTAGCGCTGGCGGGAAAGTGAATCAGCTGCAGGGACAAGCGCCGAGAGGGGTCCGGCGTATATGCCAAATTTAGTACTGGACGCCGATGGGCGTCCTCAGCAGCGAACGTGTTAAACCATTTCCTTTTGTCTCCGCCAAGAGACTCTTGCTACTGCCTTCCGAGAAGACCCCCTGCCTTCCGAGCAGGTGAGAACACTGACCTTGAAGAAAAATTTCGTCGCATAGAACTAAAGCAAGAAAAAAAAAATAAATTTCTCCCACGTCGGACATTGGTGTCAGTTATAAAAAGAAATAACAAAACTTCAAAAGTGCCAAAAATTCCCTAAGATGCATATACAAATCCTCCGCTTGATCTAGCTAGTAGCTAACGTGTTAGACTTCGGTACATGTGGTCCGGGTTTAATTCCCAATGGGAGTGCATTTTGGCGTTCACCCAGTATTGTGACGTAGTGCTCTCAAACGGGTCGGGTCAATCGGGTCAGCTTGGGTCGGGTTATCGGGTCGGGTCGGGTCAGTCAATTCGGGTCACGGGTCGGGTCTGACAAGAATATTGATTTAATAGGGCGCCAACACTTTTTAGAGGCGATGCGTCGTTTACTCATTTCCAACCTATTGGATATAAGACCGACCCGTTGAGAGCACTAGTTGGAAATGAGTAAACGACGCGTCGCCTCTAAAACGTGTTGGCGCCCTATTAAATTAATATTCTTGTCAGTTTGCAAAGTAATAGATTTATTAAAAATTTTCTTGCTCGCTTCGCCCGCAATCCAGACGTTTCAATAACTCACAACAAGTTTTCACTTATTACTTTAAAAAAGTTATTTATATGATTTCTTAATAACAAGGTGCCGAGTAATGACTTATAATTTACGCAGGAGCGTTTTCAAAATCAGAAACGGGCAGTTGGAATATGTGTTCAGCATTTTGATGGTGATGAATTTGCTTAGTTAATCACGCTTTTCTACACTGTCGGATTAATCACAACCATGAGAATGAAAGTATGAAAATAAGAGGAGTGAAGAGACACACACCAGCTGCTGCTTACGCGGTGATATTAAAAGTCAAGGTACATAAAGGGACTAATACATTTTCACATTTGAAGCAGTTGTAGAATAGGGGCATAAAGGGTCAAACTTAACCCAACGAATTTCGTCATTTTCGAAAACTGATCACTACCAGTGATTTTTTAAATTCCATTTACACACGAAATGGTTCCAGTTTGAAGGAATTTATTGGAATCATTTCTCCATCAACTACTTTTATCGCCCAGATATTATTTTCTGCATACGTATCTAGTTTTGTAATATTTTTATCTACCTACCTACATACAAAACATATACACATTATATACAGGGTGTTAATGAACTATACCGACAAACTGTAAGAGGTGATTCCTCACATCTAAACAAGAGAAAAAGTTCATATGGACCTATGGCGAAAAGTGTATAATTTCAGAGCTAGGGCTGTCCAAAATCGCGAAAAACCTAATTTTCAATAGGCCCTATTTCAAATTCCAAAAACTGTCGATGGTGGTTCTTATCAGAGAAAAGGAAGCCACGCATACACAATCCAAAAGTGCATATTTAATCAATTGTCAACAGGTGTAGAGGGTACTCCCTACCGGATGTAATTCTCAGATATGTTTTCAATCGAGTTTTCAGATGTTCTCCGATTTCAAGAAGGGTCCAAAATGGGCAGGAGGTAAATCTTTACAACAATGGACATCCAATGCTTCGGAGGGAAGGCGGAAATGTTAGGAACCGACAGCCGCATGTTTCTTTGTGTTCGGAATAACGTGTGATGATACGTATTTCGTCACGCTATATTTCATGGTTTCTTCACTTATAAGCGTGAAAGAAAATATCACACCATACGTTTTCGGGAGTACGAGAAACCGTGCTGCTGACGATGCTTAACACCTCTGACATCGCGCCAAAGGATTCCGTGTTCACTGGTATCAAGGCTTATCGTTTGCCTAATTTATACGAATCATAAAGTCAAAGCATATCTCAAAATTCGGTTGATGGTATGTCTGGGAATTTCACCCTGCAGGGAATAATCTGTACACCCATTGAACATTAATAAAATATGCATTTTTGGATTGTATATGCGTGATATTCTTTATGTATTAAGTACAGCTCAGATTTGCATTACCATTGCTACCAATACGAAGTTCAAATTTCGGTTACGTACGAACCACGTAGTTTTGTAGCAATGGGAAAGTACCTACTGCATGTTTCTTCTAAGGTTAGTAAACATTTTCTTGACATAACGTAAGTCGCACGTCACAGAGCAGTGAAACAAGAGTGGCCAACCCAAGCAGCGCACAACGCCGACAAACAAAAATTTAATGATTACTCACAGTTCCCGAAAACTCTTATGTAATTTAACACATATAAAAAAATGCGAAAATTGTCAACGAATAGTGTTGCACCCGAAACGAGACGAGACATTATAACCGCTACCAGGTTATAGAAGTATTTTTTGTGGACGCTCTGTATATTTTGTAAATCAGTGATTATTATTTTATATTTATACTTTATTCTGCAACGCAAATAAGTTATTTTTTCTGTGGGAATTGTTTCCTTCCCACGCAACTGGACAAAGAAATCTCTCATTGTTTTTTCATATATATATTTAAAACATTGCTTTTTGGTGAGAACACTTCAGTGAGTGATGAATCTTCTCAGTGTTTCTCCCTGATTTATTATATGCACAGTATATATTCTATAGTTATTTGGAACTGAATTAAGTGCTTTCTTTAATCATTTATGGAAATACTAGCTGAACAGGTGTTCAAGTGACCAGAATGACGCCCGTCACATTGCTTTTGCAGTTCCTTATCAGTACTGTCCCACACCCGAGTTATCGCGATGTCTCGTGCATCGTGGCCAGTGGACTAAAATTAACATAAATTAATTTTCGTATTCTGTTTGTATGTGCATACAGGTGAGTTAAATGAGTGGTTTTTAGAATGAACTGCCAACTCTCTTCAGTCGACTATTGTAGCTCGTATCTTAAACTTTTGAGCTCGGGGAGTTTGACTCCGGAATTGTGTGCAGCCACCACGCACGTTGCGTCGGGAATTAAGTTTGATTTTGTGTTAAGGGGCACAAGCTATTAGCCGGTGAAGGACGTTTTCTTACGGCTAGCCCCAATCAATAAGTCCCAGGTTCATAAACCTTATGCGCCAAAAAAGTTTTAAACGCGCCCTCCAACATCAGCATTCCATTTTGGAAACTGATATTTTGCTGAAGACTCATCTTAACTTTTCAGGGTTGTTTGGCTCAGCAACTGGGTTTCTACATGGGATTATCCAGGCAACTTTTCCTCAGTGCTAATCCCCCAAGTGTGTCAATGGTGTGAGAGAAGCATTTACAGTGAAATCTGAATTATAATCTTCTATATAAAAGTGATAAAAAGGGCTACATTGCATTAAAAGGGCAAAGCGTGATTTTAGTAATGAAGATCATTATACATATTCTGTGTTAAGTGTTGTGTTCATTCCTCTTCGTTATTTTTTTTATATATTAGTATTCTAATAAATAAGTATAGTGTTATTTAATCCAGTGTGTTTTCGTTGTGTGTGTGAATGATGTTTGTGTGCGTTATGGTCTGGATGACCGTCTGATCGTCCGTGAGGTTTTCGAGACGAGACATCCGAACCTGTCGGCGCCTAATGCTCATCTCATCGAGACCAACGAGCGATTTGGAAACAATTGGTAACCCCTTCCTGGCGAGGTCCTTCATCGTCCTATCCAGGTAAGTTCAGGTCTCAGCAGAATACTTATTGGTAGGACAACGAACCACGAACAGCGACCAGAACTCAAGTTGGTTACAAATAAATGGCAACCCAAACAGCGACCCGAACAATGAGTGGTTATAACATCCACGAAATGATGGAATTTAATACAACTTTCAAATTTTAATTTAGAACATACTCAGTATTTAAAAAAAATATAAATGTGATATTATTTTCTCACGGACCCACGTTCAAGAATACTTTTTTCTTTAATAATTTTAATTAGTACTTTCTTGAATGGAGTGTAGGATATTCGCTTAAACATTATCATTCACGTTAGCTCGTTACTTATATAGGCTTAAATGTTTTTAAAAAAGGATGTACTATTGCTCGAATATTTTAAGGCATTTCTCTCCAAGGGTGTACATTTCATTAAGTTTATTGTCAGTTAAGACCAGACATACAACAGAAGCAACGGATAATTACAATGAGTAACGAACACATGACAATACCATCTAATAAGCATTGTTTTTAAGCAAATCAACAGATCTGCAACGGTTTGTTTTATATATATGTATATTTCAGTTTCGGGTCTGAATCTAAGGCCTAAAATATTCAAAACAGGAGTCCGAATCCGAAATTCCGGATCCAAGATCCGAAATTTCGGATACGGATCCAGGAACCGGATATGCGGATTCGGATCTAGGAACCGGATATCCGGACCCGAGATCCAGATCTTACAGGATCCGGATCCGGGTCTTATAGGATACGGATATCCGAGATCCGGGATCCGTCTGGACATCCCTATGTACAATGAAAACTTTTTGCAATATGTTTGTAAGTAAGGTGTCAGAAGGTGTAGTAACTCAAAATATTTTTGTTTCTTCCCTACAGGTTGTATCATTTACCCATTTTTCCGCTAGATGGCAGTAAATTCAAGATGGCGCTCTCCAAACAGCAACGCTGCTGGTGTGTGTTAGAATTCCACACAACGAAAAGTGTTGTGTCTGTTCAACGTGGACTCAGGCACAAATTTGATGTTGAACCACCTTCGAACAAGTCAATTTTGAAGTGGTACAAGGATTTCCTCGAAGAAGGGTGCATCTGTGACAAGCGGAAAGGGCACTCTGGCCGACCAACAGCCCCGCTGCAAGTTGTTGATCGTGAGGGAAACTTTTCTCCGGAGCCCCAGAAAGTCAGTGCGTCAAGCAAGTAGAGATCCCAAAAATCACGATTAGCAAGGTGTTACGAAAACGCTTGCACTTTCATCCATATAAAATGCAACTGGTGCAGAAGTTATTAAAACCTAAAGACCATCCAAGACGACAGCAATTTTGTTCGGATATTTAGTAGTTACTTGAAAATGATGACAACCTTCTGTCGAAGATCATTTTTAGTGATGAAGCAACCTTCTACCTGCATGGTAAGGTAAACAGACACAATGTGCGGATATGGGGATCCATGGAAATTCTGTAGGACAGAATCACAGAAGCTGTAAGCACAATCACGCCGGATATGCTTTCCAGAGTATGGAATGAGCTCGATTATCACCTAGATGTTTGACGTGTGACAGGTGGGGCACACATTGAGTGTCTGTAATGAACATATATCACATGAAACTTTATGAGTTGTTATACGACTACTCAAAAAATGAACACAATATTCCCCAAGGTTTTCATCTTATAACCAAATATAATCGAGAAGTGTTTTTGTGGACACACTGTATTTTACTAGGAAAAATAAATTAATCTTCGTACATACAGGCCTTTTAGACAATATTAGGTTGCTCGTGTGCTTGGTGGTCGAGAGATCGTTTCGTTACTTAGAATAACTGATACTTCACTTACATTTTTTTTAAAGAAACTGTCAGATGAATGTCAAAGGATCGGCAATTATGATCGCTTTTAAAGAGAAAATCAGAAATGCACAAATATGTAGATTTCTGTTGTTAACGACTAGCCCCACATATACATACATAAAATGCAATTATAAGTAATATTTGGATTCACAATGGTGTACTGGAAATATTTAAATGTTAAGAAACTTGGCAGAAGAACTTGAAAGCATCAATTACTAACTGCTAAGTGTCTTTGCAGTGAATGTTTTGAGAAAGTAGTCGATGTATTTGCTGAAAAAGAAATATACAAACATGGAATTGGCGTACAAGATTTAGGTAAGTCTTTTACTGAATAATATAAGTATCTATATAAATACCAGACAGGGAAAGGAAAAGATAGGGAATAAACAATAAGAAATATTAAATAATAATAATAATAATAATAATAATAATAATAATAATAATAATAATAATAATAAAATAGGATCATGTGGCAATAGTGTTACCAGGCTGAAAGTACGTAGTTTTGTAGAGGAAGACAAAACTAATGGGACGAATCAGTCGGTAAAAGAGCAGGAGAACAAAGGAATAATAACCGATGAGAAAATTTTGTATAATATAAAGAAGAAGGATAGAAAAATAAAAATATTCAAATTAAACAAACTAATTAATAAATCATAAAATAATTATAAAAACTAATACATAAAATTATACTAAATAAAATTGTTATTTATTATTATTATATGTGTCCTGATCTGCGCTAAAATAATCCTCTTGAAGCAGATATTACTCGCTTTAATATCAATCATAAATTGCAATCTTATTCGTCGATTTTATATTCCTTTCGTTATACTTTCTATCAGAACATAATTTTTTACACTATGACTCAAAATATAATTTCGTTTCGAACTATTTCATTCCCCCTTTAAATCAGTCACTATATTCTTTTCTTGCACGCTTTTTCCATCACATCATCGCTGCTTTTCATTGTATCTAGCTACATTTATTATTTTCCATTCCTACATTTCGAAGGTTATACTTGTTTATCACCAGAATATGAAAATTAGGGGCATCACAGAGGTGCATTTCGCCAGCCCCCCCACCTTGGAGTTTCGAAAAAAAACCTATGCCAATCGTTTGTGCTACGTTTGTGCCGGAATGTACCGCAAAAATTTTCGTTTGTACCACTTCCGGTACGAAGTTATAAGGGTTTTAAAGTGGGGGGGCTGGGGAAACGGCAGCCCCCCCACCTTGGAATTTCGAAACGAAACCTATGCCAATCGTTTGTGCTACGTTTGTGCCGAAATGTACCGCAAAAATTTTCGTTTGTACCACTTCCGGTACGAAGTTATAAGGGTTTTAAAGTGGGGGGCTGGGGAAACGGCAGCCACCCCACCTAGGAATTTCAAAACAAAACCTATGCCAATCGATTGTGCTACGTTTGTGCCGGAATGTACCGCAAAAATTTTCGTTTGTACCACTTCCGGTACGAAGTTATAAGGGTTTTAAAGTGGGGGGGCTGGAGAAACGGCAGCCTCCAAACTTCGAATTTCGAAACAAAACCTATGCCAAACGTTTGTGCTACGTTTGTGCCGCAATGTACCGCAAAAATTTTCGTTTCTACCACTTCCGGTACGAAGTTATAAGGGTTTTAAAGTGGGGGGGCTGGAGAAACGGCAGTCTCCAAACTTCGAATTTCGAAACAAAGCCTATGGCAATCGTTTGTGTTACGTTTGTGCCGGAATGTACCGTAAACATTTTCGTTTGTACCACTTCCGGTACGAAGTTATAAGGGTTTTAAAGTGGGGGGCTGGAGAAAAGGCAGACACCAAACTTGGAATTTTGAAACAAAACCTATGCCAGTCGTTAGTGCTAAGTTTGTGCCGGAATGTACAGTAAAAATTTTCGTTTGTACCACTTCCGGTACGACGTTATAAGAGTTTTAAAGCGGGGGTTGGGGAAACTGCAGCCCCCACCTAGGAATTTCAAAACAAAACCTATGCCAATCGTTTGTGCTACGTTTGTGCCGGAATGTACCGCAAAAATTTTCGTTTGTACCACTTCCGGTACGAAGTTATAACGGTTTTGAAGTGGAGGGGCTGGAGAAACGAAAGCATCCAACCTTGGAATTTCCAAACAAAACCTATGGCAATCGTTTGTGCTACGTTTGTGCCAGAATGTAGCGCAAAAATTTTCGTTTGTACCACTTCCGGTACGAAGTTGTAAGGGTTTTGAAGTGGCGGGCTGGGCCAACGGCAGCCCCCCACCTAGGAACTTCAAAGCAAAATTTATGTCATTCGTTTGTGCTACGTTTGTGCCTGAATGTACCGCAAAAATTTTCGTTTGTACCACTTCCGGTACGAAGTTATAAGGGTTTATAAGTGGGGGGGGGCTGGAGAAACGGAAACCTCCAACCTTGGAATTTCGAAACAAAACCTATGCCAATCGTTTGTGCTAAGTTTGTGCCGGAATGTACCGCAAAAAATTTCGTTTGTACCACTTCCGGTACGAAGTTATAAGAGTTTTAATGTGAGGGCTGCGGAAACGGCAACCCCTTCCTTGGAATTTCGAAACAAAACCTATGCCAATCGTTTTTGCTACGTTTGTGCCGGAATATACCGCAAACATTTTCGTTTGTACCACTTCCGGTACGAAGTTATAAGGGTTTTAAAGTGGGAGGGCTGGGAAAACGGCAGCCTCCCACCCAAGAATTTCAAAACAAAACCTATGCCAATCGTTTGTGCTACGTTTGTGCCGGAATGTACCGTAAACATTTTCGTTTGTACCACTTCCGGTACGAAGTTATAAGGGTTTTAAAGTGGGAGGGCTGGAGAAACGGCAGCCTCCCTACTTGGAATTTCGAAACAAAACCTATACCAATCGTCTGTGCTATGTTTGTGCCGGAATGTACCGCAAAAATTTTCGTTTGTACCACTTCCGGTACGAAGTTATAATAGTTTTAAAATGGGGGGCAAAATTCAGAAACATCAAATTCAATACAAATAGAGATAGAAACATTGAGTTAACGGGAATCGTTAGTGCGCTTATAAGCACTAAGCACTAACGTTAGGGCTATCATATTTTGGGATTTATTCAAGATTTTTGGTGGGGGAGCCAATTTCAGAAATATCAAATTCTATACAAATAAAGATAGAAACATAGTGTTAACAGCAATCATTAGTGCATCATTAGTGCACTTATTCGCACTAAGCACTAACGTTAGCGCTACTATATTTTGAGATTTATTCAAAAAATTTGGTGGGGTGGTCAATTTCAGAAATATCAAATTCTATACAAATAGAGATAGGAACATAGAGTTAACGGCAATCGTTAGTGCATCGTTAGTGCACTTAAAATACTAAACACTGACGTTAGTGCTACAATATTTTGGGATTTATTCAAGATTTTAGATGGGGGCCAACTTCAGAAATATCAAATTCTATACAAATAGAGGTAGAAACATGCAGTTAAAGACAATCGTTGTTGCATCGTTAGTGCACTTAAATGCACTAAGCATTAAGGTTAGCATTACCATATTTTGGGATTTATTCAAGATTTCTGGTGGGACCAACTTCAGAAATATCAAATTTCATACAAACATTTAGTGCTTTCTAGAAGCACTAACAATACACTAATGAATGGCATTAATTTTTTGTTAGTGCTTGAAGTTGACGCAAGTTCACCGTGCCCTCCAAAGATATTGTACCTGTAGCACCTACACTAATGAAGTACTAACGTTAGGGGTTGGTGCACTAAGAACCACTAACAATTGCACTAGAAGATATCATTAGTGCTTTTGAATATGGCGGAAATTTGATGCAATTAAAAATTCCCAATAAATGTCTTATAGGAGTTTAGTGACATTTAATTGTCCATAACTACACTAATATTGAAGGACAAACGAAACTGTTAGTGTTTTCTAGAGGCACTAACGATGCACTAACGATTGCACTAGAATAGATCATCAGTACTCTTGAATTTGACGGAAATTTGACGCAATGAAAAATTTCCCATAAATTTATTATGTGTTTCGTTACATGTAATTGGCCATAACTAAACTAATATTGAAGTTCTAACTAAATTGTTAGTGTTTTCCAGAAGCACTACCAATGCACTAACGAATGGCACTAAGTTTTAGTTAGTGCTTGAAGTGGGGGCGCTAAGTTCACTCTGGCCTCAAAAGGTATTTTAATTGTAGCACATTTACTAATGAAGCACTAACCTTAGGTGTAGATGCGCTAAAAAGCACTAACAATGCACTAACGATCGCTCTAGAAGAGATCATTAGTGATTGTGAATTTGGCGGAAATTTGATTCAATGAAAAATTTGCCTAAATTTCTTGTGAGTCTCGTGATATGTAATTGGCCATAACTACACTAATAGTGAAGCACTAACGAAATTGTTAGTGCTTTATAGAAGCACTAACGAATTGGACTATTTTTTCCGTTAGTGCTTAAAGTGTCGGTGCGAAATTCACGCTGACTTCCCCATAGTTTTTTTTACTTGTAACAGCTACACTAATGAAGCACTAACGTTAGGTGTTTGTGTTCTAAGAAGCAATTACGATGCACTAACAATTGCACTAACAGAGGTAATTAGTGCTTTTGAATGAGATGGGAATTTGATACAATGAATAATTTCCCATGTGTTTCTTATGGGAGTTTTGAGACTTAAAATTGGCCATTTCTACACTAATGGTGAAACACTAACGAAACTACTTGTATCTTCTAGAAGTACTAACAATGCACTAACGTATAAAACTAATTTTTTCGTTAGTGCTTGTAGTGGGGGCTAAGTTCACGATAAATTCGAAAGTTTTCTTTCCTTGTAATATTAGTGCTTCCTAGTGCACCAACACCTAAGTTTCGTGCTTTATTAGTGTAGGTGCTACAAGTAAGAAACCATTGCGGGCCAGCGTGAACTTGGTTTCCACTTCAAGCAGTAACGAAAAATAAGTCCATTCGTTAATGTATCGTTAGCGCTTCTGCAAAACACTCATAGTTCCTTTAATGCTTAACTATTGATGTAGATATGGCCAATTATATGCCACAAAAATCCCATAAGAGATTCATGTGGAATTTTTCATTGCGTCAAATTTCCGCCAAAATCAAAAGCACTAATGACCTCTTCTACTGAAATTATTAGTGTTTCTTAGTGCATTAAAACCTAACGTTAGTTCTTCATTAATGTAGGTCCTACAAGTAAAAAAACCTTTGGAAGCTTTCATGAACTTGGCGCCCCACTTCAACCGATAACGAAAAAATTAGAGCCGTTTTCGATAGTGCTTCACTATTAGTGTAGTTATATCCAGTTACATCTCAGGAAACTCACATAAGAAATTTAAGGGGAGTTTTTCATTGTGTCAAATTTCTGCCAAATTAAAAAGCACTAAAAATCATTTCCAGTACAATCCTTAGTCCATCGTTAGTGCTTCTTCGTGCACCAACCCCTAACGTTAGTGCTTAATTAGTGTACGTGCTACAAGTAAAATATCTTTGGTGGTCAGCGTGAATTTGCGCCCTCTTCAAGCACTAACAAAGTAATTAGTGCATTCGTTACTGATTCCTGAAAATACTGACACTTTGTATGGAATTTGATATTTCTGAAAATGGCCCCACCAAAAATTTTGAATAAATTTCAAAATGTGGTAACACTAACGTTAGTGCTTAGTGCATTTAAGTGCACTAATCACGCTCTAACGATTGCCATTAACTCCATGTTTCTACCTCTATTTGTATAAAATTTGATATTTTTGAAGTTGGCCCCCCACCAAAGATCTTGAATAAATCCCAAAATATGGTAGCACTAACGTTAGTGCTTATTGCGTTTAAGTGCACTAACAATGCACTAACGATTACCGTCAACCCCATGTTTCTACCTCTATTTGTATAGAATTTGATATTTCTGAAGTTGGCCCCCCACCGAAAATCTTGAATAATCCCAAAATATGGTAGCACTTACGGTAGTGCTTAGTGTATTTAAGTGCACTAACGATGCACTAACGATGCGCTATGTTTAGTGAAAATCTGTCTGCATAAAGATGGGTGGGGGGCTAACTTCATATGAATTTGGTCCCCCACCAAATTCTTCAATATCTCGTAAACGCTGATAGCACTAACGTTAGTTCTAAATGCACTGACGTGCACTAACGATGCATTAACGATGTGCAACGTTTGGTGTAATTTGGAAGAGGTGGGGGGCCAACTTCAGGCACTTTTTTTTGCGGTACATTCCGGTAAAAACGTAGCACAAACGATTGGCATAGTTTTTGTTTCGAAATTCCAAGGTTGGAGGCTTTCGTTTCTCCAGCCCCCACTTTAAAACCCTTATAACTTCTTACCGGAAGTGGTACAAACGAAAATTTTTGCGGTACATTCCGGCACAAACGATTGGCATAGGTTTCGTTTCGAAATTCCAAGGTGGGAGGCTGCCGTTTCCCCAGCCCCCCACTTTAAAACTATTATTACTTCGTACCGGAAGTGGTACAAACTAATATTTTTGCGGTAATTTCCGGCACAAACGTAGCACAAACGATTGCCATAGGCTTTGTTTCGAAATTCCAAGGTTGGAGGCTTCCGTTTCTCCAGCCCCCCCCACTTTAAAACCCTTATAACTTCGTGCCGGAAGTGGTACAAACGAAAATTTTTGCGGTACATTCCGGCACAAACGTAGCACAAACGACTGGCATAGGTTTTGTTTTGAAATTCCAAGTTTGGAGGCTGCCGTTTCTCCAGCCCCCCACTTTAAATGACTTATAATTTCTTACCGGAAGTGGTACAAACGAAAATTTTTGCGGTACATTCCGGCACAAACGTAGCACAAACGATTGCCATAGGCTTTGTTTCGAAATTCGAAGTTTGGAGGCTGCCATTTCTCCAGCCCCCCCACTTTAAAACCCTTATAACTTCGTACCGGAAGTGGTACAAACGAAAATGTTTACGGTACATTCCGGCACAAACGTAGCACAAACGATTGGCATAGGTTTTGTTTTGAAATTTTAAGTTTGGTGGTTGTCGCTTCACCAGCCCCCCCACTTTAAAACCCTTACAACTTCCTACCGGAAGTGGTACAAACGAAAATTTTTGCGGTACATTCCGGCACAAACGTAGCACAAACGATTGCCATAGGTTTTGTTTAGAAATTCTAAGTTTGGAGGCTGCCGTTTCTCCAGCCCCCCACTTTAAAACCCTTATAACTTCGTACCGGAAGTGGTACAAACGAAAATTTTTGCGGTACATTCCGGCACAAACGTAGCACAAACGATTGTCATAGTTTTTGTTTCGAAATTCCAAGGTTGAAGGCTTCCGTTTCTCCAGCCCCCACTTTAAAACCCTTATAACTTCGTACCGGAAGTGGTACGAACGAAAATTTTTGCGGTACATTCCGGCACAAACGTAGCACAAACGATTGGCATAGGTTTCGTTTCGAAATTCCAAGGTGGGGGGGCTGCCGTTTCCCCAGTCCCCCCACTTTAAAACTATTATTACTTCGTACCGGAAGTGGTACAAACGAAAATTTTTGCGGCACATTCCGGCACAAACGATTGGCATAGTTTTTGTTTCGAAATTCCAAGGTCGGAGGCTTCCGTTTCTCCAGCCCCCCACTTTAAAACTCTTATAACTTCGTACCAGAAGTGGTACAAACGAAAATTTTTGCGGTACATTCCGGCACAAACGACTGCCATAGGCTTTGTTTCGAAATTCGAAGTTTGGAGGCTGCCGTTTCTCCAGCCCCCCCACTTTAAAACCCTTATAACTTCGTACCGGAAGTGGTACAAACGAAAATTTTTGCGGTACATTAAAGCACAAACGTAGCACAAACGATTGCCATAGGTTTTGTTTCGATATTCGAAGTTTGGAGGCTGCCGTTTCTCCAGCCCCCCCACTTTAAAACCCTTATAACTTCGTACCGGAAGTGGTACAAACGAAAATTTTTGCGGTACATTCCGGCACAAACGTAGCACAAACGATTGGCATAGGTTTTGTTTTGAAATTCCTAGGTGGGGGGGCTGCCGTTTCCCCAGCCCCCCACTTTAAAACCCTTATAACTTCGTACCGGAAGTGGTACAAACGAAAATTTTTGCGGTACATTCCGGCACAAACGTAGCACAAACGATTGCCATAGGTTTCGTTTCGAAATTCCAAGGTGGGGGGGCTGCCGTTTCCCCAGCCCCTCCACTTTAAAACCCTTATAACAGCCCTGCCCACGGCGAGCAGATAGTGGAAACTCTCCTCGTGAACGCTCACGAGCACTCTACGAGCAAATACCATTGTTCGTGCTTCGTGGAACTTCGGGTTTTGTCCTTAGAGGAGCGGAAGTGTTGTCAACCTTGACGGTAATCACTAGCTTACCAAAAAAAAAAAAGTATGTATGGTAACTGATTGCCATTTAGTGTGAAGTGTTTTTTTACAATGTGGTAACCGTTAACTATAGACAATACAAACTTGTAACAGCAATCAAATGATAAACTATATACGTTCCTTTTCTTCTTTTTTCTTTCCTTTTGTTAAAGAGGGATGTGGGTTTGTTATATCCGAGTGTGGGTTTGTTATATTATGTTGTTTCGCTTTTTAGGAAAAGAGATAATCTGTTGATAAGAAAAAAAAAACTGTAGCACTTGTTTGTAATTATCTAAGTATATCTCCAGAAAATTAGCTTATGCATGTATGTGTGTACGAATAGGCTTAGCAAGGGGTTGGTTGTGGAGATTAGAAGCCACTATTACACTATCAATTAGAAGAATAGTATTTCTTACTCCACTTTTAAAGTTACTTTGATCGCAAAGAATCAAACAAAATATTAAGAGAGCCAGAGATTTTCCATTTTTAAGTGTGACCGTTAGTGACTGCAATTAGTTTTTTTTTTTTTTTTTTTTTTTTTTTTTAACAAGGAGTGTCTTTTTAATAAGGAAAAATGTATTGTCCCTGGCTGGTTGCTTGCCGGTGGCTTGTTAAAAGTGAAAAAGAATGTTAAATCATTTCAACGACTGAAGCTACACGCTTGTCTTTCTTCGATAGTTACTGACTGATTTTGAAAGTCACAATGTTGTAGGCCTACTGTAATAGCGTAGGCCTACTGTAATAGCGTAGGTTTACTGTAATAGCGTAAATTCGAAAGGAAACGTTCCAACTGAATGATACGAACAATTATTCCCAATGTCTTGAACATGAAACGTGGGTTGCACGGATAACGCTTAAAGTAGGCTGGACTGCACTGGAATTTCCTTCCGGCAAATTAGTGTTTGGTCGAAACTCGGTTCTTCTGTGTAATTGTCTCTTAACAACATTTGAACATTTCTTTTAGATAATAATAACTAACTAACTCTATGGTCTATGGAACCCGAAGGTTCAATGCCGCGTTTACAAAATATTTCCACTAACTTATGTCCTTAGCCAACTGGATCCAGTTTCTACTCTGTACTCTTATTTCTGCAAGATCCATCTTAATATTGTCTTCCCATCTACGCCTAGGTCTTCCTAGTGGTCTTCTTCCAATTGGGTTTTCAGTTAAAATTATGAAAGCGTTTCTAATTTCTTCCATTCTGGCTACATGGCCTGCCCACCTGAGCCTTCTACACTTCATAACCCTAATAATGTTAGGTGAGCGGTATAAACTATGCAATTCCTAGTTATGAATTTCCTCCAATCCCCATTTTCATCCCTCTTTGGTCCGAATAATAATAATAATAATAATAATAATAATAATAATAATAATAATAATAATAATAATAATAATAATGCGTATTATTATTATTATTATTATAATTATTATTATAATTATAATTATTATTATTATTATTATTATTATTATTATTATTATTATTATTATTATTATTATTATTATTATTTTCAACCTCCCGTCCTATCAATCTAGCAACGAAAGGCGTTTACAACTTAGCAAACGTGAAGCGAATGACAAATTACAGACCGAGTGCTAATGTAATACAACGTCACGAATTGTGTAAGCAAGCTAAAAAGGTCTGAAACAATTCGTTTCCGATTTTTGCAGTCGTTTTTACGTCTGTAAGATGACATGTTTAATATTAGTTTCTTTCTTTCTTTCTTTCTTTCTTTCTTGTTCATTTGTTAGTTACTTCAACGCTAACTGTAACCTCTATCATGCGTCTTCCTCAACCAAAAAACGTACCAATTTTATTTCCTGCAGTGTTTTCGCGTCACTGCTTTCGAAATGGGGAGGGGGAGAGCACACCTGCACATTTCACGCTTGCGTCTGCTCAATGCTTATCATCGTGCGAATTTCTGGCCAGGCTTGGCCATAGGTTTTTTGCCATCATGTGTGGTTGGCAACACTTATCGGATGCAGTGGAAGAAGCGAAGCTAGCAGCACCTGTGCTCACCTGTTCTTATCTTCGCTCGTGCCCGCTCACGCTTTGGCTCCGGGAGCCAATTCATGGACAGGCCTGCCTTATAACTTCGTACCGGAAGTGGTACAAACAAAAATTTTTGCGGTACATTCCGGCACAAACGTAGCACAAACGATTGGCATAGGTTTTCTTTTGAAATTCCTAGGTGGGGGCTTCCGTTTCCCGAGCCCCACACATTAAAACCCTTATAACTTCGTACCGGAAGTGGTACGAACGAAAATTTTTGCGGTACATTCCGGCACAAACGTAACACAAACGATTGCCATAGGTTTTGTTTCGAAATTTTAAGTTTGGAGGCTGCCGCTTCTCCAGCTCCCCACTTTAAAACCCTTATAACTTCGTACCGGAAGTGGTACAAACGAAAATTTTTGCGGTACATTCCGGCACAAACGTAGCACAAACGATTGGCATAGTTTTTGTTTCGAAATTCCAAGGTTGGAGGCTTTCGTTTTTCCAGCAACCACTTTAAAACCCTTATAACTTCTTACCGGAAGTGGTACAAACGAAAATTTTTGCGGTACATTCCGGCACAAACGTAGCACAAACGATTGGCATAGGTTTCGTTTCGAAATTCCAAGGTGGGGGGCTGCCGTTTCCCCAGCCCCCACTTTAAATCTATTATTACTTCGTACCGGAAGTGGTACAAACTAATATTTTTGCGGTACATTCCGGCACAAACGTAGCACAAACGATTGCCATAGGCTTTGTTTCGAAATTCCAAGGTTGGAGGCTTCCGTTTCTCCAGCCCCCCCACTTTAAAACCCTTATAACTTCGTGCCGGAAGTGGTACAAACGAAAATTTTTGCGGTACATTCCGGCACAAACGTAGCACAAACGACTGGCATAGGTTTTGTTTTGAAATTCCAAGTTTGGAGGCTGCCGTTTCTCCAGCCCCCCACTTTAAATGACTTTAATTTTCTTACCGGAAGTGGTACAAACGAAAATTTTTGCGGTACATTCCGGCACAAACGTAGCACAAACGATTGCCATAGGCTTTGTTTCGAAATTCGAAGTTTGGAGGCTGCCATTTCTCCAGCCCCTCCACTTTAAAACCCTTATAACTTCGTACCGGAAGTGATACAAACGAAAATGTTTACGGTACATTCCGGCACAAACGTAGCACAAACGATTGGCATAGGTTTTGCTTTGAAATTCCTAGGTGCTGGCTTCCGTTTCCCCAGCCCCCCACTTTAAAACCCTTATAACTTCGTACCGGAAGTGGTACAAACAAAAATTTTTGCGGTACATTCCGGCACAAACGTAGCACAAACGATTGCCATAGGTTTTGTTTCGAAATTTTAAGTTTGGTGGTTGCCGCTTCACCAGCCCCCCCACTTTAAAACCCTTACAACTTCCTACCGGAAGTGGTACAAACGAAAATTTTTGCGGTACATTCCGGCACAAACGTAGCACAAACGATTGCCATAGGTTTTGTTTAGAAATTCCAAGTTTGGAGGCTGCCGTTTCTGCAGGCCCCCACTTTAAAACCCTTATAACTTCTTACCGGAAGTGGTACAAACGAAAATTTTTGCGGTACATTCCGGCACAAGTGTAGCACAAACGATTGACATAGGTTTAGTTTTGAAATTCCTAGGTGGCGGACTGCCGTTTTTCCAGCTCCCCACTTTAAAACCCTTATAACTTCGTACCGGAAGTGGTACAAACGAAAATTTTTGCGGTACATTCCGGCACAAACGTAGCACAAACGATTGGCATAGGTTTCGTTTCGAAATTCCAAGGTGGGGGGGCTGCCGTTTCCCCAGTCCCCCCACTTTAAAACTATTATTACTTCGTACCGGAAGTGGTACAAACGAAAATTTTTGCGGTACATGCCGGCACAAACGTAGCACAAACGATTGGCATAGTTTTTGTTGCGAAATTCCAACGTTGGAGGCTTCCGTTTCTCCAGCCCCCCCACTTTAAAACCCTTATAACTTCGTACCGGAAGTGGTACAAACGAAAATTTTTGCGGTACATTCCGGCACAAACGTAGCACAAACGATTGCCATAGGCTTTGTTTCGAAATTCGAAGTTTGGAGGCTGCCGTTTCTCCAGCCCCCCCCACTTTAAAACCCTTATAACTTCGTACCGGAAGTGGTACAAACGAAAATTTTTGCGGTACATTAAAGCACAAACGTAGCACAAACGATTGCCATAGGTTTTGTTTCGAAATTCGAAGTTTGGAGGCTGCCGTTTCTCCAGCCCCCCCACTTTAAAACCCTTATAACTTCGTACCGGAAGTGGTACAAACGAAAATTTTTGCGGTACATGCCGGCACAAACGTAGCACAAACGATTGGCATAGTTTTTGTTTCGAAATTCCAACGTTGGAGGCTTCCGTTTCTCCAGCCCCCCCACTTTAAAACCCTTATAACTTCGTACCGGAAGTGGTACAAACGAAAATTTTTGCGGTACATTCCGGCACAAACGTAGCACAAACGATTGCCATAGGCTTTGTTTCGAAATTCGAAGTTTGGAGGCTGCCGTTTCTCCAGCCCCCCCACTTTAAAACCCTTATAACTTCGTACCGGAAGTGGTACAAACGAAAATTTTTGCGGTACATTAAAGCACAAACGTAGCACAAACGATTGCCATAGGTTTTGTTTCGAAATTCGAAGTTTGGAGGCTGCCGTTTCTCCAGCCCCCCCACTTTAAAACCCTTATAACTTCGTACCGGAAGTGGTACAAACGAAAATTTTTGCGGTACATTCCGGCACAAACGTAGCACAAACGATTGGCATAGGTTTTGTTTTGAAATTCCTAGGTGGGGGGCTGCCGTTTCCCCAGCCCCCCCACTTTAAAACCCTTATAACTTCGTACCGGAAGTGGTACAAACGAAAATTTTTGCGGTACATTCCGGCACAAACGTAGCACAAACGATTGGCATAGGTTTCGTTTCGAAATTCCAAGGTGGGGGGGCTGCCGTTTCCCCAGCCCCCCCACTTTAAGACCCTTATAACTTCGTACCGGAAGTGGTACAAACGAAAATTTTTGCGGTACATTCCGGCACAAACGTAGCACAAACGATTGGCATAGGTTTTTTTTCGAAACTCCAAGGTGGGGGGGCTGGCGAAATGCACCTGCAACACAGGACCAAATTAAATAAGAATTGAATGTTGTATGAAACACTTTTTTGGGATTAGATGCAAGTACCTTTTATTTTCACGTTTCATTTAGTGTAAAGTGATAATCTGGAAAGTGTTTTAAATACAGATATGCTGGGCTTCTTCTATACAAGGACGGGAAAACATGACATGTATATGTATAAGGAAAGTAAATTACAACCTTATGAATTAAATCTGAAATACTTTCGCCTCATTGCTGAAAAGAATATATATTAGATGTATGCATATGACTTGCAAGATTGTCATTAAAAGATGTTAGTTTTACACAAGGATTTTGTTTAATGTGACAACGCCTGTATGTAAGAGGCACGAAAAACAAATGACAAAATTTTGATTGCCAGGCAAAAAAAGGAAGCATTTTCTTTATCGAATTCTTACTGGCGATAAAAAGTGGATTTATTTTGAAAATTCAAAACGTAAATGATTATGAGTTGATCTAGGACAGCCATCAACACCTACCAAAACACCTAAAGCAAAACGCAATATCAACGGGAAGAAGGCTTTACTCTGCATCTGGTGGGTTCTGAAGGGTGTTTTGTACTTCAAGCTGTTGAAACCTGGTCAAACAGTTACTACAGACCGCTACCGACAACCAAGCGAATTGTACAGACCTTTGAAGAAAAATCGCACAGAATGATCCAACAGACATGGCAAAGTTGTGATCTTTCATGACAATTTTCGTCCACATGTTGCTAAGCATGTCGGGAAACGTTGGAAGTATTTGGTTATGATGTTTTACCTCACCCTGCTTATTCACTACAGACCCCTCAGACACCACTCGTTTTGTTTGACTAACCGGCATAACCGTGGGACGTAAAACTCAAAGATTTCATTTCATTTTTCGTTTTGTTTGATGTAGCATGGATTTTGGGGGACAGCACTTCAATTCTCACTAAGAAGTGAAAAATTGGTTTGATGGATGGTTACCTCAAAAGATGAGGAAACCGTAATTTACTTGAAAGAGGGACGAAGGTTGTAGCTAGCGACGAACAATACTTTGAATAACTTATTATTATTATTATTATTATTATTATTATTATTATTATTATTATTATTATTATTATTATTATTATTATTATTATTATTATTATTATTATTATTATTATTAAATAAACCAAGGCGTTTCACTTTTCGGAAAACCTTGCAGCATTTCAAAGTTATCCCCCTTCAAAGTAGTGTCCTCAGACAGCTACACAGCGACAGAGAGGTTGTTCCCATTCTTCGTAGCAGTGCTGGAAGAGTTCTACTAAAATACCTCTCAACTCATCCGTTACACTCTTCTGGATAACATCTACTCTCTCAAGTGGTTTTCGAGCAAGGAGAATAAAAATAAGTCATCAGATCTAAAATCTAGCAAATAGGTGGCTAAAAAACCATAGGAATGCTCTTTTCTGCCAAATATTTATTGGTGGAGACTGTCGTGTGACATAGTGCGTTGTTGTGGTGCAGCATCGAAGTGCGTGCAATGTTTGAGAGCACACGAGTGACCCTTTTTCTGAGCCTTTGAAGGATTTCCTGATAAAAAGTTTAACCGACAACTTTTCCCGGTGGCACAAATTCCTTGTGAACAAGGACGATCCACTCAGTGTCAAAAAACAAATGAGCATGAATTTGATTTTGAATTTGCTCATTCTTGCTTGGGTTTGTTTTCAGCCTTCTTAAAAGGACTTGCGCCATCGAAACATTTTTGCCCTGGATAGGGAATGTTCTCCATAAGTCCTTTGTAAGTTTCACAGTCACGAATTCATCTTGCTCAAACTTTTGCCAGTCCATTTTCGTAACGCACATCACAAACATAATTTCACTTCAGACGCTCTCAACAATCTGTAGCAACTGGAGCAAGCTAAAATTTATACTGAGTCAATGGCAAGAGTTAACTTAACTGCCATGTGAGGGTGGAAGCAGCAGTGTTGTCGGTTCGTGTACTGTTGCCAGTCTCATTACTTTTCTAACACACCTTGTATGCTGATACCACGTCATGAGTTTATGTACTGTAAGTTTGATAATCGTATTTCTTTTGGTTTAACGTTCCACGATTATACACCGAGACTAATGGAGACGATGAGACTATTCATAATGGTAGAATGAAGAAAGCGGGAGAAAACGGAAGAACCCGAGAAAACCTAGAAGTGTTTGTATGTTTGTCCTTCACAAAGCTCACTTGAGGCGTATTCGAGTTAGCATATACAGGGTGGAAGGTAACTCCACCGAAAAACTTTCGGAGATGATTCCTTATAAGAAATTAAAGAAAAAAGTTCTACTGAATATGGGTCGAAAAACATTTCCTTTCAGAGTTATGAAACGCCGAATATTCGAAAAATCACGTTTCGAAACGCCCTGACTTAGAAACCATAGGACCTATCCCAAGCGGTTTAAGGAATTACACAGGAAGTAGTATGCGCTCTATATAAATATCCATGATTTACCATCCGTTATCGGTGAAAGGAACTTAAAAAGGAAGTTGAGGTATAGGGATACTCCTTTAAGAACAAATGGTACGTTCGTTTCGCTGGTACCGGTGAATTCTGAAACATGGGTTTTTAGACAGAGCGCATACTAGTTTCTGTGTGATTCCTTAAACCACTTGGGATAGGTCCTATAGTTTCTAAACCAGGGCGTTTTGAAGCGTGATTTTTCGAATATTCGGCGGTTCATAACTCTGAAAGGAGACGTTTTTCGACTCATGTTTATTAGAATTTTTCCTTTCATTTCATATAAGGAATCACCTCCGAAAGTTTTTCGGTGGAGTTATCTTCCACCCTGTATATAGATCAACCAGTCCTGGCAAAAAGATCCCAATATTATAATGGGCATGAATTCTCTAAAATTTTCGAGGTAAGAAAACATTGTGAATATGAATAGAGGTCTGCGCGGATGCGGATATATCCGCGGATATCCGCATCAAAATGGGTATCTGCGGATAAAGTTGCGTAGTTGTCTTTTCCCTACCTTAAAAAAACGCTATGAAATGTGTGATGATGATGGAAAGAGCACTAAGAAACGTTTGTTTTGAATTAAAAGTTTTAAAACCGGTTGAAAAATAACTAAAATCAAAATAAGAGTGTTTGAAACTTGTGAGTCAATGACAGCAAAAGGTCAAGAAATGACACGAGAGTTGTCCTTTTATTGCTCTTTTCAATATTTTTAGCAGCCATTTTGTAGGTGAATGACATCTCTGACCTAAACAGAGCGAAACGACAGGCCCTTTCGCTACTCCTCAAGTACCGCTATTTACTGAAAAAAAATGCCGCCAAAGCCCTTCTGATAAAGCTAAAAATTTTCAGACCATTGGCCTTGAAGATGAAGAAATGTGTTCAAATAAATTTTTTCCAGCCTGAGAAGTCGGGAACCAAAACGCTAATTTAACACACTACATTCCTTTCCATAAACTGAAAACTGGTCAGCAGAATTATCTTTGCCTTTTGTGACAAACTGGAGAAGCGAGTAGGCCACCGAAATAGTAACCAAATCACATCATTCTTCAGCAGCTAAAATCTAGAAAAATAGGTTCATCTTTCTCTTTCTCTCTTAAAAAATTCTTCTTTAATGTTTCCTTTGAAGTACAGCAGATACTGAATGCACATTTGCGACCCTGCAGATTTCTCTGTTCGGAGAGGCCATGGACCTCAATGACGATCCGACGGGTTGGAGTTTTGTAACAGCAATCGTTTCCCTCTCTCCGTGTGTGTACATATGTTCTGGACCTCTGGTAAAGAAAGAAAGAACAACCAAAGCTTTGTTTCTCCGACCCTAAGTGTGCCCAACTTCGAGTGGGAGCCGCCAAGAAAAGCAGTAAATTCTAAACTTCCTCTATTGCCTCTTCCCGAAATAAAAGGAGGTAGCCACGCAAATTAAGGCAGGGAGTATATAATATTATGCAAGAAAATAAACTGAAACCAATAATATAGAAAAGTTTTGGTCATGTGTACGATAGTGATACTGAAGTTAAAGATGTTGTGGCATGTTTCCAATGCAAGAAAGTTTACACTTACAAGGGACATCAGTCAGGTACATCAAATATAATAAAACACAAACGAGATCTAAAGCAGGCGTCGATGATTAGTTTTTTGAATGTGAAACCACAAAACAAGTGTGTTCCAGTTCCACCGAATTTAAAGCAAAGTGCAACAAAAAGACTTAAGAACTTTGTTTCAAAAGATATTGTTTCTTTCTTTTTTGTTTCTGGGAACGGTTTTCTAGAATTTTCGCAATTCTTGCTTGAAACGGGTGCCAAATATGGACCTATAAACGCAAAAGATCTACTTCCACATCCAACCACGATTTCTAGGGTGTTGACAGAAGAAGCTGCATCTCTTCGAGATGCGGTATCTAGTGAGGTGAAGAAGGTGCTTGATGATATCGGTGGTGCAGTGACTGTTCATTTGTGGAGTGGCTATAGAAAAATAAGGTATTTAGGGGTCACACTTCATTACATTCACAAAGGAACACTGCAAGAATGCGTCTTGTGTACTAGGAGATTGGATTGTGAGATGAAAAAGATTGGTGATAATATAAGAATTGAGATTATTCGCGTATTTAGAAGTTTCAATATCATCGAATTTATTGGCCAGGTAGTGTTTGTGACTGGCAGATCCAAATATCGTCTCTGCTTAGCGGCAATACACAAGGATATCGTGTTCTGATCACATTTTAAACACAATTGTAGAGAACACCACAACAAATTCAAACACAGAAGAGGATGATATTTCATATTTGATTAGTTCTTGACGTGGTCTGACGAGATCTTTTTAAAGATCCGAACTGCAGAATCGTCTCGATAAACCCTGAGGGTGATATTCACACTCGCTGGAATAGTAAACTAATTATGTTTGAAAACATCGAAACACAGTGGGAGAACATTTTGTCCATTCTGAAGGAAGCAAACAAAGAAGACTTGTTGGATTATGTAAACAGGGATTTGTTAAGAAAGTTGATACTTTTCTATCACCCTTCAAAAGCAGCTTCGGACGAGCTTGAAGCTTCAAAAAAGCCTACGCTATTTCTTGCTGCATTATGGAAAGTGAAGCTTCAAAGTATGTTGAGGACATAAACGATAGAAAACTGTTTGTTTCTTCAGAACTTGAAGAAAAAGGCGCTTGCACTTATCAGTGAAAAGTGGAATATAACAATTATCCACAAATTGGCAGTTTTTCTTCACCATAAATACAAAAGTATGAAGTTTATCTCAGAGAATGAGCGAGAAGAAGTTAAAAAGAATGCCAGAGAGATGGTAGCGAAGAAAATAAAAAATTCTATCCGAGAAGTACAACGATCTCCACCAATAAAGAAGCAAAAGGTCAGTGTTGGTGCCTTTCATGAATTTGAAGATTCTTCTGATGATGAAGCCACAGGAAGTCCATCAAACCGAAACAATGAAGTTACAGGCTATGTACAAGGGAAGTTTCACTTGGACGAGGATTTTGACCTCATTACCTGGTTGTTTCAATAAAAAGCAGAGTATCCCTTTCGGAGCAGTGGCATTGTTTGTCCACTCTGTGCGTGCTACAAGTGCTCCATCCGAAATAAATTTTCAACTGCAAGTCATACTCTGCAGGATCGACGCACTAGTCTGAATTTAAGTTCAGTCGATGATATAATTTTTCTCAACAGCAACTTACCTTAAACTCCAAAATTTGCAACATGTAAAAAAATAAAAGAAAAGGTATGCTGTCTTTGGGCTAAATAATAGCGAGAACATCATGTTTCGTTGGATCTTTTTTTTTTTTTGTTAAAACCTCTACCATAAATATAAAGTGTTACTGTGATTATATGTGAATTTCTTTGCGATGCTGTGACTAATTTTTATTTCTTAATAACGATGATTTCTATTTCGCCTTTGTGTTTTGAACAAATGCTCCTTTTTTTATGAGTAATGATGAAGTTTAAAAAAGTTAGTGACGTGATCTAAAATTACTTGATAGAGGGGATATCACCTACCTGGCATTATTTTGGTCCGATATCTGCATTTGAAAACCTCGGATAGTACATAGATCGTTAATTAATTTCTATTTGTATTTGCAGAGTTTATATTCAATTTTATTTAGCGTGGTTGGTATTTGATTACGAGGAAACTGATATAATGCATTGTTTCGTTTGATTCAGAAAACTACAAGAGACAGCTATTTAAAATTTGTTTAAAAATATTTTCGAAATCATGACTACTATAGAATATGTAAGTTGTATATATTTGCGGTTGCGGGTGCGGATAGAGATGCTGCGAATGTTGTACGGATGCGGATGCGATATTTTATATCTGCGCAGACCTCTAAATATGAAAATACAAGTGTAATATTTCTAGGGTAAAAGTTTAACCGTTAATGTGACAACTTTTATAGTTCTAATATTTCTAAATAACATACAAATAATAAACTAATACAAACACTAGACTGAAACAGTTAAAACGAGGCTAAGAAATAATGATATAGTGAGCGTGGGTGAATAACTTGCTGTTAATAATGATTAGGCGCAGAAGATAATTCAATTCTGAGCGAAAACACTGGAAAAGACGAGTTAGTAGAATTGCTTACAAAACAAATCATTGGTCAACTGAAAAATGAAGTATATGTATCTGATAACCCTGAAAAATGTTGTGATTGGGATAGGTCACGAGTGTAAAATCATAACTTAGGTAAGGTGCTGCAAAGATCTTGATACTTCGTAGGTCTTCGGGTTTCGACGTCCATGCCCGTGGTGAATAATATTACAGAATGGGAAATTTCTCCGAATATTTCTTGCCAACATGGCGTCTGTTATATGAAACATCGATGCGCTCATACAATAAAACAAGTTTAACTAATACATGGACGCAATGTTCTTCACATTCATTCTAGCTCCAGACACCATGAAAGCGAGTAGAAAAACGATAATGTAGTTATTTTTAATTCAATTACGAAACAATGAAGTTGCATTTATTTATAAATTGAAAGTAAGCTTTATATTTAGAAAGCAGAGAAAATTAACGTCGGCTCGTGTGTTCATATATTGCAGCAGAACGTTTTCATCCTCACGTATACGAAAATACCAAACTTAACTTCTACTAAACTTCAAGCATGTTTCCATCTTTGACTGAGAAAAATTACTGGAGGATTGTAAGAAAACACCTGCGCATGATCTTAACTCCATTAAATCCCTCAAACAAATTGGGTGATTTCTTTCCTCACAATCGTCCAACAACTTTCCTCAGTCGAAGATGGAAACATGCTTCTTGCAAGATTCCCGAATAAGCTATGGGTTATTATTATTATTACTTAAATTAAACTACCTAATCTTATGTACTGTAAAAGGAGGAAACACTCGATTTTACATCATACTTACACTCTCCTCTGAGCAATGTTCTAGTATCATGGTATTATTCTCTCATTTCCTACATCTTCATGCATCTCAATTTTCTTTTCTTTTCTATTACAAATCTATTCCTACTAGGCGTCGAGTAAATGTGTCTTTTATTTTTAAGTGTTTTCAAGAGCTTAATCCGATTATTTGTTCTTTCTGTTTATAATATGATTTCATGATATTCCTAATATTTAAGATCAAATACCTTGTTACTAACTGGAAACTGGAAAGTATTGTACGCAATACAATTTAACTAATTACTGTAGTAGTCTTTAGAAATAAAATATTAAGTCAATTATAATTAAATAAGTGAAAAAGAAAGCAACTCTTGTCGCAAACTGTACCATCGTTTAAATATTCTTTCGAATCATCTAGTGCCACTCACATCTTTTAGGTTAAAGCTAATATCAATTATTAACTTATTTTACCTCACGCACTTTACTCCTTCCTCTTGATTCATACGAACTTGGAATTGAAACAAAGGGTCTAGACGACATTTGACATACTGCTATACAAGCTGAAACTAAAAATCATTGAATTATTCATCTTGGACAAGTATTGAATAATACATAGTTGTATCTATAACAAACTTAGAGTACGTGAGCATGATGATTTGCAAACCATTGTTTACAGAAACTAAATCTTACAGCCATAAAACTATACAAGTGAAAAACATATCAGTAATATAGGTTTAAAGTAACTTAACTACGATAAAAGAAGAGCAACATTTTTGAAGAAAAACATCAAGACACTTCTTAGACTACCATAAAAACTCACATTATTTGAATTACAAGACTGGCAAATCAAGTTAATACCGTATATACATATAAATATATATATAAGGGGGCACGGTGGCTCAGTAGTAGAGCGTTCATCTCCGGTGTTTGGGGTTCCTGGTTCGATCCCAGCTCGCGCCGTGTGGACTTTGTGGTGGACAAAACATCGTGCTCGTGGTTTTCTCGGGAATCTCCCGTTTCCTCCCACTTTCTTCATTCTACCATTTCATTTATTTCTCATCATCACCGTCTCCTTTAGCCTAACCGGCATATGCGTGGGACGTAAAATTTAAAGATTTCATTTCATTTATATATATATATATATATATATATATATATATATATATATTGTCAACAAATACTGTGCTTGGGTCTAAATATAGGGATGTAAAATATAAATAACACAGTATCCGTTGCTTCTACCTACTATCTGAAGCAGGTAGGAATATCTTAAACTCCTTCTATCTCCACCAACCTACAACGTAGGATTTTTATAGCACAACATGCGAAAGGTGATACAATGATAACTAAGACTGTTTATCTTTACGGTACTCATTTATTCAATTAGCGTTTAAATAGAATTTATAGGATGTTGTGATGTTTGATCTTAAGTAAAACTGTTAACTCACATTTCATAGAACTGTTTGTGAATTGGTCAACGCTAGAATATCAGAGATGTATTAAACATACCTCGATGGTCGGGACTCGAACTTCTGGCTACGAAGTTCGTCTTCTGACTTCCTCACAGTGGATGGATGTCCACTGGAACGTAGTTCACAGCTGATTCCCAATAGTAACTCTTATCGAGAATAATACTTGGAGACTATTCCAAGACTGCTCATGGAGACTCCGCCGACTGCTTCTCGAATGTCTCTCCCGTGACTGATCATAGAGACTGCCTGAGACTGATCCACCAAATGTCCCTCCGGTGACTGATCCTAATTCAGTCCAACAATAGCTTTTTATCATCGTCTTCACGATGACGAATTTTGTTGTTCTTGATTACAAATTCTGAAGTTTTACATCTCTGAGCCGAAATTGTGCTTATTCACAATTTCTGCATTTTCTTTCATTGACCAGATTCTCCAGACAGCTTATGTCTGCGAAATTCACACTTTTACCTAATTTTGATTATGTGTTTTTGTTGACATAATTTCTACAACGTTTTACATTTATTTGTTTCGTATTTGTTTTTGTTATTCTTATGACACTGCAGACTCGTGTCTATTCCATGAAGAAACAACAAGCATCAGCAATGCGTAATACGATGATATAACATGTCTGCAACCTAATTACAACAATTTAATAATAAACAAACATTTTAATATTTTCTTCTGAAACCAATTAATGAGATGAATAAATTTAGAACTTAGAATTTTCCATAATTTTGCGTACCGTGACACGCATACCGTGACACGCCCCCACTTTAAAATGAGGCATCTCCGATGACGACTAGATCTTTGAAAAAGATCGGCTTTCGGAGAACTCACTGTATATAAAATTTCAAAATTATTAATTTATGTAAAATTACAAAATAATTCTTTTTAAACTGAAAGCCAAAATTATTGTTGAAAAACAAACAAAAATTAATGATTATTAACTTTCATGGATTTTCTTTTTCTCTCTGTTTTTTTTTTCAAAAAGTTCATTCAATTATTTTCTACTTATAAATTCACATCTGTTTGATAACAGAATACTGTATGTATCTGCCATCTGTTGTCGAAACCCAACACTACTTGAACTTTGTCTGTCATCCACACACTAAAAAATGTTTCCAACCTAAGTCCTCTCTTAGGGAAATTGAAACTGATATATAGGTATTTAATTTCTATATACACACACACTATAGTATATATTTATACACTTTCACTATGATTTTTCATTTTAAAATCACAAAACACTAATTCACTAACAAACAGCATTATAGTTTCAGCAAACTTGATTCAAATTGATTCACATAGTTGGCAACTCAATGTCAACTCCGCGTCAATGCTTTTATGCTAAAATGATGACCTTAGCAAACTTCCTCTTTTTCCTTCTCTTTCTGCGACTTCCGTTTAACCTTGACCAGATTATATATCCGCTCAACGTGTAAACGTTCTTCCAACACATGACGATCCACGTCCACTCTTTGTCCATTCACTCTTACAGTTGTACTGTATGAACTAATAACACCTCTATATCCGAATTAACCAATTCACAGTGGAAATGTGAACCAAATGTGATTCTGAATATGTTACTTTTTTTAAAAAAAAATTAAGTGTGCAAAATACGTGATGCGTGATTATTTTTTACGTGTGTGACAACGTTATATATATTTTTTTTCACATCCTTTATTCCTTTATACATCATCTCTACTTTTAATGGTAAGTACCATATTTTTATTATTTATATTAATTAATATTATTCATTAAATTTAAACTCTATTTACAATACTACAGATATCTTATTTTAAAAAAATATTTTATTCCTATTATTATTTATGTTTCCCGTAACCTATTTCTTAATTATTAAATCACTTATTTTATTACAATTCACTGCATACAAAACATATTTACAGATTCGGGATTTTTACAGAAGCAGATTCATATTTCCATGAATCTGGGAATAGGCTTTGGTTGTTTACTTGCGGCCTGACTCGCAAGACATCTAATAAATACATTTTGCATACAGTTACTTTATTTATTTATTTATCTTTCGTTACTACTATTTATTTATTTTAAAAAAAATTATTTAATTTAAATCTCCATTCTTCTCCATACTCAAAAATATATTATTATGTATTTATCTATTTAAATTGTCAAAGTCGGGTATAAATTAATAAAAATTGAAATATCTCGATGTTATTTCGATAATCAATAGTACATCTATTGTACTCCAAAATCGTCTATTCCTATTTTTTTTATAACTTAAACGTCTTTAGTCGCTGGCCTTGCAACATAAAAACTATCTAAGTTTTCGTCACTTTCAGGTTTAATCAATAATATAATAATAATTAATCAATAATATAATAATAATTAATAATATAATATAATAATCTTAATAATAATGTAATGTTAATAGCGCTAAATAATAATTAATTCATTTTGCCAAATGGCCTAAGCGTTGAAACGATATCTCCGATCAGTTTAATAAACATGATACTTTAACTCGTCTCTTAATGTTCTGTATCTATTAAGGGTTTCTTAACTGACTGCATATAGCAAAGTCCTATTTCCCCTAAAAATATCTCTTATAGTAAGCTTCCTTTATTTCTTATAGCTATAGCTAGAGCTCCTTATATTTCAACTAGTATATATATATTCATTGCTTACTCATTTACTTCTTTATTTAGCTAGCTTCTTTTTTTATTAACATTACTCAAATATAATAATAAGCTTAATAATATAATAATCATAATTTTAATAATATAATAATAATAATAATATTTAATAATTAATAATTGTCAATTCCAGTTATAATAAAATATCTTCAAGATTAATCAAAATCTTGCCTTGTCATATCCATAATATATCTATTAATCTATTCTCTATTACATTAGCTATCTATTTCTCTATTATCTTCAGCTATTTTCCTTCTGTCTTTTCTCTTTCCAGATCTTTCCATCTCTCCTCTTTCTCATTTTCTCATTCCTTATTTAAATGCATGTGATAAGTCTATTTTCTACCTTCCTTACCCTAGAACTTAACTATTCTAGCTTAATCGCTAGATAGCAAGCCTTATTTTCTATTCCTAATTTTCCTTAACTATTTATGTCCTTAACATTTAACTTATGACTATGCCTACAATCCAATTAAAAAAAAAATTCAAAATTTTGATCTTTCTAGGTATTCCGCTAAATAGGTAAGATTCACGCAAAAAAAAATTTCACTGCTTTGCGAAACGACAAGTGGGTATCTAATTCCTCTCTGTACCGCCTTAATGTCGCCGAAGACTTATGTGTTCAATTTAAATAAAAATTTTCGTGAGAGGTTTGGTGCACTCCCAGTTCAACGTCACGAAAATGTGATTTCTAACCTACCTAGTTTTCCTATCAAGAATTTCCTAATTACATTGAATATATTTACTATATTTAAAACTTAATCACTACACATTTAAATTTCATCAATCATTTTTTTTTCATTCTGTCTTGCCTTTATTTCCTTATTTACTAATATGCTCTTCTTCTTCTTTTTTTTCAGATAGCTTCTTAGTCATAAAAATTCTTTATCCTTTATTATCTCGTTATTTACTCATATTTATTAACTTTAAAATCCTTATTACTTTAATAATGTATCTTTTATTATGTCGTAAAGACATCTTCATTTATTTACTTTAAATTCTATTTATTTATTTACCTATTTACTATTTATCTAATTCTAGTATTTACTTCCTTTTTTAAATTCATTTTTTAATTACTAATAATTAATAATTTCACCTATTTAACTCTTACTAAAATTAATAACAATATACAAATCCTACACCCTGTAATCTAAATACTTATTATAATAATTCTTAGTGACTTACCTATTCTTAAAACTACTTATCATTACTCTGACTATAATCTTACTTAACTATTTATAAGTATATATGCAACCAAATCCCATAATATAAAACTTACAACTATAACTAATAATAATACTATATACATTCTAGTGAGTGTAGTCATCTTTTATTTACATGTCTAAGTCTAATATTTCCCATAACGCCTCTTATTTCTCTCCAGAAAGAAATTTGCGAACGCTACTGTGTCTAATAGTATATTCTCTCTTGATATAATTATTTTTGACTTTTTCTCCAATGATGCAAAAGTCCCTACTATGTCCGCAATTTGAATTGCGTCAGAGCATTCATACGTATTCTTAAATCTTTCTAGCCAAGTGTTGACCCTTGTTTGGTCGACACACTCTCGAAAAATTCCGCATATCTTATATGCTAAGCCATCCAACTTTAAACCAAAGAACGTGGCGTTCTTTAAACTTAACGACACTTCCACCACACCTGATACTATTGACATAAAATGCCTACGGTATCCTAACTCTACCAGTTCATTGACATCAAAGTCTTTTCGCTGAAAAGTCACCATGTACCATTTTTGTTTTTTCCATAGTTGTCTTTTCTCTCGAATTACTTCTTCTTTTTCAGAAGAATACGTCGGACCATATTCGTTAAAACTGCGTAATACACCCATATCTAACCTATAATACCGACTGTCTGAAAACATCGTTGCCGGTTCGCCGTTATCCTGAAGAACCGGATAATGTTCTTTGTGGTTATTTAATAGAGACAACATGGTTATAATTTGATGTAATTCTTACAACTATCAGTGTGGGTGGGTGGTGAGGGTTTAATCTAACTTAATGACTATTACTCGTTAACTTATCGCCTATATTTAACAATTTCAGCCTTAACTTTTTTTTTTTAAATAATCAACCTAACGCATGTTATTACTTTTTCTACTATTCTACAATACTTGGCGTGCAAGAGGTCTATCTTAACTGAGATTGAACACCAGTATCTAAGCCATGTCAACACATACTGTGCTTGGGTCTAAATATAGGGATGTAAAATATAAATAACACAGTATCCGTTGCTTCTACCTACTATCTGAAGCAGGTAGGAATATCTTAAACTACTTCTATCTCCACCAACCTACAACGTAGGATTTTTATAGCACAACATGCGAAAGGTGATACAATGATAACTAAGACTGTTTATCTTTACGGTACTCATTTATTCAATTAGCGTTTAAATAGAATTTATAGGATGTTGTGATGTTTGATCTTAAGTAAAACTGTTAACTCACATTTCATAGAACTGTTTGTGAATTGGTCAACGCTAGAATATCAGAGATGTATTAAACATACCTCGATGGTCGGGACTCGAACTTCTGGCTACGAAGTTCGTCTTCTGACTTCCTCACAGTGGATGGATGTCCACTGGAACGTAGTTCACAGCTGATTCCCAATAGTAACTCTTATCGAGAATAATACTTGGAGACTATTCCAAGACTGCTCATGGAGACTCCGCCGACTGCTTCTCGAATGTCTCTCCCGTGACTGATCATAGAGACTGCCTGAGACTGATCCACCAAATGTCCCTCCGGTGACTGATCCTAATTCAGTCCAACAATAGCTTTTTATCATCGTCTTCACGATGACGAATTTTGTTGTTCTTGATTACAAATTCTGAAGTTTTACATCTCTGAGCCGAAATTGTGCTTATTCACAATTTCTGCATTTTCTTTTATTGACCAGATTCTCCAGACAGCTTATGTCTGCGAAATTCACACTTTTACCTAATTCTGATTATGTGTTTTTGTTGACATAATTTCTACAACGTTTTACATTTATTTGTTTCGTATTTGTTTTTGTTATTCTTATGACACTGCAGACTCGTGTCTATTCCATGAAGAAACAACAAGCATCAGCAATGCGTAATACGATGATATAACATGTCTGCAACCTAATTACAACAATTTAATAATAAACAAACATTTTAATATTTTCTTCTGAAACCAATTAATGAGATGAATAAATTTAGAACTTAGAATTTTCCATAATTTTGCGTACCGTGACACGCATACCGTGACAATATATATATATATATATATATATATATATATATATATATATATATATATATATATATATATATATATATATATATATATATAATATCTCCCTTTCTTAGTCCTCTTCCAATCTTGAACTTTTCACTTTCTTAGTACTCTGACAAACAACGGATATAGTATTTCATGGGCAGATTGAAGGTAATTTATCGAATTCCATTACAACATACAGTATGGTTATCAAAATAACAGAAATGTCTGTAATTTGCAACACGTAACTGATAACACTGAAGATACGTATGCAACTCCTGACCATGTTAATGACGTTAGGTGATCGTCTGTGGTATATAACGCGTGCTAAAACAGAAACGTGTGTTAAACCTGGTAGATGGTGGTGATGGAAAATGAAAAAACTCTCTGAGTTTCAAATATGCCAAATTGTGGGTGCGCAGTTAGTGACATAAGTGTATCAAAGATGGCCAGTGTATTAGATGCGTTGTGAGAAACAATGTTTAAGGTAATGATGGCCTAGAAAGCATGGCAAAACAACATTCGTGAAGAGTATAAAAGGATGGAAGAAAAGCGTCATTGACAGAAATCGATGAGAATTAAAGAAGATTGTCACCAAAAACAAGAGTGAATGCTGCCAAAGTGGCTGTGGAACTCGATCATCACCAGGAACAGCGAGCCTACTGCAAAGTTACAGTCTGACTCAAGTTACATAATCTGAAAATCCGCAGTCGGGCTGCAATTTTTAAACCGCTTATCACCATCAACTACGCTTTGAAGAAAATGGTGCCGAGAACATGCAAACTGAACCACTGGTGTAGTAATATGGTCCGGTGAGTCCACTTTCGCCTAATTTCGACAACAAGTGGTTTATGTATAGTAGACGTCTAAAGAAGCTTATGCTTTGGACTGTCTTTCCTGCAATGAAACATGGCGGAGAGTCAATGGTGCTGAAGGCGAAATTTCCTGGATTTGTGATTGTCGCTCACAGGATGCAACAACTATTGGTGATCACGTACAATTTATGGACAGTGTTTTCTTGGAATTTGGAATTTGTTGTCACCATTGAGAAAAATTCGCTAATGAAGCAACGCACCACTGCAAAAGAACCAATGAACTCATTGTCTAAGCTCAGGAGGGAGCCACTTTAAAGTTAACAAAATTGATTAGATTTTAGAGTTAAGTACGAACAGCTAATATATTTATGAAGTTCGCGAACTTTACAGAAATACCTATATTACTACTACTAGTCTCTTAATTCAATTTATATTGCATCAAATTGCAAGGCCACATTTAATAGTGGTATTTTTAACTTCAGAAACACAACTGAAGTTGATTTCTTTTTTTAAGAAAGACAAGAAAAAATAATTTTAAAAAATCTTTATTTCAAACACTTCTCTTAAAATATTTTTGAATAAATAAATAATTAATTTGCCCTAAAACAGATACAATGTAATACAAAAATAATATTCCTACATCAATCTTCCACGCCTTCTAAAGTAAAGGAAGGCAATTTTTTCTTAAAATATTAAATATTGTGATACCTAAATACAAATATTTATTTATGGAAGCTATAGGGCTTATATTTACGATATAGAGATCACTCATATATCCAAGATGAATTGCATGTACGTGTAGCTAATACTTTATGCTAGTCTGTACTACAGTAAAACCATGATTATCCGTGGAATTTGGTGGCAAGGCCACCGTGAATAACCCGAAAAAAGACTAAAAATATATATTTCAAAATAAAGTATGTTTTATTGTACAAAAAACATGCTTATCAGAGTAGAGTTGCACCTCGAAACGTGCACTGTTGTTGGAAATATTGATTTTTACAATGCAATTTTTTTTTTTTTTTATGCTTTGGAACATACAGTGCTTATTTATTTGCATGCGGAGTGTGAGTCTGCAGCAACTACTTATGGAAAATTTGAGCACTATTGCACCAGGTTTAAAAGAATCGCGGTACTCGCGGATAATCGTGACTTTATTGTACTTAGAGTGCATTTTGGATTAGTATGTCAAAATAGTCTACTTATCTAATTCTAAATTCATTTTATGAGGCAATCTTCTCATTTAGCACCTCTGTGTTACATTATAAATTTTTAAGTCTAAAAAATGAAGAAATCTTGTTACAATTTCTGACAGATACAATCACATAAACTAAACTTGCCTTGTTATTTCCTATCTTTCCACTCCCAACCAACACTAGAAACAAAGTTATAAAAGTAGTCTTTTTGAGGCTAGAGGGAGGAGGGAGGAAAGAGGGTATTTTGTGGAAAGTTCATAATTTTAATTAGTATGAAATTGATTCTGTCAAGTTTGATAAACTTTCCGAAGGACGGACGGCTACTGCACGTGCAACTGTTAAAAAGTCCAGAAGTCGTCTTCTTGGTGGCGTGAGGCACAACGGAGTGCAGACATTTATATGCATGACAGCTTGTCTTGTCACACCTTGCACGGTACCAAATATTCACACATTTAACACAACTTTCGCGTGCAACGAAAGCAGCTACTAAGTTTAATATATTATAGTCTACTTAATTGTGTATGCAAAAATCATATATTGGAGTTTGATTTTGTGAATCAAGCTGTTTTCTTTTCATAAGGCTTTTTCTGCATTATTTCAATTTGGCGTCATCATACGAGTGAAGAAAGCTGTAACTAGCGCTGTTCACATTTCATGACATTTTTGATTTTGGTTGCTTCTCTATTACAAAAATACTTTCACGTAAATAAGTATGCTCGAATTAGATGGAACAGTATTCTCTTTCTTCCCATTTCTTTAAGATTATCATCCCCTAGGTTTCAAAGCATTCCCTATATAACCAGTACTCGAAACGGAAAATGGGAAACGCCGGCGTTTGTATCCTATAAGCTATATTTTGCATATGAATTTTAAAAGTACCATCGAATTAAAAACTTTACATTTACAATCTCACTATTAAAAGTATCGGTATAACAATTAATTGAAGGAAGAAGCGTCGGAGTACATCATTCCAGCATATATGACCCATTTCGAGCATTACATACAACATACTCAGCGCCTAACAAATCTCTTTGAGGCCCAAGAGCAGGAGAGTATTTTGGGGGCATCCTAATGAACGAGTTGGAGGGTATTTGTATTCCTATCCCTATCAGAGTTATTTTGAAGAATAACAGTTGAAACTTGAACTAATTGTCAGAAAACATAACAACATACTCCCTTGAATTGTTTTTGTACGTGGTTCCCCTGTTGGTTTTCTGGAGTCTTCTTTCTTCGTGGCCCTTTGCTGCAGCAATGGCTAGCTCTCTGCTTCCGAGAGTCACGAATGGGTAACACGATTCCCGTTTGAGACCAAAGTTTATTATTGCTTAAATATTGCGAAAATATAATATTTTGATTTTTTCTTGTCCACTGATACGCCTTTTCCTATAAATAGAACGCTGGTCCTTTCTGATATACTAGGCAGTTCACATTTTCCTAACTAATTGCATTCTATTTGTTTTAGTAGTGGCTAAGCGGTTAGCGTACGCGCCTTTGGTATAGGAGATCCGGGTTTGATTCCAAGTGGGAGCCCACGTGGTTCGGATCCCTCGTTAAACTATAGGTGCACGTCTCATATAGTCTCGCTGCTGAACGGAACGCTAAACTCAAAATCAAATATATTGTTTTAGTAAAACAATTCAACTTTCTACTGCTAGGTGACTTAGGGCATTTGTAGAAGACTAGACTGCATTCAGTAACCACGGCTGGTCTATCGAAGCACAAAGTTTTCCTGACATATATACGGTATGTAGTAATTGTTCATTTTGCCATTAATCTTGCTCAAGGTATGTTCAAACATGCTCAAGGGATGGTGCTCTTAGGTATGCCACTGTCTCAGGCGATCATATTTCTCTCCACTCCTAAATAACTGCTGTAAGTGAGTTTAGAATATCGTTCTATTATATTTTAAAGGTGGCACTATTGATATTACTCATCTATACCAACATACAATATAAAATAATGTATCTGTCATTAGATTTTCGTATAGAAAAGTCACCTAGAGTCACCAAATTTTGTACACAGATAGATCTAATCGCCAAATCTAATCGCGTATAAGGCCGTTTTTTTTTCGATTTTCGACTCGAAGAGGCATTGGAAGGTCACACGTTCTGGAGGTTCAAAAACGTATAGAATATCTTAGAAGTCTTTAAGGTAAACAACCTGCGCTACTCTATCGTGTTGCGGGCTGCATATTGTTCTAGAAAGTGCACTTCTACACTTTCATAAATCTACACGTCGTTTATCACTAGAATATTATCAATTTTTCTCAGATAGACCCAGAAAAAGTAGCTTACAATGTGAAAGTCATAATACATAAGTTACTAGTGTTATTCAGGTTAAATTTTAACTCGATAATTAACCGCACACTGAAGTAATTCTCTTTTTACCTTATTTTTACCCCATGATTTATTCATTCAAGGATCGGATTCTAGACTTACCAGGGAACTGAACGAATGGGGCACACGAGTTGCCGGACAAGGTGCATCACATGTGAAAGAGGATGTAAAAAGATGTCCATATACAAAATTGTAGCGGCTGAGGGCAACATGGACGAGCGTGAGAGACTGTTGAAGTGGGGCCTACAGTGGGACTTAATAACACAGAAATATGCAGAATCACACGTTTCGATCCCGAATGGTGAAAGAAATGCATGTCAAATGTATAGGAAGTGGAACATGAGAAGAGGTGCTATATTGTGGGGGATATGGACATCATGGGCGCCATCTTGAATTTGAATTCAAAATGTTAAATGAAAAGTGGGGCATGTGGTATATCAGTTAAGACTGAAATTTTACCAGAAATTCATTGGTGTGAAAACTGCTATTGTAACTGTCTTGTGAATTAGAAAAAACGAGCAGGTAAGAAAGAGCACAGATGGTTAAACAAATGTCACATACCCATGAAATAAACCTTAAGAATAAAAAATCCAAAGGTAATTAGGTTGAGGCTAACGACCGTTTCTGATTCGTATGTATTGCTTGTTGCATTACAAGCCTACAATGATGGAATTTTGGCACGTAGGTGTTTGAACACTGAACAACACAAAGAATGTCGGAATAGGTGACTGATATTATAATGCTGTACTCTTCTTATAGAGGTGCATCCAGTGACTTCATTCTGCGAATGGTTTAGATAATATGATTTTGCACAGATCATTGTCATACGCGTACAGTATATCTTTCTGTCATGTATTCTCTGCTGGACAATTGACTTGTACCTTAACAGGACTCAAATGAAAAATTGGTTATGTTGCCTATGTCCATATATCCCCTCCAGACGTTGTTGCATGTTCGTATTTCTCAACTTACAATAAAGAAACTATAAAAGTATTCACACCAATGCATTTCTGGTAAAATTTCAGTCTTAATTGATATATCACATGCCCCACTTTTCATTTAACATTTTGAATTCAAATTCAAGATGGCTGCTTTCAAGATGGCACCCATGTTGTCCATATCCCCCACAATATAGCACCTCTTCTTATGTTCCACTTCCTATACATTTAACATGCATTTCTTTCACCATTCGGGAGCGAAACGTGTGATTCTGCATATTTCTGTGTTATTAAGTCCCACTGTAGGCCCCACTTCTTCCGCCTCTCACGCTCGTCCATGTTGCCCTCAGCCGCTACAATTTTGCATATGGACATCTTTGTACATCCTCTTTCACATGTGATGCACCTCGTCCGACAACTCGAGTGCCCCATTCGTACAGTTCCCTGGTTAGATCAACGAAGTGGGGCCATGTACACAAAAAAAGAAATTAATTATCGTTTCGTGGGCAAACATTTCGACAGCTATCACGTTATAGCGATTTTATTAAAGATCTACTTAATCCCTCGGTTCTTGAACTCAAAGTTGTTCTTTAATGATTTTTTAAGTATCGAATCAGTGTTAAATTGCTTTGTTGCTTCCGAAAACAATCGATTCGTCCAATTTTATGAAATGTTAAGCAAGAATTGTTACGATTCTCTCGAAATAAATTTTATCAATGTCGCCTCTGAATGATTTCTACAAGTCAAGAACTAAGTAAGTCGACTTCTCGCACTCGAGAAACTACATATGTTTACTTTTAAAAAACATTAAACAATTAAAAGAATTAAACGAAAAGAAACCATTCAAGCAAATATAGATAATTGCTCAGAGTCGTAGTGATAGTACCCGGAGCCTCCGCAGGTGAGATAAATAGCAGGAATTTTCTGGTGATTATCGATTTACTTGCGAAATATGACCAAATTGTAGCCAAACTGCTTCATACAAGCCATGAGAAGAAAATCATAACATACTTAACTGTTAAAATTCAAAACGAATTAATCTGCATGTTGGCTTCCGAAGCGGAATCTGAAATTGTTTCAGAAATTCAGAATTGTCCTTTTTTCTCCGTTATACTAGATACTACGTATTCAAGACATACATAAATAACTTCAGCTTAGGTTTATATTTCGATATGTTACTATCGAAAATGACATGAATTGCGCACCAGCAGAATTAAAAACAAATTAAAAGTTTTCTTGGCTTCCTGAACATTCCCAACACCAGTGCAAAAGGACTTGCTAATATAATCTTAAATTTTATTGAGAATAGACATAAGGGACCTAAGATAACTGGAATTTTCTGATAAAAAGCATAGACTTTATTTTATTTTTGAATACTTTTTTTTTTTAAATACAACTTTCATCGCCCTCAAAGTAACTCCTTAGTAGTACTAATGCACTTGACCAAATTTCATTCTATTGTTGGAAGTACTTCTCAAATTCAGTCTCTTTGATACCTCTAGTGAAGTCTTGACATTGTGTTTGGCCTCGTCGATATCGGCAAAACGCTTGGCTTTCAAGTCCCCTTTTCATCCGACAGAACAGGAAGAAGTCTGCGGGAGCGAAATCTGGCGAATAGGGTGTGGATCATCTGTGACTGCGTCCTTCATTGGACGAGAGGCTTCCACGCAACGATCCCTTTGCTTTTCGGTGAGAAGTCTAGGCATAAACTTAGCACACACTCGTCCCATTCCCAAATCGTCGTGCAAAATACGCTGAATGGAGCTCCAGGACAACTCAAACAAGTCTTCGAGTTGATTGATCATTCTTCGTTGATCTTCCCTGATGAGGTCACAGTTTTTGTCGATGTTCACCTCGGTTCGCGGACTTGAAGGACGACTTGAACGGGGATAATTTTCAATGATCATTTCTTCCCTTTCAAACCGAGCAAACTACTCGTACACTTGGCTTTTACTGAGAGCATGTTCTTTGTAAGCTTTTTGCATCAATACAATAGTTTCTGCACCATTCTTGCCGAGTAAAAAACAAAACTTCACAGCTGCACTTTGTTCGTTAAAACCTGCCATTTCTTCGTGTCACGGGTGCGCTACAGATACATACACACACAGAGCACTGGCGGATCCACGTGGGGGGCGGAGGGGGCGACCGCCCCCTCCAAAGGTCTTCTACTTCCAGCATGTATCGTTCGAAAATACAAATATTGTCTTTTCCCGGCCGATCCAATCTGTGTAACAAGCCTAGTAGAGTCTAATCAAAATGTGTGATACTTAATGGTACTTAATACAGACATATTTGAATTGTGAATACTTCTGTCCCTAGTTCCTTGGGATGGTTACCATAAGCCGCAAACGAGAGAGAATGATTCATACGTTGAACGAACAGCTGTAGGAAGAAGGAAAGACGGCTCACTCTGTGAATTAAAAATTATATTTTAAAATTGTGTCCTAGAAAAAAAAAGTGGGGATGGAATTCAAAACCTGAAACTGCAATTACCTTTACCTTGAATAAAGAGAAATATAGAATATTCAGCGCTCCTTACTGTAAAGCTCTCTAAATCTGAGATGAGACTTTTAGGTTGATTGATTGATTAATATGTATTTACGTCGTTCGTCAAAACTGATGCTTTACAGAACGAGAACCAGAGTTCAAAGTTGGATCTGAACCACTGTAGTGTGTTCGATGTTCACTCATCGGGTATCAAACTACAGAACCTCATCATGCATCAAAGATCAAAGGTACTCTTGCTAGATACTACATCAACAAAGAACTGTGACTTTTGAGGTTCAACACAGAAACATTCATTGTGACTTTTAATGGCATTTCATCTTTTCTTAGGAAATAATACCAGCTACAAGTTGTTGTGGTCTTGATCTTCGCACAGGTCAAACCACTTAAGCTAGAAACTTGAAACTCGGATAGTAGATAGGATTTGTGATCTAGGATACCACTAAGGAAGGATTTTTGGGAAATTCAAAGAAAGGAAGGGGGAAAGAGGTGGAAATTATTTTAATAAGATAGTCATCTCTCCAAATCCCTTAAGGTTAGAGACTTGAAATTTGGGTTTGGATTTCTCAGTTAAAGTATTTTGACACGCGTTTCAACATTTTTTTGATACTTTAGTAAAATGGGGAAAAGAGGTGGAAAGAAAAGGGGGCGGGGATTGCAATTATTATAATAAGATATCTAAGAATCTTTGAAGGTTAGAAACATGGAATTTGGTATATGGACTTCTCACTTAAAACAATTCAATACATATTTCAGCGTTTTTGTCTCCTTCTTCTTCTTCTTCTTCTTCTTCTTATTATTATTATTATTATTATTATTATTATTATTATTATTATTATTATTATTATTATTATTATTATTATTATTATATTATTAAGATGCCTACATCTCGGGATCACTTACGGCTAGATATATGAAAGTTGCTAGTTTGATTATTCATTTAAAATAATGAAACATGGATTTGAGCAATTTTTGGCACTTAACGTAGAAGGGCAAAAACAGAGGTGGGGGTTCACTACAATGTTTGTGAGATGTTTGAATTTCGTGACAGCGTTTTAGCTCAATCCAATTCTATATGAAAGACACAGAAGGGAGAAAGCGAAATATTGTGTCACAGTACCACGTAGAAGCATTTGCTATATTGTGCGAAGCCGTATTCCGAACAAATTGGGAGTCGGGGAGCGAAATCCCACCTAAGCGAAGGCTATTATAATATACTTTTATTGTTGTTGTAAGCATGACTATAATTATACATGTTTCTAAATGCTAAGAAATTACCTAATAGAGCCAATTTCCAACCCCTTGTTTCTAATCTGGTCTAATGCGTTTTTTTTTTCTTTACATGCTCAATTATACCACTGCAAAAGCGGAGTATTCGGACAAAATACCCTATACGGTGCTCATGGTCCTGGGTTCGATTCCCGGTAAGGGTACATTTTAACGAAAAAGGTGGTACGAATTCCACTACAATCAGTAAGTGCACGTCTTCTTTAGCCGTCATGTCATTACCGTGGAACGTTAAATTCAAGCAACAAATCAAAATACCCTATGTACAGAGGTCTATACTTATGTAATAATGTCCTATATTTGTCTTCTTGCTCTCTCCTGTTTAAGTGGAAAATTCCTGGATGTACCAGAAATTGAATTCCTTACACATTCATCTTTAAATACATCAATTGAGCACAGTTGGGAGCTTTTCTTGAGAAATGAACAATTCCATCGGTGTCAAAGTTTATCAGTCAGTGACTCCCCAACTCCTCGTGAATCCTGGGTTCTATACCAATCATACAAATGTTTTCTTCACCTTTGATACATCAGAAGATTTTGGTACGATTTATATAGCCGCAATCTTAACGCGCACTTAAGAAAATGTCAACAATGTTGACAAACTGAAATCATGGTGAAAAACGAAACGTAACGGAAATTCAACATCTTGCCCTCAAGAAATGTTATTCCCATAGCGCCAGAGATCAAGATGATGTGCCTCTCTCTCTAAAAAAATGTCATGGATACGGATCGACGACCGGAACATACCCTCTCGTTCTATTGGATAATGAAATTAATAGATTTATGTCAAGCTTCATGTTTTTTTGCGATCACTTTAGTGAACCAAAGGGAAGCTATTTATATACACAGAGGAGAAATGGGACAGGCTTCGTGGCAGATAACAGATGACAGGATAAATACTATCGTCATTATAGCACTTTCTTTTGTGTAAGTACTGTCCAATACAGCGCATCTGATAAATCGCGGTGACTAAGTGTGAAGTGAATCATGATACCGCCACGCCTCCGAAACGGAAGTGCGTATTTAATTTAAATCTAGAGAAAGAATATAATTTCATTTTTTAAAAAAAAAAACTTTAAAATTCGGGTCATAAAATATAATCTGGGAATCAAGTTTACACCCCCCCTGCAGCCCCGGATTCATATGTGTCCCAGTTTTCCAAATTGAAATTCTGGTCACTTTGAGGCTATGCTCATCTTCCAGGAAGCGAACCGCCTCCTCCAAATGATTCTTCTGGATCCGCTAGTGACACAGAGAGAGAACTGCCAGAGAAACTACATGCATCCTGTATGCCGCTTGGTAAGTAACAGTCTCAATAGAGACAATGGGCAATTTTCAGGAACAAAACAGATTCAATAAAGCCATTTCCCGTAGCCACAACAAAAATAGCCAATGAGGAGCCAGCATCTCTCAGCCAATTAGAAGCCACCACTTTCCTCAGCCAATCAGAAGCCCCATTCACACCTCTTCCCTTAAATAGTCACTATACATACATGCTCAAGTCTCCGGTCTCTTCATTACAATCCTATAATCCCTGAACAGGGTATCAACTGAGTTGCATTTTCAGAATTCAAGTATATTTCCAGTATATTCAGTATAATTATCAGCAAAATTCCAGTACCTAATACAAGGATTTTTTTAAAAGTCCTTTAGGAATAATCACACTCTTGATAAGTTTTAGGTTTGTAATTGTTTTCCCAAGAAAAGAATATCTTATTTTTAATTAGCCTTAGTTAACCTTGATTTTTTTTAAAAAAATACAAATTATTTTTTAACATTTTTAAAGGGGCTCCCAATTCCCCTCACAGTCCCCCACTCCACCCATTGCTTTAAATGTCTAATTACAAAATGTATGCAACTCTTGTTTTGGAAACATTTACAGTCTCAATGAATTTAAAATTATTTTTAATACTAATATTTCTAAAACAATTACAAAAAAGTATGGTTGACAAATTACCAGTTTTACATAAATGATGAAAATAGTTTTATAAATTTATAGCTTCATATATAACTGTTCATTTTTAATTCACAATGATATAGTAAACACAAAATATATTTGAATAGTGCTAATATCACAGCTTCTAAGTGACAATGCATTTTTGGTTACGTACATTACTTCGTTAACACTTACATCCAATAAACACAGCCAAAGAAAGAGTATCACAACACACACTATGCAAGTAAATAGTTCTTCAGTGGATGCTGTACCAGGCTTATTTTAAGTAAAAACTTGTTGTAAATAATAAGTCATAAGGCAGACATATACATATATGAAATCAACCACTTTATATGCAACACAGATAAAACTTTAATACATTAGCCTGTATACAGTAGTTTATATGCTTTATAAAATATGTAACACAAAATTTTATGTCCTATGCTATATAGTTTATAGTATACATTTTATAACAAATTTGTGAATTATTAATTCACAATGATTATATCTTACACTCACAAAGTACACGCATTTAAGACTATCTTTTTCAGTCTTTTCACCTCACCTCATTCTCCAGTTCTTCTGTTTTATCCTTAGCACTCTGCATAATACATCTTTTCTTCAATTCTCATTGTTTCGTTTCTTCTACTGCTAACTTTCTTTTGGCTGTGTTATTATCTACACTTTGTTTGTACATTTCTAAAGCATCATTTGTCAATGTTGATGCATTTTTAGACGCATGGATCATCATCTTCGGAACACTAATAACTAATACCCCACCAACTGTAGATACTGCATCATACGCAATACGCTATGTAATCAAGCTTTTTTCATGAAGATTCTCTATTAGGCATTCTTTGTTTATGGCTTCAATAGCAGCGTTGGCGTGAAACAAAACCATTACATTTATGTGTGAAGTGGATCAGTTCTTTGGAAACATTGTATGGAAAATAGGCGGTGCTTAGAATGGTCCAATCGATCAGTTTTGCGATCAAAGTTATTGAGATACTTCGTTACTTCTACCTTTGATGAGAAATCTAAGTAGTCTCGTTTTGCAGTGCGAGCTTCCATACTAGATAATTGATTTACCTCAACAAGAACTTCTAATGCACCAGTTACCCTGCAGGTTTTAATAGACTAATTGGTCATAATTGCGGGGGGCGCGGGGGCTCAGTGGTAGAGCGTTCACCTCTGGTGCTTGGGGTCCCGGGTTCGATCCCAGCCCCCGCCAAGTGAACTTTGTGGTGGACAAACACCGTGCTCGTGGGTTTTCTCAGGGTTCTCCCGTTTCCTCCCACTTTCATCATTCCACCATTTCACTCATCTCTCATCATCACCGTCTTCTTTAGCCTAACTGGCATAACCGTGGGACGTAAAACTCAAAGATTTCATTTCATTTTTTTTTGGTCATAATTGCAGGATTGAAGCAGTTGGCACCTCTAACAAACTTGAAAGCAAGAGGGTTTTTACAAAAATCTTCATGTATATATCAACAAGGAATTTTCTATGGTCACCATAGAACTCAAGAACTTTTTTTACCTTACCTTTTAAAGCTGCTTAGACTGCAAATTCAATGTCAACAGCACGGAAGGTCTTCAGGTATTCTGTCTTCTTCAAATCAATTCAGAGAAGCTTCTCACTAGTATTTGCCGATTCCAAAACCTGATTCTTTACAATTCATGCCAACAGGTGTCGAAGCATAGTGAACTCAGATCAGTGAATCATAAAAGGCAAAAGAGAATCATTACTCTGATATTTGGAGGTACTGTTCAAGAGAAACAGAACGCATTAATTCCAACTGCGCTGGGAGCAGGTCATTTCTCACAAAAGGTTTTATAATTACAAAGTTTTCTGATGTAGGTTTTTTTCTTCTTCTTCTCCCAAGAGCATCAACATACTTCTTAATATGTGACAGCATTTCCAAAGCTCTTTCAATAACTTTTGAGTTTTCGATGCATTTGATAGAGCAAAACTTCATACGAAAGAGATGTGGCCCTGTTATGCGTTTGTAATCTGCACATCTACTTGGGTAGTTCTTGAAGAAGTAATACAGACAGCGCAAAAATTTGTGAAGTTACCATTCGAAGTTGTTATTTGCCATTTTAATGCACCGTAAATAGCATGCAAGAAGCACGAACCAAAGTCTAACAGCTTCGGATCTGAAGGTGAATCATCTAAGTATTGCTTTAGGTCGTTCAAAAACTTCAGGTTTACATTCGGCCCGTCCATTGATATTTTCAGCATCTTTTTCGTATCCAAACCAGTGTCTTTCAAGTTTTCAAAAATGCTATCAGGAGATCCTCAGCAATAGCATGACCTAAAAATGTGGACATAAGATATCTTGTTCGTCCCAAAATCTAAAACTATATCCATTTGACCCTTCTGAGCGACAGAATTTAAACTTTCATCAAAAGAAATACAGAAGATAGAACACTCTTTAACCACGTCTGTCAATTCTTTTTGAAAGTACGGGCACAGTCCATATATAAGTATCCAAGGTATCCAAGTTTATCCTTGTGCATCTTGAACTGCTTTGCAATTTCGCCGAGAAACATCACTTTAAAAAGATCACTACAAATGCCAAACTTCTAGCAGAAGAAGGGTCATAACTTGATTAATTGCCCACAATATTTCTGCAGTAATAAGTTCATCCTTGATGATAAAATTGTTAAGAGTATTTCTAGGCATAACACAAGTATTGAATGTTGTGATCCTGTTATCAATAACATAGTATGTTCATTATTAACAACTGAAGTTCGCACTTCACGAAGTTCAGTTTTGAATTGAATTGAATTGAAAAAGGCTTTATTCAAGCGGGCTAGGTTCAGCATATTGCTGCTCTACCACCTAACCCTTGTCAAGGAAGTACATTGAGTTATACAAAAAACATACAATCAATTGAGTCGAAAGATACGGTTATATACAACAAAAATACATATATACAGTAAGATGATAAAAAAAGAAAAGAAAAAAGTGGTACTTTTAACAAAACACACACACACGCACAAGTACGACAAGTGAAGAAAGGGGAAAAAAATACAAATAAAAACATGAAAACAAACACATACCGGAACAGAGTTGTAGTTGATGCATCAGCATGTACAGGAACAGAGTCTATAGTTGCTTCCTTAGCAGATACCATGTGAAACAGTTTTTTGCTCAAACTTTAAGAATTTACTCTTTCAATATGCTTTTTGTTCTTGGCATGAGATTGAACTGAAGGCATCCCATGTTACTAATACAGGGTGTCTACTAGAATTCCAAAATGAAATTTCGTTACTTTTTCATGACCTTTTCTTTACTAAACCATAACATTTCGTACCACTCTCAAGAGCGAATTTGGGTGTGAATTAGGCCGAATTTGGGTGTGAATTAGGTACATCCTGATCAAAATTGATCATCCATCAAGTAGTTCTTTAGAAATAGTTGTTTTCCATTATTTCCGTTTGGATTATCATTATCAACAAATCCTATTCCTAACTTTTAAGTTTCTACATCCTGATCAAAATTGATCATCCATCAAGTAGTTCTTTAGAAATAGTTGTTTTCTATTATTTCCGTTTGGATTATCATTATCAACAAATCCTATTCCTAACTTTTAAGTTTCTACATCCTGATCAAAATTGATCATCCATCAAGTAGTTCTTTAGAAATAGTTGTTTTCTATTATTTCCGTTTGGATTATCATTATCAACAAATCCTATTCCTAACTTTTAAGTTTCTACATCCTGATCAAAATTGATCATCCATCAAGTAGTTCTTTAGAAATAGTTGTTTTCTATTATTTCCGTTTGGATTATCATTATCAACAAATCCTATTCCTAACTTGTAAGTTTCTACATCCTGATCAAAATTGATCATCCATCAAGTAGTTCTTTAGAAATAGTTGTTTTCTATTATTTCCGTTTGGATTATCATTATCAACAAATCCTATTCCTAACTTTTAAGTTTCTACATCCTGATCAAAATTGATCATCCATCAAGTAGTTCTTTAGAAATAGTTGTTTTCTATTATTTCCGTTTGGATTATCATTATCAACAAATCCTATTAATAACTTTAAGTTTCTACATCCTGATCAAAATTGATCATCCATCAAGTAGTTCTTTAGAAATAGTTGTTTTCTATTATTTCCGTTTGGATTATCATTATCAACAAATCCTATTCCTAACTTTTAAGTTTCTACATCCTGATCAAAATTGATCATCCATCAAGTAGTTCTTTAGAAATAGTTGTTTTCTATTATTTCCGTTTGGATTATCATTATCAACAAATCCTATTCCTAACTTTTAAGTTTCTACATCCTGATCAAAATTGATCATCCATCAAGTAGTTCTTTAGAAATAGTTGTTTTCTATTATTTCCGTTTGGATTATCATTATCAACAAATCCTATTCCTAACTTTTAAGTTTCTACATCCTAATCAAAATTGATCATCCATCAAGTAGTTCTTTAGAAATAGTTGTTTTCTATTATTTCCGTTTGGATTATCATTATCAACAAATCCTATTCCTAACTTTTAAGTTTCTACATCCTGATCAAAATTGATCATTCATCAAGTAGTTCTTTAGAAATAGTTGTTTTCTATTATTTCCGTTTGGATTATCATTATCAACAAATCCTATTCCTAACTTTTAGGTTTCTACATCCTGATCAAAATTGATCATCTATCAAGTAGTTCTTTAGAAATAGTTGTTTTCTATTATTTCCGTTTGGATTATCATTATCAACAAATCCTATTCCTAACTTTTAAGTTTCTACATCCTGATCAAAATTGATCATCCATCAAGAAGTTCTTTAGAAATAGTTGTTTTCTATTATTTCCGTTTGGATTATCATTATCAACAAATCCTATTCCTAACTTTTAAGTTTCTACATCCTGATCGAAATTGATCATCCATCAAGTAGTTTGTTTTCTATTATTTCCGTTTGGATTATCATTATCAACAAATCCTATTCCTAACTTTTAAGTTTCTACATCCTGATCAAAATTGATCATCCATCAAGTAGTTCTTTAGAAATAGTTGTTTTCTATTATTTCCGTTTGGATTATCATTATCAACAAATCCTATTCCTAACTTTTAAGTTTCTACATCCTGATCAAAATTGATCATCCATCAAGTAGTTCTTTAGAAATAGTTGTTTTCTATTATTTCCGTTTGGATTATCATTATCAACAAATCCTATTCCTAACTTTTAAGTTTCTACATCCTGATCAAAATTGATCATCCATCAAGAAGTTCTTTAGAAATAGTTGTTTTCTATTATTTCCGTTTGGATTATCATTATCAACAAATCCTATTCCTAACTTTTAAGTTTCTACATCCTGATCAAAATTGATCATCCATCAAGTTGTTCTCTAGAAATAGTTGTTTTCTATTATTTCCGTTTGGGTTATCATTATCAACAAATCCTATTCCTAACTTTTAAGTTTCTACATCCTGATCAAAATTGATCATCCATCAAGTAGTTCTTTAGAAATAGTTGTTTTCTATTATTTCCGTTTGGATTATCATTATCAACAAATCCTATTCCTAACTTTTAAGTTTCTACATCCTGACCAAAATTGATCATCCATCAAGTAGTTTGTTTTCTATTATTTCCGTTTGGATTATCATTATCAACAAATCCTATTCCTAACTTTTAAGTTTCTACATCCTGATCAAAATTGATCATCCATCAAGTAGTTCTTTAGAAATAGTTGTTTTCTATTATTTCCGTTTGGATTATCATTATCAACAAATCCTATTCCTAACTTGTAAGTTTCTACATCCTGATCAAAATTGATCATCCATCAAGTAGTTCTTTAGAAATAGTTGTTTTCTATTATTTCCGTTTGGATTATCATTATCAACAAATCCTATTCCTAACTTGTAAGTTTCTACATCCTGATCAAAATTGATCATCCATCAAGTAGTTCTTTAGAAATAGTTGTTTTCTATTATTTCCGTTTGGATTATCATTATCAACAAATCCTATTCCTAACTTTTAAGTTTCTACATCCTGATCAAAATTGATCATCCATCAAGTAGTTCTTTAGAAATAGTTGTTTTCTATTATTTCCGTATGGATTATCATTATCAACAAATCCTATTCCTAACTTTTAAGTTTCTACATCCTGATCAAAATTGATCATCCATCAAGTAGTTCTTTAGAAATAGTTGTTTTCTATTATTTCCGTTTGGATTATCATTATCAACAAATCCTATTCCTAACTTGTAAGTTTCTACATCCTGATCAAAATTGATCATCCATCAAGTAGTTCTTTAGAAATAGTTGTTTTCTATTATTTCCGTTTGGATTATCATTATCAACAAATCCTATTCCTAACTTTTAAGTTTCTACATCCTGATCAAAATTGATCATCCATCAAGTAGTTCTTTAGAAATAGTTGTTTTCTATTATTTCCGTTTGGATTATCATTATCAACAAATCCTATTCCTAACTTTTAAGTTTCTACATCCTGATCAAAATTGATCATCCATCAAGTAGTTCTTTAGAAATAGTTGTTTTCTATTATTTCCGTTTGGATTATCATTATCAACAAATCCTATTCCTAACTTTTAAGTTTCTACATCCTGATCAAAATTGATCATCCATCAAGTAGTTCTTTAGAAATAGTTGTTTTCTATTATTTCCGTTTGGATTATCATTATCAACAAATCCTATTCCTAACTTTTAAGTTTCTACATCCTGATCAAAATTGATCATCCATCAAGTAGTTCTTTAGAAATAGTTGTTTTCTATTATTTCCGTTTGGATTATCATTATCAACAAATCCTATTACTAACTTTTAAGTTTCTACATCCTAATCAAAATTGATCATCCATCAAGTAGTTCTTTAGAAATAGTTGTTTTCTATTATTTCCGTTTGGATTATCATTATCAACAAATCCTATTCCTAACTTTTAAGTTTCTACATCCTGATCAAAATTGATCATTCATCAAGTAGTTCTTTAGAAATAGTTGTTTTCTATTATTTCCGTTTGGATTATCATTATCAACAAATCCTATTCCTAACTTTTAGGTTTCTACATCCTGATCAAAATTGATCATCCATCAAGTAGTTCTTTAGAAATAGTTGTTTTCTATTATTTCCGTTTGGATTATCATTATCAACAAATCCTATTCCTAACTTTTAAGTTTCTACATCCTGATCAAAATTGATCATCCATCAAGAAGTTCTTTAGAAATAGTTGTTTTCTATTATTTCCGTTTGGATTATCATTATCAACAAATCCTATTCCTAACTTTTAAGTTTCTACATCCTGATCGAAATTGATCATCCATCAAGTAGTTTGTTTTCTATTATTTCCGTTTGGATTATTATTATCAACAAATCCTATTCCTAACTTTTAAGTTTCTACATCCTGATCAAAATTGATCATCCATCAAGTAGTTCTTTAGAAATAGTTGTTTTCTATTATTTCCGTTTGGATTATCCTTATCAACAAATCCTATTCCTAACTTTTAAGTTTCTACATCCTGATCAAAATTGATCATCCATCAAGTAGTTCTTTAGAAATAGTTGTTTTCTATTATTTCCGTTTGGATTATCATTATCAACAAATCCTATTCCTAACTTTTAAGTTTCTACATCCTGATCAAAATTGATCATCCATCAAGAAGTTCTTTAGAAATAGTTGTTTTCTATTATTTCCGTTTGGATTATCATTATCAACAAATCCTATTCCTAACTTTTAAGTTTCTACATCGTGATCAAAATTGATCATCCATCAAGTTGTTCTCTAGAAATAGTTGTTTTCTATTATTTCCGTTTGGATTATCATTATCAACAAATCCTATTCCTAACTTTTAAGTTTCTACATCCTGATCAAAATTGATCATCCATCAAGTAGTTCTTTAGAAATAGTTGTTTTCTATTATTTCCGTTTGGATTATCATTATCAACAAATCCTATTCCTAACTTTTAAGTTTCTACATCCTGACCAAAATTGATCATCCATCAAGTAGTTTGTTTTCTATTATTTCCGTTTGGATTATCATTATCAACAAATCCTATTCCTAACTTTTAAGTTTCTACATCCTGATCAAAATTGATCATCCATCAAGTAGTTCTTTAGAAATAGTTGTTTTCTATTATTTCCGTTTGGATTATCATTATCAACAAATCCTATTCCTAACTTGTAAGTTTCTACATCCTGATCAAAATTGATCATCCATCAAGTAGTTCTTTAGAAATAGTTGTTTTCTATTATTTCCGTTTGGATTATCATTATCAACAAATCCTATTCCTAACTTGTAAGTTTCTACATCCTGATCAAAATTGATCATCCATCAAGTAGTTCTTTAGAAATAGTTGTTTTCTATTATTTCCGTTTGGATTATCATTATCAACAAATCCTATTCCTAACTTTTAAGTTTCTACATCCTGATCAAAATTGATCATCCATCAAGTAGTTCTTTAGAAATAGTTGTTTTCTATTATTTCCGTTTGGATTATCATTATCAACAAATCCTATTCCTAACTTTTAAGTTTCTACATCCTGATCAAAATTGATCATCCATCAAGTAGTTCTTTAGAAATAGTTGTTTTCTATTATTTCCGTTTGGATTATCCTTATCAACAAATCCTATTCCTAACTTTTAAGTTTCTACATCCTGATCAAAATTGATCATCCATCAAGTAGTTCTTTAGAAATAGTTGTTTTCTATTATTTCCGTTTGGATTATCATTATCAACAAATCCTATTCCTAACTTTTAAGTTTCTACATCCTGATCAAAATTGATCATCCATCAAGTAGTTCTTTAGAAATAGTTGTTTTCTATTATTTCCGTTTGGATTATCATTATCAACAAATCCTATTCCTAACTTTTAAGTTTCTACATCCTGATCAAAATTGATCATCCATCAAGTAGTTCTTTAGAAATAGTTGTTTTCTATTATTTCCGTTTGCATTATCATTATCAACAAATCCTATTCCTAACTTTTAAGTTTCTACATCCTGATCAAAATTGATCATTCATCAAGTAGTTCTTTAGAAATAGTTGTTTTCTATTATTTCCGTTTGGATTATCATTATCAACAAATCCTATTCCTAACTTTTAAGTTTCTACATCCTGATCAAAATTGATCATCCATCAAGTAGTTCTTTAGAAATAGTTGTTTTCTATTATTTCCGTTTGGATTATCATTATCAACAAATCCTATTCCTAACTTTTAAGTTTCTACATCCTGATCAAAATTGATCATCCATCAAGTAGTTCTTTAGAAATAGTTGTTTTCTATTATTTCCGTTTGGATTATCATTATCAACAAATCCTATTCCTAACTTTTAAGTTTCTACATCCTGATCAAAATTGATCATCCATCAAGTAGTTCTTTAGAAATAGTTGTTTTCTATTATTTCCATTTGGATTATCATTATCAACAAATCCTATTCCTAACTTTTAAGTTTCTACGTTCTGATCAAAATTGATCATCCATCAAGTAGTTCTTTAGAAATAGTTGTTTTCTATTATTTCCGTTTGGATTATCATTATCAACAAATCCTATTCCTAACTTTTAAGTTTCTACATCCTGATCAAAATTGATCATCCATCAAGTAGTTCTTTAGAAATAGTTGTTTTCTATTATTTCCGTTTGCATTATCATTATCAACAAATCCTATTCCTAACTTTTAAGTTTCTACATCCTGATCAAAATTGATCATTCATCAAGTAGTTCTTTAGAAATAGTTGTTTTCTATTATTTCCGTTTGGATTATCATTATCAACAAATCCTATTCCTAACTTTTAAGTTTCTACATCCTGATCAAAATTGATCATCCATCAAGTAGTTCTTTAGAAATAGTTGTTTTCTATTATTTCCGTTTGGATTATCATTATCAACAAATCCTATTCCTAACCTTTAAGTTTCTACATCCTGATCAAAATTGATCATCCATCAAGTAGTTCTTTAGAAATAGTTGTTTTCTATTATTTCCGTTTGGATTATCATTATCAACAAATCCTATTCCTAACTTTTAAGTTTCTACATCCTGATCAAAATTGATCATCCATCATGTAGTTCTTTAGAAATAGTTGTTTTCTATTATTTCCGTTTGGATTATCATTATCAACAAATCCTATTCCTAACTTTTAAGTTTCTACATCCTGATCAAAATTGATCATCCATCAAGTAGTTCTTTAGAAATAGTTGTTTTCTATTATTTCCGTTTGGATTATCATTATCAACAAATCCTATTCCTAACTTTTAAGTTTCTACATCCTGATCAAAATTGATCATCCATCAAGTAGTTCTTTAGAAATAGTTGTTTTCTATTATTTCCGTTTGGATTATCATTATCAACAAATCCTATTCCTAACTTTTAAGTTTCTACATCCTGATCAAAATTGATCATTCATCAAGTAGTTCTTTAGAAATAGTTGTTTTCTATTATTTCCGTTTGGATTATCATTTCAACAAATCCTATTCCTAACTTTTAAGTTTCTACATCCTGATCAAAATTGATCATCCATCAAGTAGTTCTTTAGAAATAGTTGTTTTCTATTATTTCCGTTTGGATTATCATTATCAACAAATCCTATTCCTAACTTGTAAGTTTCTACATCCTGATCAAAATTGATCATCCATCAAGTAGTTCTTTAGAAATAGTTGTTTTCTATTATTTCCGTTTGGATTATCATTATCAACAAATCCTATTCCTAACTTGTAAGTTTCTACATCCTGATCAAAATTGATCATCCATCAAGTAGTTCTTTAGAAATAGTTGTTTTCTATTATTTCCGTTTGGATTATCATTATCAACAAATCCTATTCCTAACTTTTAAGTTTCTACATCCTGATCAAAATTGATCATCCATCAAGTAGTTCTTTAGAAATAGTTGTTTTCTATTATTTCCGTTTGGATTATCATTATCAACAAATCCTATTCCTAACTTTTAAGTTTCTACATCCTGATCAAAATTGATCATCCATCAAGTAGTTCTTTAGAAATAGTTGTTTTCTATTATTTCCGTTTGGATTATCATTATCAACAAATCCTATTCCTAACTTTTAAGTTTCTACATCCTGATCAAAATTGATCATCCATCAAGTAGTTCTTTAGAAATAGTTGTTTTCTATTATTTCCGTTTGGATTATCATTATCAACAAATCCTATTCCTAACTTTTAAGTTTCTATATCCTGATCAAAATTGATCATCCATCAAGTAGTTCTTTAGAAATAGTTGTTTTCTATTATTTCCGTTTGGATTATCATTATCAACAAATCCTATTCCTAACTTTTAAGTTTCTACATCCTGATCAAAATTGATCATCCATCAAGTAGTTCTTTAGAAATAGTTGTTTTCTATTATTTCCGTTTGGATTATCATTATCAACAAATCCTATTCCTAACTTTTAAGTTTCTACATCCTGATCAAAATTGATCATCCATCAAGTTGTTCTTTAGAAATAGTTGTTTTCTATTATTTCCGTTTGGATTATCATTATCAACAAATCCTATTCCTAACTTTTAAGTTTCTACATCCTGATCAAAATTGATCATCCATCAAGTAGTTCTTTAGAAATAGTTGTTTTCTATTATTTCCGTTTGGATTATCATTATCAACAAATCCTATTCCTAACTTTTAAGTTTCTACATCCTGATCAAAATTGATCATCCATCAAGTAGTTCTTTAGAAATAGTTGTTTTCTATTATTTCCGTTTGGATTATCATTATCAACTAATCCTATTCCTAACTTTTAAGTTTCTACATCGTGATCAAAATTGATCATCCATCAAGTAGTTCTTTAGAAATAGTTGTTTTCTATTATTTCCGTTTGGATTATCATTATCAACAAACCCTATTCCTAACTTTTAAGTTTCTACATCCTGATCAAAATTGATCATCCATCAAGTCGTTCTTTAGAAATAGTTGTTTTCTATTATTTCCGTTTGGATTATCATTATCAACAAATCCTATACCTAACTTTTAAGTTTCTACATCCTGATCAAAATTGATCATCCATCGAGCAGTTCTTTAGAAATAGTTGTTTTCTATTATTTCCGTTTGGATTATCATTATCAACAAATCCTATTCCTAACTTTTAAGTTTCTACATCCTGATCAAAATTGATCATCCATCAAGTAGTTCTTTAGAAATAGTTGTTTTCTATTATTTCCGTTTGGATTATCATTATCAACAAATCCTATTCCTAACTTTTAAGTTTCTACATCCTGATCAAAATTGATCATCCATCAAGTAGTTCTTTAGAAATAGTTGTTTTCTATTATTTCCGTTTGCATTATCATTATCAACAAATCCTATTCCTAACTTTTAAGTTTCTACATCCTGATCAAAATTGATCATTCATCAAGTAGTTCTTTAGAAATAGTTGTTTTCTATTATTTCCGTTTGGATTATCATTATCAACAAATCCTATTCCTAACTTTTAAGTTTCTACATCCTGATCAAAATTGATCATCCATCAAGTAGTTCTTTAGAAATAGTTGTTTTCTATTATTTCCGTTTGGATTATCATTATCAACAAATCCTATTCCTAACTTTTAAGTTTCTACATCCTGATCAAAATTGATCATCCATCAAGTAGTTCTTTAGAAATAGTTGTTTTCTATTATTTCCGTTTGGATTATCATTATCAACAAATCCTCTTCCTAACTTTTAAGTTTCTACGTTCTGATCAAAATTGATCATCCATCAAGTAGTTCTTTAGAAATAGTTGTTTTCTATTATTTCCGTTTGGATTATCATTATCAACAAATCCTATTCCTAACTTTTAAGTTTCTACATCCTGATCAAAATTGATCATCCATCAAGTAGTTCTTTAGAAATAGTTGTTTTCTATTATTTCCGTTTGGATTATCATTATCAACAAATCCTATTCCTAATTTTTAAGTTTCTACATCCTTATCAAAATTGATCATCCATCAAGTAGTTCTTTAGAAATAGTTGTTTTCTATTATTTCCGTTTGGATTATCATTATCAACAAATCCTATTCCTAACTTTTAAGTTTCTACATCCTTATCAAAATTGATCATCCATCAAGTAGTTCTTTAGAAATAGTTGTTTTCTATTATTTCCGTTTGGATTATCATTATCAACAAATCCTATTCCTAACCTTTAAGTTTCTACATCCTGATCAAAATTGATCATCCATCAAGTAGTTCTTTAGAAATAGTTGTTTTCTATTATTTCCGTTTGGATTATCATTATCAACAAATCCTATTCCTAACTTTTAAGTTTCTACATCCTGATCAAAATTGATCATCCATCAAGTAGTTCTTTAGAAATAGTTGTTTTCTATTATTTCCGTTTGGATTATCATTATCAAAAAATCCTATTCCTAACTTGTAAGTTTCTACATCCTGATCAAAATTGATCATCCATCAAGTAGTTCTTTAGAAATAGTTGTTTTCTATTATTTCCGTTTGGATTATCATTATCAACAAATCCTATTCCTAACTTTTAAGTTTCTACATCCTGATCAAAATTGATCATTCATCAAGTAGTTCTTTAGAAATAGTTGTTTTCTATTATTTCCGTTTGGATTATCATTTCAACAAATCCTATTCCTAACTTTTAAGTTTCTACATCCTGATCAAAATTGATCATCCATCAAGTAGTTCTTTAGAAATAGTTGTTTTCTATTATTTCCGTTTGGATTATCATTATCAACAAATCCTATTCCTGACTTTTAAGTTTCTACATCCTGATCAAAATTGATCATCCATCAAGTAGTTCTTTAGAAATAGTTGTTTTCTATTATTTCCGTTTGGATTATCATTATCAACAAATCCTATTCCTAACTTTTAAGTTTCTACATCCTGATCAAAATTGATCATCCATCAAGTAGTTCTTTAGAAATAGTTGTTTTCTATTATTTCCGTTTGGATTATCATTATCAACAAATCCTATTCCTAACTTTTAAGTTTCTATATCCTGATCAAAATTGATCATCCATCAAGTAGTTCTTTAGAAATAGTTGTTTTCTATTATTTCCGTTTGGATTATCATTATCAACAAATCCTATTCCTAACTTTTAAGTTTCTACATCCTGATCAAAATTGATCATCCATCAAGTAGTTCTTTAGAAATAGTTGTTTTCTATTATTTCCGTTTGGATTATCATTATCAACAAATCCTATTCCTAACTTTTAAGTTTCTACATCCTGATCAAAATTGATCATCCATCAAGTAGTTCTTTAGAAATAGTTGTTTTCTATTATTTGCGTTTGGATTATCATTATCAACAAATCCTATTCCTAACTTTTAAGTTTCTATATCCTGATCAAAATTGATCATCCATCAAGTAGTTCTTTAGAAATAGTTGTTTTCTATTATTTCCGTTTGGATTATCATTATCAACAAATCCTATTCCTAACTTTTAAGTTTCTACATCCTGATCAAAATTGATCATCCATCAAGTAGTTCTTTAGAAATAGTTGTTTTCTATTATTTCCGTTTGGATTATCATTATCAACAAATCCTATTCCTAACTTTTAAGTTTCTACATCCTGATCAAAATTGATCATCCATCAAGTAGTTCTTTAGAAATAGTTGTTTTCTATTATTTCCGTTTGGATTATCATTATCAACAAATCCTATTCCTAACTTTTAAGTTTCTACGTTCTGATCAAAATTGGTCATCCATCAAGTAGTTCTTTAGAAATAGTTGTTTTCTATTATTTCCGTTTGGATTATCATTATCAACAAATCCTATTCCTAACTTTTAAGTTTCTACATCCTGATCAAAATTGATCATCCATCAAGTAGTTCTTTAGAAATAGTTGTTTTCTATTATTTCCGTTTGGATTATCATTATCAACAAATCCTATTCCTAATTTTTAAGTTTCTACATCCTTATCAAAATTGATCATCCATCAAGTAGTTCTTTAGAAATAGTTGTTTTCTATTATTTCCGTTTGGATTATCATTATCAACAAATCCTATTCCTAACTTTTAAGTTTCTACATCCTTATCAAAATTGATCATCCATCAAGTAGTTCTTTAGAAATAGTTGTTTTCTATTATTTCCGTTTGGATTATCATTATCAACAAATCCTATTCCTAACCTTTAAGTTTCTACATCCTGATCAAAATTGATCATCCATCAAGTAGTTCTTTAGAAATAGTTGTTTTCTATTATTTCCGTTTGGATTATCATTATCAACAAATCCTATTCCTAACTTTTAAGTTTCTACATCCTGATCAAAATTGATCAGCCATCAAGTAGTTCTTTAGAAATAGTTGTTTTCTATTATTTCCGTTTGGATTATCATTATCAACAAATCCTATTCCTAACTTTTAAGTTTCTACATCCTGATCAAAATTGATCATTCATCAAGTAGTTCTTTAGAAATAGTTGTTTTCTATTATTTCCGTTTGGATTATCATTTCAACAAATCCTATTCCTAACTTTTAAGTTTCTACATCCTGATCAAAATTGATCATCTATCAAGTAGTTCTTTAGAAATTGTTGTTTTCTGTTATTTCCGTTTGGATTATCATTATCAACAAATCCTATTCCTAACTTTTAAGTTTCTACATCCTCATCAAAATTGACCATCCATCAAGTAGTTCTTTAGAAATAGTTGTTTTCTATTATTTCCGTTTGGATTATCATTATCAACAAATCCTATTCCTAACTTTTAAGTTTCTACATCCTGATCAAAATTGATCATCCATCAAGTAGTTCTTTAGAAATAGTTGTTTTCTATTATTTCCGTTTGGATTATCATTATCAACAAATCCTATTCCTAACTTTTAAGTTTCTACATCCTGATCAAAATTGATCATCCATCAAGTAGTTCTTTAGAAATAGTTGTTTTCTATTATTTCCGTTTGGATTATCATTATCAACAAATCCTATTCCTAACTTGTAAGTTTCTACATCCTGATCAAAATTGATCATCCATCAAGTAGTTCTTTAGAAATAGTTGTTTTCTATTATTTCCGTTTGGATTATCATTATCAACAAATCCTATTCCTAACTTGTAAGTTTCTACATCCTGATCAAAATTGATCATCCATCAAGTAGTTCTTTAGAAATAGTTGTTTTCTATTATTTCCGTTTGGATTATCATTATCAACAAATCCTATTCCTAACTTGTAAGTTTCTACATCCTGATCAAAATTGATCATCCATCAAGTAGTTCTTTAGAAATAGTTGTTTTCTATTATTTCCGTTTGGATTATCATTATCAACAAATCCTATTCCTAACTTTTAAGTTTCTACATCCTGATCAAAATTGATCATCCATCAAGTAGTTCTTTAGAAATAGTTGTTTTCTATTATTTCCGTTTGGATTATCATTATCAACAAATCCTATTCCTAACCTTTAAGTTTCTACATCCTGATCAAAATTGATCATCCATCAAGTAGTTCTTTAGAAATAGTTGTTTTCTATTATTTCCGTTTGGATTATCATTATCAACAAATCCTATTCCTAACTTTTAAGTTTCTACATCCTGATCAAAATTGATCATCCATCAAGTTGTTCTTTAGAAATAGTTGTTTTCTATTATTTCCGTTTGGATTATCATTATCAACAAATCCTATTCCTGACTTTTAAGTTTCTACATCCTGATCAAAATTGATCATCCATCAAGTAGTTCTTTAGAAATAGTTGTTTTCTATTATTTCCGTTTGGATTATCATTATCAACAAATCCTATTCCTAACTTTTAAGTTTCTACATCCTGATCAAAATTGATCATCCATCAAGTAGTTCTTTAGAAATAGTTGTTTTCTATTATTTCCGTTTGGATTATCATTATCAACAAATCCTATTCCTAACTTTTAAGTTTCTATATCCTGATCAAAATTGATCATCCATCAAGTAGTTCTTTAGAAATAGTTGTTTTCTATTATTTCCGTTTGGATTATCATTATCAACAAATCCTATTCCTAACTTTTAAGTTTCTACATCCTGATCAAAATTGATCATCCATCAAGTAGTTCTTTAGAAATAGTTGTTTTCTATTATTTCCGTTTGGATTATCATTATCAACAAATCCTATTCCTAACTTTTAAGTTTCTATGTCCTGATCAAAATTGATCATCCATCAAGTAGTTCTTTAGAAATAGTTGTTTTCTATTATTTCCGTTTGGATTATCATTATCAACAAATCCTATTCCTAACTTTTAAGTTTCTACATCCTGATCAAAATTGATCATCCATCAAGTAGTTCTTTAGAAATAGTTGTTTTCTATTATTTCCGTTTGGATTATCATTATCAACAAATCCTATTCCTAACTTGTAAGTTTCTACATCCTGATCAAAATTGATCATCCATCAAGTAGTTCTTTAGAAATAGTTGTTTTCTATTATTTCCGTTTGGATTATCATTATCAACAAATCCTATTCCTAACTTGTAAGTTTCTACATCCTGATCAAAATTGATCATCCATCAAGTAGTTCTTTAGAAATAGTTGTTTTCTATTATTTCCGTTTGGATTATCATTATCAACAAATCCTATTCCTAACTTTTAAGTTTCTACATCCTGATCAAAATTGATCATCCATCAAGTAGTTCTTTAGAAATAGTTGTTTTCTATTATTTCCGTTTGGATTATCATTATCAACAAATCCTATTCCTAACTTTTAAGTTTCTACATCCTGATCAAAATTGATCATCCATCAAGTAGTTCTTTAGAAATAGTTGTTTTCTATTATTTCCGTTTGGATTATCATTATCAACTAATCCTATTCCTAACTTTTAAGTTTCTACATCCTGATCAAAATTGATCATCCATCAAGTAGTTCTTTAGAAATAGTTGTTTTCTATTATTTCCGTTTGGATTATCATTATCAACTAATCCTATTCCTAACTTTTAAGTTTCTACATCCTGATCAAAATTGATCATCCATCAAGTAGTTCTTTAGAAATAGTTGTTTTCTATTATTTCCGTTTGGATTATCATTATCAACAAACCCTATTCCTAACTTTTAAGTTTCTACATCCTGATCAAAATTGATCATCCATCAAGTAGTTCTTTAGAAATAGTTGTTTTCTATTATTTCCGTTTGGATTATCATTATCAACAAATCCTATACCTAACTTTTAAGTTTCTACATCCTGATCAAAATTGATCATCCATCAAGCAGTTCTTTAGAAATAGTTGTTTTCTATTATTTCCGTTTGGATTATCATTATCAACAAATCCTATTCCTAACTTTTAAGTTTCTACATCCTGATCAAAATTGATCATCCATCAAGTAGTTCTTTAGAAATAGTTGTTTTCTATTATTTCCGTTTGCATTATCATTATCAACAAATCCTATTCCTAACTTTTAAGTTTCTACATCCTGATCAAAATTGATCATTCATCAAGTAGTTCTTTAGAAATAGTTGTTTTCTATTATTTCCGTTTGGATTATCATTATCAACAAATCCTATTCCTAACTTTTAAGTTTCTACATCCTGATCAAAATTGATCATCCATCAAGTTGTTCTTTAGAAATAGTTGTTTTCTATTATTTCCGTTTGGATTATCATTATCAACAAATCCTATTCCTAACTTTTAAGTTTCTACATCCTGATCAAAATTGATCATCCATCAAGTAGTTCTTTAGAAATAGTTGTTTTCTATTATTTCCGTTTGGATTATCATTATCAACAAATCCTATTCCTAACTTTTAAGTTTCTACATCCTGATCAAAATTGATCATCCATCAAGTTGTTCTTTAGAAATAGTTGTTTTCTATTATTTCCGTTTGGATTATCATTATCAACAAATCCTATTCCTAACTTTTAAGTTTCTACATCCTGATCAAAATTGATCATCCATCAAGTAGTTCTTTAGAAATAGTTGTTTTCTATTATTTCCGTTTGGATTATCATTATCAACTAATCCTATTCCTAACTTTTAAGTTTCTACATCCTGATCAAAATTGATCATCCATCAAGTAGTTCTTTAGAAATAGTTGTTTTCTATTATTTCCGTTTGGATTATCATTATCAACAAATCCTATTCCTAACTTTTAAGTTTCTACATCCTGATCAAAATTGATCATCCATCAAGTAGTTCTTTAGAAATAGTTGTTTTCTATTATTTCCGTTTGGATTATCATTATCAACAAACCCTATTCCTAACTTTTAAGTTTCTACATCCTGATCAAAATTGATCATCCATCAAGTAGTTCTTTAGAAATAGTTGTTTTCTATTATTTCCGTTTGGATTATCATTATCAACAAATCCTATACCTAACTTTTAACTTTCTACATCCTGATCAAAATTGATCATCCATCAAGCAGTTCTTTAGAAATAGTTGTTTTCTATTATTTCCGTTTGGATTATCATTATCAACAAATCCTATTCCTAACTTTTAAGTTTCTACATCCTGATCAAAATTGATCATCCATCAAGTAGTTCTTTAGAAATAGTTGTTTTCTATTATTTCCGTTTGGATTATCATTATCAACAAATCCTATTCCTAACATTTAAGTTTCTACATCCTGATCAAAATTGATCATTCATCAAGTAGTTCTTTAGAAATAGTTGTTTTCTATTATTTCCGTTTGGATTATCATTATCAACAAATCCTATTCCTAACTTTTAAGTTTCTACATCCTGATCAAAATTGATCATTCATCAAGTTGTTCTTTAGAAATAGTTGTTTTCTATTATTTCCGTTTGGATTATCATTATCAACTAATCCTATTCCTAACTTTTAAGTTTCTATGTCCTGATCAAAATTGATCATCCATCAAGTAGTTCTTTAGAAATAGTTGTTTTCTATTATTTCCGTTTGGATTATCATTATCAACAAACCCTATTCCTAACTTTTAAGTTTCTACATCCTGATCAAAATTGATCATCCATCAAGTAGTTCTTTAGAAATAGTTGTTTTCTATTATTTCCGTTTGGATTATCATTATCAACAAATCCTATACCTAACTTTTAAGTTTGTACATCCTGATCAAAATTGATCATCCATCAAGCAGTTCTTTAGAAATAGTTGTTTTCTATTATTTCCGTTTGGATTATCATTATCAACAAATCCTATTCCTAACTTTTAAGTTTCTACATCCTGATCAAAATTGATCATCCATCAAGTAGTTCTTTAGAAATAGTTGTTTTCTATTATTTCCGTTTGGATTATCATTATCAACAAATCCTATTCCTAACTTTTAAGTTTCTACATCCTGATCAAAATTGATCATTCATCAAGTAGTTCTTTAGAAATAGTTGTTTTCTATTATTTCCGTTTGGATTATCATTATCAACAAATCCTATTCCTAACTTTTAAGTTTCTACATCCTGATCAAAATTGATCATCCATCAAGTAGTTCTTTAGAAATAGTTGTTTTCTATTATTTCCGTTTGGATTATCATTATCAACAAATCCTATTCCTAACTTTTAAGTTTCTACATCCTGATCAAAATTGATCATCCATCAAGTAGTTCTTTAGAAATAGTTGTTTTCTATTATTTCCGTTTGGATTATAATTATCAACAAATCCTATTCCTAACTTTTAAGTTTCTACATCCTGATCAAAATTGATCATCCATCAAGTAGTTCTTTAGAAATAGTTGTTTTCTATTATTTCCGTTTGGATTATCATTATCAACAAATCCTATTCCTAACTTTTAAGTTTCTACATCCTGATCAAAATTGATCATCCATCAAGTAGTTCTTTAGAAATAGTTGTTTTCTATTATTTCCGTTTGGATTATCATTATCAACAAATCCTATTCCTAACTTTTAAGTTTCTACATCCTGATCAAAATTGATCATCCATCAAGTAGTTCTTTAGAAATAGTTGTTTTCTATTATTTCCGTTTGCATTATCATTATCAACAAATCCTATTCCTAACTTTTAAGTTTCTACATCCTGATCAAAATTGATCATTCATCAAGTAGTTCTTTAGAAATAGTTGTTTTCTATTATTTCCGTTTGGATTATCATTATCAACAAATCCTATTCCTAACTTTTAAGTTTCTACATCCTGATCAAAATTGATCATCCATCAAGTAGTTCTTTAGAAATAGTTGTTTTCTATTATTTCCGTTTGGATTATCATTATCAACAAATCCTATTCCTAACTTTTAAGTTTCTACATCCTGATCAAAATTGATCATCCATCAAGTAGTTCTTTAGAAATAGTTGTTTTCTATTATTTCCGTTTGGATTATCATTATCAACAAATCCTATTTCTAACTTTTAAGTTTCTACGTTCTGATCAAAATTGATCATCCATCAAGTAGTTCTTTAGAAATAGTTGTTTTCTATTATTTCCGTTTGGATTATCATTATCAACAAATCCTATTCCTAACTTGTAAGTTTCTACATCCTGATCAAAATTGATCATCCATCAAGTAGTTCTTTAGAAATAGTTGTTTTCTATTATTTCCGTTTGGATTATCATTATCAACAAATCCTATTCCTAACTTTTAAGTTTCTACATCCTGATCAAAATTGATCATCCATCAAGTAGTTCTTTAGAAATAGTTGTTTTCTATTATTTCCGTTTGGATTATCATTATCAACAAATCCTATTCCTAACTTGTAAGTTTCTACATCCTGATCAAAATTGATCATCCATCAAGTAGTTCTTTAGAAATAGTTGTTTTCTATTATTTCCGTTTGGATTATCATTATCAACAAATCCTATTCCTAACTTGTAAGTTTCTTCATCCTGATCAAAATTGATCATCCATCAAGTAGTTCTTTAGAAATAGTTGTTTTCTATTATTTCCGTTTGGATTATCATTATCAACAAATCCTATTCCTAACTTGTAAGTTTCTACATCCTGATCAAAATTGATCATCCATCAAGTAGTTCTTTAGAAATAGTTGTTTTCTATTATTTCCGTTTGGATTATCATTATCAACAAATCCTATTCCTAACTTGTAAGTTTCTTCATCCTGATCAAAATTGATCATCCATCAAGTTGTTCTTTAGAAATAGTTGTTTTCTATTATTTCCGTTTGGATTATCATTATCAACAAATCCTATTCCTAACTTTTAAGTTTCTACATCCTGATCAAAATTGATCATCCATCAAGTTGTTCTTTAGAAATAGTTGTTTTCTATTATTTCCGTTTGGATTATCATTATCAACAAATCCTATTCCTAACTTTTAAGTTTCTACATCCTGATCAAAATTGATCATCCATCAAGTAGTTCTTTAGAAATAGTTGTTTTCTATTATTTCCGTTTGGATTATCATTATCAACAAATCCTATTCCTAACTTTTAAGTTTCTATATCCTGATCAAAATTGATCATCCATCAAGTAGTTCTTTAGAAATAGTTGTTTTCTATTATTTCCGTTTGGATTATCATTATCAACAAATCCTATTCCTAACTTTTAAGTTTCTACATCCTGATCAAAATTGATCATCCATCAAGTAGTTCTTTAGAAATAGTTGTTTTCTATTATTTCCGTTTGGATTATCATTATCAACAAATCCTATTCCTAACTTGTAAGTTTCTACATCCTGATCAAAATTGATCATCCATCAAGTAGTTCTTTAGAAATAGTTGTTTTCTATTATTTGCGTTTGGATTATCATTATCAACAAATCCTATTCCTAACTTGTAAGTTTCTACATCCTGATCAAAATTGATCATCCATCAAGTAGTTCTTTAGAAATAGTTGTTTTCTATTATTTCCGTTTGGATTATCATTATCAACAAATCCTATTCCTAACTTTTAAGTTTCTACATCCTGATCAAAATTGATCATCCATCAAGCAGTTCTTTAGAAATAGTTGTTTTCTATTATTTCCGTTTGGATTATCATTATCAACAAATCCTATTCCTAACTTTTAAGTTTCTACATCCTGATCAAAATTGATCATCCATCAAGTAGTTCTTTAGAAATAGTTGTTTTCTATTATTTCCGTTTGCATTATCATTATCAACAAATCCTATTCCTAACTTTTAAGTTTCTACATCCTGATCAAAATTGATCATTCATCAAGTAGTTCTTTAGAAATAGTTGTTTTCTATTATTTCCGTTTGGATTATCATTATCAACAAATCCTATTCCTAACTTTTAAGTTTCTACATCCTGATCAAAATTGATCATCCATCAAGTTGTTCTTTAGAAATAGTTGTTTTCTATTATTTCCGTTTGGATTATCATTATCAACAAATCCTATTCCTAACTTTTAAGTTTCTACATCCTGATCAAAATTGATCATCCATCAAGTAGTTCTTTAGAAATAGTTGTTTTCTATTATTTCCGTTTGGATTATCATTATCAACAAATCCTATTCCTAACTTTTAAGTTTCTACATCCTGATCAAAATTGATCATCCATCAAGTTGTTCTTTAGAAATAGTTGTTTTCTATTATTTCCGTTTGGATTATCATTATCAACAAATCCTATTCCTAACTTTTAAGTTTCTACATCCTGATCAAAATTGATCATCCATCAAGTAGTTCTTTAGAAATAGTTGTTTTCTATTATTTCCGTTTGGATTATCATTATCAACTAATCCTATTCCTAACTTTTAAGTTTCTACATCCTGATCAAAATTGATCATCCATCAAGTAGTTCTTTAGAAATAGTTGTTTTCTATTATTTCCGTTTGGATTATCATTATCAACAAATCCTATTCCTAACTTTTAAGTTTCTACATCCTGATCAAAATTGATCATCCATCAAGTAGTTCTTTAGAAATAGTTGTTTTCTATTATTTCCGTTTGGATTATCATTATCAACAAATCCTATACCTAACTTTTAAGTTTCTACATCCTGATCAAAATTGATCATCCATCAAGCAGTTCTTTAGAAATAGTTGTTTTCTATTATTTCCGTTTGGATTATCATTATCAACAAATCCTATTCCTAACTTTTAAGTTTCTACATCCTGATCAAAATTGATCATTCATCAAGTAGTTCTTTAGAAATAGTTGTTTTTTATTATTTCCGTTTGGATTATCATTATCAACAAATCCTATTCCTAACTTTTAAGTTTCTACATCCTGATCAAAATTGATCATCCATCAAGTAGTTCTTTAGAAATAGTTGTTTTCTATTATTTCCGTTTGGATTATCATTATCAACAAATCCTATTCCTAACTTTTAAGTTTCTACATCCTGATCAAAATTGATCATCCATCAAGTTGTTCTTTAGAAATAGTTGTTTTCTATTATTTCCGTTTGGATTATCATTATCAACAAATCCTATTCCTAACTTTTAAGTTTCTACATCCTGACCAAATTGATCATCCATCAAGTAGTTCTTTAGAAATAGTTGTTTTCTATTATTTCCGTTTGGATTATCATTATCAACAAATCCTATTCCTAACTTTTAAGTTTCTACATCCTGATCAAAATTGATCATCCATCAAGTAGTTCTTTAGAAATAGTTGTTTTCTATTATTTCCGTTTGGATTATCATTATCAACAAATCCTATTCCTAACTTTTAAGTTTCTATATCCTGATCAAAATTGATCATCCATCAAGTAGTTCTTTAGAAATAGTTGTTTTCTATTATTTCCGTTTGGATTATCATTATCAACAAATCCTATTCCTAACTTGTAAGTTTCTACATCCTGATCAAAATTGATCATCCATCAAGTAGTTCTTTAGAAATAGTTGTTTTCTATTATTTCCGTTTGGATTATCATTATCAACAAATCCTATTCCTAACTTTTAAGTTTCTACATCCTGATCAAAATTGATCATCCATCAAGTAGTTCTTTAGAAATAGTTGTTTTCTATTATTTCCGTTTGGATTATCATTATCAACAAATCCTATTCCTAACTTGTAAGTTTCTACATCCTGATCAAAATTGATCATCCATCAAGTAGTTCTTTAGAAATAGTTGTTTTCTATTATTTCCGTTTGGATTATCATTATCAACAAATCCTATTTCTAACTTTTAAGTTTCTACATCCTGGATCAAAATTGATCATCCATCAAGTAGTTCTTTAGAAATAGTTGTTTTCTATTATTTCCGTTTGGATTATCATTATCAACAAATCCTATTCCTAACTTTTAAGTTTCTACATCCTGATCAAAATTGATCATCCATCAAGTAGTTCTTTAGAAATAGTTGTTTTCTATTATTTCCGTTTGGATTATCATTATCAACAAATCCTATTCCTAACTTTTAAGTTTCTATGTCCTGATCAAAATTGATCATCCATCAAGTAGTTCTTTAGAAATAGTTGTTTTCTATTATTTCCGTTTGGATTATCATTATCAACAAATCCTATTCCTAACTTTTAAGTTTCTACATCCTGATCAAAATTGATCATCCATCAAGTAGTTCTTTAGAAATAGTTGTTTTCTATTATTTCCGTTTGGATTATCATTATCAACAAATCCTATTCCTAACTTTTAAGTTTCTACATCCTGATCAAAATTGATCATCCATCAAGTAGTTCTTTAGAAATAGTTGTTTTCTATTATTTCCGTTTGGATTATCATTATCAACAAATCCTATTCCTAACTTGTAAGTTTCTACATCCTGATCAAAATTGATCATCCATCAAGTAGTTCTTTAGAAATAGTTGTTTTCTATTATTTCCGTTTGGATTATCATTATCAACAAATCCTATTCCTAACTTTTAAGTTTCTACATCCTGATCAAAATTGATCATCCATCAAGTAGTTCTTTAGAAATAGTTGTTTTCTATTATTTCCGTTTGGATTATCATTATCAACAAATCCTATTCCTAACTTTTAAGTTTCTACATCCTGATCAAAATTGATCATCCATCAAGTAGTTCTTTAGAAATAGTTGTTTTCTATTATTTCCGTTTGGATTATCATTATCAACAAATCCTATTCCTAACTTTTAAGTTTCTATATCCTGATCAAAATTGATCATCCATCAAGTAGTTCTTTAGAAATAGTTGTTTTCTATTATTTCCGTTTGGATTATCATTATCAACAAATCCTATTCCTAACTTTTAAGTTTCTACATCCTGATCAAAATTGATCATCCATCAAGTTGTTCTTTAGAAATAGTTGTTTTCTATTATTTCCGTTTGGATTATCATTATCAACAAATCCTATTCCTAACTTTTAAGTTTCTACATCCTGATCAAAATTGATCATCCATCAAGTAGTTCTTTAGAAATAGTTGTTTTCTATTATTTCCGTTTGGATTATCATTATCAACAAATCCTATTCCTAACTTTTAAGTTTCTACATCCTGATCAAAATTGATCATCCATCAAGTAGTTCTTTAGAAATAGTTGTTTTCTATTATTTCCGTTTGGATTATCATTATCAACAAATCCTATTCCTAACTTTTAAGTTTCTACATCCTGATCAAAATTGATCATCCATCAAGTAGTTCTTTAGAAATAGTTGTTTTCTATTATTTCCGTTTGGATTATCATTATCAACAAATCCTATTCCTAACTTTTAAGTTTCTACATCGTGATCAAAATTGATCATCCATCAAGTAGTTCTTTAGAAATAGTTGTTTTCTATTATTTCCGTTTGGATTATCATTATCAACAAATCCTATTCCTAACTTTTAAGTTTCTACATCCTGATCAAAATTGATCATCCATCAAGTAGTTCTTTAGAAATAGTTGTTTTCTATTATTTCCGTTTGGATTATCATTATCAACAAATCCTATTCCTAACTTTTAAGTTTCTACATCCTGATCAAAATTGATCATCCATCAAGCAGTTGTTTAGAAATAGTTGTTTTCTATTATTTCCGTTTGGATTATCATTATCAACAAATCCTATTCCTAACTTTTAAGTTTCTACATCCTGATCAAAATTGATCATCCATCAAGTAGTTTTTTAGAAATAGTTGTTTTCTATTATTTCCGTTTGGATTATCATTATCAACAAATCCTATTCCTAACTTTTAAGTTTCTACATCCTGATCAAAATTGATCATCCATCAAGTAGTTCTTTAGAAATAGTTGTTTTCTATTATTTCCGTTTGGATTATCATTATCAACAAATCCTATTCCTAACTTTTAAGTTTCTACATCCTGATCAAAATTGATCATCCATCAAGTAGTTCTTTAGAAATAGTTGTTTTCTATTATTTCCGTTTGGATTACCATTATCAACAAATCCTATTCCTAACTTTTAAGTTTCTATATCCTGATCAAAATTGATCATCCATCAAGTAGTTCTTTAGAAATAGTTGTTTTCTATTATTTCCGTTTGGATTATCATTATCAACAAATCCTATTCCTAACTTTTAAGTTTCTACATCCTGATCAAAATTGATCATCCATCAAGTAGTTCTTTAGAAATAGTTGTTTTCTATTATTTCCGTTTGGATTATCATTATCAACAAATCCTATTCCTAACTTTTAAGTTTCTACATCCTGATCAAAATTGATCATCCATCAAGTAGTTCTTTAGAAATAGTTGTTTTCTATTATTTCCGTTTGGATTATCATTATCGACAAATCCTATTCCTAACTTTTAAGTTTCTACATCCTGATCAAAATTGATCATCCATCAAGTAGTTCTTTAGAAATAGTTGTTTTCTATTATTTCCGTTTGGATTATCATTATCAACAAATCCTATTCCTAACTTTTAAGTTTCTACATCCTGATCAAAATTGATCATCCATCAAGTAGTTCTTTAGAAATAGTTGTTTTCTATTATTTCCGTTTGGATTATCATTATCAACTAATCCTATTCCTAACTTTTAAGTTTCTACATCCTGATCAAAATTGATCATCCATCAAGTAGTTCTTTAGAAATAGTTGTTTTCTATTATTTCCGTTTGGATTATCATTATCAACAAATCCTATTCCTAACTTTTAAGTTTCTACATCCTGATCAAAATTGATCATCCATCAAGTAGTTCTTTAGAAATAGTTGTTTTCTATTATTTCCGTTTGGATTATCATTATCAACAAATCCTATTCCTAACTTTTAAGTTTCTACATCCTGATCAAAATTGATCATCCATCAAGCAGTTCTTTAGAAATAGTTGTTTTCTATTATTTCCGTTTGGATTATCATTATCAACAAATCCTATTCCTAACTTTTAAGTTTCTACATCCTGATCAAAATTGATCATCCATCAAGTAGTTCTTTAGAAATAGTTGTTTTCTATTATTTCCGTTTGGATTATCATTATCAACAAATCCTATTCCTAACTTTTAAGTTTCTACATCCTGATCAAAATTGATCATCCATCAAGTAGTTCTTTAGAAATAGTTGTTTTCTATTATTTCCGTTTGGATTATCATTATCAACAAATCCTATTCCTAACTTTTAAGTTTCTACATCCTGATCAAAATTGATCATCCATCAAGTAGTTCTTTAGAAATAGTTGTTTTCTATTATTTCCGTTTGGATTATCATTATCAACAAATCCTATTCCTAACTTTTAAGTTTCTACATCCTGATCAAAATTGATCATCCATCAAGTAGTTCTTTAGAAATAGTTGTTTTCTATTATTTCCGTTTGGATTATCATTATCAACAAATCCTATTCCTAACTTTTAAGTTTCTACATCCTGATCAAAATTGATCATCCATCAAGTAGTTCTTTAGAAATAGTTGTTTTCTATTATTTCCGTTTGGATTATCATTATCAACAAATCCTATTCCTAACTTTTAAGTTTCTACATCCTGATCAAAATTGATCATCCATCAAGTAGTTCTTTAGAAATAGTTGTTTTCTATTATTTCCGTTTGGATTATCATTATCAACAAATCCTATTCCTAACTTTTAAGTTTCTACATCCTGATCAAAATTGATCATCCATCAAGTATTTCTTTAGAAATAGTTGTTTTCCATTATTTCCGTTTGGATTATCATTATCAACAAATCCTATTCCTAACTTTTAAGTTTCTACATCCTGATCAAAATTGATCATTCATCAAGTAGTTCTTTAGAAATAGTTGTTTTCTATTATTTCCGTTTGGATTATCATTATCAACAAATCCTATTCCTAACTTTTAAGTTTCTACATCCTGATCAAAATTGATCATCCATCAAGTAGTTCTTTAGAAATAGTTGTTTTCTATTATTTCCGTTTGGATTATCATTATCAACAAATCCTATTCCTAACTTTTAAGTTTCTACATCCTGATCAAAATTGATCATCCATCAAGTAGTTCTTTAGAAATAGTTGTTTTCTATTATTTCCGTTTGGATTATCATTATCAACAAATCCTATTCCTAACTTTTAAGTTTCTACATCCTGATCAAAATTGATCATCCATCAAGTATTTCTTTAGAAATAGTTGTTTTCTATTATTTCCGTTTGGATTATCATTATCAACAAATCCTATTCCTAACTTTTAAGTTTCTACATCCTGATCAAAATTGATCATCCATCAAGTAGTTCTTTAGAAATAGTTGTTTTCTATTATTTCCGTTTGGATTATCATTATCAACAAATCCTATTCCTAACTTTTAAGTTTCTACATCCTGATCAAAATTGATCATCCATCAAGTAGTTCTTTAGAAACAGTTGTTTTCTATTACTTCCGTTTGGATTATCATTATCAACAAATCCTATTCCTAACTTTTAAGTTTCTACATCCTGATCAAAATTGATCATCCATCAAGTAGTTCTTTAGAAATAGTTGTTTTCTATTATTTCCGTTTGGATTATCATTATCAACAAATCCTATTCCTAACTTTTAAGTTTCTACATCCTGATCAAAATTGATCATCCATCAAGTAGTTCTTTAGAAATAGTTGTTTTCTATTATTTCCGTTTGGATTATCATTATCAACAAATCCTATTCCTAACTTTTAAGTTTCTACATCCTGATCAAAATTGATCATCCATCAAGTAGTTCTTTAGATTATTTTGTCTCATGGAGAAAAAACAGACAGACTAAATATATAAAGAGATATCTGTAAACTAAATGTCCTAAAAACACACATCATTAGTTTACCCTGTCCTCCATTGTGGTGAAATGCTAACGCCTTTACTGGATGGTAATCGACAGCTGTCACGGAATTAATCGAAGAACCATAATTGATAATACCTACACGTAACTAATAGAAATTTTTTTTAAAAAAAATAAGATTTTAAAAACAATACATTTACAAATTGCACTAAAGAGCATGATTTTTTCGATGTAATTCAATTGCTATTCCCTTATTAACAAAAGTTTAGGAAATGTGTACTAAAAGCAAGAAAAATCATTTATTGCTTGCGTAAGGTGAATGTGACAAATACTAAAAGCATTGGGCACACTTTCTGACGTTGAGAGTCAAAGTTTTTAAGAAGATTAGGAAAGTGATTCGCTAGTGCAAAATGCTTTTAGTCATAGTTACATTTTTCACTACATCTCATCAAAAGAATATATCTTCTCCTCTTTAGTGGATTTTACAAAAGCACTGTTACACATTTTTACGATTATTATTATTATTATTTACTTTTTACTTTTTAATCAATATTTTTAATTGATTGTGGAAGGCACTCTGTATAAAATTTCAGAGCTATTGCTGAAATGGATGTGCCTAAAATTTAACTTGCAAGATTTGACACAAACAAACTAAAAATAAGCTAATGAAAGCATTACCGAAATATTAGAAGGTTTAAACAAACAGAAACGTAAGCTAATAAAAGCATTGTAAGAAAATAAAAAGGTTCGAACAAACAGAGAAGTAACCTAATAAAAGCATTGTAAGAATATAAGAAGGTTCGAATATACATAAATGTAACATAATAAAAGCATTGCAAGAATATATGAAGGTTCGAACAAACAGAAAAGTAACCTAATAAAAGCATTATACGAATATAAGAAGGTTCGAACAAACAGAAAAGTAACCTAATAAAGCAAGAAGGTTCGAATAAACTTAAATGTAACCCAATAAAAGCATTATCAGAATATAAGAAGGTTAAAACAAACAGAAAAGTAACCTAATAAAAGCATTGTAAAAATATAAGAAGGTTCGAATAAACTTAAATGTAACCTAATAAAAGCATTGTAATATATGAAGGTTTGAAGAAACAGAAAAGTAACCTAATAAAAGTATTATAGAAATATAAGAAGGCTCGAACCAACAGAGAATAACCTGATAAAAGCATTGTAAGAATATATGAGGGTTCGAAAAACTTAAATGTAACCTAATAAAGGTGTTGTAAGAATATATGACGATTCGAATAAAATGTAACCTAATAAAAGATTTGCAAGAATATATGAAGGTTCGAACAAACAGAAAAGTATCCTAATAAAAGCAGTATAAGAATATAGGGCAGCTTAAACAAACAGAAAAGTAACCTAATAAAAGCATTGTAAGAATATAAGAAGCTTCGAACAAACAGAGAAGTAACCTACGAAGACGAGTGTGTGAATAGACTTAAATGTAACCTAGCAAAAGCATTATAAGAACAAACAGAAAAGTAACCTAATAAAAGCATTGTAAGAATATAAGAAGCTTCGAACAAACAGAGAAGTAACCTACGAAGACGAGTGTGTGAATAGACTTAAATGTAACCTAGCAAAAGCATTATAAGAACAAACTGAAAAGTAACCTAATAAAAGCGTTGTAAGTATACGAAAACTGAAACAAATAGAAAAGTTATCTAATAAAAGCATTGTAAGAATATACGAAGGTTCAAACAAACAGAAAAGCAACCTATATTGGCACTATTATAAAATCAAAACAAATTTTCAAAGAAAACAATCATATTTAATTTATCTACTTTATAGTCAACAGAAATGATATTCTTCGTGCGAGCGTAGTAAGATAAAAATTAATTATGTTGTTAAACATGTGTTACATTTTAGTTTTATCTCAGCTAAAAATGTAATTAAACTAAGACAAATAAATAAATAAAATGAGAAAATAAAGTAAAATAAATAAAAAACAAATAAATAAAATAGTTGTAATATCGAGCGAAAGTTCTAATGCGTCAACAGTTTCATTTTGAAACATTTTACTAGATCTATCACAGATTGTACGAAAATAATAAAAATGTCGCGTTCTCTATCGAACGTTCTTATGAGCTAAAAGCTTGTCATTAAAATAGTTTTTGTTTTATGTCGTATAGAACTGTCCGTCGTTTCATTATCTTACCTGCTACCTTCATTAAAACTATACTTTAGATTTTCACTTAATTGCAAGAAATGGATTTGTATAAGTTTTAACTTTTAAACAATAAATCAAAATTTTAATTTATAAATCACAATTTAACAAACGATCGCCATGTTTATCGTTCACATAGTGATGGCGTCCTGATTACTATATATCTTCGCCACGGAAATTAAAGTTAATGGTTCGCTTTCTCTTATTCACTTCAATTTTTTCCTAAACTAACAAAAGCTTTAAAAAATTTAAGAGGCAATTTTATTAACAATAAAATATGAAATGCTACTCACTTTGTTCTAATACGCCGTGATATTTGCAGCGATAGCGTAGTTGTTTCTCATTTGAGTTGCTTCCAGATTTGTTCTCCGCTGAAGGGTTATTTACCTGAGCTGTAAAGCAAATTAGATATTACTTATTTAGTTTTAAAAAATGTCACTTTGTGTTGCATACTTTTTACTTTAAACTATATATCAATTAAAAATGAAATGAAATCTTTAAGTTTTACGTCCCACGGTTATACCGGTTAGGCTAAAGGAGACGGTGATTATGAGAAATGAATGAAATGGTGGAATGAAGAAAGTAGAAGGAAACGGGAGAACCCCGAGAAAACCCACGAGCACGGTGTTTGTCCACCGCAAAGTCCACATGGCGGGAGCTGGTATCGAACCAGGGACCCCAAGCACTGGAGGTGAGCGCTCTACCACTGAGCCACCGCGCCCTCCATATAAATTAAGTCTCTGATAACTGTATAAGACTGCAAGGAAAGATATTTTACTAAACAAACTGCCTGACGAAGATCAATATCCTGAATGTTTGGACTGTAAAGCTCTAGACAAATTATATGATTCATAGCTGGAAACGTGTGAATAAATGAATAAATGTTTAGCTAAGAAAACTGTCCTCAGATGGGAGTAGGACGTGTGCTCTTGTTGAATCACACATGGCTCAGTCAGCCACATACTCTCATGTCTCCCAAACTCACTCCACAATTGAGAATTATTATTATTATCATTAAGTACTCTGCCTCTTGGTAGGTCTTGGGACTAATGAGTATTTTTTTCTTGATTTTAATTTTGAGTTTGGAAATGTTTTTTCCACGTTTCTCGATTTTCACCTTCTTTTAACTCCCAATATTTTCTTCTATTTTTCAAATCATCGATCACTTGTGTTCTTTTTTCTATTCCTCGCTTTCCTTCTATGGCGGCACGAAGAAGACAATTTCTTGCAAGATGTATCCAATCCAATTGACCTTCCTACGAAGGATCGTAGCTAGAAGCGTCCTCTTCTCTTCTATCCGTTTTAAAACATCTTCGTTTGTTACTCTTTCTGTCCGTTTTTATCTTCTCCATCTTCATCCAACAGCACGATCTGAAGCTCTCTAAATATTTCTTATCTAACTTCCGTAATATCCAAGTCTCTGAACCATACAGTTCAATGTTCGATATATAGCACTTGATCAATTTCTGCCTTAGTCCAATATTAAGGCTGCATACTAAGGGTGACCTTTTCTTGTCGAGCGCTCCTTTGGCTATGACAATTCTAGATCTGATCTGTTTGGTGCAGTAAGCATCTCTCGTCAAAATACTCCCCATATTTGAAATTATCGACCTCTTCAAGTACTCTTTGTTCTACTCTGACCCGTAAGGGCGCATTTCCGCGAGATATTCTTATGACGTTCAATTTTTCCACGTTGATTTCCATTCCATATAGTTTACCAGTGTCAACTATTTTGTCAATCATCTCTTGTAGTCCTTCTTCGGTTCTAGCTACAATAACCATATCATCTGCATACCCGATAGTAGTAGTGGCCCCCGTATGCGCGAATGACTCATCCTCACTCTCTTTTACGACCAGGATTTTTGAACTTCGTTCCCTTTTACGGCTAAGATGAATGCTTTGGTACCTCGATTCTGATTGGCTGAGAGAAGTCACGTGACGTTAGGCCCCGCCCACGCGGGAAATTCAAATTTTCCAGGTCACGTGGTATGACGTCATGAGGCACCCTGCGGGGAAATCCCTCATTCTCTTTTATGACCGGGATTTTTGAAATTTGTTCCCTTTTACGGGTAAGATGAGTGTTTATGATTGGTTGACAAATGTCACATGATCTTAGACCCTGCGATATTTGAAATTCGTTCCCTTTTACGGGTAAGATGAGTGTTTATGATTGGCTGATAGAGGTCACGTGATCTTAGGCCCTGGGATTTTTAAAATTCGTTCCCTTTTACGGGTAAGATGAATCCTTTGGTACCCCAATGATAGAGGTCACGTGATCTTAAGCCCTGGGATTTTTAAAATTCGTTCCCTTTTTATGAGTAAGATGAGTCCTTTGGTACCTCGATGCTGATTGGCCGACAGAGGTCACATGCTCTTAGACCCGCCACACACCCCATGAGTGAAATATAGAGCGATATGTCGGTGATCCTGTATTTTAGAATTTTGTTCCCTGTTATGGTTATCCTTAAAGTTCCCATGGAGGGCTCAACCTCCTCCTTAAATAACCCTTTTTTTTGGTATCATGATATTGTACAGAAGTTTACCTTAAATATTATCGTTCTCTTTGACAGATAAGATGATTCTTACCTTGATGGAGATCCTGTCCTTGAATTAGTAGTCTATGTCTCTGGAAGTAACAATGGTGAAAGAGAGGTGTCGCTTGTAGATTTCTTATAACACATTGTTGTGAGTTTAAGCGTTTTTTTAAACGCTCAGTAAGCGCTTCAATTATGGAAACAGCGTTGCCAGATTTTTTTCTACCTAAACTGCTCCGATTCTTTTCGAAACGGTTCCGCAGAGTACAAGAAATTTTAAACTAAAAAATTTTTCGAACTAAAAAAATTTTGTAACTAAAAAAAATTTTAAACAAAAAAATTTTGAAACAAAAAGTTTTCAAACAAAAAATTTTCGAACCCAAAAAAAATTTCGAACTAAAAAAATTTTGAAACAAAAAAAGTTTCAAACAAAAAATTTTCGAACCCAAAAAAAATTTCGAACTAAAAAAATTGAAACAAAATTTTGTCGAACTAAAACATTTTTAAAAACAAAAGTTTCGAACTAAAGATGTAAATCACATCTAAAAATTTTCAAATCAAACTTTTTATCGAACTAAACTTTTAAAATTTTCGAACTAGAAATTTAAACCAAGTTTAAGAAAAAATCCTAAGAAATGTTATTTTCAGGAATCGAACTCAGGTCTTTCAAACCAAAGATGTGTATGCTAACCGCTTAAATGAATTCGGTTTTAATCGATCTTGGTGGGTTTCGAACCATGGTCCTTGAAAAGGATACACATATACTTTAAGAAAATAAATCTGACAGTGTAACGCTTCTCAAATCAAACTTTTTATCGAACTAAACTTTTAAAATTTTCGAACTAGAAATTGAAACCAAGTTTAAGAAAAAATCCTAAGAAATGTTTCTCCAGGAATCGAACTCAGGTCTTTCAAACCAAAGATGTGTATGCTAACCGCTTAAATGAATTCGGTTTTAATCGATCTTGGTGGGTTTCGAACCATGGTCCTTGAAAAGGATACACATATACTTTAAGAAAATAAATCTGACAGTGTAACACTTCTCAAATCAAACTTTTTATCGAACTAAACTTTTAAAATTTTCGAACTAGAAATTGAAACCAAGTTTTAGAAAAATCCTAAGAAATGTTTCTCCAGGAATCGAACTCAGGTCTTTCAAACCAAAGATGTGTATCCTAACCGCTTAGCTATGAATGAATTCGGTTTTAATCGTGCTTGGTGGGTTTCGAACCATGGTTCTTGAAAAGGATACACTTATACTTTAAGAAAATAAATCTGACAGTGTAACGTGGATTAAAATAAAATGCTGATAGACTTCTTTGTGTGACGACATAGAAGTACATATGATTGAAAAAATGCAAACGTCAGCGAATCGCATTACTTTAGTTTTACTACGAACGTGTCAGCATGATTCATGGAAAAAGCAAACATTGACATTCTCGTATGGAATATGAGGAAAATGAAATGTCGTCACAGTTACGACAAGTAGTGACATGATCCTGACAGAAAGCATTTGGGATCAGAACTGTGATACTAGATGTTGTAACTATTGAGAAACGTGAATGACGTCACGATCGATTGTTACACATCGTTTTGGTTCGTGATTCATGACGAAAAGCAGCGAGCGTTTTGATTGGTTCGTTGTGATGTCATTTTATAAATTTCCTCGTTTCTGATTGGCTGACGGTGACGTCGTTTTCACAACGACCTAAATAAAAATCTAAATTTCATTTTTCAAATCCTACATCGCTCTCAACTATCGTGTGAAGAAGATCTGTTCTTGAAAAGTGTCTTCATTTAAGAAGCTTTACTACACCGACTTTTTGTTCATTGAATTGAGGTAAGTTCAGTGAGATTTTATTTGTCACCCAAGATTCGAAAATCATTTTTATTTTATATTTGTGGGGGTGGATCACTCATACACTGTTTTACTTTTAGTACGAAATATTTAGACTATGAAGAAATTAGTGGAATGGGAAAGTGGGAGTACGAATCAGGAACCTCCACACATTAAAAGTAAGCACGATAAACGATATGGTTTAGCGTCCCTTCAGCGAGCACCCGTCGGGAATTGAACCATGGCCAGAAAAATGTGTGCGCTTAGTTTTGAAAAGAATGCATTACAAAATTTCAGAAACTATGCCTGAGAATAATATGGTTCGATTCCCTTTGAAAGCATTAGCGTCCCTTCAGCTTAACGTGATATTCGAGCAACCGCCCGGGATTGAACCAAGGCCAGAGGTGTGTACGTCAACCATTTAGCTTAGTTTTGAAAAGAATGTATGATAACGCATGAGAATATTAAATTTCAAAAAAGGCTTGACTACGCTCCGATGTGGGAAAGCAAACCCACCGAGGATTGAACCAGGACCTTCCACGTTAGAAGCATGTACGCTAACCGCTTAAATAAAAAAGAGAGCATGAATATGTGATTAAAAAGATTTACGCTATACAGATTTTGTTTTGACAATTACGTATGTGTAACGTTAATGGTCGGTGAATCTCTTCAACTTGCAAACGCATCATTTAAAGGTCGTTGTGAGTAGAAAAAAAATGCTTACGCGTACTTTGTCACATCTCAGTACTGTTGAAACATTCATTCATGCATTCTTTTTATCACTATAGAATCGTAGGTCAGTTACATGCTGATGTAATTGTTTCGAGTTTGACGACAATAAAACACTCATTTCAGTAACATAATTATTTAAAAAAACTTTGATTTTTAGTACACGTGCTTTCATAATGAGATTCTGAACGTCACCGCCAGGGGAATCAAACTCAGGACCTTTACATGAATTGCTTAGTTAATTATTTATCATGAATGTTATGATTTCCCGAACTAAGCGGTTAGCATACGCGCCTTTGGCGTGGGAGACCAGGGTTCGATTCCCGGCGGGGAGCTCATGTGGTTCGGATTCCACGTTAATCAGTAGGTCCACGTCTCATATAGCCTCGCTGCTGAAAGGGACGCTAAACTAAAAAATCAAAAAATCAACTCAAATTCACGCTGCTCAATTCCTTTTTTTCCCATTACATATTTGTTTTACCGTACCTGTTTGTTTGTTTTCATTTTTTAATCATGGTCCAATCGGTTTTACTGTTCGCAATGAAATCACTCGTCATTATAGACGATTTATGTACGTTTATGTATTATGAGGTGTGCACGTCAACCATTTAGCTTAGTTTTGAAAAGAATGTATGATAACGCGTGAGAATATTAAATTTCAGAATAGGCTTGACATGCCCCGACGTGGAAAAGCAAACCCACCGAGGCTTGAACCAGGGCCTTCCACGTCCGAACCATGTACGCTAACCGCATAGTCACAATAATAATAATAAAAAAATACACTATACAGATTTTGTTTCGACAATTACGTATGTGTATTGTCAGAAATGTTTTGAATGTAATCCTGGATTAATGTGTGTAACTTTGAGATGTTGATGTTGATCTCTGACGTAGAAAGCGTGAAAATGTACGTTTAGTTTTCTTTTTTTCTCTCTCTCTCTCTCTTTCAATCTTTCTCTGTATGCATCACATTTAACTTGCAAACGCATCATTTAAAGGTCGTTGTGAGTGGGGAAAATGCTGACGCGTACTTTATCACATCTCAGCACTGATGAAACATTCATTCATTTCATGCATTCTTTTTATCACTATAGAATCGTAGGTCAGTTACATGCAGATGTAGTGCTCTCGAGTTTGACGACAATAAAACACTCATTTCAGTAACATAATTATTTAAAAAAAAACTTTGATTTCTAGTACACGTGCTTTCATAATGAGATTCTGAACGTCACCGCCAGGGAATCAAACTCAGGACCTTTACATGAATTGCTTAGTTAAGAATTTATCATGAATGTTATCAGGTGATTAAGATTTTTCTTTCTTCTTTTCTTTTGTAGTAAATTCACGCTGCTCAATTCCTTTTTTCCCCACATTACATATTTGTTTTACCGTACCTGTTTGTTTGTTTTCTCCTTTTATTAATATGGCCGAATCGGGTTTTATTGTTCGCAATGAAATCACTCGTCATTATAGACGATTTAACATCGAGGGCAGAATGCTCGAAATTCAATTTAATGCACCGCCCGTAGGAACCGATATCATACAGTATGTACATAATAGTTTCCAAGCAATGCTAGACCATTTGTTAGCCAATGTCGACGATGAGGCGATGGTTGGTTTATCGGTAATATCGCCACGGAATACGAATAAACCGTTTTGGGTGAGTTTTCGCCAAGCGCGAAACTTGACACTGGAAACGATGTGGGCCTCGTTCGAAAGAGTGTTACAAAGTAACAATGCATTTCTCCTGCACGAGCCATTCACGGTTCATTTTCATCGTGTGGATATTCCACGTGGCTATGGCGGTTTGCGGCAAGGAATACTTCAAAATGAAGAATTGTTACGTTGCAAAAAAGGGATTGTACGTGTACAAAATCAAGATTCAAGGTGCTTGGCGTACGCCCTTGTTATTGCTATTGGTCTGAAGGCATACAAGAATGTAGATATGCAACGTTATTGGCAATATCAACGCCAATCGAAATGTGTTGTGGACGATGAAGTGAATGCGTTATGTGCAAATGCAGGAGTGAATTTGGATCATGGTGCCAGTGTAAATGAAATACGACAATTCCAGGCATACCTTAAAGAATATAAAATTACTGTGTATACCAGTTTCACAGGCCGTGACATCATGTACGAGGGACCGAATGATGAAAATCGCACTCCCATAAATTTGATTTGTTTGGCTGGCCATTTTGACATCATCCAATCTTTAACTGCTTGTTTTGCAACCAAGTTCTACTGTGAAGCGTGCCATAAAAAGTATGATCATCGTAACAGACATGTAAAAAATTGTCCTGTAACGTGCTCCAAATGTCTACAGAGACCTCTATGCGACAAGAACCAAACGCTAGTGCTGTGTAACGACTGCAATCGTCAATTTTATGGGGAAGAATGTTTTAATAATCATCGTAATATTGTATATCATCAAGGGGAACCTATATGCAAAATGGTGAAGCAATGTACTAGATGTTACAGAGTATATTCTTTTGTGCATACTGGACAACGACATCATGATTGCAATGAGATCTTTTGCAATGTTTGTAAGAAGATTGTTCCAGGATCCCATCAATGTTTTATGCTTCCCGATCGCCAATGCTTGAAACCTGGTGTTCCTTCACTCATGCACGCAAAGAAAGCCTTGTTGATATTCTATGATATAGAATCTATGCAGGACACGAATATTGGCGATAATACGTATGTACACATTCCAAATTTATTGGTTGCAGAACAAGTATGTTATGCATGTGTTGAAAACAATAATATCCAGCAGTCTTGCAGTACGTGTGGTCAGCGCCAGCATATTTTCCAAGGAGAGGATCCAGTTTATGATTTTCTCCAGTACTTGCGGGAACGTCGTCCCAATATAAATAGGATTTTCTGTGTCGCGCACAACGCTAAGGGATACGATGGACATTTTATCCTAAAGACCATGGTCGAACAATGCCAATGGAGACCTGACGTCATATTAAATGGGACCAAGATACTGAGTTTAACGTTGAATAATCTGACGTTCATTGACTCGTTGAACTTCCTACCTATGGCATTAAGTAAATTGTCAAAAGCGTTCAATTTACCCGCAACCAAAGGCTACTTCCCGCATTTCTTCAACACCAAGGAGAATCAATCGTATATTGGACCACTTCCAGAAACAAAGTATTATGGTGCAGATGAAATGGCTGTCGAAGACAGAAACAAGTTCATGCAGTGGTACAACGATCATCGTAATGATACGTTTGATTTCCAGAAAGAAATTCTCAAGTATTGTATTCAAGATGTCAATGTACTGCGACAAGCATGCGTTTCGTTTATGACGTCATTTGAAACAGAAACCAAAGTGAATCCCTTCTTGGAGACGATCACGATTGCCAGTGCTTCTAATTTAGTATTCCGCCGGAATTTCCTTAAACCTAATACTATTGGAATTCTACCGGCACATGGCTATCGATGGAGAAGTACCCAATCGATCGCTGCAATGCAATGGCTGGCCTACATTGAAAAAACCGAAGAAAAACAAATCTTACATGCGGCCCGACAAAAAGAAGTGTTTATTGCGGGATTCCATGTTGATGGTTACTACCAAGATCCTGAGACGTTAGAGGAGCACGTCTACGAGCATGCCGGCTGTTTTTACCACGGGTGTAAAGTATGTTTTACTACAGGCCGTAATCAGCCCATCTACAGCAATCCAGAAGACACCATGGAATTCCGTTATGAACGAACGCAACGCAAAAATGCAAGACTGCGTGAATTGGGGTACATTGTACATGAAATGTGGGAGTGCGAATTTAATCAGTTCTTAAAACAAAATCCTGCAATGGCGACGTATCTGAAGAATCACCCGTACATGAACCGCAGACCATTAAATCCAAGAGATAGTTTTTTTGGAGGAAGGACCAATTGCGTGAAATTGTACCACCAAGTCGACGAAAAAGCGGGGGAAGTAATAAAATATTTCGATATTGTCTCGCTTTATCCCTATGTAAATAAGTGTGCTAAATACCCTGTAGGCCATCCACGAATTTATCTACAGGGTGATGAAAATATACCACCAATAAATAAAGTCAATGGTCTAATCAAAATGACGATATTACCAAGTCGCCATCTTTATCATGGTCTCCTGCCTTACCGATGTAACAAGAAACTACTCTTTCCACTGTGTGCTGCGTGTGCCGAAGAAATGAACCCAGACCCTACAGCAACGTGTACGCACAACGACCAGGAGCGGTGCCTCACTGGAACATGGGTATCATATGAAATCCAGAAAGCATTAGAATTAGGATATCAACCAGTGGAAATTTTTGAAATTTGGGACTATGACATTGAACAATATGATCCCATCACGAAAACAGGTGGCTTGTTCACGGAATATATCAATACGTTTTTGAAATCGAAAATGGAAGCGTCTGGCTGGCCTAGTTCCTGTGTGACCGAAGAAGACAAATCAAAATTCATACAAACCGTCCTGGAGCGTGAAGGTATTGCATTGGATCGGTCCAAAATTGAAAATAACCCTGCACGAAGAAGCTTATCTAAGCTTTGTGTTAACTCATTATGGGGAAAGCTTTGCCAAAGATCAAACTTTAGCCAGACCACAATTATTGATCGGCCGGAAGAATTTTATGAAAAACTCACTTCCCCCGACATTAAACTCCATCAAATTGTACCCATCAATGATACGATGTTGTATGCGTTCTGGGAGTACAATGAACATGTGCCTGTTCAAAACCGAAACACCAATGTCGTGTTAGGTGCATTTACAACATGTCAGGCACGTCTGGAACTGTACAAGTACCTGGAAATGTTGCAGGAACGTGTTTTATATTTCGACACGGATTCTGTAATATTTACGGAGAAGCCCGGGGAGCCAACCATTGAACCTTCAACGTACTTGGGATGCTTATCGGACGAGATGGAATCTTATGGACCACGAGCATACATCAAGACATTTGTCAGTGGAGGACCAAAAAATTACAGCCTAGAAATATACAATCCGGATACCAACGTCACCAGTTACATATGCAAAATTAGAGGATTTACATTAAATTACAATGCAGGACAACAATTAAATTTCAATACGCTAAAAGAAATGATTACAAATCAATGCCGTGGACAAGTCACCATCACTATCCCCCATAAGATATGCAGGACCAAAGACCATACCATCGTCACACGAAAGGAAGAAAAAATGTACAGTATCCAGTACACAAAACGTCGATTTAAAGAAATCAATTCTTATGATACGGTTCCGTACGGGTACGTTAAAAAACAGAAGATGGAACTGGAAAAAGAAGATGAAGAAGAAAAAACTGTAAATACCCAATAAGGCCGCCATTTCTTTTTTTCCTTTTCCTTTTTTTCCACTCCTTAATCACAAAACCAACACCAAGAAGAAAATGAAGTACCCACAAGAGTTCATAAACCATCAACACAACCATCAGTGGAAGAAATGCAGTCATCTCGTACCGAAGGAGGAACCTTGACCATAAAGGAGCAACACCTAGAAAAAATGCAGTACCCAGAAAAAAGTTCGTAAACCACCATCAGTGGATGAAATGTACCCGAGGAGGGGGAAGATGAGCCTAAGCACATCCATCATTTACGAGTAAGTTTTATTTCTCTCTTATCAATATTGACTCATTTTTATTGTTTCAGAAAAAAGAAATTCTTAAAGTAATCCGTCGTTTCTTCTTTTTCTTTACAGGATACGGCTACAAGATTCGAAGATGATGACGCGTCCAACATATTCATTAATTAGATCCTGTATTTATTATGTTAATAAACATGTATAGGAAGAGCACATACTTTTCGTTAAATACAACAAGTTGAAAAAAATATGTTTTATTATTTCTTGAAACCCTGAACACTTGTTTTCAAATAAATGGTAATCTTGAAAATTTAAGGTGGAAAATATATTCAAGATTTGGTTTACATGATTTGTTCGAAAAATAATTAAAGATTTTTTTAGTGTCCAAAATTTGATTTTTAATTTAGTTCGAAAAATTTTTAATTTGAAAATTTTCAAATGCGGTTTACATCCTTAGTTCGAAACTTGTTTTTAAAAATTGGTTCGAAATTTTTTTTAAAATTTTCAAATGTGGTTTACATCCTTAGTTCGAAACTTGTTTTTAAAATTGGTTCGAATTTTTTTTAAAATTTTTAGTTCGAAAAATTTTGATTTGAAAATTTAGTTCGAAAGTTTTCAGTTTAAAATATTTTTCGAAAAATTTTTAATTTTTTTTAGTTCGAATTTTTTTTGGGTTCGAAAATGTTTTGTTCGAAAATTTTTTGATTTGAAAATTTAGTTCGAAAGTTTTTAGTTTAAATTTTTTAGTTCGAATTTTTTTGAAATTTTTGTTTCAAAATTTTTTAGTTCGAAAATTTTTTGTTTAAAATTTTTGTTTAAAATTTTTTAGTTCGAAAAATTTTTTAGTTTAAAATTTCTTGTACTCTGCGGAACCGTTTCGAAAAGAATCGGAGCAGTTTAGGTAGAAAAAAATCTGGCAACACTGTTTCCATTAATGAAGCGCTTACTGAGCGTTTAAAAAAACGCTTAAACTCACAACAATGTGTTATAAGAAATCTACAAGCGACACCTCTCTTTCACCATTGTTACTTCCAGAGACATAGGCTACTAATTCAAGGACAGGATCTCCATCAAGGTAAGAATCATCTTATCTGTCAAAGAGAACGATAATATTTAAGGTAAACTTCTGTACAATATCATGATACCAAAAAAAAGGGTTATTTAAGGAGGAGGTTGAGCCCTCCATGGGAACTTTAAGGATAACCATAACAGGGAACAAAATTCTAAAATACAGGATCACCGACATATCGCTCTATATTTCACTCATGGGGTGTGTGGCGGGTCTAAGAGCATGTGACCTCTGTCGGCCAATCAGCATCGAGGTACCAAAGGACTCATCTTACTCATAAAAAGGGAACGAATTTTAAAAATCCCAGGGCTTAAGATCACGTGACCTCTATCATTGGGGTACCAAAGGATTCATCTTACCCGTAAAAGGGAACGAATTTTAAAAATCCCAGGGCCTAAGATCACGTGACCTCTATCAGCCAATCATAAACACTCATCTTACCCGTAAAAGGGAACGAATTTCAAATATCGCAGGGTCTAAGATCATGTGACATTTGTCAACCAATCATAAACACTCATCTTACCCGTAAAAGGGAACAAATTTCAAAAATCCCGGTCATAAAAGAGAATGAGGGATTTCCCCGCAGGGTGACTCATGACGTCATACCACGTGACCTGGAAAATTTGAATTTCCCGCGTGGGCGGGGCCTAACGTCACGTGACTTCTCTCAGCCAATCAGAATCGAGGTACCAAAGCATTCATCTTAGCCGTAAAAGGGAACGAAGTTCAAAAATCCTGGTCGTAAAAGAGAGTGAGGATGAGTCATTCGCGCATACGGGGGCCACTACTACTCCCGATCTTGTTAATGATCTGCAATCCAATCTTGAAATCTCCAATTCCCATTCATGATTCCCTCATTAAACATTCACTGAGAATACGTGAAGGCAAATTGTAGAGTAACTGAAACATATGGTAAAAGCATGAAACTATATGGACAATTGTGTTAGTACCAGGACCACTGTATGTTTCTGCAAACCACACTAACAGTAGCACCAATGTTCTGCTATTATAAAATTCGGAAAAGTAGACTTTATATGTTTAAATGACAGTATCTTTGATTGTTCGTTTACACCTATTCCTTTAATATTCATAGCAGTTTGAAGAAGTACCTCAGAAAACGCTGTTCGGAATACATCAACAAATACTCACTTCTCATCTTACTTTTTACATGTGGAAACCAAAAGATGTTATAAGCTGTTAAATTAAGTGAATACGGACAGTCATTAATTCGACATTTTCATAGGCACAAAAAATCAACAGTTTGGTGTGCTGAGTTGGAACTGGTGTTGTGGTGAAGAATAATGCGACGATTTAGGTTTGTTTTACACAATTCATTGATGACCTCTGAAAACAAAAAGCACTCATCATTTACAGTCCTTCGATTTCCTAAAGCTATAGTTGCCACATCGGTATAATCGAAGAAAAAAAGCAATCATTTGCTTGGCAACACTCTTCAAATGAATAACTTTTCTTGGTTTCGGCTCACTTCCGAACATCCAAACAGCGGACTGCATTTTCCCTTCGGGTTCATATGAATAGATCCAAGTTTCGTCCGTAGAACAATGTAGTACATGAAATTTAACTTATCTCAGTTGAATTATTTGAGTATTTCTGTAGTAAAAATGAAATGAATGAAATTTTTAAGTTTTACGTCCCACACTTATACCGGCTAGGCTACAGGAAACGGGGATGAGAAGTGACTGAAATGGTGGAATGAAGGAAGTGGGAGGAAACGGGAGACTCCGAGAAAACCCAAGCACAAGGTGTTTGTCCACCACAAAGTTCCGTTGGCGCGAGCTGGGATCGAACCAAGGACCCCATGCACCAGAGGTAAAAGCCCTACCACTGAGCCATCGCGACCCAGTATTTCTGATGACCAATAGACAGGAGCCTGTTTTTGAGCTTTGTTCAAGTTATGTGGCATCCAACGGCTTGAAATTGTCCATATGTTCAGATGACCATGCAAAATTGTATGTATTACTTTCATGTCAATGTTCAAGGATATCTGAATCTCATGGTATGTCACATCTGATATCTCTCAATCACTTTACACACAGCATCAACATTACTGGTCCCAACAAACATGGGCGTATGACTGGGGATATACCGATATCACATTTTCATCGATATCTGATATCGATACTGAAGAGGCTGATACTTTTGGATACACTTCTTATATATTATCAGGAATTTTCAGAATAATGAAATGATCAACATTGTAATAGCATATAAATCTCCAGATGCTTCCTTTCTTGACAAGTGTGGTACCGTATCTTCAACACAAAATCAGGTAACTACTAACTGGTCTTACTCTCACACTTGGTGCTGAAACAGAACTGAGCCGACAAGACTTACGCAAGGAACAACTCAAGTTGAGTCGAGGCTGCCCATATAACAAGAAATTCGGGTAAGTCTCTTGCAAAGAACAGAATATTAAACATCGGGATTATCCCGTAGCAAAAGAAACTCAGTGAGCTTGTCTTAATGCGCATAAAACTTCGTGTCACAAAGTCCCTCTCAGAACACTTGATAATTTTCTTCAGTGGTCTCTTCTCTGGTGCTTAACCTACAATCAAATTGAGTACCAAAAGTGTCCTTTATACTTGTAGGCACTTTGGAAGATAAAAGTAGTCGAGCGTAGGACTGACCACTTCATCTTATTCCACAGATCGAAAATATATGAAGCAGTTCCATATCCCCCATGTGCCGTTAATTTTTCTAATATGTAAGTAGGAGAAAATAATGATAAAGTGAGCGTCTTGTGGGTTTCTTCTATAGCATTTTCTTCTGAATCGAAACCTCTGTCTTGTTTGAGATTAAAATGACGAGTTTGCTATCGATCATAGGCGCCCAAAGGGGAGGGCGGGGTGAGGCCAGCCCCTCCTGGCTAATGAAATTGTACACGTAAAATAGCAAACCACGTATATTAAATACCAGACGTAATATAGCAACCATAGAATGGCCTCTTCCTAGAAAATCTGGGTTGCCGAAAAGATTGCATTTCTTTTCACATAATGACTAAAAACCATTGGAGAGCTTCTCTATAGTTAGCGGGGGACGGAAAGGAGGGAGGAACATGGAGAGACTTTCATCCCTCGCCACAACTTTCTAAAAAAACGTTAAAAAATATCTCCTTATGTTGTATTACAGAGAATTAAACACGAAAATGCTTAAAAAATGAAGATATTAGCTTTCCTGCGAAAAAAACTCCCGGACTCCCTCTCGACTGTGGAGTATTCCAAACCTACGGAAGGTTCGTCTCCCACAACAGACAACTCCTAAATCGTCCCATGCTCAAAATACAACATTTATATGCATTAAGACAAGAAGACACACACACACACACACAAGAAAGAAGCAATTCAAGATTGCAGTCGAAATATAAATTAGATGAACTTCTTTAAAGACACCTTATTTTAAAAACAAAAGGTATGAAAAAGATAACAAAAATGTCGGTGTTGTCAACTTACATATTATTTCTACATAAGAAATAAAGTCTTTTCACGCGCAAAGCTATTCGTCAATTACCATGTATAAAAGTGGATTTATTAAAGATATCTACTTTCCAGTGACGGTATGTCTTGATCACTGAGAAACCAGAGGCGGTGTGCCTTCATCACTGAAAACCCAGAGGCGGTATGGCATACCACCGCATACCGTGTCACTTCGACCACTGAGTGCATCGTTACGTATGACCTTCACGGAATTCATTACTGGAAAATCTGCAATCACGCTCCAATTCGGAAAACCAATTGTACACAGTTCTACTCAATGCTGCTTCATCCCCAAAAGCCAAATCAAGCCGCCAGATGCATTGTTTCGGTGTCAAACTACATCATAAAAAATCATTGTCCGAAAGTATTCACGAGAGCTTTCCATTTCTGACACAAAACTACTTCTTCAAATTGTTTTGATAAAAAAAAAAAATGAATACGTTTACCAAATCACAATAATTTAATTTAAACATAAAAGGATATTCTTCCGAATTCAATAATAGTGGAACACCAGATACATGAAAAGTCTGCGAAAGAACCGTACATTGCATCATTTGGTGTGGCATCAGTGATTTGGATTGCCTATTGCCGACACTGATCGGAGATAGAAACTCGTATCACCACTACGAATCTTAAACAAAAGGGAGGTAATTGCATATGACAAGATCAGGTGAAATATCCAACAACTCTTTTGAAAGAATTCAAAAACCAAAGAACGGGAGGGAAGGTCTTGTTATGAGCCAATGAGTAAGAACAGCTATTGATGAAATTTCTTGAGCGCGAAGTTATCTTTAAAATTACCATGTGCTAAAAACATTACAACGACTGTGTGCAGCTATCAAACCTATAAGCCAGGAATGTTGAGTTTGGTATGGTGTTATTGCACAGCCAACTTCCCACCGTAACTGCTTCAGAAAACAGACGCTGGATGGTTCAATTGTACGACGAGATGCTGAAATATCTGTTCTATAATACTACCATTCTGTAATATTTACATAGTTAGCATTTTCAAGAAATACTTCAAGATGTGTTGGATTTGATGCCAATTTACGAATCTGTGCGACTGACATGCGCAGCCCAAAGCCTAAGGAACAGTGTGATCGCTATGCTCAGGTTCACAACAAACATTTCTAACTGATACTAATGTAACCATCAGGAACTTGCGTTACTTTTTCATTTAAACTATAAGAAATTCATTTCAGTACCCATTATAAGATTAATCTATAACATCTATAGCTCAAAAGGAATTTAATTATAACCTATCTGATTATGCTTTTAGTCTAATCTCTTACTATTCTAATTTCAAAATTAAAACAATGTCGTTGAAATAAAGCATTACTCGATTAAATTATAGGGGCCGCGGTGGCTCAGTGGTAGAGCGTTCACCTCTGGGTTCGATCCCAGCCCCCGCCAAGTGAATTTTGTGATGAACAAACACCGTGTGCGTGGGTTTTCTCGGGGTTCTCCCGTTTCCTCCTACTTTCTTCATTCCACCATTTCATTCATTACTCATCATCACCGTCATCTTTAGCCTAATCGGCATAAGCCTGGGACATAAAACTCAAAATATTCATTTTTTATTTTTTATTTTTTTATTAAATTATAATAAAGGAGTTGAGGAAACTTAGAGAAAAACAGGAATTAAAAAGAGCAGACATCTCAGATAGCAGATGTAAATGAAAATTTATTGTTGTAATCTCATATTTACTAAGTTTTTACTTAATACGTAACGACTTCAAAAATGGGGAATTGGAATTACGCAGCCTACGACGTGAACTTTCATTTTTATAGTAAAAACAAAATAACTTAGTTTCACCAAATGTACAAATATCATAATTGTACTCAATTGCTACTCGATTCCAGATCGATTTTTTTTTTTTAACGTTTTCAACCGAATATTTTCTTTCGGCATTTCAATGTAAAATAACAGACCATAGCAAACGGAATATTATACTTCTGGGCCAATGCTATCAAACAACTACGAAAGAATAGGAGAGAAGAAAGAAAAGAATACCCTTAAGGTTCCTTGTTTTAACTAGTAATCTAGATTCCGAAAAGTAAAGGTTTTGATTTCCAGAGTCCATTGAGCCACTGCCTTTACAGATAGAGTAAAGTATGGAAGAGAATATGGTCTCTGTGGTCAATTCACCGATCAATTTCCAATAATTCGGTTCGTAGTCAGTAGTAAATGGAATTCTTAAAGCCTAACAGACACAGAAAGGAAAACGTCAGGTTTCCGCGGGGATTAATCATTGAACTTTAATTATATGTAAGATGGAAAGAGACCCGTTCTGTTCTAAAGAAAAGATAATGATATACTGTTTTCCGTTGCAAAAATATCCCTTCAATAATAAATTATGATCATAGATGCATCGCATTTTGCGATACAATTTTTCGTTTGCATCGCATTTCTAAGATTTTGTGTTGCAAACTGCGATGCGATACCGTTTAAATAAAACGCTGATATACAAGGTGTAACAAAAAGGCACGGCAAAATTTCAGGGGCGAATTCCTTATGGACAGACAAGCAAAAAAGTTCATATGACCTTATGTTGGGAAATGCATCGTTACAGAGTTATAGCCATTGAAACATCTAAGGTGTGAAATAGTCACATTCTGGTCGCTCCTTAATGTGACTCAATTTAAACCTCAATAACTCAGACCCTAATTAAGCTAGGAAGACAATTTCGGTATCTATGTATCTCTGAATGACGAGGCTTTCCGCCGATATGTATTTTATGTATGTGAGGGGTACCACGGCGGACGGGGGAGGGTAAAGTACATACTTTTTCGTTTTTCCTATCTTTCTTTCTTTCTTTCTTTCTTTCTTTTTCTTTCTTTTTTTGCATCAGAATTTTGGGGATGAAATTTCTTCTTCCTTGGGGGCACACTTATAAAATTTGTTATACGAAGCAGTCCAGTATATCGTAATACCCTGTTTGCGTACTTGTTGCGTAGAAGTCTTAAATGGAGCCGCCCTGAAAATAAATGTAATTTTCAAACTGAGACTCAAAAATTTGGCCGAGTTTGTCCTCCTTCTTCTCCCCCCATATAAGCAACAAATACACATACAGGCTATTACCATATACTGAGCTATCTTATTGCTTAATATACCAATTTTTATGAGTGTACCCCCAAGGAGGAAGGAGTGCCATTATCACAATCCTGATGCAAAAAACGAAAAAGCACGTACCTTATCGTCTCTTGTCCGCCATGGCATCCCCCACATACATAAAATGCATATCGGCGGAAAGCTTCGTCCTTCAGGAATACATTGATGATAAAATTATCTTTCTAGCTTAATTACGGATGGGTTATTGAGATTTAAATTGAACCACATTGATGGGCAACCAAAATGTGACTATTTCACACCATCAGGTGGCTCAGTGACCTTAACTCTCTAACGATGCGTTTCCCGACATATAGTCGTATGAACTTTTTCGCTGTCTACCCATAAGGAATCTACCCTTGAAATTTTGCCGTACCTTTTTGTTACACCCTGTATCTATCTATCTATCTATCTATCTATCTATCTATCTATCTATCTATATATATATATATATATATATATATATATATATATATATATATATATATATATATATATATATATATATATATATATATGAGGAGTGTGTGTGTGTGTGTATGGAGGTCGTGAACTTTCATTCAGTCATTTTTTTTTTTTAAGTTTGTGAAAATTAAGCAGTAGATTAACGTTACAAACTAGTAAATTTAAAATAAAAATGACAACCATGTTCTCACCCGTGTTAGGTTGAAATGAGCTTTTAATATTCCGTGACTTTTTATTTATTTATTTATTTATTTATTACTGTTGAGCCCCAAATGGAAAGAAGAAAGTATGGTAACCATTAAAAAGAAAGAAAAAAAAGAAAGGTCGAATTTCAGTTTGAACGGATATGGCCTCTACATGCCGAAAAAGATATTTCTGGACGTTTGTTTCTCCGTTCTTCACGATGTATGTATCACTCGACTAGAGGCCTCTACCGTTTAACGTATCCACATTAAATTTTGAACTTAAGATTTTTCAGGGAAAACATTTTTATAATATTTGAATTTCCTTCCTACCTACAGAAATAAGGGTGAAAATAAAAAAAAAAAAGCGATTTTCTCGAAAACTGCTCTAGGCGCTAACGCGAATTCTTGCTCCAGGCGACAACTAGCCTATTTGTGTCTCTGGCATCATCTGCAACATAGCACGATTTAGTTTAAGGAATAGGAGCAAGCAAGATTAGTACAGTGACCCGTACCTTTTACTTCACACGAGTTTCAGTTCCTTCAGCAAGTTTCGGACATAGGGGGACGTGGAAGGACACATCGATGCTGTTTTGTGATTACAAGGAAAGGGGACTGAGCCTTTGAGGTTCTGAGGAAAACGTCTTGAGTATACCTCGTGATCTGGTTCTACTTCAATGCCAAAACTTAAGACACAAAAGATGTCTCTTACATTGTGAGTTGCTACACTGATGTTTGTGGCTGTAACGTGGCTTCTGCTTCATTTTCTTCATAAACTCGAATTCACTGGAGACTGCAGTTTGAGAACCTGTGTGTGTAAAAAGAAAGCACTTGCAAAAAGCAATAACAAAACAACTATTAGAGCTATCTACACAAATAGTTTATTCATTAATTAATTCATTCATCCATTTATTACATCCGTTAACTGTCACAGAACTAAATTAGACATATCAGTTTGAAATATATACATAAACATATATGTTTCTATTACATTTAGAGTACTCTAAATTCATTAATACACCTTATTATACATTTTATATTTACATATACGAATTATTTTGAATATATTCTTCAATACAGTAAAAGTATTGTTCTATCAAATATCTTTTAAATTTTACTCTAAAGTTATTTATAGAAATCTGATTTTTATAGGTGGTGGATGCAATTATATAATAGAGTACCTTTATGCAAGATTGATGTATTATATATGTTTGATCTGTATGTATGCAAGTGAATCTTCTTTACTTCTTGTATTTTAACTGGGTATATCAATCAAGGTTGACAACAAATTCCTTACTATTTTTTTCATATATATTAATATTTCAACAAATACATCGAAGAAAGAGTCATTATTTCAAGTTCTTTAAAAATATTCCTGCCTGCTAGTACCCTTGCCACTTTCTTCTGTAGTCTAAAGATGATAAGACTTTTGGGGGTACTTCCCCAAAACCTTAACCCATACTTTATTATAGAATGAAATTTGAGAAATATATACACACTTAGCTATTTTTAAGTTGATCTTATCTCTTACACATCTGATTACATAACACAGTTTGCTTAACATAGTTCTTATATGTTCTGTATGAGGCTATAAATTGAATCTATTAAATATTTTTACAACGAGAAAGGTAACAGTTTCTACATTTTTAATTGTTTTATCATCTATTTTTATTGTAATAGTTCGATTATTTTTAATATTGTGAAAATTTAAGGAAAACATTTTATTAGTATTGATAGCACATTTTTAGTCATCCAAATATAAAGTTGGTTCACTGCCAGTTCGCAATTTGAAGCTTATCGCCTTCCTGTTTCCCAATCACTATTATGTTCGTATCATCTGCATACAAAGTCGCACACGAATCGTTAGTATTTTCAGAAAAATCATTTATACATAGAAGAAATACAAGTGGTCTCAGTATTGATCCTTGCGGTACTCCCTGCTTTATAACTTTTTGCACTCGATACACATTTTTTATTTTTGTTGTTAACTTTTCGTAAGACTTTAGTTACTTGCATCCGCTTTTTAATGTATAAATCAAATTATTTATTTGCAAGACCTCTGATATCATAGCAATGAAGTTTCTTGAGAAATGTACTATGATTTACTAAATCAAAAGCTTTTGCTAGATCTAAAAATTCTGCAATTAATTCTTCCCTATCCAATAGCTTCTTACAGGTTTTAAGAAAAATAATAAAAAATTGCTGCCTCGGTGGATTTACCTTTCAAGAAACCATATTGCATGTTGAATAAAATAGAGTATATTTAAATGAATTTCATTATTCGATTAAACATTATTTTCTCCAGAATTTTATCGGTAGCAATGAAATCGATCTATAATATTCTATTTCATTGCGTTTATATTTCTTATGTAACGGCTTAATTTTAGCAATTTTTAGTTTATCAGAAAAAGTTCCTGTTGAGAGTGAAAATCTGACAGATAACATAATGGTTTGACTAAATATTTGTAACAACTTTTCATCAAATTGTTAGATATTTCATCCGTCCCTGCAGAGTACGAATTTTTCATTTGTTTTATTATAATAACTATTTCACTTTCTGTTACCTATTTTAAAAATATCGATTTCTCACACTTTTTCATTTTTAATTTTTTAAAGTTAGGTTTTCTAGTTTCTTTGTTTTTAATAAGAGTTTGTCCTATGTATTCTAAAATATTTGTTAAATAATATTTGCTATGCATTTTGGATTTGTCACATTTACACCCTCATGGATTATGCTACTTTTTTTTATTAAGCTCTTCTTTAATTACTTTCCATATTGCCTGTGACTTATTGTGTCACTGAAGAATCTTCCTACTATTATAATTTGTTTCGTTATTTTCAACATTTTTTGTAATCATTTTTGTGTTCATAATCGATTTGATTCATTGTAGTAGGGTGACACTTTCTAATTTTATTTAGCTGTATATTTAATATGTTTACTTTAAAAATTTCAAGTGTAGTCCATTTTTTCTTCTTTGTTTTCAGTAAATATATATATATATATATTTTATTGGAAATGCAATTTCAGTTATGTCTTACAGTATCATGTATTTATCTCAAATAAATAATCTACGTTGGTTAGCTCATAAATATTATCCCACGTCTCTAGGCTAAGTAAATAAGTAAAATAACTAATACTATTTGAACTAAGACGCCTTGTTATTATATGCATTTCATTTGTTTCCACGTTTATTTTTACGATTTGTGCTTCATGATCTTAAAAGCTTGTATTTATAACTTCTGATTCATAATTTATGCTTAATGGGTTTGCCAAAATCTCGTCTATACCCGATACTGATTTATTATTATTATTATTATTATTATTATTATTATTATTATTATTATTATTATTATTATTATTATTATTATTATTATTATTATTGGTAATTTGAAATTGTGGGAATTAAATTGTGTGTTTGAAATAAAGATTCAAAATCTTCATTGAGTTTTCCATTCAAAAAATTTACGTTCAAATCACCTACAATAATTGATATGTATTTCTTACCATGAAAATACTCCAGTATTTTATCTAAATTGTTGATAAATATGTTAATATTACTGTCTGACGTCCTATATACACAAATAATACATATTTTTGTGGAAACATATTTCTTTTGTACTATATTCAAACTCTTTCTCTTCTTTGAATTTGTCAAACTTTTTAACTTTCATTTCATTTAACTAATCATCATTTAACTAATTGAAGTTGTTTATCTGTATTAAAACCTGTGTATTTTGACGAAAGAGTATGATTGTATTCTTTTTATCATCAGAATGTTTATTATTGTATTTTTTTGGGGGGGGGTTGTTTTATATAGGGTGACCACAAAGTCCCGTTACTCTTGAAAATAAGTAATATAAACCATTAGACGTACGTAAATCAGTACACGGAGAGAATTGAATGACATGAACAACAATGCTTTATTGAGACAGGAAACATCAAGTGTCCAAAGAACAGTCTGTCGACCGTCATTCTCATGACAAAGATTAATACACCGGCAGGTTCTGTGCGGCATTTTGCGGAGCATTGCAGGTGTAACTTGAGTGAAAGCTTGTTTCACAGCTTCTGTCAGTTCGGCAGTGGTATCGTAAGGGATTATCGTACCACGATTAATCCAACGCCCAGGAAAGACTTCCGTAAGATATTCGCGTACGATGAGAGTATAATAGGCAGGTGCCCCATCATGGGAAAACTTGCATTAGCATTTATCAAGGGGTAACGGAGAAACGTACATTAGCATTTATCAAGGGGTAATGGGACTTTCTGGTCACCCTGTATTTTCAAATATTGTCGATTTTTGTCCATAATTAATGTTAAAATTAAATTTTAATTTCTTAAAATCCGAACATTTTTCCGATATTCACCATTCACTCGTCTCTAAGATGTAACTGTCTTGAAAGTAATGAAATAAATACTATTTTCAAAACTGAAGTTTTTATTTTTATAACAGCATTAATAACAAGTTCTCAAAGTGAATTTTCTATTACTATCATGATGGTAGCCATGAGTTAAAAAAAAAAAAAATGGGAATCTTTAAACAATTATCTGAAAGTTTTGCTACTCTTTATCATGGCTCAGAAATAATAATACCTCTAATAATTTATCACTATTATTTACTCTTACACAAACAAGAATAAAATTACAGCATAAGATTAAAAAGGATGTTAGAGTTAGTAAGAGATGGAAAGAACAGATCATATTTTATATTGAATACCAGGTTCATATCTAATGGAACTACTACAAAAGTAGAAAAGAAATCCTACGATCATTATTAAAAACAAAACAAAAAAAAAAAAAACTATGAAACAATGGTCCACAAAACTACGTATCTGCAATGATCAAAACAAGACAGTACCCCGAAAATAGTGAAGAAAAACTTGTTGCTCCATTGTTAACATTGTAATATACACCTGAATTACTTGATAGTCAATATAACTCTGATCGATAAGCTTTTGAGCACAACAACTGGTTACAATGTAACACGAAGCGTCTTTATTGTCCAATTGAGCCTCTATTGAGTTGAAAGTTTAAGTCTAGCTTCATTCCAGTCAGTGTAGGGCATTTACGTAACATTCACAAGGAGACAAGAGAATATCGTAATTTGTTTCTAACAATAACAAATAACTACGTCCACTGCTGAGAGATTTTTTGAAATAGCTAATAGTATTTTAATGAACTGAAAGAGGGAAAGTTCAAGTCTATACACTTATTATGTTCATACACATGCACACAAATCGCTAGATTTCAAATTGTTATACTGACTTTTGAAAGAAAGAAAAACAAGTTGCAAAATATAAAGTAATTGTAGTTACATCAAGTTTTCAGTTTACAAATGTTTCATGTGGCTTCCTTCGGCCGCGCGGCAAACACTAACTCGATAGTTCGAACTCTTTTCATACCTTAAACATTGATAGGAATTGGCGAGTTGACTGATGGTTGACGGGAGATGTCACTAAAGTGTGTATAGCTCATGCAGAGTAATGACAGCTCTCACCAATAACACTATGTATGGCTTTGGATTGTAACAAAAGAAACACTGACCAAAGCTTAAAACCAACTTTATTTTAAATCATAATGTGTTACACTTTCGGATATCTAACATATCCTTCATCACACATTATATAGACACTATAGAACGAAGGTGTTATGCCACATAAAGAGCAATGTGGATAGGAGTACGAAGAGGAATTTCATAAGCAATATGATAAGAAGAATAGAAATACTGGAAGACGAAGAGGCAGGAAGGAAGGAGAGCATAGAGAAATTCTACAGAGAAGGACGGTTACAGCAGAAAGGAGTTAGAAAGAGAAGAACGCAGGAGCACGAAGAGGGGAGAAACATGAAGGGAGAGGATGAGATATAGAAAGCATGAGAGAAAAAGCGGTGAAACTGAAGAAGTTATTCAAGAAAGGAGCGGTCAGAGCTTATAGAAGGAATTGTAGAAAAGTTATTGAGATCAATAAAGAAGAAAAATAGAAAAGGCACCAAGAATATTAATGAAGAGGAAGAAGGACTCATCTACAGGGTATGGTGTAGGGGCTGCGATATGTCATATGTAGGAGAGAATGAAAGAAAGGATAAAACAACATAAAGATGACATGAGGAGGAAGAAAGATACCAATGCGGCATACAATTACAAATATGTTAGGGAGACTAATCATGAAATTGACTGAGATAAGAGGGAAGTATTGGAGATAGAGAAGAGAATAATAATAAGAAAGTGGAAAGAAGCAGATTGCATAAAGAAGGTAGAAATAGATAAGCTGATGAACTGGACAAGGGGCTTACCTATGAATGAATTATGGCAGAGAATTTTGGATAGCATAGACAGGAAGATGGACTTGAAAAAGGTCCTTATAAGGACCAAAAGTAGCGACACGTGATTGGTTGGAAAATGGACAAGAAGAACTACGGGATTGGCTGAAGGAATCACATAATAGAATTTAGACTTTTTCATAAGGATGACTATATATATATATATGTCTGTATCTTCATTTATGTTCTATAGTGTCTATATAGTGTCTGATGAAGGATATGTTAGATATCCGAAACTGTAACACATTATGGTTTAAAATACAGTGTGTGTTGAAGCTTTGGTCAGTATTTCTTTTGTTACAATCTCTCAGCAAACAAATGAATCTTGAACACTCCCTCTTTCGATGTGTAGAAGTTTTATTCACTCATGACTAGTCGTTTCTAAGCTATAACAATTTGAAATCGGTAGAAAATTTCATCCTCTCAACCACCCTGAACTTTTCTAACCCATCTTATCTGTAACTTACTCTGTGCAGATTTTTGGTGACCCAGCCAGGATATTAATTTTTCACTGAAATTAATAGCACATTAAATATATGTATAAGAGACATTATAAAATAGACCTACACTATAAAATAGATGAAGGTGTTAATTATTTTTATTTTGAATTGTACAAGGTACTTGATGAATGCGTACCAAAAAAGGTTAAGAGGAAACGTTCCCACCCGCCTTGGTTCACTGTTGAAATAATAATAAAAAAAATTAAAGAAAAAAGATCGCATTAGACATAAATTTAAAAAATCTAAGCGTCACTCTGATTACATGCACTTTGCAGATATTAGGAAACAAATTAAGTGTAGCATTGAATTAGCTTTTCAAAATTATAGTCATCAGGTAGAAGCGAATATTGCTAATGAACCTAAGGAATTTTGGAATTACATAAATAATAGAAGATGCTCAAAAGTTAATGTGAATCAATCTGTCCTTGAGTACGAGGGCTATCCAGAAAGTAGATTACGTTTTGGAATAAAAAATCAACAAAGTATAGGAAACAAATTTTATTATATACAGATGAAAGCCACACACAAATACTACTTTTCGACATAGTCACCATTCAAATTAAGGCATTTATCGTAGCGATGTACGAGCTTGGAAATTCCTTCGTCGAAAAATTCGGCCGCCTGCGACTTCAACCACTTCGTTACCTCTTCTTGCAGCTGTTCGTCGTCATCAAAACGCTGCATAGCCAGCCACTTCTTCATTGCTGGGAATAGGTGGAAGTCGCTCGGTGCCAGGTCGGGACTGTACGGCGGATGAGGAAACAACTCCCACTGAAAAGATTCAAGAACTTCACGCGTGACATTTGCCGTGTGGGGCCGGGCGTTGTCGTGAATCAACAAGATCTTAGAGCTCAACATTCCTCTGCGCTTGTTTTGAATTGCTCTTCTGAGGTTTTGCAGAGTTTGGCAATACCTTTGAGCGTTTATTGTAGTGCCTCTTTCCAGGAAGTCCACCAAAATCACACCTTTTCTGTCCCAAAAAACAGTCGCCATCATCTTCCTTGCCGACATTGTTTGCATGCATTTCTTGGGTTTTTGGGGAGAACCTGTGTGCCCCCACTGCATTGATTGCAATTTCGTTTCACAGTTCACGTGTTTCACCCATGTTTCGTCACCAGTAACGATGCGATCGAGTAAAGAGTCACCATCCTTATTGTAGGCGTCCAAAAAGTGCAACGCTGCAGCCATTCGCTGATTTTTGTGGTCCTCTGTCAAGATTTTTGGAATCCATCTTGCACAAAACTTGTGGTAACCAAGCTTTTCGCTGATGATTTCGTGCAACAAACTTCGCGAAATTTGTGGAAAACTCAAAGAAAGTTCCGTTATTGTGAACTTTCGATTTTCACGGACTTTAACATCGACTTTTTCGACAAGTTCGGCAGTCACTTTGCTGGGTCTCCCACTTCGATCTTCGTCGTGAACATTGGTTCGGCCATTTTTAAATCTTATGACCCACTGTCGCACTCCACCTTCAGTGATAATGTTGTCCCCATACACTTCACACAGCTGCCGATAGATTTCTATCGGTTTACAGTTTTTTGCTGTCAGAAACCTTATTACTGCACGCACCTCGCAGCTCGCGGGATTTTCAATTAACGCAGACATTTCAAACCGTCACAGTATCTTAACGGAGCACAGCACGAACCTCTCACTAGCACGGCTAGATGCCGACTGAGCTGCGCAACGCTCTGACCCCAAGATGGCCGCGCTAGCCCCGCCCCTAGCGGACACAGACGAAAACGTAATCTACTTTCTGGATAGCCCTCGTATAACGACGAAAAAATTATTGATGCTAAGTTAAAATGTGAAGCTTTTCCTACACACTTTCAGTTTGTTTATAGTTATGAACCATCTAATATAGATCTACATGAAATATGTTCTATTTAAATTACTTCAACTGTAGATATAATGGTTTTAGACATGATCTGCGAAGCTGAAGTTGGAAAAGCAATAGACAAAATGAAAAGTAAAAGATCGTTTTGCCATGATAGTATACCGTCCTATGTTTTTAAGGGTTGTAAAGAATATTTTATTAAATCATTGACTTATTTGTTTAACTTGTCTTTGACTTAATGTAAATTTCCTACAGAATTTAAAATATCAGCAGTTTGCCCGGTTCCTAAGGTTAATCCGGTAAGATTAATACAAAATCACAGACCAATAAATCTAATATCATCTCTGCTAAAACATTCGAAGCAATCATTATAAACATATGCTTAATCATGTATCTACGTATTTATCGGATTCTCAATATGGTTTCAGACGCAATAGATCAACTATTTCAAATTTGCTGACTATAAATCAAGTAATTAATGATTCTTTCAGTAAAAGGAATCAAGTAGATGTAGTATATACAGATTTCAAACGTGCCTTTGATTTGGTTGATCACGGGGTACCTTTAGTAAACTGAGAACGTTTGGTATATCACAAGAACTGATCAAATTGTTTCATTCATATTTGAATGAAAGAATTCAATATGTTATTTTTAATAATATTAAATCTAAGGAATTCACAGTGTATTCTGGGGTACCTCAAGGATTGAATTTGGGTCCTTTACTTTTTCTTATTATGATAAATAATCTACCCAAAATGTTTCAATATAGTTCATGCTTAATATTTGCAGATTATACCAAATTATACAAAGAAATCCGCACGGAAAGTGATTATATTAAATTACAAACAGATGTTAATAGGCTTAATGAGTGGTGTAGGAGAAATAAATTTCAGTTGAATATTTCAAAATGTTATGTAATGACTTTTACTCTTAATAAAGCACGCACAATATTTGAATATACTATTGGAAATCAGAAGTTAGAAGGAAAGGAAATTATAAGAGATTTAGGTGTTTGGTTTGATATTAATTTGAAATTTAAACATCATATAAATATAATAACTAACCAAGCTTTTAAAATGCTGGGTTTCATTAAGAGGTCAAGTCATTATTTTAAAAATCAAGGGACTATTTTATCGTTGTATAATGCATTTGTTCGATCGAAACTAGAATATGCATCTATTGTTTGGGATCCATTTTATCAGTATCGGAAACAGCAAATAGAGAAAGTTCAGAATAAGTTATTGAGATATATTGCGTATAAAATACATGATATTCAAACTCGTTATGTTCCTTATGATGAACTTTTAAAAAAATTCAAATTATTGTCACTTCAAAATAGGAGATCTATACAGCGAGTACTATAACTTAAAAAATTAATTGATAATAAGGAAGATAACGTATTCTTATTAGGTAGATTACCGTTTTATTGTCCTCGGCAAAATCTGAGAGGTAGACATGTTTATTATATGCCTGAAAACACAATAAATGTGAACAGGAATTCACCACTGTCTAAATTATGTGATGCAGGTAACAAAATTGAGTCTATAGGATTGAATTTATTTCAGTATGAATTTAAGACTTTTGAGCAAAAGTGTTTTCAATTACTAAATGATAAACTCTAGAATATTTTTGTACAGCATATGTAAAGAGAAAAAGATGTATAGTACTATTTCGTGTTACCAATGCTAGTTCTATATTTGGAGTTGGGTTGCATATCCTTTGATAATTATGTATAAACTTTGTACTTTGTAATTGCCTTTGGGTGTAAAGTACAAATTATTATTATTATTATTATTATTATTATTATTATTATTATTATTATTATTATTATTATTATACTAACTAAGGGTTACATATCTAACTGATCTTTGAAAGGTGACAAAGAAGAGAAGTAATACAAAGAGTTGGGAATAAATCTTATAAACAGAATATCGTTTAGGTGAGTTCATATGTTTAAAGTGTGTTTTATGAGTTCATATGTTTAAAGTGTGTTTTATGAGTTCATATGTTTAAAGTATGTTTTATGTGTTCAAGTTTAAAGTGTGTTTTATGAGTTCATATGTTTAAAGTGTGTTTTATGCACAATGCAACTTATTACCACCAATTACCTCACAATGTTTCATTATTTACTTGGCATTAATTATACTTAAACATTACACCTTCTTACCATCAGAGGAATAATACTCTTCGCATGTAACATCTTTAGCACGCTCTACGTTTTGATTCGATTTTGATCTTGCCAAGTTTGCATTCTTTTCAAGTGAAGATGAATGATTTGATTTTGCTGTAAATAAAGTTAACACATAAATGTAAGTAAACAAAATGCAAATCTTTAAATATACAATGTTAAAAAAGTCAAATTATAATATTGAAAAGTCTACGTCCATGGAATACTTTGAAGTATATAAAACTATAAATAGAGAATATTCAAGATTTATACAGTGTGTTTCAAAACAACCGACAACGTTTGGGAGGTGATTCCAGACACCAAGATAAGACAAAAAGTATAGACCAACCTGGGAGCACAAATCCATCATTTTTGGAGTTATAGGCTGCAGAAAACATGAAAAAATTAACTTTAAAGCACATAGCTCCAAAACTATGGGACCTACCGTAGTCGGGTCAAGATTTCATTTAGGAACAAGTACGTAAGCTATCCAAAAATACATGTTTCACGATCCTAAGGTACTCACGCAACAATTTTTATAGAGGGAGTTTGGCTGCGAGCATATAATTTGAAGTATTCACTAACTAACGCTATAAAAATTGTTGCGGAAGTACTTCAGGATTATGAAACTTGGATAATTTGGATAGGGCACATACTAATTCCTAAGTAAAGTCTTGACGTGACTATGGTAAGTCCTAAAGTTTTGAAGTTATAAAAGTTCATTTTTTCATGTTGTCTGCAGCCTATAATCCGAAAGGAAGCATTTTTGTACCCAGGTTGGTCTACACTTTTTATCTTATCTTGGTGTCAGGAAACAGCTTCAAAACGTTGTCGGAGTTGTTTTGAAACACCCTGTAAGCAAAATTGCGAAACAATTACCTTCCATTATATGTTTCTCGATTATTTCTAGGGCTTTAATTATCAAACATAAAATGACAAGAAGCCAGGATAAAATAGTTAACTAAGAATTGTATGAAGAATCAACTATAATATGCCTTGAAGTGCAACACTACATTGAAGAAATAGTAGAGAAATATTCATACATAAAATAGGAAGAGATTTACCAAGACTTTGGTATGGAGCGTGGTGTTTTACGGATCAGAGACGTGGACATTGAGAAAAGCTAAAAAAATCCAAACTGGAAGCATTTTAAATGTGGTGTTGGCGCAGAATGCTGCGCATATCATGGACCGAAAGGAAAAGGAATGAAAACTTACTAAAGGAAGCTAATGAAGGACGAAAGATCATGAAGATAATAGGAAAAAGAAGAAACAGCACTCCGATTGGATCACCGTATTGATAGAGGGAAAGACAGAAGGAAAACCAGGAAGAGGAAGACCAAGGATAGAAAACGAAGAAGCAGTGGCGTATTTAGGGCACTTCTGGGCTTAATCCCGCTCCGCGAAATTTTATTTACTATATTAAAGTAAATGAAATATCTTACAGAATTTTCACATATCCAGGACTAGAATTAGCAAAGCCCTTCTCCGAAACAAAATCGTAAACACACCACTGCGAAGAAGAGACCTTATCAAAATATAAAACAGCTCTCCCAAGGGAGAGGAAGTTTTAAAATTCCTTGTTGCCCACCAACCTATGGTTGAAAATAGAAAGAGGAAGATGGTAGGAAGAGATAAATGTTGCTAAATAATGCCATGATAATCAAGTATGTTTCCAAGATTATGATATTGCTTTTTTTTTGAAGGGGGGGGGGAGTGTCAATTAGTTTGCGCCAGGATTTATCAAGGAGATCTTGATATATATATATATATATATATATATATATATATATATATATATATATATATATATATATATATATATATATATATATATATATATATATATATATCAAATGAAATGTATAGCTTGTTGAGCCCCCGCACTTAAAACCAGTTTTGGGTAATGTATGAGAGTGCGAATATACAGTGGTTTTCCTCACTCACCCTAAACTTCTGCGGACATACACGGTTGTCAATGTGTCCGCGACAGAATTGACTCTCATAGCTGAATGTCCCGCTCCGTTTGCCTTGGCACTGCAGTCTCTCAAGAACCTCCGACGACCAGGTAGAGAAGAAATAGTGTGAGATGAACGCGGAAACTTAGATATCTTCCAAAGTGGCGGTCGCTGTCCTATCAGTGGACAGGGTTCACACTGAAAATCTGGTATCGATTTTTCTGATTTTTCATGTCTGTCAATGAGTAACAAAATTTTCTTTGACTCGAGAACACTATTATTTATGGATAAGTTTACAAAATATATATTTTTAAGTGGCCTTCACCTTCCCCAAAGCCGACCAACGCTCTCTTTTTTACTTCTTACAAACAGTATAAGTTTACTTCTTACTCTAAATATTTATGAATGAAACTTCTAGCATTCCGAATACAATAAAACAATAATACCAAAAAGTACAATTACACACTAGCGATATCTTTAATATCTCGGGATTCTGAAAACACTTATAAAGATAAGTCTATATGCATCAAATTTGGCTTATCTCTTTGTTTATGAATAAACAAGAAGACATTTTTTCTTGTTCTGCAGTATTTGATTTTTAAAATTTAATTTGTTTCTTTTTATTTCAAACCTTAATGTTTTAAATTATTCGGTGTTCCTTAAGATCCTTTATTTCTAAAGATAATTTTAATTTTTCACCTGTTTTCTTGTCATCTTTCTGTATTTGTTTTAATTCTTCTAGTTATTCTTCATATCTTCTGTGGGCAGCTAAAAAATACTTGACTTTCTGTAAAATATACAAGATTTCTCTGATTACCCCTGACTTAATTTAGTTTCCGTGACTTTCAAAGTTAGTGTGCATCCTGAGTTACGGCGTCTTCTGTTTTATGATTCTTCTGTCCGGGCGCTCCTCGTCGAGGTACTCGAGCTCAGCTGTTAGAACTCTCGATCTCCCACTGCGTGGACCATCGATGAGATATTGACACGTGCAATACCACGTGAGCAGCTATTCTGTGGAAAGACTCGGCTTATCGTAACACCATTTTAGTGTCAAACTCAAAGTCACTTGATTGCTCATTGGATATTTGCTAGCATTACAGAAACAGACTGTAATCCGCACACAGCGGATTCACATACACAACTACATTCATCATGTTGCTCTATGAGCGGAGACGAAAGTTTTTCGCAACAATTTTGATATTTTGTAGAATTAATTATCACAATTTTCGCATTTATGACGCATTTACTTTTTAAATGTAGCACAAGTTTTTTTCTTTTGTTTAAATATGGAAGTTGTAAAAAGTATATTTTTGGTGGTAAGGTGTATACCTACCTAATAGAAAAATGAGGATATACTTCGATTAGGTGCACATTCTAGCTGATTTATTCACTAAACTATAGAAATTAATGCAAAAATTTAAACACTTTCTCTAACTTCATCCTTAGTTAAAGGATAGCATTCATTACCAGTTCATGCATTACCATCAAGACATTACCAGTTCTTCTTTTAAGTTTGTTCTCCTGTCAGTAACAATCATATTACACTTGAAAAAGAATCTCTCGGCATCAACATTCGAGACTGGCAACCATATTGAACGTAATGAGCTGTTTTTATAATGAATGAAAAAGAGAGAGAGAGAGAGAGAGAGAGAGAAGTGCGGGAATTTCAAAAAAATCATTTTCGTGAAATTTGGCACCCTCTGGAGCACTCCAGGCTACAGATACCCGAATATAATCTGCTTTGAAAAATGCTATAGTCTATACGTAATGTGTGTGTGTGAAGTTTCGTTGCTATATTTAGAATAGTTACAAGGAAAAAAACTATTTGTCAATTATGTTTTACAATGCAAAGGAGGTCGGAGAATCGAATCTTTCTACTATACCACGTATCATACTCAAATTACACCTTAATATATGCGCAAGTGTGATTAAGGTTAATGAGATTTTACATATCTCATTAACATACTAGCAAATATAAAAGCACATCCTTAGCCAATTTGGTGTTAGCCTTCTCATTTCACTTTTGTTATCTTTACTGACGCTACGCCAACTAGTATGGCTGCGATTGATGCGTTTGGCAATATTTTTTTTTTTTTTTTTTTTTCAGTAGAAAGGACTACGGCCGTTCCCAACTTTTGTAACTGAGTTCATGGCTGTGTCTTTCGTTATATTATTGTATTACCCTATGTCAGTTCGAATATTTTGTGATAATCAAGCGGTAGTTTAGTGATTTAATAAGAGAATTCGCCGAGTGTGGTACTTATTGCCAATTGCACATATGTTATACCAAGCGTACAATTATGAAGTAATGTTTGTAAATACTGAAAACAATAAAGCAGATGAGGCCTCACAGGCGAGCGTCTCGATCCTCACACTATCATCAACGAATGGGAACCAGGTGGTGAAGCATCAGTTCACGATGTGTGAGGGTGGTGCTGAGCACGTGGGACCTTCGATTAATTTACATTTGCTAGCATGTTAATGAGGTATGTAAAATATATATATATATATATATATATATATATATATATATATATATATATATATATATTAGTGCAAAATAGCATAGGCGAATGGGAATGGCATGTTGGATACAGGTGTGATTCAAACAATGTAAGCTATAAGTACCTGTCTTGGTCATTTCGAATTCTACATTTTTTTTATTCTATCAAAATAGGGCCGGCTCGATCAGAGCTGAAATTTGTAATATTTTAACATGTTAAGATTAAAAATTATTTTACTTAAGTTTGTCAGCTAATAAAAAAAAAATGGATTACTTGTGTTTAGAAGTTCATTATTAATTACATACTTTGCACGGTTTTGTATTTCAATTTTGATCTGGATTGGGTAAGGCCAAATTTCTATATTTTCATTATGTCCAATAATACAAAATTAAATTAATGTAATTAATACATAGCGTCTAGATTACCATCAACTGGTAATAAAATTTTGTTTTTGTACAATTGGTTTGTTACAAATTTTGTCTTGGTACCATATGATTGGTAAACATAGGTATGGTTTCTACCAACATTTCGCATACCGTGAAAAGTAAGCAGGTAATATATGTCATTCTCCTTTAACACAATAAGATCAAAGCAAATAATGTGGATTATGTATATACCCTTATTATGAACTTTTAAAATAAATTACAAATGTTAACTAAAAATGCAGTTGCACACAAAATGAAACAAAAAGCAGTAACAAGAACGTATACTGATAGATATTCATATTTTTACATAAACCTTAGTCTATGTGAAATGAAAAAAATTCATATTTATGTGAAATGAAGAAAAGCATAAGTTTCTGGCTTTTTCCTTTTATTTTTATAATATTTTTCTTGAAAAACTGCCAATGCAAAACATAAATTACACGAAAATATGACTTTATCCTCCCAAAAAGTAACTTTTAGTGACAAACTTGAAAAAAAGTAACTTTTAGTTAAGAAAAAGTGATCCAATATGAGCCTTGTGAACAAGAAACACGGAACGACCTTCACCTACGTACTCCTGATGCATACCGGATATCATGTGAATGTGGCAGAGCATACATAGAACAGGCTGGACGTACAGTAGAACAACGATGCAATGAACACAACAGCTACATAAGACTTCAGCAACCCGAAAAGTCAGGACTAGCAGAGCTTGGACAAAGAATTGATTTTACAAATACCACCATAGTAACCAAGTCCAGCAAGTTTTGGGACTGAAGAATAAAGGAAGCCATAGCCATGTCACGGGTAAGGAACAGTCTCAATAGAGACAATGAGCAATTTTCAGGAACAAAAACAGATTCAATAAAGCCATTTCTCGTAGCCACAACAAAAATAGCCAATGAGGAGCCAGCATCCTTCAGTCAATCAAAAGCCACCACTTTTCTCAGGCAATCAGAAGCCCCATTCACACCTCTTCCTTTAAATAGTCACTATACATACATGCTCATGTCTCCGGTCTCTTCATTACAATTCTATAATCCCTGAAGATGAACGATGTCTCATTCGAAACGTCAAATGTCTACTTTCACTTGGTAGATAGCCCAAGAACAGTAACTGAAAAAAAAAAAAAAAAAACTTCGAAATGTGATACTAAAAGAAAACTAATCCACACCGTTGACTTCGCATACGTCGAAGTGATTTTATCGGAGAGACCGTAGCCTACACAGAACGTATCCTAAAGGTGGAGGAGAAGACTTCGAAAGAGAAGAGAGTTTAAAATTTATGTAAAAAAAAATGAATATCTCACAAATCTCTCATGTTAGATAGATTCAGCTCTGTATATAATCTTATTTCTAAAAACACGTTGACACACATATGACTTACAGTCTGAAAAAAAAATATGTAAGGGTAAGATATTCCTAGAGGATGAAAAGGAGGTGACGTGAAAATAATCAAAAAAGACCTATATAGTGTCGAATCCATAGTTTTGGGAGTCACTGGGATAAATAACGAAACTTTCTTTCGATGCCATCTAAGTTCAACCCTATCGGCGAGAGCGGAGGGAGGGGATATGAAGGGTAAAAATAAAATGACCGAAATTAATGTCCAGCTTACAGTTTTTCGGGTCGCAAAGCTCATTGGTGACTCCGAATGATATTTAAGCCCAAGTTTAGTCAAGATCGTGGATGTCACCTAGCGTCAGGAAATGAGAGGAACACCAAAACAAAGAGTGTTTGGTGCGAGGGGCACCGGATTCGATTCGTAGTCGTTACTTGTGATTATCTACCTAACTTTTGATAGGGGCAGCGCCGAAGAACTTCCTTTTCGTTATTTATTATGCATACTTCTTTATTGTTCACAGGGCGAACTTCGATGGCCTTGTGTATATTAGTTGAAATGGAATTAATAGGGACAACGCCGAAGGTGTTGCCTTTTGTTATTTATTCTACTCAGTACTTTGTTTTCAAATATTGCGTGTAGACATTATCCTTCCCGTGCAACGCCGGGTATTTACACTACTTCTTCATATAGGAGGAGACCCGGGTTCGATTCCCGGCGGGAGCTCATGTGGTTCGGATTCCACGTTAATCAGTAGGTCCACGTCTCATATAGCCTCGCTGCTGAAAGGGACGTTAAACTCAAAATCACCTCACCTCACCTTCTTCATATAGGAAATGTGGTATGTAGAATATCAGTTCGTGCCTTCCTGTAGTAAAATATAGTGTTATTACTAACTTAGTTTTAAAAATTGTAGCATCGTATACTAGAACTTAATTGAACAGAATTTATATTAATTTCATAATTCATAGAGGTTTCTTATTGGATTCAGTATTAAAATATTGAAATTACTTCTTGTTTTTGTATATGACGTGTATGTGGAATATAGACCTATTTTTCTGTAGCTTGGAAACTTTGACTATAACTTAGAAGCAAAACAGACTATGATTTAGTCTACTTACTTTAGGTCTAGTCAATATTTCAGTATCAGAATACAAGTCTTTCGAAACACAGGGTTACCGTACCCTAAGATACCAAAACGCCGACACATTTTCATCTAACCAACTCGTTATACAAACATTAACTTTCGGCATACGAATGATAAGTTTATTTTTTTACTTCCAAGTTTGATTGTAAAACCTTATGAAATATATCGAAATACAGGAAAAATACTTAAGAAAAAGTACTTACATAGTATAATGTTGATTTTACCTATTCATATTTTACAGTACATCAGCGCACACATAAGAGAATCTTGGGAAATGTATGCGACTCTCAAAATGCGGACATGACCACATAAATGCTTACGTATAGTAGCCCTAGACTATTAAATATATCCCTTTGTAGTCAATTGGATAAAACACATGATCTCGAATTTGATTTTTGGTACAATTGCTCACGGGTAGTTGCCTGGATCCCGTTTAAAGTATACGTTCTGTTCTATATAGTCTCGGCAAAGAATTCAGTTGAGTTGATTTTGAGTTTAACATCCCGTTTAAGAGCGAGGCTATATGAGACCTGAACCTACTGAGTAACGTGGAATCCGAACCACATTAGCTCCCGCCGGGAATCGAACCCGGGTCTCCCACGGCAAAGGCGCATGCGCTAACCGCTTAGCCACGAAGAACCTCGTAAAAAATTCAATCAATTAACTAATTCACTGATTGCTTGACACGCATATTGAAACTGCTTTACAAACCACTACACAAATACAGAATATAAATTTAAATAGAAAATGGTCTTGAGCTTTAGGGGTAATCCTTGCAAATAAATGATGAAATTAGGAGAGCGAAATGAAAGAAGAACCACAAGAAAATTTACGAAAACGATATTGGCTACTACAAATTTACATACTCTGAATTCGAACCACGGACTCTTCAGAGCACTGCACTACTGTGTTTCGTACACCCAATACGAAATGTTACAACTATTAAAGCAATACAACGTGTCCGACAAGTCTTCGTACCCCTAACACTGAGCATCACAGCTGCTTTCATAGTTACACTATTATTTATTTATTTATCCATATTTTTGAGTATTAGCGGCATTTAGACCGTTAAGCCTGTCACATATGAAAAATAACATTCCACGGTGAGCACATTATACGTGGAATTCGGAAAGAAAGGAAGGAAGCGGGCTGGGACCTGTATGTTATATATCATCTTTGCATTTGCCTGGTGTGAATAAGGAAAACCCAGGGGAAAAAACACTCAAGATGACTGGTCTGATAATGCTGTTACAACTTTTCGATCGAGTGTCTCCAGCAGAAATCGAACCAGGGATCGCTCGCACCAAAGGCGAGAGCCTTAGACTACGCTACATAAAGCCACCTTTCATGGTTACAGATAGCAGCGTCTGGTACTCCTGCGTTCAAGATTACGTGGAGCATTTCAGTTGTGAAGTGACTGCTGATGTAATTGGTTGCAGTTATACAATTGAGGTAGTGGTATGTGTTTGGGTGCACAAACGAATGCACCAGGGTGAACAATATCACAAAATAATGAATGTGGTTTGAGATTGCTTTCGCAAAGACCGATCTGAACGAGTGGGGAAAAAGCCCTTCAGACACTAACTCCTCAGATGCTTCGCAACATGTCAAGAAGAACATGACACGCATACATCTGTGTGTACTGCACGATGGGGCACATACCATAGGTGTTCATTTTACTCCGACCTCACTAACCCTCGCCTTTGCAGCGGCAGTTGGCCCTCACACTCGCTTACCTTCGCTCTCGTGAAGGAAGTTGTCCATCGCTTTTGATCACCCTCGTGCTGGATATTTCTCCTCACCCTCGTGCATCCTCGCCATCGCAGTGGCAGATGGCCCTCGTCCTCGATCACCCTCATCCTCGCGAAGGGAGTTGACCATCGCCCTCGCCCTGGTGTTGGGAATTTGTCCTCGCCCTTGCTGTCGAAGTTTGTCCTCGCCCTCGTGAAGGGAGTTGACCATTGCCCTCACTCGCCCTTGCCCTCGTGTTGGGAATTTGTCCTCGCTGTCGAAGATTATCCTCGCCCTCGCGAAGGGAGTTGTCCGTTGCCCTTACCCTCGTCTTGGGAATTTACCCTTCCTCTCCCGCACCCTTGTCCCCGCTCTCGAAGTTAGTCCTCGTTCTCACACACCCTCACCCTCGCGTCATTGTGGGCGAGAGAATTTGAGGATGAGGGTGCTCTCGAGAGGGCGCCACCGTCACAAGGATCAATAACTCTGGCGCACATACAGATCTACTGGATACGTAGTTCGTGTAAGTAAGTACTCAACTACAGTACGTACTAAATAAATAAATTAAATTACACTAACATTACTCTCTGTGGTACTAAACCTAGAAGTACGGGGACTTCTCGAACACACTGTACAATTACAGAACGAATGCTCATTTTAACATTGATAAAGAACGTTAGGTTTTGAGAAAGTAAATACTTTACCTTTGGATAGCGTGTTGGTTAAAGCTGCGTAGTTCTCTCTAAGTACTCTTTGTTTCTCTTTATTAAATTGATCTTTAAGTTTATCAGTTGATGTCGCTGTCAAGATATAGAAAACAAATTAACAAAAGAAAACTTCAGTTGAATAGTTGTTTTGATGAACACTATACAGTTGTTTACAAAATTAACTAAAAATTAGTACAGATAGTGGACTAAATTACGAAATTGAATGTAAATATCTACAGAGTACAGACAAGAGTTCTGATCGACAACTTGTAGTCACTATTGTGTTGCTACCCTGATATCTACAGGACCTCCAGTTATACTACACACGATGGTATGGTACTATTACAATGTTAATATATCACATCAAACGTGGCTCCAGAGCCCATTACCTCAATTCTAAGATTAAGCTCCATGGTACAAATTGTAGCATATTTTCTTTAGGTTAACGTCCCACGATCATGTTCCGAGGCTAAAGGATAAGTTGTTGGTAATAATGAACGAAATTGTGGAATGAAGGAAGTGGGAAAATCCCGAGAAAATCCACGTACACGGTGTCTGTTTACCACAAAATCCACTTGACGCCAGCAGAAATAGAACCAAAGATAACATGCATTAGAAGTGAGCGCTCAATGAGTAAGCTACCGCGGCCTCGCTGCAGGACAAAGCCTCCAGTATGAGTGAGGCACCCCAACATTGCTTCTTTAAATTGTGGATTGGAGACAGCAAGAGAATAATTTTCTTTTGCTAATGTTCGTCTTGATACGCAATTTAGTAGCTTTAAATTTACAAAGGTCGTCTAGTTTAAGGCAACATGAACAGTGCTAAAGAAATCCTAGCATGAATTGTTTGATTGTTGTCAAATACAAGAACTCAATCCTTGAACAGCAGCGAACACCTGTTCGATTCAGTTAGTTATCACAGTTTGAATATGAAAACTAGTCTGTCCTTGTTACAAGTAAGTTTTTTATCGTTGAAATTAGAAAGAAGTTTCTTTTTTAAAAAATAACAAATGTAGAAAGAATCAAAAAATAAAGATAAAAGAACTAGTTGCACTGAAATTGCAAACTGATATATTGAGATTGAAGCTCGATATTGTATTCTGTAAAAAGGATAACAATCTTTTCTCTACACGTGTATTTGCTTTATCTTTCATTAACATAATAGACTATTACTTAAAAAAAACATACACAACAAGATTGTATTTGTAGTGTTTAAGCTTTTCTGAGTGCGAGTACTCTTTCCCTTCCCTTCGTTGTTCATGATGAAGTAGCATACTTAAAATAGTGGCTTTTAAGATTTGTTCTTTCTGGAGAAAGGGGACGGCAAGTTTACTAGGGCCGGCCCTGGTTATTTGTTTATTCAGCAGACAAATTCGAAAATTTGTTTAGCTCTATTCAGTAGTATTTTTCCGTAACCAATAACTTAATTTCGGATTTTTTAAAAGACTTTCGTAACTAATTTCCCTACGCGTAATTAATTTTTGGGGACTTTCGTCACTTTTCCGTGTGTTAGGCACCCTGTGCCCAGATCAGATTCAGATTTATCTACTTCAAAATAGTTCCCTCCACTATTATACATCGTTCCCAGCGTACCTTCTACTGCTGGAACGCATTTTTTGGAACAGCCTGAAGATCTCGCAGCGAATTTTGGGATTGTCTCTTCTATGCATTAGAAATGGAAACTTTTCAGGGTGGATTTTAACTTAGAGAATAGAAAGAAGTCTGTAGGTGTTAAATCAGGTGAGTAGGGTGGCTAGGATTTAACAATTGCATTGTTCTTCGTCAACAAATTCCCTAATAAGGAACGTCGAATGGCTAGAAGCATTGCCAGGGTTTAGCATCCATGTTCTATTTTCTCAAGTTTCTGCTCCTCCCTCCTCCTCAAGCTTCCTCATAATCTCCTTTAAAAGCTTTTATTATCTATAAATAAAACTTTGTTGATGGTTTGACTACGCGGGACGTGTTCATAATAAACAACATCACAAAAATCTACGAAAGCATAAAAAATCTCTAGTGTCTAAGCGACTCTTTCACGGGTGTTTTCTTTTTTTTCTTTTTTTTTTTTGCTTTAATTTATTTTTCCATCAATTGGGATGACTGTGCATTTGTTTCTGCTGTGCTAAAACCCGTGCTGTGTAAAAAGTTTCTTATATACTGTTGTCAGCCTGCGAAAAAATGTGTAATTCCACCCATTTTGTGTCAGTAATGTCAGTTTCAGGTCTATCGAAACGTTAACTCCTTCCAACCTGGTTATTAACAATGAAACTGGATACCCATTCATACTGTCAAGCTAAGCTTCACTAAATGATCAATCTCTTTCTAAAGTCTCATTCGAAAGAGCTAGGTCGAATGGTACGTAAAAAGAAATTATTCCAGACGTTTGCTTTATTTAGTCTTTGCAGACTGAATGGATTTATAATGGATATGTGTACCGGTACAAGAATTATAGTACACTAGTAAAAAAACTTATTCTTGTGTCCACTTGACATCTAAATAAGTAAGTTTGCCTTCCATTTCATTTTCTACTGTAAATCACGAATTACTAACAATACTACTTGATTCTTTCGGTAAAAAGGATAAATAAAAGACACTCATAGAATGATTATTGGTACGATAAAGTATTAAAGATACGTTGACGACATTTTCTAGTACAAAGATAGTACACAGTTTGATTTTTACTGACCAGAAAGTAACATAATTGCCATTCTCATATAGAAATATTAGTCACATTGAAAAATATTCTAGATGTTTTTACTTCAATAGCATACAGTGTAAAGATGTCGGTTTAAATATTAGCTGTATTCAATAAGAATAAATTTAAAAAAAATATTCATGTTTTTTACTTGGAATAAACATTAGTTGTATTAAATAAGAAACAAGAATTTTAGGAGTGATAACAAAAAAGCATCAAAAGATTGCGATCTTGGCCAATAATTAGTTTTTGAATCAGGGGCCACATCATTTTTGAACGGTCCCTAAATTCAGTTTTCGTATTTTCTACGGAATAAGCACATCATACTAAGTAAGCGATAGTATGGGTTTGGCTACACTATATGTAGTTCTCCAGATATAAGGCATACAAGAAAATGTTTGATTGAAATATATTGGATGTTTTGATCCAAAAAGTATCCATAGCACTTTTATGTAAATAATATATATTGACGAGATGTTGGGATAGGCAGTACCTGTATTAAATAAGAATATATATTAATAACGTCTTTTCGCGAATAACTTACGTTGATGAGCTGTTGAGTTAAATATTACTTGTATTAAATAAGGAAGCATAAGTGTGCACTGTGTTTTCTTGGATAACATGCATTGTTGAAGTACTGGGTTAAATACGACTAAAAATAGAAATAATTTAGAAAAATACTTACCATTGCTAAAGAAAACTTGAATTCCACAACTAGACTTTTTCTGTAAGTTCTTTGTTAAAATTGCTGAACTTACAGAGTCCACTTCATCTTTGGTATTTCCTGTACATCTTCTCATTTTCGTGGCGTACAACTTGCTATATTCTTCCGCTATCCATTCAGCTTCACTAAGACTTGATACATAGTTATGACGTGTCATAAGAGCAATGAGGGAGTTCTTGAGTTTACACTGTTTACTTGAAATCGAGTCATCAACCATTTTCTCTTCTGTTTTACTCAGCGTTTTGTGATGACACGCGTACTTATCCGTACTTATTGGATTATTCGAGGGGCACATCTTTGAATGGGACTGCACATGAACTGTTGGAACATATGGCGAATCTTCTGGCACAGTCTCCATACGAGGTTTCGAGTTGAGCATACTAAAGCTTGTTTTGTAACGTGAAGTGGTTTCATCGGGACCAGTTTCAAATGAATTTGACAAAGTATTCTGAAAATGAACTCTATTCAATGAGTTCGTTTTCCACTCACGTGTTCCAAATGAACTCTTGCTTCCTAACAGTTCCTTTTTTGCAAAAGGAGAGATCGTATACCTTTTAGAGAAGCTTCTCTTATCACCTGAAACAGATGTGGCCGATGAAGAATCTGTATGTGACAACGGAGAACTATTTTTGTCACTCCAAGAATCATCAATCATTTTTCTGTCCGAATGGAAATCTGGAAACGGTCTACATTTGTCCTCTGAAGGAGGCGGCCTCTCATGTTCAGCTGGAACTGGTGAAAAAGGATTTAAATTAGACAGCTGCACACTGCATTCAGATAATTTATCTTTTAGTGATTTTAACTCGACCAACAGATTTCTACCCCGCTCTTTCTCATAAGTAAATGTTGAATTCATAATGTTCGCCAACTGATTGAATTCTTCCGTTATGCTTTCACTAACAAGCGATTTCTTTAAACGTGTTCTATCAACGTTGTATTTCTTAGCTACGTCTTTTTCTTTACGGGCTGCTTCTCTATCTTCTTGAACTAACGCTTCACCGTATCGCTTCTTTCGTTGTTCAACATTTGGAAAATTATTTGACAGTTTAAGCTCTAAATCTTGTATCAAACTTAAAATACCATTCTTGGATTCAGCATTCTGGGATGAATCTTCTTCCACCAAACTATATAATTCTTCTAATTTCTTAAGTAGCACTTTCAGATTAGGATTTTCACTAGAAAGCCTTGATACTTTTTTAATTAAACGATGCAACCCGCGTAATAAAGTTTCACTTTTCTCAGTAGTCGTATGTTTGCGAGAGTTTTTTAATTGATGGTTATCTCCGGTCAAAGCGGAGAACTCTTCTTTTAATTCTTTTTCAACCTGAGTTAACGTCTCATATTCATCTTCGTCTTGAGTACTTTCATTGGGGTTTAGTTCTTCAGTTTTTATTGCTGCCTTTACAGAAGAGAGATCATCTTCCAATCCTAATTCAGACCTGTATTCAGTGCCTTCTGGGCTTGTTTCTATCACAAACCCATTCATCTTTCGCTTGTCATCTGATTGATATTGTCTTGTTTCAGTTTCAGCTTCCGATTGAAACTGTTTAGGTTCGAATGCTACCCGTGACTCAAACGGCTTCATTTCCGGTTTCATTTCAGATGTCAGCTCTAACTTAAAATGCTTAGCTCCCTCCTCAAATTGTTTCATATCTTGTATCACATTTGGTTCAGGCTGTTTAACTTCTGTTTTCCCTTCTGAAATAAGCAGTTTATCATCTGGTTTAAGTCGGTTAACTAGAGTTTGACTTAATTCTCGGTTCTCTTTAGGTAGAAATACCTTCACTAATGGTTGATTAACGTTCGTTCCTTCCCCTACTATGTACCCCTCAAATTCTGTTTGCGTTTCTTTAAATTCCGCTTTAGGTTTTAACAAACACTGTTTAAGTTCTAGTTTATTGTCCGACTGAGATTGTTTCGTTTCTACCACAGTTTCTGGCTGTAATCCTTTTAATTCTGGTTTCTCACTTAGCTGAAACTCGTTCCTTTCTAGTGCAGCTTCTGATTCCAAATGTTTCACTTCAGATTCCAATTTAATTTCTAACGGAATATGTTTTTCTTCTGACTGAAACCTCTTTATTTGCGCCAAATTCGGGTGTCTCTGCTTTGTTTCTGATTGGAAACGTTTCGGAGTTGGTTTTCGTTTCAGTTTAATATGTTGTTTGTCCAACTCATTTTCATTCGGCTTCGAACTTAAGTTGTACTCTTTCGTCTGTGTTTGAAGCAAAGACGATTTTGATCGTATCAATGAGACACTGATATTGTCAACGGAAGAAACATTAAAAAGGTCTGACACGTCAGTTAAATGCTGTAATTTAGAATTAGAATAAATCTTTTCGACTTGAGGACGTCCATGCTGAGGGAAAACACCTAACTCTTTTATAGAATTCTCTGTGACAGAAGTAACAATTGTGAAAGTAATAAGCGTGGCAGCAGTTTTCGGCACAGCATTTGGTAGGTCTTTTATCGCATCGCACTTGTAATCATTATTAAGAACATCTTTTGGTAGTTTAATATCTTCAGCAGGATTATTATTAGTAGTTATTAATTGTTGTTCATATGAAGGATTTACTTTCTCCGCATCTGGTTGCTTTGAAAAGTTTTTTTCCTGTTTCTCGCCCTGGTCTCCACAACATTTGTAATCATTATTAAGAACATCTTTTGGTAGTTTAATATCTTCAGCAGGATTATTATTAGTAGTTATTAATTGTTGTTCATATGAAGGATTTACTTTCTCCGCATCTGGTTGCTTTGAAAAGTTTTTTTCCTGTTTCTCGCCCTGGTCTCCACAACATATTCCAGCTGCAGTAGGTAAAAATAATACATATTAAGATACGCATTTCAACGGACTATTTTTAATTAAAAATCAAATCTGTTTACCTGAATGGTGTGTCGTGGCGTTTGAGAACGCTTCGATATGTCATCGACTTTATTCCTGTCAACTTTAACCATTATGTTATTGTTCCGGAATTATTTCTTGAACGGGTACTTAATTCATCTTTGGTTTTCTTCTGGTATGCAACAAAGAATATATCTTCAGCAATAAGAAACAAGCAAAAAGGCTAATACTCACCGCAAAAACAGCAGAGTTTTCTTCTACATATAAGAAGCGCTTTTGGAAGAATCTTCCTCCATTGTCAGCTTACTTAAAGTTCAAAGAGGATTTAAAAATATAAAGGAAAATGTGGAAGGGCAAAAAATGGTTAAAAGGATTAAGTAATGTAAAACACAAATCTTCTATCAAAAATTAAACACATGGTAATAGGCACTCACTGTTATTGTTCACTGTTGTTCGCTGTTCTCTTTTCTTGCTTTCCAGATGGCGCAAGTATGTGGTAAAATGATTACTCCAAATCATATTTTTTTTCTCAATGGCGAAAGTATGTAGGAAAACGATTACTCCAGATTATATTTATTTCTCCATACTTTCGCCATCTGGGAAGGAAGAAAAGAAATACAGTGAACAATAACAGCGAACGCCCATTCACATGTGTTTAATTTTTGACAGAAGATTTGTGTTTTACATTTTTTAATCCTTCATGTTTTAAGCCCTTTTTGAATTTTAAGTAAGCTGAAGATGGAAGAAGGTTTCCCATTCTTCCGCGCTTCTTACATGTAGAAGAAAACTCTGCTATATTTTTTGCGGCGATTATTAGCCTTTTTGCTTGTTTCTCATTAAATATCATCACCGCTCACAACATTGTGATACACAGTGTATCCTAAAAGTAATGGCGAAAAATAAAACCACATATTCCTGGTACCAAAACAAGAAAAAATATTTACATGACATATAATTCGGAAATGGGCAGGGGCGAAGCTAGACAGCTTCGAATGTGGAAAAAAGGAACTTCACACCTGACAACGGTATAATAAAGGCGCTAGGAAGGAGGGTTCAGAAAGACATAAAAGTCATATCGGCTTAACATGTTAAACGTGTGTTACATAACTGCGCTAGAGATTCTCCATATGTCATTTAGGGATTCAACGAATGTCTGTATGGTAGGGGTAATGGAACGGTGCACTAAAGATGGAAACCATACAGAAAAAAGTTGTTATCCATGGCACGATTGCACGCAAATGTACAATGGGGGTCAAAGCAAAGACCATTGAGCATGGGTGCATAATCTTAGGGAGCAATGGAAAGTAGTATACCAGATAGAAACTTGCAGAGAGAGAGAGAGGGTAGAAATAAGAACAAGTGTAACTAGTCGTGTAATGTAATGAAATAACAGAATTCACAACAACGTACTGTATTTGTAACGTAGTATCTTACACATAGTACCACACAAACTACTAAGTCATACGTGCTAACAACAAACATACTTAAAGAAGATGTTCAAAGTGCTGTTCTCCCACATCTATGGAACTTGCTAATCGTGAGTTTCAAATGCATTCTATTACTCCCGGTGTGTTGCGTAACTGTTCATACGCATCTTCAATGCAATTTTGTAAATCGGAAAGTTCCTGTCCCTAAGTGTGAAGTTCCTTTCCTCCCACATTCGAAGCTGTCTAGCTCCGCCCCTGTCCACTTCCGGACTACAAGTCATATAAACTTTTTTTTTCTTGTATTGGTGCCAGAAAACTGTTTCATTTTTCGCCATTACTTTTGGGACACCCTGTATATCTTCAGCACTTCGGCCGCTTCTGAAATAAGATAATTTAACTAAAGAACACTACACACTGAATATAATGAGGTAGCTGCTATATTTGACTATAAAAATAGCAATGTTTCCATTCCTATTGGTACTGAACTATAGAGCGTCTCACCCTTAGATTGAAGTACAGGAGTAAATGGCAATGCTTTTCCTTATGTCCATTGTTGCCAAACTTAGCCTGAATTTTAGAAATAGTTTTTTCTTGCTAGATATGGATAGATTATTGTAGAACATTGTATTCCCTACCAAATAATATGTTTTTCTCATATCAAAAGGAATTTCCAAGTATTGAAATAAATTGAAATAGTGAAATCTTGCTAATGGCAAATTCTAACGTAGCGTTAAATATATAACGTTATAAGTTCTGAACTATAAAATATACAAAGTTGAAACTTATACAGCTTTAATACCACATTTGTTACCAATGTTGGGAAAGTTTGCATTCAAAAAAAGTTTTTGAACTTTAAAATAAATAAAATGTAAGAGAAAGTGCGTATACTATTGCAACGCAATGTCTAAAAAGTAGACCAGTGAGAAACTTTTTTAATTTTTCATGTTAGATAGGGGTGCAAAGCGACAAAAATATTGAGTAATGATTGAAGTTATTTTTAAAACAATTCGCAGGTCGATATCTTTCTTTATTTAGGTTTTATGACTTTTAATGTTAAAGAATCAACTTTCCAAACTGACCAGAAAAAAGGCAGTGACAAATCTGGCCAATACTATTTTCCTCCTAATGTCTGTTTTAATATTACTGATGTAGAGTGCCGTGCTATACCGACGCGTATTCACTGTTGATGCTATGTGAACACGAATCTATTGTACCTCTTGGCCTATGCTGCTTAACGGAAGGATGACCGCTCAAAATCGTATCCTGGACCACGCCTGCAAGAAACATTGCGTCGATTCCACTCAATCTTACGTTTCACTTACTTCGCTCGTTTTCCTTCAGTTATATATATATATATATATATATAGGGGGCGCGGTGGCTCAGTGGTAGAGCGTTCACCTCTGGTGCTTGGGGTCCCGGGTTCGATCCCAGCCCCCGCCAAGTGAACTTTGTGGTGGACAAACACCGTGCTCGTGGGTTTTCTCGGGGTACTCCCGTTTCCTCCCACTTTCTTCATTCCACCATTTCACTCATCTCTCATTATCACCGTCTCCTTTAGTCTAACCGGCATAGCCGTGGGACGTAAAATTCAAAGATTTCATTTCATTTCAGTTATATATATATATATATGACTAACATTCAGACATACAGTTCTTACTTTCTCTCTTCCAAGAAAGATAAATTTCAATTGCGGGTGAATAGTAAGTATGCAGACACTTGAATCAGGGTAGTAATTCAGTTAGCAATAACATAAATCACAAAAATGCAGTTGATACTCAAACAAAACCAACTGTTTCCTCAGAAGATCCAGTACCTAGTGAAGAGGACAAAGCAGGCCAATATCTCTTAATAATAAAACTCCTCACTCACTGGTGATAATAGAAAGTTATTAGTTTTTGTAATTGATTCATTTACAGTTCTCACATGGTCCCTAACGTCTTTTCGAATGCTGACAATTTTGACAATAAAAGATGCTTTCGTTTGTAATACCACTTTTCTTATTCACTTTGGATACGCAAATAAAGATGGAAAAAAGCGTTCATAACTTCATGAGCTCATAAAGCAGAATGAAAAGGCTCTTTGTTCTTTTCCCCTTTGTTTCTTTAGGAAGAATGAAAGAAACAAAATGTATTTTCGGAGAGTTTGATAATTCTATTTGGTTTGTTTCCTCGCCCAACGAACTGTATTTTGTTGCCTGTCACTATACGTGATTTAAAGTCACAACTTATGCGTTTGTTTGAACAGACTTAATAAGGTTTCTTTTCATTCTTCTGTTTCCAGACTGATATTGTGTGTCTGAGGTGTCAGAAGTGATTATAGAAATCAGGGCGGTTCAGTTCCTATTCACCATTACATTTGGAGATTGTTGAAATATTTAAAATATTTGGTGTGTCGTGTCAATAATATTATACAGTATTTACTATATTGTTTGTCATGGAGAGTAAAGTGCGGAAAAGACGTTAAATTGGGAGGCTGCTTGGAAGAGAGCGTCAAATAGTGGTGGAAGTGTTTAAACATTTTGCACAAAGTATGAATGTTAGTTCTACAGTAAAAGAAGCTTCAAGAGCTACAGGATCTCAGAAAGAACTATTTACGCATTACGAAAGGAAGAGCAAGAGAGAAAATTGACGACTTTGCGAAAGTCAAGCAAAGAAGAAAAGGACTACAGAAAAATGCAAGATCGGTGATCTATGATGGTATTGTTCAGAGTGGAGTGCGCTATTCGCTCGTTACTTTTCGCAAATATAACTAAATGCTCTTTTAAGAGATGTAAACGAAGACAAAATCTTGCCTAATTTATCAAAAATCAATTGCGTCGTTCGACGGGTTCCGTCGGTAACTCATTTAATGAAATACTTTAAAAAAAATAAAATAAAAAAACCTGGAACAAGAATTATGGAAGGCCGATGAAGAACGTGTTCTCATAGAACTATCATTATCATCATCATCATCATCATCATAGCGCTAACATCATCATCATCACTATCTTCACCAACTTGATCGTCGTCGTTGTTACCTCAACAATGTTCTTCGGGTTTTTAGCTACAGACTGAATACATGCAAGGGAATTTACCTTTAAGTGGAAGCAGTGATAGTGATTAAAAGGTACTAAGCATGCGTTTTTCTTCTTCTTTTATTTTAAATTTACATATCTTTCGTTAATATTCACAAATGCATTTATAATTTCTATTATAGTGCGATGTTTCATTTAGACCCCTGATATTTGTTAAAATATCATACTGTTGTTCCGCGGGGAAAATCGAATCTAAACCATCGGAAGAGGGGAGCAGCTGCCTTCACAATGTACTTTCGATGTAACTTTTGTTTGACAAACGGAATTGGATTTGCGATTATCTTGCGTACACAGACGAAAGAGCATTCTCATACATCATAGTTTGTCGTCATGTATCACTATCACCCTATTCCAGTTTTCACTCTCATCCAACTTCAGTAGCAGTATCTTACCTATTAGTTATAACCAGGGGTGTAGCCAAGGGGGGGCCCATCGGGGCCGGGCCCCCCCAAATGGTTTCCTGGCCCCCCAAATGACCAACTTTTAAAACATCATAGTAAAATTATCTCGCTTCATTCATTTAAAAGTAACAAAGTTTATTGACAATTAATAATTTATGGTAAAATAGTATGGAGAAATATTGTTTTTCCATACCGATCGAAAAATAGTATAGTATCTCTTCCTTATACCGATCGAAAAATGGGATACTTTTTGTGACAGCAGATTGCACAATTTACTGTGATTTATATTTGACAGTTTGAAGACAAACGTTTTAACAAGGTACTACAAATACAGCCATAAAACAAAGTACTAAACTGATTTGTAAGTACAGTGTATTTTTATATGCTTTAACGAGTATTTTAAAAGACATAGAGGATGGAAAATTTGGTGAGAAACAATGCTTTTATTCAATTTGGGTTTCATTCGCTCTCTCTTTTATTTCTACTCACGAGGAAACCGTCTTAAATGTAAACAACCGATTTGGCTGGGGTCGGGATTTGTGTTACGGGAGCCCAAAGTAGGAGACACGTATTTTGGCGTTTGGGCCCATACGCAGAAATTTCCGAGATACGGGCTCTCAAAGTGGCCCTACATTCCATAACTAGGAAGCGAATGACGTTACTGGTACAGAATGTTGGCTTGGGTTGGAATATGTTATAATATATCCAAAAGTATGGGACTTGTGTTTGTTGTTAGGTCCCACAAAAAGGAATGTTGAATATACAGGGTCCGATATTGCTAGATTTTCAATAAGGCCATGAAGTTAGAAATACAAGCGAAAAACGCAAACATTCTTTCGCTCCGTTGACACCCTCGTGGTCAGCAGATCCCCCTCGACGGCTCGTGCCAGCTGAACATCTGTTCAGAATTGCATGGGTACCACATATGCCGACTTCATGGCCTTATTGAAAATCTAGCAATATCGGACCCTGTACATTCGACATTTCTTTTTGTGGGACCTAACAACAAACACAAGTCTCATACTTTTGGATATATTATAACATTCCAACCCAAGCCAACATTCTGTACCAGTAACGTCATTCGCTTCCTAGTTATGGCATGTAGGGCCACTTTGGGGCCCCGTATTTCGGAAATTTCTGCATATGAGCCCAAACGCCAAATAACGTGTCTCCTACCTTGGTCTCCCGTAACACACACCCAGACCCCAGCCAAATCGGTTGTGTACAAGTAACGTCATTCGCTTCCTAGTTATAGCATGTAGGGCCACTTTGGGGTCCCGTATTTCGGAAATTTCTGCGTATGGGCCGAAAAGCCAAAATACGTGTCTGCTACTTGTGTCTTCTGTAACACATATCCGGACCCCAGCCAAATCGGTTGGGTACAAGTAACGTCATTCGCTTCCTAGTTATAGCATGTAGGGCCATTTTGGGGCCCCGTATTTTGGAAATTTAATGTATGGGCCCAAACGCCAAAATACGTGTCTCCTACTTTGGTCTTCCGTAACACATATCTGGACCACAGCCAAATCGGTTGTGTACAAGTAACGTCATTCGCTTCCTAGTTATAGCATGTAGGGCCACTTTAGGGTCCCGTATTTCGGAAATTTCTGCGTATGGGCCCAAACGCCAAAATACGTGCCTCCTACTTTGGTCTCCTGTAATATATATCCGGACCCCAGCCAAATCGGTTGTGTACAAGTAACGTCATTCGCTTCCTAGTTGTAGCATGTAGGGCCACTTTGGGGTCCCGAATTTCGGAAATTTCTGCGTATGGGCCCAAACGCCAAAATACGTGTCTCCTACTTTGGTCTCCCGTAACACATATCCGGACCCCAGCCAAATCGGTTGTTTACACTTAAGACCGTTTCCTCGTCAGTGTAATAAAATAATTATGTTTTTTTAGTCACGAATAATAAATAAGTATATTTGTCAGGAAACCGTAAAGAAATTAAGTGAAATTTCAAAGAAAATCAATCTCGTGTAGATAGGTTCTGTATACAATGTCTTAAATTTAAATATAAAGGTAACCAAGAAACGTGTTGTTGCTTTTTCACACACCGCCTTCGAACATCGATATGTCACCTAACCTGGAAGATCGAAAATAGTCCCCATCAGCATCGACGACCTTCTCCCAATATTCTGAAAGGCCATGGATTCCATCGCGGTAGAACATAGTGGGCCGTGAAACGAAGAAGGTATCAGGTAAATATTGGATTTTTACTAGGGATTTGAAATGGCGTCCTCTAATGTGATTGTCCAAAGAATGGAACAGATGATAATCGGACGGTACAATACGCTGGGAATATAGTGGTTGCAATATTATTTCCCAACCAAGGCGGAGAATGGTGTTCTGAGTCATCCTAGCCATGTGGGACTTAGCGTTGTCCCGTAAACGAGAACCCATTTGCAATTCAGAAGTGATGGCTCCGGAGTTTCGAGTTTTTTCTTGAGCACAGCTCAACTTCTGACACTACACAATTGCATTGATACTCTGACCAGCTGGTAGCAGTTCCCGATGCACGATGTACCAAACACACAGAAGGACCTTCTTCTCGTACAGTGCTGGTTTCGGTTTTGAAATCGGTTCATGGGACACTAACTAATGATGACGACGCCGTGGAGCTTCGTATAGGACACACTTTTTATCACATGTTAACGCCCTGTCCAGAAATGGCTCCGAAACAGTAAATAAACACAGGCGACTGCCGCGTTGCCTTCTGACCTGGAGTCAAAATATGAGAGACCCATCGACCCAACTTGTAGTGCTTCACAAGTTGATGGATGTGCTGCCGAATGGTTTCTCCACACACTGAATTGTAGTCCCAGTTCCTCTTTGTACATGTGTTGGTCTTCTGGCACGTGGTGTTTTCGGGTGTTTTGTCATCGTCCTTAAACTTGTTAAACCATCGCTGCAATGTCTGCGTCATCACGACACTCTCACCAAAGGCCTGGCATATCTTCTGTCCCGCTACAGCGGCGTTTGACCTCCATTTGAACTCGTTCAGCATACATGCTCCTATGACGCTCTGTGGAAGTCCCATGTTCCCTCTGTCTTTATGCAAGTTCATGGTGTGTCTGAATTGCCACAACCAGGTAATATGTTGGATATACCTACAACAACAACTGACTTTCGCCTTATCTCCACTCGCATTCAACTCACGATGTGAGGTCCAATTGAACACAGACCTCCACGAAAAGGGACAGAACTTTCTTGGTTACCTTTATAGTTATGCACAAAAGTATAGCGTTTGGTCCCGGGCAGTAGTTCTGGATTAAGCATAATAAAAACTATCTTGAATATAATTTATGGATAATAATAATAATAATAATAATAATAATAATAATAATAATAATAATAATAATAATAATAAGAAGAAGAAGAAGAAGAAGAAGAAGAAGCTAAAATAGTGTTTTTAGTTTTGCAGACTAGCAGCAATACATTTTTTAGCTTTGCACATTGTAGCTGGCCCCCCCTCAAAAACGACGGGCCCCCCCTACACAAACCTGCTGGCTACACCCCTGGTTATAACGTTATTGTTATAAATTTCTTAATCAACCCTCGTATAAACAGCCGCTCAGCGAGACAAAATCCTTGGAAATTAAAAACTGTGAAGTTTTCCTCTCACGAGTGTTTGAATGTGTTGCCCACATCTCTCTTCGCATAACCTAATTTGGAAGAAGAATTCGTCACAGCTTGGCTTTCTCCCCACCTCTGTACAAGCTGAATTGCGAAGCAATGGACTATACGCTATAATTTGCATATTTTGTGATAAATAGTAATTATACATTTTACCATTTTTTAAATGTAATTAATATACTGTTAATAACACAACAACCAATCAATTAGTTCCTGATAGGAGCAACTACCTAAAACCTAAATGTTTTGTAGGAAGTATATTTTGTTATAAAACTGCATTCCTATGCGTCCATTGTGTGGGAAGAGAGTAGCACTCACACAGGGCGAGGAGTGGGACTCCGACGGCCAACAGAGAATGGATCACTTCACATCACTCACCACTTAATTTTATTTATTTCGTGATTATAGTGACATGGAAATTCTCAACGCAACACATGAAACTCACGCAATCACAAGTTTCTCCATATAAATAATGGCCTAGAGAAAGTTTTTTATTATTAAAATACTACGGAAAATTCCAATTGAGAATAAAATTGTGTGAAAGGATGGAATATAGTAATCTACGTCAATTAAAACGGATTGTGGAACCAAAATGTGCCAGGAGTGAAATGATTTGAACGAACAGTGCATAAATTCCTCATCTCCAGTGATCAATGCTTACGTTTTTCGGTCAACTAACTTTCGTAATCGTAATCTCGCGTACGGGAATTGCGTGTCACGATCGCGGATACATACAATACGGACCTAATCAGTTCATCCACAAAAATTGATTTCAGTGTTTGTAAAATGTGAATTGTTTATTATAATTAAAAAGTTTGAAATATACGTATCAAATATATATTCTTCGAGTATTAATTATTACACCAAGTAATATCACTGTGAGAAACTGAAAGTGTACGTGTTATGCAATGATATTTTATGTTATAGGCTAAGTATTGTGCATGCATATATTTTATTATGTTTACAGCTACTGCACTGCCAAGTGATAGTTTTCAGTTGCAGTATATATGGAGTGGATACAAATATTACACCCAATGTCCCCAGAACTCCTTCCTAACCGTGACACTGGGTAACCACCGGAAAGAACAATCAGCTGATTCGGCAGAGGCGAACACAAGGATATACCATGAACACGGTATCAACTTAATGCCAATAATCCATGGTTCGAATCCCAATGTTTACCATTTTTGTTCTCAGTTTGTTAATATATGTACTTGTGGGTTGGTATCATCCAGTCTAAGGGTCTGTTTTCTTTCATGAATAAGTACAAGGACGTTCAGGGATCAAACCCGATACCATTAAATATGTTGTCTCAAACAGTAACCCACAGAGAACGAACCCTATACCCTTATATCTGGCTATTCCGAACAGGGATGGACAAGGATAGAATCCTGATACCCTTATATAATATTCTTTAGTTTGCCGCACAATCGGTACAGGAAATTTCTGTGTGAAACTGTTTTACCTGTCATTTATTCCAATCATACGTTTTCTATTCGTTTCATATGTTCTCTCGATTTCGTATTGCTCCCCTCAAAATTTTATTACAAGGCTTTATGAACCATCTTAAAAGGAAATCTTTAACACACAATTATTAGACTGTTGTTTCGTACCATCCAATTCGCCGTTCCAAGTGAATTTGTGCGAACAGAATGACAAAATAGATGAAAATATATGAATTTAAGAAAGTCTTTATTTACAGACTCAGTCACTCTTTCTGTCTTTCTTGTTCTTTCTCCAGAAGAAAATATACAGCGCGGTGGAAGAAATATGGCAACAGCGCGCTCCATTTACTCTGTACTGCAATCTAAGAGTGAGACGCTCTATAGATACAGATTGTGTTTTACTGTTATTTTAATGAACAAACATGGCAGCCACCTAATATTTAGTGTAGAGTGTTCTCTAGTTAAGCTATCTCATATGAGAAATGGGCAGGCTTAGAAATCTATTAATTTTGACTTTTAAATGTTAAAGATAGGTTTTCTCTCAATACCAGAAGAAAAACATATATAAAGTAAGTAGCAGTGTAAGAAATAATGCCAGAGTAATATCATGACGCCAGACAGTAATAAAGTCACCGAAATACTGCAGCTTTTTCAAACATCACGACGCGCTAATCAGGTAAACAAATTTTTGCTTTTAATAGAAAATGAAATAACATAGTTATATATAGAGTGTTTCAAAACAATACCGACAACGTTCTAGAGGTGATTCCTGACACCAAGAAAAGACAAAAAGTATAGTCTAACCTGGGTGCACAAATGCTTTTTCGGAGCTATAGCCTCTGCCGAAAACATGAAGAAATAAAATATAAAGGTCCATAGTTCCAAACCTATGGAACCTACCGTAGTCGGATCAAGATAACTTGGGAACTAGTATGCGTGTTATCCAAAAATACGTTTCAGAGCCCTAAGGCACTCACGCAACAATTTTTATAGAGGGAGTTTGGCTACAGGCATAGAATATAATTTGAAGTACTCAACAACTACCTGAATAAAAGTTGTTGCGGAAGCACCTTGGGACCATGTGCATGAAAGGCGCACGCACTAGCCACTAGACCTGCCGGAAAAGCCATTTATATCTATATTTCAGTTACCTTTCCATTGTTAAAAATGGAGGTTTTGCACTGAAAATTTCGTTGGATCTGACTTCTTCGGAATTGAGAATTCCCGTTAATTTCTCTGTGATACAATTTTCGCATTTTCTTCAATGAAATACATTTTGTCCTGGATACTTAGCGCTTTCCTATTTATCTTTTACAAGATATTTTAAAGGAAAAAAGACCACCCGACACATCCTTACAATGCGGGATTTAAAAGAACTATTGTAATACATGTAAGTTATCTATATTTTACATGAAAATACGAGGAAAGTCAAAAAGTAAAGGGACTTCTGCAATTTGTCGCACTAGGGTTTGGTAACACTGCTAGTATCCAGTGCTTAATTAATGTCGTCTGCAACACTTCTATGCAACGTGTCACTCTTATTTCGCCGTTAGTCGTTGGAGTGTAGCAGGCCGTTAAACATGGCAGCTCCATTGTTGATCTGCACCAAGAAGGAAATGAGGGCAGTGATTCGCTTTTTGTTTGCGGAATGAGTTAAACCTGCGGAAATTATTCGTCGAATGCAAGAGCAGTATGGTGGCAACTGTTTATTGCGAAGCAAGATCTACGAATGGATAGAGCGTTTCAAACAGGAAAGAACTTCTTTATGTTACGAGGAAAGATTGGGCAGGCCATCGATATCAATGACTGAAGACAATTTGAAAGTCGTTGATGGTATGGTGATGGAAAGCAAACGAATCACAGTGGACGAAATCACCAATTCTTTACACATCAGTCATGGTTGAGCGTATTTCCATCATACACGACAGACTAAATTTTCGGAAAATGTGTGCACGGTGGGTCCCGAAAGAATTGTCAGCGCAGCATAAGGCACAAGGGTTGAACATCCCCCGTAAACGTTTGGCCGACCGTTATCGTCGCGAGGAAGATTAACTTTTACAGGAAATCATTCCTGTAGATGAAGCGATTTACATGGTTGGACCATTGAAGGAAGCACTCAGGGGAGGAAGATTTGCAACCGATCCACAAGTCACTGATGCGGTGCAAGATTGGTTACACGTGCAACCAAAAGATTTTTTTTTCGATGCAATCAAAAAACTTGTGAAACGTTGGGGAAAGTGTGTTGAAGTGCAGGGAGATTATGTAGAAAAATAATGTATGTTTCAGTTTTCTATCATTAGAACAAGTGTACCTTTTCTCAAGTCCTTTTACTTTTTGACTTCTCGTATTATCAAGGCAAGTCACGAGTGACATGGTAATTTTAAAGTTTTTCTTACCTGTACCAGAACTTTTAGATGACAGCTTCGGAGGTAAGTCTGTATTAGAATCGCTATCATCTGACTCTGTAAAATTGGAGAAACTCTCTCTGTAGAACGACTGCACTGTACTATCACTAGTGAGCGATCTAATAGGAATGACTCTGGGATCGAACACTTCAGATGACGACTGTTGACATACCTGTGTATATGTCTTTACATTTTTCAATTCCACAACTTTACTTTCGACTGGATTCTCCGTTGCAACGGTTTGATTACCAGTTTTTCTTTCGGCAACATTCCGAGAGTCTTTGTAACTTTTTACAGCGTTTTTTAAAGTTGCTTTAAGCGTATTTCTCGCCCATGACTGGTACGAATTTGTTTCTAAGTCGCTTTTTAATGTTTCTTTGGTTTCTTTTAAAGAGTTAACAGTTGCTAGATCATGCAGACCACAAGAACACAGACCAGGTGTTAACAAGTGATTCATTATTGGCTGGAGCCCATTGAGCGCTCGATATTTACAATTCACAGTTGAAAGTTTGTCCTCTTCAACTTTCAAGTCCTTCTCCTCTTCAAATGCACCTTTTGAACAGCAGATAAAGCCAGAACTTTCTGAGAATGATACTTCATATTCTTCTAGTGCGGGCCTTTTTAATACCTTAATTTCATCTTTATCATTGGTATTCATCTTCTACGATTTTCTCAATCTGTAACACATTAGAGATCTAGCTTAAATAGAAAACCAATTATAGGACTGTAGTAAACACAGAAAATAAATAAATGTTACAATACAGAGCATTCTAAAAGTCACAACATTTTCCAATTACAAAAATTTTATTAACGTAAGGACAAGCATACTGAAGAGTACCCCGAGGAGTATGTTTGAACGTAGTGCTTTCAGCCACGAACAGCGCTGAAAAACGTATGTAGAGTTACAAGGCCCTCACGTTGCAATTTACTGATTTTTTAAAATGCTTACGCCTATATGTGTAAGTTACAGTGAACGTTTCAGTTATCAGACAACCTTGTTAAAAAGTACTGACTCACGTTGATATCAAATACATCTCCTTGACCATCAACTGTTGCAATTCTGCTTGTCCTTATGTCAACAAACTTTGTGTAAATGGTGAGACATATAGCAATCGATTAAAGTTTGTGTAAATGGTGAGACACAGCAATCGATTAAAGTTTGTGTAAATGATGAGACATAGCAATTGATTGAAGTTCGAATAAATAGTGATATATATATATATATATATATATATATATATATATATATATATATATATATATATATATATATATATATAGCAATCGATTGAAGTTTGTGTAAATGGTGAGTCTATAGCAAGCGATTAAAGTTTGTGTAAATGGTGAGTCATATAGCAATCGATTAAAGTTTCAGTAAATGGTGACACAATAGCAATCGATTAAAGTTTGTGTAAACGATAACACATATAGCAATCGATGAAAATTTGTGTAAATGGTGAGACATTTAGGAATCGATTAAAGTTTGAGTAAATGGTGAGACATATAGGAATCAATTAATCATCCTGAGCTGAGCAAAACGATATAGGTGAGTGTAACACTTATATTTAGTTTTCGAGAAAACGGAGAAAAATTAATCCCTTTGTAAACTAAAAAACTGATGCCGTAGGAAAACCATGCTACTTATTTATTCAGATAAAAGCGATAATCTCATTAAGTTCTTCATTATCTTAAGAAGTAGGAAGACAACAATAAGGCTAATGACATATAGCCTAAAACTATATTAAACTACTGAATTTTAATATCGATATAGGCTTAAATTATCATCTAATCACAACAATAAAGATATACTTACAAAAATTACAAAATAACTTATAATATACTATGTTCCAGGATGCCACTTCGAAATTATAAAACACCATGTTATGCTGTACCTATCTTCTTATTCAGTGTTATCTAACTTATTTAAGACGAGCACTTGGTCAAAAATACATTATAAGCAATCATTCCTTTCTTCAGATGCTGCCTCTTGAAGTACCACATTAACAGCTGAAATTAAAAACAATAAATGTAGTCAGGGCTTACAATGAAGCATTGAAATCGGTGAGCATTTGCGGAAAGATTAACGTAACAATTAAACTTCGCTTATTATTATTATTATTATTATTATTATTATTATTATTATTATTATTATTATTATTATTATTATTATTATTATTATTATTATTATTATTATTATTAATGTTCCGTATGTAAACTACGGTAGACTTTCAAGCAATGGAGGATTTGCAGCGACGCAGCTAGGCTAGTTGTCGCCGGGGAAAGAGCTCGTCTGAGCGCCCCCCCCTCCCCAGACCAACCAAACGAAACGCTCCCCGACTGCACCTGATATTGGCATCACATATTAATTCTCCTATTCCACTTTTTCTCCAAGTGCTAAAGCTTTATTTCAAAATTGTACGACATACTTTTATTTTTAGTACAAGATAAAGCACCAAACTAATTAGTTTTTGATTGCCAAATAATCTGAGAGTAGCATTCTTGATATATTCTTGTACTCTTATCATAATAACTGCAAATCACAATGATTTGGAATTATATCGGGATGTGCATATGTGTAGAATGAGTGAGTCAACAGTCTGTTGTTTTAGAATAGAATATTTAATTATGACAAACAGCCAAGATGTTGTCTCGTGTATTATACTCGGTCATTTTGCAAATCTCTTAAATCGATGTAAGTTAAATGAAAATACAAAAAGCTGGAACAAATTTAACTTTGCGGACTCTTTTGGAAGCAAAGCTTTAAACAATGTCCTCAAAAGATAGCTTTGAAGCTAACTTATCCTCTATGGATATGATCCTAAGGCTGGTGAGTTGTTGTTGTCCTGTTAAGTTTCTGAGGTAATTCTTTTATGATCTTTAGTCTGCTAAAACTCCTTTCCTTGCCTTATAGTGAAAATAAATATTTGCCGAATTTCGCGCCCCCTCAATCCGGGGCCCGGGCCACAAGCTCCGTTTGACCTCCTTAGTTACGTCACTGAGGATTTGATATTTTGAAATTTAAAAATTCTCTGTAAGTCACAGACTGTCATTCTTAAATTCGTCCTGAAGTGACGACAAGTACTGATACTGGTACCGTACATTCTTTTGACAATGATTGTACTAAGAATATATACGAAACGTAAAATGCAACTATTCAAGTCTTAAATCTCAGTTTATCCGTTTTACTTCCTTCTGCAACATCGGAGTTATGAAGGACAAGACATATATTAACACCAGGTTTCAATCCGGTGCAGTTGGTGGATGTACAGATCATGATGAAAGATTAACCATTATAGTATATACCGTTTGCCTCTCCTCCAAGAGAGTTGTATTACACGATCACATCACTGGCCCTGCTGAAATTATAATTTGTGTTGCTAGATGAAACATATTACAAAACCTGAAACCAGGGTTCTTACAAACTGATTCTTAAACCGTTTATCCTGCACCGCGGCATTTAACGATACATAGGTTCACTAATAGAAAATGGTTATAAAGGCTTGGTTAATAACAAGGACAATAAAAAAGACTGTAAACCTTTGTTCTGTAAGTTGAAACTCATGACTCTTGTTAATTTGTATATATATATATATATATATATATATATATATATATATATATATATATATATATATATATATATATATATAGGGTGTTTTAAAACAGCACCGACAACGTTTGGGAGATGATTCCTGAGATCAAGATAACACAAAAAGGATAGACCAACCTGGGTGCACAAATGTTTTTTTGGAGTTATAGGCTGCCAAAAACATAAAAATGAACTTTAAAGGTTCACAGCTCCGTAGTTCGGTCAAGAACTAGTATGTGCCCTATCCAAATATCCATGTTTCAGAATCCTGCTGTACTTGCGCAACAATTTTTATAGACGTCGTGCGTGAGTACTTCAAATTATATGCATGTAGTAAAGCTGCCTCTATACAAATTGTTGCGTGAGTACCTTACGATTCTGAAACATGTATTTTTGCATGGGGCACATATTAGTTCTTAAGTGAAATCTTGACCCGACTACGATAGGTCCCTTTGTTTTGAAGCTATGGACTTTTAAAGTTCATTCTTTCATATTTTCGGCAGCCTATAACTCCGAAAGGAAGCATTTGTGGTGCATCCAGGTTGGTGTATACTTTTTGTCGAATCTTGATGTCGGGAATCATCTCCCAAACGCTGTCGGTGTTGTTTTGAAACACCCTATATCTATCTATCTACCTACCTATCTATCTATCTATCTATCTATCTATCTATATATATATATATATATATATATATATATATATATATATATATATATATATATATATATATATAAATTTTTAGTATATATAAAACAAAAGTACATCAGATATGTAGCGTACACAAGATTATTCATTCATATAATACAAGATCTGCAAAACAAGTTGATATATCGTATAACAGGCTATCAAAAATTAAAAATAGCTATACAATTGGTTCCCAAAGTGGGGTCCACGACGCCTAAAAATCGAAATATGTTGTAATAAAATGAAACTCTCAACTGTTATGGAAGAAGTGTTTTTTTCAGTTACTAAAAGAAAAAAGCAATTAGAAATTATATCTGTGGTTGTAAATTTAAATGTTTTCCTACTTTACTAAATTTCTGCTCTGAAGCCGGTCAACCGTTATGTAGGACTATTTCAAGTGAGAGAGATTCCTTCTTTGTTGGGACATTTTTTTCAAAAGCAGTTGTACATTACCTGCAAGACGCATCGGAATTTCATGGATTTCATCTTCAAGTATAATAGAATTGGACCTAAGATTGGCAGTGACAAAACTTAATCCAAATTTTAATGCAGTTATGAAAAAGCACAAAGAATTTCATTCCTTACATTAGTTGACCACACATTTGAGAACATTGTTTGTCAAGTGGATTTCCTTTGATTTTTAATTTTGAAAGTTCCTGTATTTTCAATTGAAATTTCGTTCATTAGGAAACAATCATATATCTTTAGAATAAATTACTTATTGCATTATTTTTCTTCATTTTCTTCTTGTCAGTGGTAATTCTAATTAGTATATTTTTTAATACCATGTGAAATTTCAGATAGCATTGCAAGAGGGTCCGCAGATCACTTTCCGAATAGACAGGGGGTCCGCGTTATCGGAAGGTTTGATAACCACAGTTATAATGTATAAATTTTATGAACAGTCTCCCAAAATACATGCAAAATTTACTTATTACTCAATTTTAAAGCAAAGTATATCATTGGTTGTTTGCGGTATCTATTATACTGTTAAGGAGTTTGAGAAAAATAAAAATATATTGGTTTAGTTACGAAAAAGGAGTTTACTTATATAACTTCATTTGACGTTATCTATTGCCTGCATACAGACATAACGACAATAAAATATTCTATTCTAAGCAAATACGAAAACTAACCAAAGAGCTGCACGGTACTGAATACATTTTATAAGACATCTTTAAATCGAAACAAATCAATGGAATACGTTTCCTTTTTTAAAGAAAAGAAATTGTCCTAATAGCAGAGAATATCCTGGAAACGTCCTGTGGATATCCCATGGACGTTGTGACATAAATAGGATGTACACGCAATGTTCCAGGTATATCTTTGCTATTAGGATGCCCACTCTTCTGCCCAACGAGCGACTGTAACATTATGATTTCCAGATACTGCTTTAATCAATTTGAAAGAAAAAAACGGGCTCCTAAAAACGTAGCAAACGAAGAAAAATACAATCATTTTCTTTCATAAGATTATTTAATCATTTACTTTCAATCTTTCTCCACATTCCATAAAAGCAGTATATTGAAACGATGCTTTATTTTTGCATTTGCACATGCAAATACTTAAAAGCATCATACAAGGACGCCCATTAGGGAGCGCAAGGTGGCGCGCTCGCCCCCCAAGAGGAAATCGTACTTGGGAATATCGAAAGCCCAATAGAATTTTTACATTAGTTATAGCAAAATTTGAAACTATATTTGAAACCTTGCTTATATTTACCCCTCTTTGGAAACCACATGTGCTCCCTTGGCATCATATAATAGACTTGAAGGAGGGGATTTAGAGCTACCCATTCTAATTTTCTAACTTCCAGTTTTCCTTCACTTTTTAAAATTATTGTTTATTTTAAATGTACAAAAAATATATTCTACAAAACATTTAAAAATTTCAAAGATAAACGATACAAAATAAAAGTAATAACAAAGTACCACTAGAGGCAATTTACTAACGGTATTAAGTATATTTATCTATTTAATGTTCCAAAATTATTACAATAATAATTTTGTTAGGAATTTGTTCAACGCTAAAAAAAAGCGAGAGTTTCGTTTTACAGTGCGAAATTATGCTAGACTTCTCCTAAATTATGAGAATTGAATACTCAAACTTGAAGTGGTACACCTATAGCTACGTGAAAGAGGAATAAGATCAAAGATACAACGTGATCTTCAGACGCTGAATCCTTATCTAAAAGCCGTTATTCTATCTCTTAGTATTTGTACTCTATGGAGATTAACATTAAAACCGGAAGTGGTAATTTATGGTATATCACTTCCGGTTGCAAAAGAGAAATAAAATCAGAGATAACACACATTCCTGGTATGAATTGATACAAAAAAAAATTGCTTGACAGTATTTCCGTTTTACCCATAATGCAATGTGTGTTGTAGCCACAAAATCGTATAATTTCACCATTTCTGGTTTCAACAGGTATAAATGTTGAGACAAAATTCATTCTTGGGATGCTGAATCTGTGTCAAAAGCCGTTTTCTGTTATCCTTCACCGTTTCTGCTCTATCAATTTCAGTATTGAAACTGGACGTACTTGTAAATTTCAACCACTTTCAACTTCGGCAGAATGTTACAGGGTGATGCTAAATTCTCTTGAAACGCCAAACAGATTAAAAAAGAAAAACTTGTCATTATCTCTTACCGTTTCTGTTCTATGGTGATAAATATGGAAACTGAAAATTGTTCATTTGAAATCTATTCTTGCAACGCTGAATACATCGCAAAAACTTGCTTCTTGATATTTTAAATTGCTTTTGCTCGGTGGAAAACAGTATTAAAACCAAAAGTACTAATAAATTTCAACCATTTCCGGTTTTCATAGTGTGTTATGAATGGAGTAATGTGCTGTATGGGTCAGAGACATGGACATTACGTAAAATTGATGAAAAATAAGTGGAAGTTTTCGTAGTGTGGGTGTGAAGAAGAATGGAAAGAATTAGCCATGTCGAACGGAAAACGAATGAGAGGGTGTTAGAAATGGTGGGAGAGAAAAGAAAATTTTATATTTATTAAGAAGAAGAAGAGAAACTGGTTAGAACATTGCCTAAGAGGAAACTGTATTATGAGGGACGTACTAGAGGGTATGGTGGCAGGAAAGAGAGGGCGAAGAAGACTACAATTACTGGACGACATCAAAACAGAGAAATCGTATGTGAAGACGAAGAGGTTAGCGGAAGAGTGTTGAACATGGAAGCCTCTCAGTCGCAGCAAAATACCTGCCAATAATGGCAGAATACGTATGATGATGAATAGTAACGGTTTGTTTCCTTATGGAGTTAAATCGATTGCAAAAGTCCGTTTGTCGCTACCTATGTATTACCGCTTTTGTTACACAACAAGAAATGACGAAAACGGAAATGGCTAATTTCAACCACTTCCGGTTTGAATAATACTTAACCGTGAAAATCGGCCTATTCTTGGGACACTGAATCGATTGCAGAAAACCTCTTCTCGATACCTCTGACCGTTTTTGCTTTGATATCTGTCGACAGACAGATAGACAGACATAGCCGTTCTATAAGATTTCCTACAATTATGTATATGTATTAAAAAGTATAAAACATCAAAACACGAAAGTAACATTACATAATATTACTAAATAGCACAATTACGAGTACTTACATTGACTACTTTAAACTTGCTTCATTTGCATCACTAGCTTCCCGTGTTTGAATTATCGCCGGCTTATCTAAACAAATAAGCAGAACGAGAGAGAGAGAGAGAGAAAGGTGATTTCCTAAGCAAAATCCCCAATTTTTCCTGATCCAGCTTAAGTACCAGTTTCCCTGACTTTCTACAATCATTTCGTTTTCCATGACTTTTCCAGGATTTTTTTGATTGCCAGATATGTAAGAACCCTAGTCATTTGTCCTACGAACCGAAAGCATTTCTTGTCCAGATTGAGATTATCCTAGTATCTATACTACCATATATATATTTGAATGAGGGAGCACTTGCCCCCTAATAACTTAAAAAGCTTCATTCTAACGGATTTCTTATTTCTACTAGCTATATTTGCACCAAAAGAGCAATGGTAAAATGATCGGTAAAGGTATTTACTATGCAGCCTATGTGAGATGGCCGGCGTTTAACACTTAGGACGCCAAAGACGCATAAGCATGTCCTACATAAAGTTGCTGGGAGATAACTTGAGAAAGAACACACAAGTTTTAGAAGGCAGATAGTGCGAATTCTTCTCTTATTGAGACTTGCATGGGATTGAGTATAGTCCGCTCCCCCCAGTGATTTTTAACGAATCATAGTGATTCTAACGGTTCATATTAGTTCATAATGAATCGAAATCACATGTTATAAAGATTTAAGATGTAAATCTTGTGGTAAGGAGGCTTTAGTATAAGTAGTAGTAGTAATAGTAGCAGTAGTAGTGGCAGTAGTAGTAGTAGTAGTAGGAGTAGTAGAAGTAGTAGTGGTGGTAGTTAGTAGCAATACTAGTAGTACTAGTAGTAGGAACGGGTTAGAAGCCCCGCAGGGGTTGGTTGGGTTCTGTTCTCGATATAAGTAGTAGTAGTAGTCGGAGTAGTAGTAATAGTAGTAGCAATAGTAGTAGTAGTGTAGTAGTAGCAGCAGCAGCAGCAGTGGTAGTAGTAGTAGTAGTAGTAGTAGTAGCAGTAATAGTAGTAGTAGTAGTAGTAGTGACTCTTCCAGTTCCGGTGACAAAGAACTGGGGGGAGCGGGCTATACACAAGCCCTTGCATGAAAGTTGGTTACAATATTAATTCTATTTCTATCGCATTATTGTATTACAAGTATGCCCTCAAACATATTTTACCTCATTTCTCCTGTACATTTTCCTAATTTTTATAAAAGAAGGGGGATAACTCTACACTTAATCCGTGAAATTCTATCATTTTTGGGGGAAAATTATGCTGCAACTCTACAATAACATAATCTAACACATAAACTGACCTAACCTAATTTAATGTGAACAACAATCACAGATTTTTTTTTAAAAAAAATTGCTGGGCCCTTTCTGCTAAACATATGCCTTATTTTCTCTTATTTTAAGGAAACCAATGAACTATAACCATTATTATTCTTTCTTGTATTGGCATTTGTACTTAAAGTAATACCAAATACTGTATACATATTGTCCCTGCGTTTAGTGCATAATCTGAAATATTCAAATAAATCAAAGAACAGCGTTATATTTTTTTCTAAAATAAATGCATGAGGTACATAAAGTTTACTCACGAAAATCCTAAACCATAACTAAAAATTTTGATAATCATTTCAGATTATAATAAAACCAAATGGATTTACATATTGTAAATATTGATGGTCTGATAGACGTTCTTCTTCTTCACCTAAAGTGTAGGTGTATTTTTCTTTGGTGAGGATTTAATCCCGGTCACCTAAATCCATGTTTGTAGCTGTTTTCTTGAATAATTTTTGGATAGTTATTTTATTTTGAAATTCTATTCATGTATTTCTCAATTTTAAAAATTTCTGACGGTCTCTCTTTTCGAGTCACTAAGGGAATTCTCCAATTCTTCAAAGGCATATTATGGAAATAATATCCATAAAAGCATCACGGATGGCAAAATTGAGGGCTGGAGAAGGTTGGGAAATCCCGTACGGCTGGATTAGAGATGACGTCCTTATTATTCATTTTTCCTTAATTTTGATCTTGATTATTACAATTATTTTCTGATTTGTCATAATTGGAACATTTGTTATTTCGTAGTGGTATATTATTAGATAGAAGTTTTCAAATATTTTTGCGAAGGGAGAATTGCTCAGTTGAAGAATTGTCTTACATTGAAAATATAAACTTCGTACTGGTTCCGAATAACCTTAGTATGATTTTGCAAAATTTATAGAAAAAAAAGCTTGACTCATAATAAAAGTGACATTTATATCAAATAAACTGTAAAGATTAAGAATATGGACGCAGGCACGTAGCCAAGGGGTGGGTCCGGGGGTCCGGACCCCCCTTCGAGACCAGAAATAAAAAATATGGAAAAACGAAACAAAAAGAAACAAGAAATAGGAAGAATCAGCGATAAAAATAAAGATAAAAATAAAGCTAAAAATAAAAATAAGTTTTCGTCATCGCATCCTTCCAGTATCAAACATGTTATTTCAGAAAAGGTTTTCTACTGCTCCTTTAACTTGTCATTTGGAACAGACAGTAATTGACGGAATAATAAAACAAAAAAAGCTATGTGGAAAGCAAGCCCTGTTATCATTTGATTCAACAGAGAAAGGAACGCAGATATTGTAAAATATTTTACAAGACATTATTGGATACGTACTTTTTTAAATAGTTGAGAGCATAAGGAAAGGAAAATTGTTATATTTGGATGAACAAAAGAAGGAACGTAGATAATGTAATTTTTTAAAAACATATTTTTATAAATATTCTTTTATTCGAGATTGCTTCATAGTTTGTTACTAAAATACTTACTAACATGCATTGGTGCCGATCCTGAGGGGCCGAGGGGGCCCGTCCCCCACAGGTCATGTGGGCCCCCTTGTTATATTTATGAATATGCAATGTATTGACATAATTTGAATGCAATTTGTCTTAAAATATTCATATATGCCTTCTGCATCTGAATGGACCCCCCCCCCCAATTTACAGAGAAATCGGCGCCCTTACTAACATGTCATAATTTTAAAGTCTTAACATACCAATATATGTTGCTAGTAAAATGTTTAAATTGATCAGGCCCCTGGTGTGATAACCACAATATTTCATATCATACCCCCCCCCCCCCCCGATCACCAAATCCTGACTAAACGAACCAATATATGTTACTAGTAAAATAGTTTAGAATAATCGAACTCTGATGTGATAACCACAGTATTTCATGTCTCGGACCCCCCCCTATTACGAAATCCTGGCTACGTGCCTGATGGACGCCATTTTTTAACACTTTATTAATCATTCTTCTTCCGGTAAATAAAACCCTAATGCACTCTAGACTCCTACTTTCTTGGCGCATCCCGAATAATTGTGTACAGGTTGATAATATGACTACTAACTAAAATACCACAAAACGATTAGTCATGCGAAAAACACATACAGTAGATTAAGAAGCTACACATATATAAATTTGTTCGCAGTTTTAGACGTGTCTTCAAATAGTTTGCCTGCTGACCATAAGATGGTGGCGTGCCAGTGTTTAAATAAATGAGACAGGGGCTTCGTCTTTAGTTCAGCAGACTAACTATTTGAAGACGGCTAAAACGCCGCTGGGAGGTTATATCTGGTAGCTACTTAATTTATGCAAATATCAACCTGCTAGGTGGACACTATAAGCAAGAATTAGGTTAGTTGGGTAGGATATGTTGGTTAGTAGAGTAGAGAAGGATAAATTAGGTTAGTAAAGAAATCTAGGTTGTATTTGGTTTGGCTAGTACTTGTGTGTTGCATTTACAAATACCTTAATGTGAATTTCGCAATAATACAAATTCCCATAACTCTTGTAGTGCTTTCCTATTAGCGACGCTACACTTGTAAACATAAAATACATCATTCTTACACTGTGCAGAAAAACTTCACCGGAGGAAAATAATTAATGCAGTTGTCTTTCATATGCATTCACTTATTTTAACAGTCGTATCAACACTTGTAATGGTGTCAGACTAGTAACGCTACACTTGTTAACACGGTTCATATATGAATTACAAGTTGGCGTCTACATTAAGTTCATTAAACAACATTCTTCCTGTGTGAATTAAGAGATTTTACCTTTAAATTAAAAAAAAAAAAAAGTGGCGCACATTCTTATTCTAATCGAATAATTTTTAATGATATACAGACAACAAAATCCGAAGTCCGTTGCAGAAACGACATCCGTTTCAGAAACGCATCATTTATGATGCATCGTGTTCGGCAATTACAATATAATCTAAGTTGTGCGTTTTCTCAGGCTCGATGCTGTGTAACTTGGTAAGATAGTGCAATAAATATGCTTAATCTAGGGTAATATAGAGCATGATATTTTGAAAGGAAAGTAAGAAATTAAACATATTAAGAAGAGTAAAGATTTCTGTAAGTGACTTCAAAAGTGGACGCTTTTAGTCGCTAACTATGCTAATCTTGTATTTTTGTAATCTTAGCCTTGCATACTCTCAAGTGGAACACAAAACAAATCCTCTCATGCAAGCATAACTGAAACGGTATATATATACACAGGGTGTCTCAAAAGTCCCCTGACATTGGGGAACTCTTGTTATCAGAGTTACAACAAAATGTAAGAGGGGACACCGTCTCCAAATACGATGTTTTCAATCTAAAGTGAAGGATTTTTTTTTTAATCGGGCGAGCCGCTTGGGCTGTACACTCTTTATGCGCCCAATGTTAAATGAAAATGCAACGATGCCATTTAGCTGGACCCACAACATAACGTGAATGGGGACAAGTTTGAAATGAGAGCTGGCCACTGACACGTTAGCGTAAAGAACAGTAACTTCATTCACTTATGTTGTAGATTCAGGTAAATGGCAATGTTGCATTTTCATTTAACATTGTCCTTTGTTAGGGTACTTTTGAGACACCCTATATATATATATACATATCGGATGTTCTAAAAATGGCGCCTATGGACCACAGAGGACTATTGCACAAGTCAAAATAAACCAAAAAAATATATATTTGAATACCCTTCGGGTCCTCGTCTGGAGACGCGAATTGCATTATGTGGCAACGTCGCAGATAAAGAACGATAGATTAGATTTACCAATCCATCAAATAATTACAATTATTCTTGACAGGTGACAGTTAAAGTCAATAGATAATGACACTAGCACCACTTATTACATTTACAATCGATGTAACTATTCGATGGATTTGTAGAGCAACGCAAATGGATCCAAGTTAATATGCGATGTTGCCACATAATGAAATTTTGACTTCCCATAGTGACTGAAGGAGGCCTTGGAGGGCATCATATATACTACTACTACTACAAGAAAGAAAATAGCTTTATATATATATATATATATATATATATATATATATATATATATATATATATATATATATATATATATATATAATGATAGAAGGGTTGTCGTTTGATCTTATATTGTTATGATAAGTTCCTCCTCGAAAACTCGACGCTTTTGTTTAGAAGCTTTTTTTGGTTCTCAATAATACAAATCAATTGACTATGGATTCGACACCATATTGTTTGAGAGTGACCGTAGAGTTGATGACAAAGAAAGGATGTACACGTCAACATTTTTAGCATGTGGAAATAAAGCACCTCAACGGCCTTTCGAATTACAAGATTTCATTTTACTTTTCGGAAATTAGATAACTAATGAAATCATAGGACTCTGCCAGTACGTCTTTTCTGTCCTGCTTTTTCAAACTCTTGGGTAATGAGTTCACAATTGACACACACACACACACACACACACACATATATATATATATATATATATATATATATATATATATATATATATATATATATATATATATATATATATATATATATATATATGTGTGTGTGTGTGTGTGTGTGTGTGTGTGTGTGTGTGTGTGTGTGTGTGTACGTGTATTCTTATTTATTATTATTCATATCATTATTATATTGCAATCCCGTCTTGTTTTTCAGCAAAATGGCGAAAGAAATGATGGGTTTACAACTTGTAAAAATAAATAAATAAATAAATGGAAGAACAAATGTGATTCGGGCATAATTTGGCTACAATAGGAGTTAGGAAATTAAAACTTGTGTGAAATTAACTTACTACGTTTTCGGCATAAAAATGAATGTCACTTGTGGATTGCATAATGCCATTTCTTCGTTTCTTGATGGTACTGCAGATTCAGCACTTTGAAAACAAAGGGCTTATTTCTTAAAACTACTAGTCTTGTAATACTAGTATATTTTTTAAAATTCAAATTTTGTGTAGTTGAATGTATTATAAAATCGTGAAAAATTAGATATATCAGCATAAGTATTTAGAAATGAGTTCTACTTTTATTCTACAACTTCCACTTCATAATATTCTACAACTTGTAGAAAAACACATTACAAGATTTGTTCCTTTGAAAAATAGGCCCCAGATATTATCTTGGACTATCTACAGAATGACAAAGTTAGTACTTTTAAAAAATTCATTACTTTCCCTTTAATTTACTTTATATTACCGTACATATTTGTTCCATACAAAAATTGTTTATTTTTATTATTTCGCCTCATGCTTGCAGTTTCGGTTTAAGTAAAAGATTTATATTCACTTCTTTCATTGGGAATTTCAGTCTTATCACCTGAGAAAATGTTTTTTAAGGGACGAGTTGCATCATACATCACTGGGTGCAGGTTGACTTCAGGAGCACTTATCCGTTATACATACAGCGCCGGGGTGGATCTGTAGAGGACAGACGCGTCAGCGATGGTAGGCATACACATAAACGAGGATAGTGGAAAAACACTTCATACAACATAAAAGCACATTTTTGTGTTATAGCACAGCTTTGTGACCCTTCTATGATAATTTTGTATGCTGTCTTCATTTCACCATGGCTTCCTTATGGAGTACGACATGGTAAAGAGCATTTCGTATTTCTACCTTATTGTACATGAGAGAGGTAACATCCCGGTATATTTCGAATATTTATACATTGAAGTAAGATTTGAACTTTATCATTTATACATTGATTTTCCAAATTAACATAACACATTGCTTCCGTAAATTTGCTAAACATTATATAATAATAATAATAATAATAATAATAATAATAATAATAATAATAATAATAATAATAATAATAATAATAATAATAATAATAATTATTATTATTATTATTATTATTATTATTATTATTATTATTATTATTATTATTATTATTATTATTATTATTATTTCATTTCATTTCATTTCATTTCATTTATCCTCCATTCTGTACAAACTTGGAAATAATTTTCCGATAGTACATGGGATTCGTCATGGTTAATTGATGCAATACATATATATTAGATACATTTGTTAAACATAATTCATACTTTTTATACATTACAGTAATTTGAAATATCTTTATACAAATACTACAGCATACCTTATACATAAATGAACCTATCTTGTTACTTTGCTACTACTATTTACATTGTGACTATTTAATTGATTATATTCATCTATTGTATAGAAGCAATGTGACAATAGGTATTCTTTTAATTTTCTTTTGAATGTAACATTACACTTGATTACCTTTAATTTGTTTGGTAACTTATTGTATAGCATAATACCAGCATATTTTACTCCCTTTTCGTACATTGCTGTTCTATGGTTTGGTGGATGAAAATGAGTCTTATTTCTTGTGTTGTATCCATGCACGTCACTGTTTGTTGTGTACTCATTTATGTCGGATCTTACAAATTCTATTAAGCAATATATATACAAACATGGTAAAGGTGGTATAGCTAGTTCTTTAAAATATTTCCTACAGGACTCTCGGGGTCCTACACCAGCTAGGACTCGTACCACTCTTTTTTGAAGAACAAAAATATCTCTACTTTTTACAGTATTTCCCCAAAATATTAATCCATATCTTAATATAGATTCAAATGAGCAGTAATATAATATTTTTGCTGTATTTCGGTTTATAGTATTTTTGATGGTTTGTACGGCAAAACACATTTTTCTTAACCTATTTGCAATTTTTTCTATATGATAATCCCATTTTAAATCTGCTGATATATGTACACCTAAAAATTTTACAAAACTAACTTGTTTTATTTCGTTTTCTCCTATTTTTATACTTCCTTTATCTAGATTGTTGTTTGTTAATTTAAAACTTATTGACAAGGTTTTTTTCTGAATTTACTATTAACTTATTATGATCAAACCAGTTCGTTAGCTGTTTTACGGTGTTTTCTATGTTAGTATTTAATCGTTGTTGGTTTTCGCCTGTTATTGCTACACTTGTGTCATCCGCGAATAATGTGGCTTTTGCAAAGTTTAAATTATCCGGGAGATCGTTTATATATATCAAAAACAGTAATGGCCCAAGAATTGATCCTTGTGGTACGCCGCATTTTATTTTATTCATTGTAGATGTGAAAGTAGTTAATTTTGAATTTCTCCCATCTACTCTAGTTATTTCTACCACCTGCATTCTATCTGTCAAATATGAACGAAACCAGTTTCTTATTACTCCTCTTATTCCACATTTCTCTATTTTATATAAAAGTTCTCTATGAGGCACTAAGTCAAACGCTTTTGTAAGGTCTAAAAACAATCCTATGCACTTATTTCTTTTATCTAGTAGTTCGCTTACGTAATTCAGATATTGATAAATAGCGGTTTCCGTTGATTTTCCTTGAATAAATCCATGTTGATATTTTGAAATTGTTCCAGTACTTTGTAAATACAGTGTAACCTTATTATTATTATTATTATTATTATTATTATTATTATTATTATTATTATTATTATTATTATTATTATTATTATTATTATTATTATTATTATTATTCGGTATTTATTTCATTGGAATTTAACGATTCTGTTCATCTTCGAGAAAATATAAGACGTAAAGTTAAGTGTTTAATGAGGTTTCGCTCACATCTGGTCGCAACAAAATAAAACAAGCCTCTCGCATCAAACCACAAAAGGTGCCTTCCATTTCAATTCAGGCAGAGCATGTACCATCACCATCTCAGATATTGTTGAAACTTTTTTTATAGCAACTAGACATGTTTTTAAGAGACCCATATTTTTTCGTTTTGTCGAAAAAAATTTTCCCGCCAAGTAATGGGCCATCAAAGACGGGGAGTACAATTTATGAATTGTAGAAGACATGAAAAATGGTCAATTTCGGAGCCTCACCATTCGGCTATGGAGACAGGTGGAGTTATAATTCTTGTTGTGGTATGTACATAGGGATATAAATAAACTATATTTTATTATAGTTTGGTTTGCGCATGCGTATCTTTTTGTACATAAATTAACAAATGAACGTCAATTTATCTGAAAAGTCGAAGTTTGCGAATTTTTTTCGAGCACTTCCGGTTCGAATTTTAAAATTCTGTTTTCACGGTTGGTAAGACCGAGTTACCCGCTTTCTGAAAAAAAAATTGTATCGCTTCTGTGGTCAACCGTTTTGTCGCAAAAAATTCGAGAAATTGAAAAATTTTCAAAAATCGCCATTTTTGGGCGCCATTTTCTCGAAAACACCATTTTTTAAAATTCTGAAATTTTGTCAGATGGTTCAACTTTACCTGAATAATAAACACACCAAATATCATTCTCGACCAATGCTTCATGGATTAACTGCAGCCTTTTAAAGTTAGCGAAGTTTCGCTAATTTTGATGTCACAGTTAGCAACACTGGGAACAATGAAAGTGCAATGATTTGATGATGTTTGTGGTTCATATTCATTAAATGAAGAATAAAAGGTTTTCTTGGCTGCTTTTTTATTATTTTGAACAAAGAGGCTCTCTGAAATAGTAAAATGAGCCTGCCCCTACTCCTCCGTTTTCTTAAACTGAAGTAATCTGAGGTGGAAATCACGATTACGAAACACACACATTTTTTAAAGTTTACTTGAAATGGCCATCCAATGAATTCTGATGATCTATAAAAGGCCTAAACTATTACCTCAGTGTGATTTGGAATGCTCCAGACAAAGTGTCAATTAAGTGCGATGTCATTACAGTGATCGAAAAATGACAAAAAGTTAAAAAAAAAAAAAAAAAATCGAAACGTTCTTACGCGTTCCAAAGAAATTTACTGAATTTTTAAACAGAACAATCCTAGCATAAAAATGGGTCACTCGGAATTTTATAGTATTCGACTAAAGTGTGTCAGTCCGCAACCTGAGAGGGAAGTGTGTGTGTGTGTGTGTGTGTGTATTGTGCAAATTTTAAGTTAGCTGCTACTGCGTTGCTACAAATCAAAGGTGCAACCTGTACTGAAGCTGTCATGAGTGACCTCTTTCCTTTAGTAGTATGATCCGTAGAAAATGACAGCTGTCTTCTTCAAGAATGTGGTGAATGTCCTGGAGTGGAAGAAATAAGTATGGTGTCTTTAATTATTGATCCTGATGAAAATGAAAGTGGTTACGTATGCAATATGGGAGAATAATGATCTCGTTAAAAAAAAAAAAAAAACTGTGCCACTTTCAGTTTTCGTATCGTACATTGCCGGTTTAACTGTAAGAATTGTAATTCATGACTACATGAAGAAAATCCAAAGAGAATCAATTGCTACCGAAGACCACCGTATAAAATTTCAAGATACAAATTCTATTTTACTTCATGTGGACTTCGTTGAAAACTGGACTGTTATTCTGAAAAGTGAAATTCAGAGTTATCACCGAAATATGAAACAATTGACAGTTTTGTTGTAATAAACGACGATAAAACAAACGATTCGGCTCATGTACTCATAGTCATAGACAAGATTCTAAACATACTCGAAGAAAAGCGAAAAAATATGTTATAGAAAAAGGTTTGAATACGTGAAAATAGGTGTCTACAATTTCCCAAACTGTGTCAGTGATTTCTGATGGTGCTGCATCCCACTTTAAAAATCGCTTTCAGATGTTCGAGATGCAGACAGGTCCGATAAAGCAGTGTTTTTGCAGTGAAACCGGCCATGCAAGGGTCTCTGCGACGGTAGTGGGGAAAGGGGGGGGAAGGCAAAGAATGTGGCAACGCGCCATAGCCTTAGGCTAAAACAGATACACAGTATTAAAACCGCAGAAGAAAAAAATGAAATGAAATCTTTAAGTTTTACGTTCCACGCTTAAGCCGGTTAGGCTAAAGGAGACGGTGATTATGAGAAAGAATGAAATGGTGGAATGCAGAAGGTGGGAGGAAACGGGATAACTCCAAGAAAACCCACGAGCACGGTGTTTGTCCACCACAAAGCCCACACGGCACGAGCTGGGATTGAACCAGGGACCCCAAGCAGCGGAAATGAACGCTCTACCACTGAGCCACCGCGTCCCCACTAAAACCGCAGGAGAATTCGTGAGTATAGAGCAAGTACAAACTCCGGGTATTACTCTCGTTTTGTTACCTGGAACTGAATTCGACGACTTCCGGAAGAAAAAAGGGAAAGTATACGACCGGTAACTGGTATTCAACGAAGTTATCTTTGGCTTTCGGAAAATTGCGAAGTTTTTATAGCAGTAACGGGTCACCATAAACTAACTTCATACTTCCCCCAAAATCGAACTTTTGCAATTCAAAGTGTAGATTTAAGAAATCTGCAAAAAGGAACTTTTGTTATATACATATATGTATGATAACCGTGGTGCGTAGCAGAAATATTATGAATAAATCATGAATTACGTGAAGTTGAAGTGCTGTTTATGCTTCCACATGAACCTTCAGCAGGGTACAAGTTTCCAGAAGAGCATAAGAGAAGTGAAAATAAGTGTTTTGTGACTATCGACAATGTGCTACGCAAAGGCGGATCCAGGACGGACTTCTGGGGGGGCTGGGATTGTAATACTGCTACTTAGAGCTACTTTTAAGAGCTCCAAACTCTGGGATGGGTTTTATTTATATATAAACAAGAAAGTTTCTTCTTCTGGGGAGTGGGGCGGCAATCGTCCCCCTAGATCCACTCCTGGATGAGTTATGAGTGAACCAACATCTATTGGAGCATCTGCACGGTTACATGCTATTAGTAAAGAAGACAACAACCAAGCAAATGATTGGTCCATGAAAAAAAAAAATCAGTGAAATTTTGTTTCCGAAGACCATTGTGTACTTGAAATAGTAAGTGAACTTGAAATTTGTGTGTTTCGTAATCGTAATTTCCACCTCAGATTACTTCAGTTTAAGAAAAGGAGGAGTAGAGGGAGGCTCATTTTACTATTTCAGAGAGCCTTTTTAATCAAAATAATAAAAATAACAGCCAAGAAAATCATTTATTCTTCATTTAATGAATGTGAACCACAAACATAATCAAATCATTGCACTTTCATTGTTCCCAGTGTTGCTAACTGTGACATCAAAATTAGCGAAACTTTGCTAACTTTAAAAGGCTGCAGTTAATCCATGAAGCATTGGTCGAGAATGATATTTGGTGTGTTTATTATTCAGGTAAAGTTGAACCATCTGACAAAATTTCAGAATTTTAAAAAATGGTGTTTTCGAGAAAATGGCGCCCAAAAATGGCGATTTTTGAAAATTTTTCAATTTCTCGAATTTTTTGCGACAAAACGGTTGACCACAGAAGCGATAATTTTATTTTCGGAAAGCGGGTAACTCGGTCTTACCAACCGTGAAAACAGAATTTTAAAATTCGAACCGGAAGTGCTCGAAAAAAATTCGCAAACTTCGACTTTTCAGATAAATTGACGTTCATTTGTTAATTTATGTACAAAAAGATACGCATGCGCAAACCAAACTATAATAAAATATAGTTTATTTATATCCCTATGTACATACCACAACAAGAATTATAACTCGTCTCCATAGCCGAATGGTGAGGCTCCGAAATTGACCATTTTTCATGTCTACTACAATTCATAAATTGTACTCCCCGTCTTTGATGGCCCATTACTTGGCGGGAAAATTTTTTTCGACAAAACAAAAAAATCTGGGTCTCTTAAAAACATGTCTAGTTGCTATAAAAAAAAAGTTTCAACAATATCTGAGATGGTGATGGTACAATTTTATATTTTTTTGCCTGAGTTGAAATGGAAGGCACCAAAAACAGCTGTGATAATTTAATTTACACGGATTGATAAAGCAAGGAATATCTATATCTATCTATCTAATATATATATATATATATATATATATATATATATATATATATATATATATATATATATATGTGTGTGTGTGTGTGTGTGTGTGTGTGTGTATGTGTTAACTATATAAAATTTGGACACATATATTTCATTCATTATTTCAATATTTTATTGGAATTATTGCATGTATACAACCTATAAGGAAATTAGTGCATGAATTTTGCAGCTGTGTAAATAAATAATTGGAGAATGTGAAGATATGAGGATACGCTATCAATGATGCAAGTAAAAACTTGGGTTATTCAACTACAAGGTAAAAGAACTTGAAAAAGGCTTCAGTAATTAGAGATATGCTGAAATAATCGTCCCCTAAAGTTAGGAAAATAAACAGAAGGTATATTCTCCTACATTCTCTTTTTTAATATTCACAAATTAAATTTAATTGAAATAAAATCTATCTATGTATCAATATATATATAGTGGCGGATCGAAGGGGGAGCTATAGGGGCTATAGCCCCCCCTTCTTGACGCTCAGGTATACATTGAATAAAATGGGCTTCAATCCTGCTTTACACTAGATAAAACGGCAAACTATGATTTAGCCCCTCCCGTGATCATATCCTGGAACCGCCACTGTCTGTAGTTTGCATTTATATAATGTAAACTTCGAGGGGACTGACATTTATAGATTTTTTTTCAGCACCGCCCATAATTTTTATCAATTTTTACACCGAACTTATTCATGACACAAAATAATTATTAACACTATTAGGCCTATTTAGTCATACAGGTAACTGGGCACAAACTAAATACAACTTTCTTACAAGGCTGTCTATAATCTTCATTATAAATTAACTAGAACTGTAACAACTGTTACAGTGTGTTAAAATTGTCACAACAATGGATATATATATTGAATTTTAATGATAAGTGATTCCTGATTGGTAGAGATAACAAATGATGTAATGTTATTTATGATTTCAGTTGGAGTAGTAGTCTGAAGAAGGAAGTGATATACTGCCGAAACTGTAACAGTTTTAGTTAATTTATAACAAAGATTATAGACAGCCTTGTAAGAAAGTTGTATTTAGTTTGTGTTTAAGGTGGACACAAGGCCTTTTTATCATAATATCCATGTAGGTACCCGGGACATAGGTTTGCACCTGAAGATATAAAACCTCAATTATAGTGGTCAAATAAGAAAATGCAAACTGATTTTGACAAGATAATGGCTGTAGAATCCGCCATCTTTTATTATCATCCATCGTTTTCAGCAACTTGCACATTGAAATTATTATATTAAAAAACATTTATTTATAACAAAACTCAGTGACGTAGGAGACTGGAGTCTATGTCTGCACCAGAAGGTATAAAACTTCTACTGAGGTTAAGAAAAATTCAATAAAAGGGAATAATTCAATAAGAGGGAATAACAATGAAGATTTGAAATATAAAATCTATCAAATATCTGGAAAGATCTAACTTAATAATTTGATGCGGATTCAACGTTTGTTTATACTGATGCTTCAAAATACCCATTGTTAATGTTGATGCAGCTATTTATATACCAAATAGATCGACTACATTAAAATATAAATTACCTACATATAAGTCGGTATTTGAAAGCGAAGCATTTGCTATTCGTCACGCTCTGTTATACATAAAAAAAAAAAAAAAAAAATAAGAATAAAAAACTATAATTTGTTCAGATTCATTAAGTGAGCTCACTTCTTTGAATACAACGCATTGGAACAGTAAAGCTTAATGGATTATACTAAATATCAAACATTTATATCTCTATATATCTAGAAATATTTATAATATATCTTTTGCATTTATCAAAGCTCACGTCAACATTGATAATAACAACATAAATGATGCAGTCGCAAAAAGATTCATGTTTCGAAGGACAAAAAATGAATATTAAATAATCTCGAAGGAATTTGTACAGTGCTATAACGGAGAAGTACAAATCAGAATTATCTACTTGACGATCTGGTAATCAGCAGGTTCCAGGACAACTTTATAATAATGTTTTTATGTTTTCAGTTCTTTCCGTTCTAAGCCTTCCCTCTGTCCAGTACTTCATTCCGTAACTCCCGCTCGTTCAATTCATCAATACCGTCTTGCCGGATTCTTAATCCACTGAGTTTCTTTCCATTTCACCCTTTTCTTTTCCTTTTCCAGACCTACCATTCTTTCCAAATTTATTTCATGTCCTGATTCTTTCACGTGTTTATATACTGCACTGTTTTCTCTTCTTAATTTCATGTCGTGTTGTGTTGTCTTATTCTTTCATCCAGTCTCTTTTCTCTTTCTCCTATGTATTTCATATTTCAATTCTTTTGAACTAGTTCTATATACTGTTCCTTTCCTGTTCTGCTTTTATCTCATTTTCTCTCTTCTTTCCCTTCTCTCTAAGTTCTCTAATGGTTTTTTCTCCTTTTCTATATGTTTTGACTCTATCTTTTCTTAGCAACATCTTAAGAATATGTGTCTCATCACCTAAGCTCTCAATCGCAAACCATCTTCTTCCTCTTTTGTATCTATTTCTTATTAGTAATCAGTGAAAAAGTCACATATCCTCTTTCCTTCTTCCATCGTCACTATCTGTTATTTCTCTCCTTTGCATATTTCTTACACAGTTTACTTTGTTCCCTACATCCATGTCTCTCCTCTTATAACAGCATATCTCCTGCTGAGAGGTCTTTCTTGTACCATCCTGTCGTCAACTTTCCACCGACTTTCTTTATATTCGCATCAATAAAATTCATTTCATCATAATTCCTCTCATCCACTTGCATTCCACTTGCATTCCTCAGTTCTCTTAAGATTTTTTTCAATCGCTTCCTAGTCTCTTTTCAGTTATCATACAATCGTGTACGTATCTACAAAACATTTTAGGATTCTGTCCTCCTTTTTCCAATTTTTGTTCCCACTTGTTCACTGCGATTTCATCAAGTACCAGAATCAATCTCAACCCGATCATCAATACCTTTTATTATTTTCACCACTTTTTCACCTATGGTACACCAGGGGTGGATCCAGAGGGGGGCGATTGCCCCCCTCCAGAAGAGGAAACTTTCTTATTTTATATATATAAATAAAACCCATCCCAAAGTTTGGAGCCCTTAAAAGTAGCAGTATGACCCCCCTCAGAAGTCGGTCCTGGATCCGCCCCTGTGGTACACACACTATTCTCCCAAATCAACTTTAAGGCTTTTATCACCTTCTCCTTTTCTTATTTGTTATAGTTCTATCTTTCATTTTTTTCTTCTACTGCCTTTACAACGTACTCTCTGCTAATACTAGGAAATATTTTCATACATACACTAAAAAAAAAAAAAAAAAAAAAAAAGCAGCTTTCGTTCCTGTCTCCTACCTGACATATTTTTAACCTTTTCTGTTTTAATCTTTCTGTTATTTTCTGCAATCTTCTTTATCTTTTTTTCACAAGGTTCAAAAATATCAAGTTATCTAGAAAGTATTGATACCTTAGAGATTAAAATTAAGAACACATTTACTGCAATTTGAAAATAACATTATAAAACTACATATGCACCATTTTGTTTGATATCCTCTGCCATTTTCCCGGCAACAGGTTGTCTAGAAAGTAGCCTTTGAAGTTCAAAATTGACAATGCGTTTATTGTTATTTCAAATAACGTTATGAAACCACATATGCACCATTTTGTTTGATAACTTCTGCCATTTTCCCTTCAATAGGTTTCTAAAAAGTAGCCTTTGGAGATCAAAATTGAAAATACATTTATTCTGTTTTGAGAATAACATTAGGAAACCACACATGCACCATTTTGTTCGATGGTCTTCTGACAGTTTCTCGGCAACATCATAATCCCGTAGCTATAGAACTTGTGCACTTCCTGGTCAAACAAACAAACCAAAAGGAAGTGACATATGGCTTTCACAGACCTCTTTTGAAATTAACTAAACACTATCAGTGAGTTCTGCAGAGAAACAAAACAATAATTAGTCTGATAGTGCCAGATACAGACAATACAGTGGATATATTAAAACCTGTGAGCTAAGTATTTGAATTCTGACGGATCGTTAAAGATGTATGAGGTCTGGTGTTGTCAGCGTGATATACGACACTTTTTCGTTAACTAATTCGGTTGATTGCTTTTGAATTGCCAGGTGTACTTGCGCTAATTGTCGACACTACAGGACACAGTCTATCGTTCTGCCCGGTAGCAGTAGCTCAAGATCCACGCTGCCCTTCCAATTCCACCAAACGTACAGCATACCCTTCCTGGACGTCAGTGTGGACTTTGTCACAGACTTCAGCTTATTCTCGCTTCGACCACAATATTTCTTGGCACATTATTGTTGTAGGCTATTCACTTTCCATCACTCGTCATCAACCGCTTTAGAAATGGCTCGAGTTTGTTATCTTTCAGTCGAAATTCGCAAATATAAATTTGATCGAATAAATATTTGAGTCCGATCATGTAGCACCTAAACGTCGTTTAATTTTTTTTAAAGCTAGCTTTCTGCAAATGCAGCGGCGGAACATGTGGGGAGGCTGCGAGACGGCAGTAACTCCAACTTAATTCTGTATTTCTGATCCGAGATTTAATAATTAATCTTTATATTTATGCCCTTTCTACGTGCGATTTGTTGTCCTATTTTTCACGTGGTTTAAGCATAATCCCCCTTTCTTTGATTAGCAACGCTGAACATACTTGTGTTATTTGTGGCTTGAATATTTGTCTGCTGGCCTGGGTATTTCTGCAGTTCTTTTAGTGGTCTGTTTCATTCTTGTGAGTGAATGTTGTTTTGTCACGACGCGAGTGAATTTTCCTGCTTTGTTGTGGTTTCACATGCTGAATTTGCGATCCTGTATGGAAAATGAATAATGGAGTAGAATATTTAAAATCTATTCGATTTGGTAGTTTAACACTAGCAGAAAAATTTTACCCCAGCCTGTTTGTTGGGCGTGTAGAGTTTGTGAAGTTAAATACGTGACTTTAGTCTATTTCTGTGTTGTGTTGCTGGGATGAATTTCCAACCAAACCTGAGTGTTTACATTTCATTACCACCAACTTAATATTTAGGTGATTTTCAGGGACACTGAAGTGTTCTTTCGGGTTCCCATCAGACCGCTTATTGGAACGAATTTATGACAATGGTAGGAAGATCAATTCGCAGCGTTTCTATGAGATCGGGTGATGCGTAAGCACTATAGATGAAAGTGTATGTCATCATTTGGAACTATGAAATTCAGTTCACAGGGTTTATATATATATATATATACAGGGTGCGAATTACCGGGGGGGATGAGGGGGATTTTCCCCCTCTATCACATTTTGTTCCCCCCCAAAGAAGTCAGCTGAAGTATCCCCACCGGGGATGCTCGCTTGTAACGTTCCTCTTTGAGCGTTACATTTTCTCAAAGAGAATATTTGCGGAAATGTTCAATCAGCTCTCAGCTAATATTATTTCTTATTATATTTTCTCAATTCTCGACTTTCATGAAGGATTCAAGATGGTTGACAATTGGACTAGTGCGTGTAGATGTAGTATGCTACTTTCCTTTGTATGTCTATGGTTTGCGTTGAGCGGCTTTTGAGAGTAGCTCGGATCGTTTGAAATAATTTAAAATTTTGTGTTTCATGTAAAACGGAAGGATTATTATGAATCTGCATATATAAATGCTCGTTTATATAATTTTTATTCTCCTTTAGTTATATTTGTTTTGTTATAAAATCTGTTATTTCCATTCTACGCTTTGATGCGTAGTATGGAATGACCAATTCGGAAGTGAGAGGGCTGCGGAGAGCCCCCTCTGGTTCACCTTTTCTTTGTACTACGAACTGCGAATATGGCCGTGGTGTGGTGAGAAGCACGATTGTCCATATTTTTGGATATTAATTTACAGTGAGCTATGCAGTGAGTGGCTGTTCTTTAATATAATATTTAAAGAAGCTGTTTTAGTCGAACGGTATGCTAGGCTAGCGGGTATAAACAAGAATCACAAGAGAACTTACTCAAATATTCGACCTGTGCGTTTTGAAGCATGGCTGAGATTGGTTGGATATTTCCTAACTGTTAATGTGATGAAAGCTGAAGTTCAGGAATCCCTTTTGTGCTGTCTCCGGGACTGAACTCGATTGATGTATGGCCTCCTTCTCTTGACGTGGTGAATTTCCGTCCACCCTTACTACATTTTCTTGGCAAGGGACTTCGTCCTATATTACTTGTTGTCAGCTCAGCCTGCCTCTCTGGAATTTAATGTGTCTAACTGTGGTCGCTGTTGTGAGGATGAACATTGCAGCAGCTTTGCAGTGATTGTTTGTCTACCTGGTGGAGATAGTAGCGGAACGTATGCTTTTGCTATTAACCCAGGAGGGGTCGTCGTGTGATCAACCCACGCCGAGGTTATGGCTGTACACATGGTGAGATGTTGGAGGAGTCATCAGGACCGGTCGCCACCCTGGAGTGCTGTTTCACAGTGTTTCCACAGTGTCCCTATTCGTAAAGTGAAACCACGGTCGGGTGAGCTTTGGTAACTGTCTACTAGGTAAATATGTCTATTTCTTTTTATTCCGTCTTGTGAAGAAACTGGTATCATCCGGGAAGTTGCGGAAGAAATTGTCCAACATTTATAGTTGTCCAAATTGTTTTAAATATAATATCTAACGTCATATCAATGTCTTCGTGTGTTCACTATCTTACTACAGATTACTTATGAACAAACAATAATATACGTTCAATAATTCTCAGTTTTTCTTGGTGTATACATATATATATATATATATATTATCCGAGTCAGTTTACAATGTCCATAATATTGTCCGAAATGAGTTTTGTCCGTAATATGTCCGAGTAAACGAGAGTGAGTCTCTATCCAGTAAGTTGAATCATACGCCAGCGGGGTAGTCTGATATCAAAGCCGTTTCTCTCTTGCTCTGAATAAGATCATCTCTTAGAGTTGTCTAGATGTATAATATATTACTAGCTGCCATCTAGCACATGTACGTTAGCAACAGGTATTCCGTATTGTCTATTCTCTCAGGCATTCTATTTGATAAATTAAAGATTGATTAGCGATGGCTAGTTTATGTCTGTCTAGCAGCGGGCATTCCGTATTGTTTATCAATAACTATATACATATGTATATCTATATAATCTACAATCTAAGCATTAAGTCGCCGCACCCAAAGTTTGCATTCTCGAGTTGTTCTGTTACGTTTGATTGTGATGTTGCTCACTAGATCAGTGAAGCACGTTAAGACGGTGGGTGTACGATACCACTCGTACTTCAATGCGGGAGTGTCAGAAGTCGAGTCTAATTTCACTGGCTGGTTTTGTGTTCCCCATAATGTGCTACAGAGTTTAATGTTATTACCGCCGCTGCTAATAGTAAATGTCGAGGGAAATGCCCTCTTAGCAGTTGGATGCGGGTGAAGTGGAGAAGTTATGTGCTAAAAGGGGGAAGGTTAATCGACGCAGCCGTAGGTCTCTCTCTCTCTTTGCAAGGAGATGTTCACGAGTGGTAATGTAATCGATAAATTTCCTTTGGTGAAGTAGCCTACCAAGGATTTTGTGCTATTGTCTAGAAATGTAAACAACTCTCTTACTGTTAGTACAGTGTGGCTTAATTCATATTGTTATTTACCTTTGAGTGGTGTTGGCGTTAAAAGGTTTGAGGAACTTAAACGGAATATAAAGATTTTTTTTTCTTTCCTGAATCTAGCTATCCACGATCATAAATGTCAATGAGAGTCTTTTGTTATGTGTTTATTACAAGGAAAGTTAAATAAACAGAGATGCAAGATATATGGTGTTATCCTAAATGATTTTTTTTCTTTCTTTTCCTCGTCTTTTCCTTAGCATTGACAACGCAAGTAGTGTACAAGAATCTGGAGTAAGTAGCGTTGTGTTTACTGGTCTATAAATTATAGTGTAAGAAGGAATAACGGCGACCCAATGTTTTTTTTTCTTTTCTTTCTTTTCCTTCGTTTCCTCAATGTCAGCTACGGATACAAATTCAAGGTAATATAAGACGCAAGGTAGCGCTTTTCAAGATGGCGTACGCAGCCAGAATTCTAATTATCGAAAGTGTTACTTTACAAGATGGCGAACCCAGCTGTAGGATTATTTTATTGTCTAAAATGTTACACTATTTTTGTCGTGTCATGCGGGAAGAAACGAGTGATACGGACTGTCGCGTTGGTGTTGATGAGATATACTGGATAGAGCTCACGTATGTTTACGTTTATTAGACTTATAAGTCAGTAAGTAAGAATGTCGGCTGAGTCGAGGAATCTTCCTCCTAATGGAGATGATATTATTTGTGTTTGTTGTAGTGAACCTCTTGCTGCCGCGGAACAAATTGATTCTGATAAGAAACGTGCTATATCTTGTGACAGGTGTCACGAATGGTCACATTTTGTTTGTGTTAAGTTAAAAGATACTTCTAGTGTTTTCGAAGCTGTTAGCTCAGATTCTTTTGTTTGGGTTTGTCCTAAATGCGACGTGCATGCTTCTCCTGAAGTGTCGGAGCGTGAGAACGAATCACCTCCCAAGCATTTTTCTTCGCCTAAGTCCCCGCAAGGTAGCGAAAAAGGGACAGAGCACGTTAGTGAACTTGCTGAAATGTTCGCTCTTGTATTGAGTAAGATAGAAGAAAGTAATGCAAATACTAATAGGAAGATAAAAGAAAGTAACGAAAGGACTGAAGCTAGAATTCAAGAGTGCATTGTTGAAAATGTACATAGCCTCTCCACTACAATTAACAAAATTGATGAAAGAATAGGTAGTGTAGAAAACCTTTGTAGTTCGTTAACTGTTAACCAAAAGGATTTGCAAGTGCAGTTAGATAGTATTAAATTGGAAGTTGACAGTAATAAGTCATGTACTGAATCTGTGAAAACGGAAGTTGATAATAATAAGTTGTGTATTGAGTCCGTGGAATCTCGTGTTGATTCCATTGAGAATGAGGCAGAATCTCATCATAAAGCATTAAAGGTTGTTTTTGATAGAATAAAAAAACTTGAAAATGAGAATGAGGAAGTGAAAATTGAACTAGAAGGGTGTAATACTAGTCAATCTAAGCTTTTCTCTGAAGTGTTAACCCTAACTAATAAAGTGGATAAATTGCAGAAACCTAAATTTACGTCAGTTGAGTGTGGGAGCCTGAGTAAAGAAGGTGTTCCCTGTAAACGTCCTTGTATTAGTGAAAATTCTTTTGTGTCTTTTTCTGAGTCAAGGGGTAATTTGCCTGTTAATACTATTGTTAGTACGTCTGCTGAATGCAATGCGTCTGTTACTAGTTCTGATAGTTATCTGAGTAAACCTGTGTTTATGCAATCAGAATTAGATATTAAATACGAGTTTCCAGCTAGTCCTAGTGAAACCAAAGTAATTGCTAGTGCTTTAAATGTTTTTCCAAATGTTAATTCTTCTGTTTATTACAGCAATAATGTAAGTAATAGCACTCGTACTACTGACACTGTCACATGGTCAATGTCGAGAGAGATCACTTCTCATGTTGGGAATAGCCCACCAGTGTTTAATACTAGCTATTTAAAGCCTAGTTATGATCCTAGTGTTTTTCACACTGCTATTGTGCCGAATAATCCGGTATCGCGAAACAGTGTTGCCACCTTTAGTGGTATAGCACCGCGTTCATTGCCTTTTGCGATTAAGCAGAAAGATTTACAATCTTTTCCTTCGTATTCTGGGGATATCAAACCTGGAGCCCCAAGGAAGTTTTTGAGGGATCTTGAGAAATGTTTAAGTATGTATTCACTTACTGATGGAGACAAACTACGGGTCGTAGAACATTGTATGGTGCGAGCCGCGTTTGCTTGGTATAGCTCAGTAGCTCCTGGAATTAAAACTTATCAAGATTTTGTGCGTCTTTTTAAGAATCAGTATTGTTCGCCTCAGATAGAGCGTGCACAGAAGAAGTCGTTGCAATCTTTGCGCTATGATAAGACGAAGTTTGCTTCATTGTTAGATTACGTTTGGTTTGTAGTCGAAAGTTACTACAATATATGCGAAACCCCGAGTACTTCGGAACTTGTGGAATTAATTTTGAATTGTTTACCGCCTAGGGACATGCGTTTGCTGTCCGTTCAGCAGTATAATAGTGTTGATGAATTAATGAGTAAAGTAGCGTTATTATCTGGGATTGAGGATACTTCTATGCATGAAGTTAGGCCTCCAACAAAGAAAGTATTCGCTAAGCAAGCTAAAATCATTAATCGTAATTCGAAACATGTTGACAGTAGCTGTCAAACTGAATTTTTAAGCTATGCTCAGACTGAAAATAGGAATAACAATAACAATAATGGTAATAATTATCAGTATAATAATCGATATCGAGGAAATGGTAGAAATCGTTATCGTGGAAGAAATCGAGGACGTAACGGAAGATATCAAAATAATGATAGGAGACGAGGTGAAGCATCTTCCAATCCAAGGGAAGATCAACCTTCATCTACTTCGGAAAACTGAGGTTGCAGTCTTTTCCGAACACGGGGGGAAACGACTGCTGTATTTCTCCAGTCCCCGTAGATAATGATTCGGAAACTAACGTCAAAACTCACAATGTCTTGGTGGAGTCATTATCCGGAGATGTAAATAATAACGAGAGTAATAATGTCATATCATTTAACGTAAACTTTGAAGTTGAGGAGGATGAAGAAAAAGAAAAGCCCGACTATTATTTTTCTTCTTCCCCTGTTGTCAAAGGAAACATTGGCGGAGTCCAATTAACCTGTACTATTGACTGTGGATCAGATTTATGCCTTTTGGACTGGAATATTTGGAAGCAGTTAAAATTAAAATTTTCATCTGCTAAATTGCGACCATATACGGGTTTGTCGTTAGGTGCCTTTGCTGGTACAGAGAAGTTTTCGGTTCAAGGTGTCCAGATATTTAGTTTAAATATTCAGGGTCATTTATTTGATATTCCATTGTTTGTTATAAAATATCTTCGAACAGATCTTATTTTGGGTTGTCCATTTTTAGACAAATTCAAAGCTGTTATCGACAGGGAGAGGAAAGAAATCCGATTGCGTGATAATGCTGGTAGTCATGTCGTAATTTCGACTAATCAACCTAGTATTCTTATAGTAGCTTTGTCTTCGAACAAGGTTGAGATCGGGAGGATTGAATGGCCATCCGATGAGCAGGAATCGCTTCCTTCCGAACTTTTGTGTTCTGATGTCAACATTTTAGAGGTTCCTCCTTCAGTAGAAAATCCAGTTACCTTTTCTGTGTCAGATGTGCATATAGTTTCTGAATCTAACCTTTCAGATACTGAAATTCAGAATTATATCTCATCTCGAGAAGATTTAGATACTAACGTTAAGCAACGTTTATATAATTTGTTACTCCGATATCGTAATATTTTCTGCGAGTATCCTCGTAGGATACGAACGCCCTTGTACAAGATAGAATTAACTGACGAAGAACCTGTCGTAGGACCATCTTATTCTGTGCCAAAATCCATGGAAATGGAATTTGAGGCAGAATTACAAAAATGGATTGAATTAGGCTTAGCCCGTGAACAGACCTCACCGTACCGGAACCCCATGCATTGTGTTCGCAAGGCGTCTGGTGCTGTTAGACCTGTAATTGATTTTCGCCTACTGAACCACCGTGTCCGAGCTCCTAAGGCTCAGGTGGAACCAATAGGTGATATATTGAACCGTGTAGCGAAAGCGCAATACTTCTCAAAGTTTGACTGTTCGTCAGGATATTATGGCGTAAGTCTCCATCCTTCGTCATACCCCTGTACGAGTTTTGTTTATAAAGGGCGACAATACGTAATGATGGTCTTACCTCAAGGAATCAAGAGTGCGCCCGCTATTTTCCAGAGCCTTATGCATAGTTACTTCGATCAAAGTACTAAAGATTTTGTCACTTTGTTTCTGGACGATATTTTAATATCTAGCACTTCTCTAGACGAACACTTCGCCCATCTGGAGCGTGTGTTCGAAATTTTTGAACGTGGGAATTTTTCCCTAAATTTCCGGAAGTGTTGCTTCCTTCTGACGGAAGTGAACTTCCTGGGACATGTCATTAGTGGTCAGACTGTCAAAGTTGACCCACGTCATAATGAGCCAATCCGTTGCTATCCCATCCCGAAAACCAAGAAAAAGATGCGTCAATTTCTAGGATTATTGGGATGGCGACAGCGGTTCATTCCCAATTATTCGACTCTTACTTCTCCGTTGTACGATCTTATTAAGAAGGATGTTAAGTACAAACTCACTCCTGAAGTTTTGGATCTCTTTTATAAATTGCGGGAAATCGTCAGTAATCCACCTGCGTTAGGACAACCAGATTTCAATTTGCTATTTCACATCCATTCGGATGCTTGTTCTGAGAATTTGGCTGGTTTTCTGGCACAGTACCCTGATGGGTCCGATCATCCAAATGTCATCGCCTACGCTAGTCGTAGAGTTAAACCTCACGAACTTTCATTGTCTTCTTTTCAGTTGGAATTGCTCTCTGTTTTATTTTTGTGTGAACGTTTTTCACAATATATTCTTGGAAGAACTGCGTATATCCATACGGATAATGCTGCAGTCACTCATTCTTTTTCTATGAAGAACTTAGATACTAGGACGACTCGTATGCTTCTTAAATTGCAAAGGTTTGACCTTGTCTTCGAGCATTGTCCTGGGAGTCTGAATTTTGTCGCGGATACATTGAGTAGAAATCCACCGGAAGTGCCTTCGAAGTTAGAAGAGTATCATGTCAATTTCTTGTCTGTTCGAGATTCGTCTCTTTTCAACCTGGAGAAAGTCAGGGAAAAGCAGAAGTATGACGACTTCTGTATTAAGTTAAGGTCTTTATTGGATAGTTCCTCGGAACATGTCACTTGTTATCAAGGTTTGTTATATTTTAAGCATAGGAATTCGAACCAATGGCTTTTGGTTATTCCTCAAGAGTTAATAAAAGAAATAATTGGAATAGTCCATTCACGTGGTCATTTTGGAGCTAGGAAATGTATGTCTTTATGTCGTTCTTTATTTTATTGGAAGAAACAAAGACTGTCAATTCGACAGTATATTAGAGATTGTCTTGATTGTGCTGAGACAAAGTTCGCCAATCAGGTAATACTTAAAGAAGAAATTCATATAGAAGCTAGTCGACCTCACGACCGCCTAGCGGTAGATCTCGTTGGGAGGCTCCCAGTTAGTAATGGTTATTATTATATTTTATCTATTATTGATGTTTATTCTAGGTTTGTTTGTTTCTTTCCTTTAAAGACTGCTCATGTTAAAGGTATAATTTCAGTGTTGGAAAAGAATTATTTTTATTTGTTCCCTTATCCTAATGCTATTGTCTCGGATAAAGGTTCACAGTTTATCTCGCGCCTCTGGCAGGACTATTGTAAGGAGCATAATATGAAATCCGTATTAACGTCTAGTTATTCCCCGTCTTCGAATGGTTTGGCAGAAAGGAGCCATAAAGAACTCAACCGAATCATTCGTTTAGAGTGTCATAGTAATCATTCTAAGTGGAGTACTGTACTGAAGCGATGTCAGGAACTCCTAAATTATTCATTATGTAGTAGTATTGATTGTACGCCTGCAGAGCTATTTTTATCTTATTCTGCTATTGAAGCATTTAAAAAAGAATTTTCCTTGGCCTGGTGTTCTAGAGAAGACACCTACCCAAGATCGTCATATTACATTGTATCCTAAAGTTACTAATAAAACTAAGAAATCTTTGAAACGAACAGGAAGGGAGGTTAAGTTAGAAGAAGGAGACCTAGTAATGGTTAAACTTCACCATCTTTCCTCTTCAGTTAAAGGAGAATTTGCTAAATATATGAAATGTTTCTCGGGCCCTTTCTTGGCTAGAAGGGTTCTGAAAAACACAGTGATTTTGCATACCCTCACTGGGGAAAGTGTGGGAACGCAGAATTTTCATAATTGGAAGAAATTCAACTGTTCCAAAGAACGAAGAGATGAACTTCTTCGAGATTATCCATATAAATAACTTCTAATAATATATAGGGTAAAAAAAAGAGAGAAATATTTTTTTTCTTTTTTTTTCCTTGTCCTCTGGGTGGATGTAACGTTCCTCTTTGAGCGTTACATTTTCTCAAAGAGAATATTTGCGGAAATGTTCAATCAGCTCTCAGCTAATATTATTTCTTATTATATTTTCTCAATTCTCGACTTTCATGAAGGATTCAAGATGGTTGACAATTGGACTAGTGCGTGTAGATGTAGTATGCTACTTTCCTTTGTATGTCTATGGTTTGCGTTGAGCGGCTTTTGAGAGTAGCTCGGATCGTTTGAAATAATTTAAAATTTTGTGTTTCATGTAAAACGGAAGGATTATTATGAATCTGCATATATAAATGCTCGTTTATATAATTTTTATTCTCCTTTAGTTATATTTGTTTTGTTATAAAATCTGTTATTTCCATTCTACGCTTTGATGCGTAGTATGGAATGACCAATTCGGAAGTGAGAGGGCTGCGGAGAGCCCCCTCTGGTTCACCTTTTCTTTGTACTACGAACTGCGAATATGGCCGTGGTGTGGTGAGAAGCACGATTGTCCATATTTTTGGATATTAATTTACAGTGAGCTATGCAGTGAGTGGCTGTTCTTTAATATAATATTTAAAGAAGCTGTTTTAGTCGAACGGTATGCTAGGCTAGCGGGTATAAACAAGAATCACAAGAGAACTTACTCAAATATTCGACCTGTGCGTTTTGAAGCATGGCTGAGATTGGTTGGATATTTCCTAACTGTTAATGTGATGAAAGCTGAAGTTCAGGAATCCCTTTTGTGCTGTCTCCGGGACTGAACTCGATTGATGTATGGCCTCCTTCTCTTGACGTGGTGAATTTCCGTCCACCCTTACTACATTTTCTTGGCAAGGGACTTCGTCCTATATTACTTGTTGTCAGCTCAGCCTGCCTCTCTGGAATTTAATGTGTCTAACTGTGGTCGCTGTTGTGAGGATGAACATTGCAGCAGCTTTGCAGTGATTGTTTGTCTACCTGGTGGAGATAGTAGCGGAACGTATGCTTTTGCTATTAACCCAGGAGGGGTCGTCGTGTGATCAACCCACGCCGAGGTTATGGCTGTACACATGGTGAGATGTTGGAGGAGTCATCAGGACCGGTCGCCACCCTGGAGTGCTGTTTCACAGTGTTTCCACAGTGTCCCTATTCGTAAAGTGAAACCACGGTCGGGTGAGCTTTGGTAACTGTCTACTAGGTAAATATGTCTATTTCTTTTTATTCCGTCTTGTGAAGAAACTGGTATCATCCGGGAAGTTGCGGAAGAAATTGTCCAACATTTATAGTTGTCCAAATTGTTTTAAATATAATATCTAACGTCATATCAATGTCTTCGTGTGTTCACTATCTTACTACAGATTACTTATGAACAAACAATAATATACGTTCAATAATTCTCAGTTTTTCTTGGTGTATACATATATATATATATATATATTATCCGAGTCAGTTTACAATGTCCATAATATTGTCCGAAATGAGTTTTGTCCGTAATATGTCCGAGTAAACGAGAGTGAGTCTCTATCCAGTAAGTTGAATCATACGCCAGCGGGGTAGTCTGATATCAAAGCCGTTTCTCTCTTGCTCTGAATAAGATCATCTCTTAGAGTTGTCTAGATGTATAATATATTACTAGCTGCCATCTAGCACATGTACGTTAGCAACAGGTATTCCGTATTGTCTATTCTCTCAGGCATTCTATTTGATAAATTAAAGATTGATTAGCGATGGCTAGTTTATGTCTGTCTAGCAGCGGGCATTCCGTATTGTTTATCAATAACTATATACATATGTATATCTATATAATCTACAATCTAAGCATTAAGTCGCCGCACCCAAAGTTTGCATTCTCGAGTTGTTCTGTTACGTTTGATTGTGATGTTGCTCACTAGATCAGTGAAGCACGTTAAGACGGTGGGTGTACGATACCACTCGTACTTCAATGCGGGAGTGTCAGAAGTCGAGTCTAATTTCACTGGCTGGTTTTGTGTTCCCCATAATGTGCTACAGAGTTTAATGTTATTACCGCCGCTGCTAATAGTAAATGTCGAGGGAAATGCCCTCTTAGCAGTTGGATGCGGGTGAAGTGGAGAAGTTATGTGCTAAAAGGGGGAAGGTTAATCGACGCAGCCGTAGGTCTCTCTCTCTCTTTGCAAGGAGATGTTCACGAGTGGTAATGTAATCGATAAATTTCCTTTGGTGAAGTAGCCTACCAAGGATTTTGTGCTATTGTCTAGAAATGTAAACAACTCTCTTACTGTTAGTACAGTGTGGCTTAATTCATATTGTTATTTACCTTTGAGTGGTGTTGGCGTTAAAAGGTTTGAGGAACTTAAACGGAATATAAAGATTTTTTTTTCTTTCCTGAATCTAGCTATCCACGATCATAAATGTCAATGAGAGTCTTTTGTTATGCGTTTATTACAAGGAAAGTTAAATAAACAGAGATGCAAGATATATGGTGTTATCCTAAATGATTTTTTTTCTTTCTTTTCCTCGTCTTTTCCTTAGCATTGACAACGCAAGTAGTGTACAAGAATCTGGAGTAAGTAGCGTTGTGTTTACTGGTCTATAAATTATAGTGTAAGAAGGAATAACGGCGACCCAATGTTTTTTTTCTTTTCTTTCTTTTCCTTCGTTTCCTCAATGTCAGCTACGGATACAAATTCAAGGTAATATAAGACGCAAGGTAGCGCTTTTCAAGATGGCGTACGCAGCCAGAATTCTAATTATCGAAAGTGTTACTTTACACGCTTTCCCCCTCAAACTATGCTTAGTATAACTAAATTTCACTGATTTTTGTTATTTCTTGTAAATTTAATCTTCTAGCTGTATTTCGAAATGATCGATGTAAACTATTCAGTTTTGGTCATTTCTACTTACCACCTAATTATCCACTATTTTCAACGTTGTTTAGTAGAACTATATTATTATGACTACGGTTGTTACTTGCAACTGTACCTTCGTACCCTTCAGTTCGTCATCGTTTGTGAATTTGAATGTACTAATTGCGTATAACAAAGCCACATATAGATTTATAAATGTTCTTAGCAGTTGGCCAAGAAGAAGTAAACAAATAGCTTCTTCTATCATACTTGGCGAAGTTCGGATATGTCATATTCATCCTCTATATTTGTATCGATTATCATCTTATTTTAATTTTTGTTATAACATGTTATTTCATTTTCCAGTGTACTCTTTGTTAGCACATGGTCTTCATTCCCTAGTAGGTTGTGTGTATGCAACTCAAAAGTTGCATTTAATTTGTGATAATTAGCATAGTAATCACTGCTTTTACAGTTTACGGAAATGAACTTTTGAAACTGTACTCAAACTCTGAGACAGGTATTCTCTCGTAAGTATATGTTAACATACACGCTGGGGGATACGCTCCTAGTGAGCAGACATGTTAATGAAGGTGATTTTTAGGTGAATAAGCGAATAATTCAAGATTTGTTTCAGCATTTGTTAATACGACTGGTTCTCCGTGTCATTGTCCGTGTCTGTATAAGCATTTCAACTGGAGCGGGTTTTTTTTAAAGTTAACCCTTCATTTTTCCATCTTTTCGCTGTACAGTTTGCTGTCCACGCAATTAATGTTGTATGAAAAACTTCAGTGTAATGTTTTACTTTATTTGAATAACGTAGCCCATAGTGAATCAACTCATCTTCAACCTAACAGTAAAGTAATTTTTTAATTGTTGACTTTCCGTGCCCATCACGGAATCGATATTTGGAGAAAAAAGCCGTGATGAGCACAGCTTTAGCGGGAAGTAGAAGCACAAGCTCGAAAATTGAATTGAGAGATTTTAAATATTTGGCCTTCGATTTGACCTTGATGTCAGATATCGGGACCAGCAACAATCCATTTCTTATTTGATAGGCTAATATCTAGATTTTCTTTTTTTAAAAAAATGTCCGTTTTAACTGATAATTTTAGTGGTTTTCACAAGACTGAAGTAGGTTTCTTTTTGCAACCTGTATGTATTAATGCAAAGTGGAAGCTTTCAATATGAGTGGAAAAATTAACATATGCTTGTGATCATGGATATCGCTCGAACCAAATTATTAACTAAATAAACCTGAGAGAGCTACGGGGACAAGAGTGAGTACAACATTAAAACACATTCAGAAAGGTTTAGTGGGGTGTGTGTATGTCAGACAATATATATATGTGCATAGTTATTGTCGGTAGATTTATTAAATTAATAAATCTTTTATTTATTACAGATGTCACACACACACATATTATATATATATATATATATATATATATATATATATATATATATATATATATATATATATATATATATATATATATATATATATATATATACAGGGTGGTCGTGCATGAATGTCGGAAAATTCGTGAGATAAATCTACAGGTAAAAACAAGCAAAAAATGTCATATGAACATTGGGTGAATGCGGCTTCGTTTGGACGCTAGAGGCGTCTGAAATGTCACCTTCCGAGGCGGCAATTTGCAATATCTCAAGAACAGAGGGAAATACGAATGTCGGGTCAAAACATATCAAAGGAAACCCCATCCGAAGAATCCAATTATGCATAAGTGGTGGCGAAACAGTGGCGGCGCTAGAGGGGGGCACAAAGAAAGTGAATGAAACATGGAGAAAAGTGAACAATTTACACTGAAAAATTGTAGGAGGGGATGTTACTTGTAATATGCAACAACAAATGTTAATGAACAAAGGCAACAACGGCTAGTCTGTAGGGACTTTATGGGAGGCGGATTGTAGGAATACAGCATCTTTGTAATGGTGAGAAATAGGAATGTCGGGTCAAAAGATATCAAAGGAAATGCCATCCGAAGAATCCAATTATGTATAAGTGATGGCGAAACAGTGGCGGCGCCAGGGGAAGCACAAAGAAAGTGAATGAAACATGGAGAAAAGTTGAAATTGGTGAAAACACAACTATTTGAAAGCAATCAGGAAACAAGGAATACAACTCTAGGTGTACTGTATGATACATGTCCGATGACAGAGGGCGCAGAGCTACAGGAAGGTGGAACAAGGGGGCGTGCAGAGCATCGCGTAGTAGAGTTAGTTATAGGAGTAGTGAAAGCGTGGGTAACGAGAGCGTTCGCATCGAAGGTGCAGAGGACAGCGCACAGTTCATTCGTACTGAATGGGGCAATGACAGTAACAGCACAAGTGTTTTAGTGCTACACTCTACAGGCAGGGCAGTAATCCATGTGTATGTGAATTGGTTTACTTTATGTCGTGTGAAACAGTGTTGATGTTGACAAGCTCTATGTGTAATGCACCACAATGAATAGGGTAGTATACACTAACGCCGAAATGGCAGATATGCATTTGATGTACGGCTTAGCGGAAGGTAATGCAGAAGAAGCACGTAGGTTATATGCGGAACGCTACCCAGATCGACAAATTCCAGCACCGGGGATATTTATTCGTATTCATCAGCGATTGCGGGACACTGGGTCATTCCTTCCCAACACAGACATTCCGAGACGACGACGCGTTCGAACACCCCCCCTCGAAGAGAGGGTACTCCGACATGTGATCCGGAACCCGAGTATTAGTACCCTACGAATAGAAAGGCAGGAACACGTTTCGCATTAAGTCGTGCTAAGCATCTTACATAGTAATAATCTCAGACCATACCACGTACAACGAACGCATGCGTTATACGATGGTGACTATGAAACCCGACAACGTTTCTGTCGTTGGTTATACCGCCGCTGCCGTGTATCACCAGCCTTTCTAACACAGGTATTGTTCTCGGATGAGGCATTATTCACACGGGATGGCATCACAAATTTCCACAATGACCATAGATGGGCACTCAACAACCCGCATGCAATTGTAGAGACGAAGCATCAACAGCGTTTCCAATTGCATGTGTGGGCTGGTATTATTGGCGACAACGTTGTGGGACCACATTTCTTACCACAGCGATTGAACGCAATATCGTATCTGCAGTTTCTGACTCAGAACCTACCTATTCTGCTTGAAGATGTGCCACTGAGGACACGACAGTGTATGTGGTTTATGCATGATGGCGCTCCTGCCCACTCATGTCACACCATTCGTGCATATCTGAACAAAACATTTCCACGCAGGTGGATAGGTCGTGGTGGAAGACAAGCATGGCCCCCACGTTCACCCGACCTAAATCCCCTAGATTTTTTCCTCTGGGGTTACGTGAAGAGTCTCGTGTATACACGGCCCCTGCATGATGTTGAAGATCTTCGCCAGCGTGTATGTGCTGCATTTGCCACATTACGGCAAACGCCAGCGATATTGGCACCAGTCAGACAATCCTTACGCCATCGTGTAACTGTCTGTCTCGAAGAACAAGGAGGACATATTGAACAGCTGCTATAGAATGGCATTATGTTGACCATGGTAAGTACAATACCTCTTGTTTTTACAGTACACTGGGTCTCATCTTCCATACGTGTTTTTTACGATCTGCACGTTTCATCACTAAGAGTGTTTAACAGTTTCTTTGCAGCTCCCATGCGCCGCCACTGTTCCGCAGTACGTGTGCATAATTGGATTCTTCGGATGGGATTTCCTTTGATATCTTTTCACCCGACATTTCTATTTCTCTCCGTTAAAATGATACTGTATTTCAACATTCCACCTCTCATAGTGTCCCTACAGCGTAGCCATTGTTGCCTTTCTTCATTAACATTTGTTGCTGCATGTTCCATATAACGTCCGCTCCTACAGTTTGTCAGTGTAAATTGTTCACCTTTCTCCGCATTTCATTCACTTTCTTTATGCTTCCCCTGTCGCCGCCACTGTTTCGCCATCACTTATACATAATTGGATTCTTCGGATGGCATTTCCTTTGATATCTTTTGACCCGACATTCCTATTTCTCACTATTACAAAGATACTGTATTCCTACAATCCGCCTCTCATAAAGTCCCTACAGACTAACCGTTGTTGCCTTTGTTCATTAACATTTGTTGTTGTATATTCCAAGTAACATCCCCTCCTACAATTTTTCAGTGTAAATTGTTCACTTTTCTCCATGTTTCATTCACTTTCTTTGTGACCCCCTCTAGCGCCGCCACTGTTTCGCCACCACTTATGCATAATTGGATTCTTCGGATGGGGTTTCCTTTGATATGTTTTGACCCGACATTCGTATTTCTCTCCGTTCTTGAGATATTGCAAATTGCCGCCTCGGAAGGTGACATTTCAGACGCCTCTAGCGTCCAAACGAAGTCGCATTCACCCAATGTTCATATGACATTTTTTGCTTGTTTTTACCTGTAGATTCATCTCACGAATTTTCCGACATTCATGCACGACCACCCTGTATATATATATATATATATATATATATATATATATATATATATATATGTGGGGGGGGAGTGAGGCATTTATTGTCTCATTTTGAAATTTGAACCTTCAGACTATGTCCTTTGGCCTAATTTTATCCCCCCCAATATAGATTATCTAATTCGCACACTATATATATATATATATATATATATATATATATATATATATATATATATATATATATATATATATATATATATATATATATATATATATATATATATATATACACATTGGTAGTTGAAAGAATACACATGTCTCCAGTTGAGACTTATATAGACTTCTCTGCTACGAGAATGATGCATAATGAAATCATATATATATAAAATCATTAGCTTTCACAGATGACGTCTATTTTCTTTCAGACCTCCAAATCACCTCCAGTATTTGCCGACGAAACCGTTCAAAAATAAAGACCCCATCTTAAAATCCAAGTCCATCCAAACAAGTTGAAGTTATTGCTTACGTAAGATACCGCCATCATCGATCATGCTCGACGTAATGGCTATCGATATATACAACTCGCATCAATTACCCCTTCTCTGGGTTAAATTAAGAAAAAAATAGTAATATGTTCCGTTAGTCAGTCACTTTTTACTATTACTAAAGCACTCCTTCATATTGGTCATTTTCGATGATTTTTATATATCCCCCTCCCCTCCCCATGTTGCGGAGCACGGCATCGTAAGTGTCATTGTTCACCTCAGCGACCTCGAAAACTATGAATTCGACACTGATACTTTTCATTTCGATCATTTTACATATATATATCTCCCTCTCCCCCAAGTTGCGGAGCTGACCTCCCTCCCCTCCCGTACGTTGCACCGTCAAAGTTAAATCACGAAAGCATCCCAGGCCCGAACCTTAGCTATGTTGAAAGTTTGATCGAGATCGGTCAGATGGTTCAAGAGTTATTAATTTTTATTCATTTTCATATATTTCCCCTCCTCCTTCCCCCTCCCCTAAGATCTACCGTCAAAGTGAGATAAGAAACTTCCCATGTCCGAACCTTATCTATATTGAAAATTTTACTGAGATCGATCGGGTGGTTCAAGAGTTATTAACTCACGAATATAATCACTTTTATATTTATATCTATTGATTTTAGTATACTTCCCCCTCCTCCCCCTTCCTCTTGCTCCGTCAAAGTGAAATGATAGGAAACATCCTAGGCCCGAACCTTAGCTATGTTGAAACTTTGATCGAGATCGGTCGTTTGGTTCAAGAGTTATTAAGTTTTATTGAGTTTTTTTTTTATAATTCCCCCTCCCCTAACATCTACCGTCAAAGTGAATAGCTAGAACACTCTCAGGCCAAAACCGCATCTACATCAGAAATTTGAGAGAAATCGGTCGGGTGGTTCGAGAGATTAAGAGTCACAATCATAGTTACTTTCAATTTTATAGTATAGATTGCACAACATCGTAGTTTCCACCACAGGAGGTTTCGGTGCAGTTGTACTAGGAGTATTATATTCCTGCTTGCAGGCTTTCTAATGGCCATTTACCCGACATGATGTAAAGCGTCGTTTGATAAGTCCAGCACAATAATAAATGGGAGTAGCATGTTGATTCTTAACGGGAATACCCTCGAACGGAACAGCAAGGATGCTACTTGCAGCTGTCATGTGTCGGTAGAAAGCTAGCGATGTTTTGCTCGTATGGCTTCAAGCACTGTCGTACTACAATGATGGTAATTCGTTTGTGTATACTGGAGATAGAACATGTTGGTAAGCAGCAGCATTGATATCGACTTTTTGCTACCTTACAAATCTTGATCTTCCCTCTGTAGCAAGTCAGTAACGACCATACATTTCGGGAAACTTCTTTAGCTTTTTGACACCAGGTTTCATCGGTCTTATTCATGAACATCTCTGACGGCAATGGCTCGAACTTTTCTATAGTCACACGGTAGTTCAGTTATAGAGTGTTCACCTATGGTGTATGGGATCCCTGGTTCGATTCCAGCTCGCGCCAAGTGAACTTTGTGGAGGACAAATACCATGCGCGTGGTTTTTCTCGGGGTTCTTCCGTTTCCTCTCGCTTTCTCCTTTCCAGCATTTCATTCATTTCTCATCATCACTGTTTCTTTTAGCTTACTAGGAATAACAGTGGAGCGTAAAACTCAAAGATCTCATTTCATTTTTTCTATAGTCACATAATTAGATCTATTACCACGGTAAATTTTCAATGGTCACCAGTTAGGTGGGCGCTCGTGCAATCTTCTACCCTTGCTCCTTTCCTCTGCAATATGCCGTAGTGTAACGCATGCATGCCATGTATGTATTATTTCTAGCAGTTGTGACAGTTAAAGGTAGGCGCACGACCTTCTACAACGCACGACCCACTATTTCTCGTGTGAAAAATGCCACGCAATATGGAGGCATTCAAGGCATAACAAATGCTTCTAAAATAGAGTTAAAAATAATAAAATAAAGGATGTATATATAAAGGACTATCTTCATCTTAACCTCGTATTTTGATTTGCTCATAGCTAACTTTTGTACCGGAAATGTAATTATTAGAGTGATGAGGAAATTAAGTCACTACTGTTACTTTCCTATTATTATTGTGAGCATTCGAGCTTCTGTTTTGGAGAAACACAGCAGGAAAGATCGACATAGGAAAAATATTTGCAGGGAGCGTTTCTTACTGTGAAATTGACTCATCCACAAATTTAGCTAAATTTTACTACTATTTTTCTTTATAATGTTGAAATAATATCCAAAATTCTTGAAATCCCACAAGGAATTGAATAGAACACACAGTCTACATTATAGTAAATTCGATACACACTATTGGTTGTGAGGACTGCAGCAGGATGATTACAATTTTACGGGGAAGGTGCAAGCCTGTGTCAGCAGTGTCTTTGGGTTGTGTACGGAGTAGTACCATAAGAGGGAGGATTACGCACCACTCTTGTATTGCACGAAGAACAAGAGACGTGTCTGCCTATGGGAAGACTGCTTCTCCTACAACGAAACTGGTGCGCCTACAGGGCTGCCACCACAACAATAAAGTAATGAATCGAAGAGAACCGTACCCAATGCCGATCATCATCTTGGCCACATGGCCATGGACACACACAGAGTAGTACATACCAATATTTCGACGCTGGAGCATGGTAGCAGGTATTAACTTACCTATATCGACAGTTCAACGACATCTATTGAAAGCTTGACTGGTGGCACACATTACTTTGCTTTGGCTGCAACTCGCCCAGTGCCACGAATACCTCAGCTTAAAATGGACTCGTGAACATCGTTGCTAGCGTGCTGAATGAGACGATCGTGGTTTCGGACGAATTTCGCTTTCATCTACCTTTCAGTAATGACCTCATACTCATGCTATCATAACTGCAGACGTGCAATATGCCAACGTGCATTCTAGCTAGTCGCTGTGCAGGATTAGTATGGAGTAAATATGAATATGTTTACTGAGCAATGCGGACAAGTTCTTGTGCGACAGCAAGTCGGTGCGGAAGAGTAAAAAAGATACACTGATCAGCCAGAACATTATGAGCACCTACCTAATAGTCGGCATGTCCAACAGCGGCGACGCGTCTTGGCATGGAAGCAATGAGGTCCCGGTAGGTCGCTGGAGAGAGTTGACACCACATCTGCATATACAGGTCACCTAATTCCCGTCAACTGCGGGGAGGGGAGAATGCGCTCTGGCGGCACGTCCAATCACATCCCAGAGGTGTTCGATTGGGTTTAGATCCGGCGAGTTGGGGGCCAGCACATCAATTGGAACTCGCCACGGTGTTCCTGGAACTAGTCCATCATACTCCTGGCCTTGTGATATCGCTCATTACCTTGTTGAAAAATGCCACTGCCGGAGAAAACATGGTCGTCATGAAGGGGGTGAATGTGGTCTGCAACCAGTGTACGATACACTTCGGTCATCATGGTGCCTTGATCGAGCTCAACTGGATCCATGGATGACTACGTGAATGTGTCCTCAGAGCATAATTGAGCCGCAGCCAGCTTGTCTCCGACCTGCAATACAGATGTCAAGGAGCTGTTCCCCTGTTAAACGACGGATTCGCACCCTTCCATTGACATAATGAAGAAGGTATCGGGATTCATCAGAAAATGCAACGCTCTACTACTATGCCAAAGTCCAGTGGCGATGGTCACGTGCCCATTTCAGTCGTAGTTGCCGATGTTGTTGTGTTAACATTCGCACAGGGATGGGTCGTCGGCTGCGGAGGCCCGCCGTTAGGAGTGTTTGTTATCTGCCCAGCATTAAAGTCTGATGCTAGTTCCGCTACAGTTCGCCGCCTGTCCTGTTTCAGCAGTTTGCCCAGGATATGACGTCCGACATCTGCAATGAGGCATGCGCCCAACCCCTTGATGTTTGGACGTCGTTTCACCTTGGTTTCGCCACTTGTTGAAGACACTCATCACAGCACTCCTGGAACACCCGACAAGTCGTACACTTTCCGAAATGCCCGTGCCGAGCCTCTGGGTCATTACAATCTCCCCTCGGTCAAACTCACCTTCTCCATTCTACACACGGCCCGCACGCTCACTGATACTACATGCACCATTGTGTGTCTGACTAGCAGGCATTCCTCATCAGCTGACGCTGCTATCGCCTGGACGGGTTTATGTCGATAGTAGGTAGGTGGTCATAATGTTCTGGCTGATCTGTGTATGTCTGAGAAATATGTTTTGATAGTTGTTTACCGTATATTAGTACTAATGTAAAAGGAGACAAGACAAAAGAGAGAGAGACATACAGAAAGCTGGCTTTTCTATAGTATTTTTCTGCCATCAATTGTATGAGTTATGTCTTGAATTTACAAAATCACAAATGAACTGTTATAGCCTCGGAACGTGCGATACCGGAGCAAGAACTGCCATACCATTGGACTTATGAGACGATCTTCTATCGAATACAGCTATACGATTTGCATTACGAAAATAAAGTTGATTAAAGATGCTGTCTTCCACGCGACGATTATCATATCCATATGCTCTAGAAAATTTTCCCCAGCTCTGTTACAAAGATGTCTATAGGTTCTATCTAAATTAATTTCCATTTGGCTTTTAGTCGGGTCTGCCAAAACTTTCAAACCATCTTACAATATTTTATTAGTTTAACGTCCTACGATTATGCATCGATGCTAAGGGAGACGGTGATGATAAGATACGCGATTATAGCGGAATGAAGGAAGTGGGATGAAACGGGAGAACTCCGAGATAATCCACGCATACTGTATTTCTCTACCACAAATCTCACTTGGCACGAAGCAGGGACTCGTATCTTGCTAACCAATACGAAAGTTTAAGTAAGAAAATGACTTCATGTACCTCAGTACGTGGCTCTGATAGATATCAATCATTTTCTTGAACTCCTAAAAGCACATATTGACGAAAGATGACAACATTTGTAGGGAGAAAACTTGATTTTATGCCTAAACTATAATATGCAAAGACTTAATAAATGAACAATGGTGAATGTGAATTACCAGATGGATGTGTATTTTCGCTTACTCCATTCAACTGTTTCAAGTTTAACGTTGTTTCTACACCAAGATTGTAAATAAGAAGTAAATCTTAAATTTAACTACATGTAGTATAACCTGGAATTTAACTTGGATCTCCCGCAGTAAATTAAATATTGCTAATAAAACTCCAACTGACCAAAGCAGTATATATATTAAGAATATATACGTGTTCAGTTTCCGCTATATAACATAGCCTTTCTCAGACACAGTCATGTTTCTCCTAAATTCTAGCCCAGGTAACTTTTCAGATTAATGGGCGCAAATAGCCAAAACTTTAACCCCCCATATATATATATATCAGGGTTGGCAAAAACCATGGTTTTTATTGAAAAAAAAAACAAGAAACCAGGTTTTTTTGTTTAAGCAGGTTTTTTTTTTTTTTTTTTTGTTTAAACCAGGTTTTTTGGTTTAAATAATTTGCTCTGTGTATTTATATCACATATGGACAGAAATAAGTTTGTCTCGCCTTGGTGTTATTATGCAACAACCATGGTTATGCTGCAAGGAGTCACATAAGCTTAAAGCGGAATCTAAACGGCTTTTCGGCTTACATCGGAGAGAAATTGTCCTCCATTTGAACTCAAAACCGGAACTAATTGGGAATAAATTCGATACGTCTGCCGACTCATTCATGAAGACTCCTGATAAAAAAAAATACGTTGTACTGATCTTTATATAGTTTTTAATATAATTATCAAGAGTCATTTCAGGACAAAAAATAAACAGTTGCAGAAGTGAAACCAATATACAGAATTATATATGAACAATTTCAAAATACTGCAGAGTACAGAAGAACTAATTTAGTCCAAGTTAGTTCACTACAACTTTTATTAGTCCAAGTTAAAGAAATACGACGACTTAATTTGGATATCAGTATGAAAAGTGAATAAAGATACGAATTATTTAAGTCCACTTTGGCTTTGACCCATTTATACATAAATAGATACCAAAGATACTTCTGATTTCAATAAATGTCTCTCGTGAGGTTTATATGACACCCCACCCCCCAAAAAAGTACGGCATTTCGATGTATTTTATCAACAGTAAACATTATTAAAACGAAACAATATTTAGAATATTTCTTTGATTGCAATTGCATAACAATAATAACAAACTATAAAAAATCAGAAAAGAAACATTTATAAACTTATAAAAAAACAAAAGTTGCTTTTGTAGTTTAATATCTTTGAGTAATAAATGGGGAATTTAGGTCTGAATATAATATTATAATATACGGGAGTGAAACGTGATGAATCACAAATGTGTGTTCATAAAGATTTTACGAACACTTACCCTTTTACGAACGTTTTTTCGTTTAAACCAGTTGTTTTTTTTTTAAAAAAAAAACCAGCTGGTTTAAACCAACCAACCCTGATTATATATATATATATATATATATATACTCTTAAAATCTATATACTGCGTGGGTCAGTTGCAGTTTTATTAGCAATATTTAATTTTCAAAGCTATAATGAATAGTTTACAATAAAATTCAAGAAAGTTGGTTATTTATCTACAGAGAAATTCTCTTTATTCCGCGTTTAGGTTTCAAAAAGCCAGGAATATATAGAGTGGCCCAAAAGTAGGTATACAAACCTGCATCTATCAAGCATGACACTTTAATTGATAATATAATGAACTTATTTGCTTCGGTTTGTTTCGAGCTTTCAAGGTATAAATGAAAATAAAGAACAGATAAGAAAGAAACTAAGTCAATATCTGTATGGATAACAATAAGTAAATGATATAAAATGTTATGACTGATCAGTATGGACTATATACCTACTTTCGGGCTACTCTGTAAATGAAATGAAATCTTTAAGTTTTACGTAATATGATTATGCCAAAGGAAACAGTGATAATGATAAATTAATGAAATGGCATAACCGTGGGACGTAAAACTCAAAGATTTCATTTAATGAAATGGTGGAATGAAGAAAGTGAGAGGAAACGGGAGAACTCTTGAGAAAACCCGCGCACACGGTGTTTGTCCACCAGAAAGTTTACTTCGCGCGAACTGGGATCGAAACAAGGACTCCATGCACCAGAAGTGAATGCTCTACCACCGAGCCACCGCCCCCCCCCCCCCAGAAATATAGTTTAAAACCGAACTAGTAATTTGAGTTATACAACACAGAATATCTGAACCAAATTATGACTGATTTTAAATCAAGTGTAATAGCAGAGTTTAGCTTTTAAGACAATGGGACGCTAAAATTGAAGTTAGAAGAATGGAAAGAAATAACAAAATATTGATCTTGGACTCATTTAAGCATCCGTGTTATTAACTTGTTCGTACACATTTTAACGACTGCTTGTCATAATCTTCAGTATGTATTCATTAAAGAATTTTAACGTGTCTTTGTGGACTCACATTATCGATAGTGTTCTTGCGCCATGCAGAATTTACTGTTATCGCTTGTTGACACTAAACACAACCCTGCATGTATTTTAAAAGAATCCATTAGAAAGATTAGTGTATTTCAGTATTACCACAATGGGTAGCCTCCTGTTATGCCTTTGGTTCGAACTCTGGAACAAAGAACCAACTTTTTGAATTTGCGCTCATAAATCTAGTCTTATAAAATTAAAAAACATTCTATATTCCGTTTTCTAATAAATATGTACAGTAAAACTAAATCGCTGTACAGTATATTGAAAGTGGCACCTCCATTTCCAAGCTTTTTTATTTATTTATTTATTTTGGCTTTTCTAGTAATGAAAGTAATAAAACGGAATATAACTTTTTATTTATTTTAGGAGAGAAGTTCTTTCAAGTGAAAGTTTAACAAAGAACGTTGGAAACGGTGTGATTTCGTTTTTAAAATTTATACAGGTATTACGTCATCTGTAAAACCACAAAAACTCAGGAGTCATGTTTCTCAAAAATTCTAACCCAGGTAACTTTTTTAGATTAATGGACGCAAATTCAAAAAGTTAGTTCTTTATACCCAAGTTCAAACCAAAGGCCACGTTGTGGTAATAGTGAAATACATTAACCCTTCAAATGGGTTCTTTTAAAGTAAATTGAGGTTTGTGTTTAGTGTCAACGAAAGATAATAATTTTGCCATGGTACGAGGATATTATTAGTAATGTCAATACACAAATCAATGTAAAATATCTTTAATGGATAGACACTAAAGATGATGACAAACAGTCGTTGAAATATATACGGATAAGATAAAAACAAGGGTATTTAAATGAGTTCAAGCTATCATCATTATCATCATAGTTATTCTGCCATTATTAGCAGGTCACTTGCTGTAACTGAAAAGCTTCCATGCTCTACGGTCTTCTGTTAACCTCTTCGTCTTCACGTACGATTTCTCTGTTTTGATATCGTCCAATAATTGTAGTCTTCTTCGTTCCTCCTGCTATAGTTCCTTCTTACTCTATGTCCCAACCAGTTTCTCTTTTTCTTCTTAATAATATCTAAAAGTGTTCCTTTCTCCCCACCATTTATAATATCCTCTCGTTCCTTTTCCGCTCGACCCACCTAATTCTCTCCATTCTTCTCTACACCCACATTTCGAAAGCTTCCAGTTGTTTTTAATCATTTTTGCGTAATTTTCACATTTCTGCCCCATACAGCATTATACTCCACACGAAGCATTTTATGAGTCTTTTTCTTAACTCTGTTCAAGATCCCAAAAAATAGTATTTCCTTCCTTTTAAAGGCTTCTTTTGCCATTCCCATCCGTGCTTTTATTTCACGTTCACATTTCATATAATCACTAATAATACTACCCAAGTATCGAAAACTAGTCACTTATTCTATTTTCTCCCCTCCTACTTCTATATTTTACACCGATCCCTTTGTTCCAATCACCATGGCTTTTGTCATTCCAAAATTTATTTTCACCTCATATTCACAGCACTTCCTAAAGTTTTCTAACATCTTATTGATCTTCTCTTCAGATTTTGCAACAAGCGCCATATCATCTGCAAACCGTATACACGTAATCATTCTACCTCCTGTTGAAATGCCGTCTTCATTCTTCCTGTCGAAATTCCCTTTCAATTACACTTCCCTCTGTCATTTCCTCTCCTAACACTTACTTGTTGGTTCATATATAAGTTCGAGATAATACTTTATTATTTTATACAGATTCTATAAGTTCTTTATTTAATGTAAGAAGTAAATCACTAATCATGGAACAATGTCCAAATTAAAAAAAAAAAAAAATCACACTTAACGAAACTGTGTACAATATGTAGGGACATTATGTAATATGTTTAGAAGAGCTTTTTGCACAAGTCAAGCGGTTATCTTTAGAGATTATTGACAATCATGGTTGGTTCTTTTCTATAGTCTCTTCTTGCTGCCCAGACCCTTCCAATCTTAGCCGACGTATTCGTCAAATCTATTGTATATACCTAGCTTGTTCGAGAAGTCCCCGTATCCTTGCGTTTAGTATCACAGCGAGCAATATCAGTGGAATTCTAGTTTATTTACTATATACAATGGCTGTGTAACTTCATGTACGAACTATGTATTCACTGGATTTGCATGTGCTTCATCGTGTTGTACACAAAAATGTATGCCTCTTCATTAGGGTGGATCGAATAAATTAAAATTTGTCCAATAGCACTAGGTGTCAAAAGTTTGTATTGACTAGTATAATATTCGTGAATTTTTTCATGATTTTTGTACTTCATCTTCATTCCCCATAAGGGCTTCAAAATTTTGCAATTTTTATGAAAATGTGATTTTTTTTTTTTTTAATATTGATCTTTATTAAAAGCTGCCAATGAAATCGAACTAGGTGTCGAAAGTTGGATAATGACTAGATTTATACACTATTCATGATTTTTAAAATGATTTGCATCTTCATTCCCCGCAAGTGCCTGAAATTTTGCAGCTTTTATGGTAAATTTTGAAATTCCGCTTAAAATATTACAAAAGTTTTAAAATCCGCGAAATCACTTTACACTTGCTTAAGAAAGAGTTGTGTTCACTACCATAACACCTATGGTTTTGAAATAATTTTTGTGCTTTATCTTATTACCTGCACAGCCCTTAAAAGTTTGGAATTATACAGCAAATCTCAAAATTCATTGAAGACACTGACAATTTTCACGAATTGTCAAATAATATACTATTAGATTTCAAGCCTTGTGCGTGACTAGCTTAATTTCGATGATTTCTAAAAATATTTTTCCTTCATCTCCAACAAGTTTTAAAATGTAGTTTCACAGTAATATCTAAAAATATATTCAGTACAATATTAACATACATTATGCAAATTTAATAATTTTGCATTGAAACTATTTTTGATATGCACCTCTTTGCTTTTTCACAGAAACACCCAGAAGCCAGCACGAGGAGGTGGCTGCATATAGAAAATGAAATGAAATCTTTGAGTTATATGTCCGACGGTTATGCCAGCTAAGCTAAAGGAGACGGTGATGATGAAATTATGGAAGAAAGTGGGAGGAAACGGGAGAACCCCTAGAAAACCCACGCACACGGTGTTTGTCCACCTCAAAGTTCACTTGGCGCGAGCTGGAATCAAACCAAGGACCCCAAACACCAGATGTGAATGCTTTACCACTGAGTCACCGCGGCCCTCCTGGCTGGATATAGAGTTTCGCCCATCCTTCCATCTCATCCATCCTATCTTTGGAAATTAACTCTAACTCGTTGGTTTGTATTCAGATTTTGTTTCGAATGTGGGCATAACTGAGATATCCAAAAGTCTATCTCTAATAAATCCATTCCGAGGTAAGACATCACACACTTCAGACGAAGCTTCGGTAACAGTTTTAACTCATCTCCTGACTGCGTGGGTATGACATGGCAAGTGAGAGGACTGATGAACCTTCTGTTACACATTTCTGTAGATCCTCCTCCGACATATGTCTCGTCAGGAATGGCTCGGTTACTTTGCGTTCCTGCCAGTTGATTAGGTCAATGCAAGCCTGAAAACCAAAGTGGATTGCTGGAATACTGAACTTGTGCACAGGTGGTGTCTGGTTTGAGCTCTTGACCTTGCGTCAAGGATTCTACGCATAAATACTTCTCAAATATGCTTTCGATCATCGGCGAGCATACAGTAAATTCTCCGGATACGGATGAATTGTCCTATCTATAGTGGGTTTCAGTTCATTGCTTAAGTACCGTGAAAAGACTATAGTACGATATCAATTCACAGGAGCATCCTTGATAATAGGGTTACATTTAATGTAAAACCCCATCGCAGCATACATTTTCATGATTAATGTAACGAGCTTGAAGTTCGAAGATAGGTCAGTAGTTCTTATGTATACTCTAAACACTACGTTAGCAGTAGTGATCCATCTTGCATGGGATAATTTTCCATGAATTTGTTATGCAAGATTCGGTGAACACTCACCAACAGAGATTGTTTTGCAAATATCCCGCATATATTTTTAATCTGTGCTACGGTTTGACGTCTTTTTCTTCCATGGCCAGGAAAGTTCCTTTATTCGTTTGAAAATTAACGACTGGTAAGTCCTCACAATTGGTAAACTTTTTCCTATAATTCCCGAGAACTTTTGAGGACCCACTGCTGCGCCATCTAAATGCGGTAGAATATGCCTTAGAATATACCATAAAAACTGCAAAATTTCAGGCCCTTGCGGGAAATGAAGTACAAAAATTATGAAAAAAAAAAAAAAAATCACGAATGTAGTACTAGTCAATACACAACTTTTGACACCTAGTGCTATTTAATTGGACAACTTTTGATTTTTTCGATCCAACTTACTCTTCATGTCCTCCTTGATATGTCACGGAGCATCGGAGTAGTTGTCTTTCGAAACGTTTCTCCCCACATTTTCACACAGATTTTCATCTGTCCTATACTGACGATAAAGCACATTCGACTTGATAATTGACTTCTTTTGCGAAGTGACGAAGTTGTAGACATTGCAATTCACCGAGAGATGACAACACATGTTTCTTCATGCGTCTTCTTACGTCCATTATCCCTTATACAATCCATGGTACGTTTTCGTACCATAATGCAGTGCTGTCTTTTACCGCTTATTTAGATCCTATAACAGACATTTAAGGCGGTGTTTTATTGGTCAATTCAGACATAGACCAAAGAACACCCCAGATGCGTTTTGGAACCAGCTTTCAACTTGATAGTGCCAAATGGGGCGGGACATCATTTTTTTCTTGAGGCAATTTTCAAAAATTTTTACCGCCTTTAGCTTTCAGGATATGAGATTGAAATTTTGCATACACACTGTGTATACCTCTAACTATTTATCTATCTTTTGCAATCTCCACGTCAACCCGGGCCTAAAGTTTTCAAAAAAAGGGATTTTTTCGGAAAAGTTCCCATTTTCCCTAATTTCCCGTTTCCGGTGAATGAAATGGGCATTTGAGTGGTACCCTTTGAAAGGTTGCCCTATTTTGAAGAGACTGAGATATGAACCATGATAGTCTTGTTTTAGGAAATTTTTACATCACGTTGTACATATACGAGGGTCACTGCATAAGTCATGGCAACTATTTTTTTCCTCGAAAATGGTAACGAATAAAAAAAGTACAGGAGTAAAAATAGTACACACATCTGTGACATCATGATGACCTGCCATCTTGTAGATTCTTGGGGAGACGCCTGATGCCATGGAATGCGCATAGTTTGTAATATACTATTGTGTATTGTTGCAATTGGCAGTAAAACACGTTTGCAACATTTTTTTTCGTCTTTTTTGTCGTACTATATCTTTATGCTGGTGTACGTGTTCATCCACTTTCATCCATATAATATTTGCATATGAACTAACCTTCCATTTGCAAATTTCAGATTTTTTTTTTTTTTTTTTTTTTTTTTTTTTTTTTTTTTTATTCGTTACTGTTTTCCAGAGTAAAAATAAGTTGTTACGACTTTTGCAATGACCCTCGGATGTATAAAGTTACCTTGAGATTTTCACAAAAATTTTTCCGCCCGTAGTTTTCACAACTTCACATTGAAATTTTGCACACGTATTTTGTACCTAACTACGTATTTTTCCAGTGATTTTGAGATCCCTACGTCAACCCAGGCCCGGGCCCGAGAGGCTCAAAGTTTTCGAAAATTTTCCGGATTTTCCTAATTTCCAGTTTCTGATGTATGATACGGAAAAGCGAGTGGTTCCGTTGGAAAGGTTGCTCCATTGTAACAAAAACGAGGTATGAACCATGATCCTACGATAAATAGCAATGAAGCAATAGCTGCTTGACTGAAAGTCTAAAATTTACCTCAAAAAGATAGGATCTTGTAAGAATTACGCATCCTCTCTTTGGCACATTCTAAAGCACGTTCCTCACCAATCATTTGCATGGTTGTTTTAGAGATGGGTCCTTACAAAGGCGACCTCTAAGCGCAGTCCTGATTTGTGTCACTGTTTGCCCTGCGTGTGGCCGTTCGTGAATCTACACACACAGGCCATTACTAACCATTCCTCAATTATTTAACTGCACCCATTCACATCAATTATAACTTCATACATGAAATGCTCCAAGTGATCTTGAGCCCAGGGATACCAAATATTGTGCAAAAGCAGAGAGGAAAGAGACTAGACAGTGCTGTCTCTGACCACTGTTACCAATACCACAACTAAAATTACACTCAGGCCCGCGTTCAATTCCCGGTGGAAGCTCATGTGGTTCGAATTTCACGTTAAGCTGTAGGCCCACGTCTCATATAGCTTCGTTGCTGAAAGGGACGCTAAACTGAAAGTCAAATCAAATCAAATCTTAAAATTACACTGGCATTCTTGTCTGTGATACTCAAACCTAAGAGTACACAAAGTTTCCGGGCACCTTGCAGATCTTCCATGTGCAAGTGTTCTGTAATATTTGTTTAGCTTCTTCATAAAACAGGTTTACAGGAACCCCAATAACAATCGTCAACAAAAACTCACATATATAAACGCACACAAGCACATTGTACTTTATTAAAGCCACTTAACAGAAAATTTACAATGCACTTAGGACAAAGTTACAGTACTTTCTAAGTATTTTAAAACCAAAATTATGTAAATTTTGTGCCCAAAACAAATTAAAACATACCTTGAGATGCAATAAAAAAAAAACATTAGTTTCACATAGACATCATAATTAACTGTTAAAGAAACATAATAAAAGTAAATAATGTCTTTTTTAAAAATTTCTATGAATGTGCACAGAAATTTTCTCTAAAAATGTACACAAAATATCATGAATAAGTACACTATTTTCTCAAACAATAATAAAGGTACTATCTTTTGCTTGAGCAAACTTTAAACTGGAATACTAGATTAATACATATTAAAAGAAATACTTCTCTCTTGTATACATTTACACGTACTTTGAGCGTGAATACAAGAATGAAATAAAAATACACTACACATGTACTAAAAACGTATGCATTAAGTACCACATTTTACGGAACACAATATGCAATTTAAGTCTCAAAGATCCAGATGTGTTTCACAAATGAAACTTATTTACCACAGTTGGATTGACGTATACCTGAGTTACATGATGTTCTATGAATCTGACTGGGAAATCACTGTTTAACAGTCCACAATCAAACAAGTATGCGAGATGTCAAGTAGGCCGTAGACAAAGCAAGCCTGAATTTATAGTTTCGCTTGACCGTGTTATTTTGTGGGAGGTGAACCAAATGTACGTGTTATCTGAATTGTCGAATGCGATCTACACACCATTTCCCTACATTGCGTGAAGCCAGACCATCAGGAACGTGTCACAGTTTTATAATGGGCTGCTGTGTCGCATAAAATAATTTAGAATTGCTGTAACTTCAATCCAGTTTCACTCTGGAACTACTACTTAAATAATTAATACTTTTCTGATCAGAGTAGATACTTATTTATTGAAAGGCAAAATAGTTTCAATAACTTAACGTTATCTTCGTCAGATGTTAACTGGAAGAGATATCTTCATAACATTATATTATTATTGTAATATAATTTTAATTCAGAATATATATATATATATATATATATATATATATATATATATATATATATATATATATATATATATATCTAATACAGAATTAAAATTATATAACAATTATAATTAATGTTATGAAGATAAATCTTCCAGTTAGCATCTGATGAAGATAACATTAAGTTATTGAAACTGTTTTGCCTTATTTTAGTATTACTAAATAGGTATATACTCTTAGTTAGAAAAGTATTAATTATTTAGAATAGCTCAAATAACTTTTACTTAAAGAATTTCAATACCAAATATACGCAGTTGTATTCTATAGTTTAAAATCATTTTAGATTTTATAGCTCCAGTGCAGTGGAAGCAACTTAATTTTTGACTGATTTTCTTCACAAGATGAAATTACTACTGAATTTTTAGCACATGCCAATTTTTGGTGGTTATAGGAAGATGTCGCTGGTATGTAAATCAGAGTATACTATTTCAGAAACTTGTCGATGGTACACATTATCGTTTATGGCGTTTGCCACCTCTCAGAGAAACAGTGGCCTAGTTTCTCGTTGGCACAGCCTAACACGCTCCCGCAGAAATTGTGAAATCATTCAATAAGTGTAGAGTAATTCCAAGAAAAAAATGAAGAACATCTTGTATATGCTACAAACATTGAAAAGGATTATTTTCTATAGATGGTTTGGTTTTATAATGGACATTTAATTTTGTCCTATGGTTAATTTGTAAGGTATATACATATACCAAAAATTGAAATGAAAATGCATCTTCTGTCCCATAAAATATGGTATCTGCATAATATTTTTCATGCATTTAATACGTAATATCAAGTGAATGCTCACAATTCAACACATAAATGCTTCTTGCTTATATCTACTAACATACTTTCTATTTCTAAATCTAGTAACCATATTCTGTAGAGTGACTTATTGTATATTCATTATTGTCGGTGTTGTGACGCCAAGTGCAAACAAGCGTCGATGGTCCCACATTCAATCTTACGTTACAGATTATTTATCAAATGTTAAGACAAACATTGATTAAAAATATTCCTAAATATATATATATTGTCTCGCAGAATCTGAATGACTAATTGAAAACTAACAATATCATATGGCCTCTGTAATGCCCGGTACGCGCATGTCACTTAACCCTTTCAAACCTGCTTTCATTTTAATCGTTAAGAAAAATATTTCTTTATTTCGGAATATCATAAAGGAAAATCACCAGATGGCATGCTATCTTTTAATAGTATGATCAATTATCCATCTAAGGTATCAAATATTCTCAAGTAAAGCACTCTATTATAAGAATAAGAAACATGTTAAACTACATGGTCATTAGAATGGGTATACATACTGAAAGGGGGTAACCGATATTTTGTACTTATTAGATATCGAAACAAAGAACACGCATTTCACATAGTGATGTTGCACATACAATTAGACTCATACAATCATAAACCACGCCATTTTCTAACATTTGTATTTCAGAAATCATTGGTTTCCTTTTGAAGATAGTAAAAGTTTAGGTAAAATTGTAGAAAAGAAACGCAAGGTGAAATCAAAACAATCTTAAACTGGTATAGCATATTCATCACACCACATAATCCTATACTATATGTTGCATTCCTTTCTATCATTTCACCTAAGCTTTCCTACCATGATACTTTCGTATACAAAGAGTGATATTATGCGGAATTTTATATTTGAGCAGATACAGTTATTTCGAAAAGAGCCACTGGTTTTTATGAGGGGAATGTTACAAGGGTTCTAGTTTTGTGTGATTTTTTCGCTGCGTCACAGGAATGGTTGTTAGCTCGTGAACCAGGAATACTAGTACGGGAATGGATAGAGCGGTTCGTATCAATTAAATAAGTTGGGATTTTATTTGGGGAAATGATAGTATATGGGCAGAGAGTATTTTACCGATGTATTATGCTTTTCAGAAAAACTGCCGTATTTCACTGTAAGCGAAGAAGTTACAGAACCGTTTAATTCATTTGTTCAGACTACGACGAACAAGGCAGCGTACCTTTTTACGGCGTTATGTTGCAACAGGTTATGCTATGAATGCGTTTTGATGACACTCAAGAGAATATGGAATTGGAAACTTATTACTGTTTGGTTGCAAAGATTCTATTATTAAATACTCAACGAATGACAAATACAGTCTATAGTACCGCGAGAGAATCAGACTGTCGACTGGGATGCTGTTCTTTGGAACAATTTGACATAGTTTCCGCATCAAGTATCAGAATGGATTATCATCAGACGACATCTTGCATTGAATTAGAAAACCATTTGTATGATGGAGTGAATATTCTTCCCAAATATGGGGACGTACCACATGAGAGAGAACTGGTGATCCTGACGGGTTGCTTGATTTTAATTTTACCCCTATTATGCTTTAATTCTAGAATGTTTGGAGGTTGTTCTATTTAATAAGCATATGAGTACGCTGGTTAAATTGTTCGTCTGGTATCAAAATAGTTACTTGAACTTTTCGGGATGGTTGAACAGTTGCATTCAGTATAATGGTGAGTCAAGCTTTCGTTTAAAGACCTGGCCTGTTCTATATGGAGGAGTTAATTGGAATTGCAGATGTGAACGAATGTTTCGAATACTCCTAACTGGAGATCTGCGAGCTAGAGAAAGTTTTCCTTAGACAACTACGCGATTTTTCTCCAAGCAAGAACATAATAAAGTGACCCAAAACAGAAAGCAGTGGTAACAGTAAACTTCAGCGATTTTTTAAAACTTTTTCGTGGTATCGAATGTATTCAATATCACAAAAGGTAGAATGAAATTCTTTAGTCAAAATGCTTAAAAATGACATTATCTAGTGATATTAGTGATAGGATTGGACATCGGATTGTTCCCTTTTGTTTTCATGGTGGGGATATAAATCGAGTGAATTTGTAGATTTTGCGTGAATGTTTCAAGATTTAGTTAGAAAATTTATGGATTGTTTTTCCATTAACATTATTTTCACTATTTTAATAGATTTTGATCTTCTCGACAAGACCACTGACTAGTATTTTTGAGTATTATTTAAAGGGTTCCTGGTTCGAGTCCTGTCACGTCACCTTGGGCCTGGCCGATAGATTTTGACTATTTGGTTCCGCGAGACATGGAACTTAGTTCAGTTTTACTCAATTCTCAGATCTTTCGACTTCTCGTTTGGAGTCCCGATTCAACCTCTAGAACCCTTGTAATAATTGATTAGCTAGAATCCTTTTGGTGTGTAGTTTGTGACGGGTTGCTCATGAATAGGTTTACGTCAGATGTAGGACAAATAAGGAAGACACTTTTAGATATTTTTGGTTCGCACCACACCCTGGGAAAGAACGCTTCCTGATGCAAGCTGGTAAATATTTAGTAAAGTTTGTTAGATACTTTTACATGCTAGATAAAGAAAAAGTCATTAAACTACAAGCTAATTTCCTATAATTTTTGGAGATTAGGATTTAATGATTTTATCGGGTTAAAAATAATAATAATATTAATAACAATAATAATTGCGAAGGACCATTCAAATGATAAATGCAAGGCTATTAGTGCAATGAAGAATTCTGAGACGTTTTAAACGAATGGCATCTTTAGTACACAATCTTTAACGTTTCTACCCAATATGAATTTTTTTGGACTTAAGTACAACAGTCAAGGTAAAATCTTACTGAACATTTCTAGCACATGCTTCGTAAATAAAACCACTGAAGGTGCCTTCCATTTCAACTCAGGCAAAAAAATATAAAATTGTACCATCACCATCTCAGATATTGTTGAAACTTTTTTTATAGCAACTAGACATGTTTTTAAGAGACCCATATTTTTTTGTTTTGTCGAAAAAAATTTTCCCGCCAAGTAATGGGCCATCAAAGACGGGCTGTACAATTTATGAATTGTAGAAGACATGGAAAATGGTCAATTTCGGAGCCTCACCATTCGGCTATGGAGACAGGTAGAGTTATAATTCTTGTTGTGGTATGTACATAGGGATATAAATAAACTATATTTTATTATAGTTTGGTTTGCGCATGCGTATCTTTTTGTACATAAATTAACAAATGAACGTCAATTTATCTGAAAAGTCGAAGTTTGCGAATTTTTTTCGAGCACTTCCGGTTCGAATTTTAAAATTCTGTTTTCACGGTTGGTAAGACCTAGTTACCCGCTTTCCGAAAAAAAATTTGTATCGCTTCTGTGGTCAACAGTTTTGTCGCAAAAAATTCGAGAAATTGTAAAATTTTCAAAAATCGCCATTTTTGGGCGCCATTTTCTCGAAAACACCATTTTTTAAAATTCTGAAATTTTGTCAGATGGTTCAACTTTACCTGAATAATAAACACACCAAATATCATTCTCGACCAATGCTTCATGGATTAACTGCAGCCTTTTAAAGTTAGCGAAGTTTCGCTAATTTTGATGTCACAGTTAGCAACACTGGGAACAATGAAAGTGCAATGATTTGATGATGTTTGTGGTTCACATTCATTAAATGAAGAATAAATGGTTTTCTTGGCTGTTTTTTTTTTTTTTTTTTTTTTTTTTTTTTTTTTTTGATTAAAAAGGCTCTTTGAAATAGTAAAATGAGCCTCCCTCTACTCCTCCGTTTTCTTAAACTGAAGTAATCTGAGGTGGAAATTACGATTACGAAACACACAAATTTCAAGTTCACTTACTTAAAATGGTCTTCGGAAACAAAATTTCACTTTTTTTTTTTTTTTTTTTTTTTACATGGACCAATCATTTGCTTGGTTGTTGTCTTCTTTGCTAATAGCATGTAACCGTGCAGATGCTCCAATAGATGCTGGTTCACTCATAACTCATCCAGGAGTGGATCTGGGGGGACAATTTCCGCCCCCTCCAAGAAGAAGAAACTTTCTTATTTATATATAAATAAAACCCATCCTAGAGTTTGGAGCTCTTAAAAGTAGCTCTAAGTAGCAGTATTACAATCTCTCCCCCAGAAGTCCGTCCTGGATCCGCCCCTGCGTAGCACATTGTCGATAGTCACAAAATACTTATTTTCACTTCTCTTATGCTCTTCTGGAATTCATGATTTATTCATAATATTTCTGCTGCGCACCACTGGTTATCATACATATATGTATATAACAAAAGTTCCTTTTTGCAGATTTCTTAAATCTACACTTTGAATTGCAAAAGTTCGATTTTGGGGGAAGTATGAAGTTAGTTCAAGTGACCCGTTACTGCCATAAAAACTTCGCAATTTTCCGAAAGCCAAACATAACTCTTGAATACCAGTTACCGGTCGCATACTTTCCCTTTTTTCTTCCGGAAGTCGTCGAATTCAGTTCCAGGTAACAAAACGAGAGTAATACCCGGAGTTTGTACTTGCACTATACTCACGAATTCTCTTGCGGTTTTAGTGGGGACGCGATGGCTCAGTGGCAGAGCGTTCATTTCCGGTGCTTGGGGTCCCTGGTTCAATCCCAGCTCGTGCCGTTCTGCATTCCACCATTTCATTCATTTCTATAATCACCGTCTCCTTTAGCCTAACCGGCATAACCGTGGAACGTAAAACTTAAAGATTTCATTTCATTTTTTTCTTCTGCGGTTTTAATACTGTGTATCAGTTTTAGCCTAAGGCTATGGCGCGTTGCCACATTCTTTGCCCCCCCCCCCCTTCCCCACTACCGTCGCAGAGACCCTTGCATGGCCGGTTTCACTGCAAAAACACTGCTTTATCGGACCTGTCTGCATCTCGAACATCTGAAAGCGATTTTTAAAGTGGGATGCAGCACCATCAGAAATCACTGACACGGTTTGGGAAATTGTAGACACCTATTTTCACGTATTCAAACCTTTTTCTATAAAATATATTTTCGCTTTTCTTCGAGTATGTTTAGAATCTTGTGTATGACTATGAGTACATGAGCCGAATCGTGTGTTTTATCGTCGTTTATTACAACAAAACTGCCAATTGTTTCATATTTCGGTGATAACTCTGAATTTCACTTTGCAGAATAACAGTCCAGTTTTCAACGAAGTCCACATGAAGTAAAATAGAATTTGTATCTTGAAATTTTATACGGTGGTTTTCGGTAGCAATTGATTCTCTTTGGATTTTCTTGATGTAGTCATGAATTACAATTCTTACAGTTAAACCGACAATGTACGATACGAAAACAGAAAGTGTCACAGTTTTTTTTTTTTTTTTTTTTTTTTTTTTTAAACGAGATCATTATTCTCCCATATGGCATACGTAACCACTTTCATTTTCATCAGGATCAATAATTAAAGACACCACACTTATTTCTTCCACTCCAGGACATTCACCACATTCTTGAAGAAGACAGCTGTCATTTTCTACGGATCATACTACTAAAGGAAATAGGTCACTCATGACAGCTTCAATACAGGTTGCACCTTTGATTTGTAGCAACGCAGTAGCAGCTAACTTAAAATTTGCACAATACACACACACACACACACACACACTTCCCTCTCAGGTTGCATACTGACACACTTTAATCGAATACTATAAAATTCCGAGTGACCTATTTTTATGCTGGGATTGTTCTGTTTAAAAATTCAGTAAATTCCTTTGGAACGCGTAAGAAAACGTTTCGATTTTTTTAAACTTTTTTGTCATTTTTCGATCACTGTAATGACATCGCACTTAATTGAGACTTTGTCTGGAGCATTCCAAATCATACTGAGGTAATAGTTTAGGCCTTTTATAGATCATCAGAATTCATTGGATGGCCATTTCAAGTAAACTTAAAATTTGTGTGTTTCGTAATCGTAATTTCCACCTCAGATTACTTCAGTTTAAGAAAACGGAGGAGTAGGGGGGGCTCATTTTACTATTTCAGAGAGCCTCTTTGTTCAAAATAATAAAAAAACAGCCAAGAAAACCTTTTATTCTTCATTTAATGAATATGAACCACAAACATCATCAAATCATTGCACTTTCATTGTTCCCAGTGTTGCTAACTGTGACATCAAAATTAGCGAAACTTCGCTAACTTTAAAAGGCTGCAGTTAATCCATGAAGCATTGGTCGAGAATGATATTTGGTGTGTTTATTATTCAGGTAAAGTTGAACCATCTGACAAAATTTCAGAATTTTAAAAAATGGTGTTTTCGAGAAAATGGCGCCCAAAAATGGCGATTTTTGAAAATTTTACAAATTCTCGAATTTTTTGCGACAAAACGGTTGACCACAGAAGCGATACAAATTTTTTTTCGGAAAGCGGGTAACTAGGTCTTACCAACCGTGAAAACAGAATTTTAAAATTCGAACCGGAAGTGCTCGAAAAAAATTCGCAAACTTCGACTTTTCAGATAAAATGACGTTCATTTGTTAATTTATGTACAAAAAGATACGCATGCGCAAACCAAACTATAATAAAATATAGTTTATTTATATCCCTATGTACATACCACAACAAGAATTATAACTCTACCTGTCTCCATAGCCGAATGGTGAGGCTCCGAAATTGACCATTTTCCATGTCTTCTACAATTCATAAATTGTACTGCCCGTCTTTGATGGCCCATTACTTGGCGGGAAAATTTTTTTCGACAAAACAAAAAAATATGGGTCTCTTAAAAACATGTCTAGTTGCTATAAAAAAAGTTTCAACAATATCTGAGATGGTGATGGTACATGCTCTGCCTGAATTGAAATGGAAGGCACCTGAATGAATTCCTCATGTTACTTCATTAAAATTATTTCCAAGAAATTTCATAGGAACAGGCCATTGTGCACTAGACATATATATTTTATAATCACAGAGTCCACAGCCATCGTATGCAGGACATTTAAATGCTACCAGAATTCACTTCTTCCTACAATCCAAACGCAAAAATTTAAAAATAAAGTAGATTTAACATTAAAAATATAAACTAAATTACTATTCTTCAAGCTATAACAAAGTGTTCATCACACATAAATGCAACATAATTATCACACGTGGTGTGCATATTAACTTGTATTTTAACACATAACAATTTCCATTTATACGCAATAAGCATTAAAAAAAAAAAAATCTAGTTTACTACCAACCTTGCATTGAAGTCTGTAACAAAAGATTGGTGAGGATTACAACTTAAGGAAAATTGCTCTCAATAGATCATTTTATAGTGTACTATTCGTAAATCCTACATTGTAAGCTCCATACGGTTTATCTTCATAGTGAAAGCATATGAAAACAGCAAACTCAACGATCATTTATTAAGTTTTTGTGTAAATATTTATATATTTTAAACTTCAAACTTGAAATTAAGTGTCAAGTATGCTCATTTAATACAGTATTGAAAATAGATAAAATTATTTTATGAAAAACAAGCAAAAAAATATAGCAGTGTTTTTTCCCTTACATGTAACAAAGACACACCATCAAAATCTCAGAAGTTTCTCCTAAATCCATAGACAAACACATAACACATTTTAAGGCATTTTTACTGACCATCTACAAAGCAGTGGCGTCTATCGGCTGAAATGTCAGTGTGACAAAAAGTGTATAAAGGTCAAACAAAAAGGAATATTTGCAATAGAATAACTGAACATGTTCGTACTTCGAAGTCTTGAAGCCCGCAACAGCTATGTGGTCTAGCAACGCATCTTAGAGATTATAACCATAACATCGCAGAGTCATGTTTAATTGAAAAATCAAAAAACAGCAACGGCACGAAACATCAAAGAATCATATTACATCCATAAAGAGAAACCCATACTTAATTTGGATAGGGAGGAAATAAATACGATTTGGAGCAATCTTTTCACTACATACTTTTGCCAACTGGAAAGCAAGAAAAGAAAACAGTGAATAATGACGATGACTACCTATTTGCATGTGTTTAATTTTTGACAGATGATTTGTGTTTTACATTTTTTAATTCTTTTAATCATTTTTTTCATCTTTCCATATTTTCCTTCATTTTTAAAATCCTCTTTGAACTTTAAGTAAGTTGATGATGGAGGATGGTTCTTCTCAAAGTGTTTCTTACATGTAGAAGAAAACTCAGCTATATTTCTTTATGCGGTGAGTATTAGCCTTTTTTGCTTTTTTCTCATTCAATATCATCACCACTCGCAATATTGTGATATAAAATTATTTTGCTTGAATTGTAATCCCTGATTATAGAGAAACTAACTTTCTAAAATTTGAACACATAAATATACGGTTGGTATTAAAGTAGATCACATACAACAACTTACTTTAAAATAATTCCTTTTGGAAGAAACATGAATTAATAAAACTATGATCTAAGTACCTCTAAATAATTTTGAAGGGACTATTATCTTACTATACGCTTAATTACTATTCAATAATACATGCTGAACGTCACTTTAAGCACTGAAATAGAATTACTTTATAAGTTCACTCTGAAACTAAAATCAACTACTATCTTACTATACGCTTAACTGCTCTTCAACAACACGTGTTGAGACAGACTTACTTAGAACATCAGTCTCAAAATAGAAGATTATATCTACAAATAAATCTTCATTTACCATCCGTCACAACAATAATACTAATACTAAGAATAATAATAGTAAAAAAATGTAGAACACTGTACTATAATTACACAGCCACACAAAAAGGTAGAAGTTTTGGGCACTGGGCCTCAGGGTATAAATTCGATGTACTTTGTTACACAGAATCCAAATTTCGAAATCCAGAACGACTCATCGTGTCAAGTTTGTTTTAAGGGCAAAAAACTTACGTGCTGTCTTACGTACCAAAATTCGTTGAAGCTTTTCGCCCATTAAAAAAAGACATGCTCAATCGTCCTGGGGTTTCGAAGTTTGGATTCTGTGTACTAAAATATATTAAATCCATACCCTGGGGCCCACTGCACAGAACTTTTCCTTTTTTTTGGGGGGGGGGCTGTCTTACATGTATGCAAAATCGCTTAAAAAAAAAAAGTCGATTGTCTTGGGGTTCCGAAATTTGGATTCTGCGTAATAATATACATTGAATCCATACTTTGGGGTCCGATGCACAGAACTTTTACTTTTTGTGGGTGGTTGTGTTATCGTACAGAATACACTAAACTAAAATATAAAAATAGCACTTTAAATGTATTACTCTACTAAAATACTACATAGAATTTATATTGACAAAAGCTATTTACGTGCTTTAGTTACAATACAAACTAAGAAAATACATGGAAAAAAGAAAAGAGAAATTTCATCATACTAATACGTAACTCTTTGGAATGTGCGTATATTCAACGTACATTTTTGACTCTGCAGAAACTACTTTTCATATTTTACGTAACAAAACATTTTCGTTCGGAACTTCAAAGTAACATGGCACTTAGCATATTGTAATGTGCCAATATTTCTTGCTATCACTGTTATTAAGAATAATAACAATAAAAGGGTGCAAGAGACATATTCTTTTAATCAAAATACTTTTTCACTTCAGTCATTTTAAGAGCTTTGGTATTCATCTCCATGTATACAACATTACAATACTAAAATAGCTTTGGTATTAATCTCTCCATCATAATACTAAAATACTATAAGCTAAACTAAAACCAGAATCTATTATGTATACCAGTATTAAAAACATCATGTATCAACTACGTAAGAACAACAAACACAAGTTTTAAAGAAAGTTTTGTGTAAAGTTAATCTTTTTTAACAAAACTAATGTAACAAAAGATTATCAACGTTTAGTCTTTTCATTGGTACACTAATATGCAAAAGACTAGAGAAATATTGTACATTATATATTTAAATTACATTGTATATTACAATATTGTAGCGTATCTTATAAAAGGTACTAATGTAGTATTATTTCCTTATACAAGAAGGCTGGGACATTATTATTATTTATTTATTTTTAACGAAAAAGAGGTGGTATTGTATTTCATTCAGAACTCAACACAACACAACCTCCTTTTCATATAAAATTTTCAATAATACGTTCTTCCTCGTTTTTTTTTTTTTTTAATTACTATAACTAAGAACTGAAAGCAAATCTGTGTGTATTGTACCTAAACTTCTGTAAGGACTATGTTCTACAACATAAAACAATGACTCAAATAGGTTCACAAACGGCGAAGTTACTGAGGAAGAAAATTGTACATAAATCGCCACTTACTTTAGCTGGTGATTGTACTTCAGTGGCGGCTGATGCGGGAAATCGCGTCATTCAAAATTAAATTTATATTGTTTCAAACTAAAATTCTTGTATCTAATGTACTTATTCTTGTATGAAAGGATTCAGACATTAAATTTTCTTCCCTTCGTTTAAAACAGTAACATTATAATCGTTACCGATGTGATTTCACAAGCCATCACACAGTTGTGCATATATACAAGTAGAGAAAAACGAAAATAGATTTTTCAGAGAGCAGTGACACAATTAAACAGACTGTGCGGTGCAAGAAAATACATACAGAAAGTTAATCCTATCAAAAATACAACAATATGATGGTTACCTTCTTTTTAGAAAAGTGTCTAAGACGGCCACTCTTCTTTTCTACTGTAATTTTCTGTGAAAAATAGAAATAATCAAGTTTAACTAGCAAAGCAAACTAATTCTTTCTAAAGCAAAATAATGCATCGAAATTAACCGTTACCATGATAAAAGTATCATGTTAAGAGCCTAGCTTACTAAAACTAAAACAAAAGTTTCCATTTTTTCTTTTGTTTGTTTTCCATAAGTGAAATGAGATAATAAAATGCAACTTACCACAATCATAGATAATGTTATTCTACAACAGAAAATATGAACCTTAAGATTTTCAGTGTTGCGATCCATACAAATTACAGTGTTCCCAGAATAACATTTCCCCCCCAAATCCTAAGTTAGGGTAGCGACTAGAGGAACGAATCCAACTGCATTTGATATTACGTATCATGTTTTGGTATCCTTTGAACTACTTTTTACATAATAGTTGCATTTAGTTTGTAATAAACAAAATAGTTTTAACATACAATTATTGAAATTGAATAATGTTATTTAAATAATAGTTCACAGGATTCCAACACAACAAGATACGTAATCAAATGGAATTGAATTCGTTTTCCTAGTCGCAGCCTTAACTTAGATTTTGGGAGAATTGTTATTCTGGCAGCACTGTAATTTCTGTGGATGGCAACATTGAAAATTCTTCAGGTCAATATTTTCTGTTGTAGAATAAAATTATCTATGATTGTGGTAAGTTGCATTTCATTATGTCCTTTCACTTATGAAAAACAAGCAAAAGAAAAATGGTAAATTTTGTATTATTTTTAGTATGTCAGACTTAACTTACAATTCCAATCGCATCCCATTCATTATTCCTTCTAATTTTTTAAAAGTAACAGTGCTTAACAATTTCGGTGCTTAGGCATTATGACGTCACAAAGTGCGCTCCAAATGATGTTTAAAACAACACTTGGGAACAATATTATTTATTTAAAAGCATTTCTAAAACCTTCCTAAAGTTCAATATTGTCTTCGTGGTATTCTTTAAAAGTAGAAACAAACTGTAAGGATCTTAGTACAAAGTACTTATAATATTTCAAGTATTTTTGTATAAAAACACATTAGATTGAAAAAAAAAATCATGCCCCGCCCCTAGCTGCCACTGTAGTATTTGAAAAGCTCCTAGCTCTAAATTGTTTAAATGCATGTACTATTTTGCAACTACTCGACAAGTCTGTTTTCTCTACATTATACACTCAAAAATATAAGTACACATATCAAGGCAATATAAAATGAAACGGACGAATGCAAACAAGGCGATGTAACATCCAATTCCAAAAAACACATCGTCCTTCTCAACCAAGCACAATTCGGTTTCTCTTTTCGATTGCTCCGAAATGAAACTTGAATCTTCGCAAATATTAACATCATCAAGTTCTGCCGTATTTTTCTTTACATCTAGAACAGGAAGCCTTTCTGAAACAGAACCACGGCAAAATATTTGTAATCAGTAATAATATTATCTGTATTAAGTAATATTAACCTACCAACTATGTGGAGGATTGTGCTGCCATTACTCACTAAGGGAAGTATTTGAACATTTCAAAAATTCGTATGTGGCAATTTTAGTGAATTAAAAATATAATTTATTTATGTTCCTAAATAAAGCGTTTAACGAAGAATGCATACAGGGTGTTTCAAAAATATGTTACAATATTTGAGAACAGATTCCTCACAAAAAAATAAATAAATAAATAAATAAATAAAAACGTTCATTCGGACCTGTGCTCAAAAACTGGAATTACGGGGTGCCGAAAACGTGAAACAAGTTCAGAGCTCCACTACTATGGGACCTATCGGAGTCGGGTCAAGACATCTGGGAGAAACTGGTATATGAACTATCCAAATATCCATGTTTAAGAATGCTCCAGTACTTGTACACCAATTTTTTAGAGACGTAGGTGGAGAGTTATCAAGTACTTCCAAACAGCCTCTCTAAAAATGAATGTACAAATATCAGAGATTCTGAAAGATGGATATTTGGATAGTTTACATACTAGTTCCTCAGTGATGTCTTTACCCGACTACGATCGGCCGTACAGTAGTGGAACTATGGATCTTCAAAGTTCATTTTTTTTCACGTTTTCGGCACCCTAAAACTACGAAACTATGCGCTTCCGGCCCAAAGTTAATATGAACTTTTTTCTTATTTTGATGTTAGAAATCTATTCCCAAAATACTGACAAATTTTTATAACACTCTGTACAGATTCATTTTTCTTTCTTTTTAATGTCCTGATTAAATTTCCAAACAGGGGTAAAGCAAGATTAAAATATTACCAATAACAATTATATCTTTTCAAAATAATTTCCGTCAACGTCGATGCACATCTCTATATATAGGAAGAACGTCCTGAAGAACCTTTGCCAGTCCTCTTCCAGTGTATCTAGAACGTATTCCTATTTCAGATAAGCCTCAATGCCTTCTTCTGAGATGCTAAACTCTTTCTTTGACGATAGGTAGCAAACCACACGAAAACAGGTTTCGGCTACAAGTCAGTGATTATACAGAGATCTCTTTTTCACAGAATACCGACCTATTATAATAATCTTAACAACTGACATGGACATTTTTTCGAGCCACCTGTGTTTGACAGAGCAATTAAACGCATGCTGGCCAAATAATATTACTCCTTGTTGACACTATTGGTGTTGTTGTTGATATTTTTTTTCTTGTTTGTTGACATCTCCCTGTACAAAATGGCAAAATTATGCTGTATTTAGAAATTTATTCGATAAATAAATAAATAAATAAATACCTGATCGTTCTTCAAAATTTCTATTCATGTCTTAGACTTGTTGTCTATTTTGAAGTGGAAAAAATTCGTTAAAAAAATCAATAATATATCTAGCGATTTAAATTGACGGAAAAAAAAAATCTGGAATTGGACGCGATAACAGGGCCACCCACAATCAAGGAAGGGAAACAAATGTCAGGAGGGGGGGAGGTAAAACTTTATTTTAGTTTAGTTTCCTTTATCTAACTCATTTTCTCAAGTTTGAAATTCACGCCGAACTACCTGTGGCGTTCGGTCATAAGTACGGCCAACTCTGCGGATTTTCATAAAAACGGAATTGATAACAGTCCTGACGATCGCATCTGCAGTTCATACGCAGAAGACCGTTACCTCCAGATTTGGCTGAAACTGAATTATTAACAGCTGGCAAATCCTATGACTATGGGGCATTAACTGACAAAAGAACAAACCGTTAACTATTATATTGGCACTGTTATCATAGGTACCTAGGTAAAAGCCTTACCGTCTCCGTAAGTTGACGATTCTTGGGTAAAGAGAAAACAGTGATCTAAAACCAGTTTTCAGCAGATACGATCTTTAGCTGTGGACAGCATCAGGGTTTCTACTGGTCAGGGAAATAAGGGAAAATAGTGCAGGACCAGGAATATCACGGAAAAACACTGGAAATCAGAGAAAGTCGGAGATTTTATAAAATATATTTTTCTAACATTAATTGTACACCAATTTCAGCTTAGCCAACCATTATAATACCTATTTGTTTTTTGTTTTTTTTATTCTACACGCAATTCTGTTTTTATTGCTATTTATTTTGTCTTCTACATGCTAGAATAAATGTTTTCATACATAAAATATTCATATATATATTTATGTCTTATGTATATGTCAACGTTATTCAACACCTGTCATTAAAGTCAGAGAATTTCCTGCCAAAGGCCAGGGAAACAGATTTCTCCAGATCAGTAGGAACCCTGAGCATCACAGGTAGGGCTCATAGTTTGAGTGACACTCGCAGAAAATTTGTTTAAGGGTCGATAGGTGGCCCTGGTGTTAGGAGTGATATACTCCCGTCTTCATTTGTTTTCGTTGAATTTAAATTAATGTCACATATGGAAATTACCATGCTTATGTTTTGTGCTCACCTATGAAGATTATAATGGGAAAGAAATATTAGTTTTTTCTAAATTTAAGAAACAAGGAACTTTAAAGAAGATAAGGAAGGTGAGAAAATGTATTAAATGTAAAAAATGAAATGATATCTTTAAGTCCCATGCTTATGCCGGCTAGGCTAAAGGAGACGGTGATGATGAAATATGTGGGAGGAAACAGGAGAACCCAGAGAAAACCCAGGCACACGGAGTTTGTCCACTACAAAATCCACTTGGCACGAGCTGGGATCGAACCAAAGATGAACGCTCTACCACTGAGCCACTGCAGCCCAACGATGTATTAAATGAACTAATGTGAATCATTTGCTCCCACATTACACTGAAAGCAAATCCGGAGACGAATGGCATTTGTGAACTGGCGACACAAATTAGAAACTGGAACTTTTACCACCGTTACTTCTAACACTTATAACCACTGTTACTAATTACTGAGAGTATCCTTTTAAAGACTTAAAATATTTGCTATTTTCACACTGTGATAAACCTCTCTCCGTTAATTACTATTAAACTAAACGTATACCTCGAAGCACATCCAGAAAGTAACTTTCCCACGCGTCCCATAGCTAGGAAATCGTATGTTGCGCGAAGCGACTACATGCACGTGAGAAAGTAAGGTCTTAGCATGGCGCATGCGGCAGTGGAAATTCCTTAGTGGTCTCAGTAGCGTTGTGGCAGTGGTTGAAGATGAACGTTCCTCCCGCCGCGTGTGAAGTGCGAGCAATGATGAAGTTTTTGAATGCACAGGGCATAGCGCCGATTGAAATCCATCGTCAGCTGCGTAGGTCTATGAGCAAGCAGATGATGCGTTACTGCTGTAGACAATATGCAGCAGGATGCCAAAATGTGCATGATGAGGTGCGCAGTGGGAGGCCAACTGTCATCACAGACGACTCTGTGGATCTTGTTTGGGAACGCATTATGCAGAATCGTCGCTTCATTATAAAGGAACTCATAGGTCTGTTCCCGCAGACTTCCCGCTCCTTACTGCACACCACTGTCACGAAGCACCTGTTGTTCAAGAAGTTGTGTGCCAGGTAGGTATCGAAGCAACTGACTCCAGAACAAAAAGCAAGGCGCATAGAATTCGGCATTGACTTTTTTTTTTTTTTTTTAATTTTATTTTTGCAATGGTACAGCTGACAACGGATTTCAATCGGCGCTATGCCCTGTGCATTCAAAAACTTTATCACTAATAACTCTTCACACGCGGTGGGAGTTGGAATAGAAACGTCCATCTTTAACCACTACTACGACACTACTGAGATCACTAGGGAAGTTGTGCTGGCGTTTGCGCCATGCTAGGACCTTACTCTCTCATGTGCACGCAGTCGCTTTCCGCAACATACGGTTTCCTAGCTATGGAATGCGTGGGAAAGTTACATTCTGAATGCGCCTCGTACACCAAACTAAATGAAAATAATAAAACACTACTGGTTAACAGACTACTTATTTATGTATTTTGGAGCTCTTCGCTGCTGAAAAACCTTTTAGTAGAAAATTTGACAGCTCATTTTCAAATTTCTGAACACTCATTTCGTCCATTACTAGTTCTACGTTGTTTCTATCATCTGATCAAAATTAACTTACATTACGATACTCTCTCGTTCGACATATGCATTACTGACTGATATAGGAAGACTTTACTGCATTATTTTGATCAAGTCTAGTGCATTTGATTTCTCAAAAAACTTCATAATTCACAACATCCAACCTATCAAGTCTTAATATTATAGACCTCAAACCAGAGAACTCAGTGTACAGTGCATTTCGATCGAAATTAATTTTAAGTTTCATTATATGAAAACAGTGCTGGTGATGGGAGATAATACAAGCCCAACAGTGAGACTATATATATATAAATATATTTTGTATCCCCAGCCTTTTCTTACAATAAAAATAGAATTTTTGTTCATAACTAATCCAATTCGGTCCAAAGAGGGATTAGGAACGGGGAATGGCGAAAACTTCATACCGAACAACTGTATAATTTATACGGTTTACCTAACAATGTTAGGCATTAACTCTAGAAGGTTCAGGTGAGCAGGTCGTGCAGCTAGAATGCAAGGAAATAGAGACGCTTTCAAAATTTTAACTGGAAACCGTATCGGAAAAAGATCACGAAGAACGCAGGTGCAGATAAGAGGGCAATATTAAGATGGATCTCGCAGAAATAAGAATACAAAGTAGAAGCTGGACCCAGTTGGCAAAGGAGAGAAAATCGAGAACTTTTGTGAATGCGGTATTGAACCTTCGGATTCCGTGTACCATAGGATTAGATAATTACCTAATAAATGGCAACAAATAAGCACATAATTAATTACAAGCAGTATAATATTTAAGGCAGTATATTTAGTTACTTGGCCCGTTTTTTTTTTTTTTTTTTTTTTTCTTCGAACAGACATATTGTTTAGAATGGTAAATGCAATTTCTTAAACCTTGGACTTTCGTTATCACCGTAAATGATCCAATTCCTTCATTCATCCATTACATATGTGGAAAAAGTTCTTTATATGTTATAAAGCAACATAGAGAATATAGAGGTATTTTTGGGTATATCAGAGATGGCCCTGGTGGAGATCATCTGTAAAGACATTGATAAGTTTGACAGCATTGATATTATAAGGAAAATCCTACTGAAGGCACCATATGTAATTTTTATTTTTTGAATGAACACATTCTTCTACCACTTTCCGCACTAAAATGATAGAGATTATGATAGGAACGAGTTTTTCAAGGCACAGACACCAATTCGAGCACCAAGTAGAAACAAGAAGTAAGGTAAAACTTTTGAATACACATACAGTACCACTATGGGAAAATATGTATCAGAATCAAAATCGGACAACTTATAATTAGCATTAATTTTTGGTTTTATATTTTATTAAAATGTTTATTACTTATTATTTATATTATTATAGTTAACTAATACGGCCAGTTTTGATTCTGGGGATTATTCCTAACTCTTAAATCAGGGCCGTTCCATTACCCACAACCTATGAACCCACTGTGTCCTAGATCAGCAACAATCAGTAGGTGCTTAACGGTACAAAATTCCGTCTCCCTTTTCCTAAAGGGGATAATTCTGGGACGTTAAACTGCAAGATTTCATTTCATTTTTCAACAGGGTAAAATAATGTACTTTATACTTTTACAACATCACCACAGACCATCCACCCAAAATACAGAATGTACATCAACTGCTCTACCTTCTGCAATATTACTAAATATTACATATACAATCGGTATTTATTTGTTCACAGATAAAAGTCACTTCAGCTGCTAGTCCAATCTGGTTAAAACAAAATCCTACACTGTTCACACGCGTCATAATTAAAGTCTGTAACATCGTCGTAGGCAAAGAATTGTTGTAGGAAAATATATCATGGTGTTCACACATGGCGGAACAATCTAGCCTTACTTTTCTACATCCATAATAGTTAGCACAACATTCTTTTGCAGCTGCAAGAAAAGAAAAGAAACGAAACGAGGATGATTATCAGGTGAAAAAGGTTTAGAGCTTGTACTGGTGTCAAAGTTTTCTCTTCGTATGTTCCATCTTTCAGCCTCATTGTTGTTTCCAAGTCTTGTCTCTATTTGTAAATATACTCGACACAAATGCTCATGCGCAGCATCAAATATCGGAAGTCAAAATTTGATCTTAATTTAGATTTTGTGATCAATCTAGTAAACATGAAGTAGTGAGCTTCGCTAAGTTGGAGTATCATTGAATTTCATACAAAGTTAGGATAAAATATTCTCCGTTGATTCGTCGATCTTTGGAAACACCAAAGCTTATGACTGGACTTCTTTTGAGGACTGTGTCATGTTCATGGCTTTATTTCTTTGAAGACCGAAGTAACGCGGCGTTGTGTCACAACCTGTTATGGCATAAACAAACTAGAGAATTTTTTTATCATCTAGATTATGAACCAATTTGGCAATGCCGTAGTAAACTTTACTCATGAGTTCTCCAGCTTTCTGTTTGCAGAAATTATGGTTATCTGGTGCAAGAGCTACCAAAACACCAATACGTCAGAGTCCCTGCCAACAACTATTACATTTGATTTTCAGTTTTCAATATCCATTTTCATAATGAAAACACCAATACCTTCTTCAATTAGTGTTTCAGTTCATTTTTTTTTTTTTAATTCTGAAGAAACTAAAAAATACGACTTTCTTCTTGTTTCTTTAGTGGTTTAAAATATCTTCTTTTGCAGTCGTACATATTGTTTTCATTTAAAAAAAAAGATAACATCATATGAGGACTTTTTGCTGATCTTCTATTTTGTTGTTCTTGTTTAGTTGTAGGGCCTTCAGGATAACCGTCAAAAACGACCGTGTCACTTCTTCAGTATGTGTTTACAATGTATTTACTGTAGTTCTTAATAACATTTCCATAAGTAAAGTCTTTTCGTCAGGGAACATGAATAAGAAATCCTCCATCAATCACTACAACTGGTTTTGTTTTCTACTTTGATCAGCTACAAAAGTGAATGCTGTGTAGATTGTTGACATATTATTACGGTAGAGATTGATGAATGGTACAGTCATAATATATGTGTCATTCCATGTCAATTCACCTAATTTTAAAATATGACCGTGCTTCAATGTCTCTGATTCTCTTCAAAATTTTTCCATACATAAATACCCTAAAATACCATACCTTTAAATTATGCTAATTTTTTTTCAGATTTTTTTTTTTTGATGAGAAATGGGCCGGGGAGAATTTTTTTTTTTTTAAATACAATTGTATGAATTTGGCGCCAATTTCACTTTCCGGTACTCAGCATCATGGAACTAAAATTACCATAACTTCCTTATTTTTCAAGTTATTGGGCCCCTCCAGGTATCAAATGAAAGCTTTAATTTTTGCTCCTTCAGTAGATCCAAAAAAAACCTTGCAAAATATTACACTTTCAAAAATTAATGGACATACAAAGCAAATTTTACACTTTTTTTTTTTTTTTTTTTTTTTTTTTTTTTTTTTTTTTTTTGCAAATTATGCCATTGCTTAAGAGTAACAACTATGAAAGTGTCGAAACCTTTTTTTTTTTTCATTCATTTTAACATGTACATGGTATGGTTAAAAAATAAAACGGAGGTTTTTTCTTTTTATAAAAAGCGGAAAGGCTATTACTCATCGGATGTTTTTTGTATTTTTGTAATTATTGTTTTTTTGTCTTTACGGAAATATAGTTTTAGGTTTTGTTACAAATTGTTATTGCTCGTAAGTTACAACTATGAAACTTTTGAAGCTTTTTCTATAGAATCATTTTAGCTCATACGTGATATGGTTAAAAATTAAAGAAAGGTGCTTTTGGTATGTTTGCAATTATTATTATTATTATTATTTGTATTATAAATGTACAGAAATATACACTTTTAGCGTTGTTGACAGATTATGCCATTCCTCTGAAGTAGGGATGGCAAATTCTGGAATTTTTCTTTTCCTTAATCCGGAAAATTTTGGCCATCCCCACTCTGAAGTGACAAATGTAACACTTCAAAACTTTTTCAAATAATTATCTTAGTAAATATTAGGTGTGCTTAAAAATACAACTGGTGTACTGTGTAGTTTTGGTATCATCATAATATTATTATTTGTACTTTAATTTTCCTTCATTTTTTTTTTTTTTTTTTTTCAATTGTCCCATTGCTTAAAACCATCAAACATTTGTAAATTTTTATAGGATTAGGTTTGCTTTTACTTGTTATTGTTAAATAACAAAAAGTCATTTTTTTTAAAAATAATTATGTGGTTTCTTGAATGGAAAATATAGGCCTAGCAATGTAAGGGGTTGACTAATTATTACGAAACCTATCAAAAAAAAAAAAAAAAAAAAAAAAAAAAAGACTGATGTACATAGATGAAAACAATAAACATACATACCGGTAATACTTCTCAGAATTACACAGATTTACATACAAAATGTTCTGTCCTATATTTCACAGCTCACTGTTTTCACTGATGATACGAAATTTTTTGTAATTTTGCTATCGATCAGAAACTTCCCAGATGATATTTTCAAAAGGTATCCAACAAAAGTCTTCATTTTCTAGCCTGTAGAATATGGAAGGCCCAGAGCGATTCATGAATTGCAGTCTGACGTACAAAAATAATAATTACAAAAATACCAAAAGCACCCTTTTTGTTTTTCTAACCATAGCATGTACGTGTTAAGATGAATGTACAAAAAGAAGTTTCAAAAGTTTCATAGTTGTAACTTTTGAGCAACGACACAATTTGTACGAAACCAAAAATTTGCTTTGTATATCCATTAATGATTGACGGTGTATACTTTTGCGAAGTTTCTTACGATCTACTGAAGGATCAAATATTAAGCTTTCATTTGACACCTGGATGAACCCAATAACTTGAAAAATAAGGAAGTTATGATAATTTTAGTTTTATGATGTTGAGTGTTGGAAAGTGAAGTTTCCGATTTCTCATCCAAAAAATCGGAAAAAGTTAACTTATCATAATTTAATTGATATTTATGTATGGAAAAATTTTGAAGAGTATCTGAGACACTGAAACACATTGCTCTAGTTGAGTGTTTGCATGGAATGACCCATATGTGGTTGGATACCTTCCCGAATTTCTCATTATGATAGTCATAAATCCATCCATCCTGGCCACGACTTGAATCTATAAGCTATACAAGATTGAGGGGGTAACAGATATTGTGAAGATTCGGCCGTAAGAGATCTTACTTGTTCAAGTTAAGTTTTCAATGGCCATTTCTCTTTTCGCTTAGATACGTATACTCCTTAATAGTTAATAAAAGACCCAATTAGAATGCTGTTAACTTATCTGAGTTTCGACACGTACCTCGCGAGACACACTGAATCCCTCCCATAGCATGAAAAATGTTTATGTCATCAACAGTTCGCATATTTACATCAGTTTTATCAGAAACACGCTGAACAAACCCATCTGGATGAATATCTGGGGAGCCAGCGTTCTGTATAGGTGACAGAAACGATCAAGGTGCTACGGCAGATATACGAGCTTGATTTATAACAACGTACTTCTTTTCAACTTTCTGGGATTCAGATTTAAAAAGAAAAAAATAAATAAAATAAATAAAAAATTTAAAAAATCAAGTCTTTCTGAAATACGATTTTTGCAACTTCATTTAAATGTATTTAAGTCAGAGTAGCTACAGCAGTCATAGCGGGTTATATATATGATATATATCATATCCTTTATGATAGAAACCACAGCTAAAACTATTCCCCTTCATTCGGCTTTATGATCAACAACTTTAATCTTATACCACTACTCTGTAAATTTATGAACACTGTCTGACAGACACAATACATCTTTCTCCAAGAAACATTTGAGATTGTTATTTTTTCTTAAGATTGTGCACTTTAATAATATTCTTTTCTCATAACTTTTCATGCACATCGTCTTTGTACACTAACTTCAAGAATAGAATGTACACATTTTTTTTTTTTTTTTTTTTTTCAACTATAGTGTTTTCGTTAAGTTCAATTCCACAGATTACAAGAATGAAATCAAAATTATTCTTTCTTTTTTTATATTAATATTGCTAAGGTAGCTCGGAACAATATGAAATTACTATACTTTTGTCAATATAGTACATTATACTGAGTTAAGTTTCATTAATCAAAATGATATGGAAATTTAAGTTTAAAATTAGGAACATTACTTCCTACTTGCTGTTGTTAACTACGGTACGTGAAGTTCCAAAAAGAAATACTAATATTGGCAGTTCCGAAATAATTATACATTGTATAATCTCAATTTTTATCCAGCGATATTACATAACATTTTGTACTATTTTTAAATTGACTGTGAATAATTATGTATTGATTGAACCTTTCAATGCTTGCCTTGCACTGGAGAACTCCTACTTTGCATTTAAACCTACCGTAAGTTTCTCTGTAGTTTTTTCTTTCTTTGGTCTAGTGTTTTTCTTTTTAAAGACAAGATCATGACAATGTAAACCAAATTTTACATTCTCCCTAAAGGTAAGAAATCAGAATACTAATAACGCAATACTAATCTGTGGCTACATTTCACTTGTAGCCAAAAACCTTACAGAAAAAAAAAATAAATAAATAAATATAATGGCCTACTAGATACTCATTAAGTACTTCTCACTTCTACTGCACAAAATCATTTAGCATATTCGAACTTCATACATCTCTCACTGAAACTGATGCATTACGATAGATAACGTCAAAGTTGTGATGAAGGCAACTAGACCATAAATATGTCTGAGTACTCAAGACGGAGTGTGGCTGACCGGCCCAGCAGCGACTCACCCTCACCTTCATTCATCTGGTAAGAACTCTCTAGACACCGTTACCATTCCTATAAACCTATCAATGTGAGTATCATTTTAAAGCTAATAAAACAAGCCGAAGATTTTGTTGCAGCGTTAACAGGTTTTTAGTAATAATAACAAAAACGTTCAACATTATACTAAAAATCTGCTTTTTCAGCAATTTATTTCAATAGTGTCATATATACTTATTTTAGGACACTAAAAATCATATTGATACGACCTGGCTTAATCGAGTTATTGACACTTCAATATAGCTATGCAAATTTGCTGTGCATGTTTATGGCATGCATACATAAATGTGGAAGGAAAGGCAAGAGGCAAAGACTTCGAGACATTTGAGAATATACTCCCCTTATGATATAGTAACTGGCAAATTTTCAGCATTTTACTAATTAGTCCCGACAAAAGCTTTTTTTTTTTTTCTTTTATTCATTGGACTAGATAGTGAATCAAAGCGAACGCGAATAGTGAGCCCAAAACATGTGAGGGGATAGCATGTCAGAGTCCTAGTCCGAGTCATGGCAAGCCCTAATGAGGACAGTGAGTCTAAATCCTATGAATGGATTGCTAGTCAAGGCTTAGTTCGAGCTCAAGCGAACCTAATTGAAAACAGTGAGATCGAATCCTGTAAATAGATAAAAAGTCAGAATCCTGATCCAAGCGAGCAGTATCCTCACTGAGGATAATGAACTCGAATCTCGTGAGATTAATGAGCACGATCCGAGCTGAAACAAGTATCGTGACTTTACTAAGCGTGAAGGGACACACTAAGAATAATGGGCATCAGCTCGCGCCAGCAACAACTATAAAATGGCTTTAAATCTCTCAAAACTTTATCTTTAGACGATGGAACATCTGGGCATCAGTTCTTTTGGAATATTCAATATGCAGACAGTGACATACGATGGACTGTACTGTTTCTCTCTCGCTTTCTTTTTTAATTCTTAAACAATCTGATGACAGGTCCTTTCTTCTTGAAAGCTGTCTTTATTTAGTTTACTCATTGTTTCTCGTTCACACATACTATATAGTTTTGGTTTTTACTATTTTATACAGTTATATTAAGAGGTCATTCCAGAAATGAAATAATTACTTCGGAGTATTGTAAGTAGCGCACTGTACTTGCATTAAAAAGTATGATATGTTACATTCTAGTAAATAAGCTACAACTATACCATTCAGATTTCTTTTACTGAAATAAAAATAAAATATTCCCAAACCAAAAAGCTAATTTCACTAAGTTGTGTTACAGTTTCAGCAAAATATCATTGCTTTCATCAAATATGAAGTGTGATGGTGAAATAAAAGCAAGGATAGGAAGGGCCAAAGAAGCCTTTAAGAGGAAGAAAAGTCTACTTTGTGGGGCCTTGAATAAGAGTCGGGAAAAAGATTCACAAAGTGCTTTGTAAGGAGTATTGTGTTGTATGGGTTAGAAACACGAACACTGCGCAAAAATGATGAAAAACGATTGGAAGCTTTCGAAATGTGGGTGTGGAGAAGAATGGAGAGGATTTAGCTGGGTCGAGCGGAATAAACGAGTGAGAGGGTGTTAGAAACGGTGAGAGAGAAAATAACAATTTTAGATATTATTAAGAAGAGGAAGAGAAACTGCTTGGGATATTGACTAAGAAGGAACTGTATTGTGAGGGACGTGCTAGAGGGTATTGTGAGAGGGAAGAGAGGGAGAAAGCGAAGACGATTACAATTAATGGACGATATCAAAACAGAGAACTCATGCGTGAAGACGAAGAGGTTAGCGGAAGACAGTAAAGCATGGAAGCTTTTCAGTTGCATCAAGTGACCTGCCAATAATGGCAGAATACCTGTGATGATCATCATCATCAGACATATTACGAAAATAGAAAATAAAAGCAGTGATTTTCAATTATTTTCGAATATACAATATTAAGTAGGAGATGGGTTTGACGATCAGAAGCAGAAGAAAGAAAACGGACTGAGCAAAGAAAGGGAAGGAACGAAGTAGGTGGAATGGAATAAAACAAGGTTGGCAGTGTTCCATCAATTACAAATTAGCGAGTAGTGTATCTGTAAAACCATCGGTTACGCCTTGTTTACTTGTCACTACTCTCTTCCATTAACGCTAGGTCTCGTATCTTCTTACTCTCTTTCTCTCTCTCTGTGGTTTACAAGACAGGGAGACCAGTTTAAGCAAAGATGTTCAGAGAACAAGAGCTGTAATAAAACAAGTGCTGGCAGTATTCGATTAGCTATAAATCCATCAGTAATGTATCTGAAAAACCATCAACTAGCCGTGTTTTCCTGTCACCCTTTCCGTGTGATTTACTGAGAATACGAGTAGGAAAATATGACGTCACAGATCATCCAGCTGGAAATGACAGATCTAAAGCTACACTTTAGAAAATTCAGAAAATGAGAGAAAGTCACTTCTAATAACCAATAACATTCTTCCTTTCATTTTTACAGTCTATCTGGAAGTGATTTTCTCGTTCACCCTGTAAACTTAGATTGCATTTTGACAATGTATTTGATGAAGGCAAATATATTGCCGAAACTATAAGACAGATAAGTAATAATCCATGTTTCTTTTGCGCACATTTAGTTTTTGTCTCGAAGCTGAAATAAGCAGCACTCTTTGGAAAATATGCTTCCACGTATACACCACGGTGGATTGATTTAAATTACGATTTAAGTCACATGATTTTTTAAACAAAAATCGTTGATTTAAATCAAATTCCGAAATAAATTAATTTGAAGTAAAAATAAGTAAAACCCCGTCTGTTATTTCGATTTTGGAAGATATAAATAAAAAAAATGCAATGAGACGCACATGTATATACAGTACAATATGAAAACGAGTGTTTCACGCGGAGAACGATTAGAGAAAAAATCCCGTTTTGAACGGATAACGTGGCAATCCTGCTTTCTTCTCTTCGTAACAGGGTTTGTAAATCGTTAACTATTCCAACGGTGAAATGACCATGCGACCTTTAAGACGAAACTTCTTTTGTGTGCGTGTGTTTGTTCTAGACAATAGGGACGTATTTAGGGAAGTCCAATCTCCTCTCTAAAACTTAAAATTTTGTACATAACTTTAGCGATATACTGTATATATATATATATATATATATATATATATATATATATATATATATATATATATATATATATATATATATATATATATATATATATATATATATATATATATATAGATAGATAGATAGATAGATAGATAGATATAGATAGATATAGGTAGATAGATAGATAAGATAGATATAATATATGTATTTCGTGCCGCAAGCAAGTTCTGGACTGCTCGATTTTTAAAGTATGTCCCTGCCAATGCTGTATTTTTTCTTTAATGCTGAAGACACATTGTTCGGGGCTGAAGGTTAACGATTGGGGATTAATTCAAACCCCACCCCCAATACTTTCATTTAAACGGCATCATTAACATTTAATACTAATTCCCACTGTTTTTATCCAGAAATAAAAAATCGATTTAAATTTAAAAAATCAACAAAACTGATTTTTAAAAAATCACGATTCTTTCGACCTTGGTATACACTTGGATCCCTGAAGGCTTCAAAGGACATAAACAACTCGACTTACACCGTTTGTTCTACACCTATACCGTTTTTTCACATCTATACCTAAGGATGTAATTTAATGTAAGAAATATTCATATGTTTGAAGTCATACGAACTCTAGTAAGTACTTAGTGATAAAGAAATTTGAAAAATGATAAAGCATGGTGCAGAAATAATAATAATCATAAATGACACATACCTTCGTTATTTTGTAGGGTTTCTACGGAAGATTCAGCATACATACTGGGCACTATCATCTTATTTTCACACGATTCTAGAAACAATATACATTCTGAATAAATTGGACCTGTTATCATTGTCTGAGTATGCGAATGTGTAATACTTCCATTTTGGAACCGTGAGCTGTCTTTAAGGTTTTCAAACTCAGTCATGAATGCTTCAGATAGTCTTTCTGCTTCATTGGAATTTTCAACCAGTTTGTGCGTTTGTAGGAAGGACATGATATGTTGCTTAAGTACATTTGAGGAATTGTTTTCATCAGTCTTCGTTGAATCACAATTTGGTCAGATGAATTTATATTTGTCACAGTATCTGACAACGGTATGACGTCCTTATATTTTGATTCTATGCCAGATACATCTGTATTTGTCATAGCATCTGACAACGGTCTTTGACTAGGTAAGTTTGATCTTAAAAGAAATTCCCGAGCAATTGGTTCGCTGCTTCCAAGGCTATTAAAACGTTTGAACGTGTTTTTGATGTTCACACTCTCGGTGTCGTGGTTGTATGAGATTGTACTTTTTGATTTATACAGACATGTTGACTGGCTATCTCTGTCAGAATTCACAACTGGTTTTGATTTATGCAGAACCAGTTGCCCCAGTTGACTAGCATCTATTTCAACGTTTCTTATGGAGCTTTCTGTATTAGACATATCAGCTACAGACTCTGTATTGTTGTTTGTTCTGCTAACACTGTTCATCACACTATTTTGATTAGAATGTTTAATTATCTGCTTTTCTAAATATTTCAGTTCCTGCACTGGACTGTCCTCTTTCTTCAAATCCTTTCCCATTTTAGCCGCACATGTAGCTTGATTACTATTGTCGGTACTGTTAGCTGCCTTCTTTAAGAAGCTATTAGCGCTAGGCGAACTCGATCGTACCTTTATCAGTTTACTGCCTTTTCTAATGAATTCTGGTCCTTCATCAGCTGCTAATGGTGTTACTGAAAGTGAATCGGATGAAGACGGTTCTACATTATTAGTCACAAGCACTGATTTTTGTGCTGCAGTGGTTACAGATGGCAACGTAACTCGTAATTCATCAGAGTCTACATGAGTATTTCGTGAGGGCGTTTGTGTGTTTCCAATGATCTGAGAATGAACCGGTTTTTCAGCAATTGGAAATGCTAATGCTGGTATAAGGGAACTTGGCACAGATGGTGATGCATATCCCGAAAAACTGGAGGAATAAACATATTATTGTATACAGTATATCCAAATGTAGGGTTATAGTATTGCTGGCTAACAAGAGGAGTCTGTGGAACACCTACAGGATAAGAAGGCATGTATCTATATGGCGGTGATATATATGGAACAGAAACTGGAACAGAAACTATCGGCTGAACTGGTTTTCCAATCGATATATTTTGATGTTTAGGCAGTATATCAACAGCAGGGAGCACTACTGAAGAGGAATTCATAGCGGTGACAGTTGGTGGCGTGGACTGGGCTCTTGGAGGCTGTGCTTCTCCTTTCTTACTGGTATCTGAGGAAGATGTTGTTTCGGGACCTTTCTTCTTAGCAGCAACTTCTGCAAATGTTTGAGTTCCTCCTTTCTCACATGTTGGAATCAAAGTCTCGGCTGTTGAATATGCACAAGTACTGCTTGTTTCTATCGTTTGCTGAAGTGGCTTACTTTCCTCACTGTCGGATGTTGTTCTGCCTGTTAAAAGAAAAAATAACTGCATAAAATAGATTATAACTAAGTACATGCAGTACATGTACTTATTAACCAACAATGTAATCGTAGCTTATGACTATCATGATCCTAGTTTGTGCAACAATTACATATATATATATATATATATATATATATATATATATATATATATATATATATATATACCAAGAGGCTCAAAAAGAATATACACTGCATAATTGTGAATAACTTTCAAATAGACGGAAACATATTGTTTCTCGTAGCATTGTAGATTAATGTTCTATTATTACATTGCATTCCGATAATGGTTTCAATTTCTTTTGTATAAATGGTGTGAGTGAAGCAGGCTACAAGGCTAACATTTGAAGCAATTAAGGCGGTCTTGAGGTGGTACATGAAGTATGAAATCATCAATGAGGTGTAACGACAATATATATATATCGGGTGTTCTAAAAATGGGCCCACGAACCACAGAGCACTATTCTACAAGTCAAAATAAACTAAAAATATATATATCTGTATGCATTTCGGGTCCTCGTCTGGAGACGCGAATTGCACTATGTAGATAAAGAACCATAGATTAGATTTACCAATCCATCAAATAATTACATCGATTCTTGCCAGACAGATGACAGTTAAAGGCAATAGATATTGTTATTAGCACCACTTATTACCTTAACAATCGATGGAACTGTTCGAAGGATTTGTAGAGCAATGCTAATGGTTTCAAGTTAATATGCGATATTGCCATACAGTGAAATTATGATTCCCTATAGCGGCTGAAGGAGATCTCGGAGGGCATACCATCATATAATATTTCCGCTTTATTTTGGCCTGTAGAATAGGGCTCTCTGAGTGCTATTTTTGGAACAACATTTCCCATACGTAGGTATCAGGAGGAGCACGATCGGGGAAGTGGGAGGGTATGGGAAGTTCCGCTTCAAATGATTCGTCACCCTTCACGGACACTTTCGTACAAGGAGAAACAATATTCGACTCTTACCGATACACCACTTTCACTACAGAGAACACGTACAGTTGGAGCTACGGCCGTCGACAAACGCAAACAATATACTGAATAAGGCACAAAGGTGTTAACATTAAATGGGCGTTCTTTTTGTTTCTGTTTTGCATTCCATTGCGGAACGAAGGAAAATAGCTGCCTGGATAGAGTTTTCAGTCCCCAAGCATTGTACAAGAAAAATTCATCACGGCCTGGACTGGACGGGATACACCTTCGCGCCTTACCATTGGTAGGATCTATGAGAAGTTTGTAAGGATGGGGTCCGTTCAAGACGATTGCAAGGGAAACAGTGGTAGAAAGAGATCTGTCGAAGTGAAGAGAATATCATTATCGCCCAGCGAGCGACGGTAGCCAGTCCAACAAAGTCTTTCGCAGACGTTCTCTACAGACTAACATTTCTCAAAGGTCAGTGATTAGAATTTTACACTGTGATTTAGGAATGAAGGTGTGCCAATTGCAGATTGTGCAGCATCTCACAAACGCGAACAAACAAGCACGTGTGAATGCTGCACAAATTATCTTGGAAATGGTGCGCATGGAGCCGGACATTCTGGTCATGTTTTCTGACGAACAACATTCCATATCAGCGGTAAGGCATGGTGTGTATGCCAGCAAATCTAGCAATTTGGACGACCTGAAGCACCGCATGACTCAGGTCATTGCTGCTATTCCTGTTCAAATGGCCATACGATTAACAATGGACAGACTCCATAAATACATTGAGCGGGATGGGTACCAAATTGAAAGCATGTAAACCAAACCCTTGCCTTGTAACTTCACGTGAGTAAACCCCCATGTAACGTTAACATCTTATTGTCTCACCCTGTATATACACATATCTAACCACAAAATACAACCTATAATCTACAATCTACGAGATTCAAAATTTTCCATAATTAAATGAAACACTATAGTTATTAATGGTTGCTATCGAGTATATTATTCAGAATCAAAAGATTGTGAAATGCGAGGTGAGTTTTTGCTCATTTAGTTTTAAAGACTCGTGAAATACTTTGCATACTCAAGGTGGTGGTGATATAACTGCAACATACGAGAGTTGGAAATTTAACAGGGCAACACTGCTTTAGAAACACTACGCAACGAAATCTAATAATGTCCCTCGTATTACGTTGTTAGTTATATACCTACCTTGCTAGAGAGCAAATTAACTCTCCTTTCCGATATCACTGGTAAGGACAGTAGGCCAGATGAACAGAGCTTTGTGTAGCAGGTGGTCTATGTTACACATACACACACACACATACATACCTACGCAGGCGGTGTACGACAAGGGGACAAGGCAACAGCACGAGAGAGTCATCAAGGTCTTCAAGAGAAGTACAAGGAATCTGCATTGCCTTACAGAACAGAAAGATGATGTGAATACTGTTACCATGTCACAGGACACTGATCGACGCCATACTATTCGTACGCTAACCCAAGAGACAGAATTAGCGCACACGACTGTTCTACGCTTGGACATGAGGAAAACTGCATTACGAGGGTTCCGCATGACTTGACAGAAATAGCTAGGATACGATGCTGTTCGTACCCACTTGGAATGCTATGACCAAAAGGAGAAGCTTTCTTACGCCGTATCATTACGCTGGATCAAACATGGGCTAAATTGTAAGTCAATCAAATGAATGGTGTCATTAAGGGTCAACACTGAAATCCAAAATTCCTCAGAACCCAAACAATGTGAATGTTACGGTGATTCTCGTGCATGATTGGGATAGTGTAATCCTAATGCATATCGTTTCCCCAAATTAAAAGATCAATGCGAAGTATTTTTGTTTCTTTCTGGAACACAACTTGCGACCAGTCTTGCGAAAATAAGGGGCGACACTTTTTGCGGAACGCACCCATCATTTTGCTGGAGAAAGCTCGGGTGCATACAGCATAAGGTGAGACTGATTTGTTTGATCGATGGGGGTGGGAAGTTCTGTATCATCCACCTTATTCCGCAGACTTGACTTAAGTCTTTGTGACTAACTTGATTCATAAGATGAAGGAACATCATGGCATTTGCTTCAGAACTTTTAAAGAGATTCTTCAGGTAGGCCGGTCCATTAGAACTATCAACACAACAGCATCTGCTACAGGTATTCAACGACTTCCATATCACTGGCAACGGGGGGACTACATTCAAATATTGTGAACTTTTGTACCATGTATATATTTTGTATTAGTTGTAAATAAATATTTGTAACTATTCAAATTCCAACCCTCGTAATTGGTCGAATGATGACGTCTTTATCATTGTATGTACTGTCATTTATCCTACAAAATTACGAAGTTCTATGTAGAACAGTTTAAGCTTCAGCAGAACTTATCCTCTTTTATACTGCCTATCAACTACAATTTTACTTCTACGTACTTTACATTACGAAATGAAATTAAATCTTTAATTTAACGGAACCATTTTAACCTAAGTTTCATGTTCTGTTCTTTGTTTCTGTTTTTTTTTTTTTCCTTTCTTCTTTTTTCTCCTTTTTAAATATTTCATTTGCTAGGAATGCTGGTAAGTACTTTTGTGTATGCACATGTGGAAGTTTCACATCTTGTTTAATCCCCTTGCTATTTTAAAAAAAATATATCTCAAATATACACTAAACACTGTGAAAGTTGAGATTATTTGTTAATACTGGAATAGTAAAACGTGCATGTTGTTTGAAGTCTGATGTAACTTATTTGGGTACAATACTAACAACTCAAAACAAACGACAAGCACATTTTACTATTGCAGTGTGAAAAATCATCTTAGTTTTCACTGTGTTTACTGTGGATTTGAAGTATTTCACAAGTGCCTGCTACGTGAAACTAGATTCATTCAGAAGTTCGCAGCAGTCCCAGCGAATGAAACACAGGAGGGGAATAAAATGATCCCAAAGAAAAACAGAACAAGAAATCTAAGTGAAAATAGTATCATTTTACTAGTACAACATGTCTAAAATAAAATAAATTCATTAATGTTCTTCAGTTTAACGAACATGATTAAAGGCTAATGGGGACAGATGATTAAAGGTTCAGGTTAAAGGAGACGGATAATTAACGCAAGGGAATCATTATTAAAGAATTAATGTAAAGAGAATGAGAGGTGGGAGTGAAACGGGGAACCTAGAGTAAACCCACGGACAAGATGTTGTCCATCACTTAAAATTACGTTAGGACACTCGTAAGTTGTGTGTTGTAGAAAATGTCAAAGAAACTGACTGTAGAAAAGACGAGAAATTTGATCGAAAACAGTGGCATGTTAAAATTGAAGTTTTCGGACGATGATCCCACTTTTCAACTTGCCAGTTGTCATAACAGTGAAACTGAGCTTCAGAAGTCACCCCGGTTTCTTATGTTCCGAAGAAAGGAAAACGTGTAGTGTTACTTTCGCCAATACACCATGACAAAATTGACAGTGAAACGTATGATAGTACAAACCCTGAAATTATAACATTGTACGATAGGATAAAAGGAGGAATGAATGCGGTAGATGCAATGTGCGTATTATATGACGCAGGTAGAAATGTACGCGGATCGCCACTTTGTTTATTCTATACACTGATGAACATTTCTGGAATAAACGCCAATATTGTGTCTGAATTACTAATCCAGTGAACTCTATATCAAGGCAGTTTCTCAAGAACTTAGAACGTAAGTTGCAAAAAAAAAAAAAAAAAAAAAAAAAAAGATAGGAGCTCAGCTGCGTTATCTGTCGCAAAGCATCATGATCCGCTTCAACACTGTCGGGTTTTGTACCAGAACAAAAGGAAGTACCCACTGCAAGGGAAAAGATGGCAATGCTGCAAGTGCAAAAACAGTGGAACATGGTTCTTTTGTAAGTTCTGCAAAAAGTGGCTGTGCCTCAAACACTGTGAAATATTATGCACAAAATGCATTGACAATAATTTTCGTGGGTGAAAATGGCTTGTTTTTGACTTGTAGTTCAAACAATACACAGCACACTTGTAAGCCTCAATATGTTTGTTAATATTAACACATATTATTCTTAATATTTCATGTGAGTAATGAGATGCTATTTCGCAGAAGTCGTAATTTTACTGCCTAATATCTGATTGTATCCCTTATTCATATGGTAAAACAAACATGATTACTAAAAAAAAAAATATATATATATATATATATATATATATATATATATATATATATATATATATATATATATATATATATATATATAAATAATGAGTTTCGTGTTTTCAACATTTCATGTCAATAAGCAATACACGTATCCCTTGAAACATAGATGTATCCTATTTTAAAAGTATTTTATGTATTTTTAACTTAATTAGATTTTGTGGTGTCTCACAGGCACAACCCGTCCACTAACGTAACAACAATTTCATCCGTGTACTGAAGGGTTAAGTAAAGTATTAAATATACACGTACTCTCTTTCCCTCCATAATAAAATTACGTTATACGAAAATTTTTTAAAACTGCATTGTTATAATTTTCAATAGTAATTTAACAAAACGAATGTAAAATCAATGGCTACTTTTCAAGTTAAATAGTAAAAATTAAAATACAAAGAAACCACCACTTAAAAGAAAATGAAACACATTTTCGTAATTCGAGTGGGGTTGATTTTGAGTTTAACGTCCCTTTCAGCAGCGAGGTTATATGAGACGGAACCTACTGTTTAACGTGGAATCCGAACCACATGAGCTCCAGCCAGGAATCCAACCCGGGTCTCCCACGCCAAAGGCGCGTACGCTAACCGCTTAGCCACGAATGAGTTTTTTTCGTAATTCGAGTTTTGACATTCATTTATTTGTGTAAAGTGACTCATGTCTTGCTCTGCGGAACTAAGACTGTTCCAATACCCGTTTCCTGTATATTTTTGTTAACCATTGAAGATATACTTTTCACTATCTTCAAGAAGGTACAGGATTCGTTCATCTTTGTATCAGCAAAAACCGCCTCCTACAACTAACAAACTTGGAGAAATATTACAGATTTTCATTTTTTTTTTATTTAACTTTATATAGTAACTCGTGGGTAATCACAAAGAAGAAAAATATCTAGGATGTTTTGAAATATGGTTATGGAGAAGGACCGAGAAAATAACAGGTGAAATATTCAAGAGGCTGGTGAAAGAGAAAATAATAATGGATGTAATGAAAATGAGGAACACAACGTGGTTGGGGCGCACACTGCGTTGGAATTTTACTCAAGAACAATAACAGAAAGGAAAAGAGGAAGAAAGATCAGAATGCTTGGTTTGTGAGAAACGGAAGAACATACAGGCATATGAAAAAACAGCAGGACAGAAAGAAATGGAGAGCATCCAGTTGAAACTTGTAGTAAGACAGATCTACTACGATGGTTTATTTCCAGTCTGTTATCATCCCACTATTAAATATACGAGGTGCATGTCAGAAGAAAGTACAGGGTGTTTACTAAAATTCCAAAATGAAATTTCGTGACTTTTTCGTGACCTTTTCTTCACCAAATCATAAAATTTTCTAACATTATCAAGAGCAAATTCGGGTGTGAATTAGGTCGAATTTTCATCCATGCTATAGAAACGTACTTTGCTTGCAATTTGGTAGCGTCTAAAGCCGACCATAAACATTTTTAGTGGTGGATTTTGACGTTTTATAGAAAGAAAGTTTCTAATCTGTACTTATATTTGTACAGTTAAAAAATCGTGACCCAAAAGCTAAATTTCGTGACTTTCATGACCGTTTTCTGATTTCGTGACTTTTTCGTGACCGATAGACACCCTGAAGTACCGATAATTTTTTTGCGCGGGGTTGGCAACATTGGTGAAGTTCAACATGCGCAGGACCATGTGTAGTATTCTGTGCTTGCATCAAAGATAGAACGTCGGAGTTGAGTTGCGTAGTACATGCGAGTAGCAGTAAAATTATATGAAATCCTTAAGTTTTACGTCCCACGTTTATGCCGGCTAGGCTAAAGGAGACGGTAATGATGCGGAATGAGTGAAATGGTGGAATGAAGAAAGTGGGAGAAAACGGGAGACTTCCGACAAAACCCATCAGACAGTGTTTGACCACCAGAAAGCTCACCCAGCGCGACCTGGGATCGAACCTAGGATCCCATGCACCAGAGATCGGAGCGCCAGGTAGAGGTAGCATCAGCAGTAAGGTTTAATGGCTGCCGTAATACAAAATCCTGCCAAATGTGAAGTGAGATCTGTCATGATTTTTGAACACCAAAGGACAATGCATCTGACATCCACTGCGAATGACCAACACTTATTAGTGAATGCAAGATCTGGTAATGGTGCGAAGAGTTTCAAGAAGGGCGTTCAAATGTTCATGACGATGAGCGTGGCGGAAGGCCTAGTGTTCAGATGGACGAACGAAGTGCGATTCAATCAACGGTTCACAATAACTGAGCTCGCCTAAGAGTTCTCAAAAGTGTCTGCGGAAACAATGCATCGAATTGTGACTGACAAGCTGCGTTATAACAAACTGTGTGGGAGATGGGTGCCAAAAATACTGACAGATGCTCACAAAGAGCAAAGAATGACAGCTGCGCGCAATTTTTTGGCCCGCAGAAGAAAGGATGGTGATGACCTCTTTTCTCACATAGTGAGGAGGAATGAAACCTGGATATCGTACGCCACTAGGGAGTCGAAGGAACAGATAATGAAACGGCGACCCTGTTGTAAAGCGAAGAAATTCAAACAAACACCATTAGTTCACAAAATCATGACAACCGTGTTTTGGGACCAAAAGGATAAAACCAGGACAAAAATTACATCAGATGTGTATTGCCAAATACTGAATAATCTGCAAGTGCCATACAAAACCTGCGGAGACAAATGCTACGCTCTCGACTTCTTCTCATCCCTGATACAGGGGCGGATCCAGGGGGGCGATTGCCCCCCCCCCAGAAGAGGAAACTTTCTTATTTTATGTATATAAATAAAACTCATCCTAAAGTTTGGAACCCATAAAAGTAGCAGTATGACAACCCACCGCCCCCCCAAGAAGTCGGTCCTGGATCCGCCCCCTGCCATGACAACGCCCGCGCGCACACAGCTGCTCCTACTATTAAGACAATTCAAAGATTTCGTTGGGAACTATTCAATCATTCTCTTTACAGTCTCGACCTTATCCCCAGCAATTTTTTCTTTCTCTTCACCTCAAAATGTAGCTTGCATCGAAGCATTTCAACGACACTTGAACTGCTCGTGATTTTCACTTCCAATAATGACTGGAAGTCGCAAAATTTAATTATCCTTGAACTCGTAGAAAAGTCAGTTGGGTTATTATATATTTAGGAGTCATGCACTTAAATGTTCATTTTAATATCTAAACGAATTTGTTCATATAACTGAAATTTGTAATTATTTCTGGGCAACCAGCACTTTGCTATATAAACGTGGAAAACGCCACATCAGAAAATTCAGGTACGTGTGGAGATAATAAGTACAAATATAGTTTTGTAACCATTACATAGCACAGGAGGTCGAACAACAGTGACTTCTTATTGTTCGTGGATAACATTATGACTAAATAATTGCATTAATAAGCTGTCGAAATACAATTTAATATTAGATAATCATTATACCGATTTAACTGCAATTATTATTACAAGATTTTAGACCAGAATAGATACACATTTATAGTTCTTCAATATTATGACGTTATGTTTTATATAGGATGTCATGGAATTTTATTGTATTTATTTAGAACAAAATTTTCAATTCAGAATATTTAATTCACATACGCATTCCTTAACATTATACTATGAATATGAGGATTCTCGTCTGAAACATTATTAACATAATTGCTTTATAAGCATACAAGCATCCATCATCTCTATTCAGTTAGTTAACGAATATTTGAAGGTTTTTCGAAGACATCCTGTCATTATCGAGCAATATACTAACTGGGCACCAAACATTTCATTATCATTATTTGCTTTATTTAAACTTTGCCCAAGGTAAAACCATATTATATATATTTCTTTCATTAACATCCCACTGCGCAGTGTACATACTTATTTTCATTAATATTCATAATAATTATCTTCATTAAACATAGCATTGATTATATTTCATATATTAACATCACAGTGTTTTCAATAATAACATTTGGTACCTTCAAAAGGAGTGGAATATAATAACAAGGCCAAATTACATATCTCGGGTAGAGAAGATATGTCAAAAAGTAGGTCCTTGCTATAGGTAACTGTTACAAAAGGAAGCCATGAAAATATGTTCTCATCTACTAAGTACTTAAACATACATATATATATATATATATATATATATATATATATATATATATATATACGTGCAGGTTTACTTTTGGCGTACCATCCGGAATAATTGTTCAAAAATTTGAATTCTTTCACTAATTCCTTTCATATTGTTTCCTAAATGATTTGCACATGGCATAGTTAAAATTCAAGGGAGCCATCATAGGCAATTGTTGTAAAATTAAATTTTTTGTACGGTTTGAGTATAAATGCGAAGGCCGCAGGTATGGATAAAAATTACAGTCCAAAAAACACAAAACAACCTATGCTAGGTGGTCAGTAAAAAGCACGAATGCAATCAAACCGAATCATGGCAGGGCGAAGCTGGGGTTCCCCAGTGTACGAATGGAGCAAGTGCGTCAGCGAAGGTGGTATACGCATAAGCGAGAGTAGTAAAAACGACTGGGTTCTGGCTATGATGCAGGTTTCAATAGCACATGTCATGGTTTCATACTAGTAGTGCTCCACTTGTAAACATAAAATACAACTCCTGTACAGTGTGCAGAAATACACCGCCGGTGGAAACTAGTTTCTAATACAGTCGTCTTTCATGTGCATTCAGTTATTTTATCCATAGTAAAGCACCTGTAAGGATTTTACACTAGTAATCCTACACTTGTAAACATAAAATACAGGTATACTACTTCGTATTTAATTCTATCGCTCGCAGAAATTTGTTCTTCATAAATATGTCTTTTCATGCAAAGTACTAACTTTTACCTGTAAATCTTGCAGAATGTGCTGCGCCAAAAGGAAACCAGCACATACATATATTTGTACAGCACAGGAATTTAGGTGCTGGTGTAGTTTTCGCGCACCACATTTTGGAAGATTTACAGGTGAAATTGAATACTTTGTTTGAAAAGATATTTTCATAAGGAACATATTTCTGCAAGCGACAAAATTTTATACAAAGTAATACAACTGTATTTCAGGTTTACAACTGTAGGGTTACTAGTGTAAAATCATTACAAGTGCTTTACGTACATAAAATAAGTGAGTACATATAAAAGATGACCCTATTTGATATTATTTTTCGCGGGGGTGTATTTATGCACAGTATACAGAAGCTGCATATTATGTTTACAAGTGGAACGTTACTAGTGTAAAGCCATGACAAGTGTTCACTTCTTTTTCACTGCCCTCGCCTACGCGTACACCCGCCATCGCTGACGCGCCTGTTTCCTTTGGACACCCCCCCACGCTGCCACGTGGGCCCACCAGTTTAGCCCTACTCCGACTCGGTTAGATGGCATTTGTGCTTTTTAGTGGCCACCTAGCACAGGTTGGTTTGTGCTTTTGCACTGTATTTCTTATGCCGTACATCTTGAAACCGTATTTATACACGAATCGAAAAAGGATTGTAATTTTTCAACAATTATCTCCGGTGGATCCCTTGAATTTTATCTATGCCAAGTGACATATTTTCATGTCGCCCAGCGCAAATCTTTTAGGAGACAATAGGAAGTAAATTAGTGAAAGAATTACAATTTTTCAACAATTACTTCTAGTAATGCGCCAAAACTACACCTGCACGGGAATTTACATGTGAAGTTTTAATTATGTCATGTTTGGTGACTTACGATAAAAAGAAGGGTCTAAGCCTCTAGAAAGAACTTTCTAATTCGACATATTGATTATTTGCTTTATTTGCATCAAAATTAAATATCAAACTTTAAGAATATATCTAGTATTAATAATAATTACGTTATGATATAAAAGTTCTGATTTTAACTTCACTCCGGCTTGTGTATAGCCCGCTCCCCTCAGTTCTTTGTCACCAGAACTGAAAGTCACTACTACTACTACTAACGGTACTACTACTACTACTACTGTTACTACTACTACTACTACAAATGTACTACTACTACTACTACTACTACTGTTACTACTACTACTACTACAAACGTACTACTACTACTGCTAATAGTTATATCAAGAACAGAACCCAGCCAACCCTTGCGGGGGTTCCAGACGGTTCCTACTGCTAGTCCTACTACTACTATTGCTACTAACTACCACTACTACAGCTGCTGCTACTACTACTACTACCGCTACTACTACTACTTAAACAAAAGTTTCCTTACCACCAGATTTACATCTTAAATCTTTATAACATACGATTCCGATTCATTATGAACTAATATGAATCGTTAGAATCACTATGATTCGTTAAAAATCACTGGGGGAGCGGGCTATACTCAATTCTTAACTTCCAATATTTCAACTATATTTTCCGAGCATTCATTTTTCATATATTAATCCTATTTTAAATTTTGAATCATTTCATTTTTCCTTCTTTTCTTTTAAAATTGACATTCTCTTCTTCGTCTTCTTCGAACAATTTAATAATTTCGTTAATTAAAAGTTTAAATAAGTAATATAATACATAGCAGTTGGGCACAGATAAATAATACAACAGCCAATTAAATTAATAATAAACTACTAACTTTATAAATTGAATAAACACTAATCGTTATGAATCACTGTTTAAGAACATATGAATCTATTAACTATCTCAAAATAATCAATAAACTAAATTAAAGTTGATAAATGTTAGTAAAACTGTTAGATCTAAAGCGGGGCATAACACAGTGAAGTGTTCAGGACACCAGTTCTGGACAGGGTGCACTCTCAGACGGAAGATTTTTACCGAGAGGGAATACAGAAGTTTGTGTCACACTACTAGAAATATCTAGAGGTTCATGCTGACTACGTCGAAAAATAGCCAAGGTAGGTATTTGTATATCAACCATATTTTTTTTTTTTTTTTTTTTTTGACATGCGCTTCGTATAATGTGAGTACTGTTACATTTCCCTTATAATCAAGTGATAATCTTAATCAGTGATCGCCAAACCGTCGATCGCGAGCTACTAGTAACTGATGTGAACATTTTCGGTAGATCGTGTTAACTCTCTGGTTTCTATTTACTACAAATGTAAGTTTATAGACAATAAACAAATGTAAGTTCTTTTTTTTTAAAGTTGTAGTTTTTTATTTTTATTTTTTATTTTTTTATTTATTTTATTTATTTATTTATTTTTTTATGTATTTATTTATTTATTTATTATTTTTTTTTGATTGGTAGGATTTAAAAACAGTTTGGTAGTTCAGAAGCTTCTTAAGTTTGGCGACCACTGATCTTGATCATACTCACCTATATGATCAAAAATATAATTAACACAATTACTAATAAACCGTTACTCTTCAGTATACAAAATTGAGAGAAGTAACTAACCTTCAGAAAAACTTAATTCGGATTCTTCCTTGTTTCCTGTTTTAGCTTTATTAAATCGTGGTTTCAGATAACTCCATTCATCATCGGAATCTGAGCTAGACTGATAAGTGCAATCCGTGGTTTCGTCCCCGTTTTCGGTCGAATTAACAGAGATCTCGTCTTCTATGGACTGAAACACCTCATGCACGTCACGTGCAAAAGTCCTATTCGCCTGAAAAATAAAATGAAATAAATACTACTGTAAAACTTTCTGGCAGGTAGAGCTGGTAATAAAACAAGGTCTTGAATCGACTCCCACTACCGGCTTTATTTATAAAAAATCACTTTATAACAGTATTTACACAAAATACTACAAAGCTGTTTTCCCTCTAAATTAGTCCTTGACCGTGAGGCCAAGGACAGGATCTCTACAGAGTCCTGTAGCAGGCTAAGCTGAGTGCCGTAGGAATCCTCAATGCTTCGTGGGGAGCAGTGAGGGGGGGAGGGGGGTTAGTAGACACAGAGCCTCGAAGCAGGCTAAGCCACGAAGGAATAGCCAAGAGTCACATGCCAAAATAGAGGCTTTGGGGTTTGGCGGTCCGCTGGTTACTGCCGAATTTATAGGCTTCCAGGATGGTGATTGCCCTGCTGCTCCGATGCCATCATGTGCTTCGTAGGAGGAGCCAGAGGTCCGTAGTCTGCTGCTTGTAGTGAATTCACGTGGTGCGAAGAGATTATTGGGATTGGGATTAGGGGACTACAAGTTGCTGATATGGAGTTTAACACCCCTTATTTGGGTGGTTCCTTGGAGTTTAGCGACTCTATCAGCACCGTGGCTGTATGAGACGTAGATCTACAATTTTATATGGAATCTAACCCACCATACAAGGTTTAATTTTTTCAAGCCTCTCCCATCTGGAATCAAACCCAGGACTGCTAGCCACAGGACCAGCAGGGAGGGCTTTCAACACTCCTTTACAACGATTATGCTATACGAGACGTGCTCCTACCGCTTACCATGGAATGCAAATTACATGAACTGCAACTGACAACCAAGCACGAGTCTTCAGCGCAGAAGGCGTCTAAATGTAATTCGAGGTAATGCTGTGTATGTATTTTTAAATAAACATGTTCTGTTAAATAGCTACGACATTTAGAGAAGTTTCCGTTTAAAAGCACCTTGTGAAAAACCACAAACTTGGCTCCTGACATATTCGTAGAAGGTGATGCTAGTGATACCTACGAGCCTCGTTACGTAGCGCTCATGGAACACATTTTATAAAGGTGTTCAAAAATACATGACACATATTTACCTTAATAGCATACGTTGCTATCTTGAACGAAGAAACAAGCTATTTGGACAGGTAGCTTGTCGCGTAGATGCTAAATGTTTGTCTCATAGTCCATGCTCACTGTAGATCTTGCTATAACTGTCTCGATAGATAAGCCTCAGATTCACAGACCTAGCAGGCTAAGATAGTGTTAAATTAAAATATTACCTATTCCCTCACATATTTAATAACCAGCCCATACACTAAGATTTTATTTCTGTCACCCGAAACTACTTACGAACAGATGTTCTGTTTCCTTCTTCGAAAGTAATTATTTTCAACACATGTGCAGTATTTTCTAATTCATTTGTAAGAAATCCATTTTACCATTCATGAACAGACTATTCACCTGACAACTTCAGGGGCATAATCATTGCGAAATTAAAATCCTGCTAATTTTACAATAATTATGTTGTATCTTCAAATAGATAAAAGATAAATCGAAATGTGGAACAAGAGCGCACTAGACAATATTATTTTTCATGAGGTATTGTTATCAAGAGTAACATACTAGCTTTCAGTCTGCAGCCATTTATAAACGAGAAAATAAATGCCGATTTTTTAAATGGTTGGAAATCGAAAACAGATAAGTGAGTCGTGATAATGGTATCTCATGTAAAATAATATTGTCTAGCGAGCTCTTGTTGCACTTTTCAATTATCTTTTATCTATTTGAAAATATCACATAATTACTGTAAAATTAGCTGTATTTTAATTTCGCCGTGATGGGGCCTCTTAATGTATGCCGTAAACAACATAGCACCTTCCGCACTACTTAACATCCTTCTCGAGTTATCTGACAAAATCTGTATTTTTTGCCTTCTTCCTCTTTTTGGATCAAAAGATCTAATATATTTCAGGCAAAAATTTTCTTGTAGGCCTTATATCTCGAGAACTACATATAGTGTAGCCAAGCAAAACTAACAATTTACTCAGTATGATGTGCTTATTCCGCAAAAAGTACGAAAACTCGGTTTACGGACCGTTCAAAAATTTTGTGGCTCCTGATCCATAAAATTCAATATATTTCATACAATCAAGTATTTTCCTGTACGCCTTATATCTGGAGAACTGCATATAGTGTAGTCAAACACAGTGTCTACTGACATTCTAAAATGAAATTTCCTGACATTATCGTGACATTTTCTTTACTAAACCATAAAATTTTGTAACATTCTCAAGACCAAATGTAGGTGCGAATTAGGCCGAATTTTCATACTTGCGATAGAAGCATGCTTTGCTTGCGATTTGGAAGCGTCTGAAACCGACCATAGACAATTTTGATGGTGAATTTTGACGTTTTATAGAACAAAATTTTCCAGTCTGTACTTATATTTGTACAAATAAAAAAAATCGTGACCCAAAAGCTAAATTTAATGATTTTTTCATGACTTTATTGACCGTTTTCTGATTTCGTGACATTCCTGACCGACAGACACCCTGTCAAACCAAAACTAACAATTTACTCAGTATGATGTGCTTGTTCCGTAAAATATACGAAAATTTTATTTAGGTGCCGTTCAAAAATTTTGTGTTCCTCTGATCCACAAAATTCAATATATTTCATACAATCAAACATTTTCTTGTACGTCCCCATATTATGAGAACTACATATAGTGTAGCCAAACCAAAACTAACAATTTACTCAGTTTGATGTGCTTATTCTGTAAAAAATACGAAAACTCGACTTACGGGCCGTTTAAAAATTTTGTGGTCCTTGATCCCAAAAAATCAATATATTTCATTCAATCAAAAATTTTCTTTTACGCCTCATATCTCGAGAACTACACATAGTGTAGCCAAACCCAAACTATCACTTAACTCAGTATAATGTGCTTATTCCGTAAAAAATACGAAAGCTCGATTTAGTTGCCGTTCCAAACTTTTGTAGCCCCTGATCCAAAAACTAATTATTGGCCAAGATCGCAATCTGTTGATCCATTTTTTTGAATCATTCTTAAAATTCTTGTCCTACCCTTTGACATCATCTTTAGTTTCTTGAAACTAATACGTCATTTTTCTCCCCAAGAGGTAGAAGATCTATACCAAGTAAAGCATACTGAGTTGCCCTAGCAGTATCGGTACCGATACGCGAATTATCCCGTTGAAGTACAGGGTGGGCATAAAATCTCTCCCTAATAACAAATATTAATAACACGAAAACTAAGAATGATAGAAGATGCGGTTTGCGGCAAATAATAGGAAAACTCAAAAAGTTTTTCTTTTCTTTTTTTTTTTTTTTAATCTGATTTAGGGAAGTTCCACATGTGCTCCATTAGTTGGCCTCAAGATATCCATGCATTAATCGATTTCCATCCATGCATTACTCAACCCTTTCAGAGTCACTGGGTCTATTGCGACTATTATCCTGTTTTTGAGTGTTACAATATCACGGACAGGTGTTGCGTAAACCCTCTCTTTCACATAACCCCACATGAAGAAGTCAAGGGGAGGTTATGTCTGGGGATCGTGAGGGCCATGGTATTGCGCCATCTCTCCCTAACATCGGTCAGGAAAAGTTTCATCGAGAAATGAACGAATATCAGTATTCCAGGGTGGAGGATGTCAGTCCATACTATTCTTTATCCTCTTGACATCTGGTACCTGCTGTCCATACTTTCTGCTGTGCTGACGCCATTTTTAAACAAATGACTGCCGCGCTGCGGTCACCTGCAGTAAATGGCAGCACAGACTGTGGCAAATTCTAGAAGTATCATACAAGCGATGTTTTTAAACTGCATCTTCTACCATTCTTTGTTTTCTAGTTATTAATGTTTATTATCAGGAAAAGACTTTATGTCCACCCTGTATAAGGTTTCACAAAGTGTCCACATGGTCGAAGAACATAATACGATGTCACGGATGTGGGATGCACTCGCCTGAATGAAGATTAAAAGGGAGCGGGATTGTAACTTAATGCTCCCCTATTAGAATGGATTTAGTGAACTTTGTTAGATATGGGTGCTGTACGGTGAGTGCAAACATTAAGCTGGATATTTAAGTCTAGCTACATACACATATCCGTCATTGTTCCCTCTCATTGTTAAATGCTACCGCCCTCATTCGCTTCGACACTCCTGTCTTTTCCAACACTATCATCAATAAGAAGGTATCGTTCCAAATGTACGCAGAACATAGACTTTTCTCCAACAGCTGATCGTTGTGCACTCATATGGAAGTGTGATCTTCCATACATACTTAACATGGAATCACAGTCGGAAGATTCTGGGACAGATTAGCAAACACATTATGGTTAGCTTCGACGTGGTTTCATTGTTTACCAGAATTTCGATCAAGGACACAATACTGCTCCTTGTGAATTACTTGATATTGGATCTCTTTCCGCATGTTCTCACTTTAACTTTCTTTCTATACCGGGGTCAGTACCGGTACTTTGAACAAACAGACGGCGTCGCCATGGGTTTTCCACTCTCACCAGCAATAGATAATTTTAAAATAAAGCACTTTGAACATGCAGCCCTGAACAAAGCACCACTTGTACCCACATATTTCTATAGATATGTTGATGATACCTTCACTATCTGAACACATGGACGCAACGCCTTACAGGAATTCCTGCAGTTTCTCAACAACCAGCATCCGAATAGTAAATTTATGATGGAAGTTGAACAAAAAGGTCGTCTTCCATTTCTTGACATCATGGTGTACAGAAAACCGGGTGGCAGCCTAGGCCATAGTGTATATACGAAACCAACACATACAGATTTATATCTGAACGCCAACAGTTTCCATCATAAAGCTCAACGGCTTGGATCTCTCAACGCCTTAGCACATAGAGCATTCTCCATTTCCGACAAGGATTGATCACCTTTGTACCACCACGCGATAGAATGGATATTCAATGAGAGATATAAATATAGCCCTGAAAAGAGCCAGAACAAAGGAAATTAACAACAAGGAAAAAGTACAGAAAAATATACAAATGAAGAACAGAATAACATAATCTGTCTCCCGTACACTGGCAACACTTCTGGAAAGCTTAGCAGACTATTCGCCTGGTACAACATCAGAACATTACATAAACCTCCAGTAAAAATAAAAGTTACTGCGACCAGCCAAAGACGATCTGAGCCTTCAAACACCTGGGATTTATCGTACCCCATGTGAATGTGGCACGGTGTACATTTGACAAACAGGACGAGCAATTGAAGTCAGATGGAAAGAACACAACAGATACATCAAATTAAACCACTCAGAAAATTTCAGGCTGGCCGCGCATAACATCAATCAGGAACGTAAAATTTTATCCACAGATACTAAAATAATAGCAAAATGCTCAAGAGTTTGGGATAGAAGGATGAAAGAAGCTGTTGCAATCACCCAAGAAAAAACGAACATTGACGGAACGACAGGATTTCGGCTGAGTAAAACATGGATACCAATCATATCCCGTCATTTCAACCACCAATCAGAAGAGTCCAATCACACATACATGAAGTATATATTCCATAACACTCTATTGCTCCATCATATTTGCTTGAAGATGAGAACTATGTCAGCTCTCGAAACGTTGAAAGATACAACAGTATTTACCTGCCTGCTAATCCGAGAGGACCAGTTTGCACCAGTTAACAAATTAGGAAAAACTACATTACCTCTATTACACAACTAACCTTACAGGATTTAGTTTAAACACTATGGGAAAAAAAAGTTTTAAAATATGGCAAACATGATAAATGGATTTAAATTAATAAATTAATAAAATGTGTATGGTCAAAAACATAATGCTCATGGAAACTGGTCTGATAATTTCAATTAATTACTTCTAATTGCCTGAAATACCTTGTACACAATGTTTCAATATAGCCAGAAGAGCCAACTACAGTATTTACGACTTGCCTATGATCCTATATTAACAGCATGACTTCACTACATGTTATTATTATTCTTGTTTTGAGTAGATTTAGACACAGAGACATCACCAAAGAAGATAACCATTCCTAAAAATTTATTTTCTTCAACAATACTTGCTCTACAAATTATTCAAGTGGATATCACATGTTGTTTCATTTATTTTTTATGTAAGTAGGTACGATCCACTATGACGATGTATAATACGCACATTACACAGCACACAGTGCAAATGACGATAATAATTGACCAAGTGAAGAAATTAGACCAAGAGATAGAACACATTTTATTTACCCCTGTTCACCATAAACTTAGTTATGTACTTAAGATTACCCATAACCTAATCTTCAGAAAGGCTTTTCTTAAAGTTGGTGAGTGGTGGGGATCAGAGTAATGACGTCATCAACATGGCTGCCGCACATTTTTTAAATGACGATAACTTTCCACTCAATGAAGGTAGAAACTTTGTTCATGTATCAAATTGAAGGTAATAAACATGTCTAAAATTTGATACCATTGCCGTTTATTTTCATTCAAGATCACCACCACTCACCAACCTTGAGAGAAACCTTTCTCAAGACTATAGACTATGTGAAATCTTAAAAACTTAATAAAGTTTTATGGTAAACTTGTGATAAATAAAACTGGTTTACGCGTTTTGTTTTGCATAATATTAGAGGTCAAGAATACAACACTATGTGATACATAGAATCAAATTACTCATTTAATTTTTAAGATATAGTAATAAAATGGATATCGTTGGAAAGCTCAAATTATGCTCTATCACTATTAACAAAAAATTGGCTAGTTACCAATGAATCCTCCCTTGATAAAATTTAAAGATTTTGACGTTTCGGAACTCTCAGCTGGTTCCTTCCTCAGTAACAAGGTAAAAAGGATTAAAACGGAAAGGAGATAAAAGGAGTAAAACCAGGAATACATACCACTGTATAAAAGTAACGTACAAAAAAGATCCTGAGATGAACAGAGTTGAATAAAAAGGAACGCGGTGTCTATGTTAGGCCACTATTGCCAGATCCAACGTATGCATCAAAGGTAAGTACCCAAGTTCGATCAATGTTGCCAGTATCAAGGTTCAATGCAGGTTTGTATTTATGAATAAAGAACGATTCTTAAATTTCCCGTTGTTTTTTTTTGATTTTGCTGAACCTATTACCATAACCTGTTTTATATTATGTGAATGTTGTTTTAGATGAAGCGCTAAACCCGACATGCCTTCTTCTTGTGACTTTTTTAATTGTCTAACATGTTCCTTCACACGCGTGTTCATATTACGTTTAGTTTGGCCACTGTATGAGGAATCACATTCGCAATGGACGCGGTAAATACCTGCTTTATTTAATGGATCGACAAAATAGCTTTTAAATCCAGTGAGATGTTTTTGTAAACTTTTGGGGAATACTTGAAGCAGATATGTTATGCTTTGCAAGAATACGTTGAATTTTCGTTGAAAGGTGTGGAAAATAAGGAATTCCAATCCAAGTTTTTGCTTCTTTGGAAGTTACCGTTTTGGGGACTTGCAGCGATCAACGTGTTTGATTAAACCATTTTTCTAAAATACACAGCTTATAACCGTTTTCTTGTCCTATTTTATATAAAAACTGTGTTTCTTCATTGAGATCTTTTTGACGGTCACAAATTAATAATGGTCTACGAAAGAAGTTGCGCCCATGTAATTATAATTATGCTCTATCACGTTTGTTTCACATCGTTTATTCATATCTATAATGGTTTCATAGTTATTTATCCATAAATGTTTACAATAACACGAATAAAACTAAAGTTTGAGGAAATCATGCGTCATATTTAAAGATGGCGGCAATGGTATCAAATTTTAGACACGTTTATTACCTTCAATTTGATACATGAACGAAGTTTCCACTTCATTGAGTGGGAAGTTATCCTCATTTAAAAAATGTGCTATGAATTCCAGCGGCAGCCATGTTGATGACGTCATTACTCTGATTCCCACCACTCACCAATGTTAAGAAAAGCCTTTCTGAAGTCTGTAGGTTATGGGTAATCTTAAGCACATAACAAAGCTTATGGTAAACTTGGGGTAAATAAAAGTGTATCATCTCTTGGTCTAAATAACATATGTGCCGTTTCATTTACTGCTCCATTTTGACGTGCTTTTAATCTGGGACCTCCTAACCCTTAAAGATTAGTTATGAATTCTCCCACTAGAAGGTATTCGAAATGGTCAACATACGTATCTAGATCCAAATTGACGTGCTGTCTGCTCCGTCACTGCCTCATTTCAGCGGATATATGAATGCGTGTTATGCATTTAAGAAGCGCCATGGAGGCACTAATGCATTGGAAGTCACCATTCTGTAAGTTAGGGTGGACCTAATGATGCTTCTGGCTAGGTGCTTTTTGGTTTTTCTGCTGTGAGAACTTTCTCCTTTAAATCGCATACACCATCGAAAGTGATGACCACGCAAGCAGCGCTTCCGCAGAACGATCATCCGGTCTCTTCCAGAGCCATTCTATATATTAACGTTCGAAATCACCTAGTGACATTAGGCGTTCGTGGCAAAGTCCTGACACTCCATACAAGTATTAGTAATGACCACAAAAACCGGTTTTTCAGTTTTTAGAAAAATCGAAATCAGTTTCTGAAAACTAGCTCGAATTTCTATCAAAATTCGGTTTTGACTTTCTATAAACTGGTTTCGGTGAAAAACCGAACCTGTTTTGTCCATTTCTATTGCATATAAAGACTGTGATTTATTCATAAGAGACTCGTATATGCAACTAATTCATGTTGTCCGACGACCTTCAAACTACTAGCAGTCCGTCCTCTACTGTGGCTGCTGTTCTGGAACCTTCAAACGAAGACTCTCTACAAGCACTATTCAGTGGTGCCAACTTCCTATAAATCAGACGATGTCTACTGTATGTTATCAAATTCGTTTTCGCAAGTTAGGTTATATTAGGAATTATATTTCAGGCACCTTTGATCTACCTAAGCCTGTCACGTGTGAGGAGTGACATACTTCGGCAATCACACTACCTGGCTACTTGGGGAAGAAAGACAGGACGCAGCTTGGGACCAACATGTTAAGTCGACACTTGCCTGGTGTGAATAGTGAAAACTCAAGAGAAATCTCACTCAGAGTGGCTGGTCTGGAAAACTTTCTACACATTTTCCGATCGAGTGTCTTCACCGGGAATGAAACCTGGCCCCGTTGCAAAGGTCCAAACGTTAATGACTACATTGGGCCGCTGTGTTTTTATTAGTATATGTACCATCAACAACATATACAAAACTGAAGTTTGGACCACATCATTACGAGTTTTTATTTGGAAGTATATTATTCGGAATAAATACGAGGGTCAATGCGAAAGTAATGTTTCTATTTATTTGTAGTATATGTACAACATTGGAGACGGATGTGGAGGGTGTGTGTGGTGATAAGTGTTCTTGCAGGAAACATTGTTAGGAAGTAGGTTGCGTGAGTTTACAGAAAAGCGAACGAATGTGAAAGGTGGGCAGAGGTCTTGACGTCCAAAAACAGCATCAACTGATATTAACATTGCCCGTGTTGAGAATTTCATCATGGAAGATAGGCGTGTCACCATGCAGGAGATTTGTGATACAGCGGGACTAACAATGGGAACAGGAGAACAAATAATTACAAACGAACTGAGTGTAACGAAAGTTTCTTCTCGGTGGGTTCCACGAATGCTTAATGACGGATCAGAAAAAGGCAAGGATTCGATCAATTCAAGTGTTGCAAATTTGACACGTTTCAGAAAAGAGTGACATAATTTCTTGGAAAGTGTGACAACAGATGAACCAAAGTCCATTATTCAATCCAGAAACAAAAAGGTGGTTGATGCAGTGGAAAAAGACCCCTTCCCTAAATTTCGTCAAATGGCACCCAATGAGAAGATGTGCTATACCCTATCTTCTAGGGTTCCTAAGGAGTGATACTGCCCCACCTTGTTGATTGACTGGTTTGATTTTAGCGTCCCTTTCAGCAGTGAGGCTATGTGAGACGTGGACCTACTGATTAACGTGGAATCCGAATCACATGAGCTCCCGCCGGGAATCGAACCCGGATCTCCCACGCCAAAGACGCGTACGCTAACCGCTTGACCACGAGGGAGCTTTTCTCCCACCTTTTTTGAAAGGTCATACGATTAGGGACGAGTATTTTCGTACACTTTTGGATACAGAATTTTTGCCAAAACTGACTGAGAAACGACCACAAATGGTAGATGACAATTTCATCCTCCACATGGATGCCCGTGTTAATGTTGTAACCTCATTCTTGACTGATAACGACATTGAACTTCCGGCACACCAACCCTATTCACCAGATTTAGCCTAGAGTGACTTCTGGTTGTTCCCAAACGTCAAATATTCACTTCATAGGTGCCATTTTAGCAGATCATCCCTAGGATATGCTATTTTCCAGTATCTGAAACATACGCCCAAAAATTACTACGCCACTGCTACAAAAAAGTAGCGATGGCAACTGTGTATCAACAAAGAGGAAGAGTTGTTGAAAACTAGAGACAGATTAGTTATTTCCACGTTTTGGAAATGAGACCGAAACGGAACATATAGGGAATGGACAAAAATATGGAAACACCTGAAAAATTGCACATTACCTTTATTAATAGCGAGTAGGGCCACCTTTGACACGCAGAACGGCCTGCAGTCGACGGGAATGGATAAATATAAGTCACGTATGGTTGTCAAAGGGATGTTGTACAGTCCGCACAAAAAAAAAAAAAAAAAAAAAAACTCCAACATGACCATGTAAGTTGATTATGAAACGACGAAGTCTTTTGCTCGAAAATAAGTGTGCAGTTGAGGACGTCGAGGTCTTTCCCGGCGTGATTCGTGTCGCTTAGCGTTATGTTGATTCCCTGCGCTGTTAGGCGTAGTTTCACAATAAATTTACATGCTCATGTTGCAGGTTTTTTGCTGCGGATCGTACCATCCTCCCACCAAAGCAGCTGCAAGTTATTGTACGGACGACGATGGTCGGTAGCGGGCTCAAATCTTGGTCTCTAAAACTAACCACAAGGGTTCAATGATATTGAGGTCTAGAGATTATGGAGGCCATTGCAGATGTGACACTTCATTTTCGTGCTCATCAAACCAGGCCTGGACGATGTGAGCTGTATGAACAGGGGCTCTTGTTATCTTGAAAAGCGACATTACCATCTGGGAACAAAGTTTGCACCACGGGATGCAGCTGGTCACTCAAATCCGTAAGATACGTAGTCCTTGCAGTAACATGTCCATGCAGGGTGATGATGGGTCCGGCAGAATACCAGGATATGGCTGCTCAAATCATCACTGAACCACTGCCATGCTTCACTCTTGGTAACAAGACAGTTTGTATCGTACGCTAGTGCTAACGTTCTCCACATTAAATTCGGCCAGCAATTGGAAACAATGTAAAGGAAGACTCATCCGACCACATGACAAGTCTTCCACTGCTCCACTGTCACGTTTTATGGGCGCTGCAACACTGTCTCTGTAATGCAGCATGGTCAACAATCACAAGTGGTTTGGGAATTGCAGATCTGCCATAAATACCCTGCTTATGGGCTCCTCTTCTGACTAGTGCTGCCGAAATCGGTTTTCGAAAAAAAAAAACGAAAACCGGTTTTTGAAAAAAGTGAAATTTCATAAAACCGAAATCTCGGTTTTGAAAACCGCAAATGTCATAAAAATTCGACAGCAAGTAACGACGAGAAAACAGCAAAGAATCTTTCCCCACTTTGGCTCACAGTTGCCAAATGGAGGGAAATTTCCCTCGGCGTACGGAAAAAATGCTCAAAATTTGCACAGGGGAAAGAAGGTATTTTTTTCTTAAAATGTCTTAAAGTGTAGGGAAATTCTTGTTGAGTACACTTTTACAATTGACAGAAAAAAAAGTTGCAATTTCTCACAAAAAGGCACGGTTATCGTTATTGGGAAGTAAAAAGATGCAGAATAAAACATGATCGGTGGTTCCTTCATGTATAAACTATTGCAGGTGTCTGGGACTTGCGATAACAAACCAGTTAACATATGCAAAACCACAACATTCACATTTATTGGAGTGGCAACAAATCAACAATAAAATTGGGTATTGCGATCTAAGTTTTTTTTTTTTTTTTTTTTTTTTTTAAAGAAAAGGAGGTGGTGCTTTTTTGTTAAAAGAAAGAGTGGGAGTACTATTTTTAAAAACAAGAGAAAAGAGTAATACAGTAATAATATAAAAGATCTCAGTCTAAGTGGATGAGATTTCAAATTGAATTTCATGAGTTACATGTGTAGTGATCTTAAATAGGGTTATACCTTATTTTCTATTTATCTTAGTGTTGGCTTATTACCCGATTTTAGCGGGTACCACCCGATGTACAGGTTCTATATTCGTCAGTTAAATATCTTAATCGCGAATATATATTGTAACATATCTTAATCGCGAAAAACCACCCGCTTTTTGGGATTGGAGAAAAATCTAAGATGAATTAGTTGATAAAGTGTTGGTATATTTAACGTAAACCGCTACACCTCTGACAATCTCAATCGCGATTGAGTTAAATTTGGACTCGCGATCAGGCTCTGGGCTATCTGAGCAGTGCGCGTGTGCAGGGCCATTTGCTAATAAAAGATCTACTCTAATGCACAATGGTTTTCTTTGTGTAGTTCATGTTTTTAATGTAATGTATTGGAGGTTCTATACGAATGAATATTCGTTTGTAGATGTTGTGATAAACATACTTGAATTATTCATGCCTTCATAAGATACAAGAATGCAGAACGACAATTTCAAGTGTAAATTTAAAGACTCTTATACAAGCGAATTTACGTTTGTTAGCCACGGCAGAACTCAGTTTGAAGCAAAAAATACACTCTGGAAAACTGTTACGTTTGAAAAGTAGAATGCAAGGAAGCAAACTGGACCTCACCTGATTTTTATATATTTTGTAAACTAAATCATGAACAATACAAATCGGAAGGAGTTTTGACATTCCGACTTCCGGAACTCGAGATATTAAAATTTAAAGTTTAATATAGACGCTATATATCTATATGAAAAAGCACACTATTCTCTATACGAAACATATTATGTCTTGTGAGATATATATAAAGGTAACCAAGAAAGTTCTGTCGCTTTTTGTGGAGATCTGTGTTCAATTGGGCCTCACACCGCGAGTTGAATGCGAATGGAGATAAGGCAAAGGTCAGTTGTTGGTGTGGGTATATCCAACATTCTACCTGGTTGTGGCAGTTCAGCTACAACGTGAACTTGTGTAAGGACAGGGTGAATATGGAACCTCCACAGTGCGTCGTAAGGGCGTGTATGCTGTACGAGTTCAAACTTGGGTCAAACGCCACTACAGCGGGACGGAAGATATCTCAGGCCTTTCGTGAGGGTGTCGTGATTACGCAGACAGTGCAAGGGTGGTTTAGCAAGTTTAAGAACGGTGACGAAACACTCACGAAAGACGCACCACACGTGCCGGAAGACCAACACATGTACAAACTGAAGATCTCCAGGTAACAATTGAGCCGAACAGTGGACAGACACGTGAGGAACTGAGGCTAACATTCAATGTCAGTAGAGAAACCATTTGGCAGCACCTTCATAACTTGGCAAGCACTACAAGTTGGGTCTATGGGTCCCACATGATTTGTCTCTGGGCCAGAAGGCTACGCGAGCAGACACCTGTGTCTCTCTGCTGTCTCGTCTGAGGAAGGAGCCATTTCTGGACAGGATGTTGACATGTGATGAGAAGTGGGTCCTGTACGAACCTCCACAGCGTCGTCATCATTGGTTAAAATCCCATGAACCGGTTCCAAAACAGCTGAAATCAGTAATGCAGCAGAAAGTACTCCTGTGTGTTTGGTGGACTGCTCGCAACATCGTGCATCGCGAAATGCTACCGGCTGGTCAGAGCAGAACATCAATGCAACTGTCTAGTGTCAGTAGTTGAGCCGTGTTCAAGAAAAACTCAAAACCCTGGAGTCATCACTTCCCAAACGCTAAGGGATTCCCCCGTTACGGGAAAACGCTATGCCCCACATGGCTAGAATGACCCGGGACACCATCCTACGCCGTGGATGGGAAACACTGTTGCATCCGCCATAATGCCCGGACATTGCACCGTTCCATTATCACCTATTCCATTCTTTGGACACTCACCTTAGAGGACTCCAGTTCAACTCCGTAGTAGAGGTGCAAAATGCACTTGATACCTTCTTCGCTTCAGGGCAAACCAAGTTCTACCGCGAAGGAATGCATGCCAATCCCGAACGTTGGCAGAAGGTCATTGATACTGATGGGTACTATTTTTGATCTTCCAGGTACGTCTTAGGTGACATATCGATGCTCTAAGGTGATAGGTCAAAAAGCGACAGAACTTTCTTCGTTACTTTTATACATACTATAAAAAACTACTGTATAAGTTCTAGTATCTCGAGTTCCGGAAGTCGGAATGTCAAAATTCCTTCAGATTATTGCTCATTTTGGTCCAGTTTACAAAATATATAAAAATTAAATGGGGTCCTTTTTGCTTCCCTGGTGCTTCTTTCGCACAGTGCTGCACATATTACCATAATAGTCTTGGAGCAAATAAAAAAAAAGTTAAAACACACATATAAATCAATACAATTGTCTCGATTGATAGATGCTTTCACAATTGTGAAAAGGTGTAATTAAAACCAGCAAACATTGTTTCTGCTTTGAAAAGGACAAACATGGTTTCCCTTATAAAACCGCAAACACGGTTTCGGGTGGCTTTCGCTTTCGAAACGAGCTTTTGTGGTTTCCGTTCGGAAATCCGCTTTTGCGGTTTTCAGTTTTCAGAAAACCGGTTTTCTCAAAAACCGAAAACCGCAAATGTCACAAAAATTCGACAGCACTAGTTTTGACGCTAACAGGGTTTGTAAGCACTGCATTCAGCTCAGGTGTGACTTTTGGCGCCGTGGTGATGATCTGCTTGTTCACAATCCTAACCAATGTGTGTCTGTCTCTGTCATGCAACATACGCTTGCGTGCACGCTGGTGCTTCGCTGATGCGGTTTCTCCAAAACACTTGCAGGAAGTCATGATCTTTGAGATTGTGCCTCTTGATACACGAAACATTTCTGCTACTTTCGTCACGGAAGCTCCCACTATACGCGCACCCACAATTTGCCCTCTTTGAAACACTGTCAGCTCGGATATAATTCACGATAATCAGCGCGGACCGGTCACTGAGCTGTAACTGGCCCATTTTTAAGATTGGTCAGGTTGTATACCTCACATGACATGCCGGTGACCACAGCAACCTCACCATTCAGACGCAAATCGTGTTTGAAATGGCTAACTCTCTTATACCAGGTGTTTCCATATTTTTGTCCATCTCCCATACTTTTGGTATGCACCTTGTACCACTCCATTTCTCTTGGCGGATGAACAAAGGAAAGTAAGTTTGTCTCCTAAGCTTACAACCAAACACATCAAGTGTAAATCGGACAAATTTAGAAACGCTATCATGGGTCAGACAAACATGACAAGACACACAAATATACATGTTGAGTGAAGTAACAGAAGTTCGCTCCAATAATACCTACCAATTTATTTAACTCCTCTAGATGAATTCCCTTGTTCTTACGCCACGTTTCAAATTTTGCTAGACTTCTTATTCTATCGCATTCTGGTTTATTATTCCACTGCTTCTGACTTATATTTACCTTCTCTACTTCTGACTGTTCCTGGTTCAGCTCAACACATACCTCATCTCCTGTAAAATCGAAGGACATACACATTAATACAAGATGAGATTACATGAATTTTTCAGTTTTACATCGTGTCATTTCGTCAAACATGGGTTCTCAAACAAGGAAGGAAGAAAATAATCTTAACACCAAAGGAGATCAATATATATATATATATATATATATATATATATATATATATATATATATAGAGAGAGAGAGAGAGAGAGAGAGAGAGAGAGAGAGAGAGAGAGAACCGACAACATTAGGGAGGTAATTCCTGACACCAAGATAAGACAAAAAGTATAGACCAACCTGGGTGCACAAATTATAGGCCTTTCGGAATTATAGGCTGCCGAAAACATGAATAAATGAACTTTAAAGGTCCATAGCTCCAAAACTATGGGACCTATGCCTTACTGCTGCGTGCGTTGCGGGATTCTGTGAAATTTCGGGCGTGGCATGCCGATAAAAGGTGTCCGCCTCATGGAAAACAATGTACCCGTTCACTGCTCGAATGTTGGCCAGACAGATGCACGGATCTGGGTATGAAATCTTCATAGTTCGCGTTTTCCCTAAATCGCATGCCATCTTCATTCCACCTCTTCCCAACTATACAGTCATTTCCTAAAAGCAAGTACTTCTGCGATGTTACGACGCTGCTTTCTGAGGTGCAGTAAGGGATTTTGGGCCACTACACCTACTTCACGTTCCGACTTATAACACAACAACGGTGTGGAGTTTCGAGCTGTACATTACCACGTAACCTACATACATATGCAGGATTGCCCATGCAAAATTTCATCGCTCTACGATGTGTGGAAGTGGGTCAGGGTAAAACTTTCTCGCGCACTCTCGTTGGCCGGCAAATTTCAAAGAAATTACACATTTGCAAATTGGTAAGAAACTATTGATTTGCGACCCCCGGTGAAAAAAAAAAAAAAAAAAAAGAATGAACTGAATAAAAAGAACGCGGTGTTTTCACTCTGCTCTGTTCATCTCAGGATCTTTTTTGTATGTTACTTTTATATATAGTGATATGTATTCCTGGTTTTACTTCTTTTATCTCCTTTTCGTTTTAATACTTTTTACCTTGCCACTGAGGAAGGAACCAGCTGAGAGTTCCGGAACGTCAAAATCTTTAAATTTTTCAAGGGAGGATTCATTGGTAAATAGCCAATTTTTTGTTAATTACGAGAATATTAAGTTGAATGAATTACTATCAACTAACAACAAACCCAAAACATTTGCTGAAGTGATAAACAACTCAACACCCGATGTTCAAAACAAGGTACAAGGCGATTCTGAAAACATGAATGTCAAGGTCAGAGAAGTGCCTTCTTTCACATTACAGCAGGAAACAAGTGGTAGTGAGTGGAAGTTAATAACCAAACGCCCAAGGCCAAATAACGCTGAAGTACAGACAGGAGTGAAACAAAAGAATGAATCAGTCTTCGTTTCCAGAAACCGTAATACACTTATGCAAGGGATGAACACCACGGACAAACTAAAGGTAAACAAAATGGCCCCTCGTACAGCAGCACTGTTTGTAACGAGACTTGACCCCATATATTTTCCTACACCCCCCAGATTACGAGGAACACCGCCCCAGATAATTTCAGTTAACACCCCCCCCCCTTCCAAACTATGACGACTGTCAAAGATAATTCATTGCTCTAGACAGTTGTACTATACACAATTTGTATTACTAAAGAAAATTATAAGGTATACATATTAATACAGCGAGTGCCTCCTTCTAGGTGTGCCGTTGAGAAACCTATTCAACGATTTCATTGAGAGAGCTCACAATTGCTGGTTTAAGAAACCAAGGAGAAACCACTAGGTGTGCATTGTGACACATACTACAAGTGTGGTATCTTATGTGAAGTGAAAAGACGTTTCTTTCAACCTGAAATTATGTATGATTGAACTGCAAGCGGACAATGGTGATTAGTGTTTGGTTTGCTAGCTGCCTTTTGCGAGGAAAGCCCCTGTATATTTGGTATTAATCTACGTTTTGTGGACTTATACGTGCATATGAAGGATGGTTGAAAATCTAATTCTGCTTCCAGGAGTCGTAAGTGCTATTTTTTTTTAATAGTTGCAACAGTTTAAAGTTAACGGTGAGTAACCATATTATTAATGTGAGTCGAGTAGTAGGCTAGGCAAGTAACGAGCAGGTTTTAGATTACATTCATTTAACTTGATATATTAGCTCTTTAATGCATTTTAACATTAAATATGTATAAACATTAAGTGTGTATATGGTAAAAATATATACAGTAGAAGCTTAATATACAGAAGTCGGGGCTCCCCCTCAGGAAAAATCTACTCCCCCCCTCCCCCCGTAGTCAAAATCCTGGGAATATTCCTGATTGACTCTTGTGAGGATTTTACGGCATTTGTGAAAGACAGTGTTAAAAAGTATGTTCAATTAACAGCTAAACATAGCAGTTACTCTTCGCTTTATGTTAATGTAAAACAAAATAAGTTTATTGCTATTTGTAACCGAAGTGTATTGCTATTTACTGATGGTGTGCTATTTACTAGAAGATTTGTGGGACAACTGAAAGACGAAATTGTATGTAATGAGGCTGAAACTGAACCGGCTGGAAATAATAATTCAGGTTAAAAAAAAAGTGAAATCTTTAAGTTTTATGTCCCACGGTTATGCCGGTTAGGCTCAAGAAGACGATGATTATGAGAAATGAATGAAATGGTGTAATGAAGAAAGTGGGAGGAAACGGGAGAACCCCGAGAAAACCCTCGAGCACGGTGTTTGTCCACCACAAAGTCCACACGGCGCGAGCTGGGATCCAACCAGGGACCCTAAGCACCGGAGGAGAACGCTCTACCACTGAACCACCGCGCCCCCCAAGAATAATTCAGGTGAATAAATTAGTACACAATAAAGATGGCGTACTTACAGCTATTCTATCAAAATGTGAACGGTTTGAATACAAAAGAAAAGCTATTTATAGATGAAATAAACTGCTGTTAACTATGAATCGTGGTTAAAAGAAACACATCAACATTTTGTCCAGCTTTCAAAAAAATATAATGTGGTATGAAAAGATAGAAACTTGACTTTAGTAAACAAAATAAAGGGTGGAAGGCTGTACAGTCATAATAAAAAGTGAATAATCGTATGAAGAATGCATCCTCCAGATGAAATACTAGATGTTATTATAATTAAAGTTTTAATCCCTGGAAATAAATCATTATTACTGTGCTTGCACTATTTCCCACTAGATTTATCGTTGACGAATTTTACTAATTATTGTGACTAGTTATGTACGTTTTTACTCACAAAAAAACTAATTTTATAATTTTAAGGGATTTTAACGTGGGTGGAATAGGTTGCGTTACCGGAAATACAAATATAAGTAATTATTATATTAAGAAAAAAGCTGAAGAAATAGTTGAACTAAGTAATATTCTTCAGTTAAATCAATTGAATAGACCACATGACCCCTTTAAGAAGGATAGAGTATTAGACCTACTGTTAACCTATACGGAAATCAATTCAATAATATTTGAAATTCCACCGTTAAAACAAAAGGGGGGGGGGGGGATTTCCATCAACCTTTTCTATTTAAATGTAAAATAACAAAAAATGATAATAACTTTGGTAGCATCTCAAATCAAACCAGAATTTATGATTTTTAAAATGCTGATTTTGTAGATGTATATAATGGAATTAAAGAAATGGACCGGATAAACACAAAGAGTAGTGATATTAATGAATTGACCAACACATTGTATAATAATATATATATGATGTACTACAGGATTCCTACTGATCTGGAGAAATCCATTTCCCTGACTTCTCCCTGACCTACCCTGCCTTTCATGATAGGTGTTGGATGACGTTGACACATAAATAAGGAATAATAGGCAAATAATAATCACCCATCACTTACCACCCATAAAAATCTGAGCAACGTTCCATACTGTGATCATTAATGGTTGACTAACCAGGGAAGTACTAGAAGTGGTATGTGGGGATCTACATGTGTTATATATCGTTGGAAGGGTCACACTAAGTACACCTCACATTGTCATAAACTCATTTATTCATTATTTTGGCTGTATGCAGTTCAAGCAGTTTAATTCTCTTTTTAATTTAAAAGGACTAGCACATCCTAGCAGACGATGTGTATGTGTGTGTGTTCTCTCACTCCGAAGATGCATGTGGGCGTTGTGACCTTGATCAGCACTTTTTCAGCCAATCACAGCCCTGTCCGCTCTTACGTCACTTAACGCGTGAAACCCACGCGTACAGCGAGAGACGAAGAGATTTAGCGGGAGGCAAACTACTCGGCGCCGGAAGACAAGATCGTACAACAGCTTCTTCTACCCTGCTGCAACAAGACACTGCGTAATAATGTTCTACATTTAACAGAATCGAATTATTTTTCACGTTTTAATACACATCCATTATTATTATTCTCTTAATCGTTATTTCCTTGTTTGAGACAATGTAAGTATCAATATAATTAAAATTTTCAAATCGATTGACGAGTATTTTCTGCGATTGTGCATGTTATCTCCCACGCCTCGTGGCTGTCTATTGAGTACATGGTGCAAAATTTACTTTTAATTTATTTGTGTAATTTGTTAATTTTCGAAATTAGGATGCTGAATCTTTTGTGTCTATAAAAGTTGTACGTAGAATTTTTGCTTATGTGTGGCTGGCGTTGAAAGGAGCTTTCTTCGGATAACTTGTTTCATCGTCAACGCTCGAGCAAACGTCCTATTTACGACTATCAAATATAATGCTTGCTCTATCTGGATCACCATCCTATGGAGTAAACATTATAAAATGGTGCCGGGATAAATGTGTCGAAGCAGAAACCTTTCTTTTTGTATAAATGTTCAGTTTTTGTGTTTACGAACATAAGCCTAGGTATTTCTGATGTTCAAAACTTGCTGCGTAATTTTGCCGCCATCTCAGAGAGTTAATAGTACATGAAATTCGTGTCATTGTATCCTTGTCCAGTGCATTCATCCTTCTATATTGAAGCCTAAATCCTATCTAAATTAGAATATTTTTATTATTTGCATTCTTAGATTTTTGCAGAAATTAGTGAATTATTTGTGTTAGCGAGTTTGTTATATTTGCAACATCATGGCTGAGGGTGATCTTAGAACAGTTCTCCTTGCAATGCAGAGGGAACTGAGTGCATCAATTAACGAAATTAAAGAAAATCAGAACAAGTTGAATGAAAGCCAAAACGAATTGAGTGATAATCAAAAGCGTGTGAGTGAAAACGTTGAGGCGATAAATGTAAATCAACAGAAAATGCAAGATGATATCAAGGAATTACGTAGCGAGTGTCGTGAAAACATATCCCGATGTAAAGATGATTTGTCAGGTGAAATTAACAATGTGAATAAGTGTATTAGTGCAGTGCGACATGAATTGATAGAACGAATTGAAGCAGTGGAATTAAAGTGTTTTAATACGAGCGAAGATATACGTAGAAGCGTACGTGAATTAGCCGATGCAGTGCATGATATACGGGGCACAGTTGAAGAAAATACGCGCCAAGTAAACGACCAACAACGTCAATTAAATGAATGTCATAATAGAGTGGATGATTATGAAAAAAGGTTGCGTTTGGTCGAAAGTCTCGACAAGTACCGTGAAAGCAGAATTCAGAAGTGCGAGACTAAACAAGGTGAGTATAGTATAGCAGTGCAAGAGTGTATTCAAGTGTGCCACGAGCAGGGTAAATTTAATCAGCAGTGTTTTGAAACATGTCTCCGCGCCAGTGAATTAAGTGAACAAAATAAGCAAGATGTGGAACGATTATCAGAGCGTGTGCAGCGTATAGAATTAGCAAATGAGCACCATGATATTGGAAGTAATATGTCACAAAGAAACACAGGTTCCGTGCACAGTGTGAAGCGTGAGAGAAAATCGAGCAGTGAGTCTCAAACGGCGTCCGATACAGAGGTGGAAAGTGACGTAATAAAGAGAACCGTGCCGAGAATCAAAACCGAAAGAGAAAGTCCGCGTATTAAGCGTGCAAGAAATAGTGAAGTGAATGTAAGGCGTTGTTCATTGCGATTAGCAGACATTAAACAACTCTCCACATTTTCAGGTGATATGATGAAGGAAAGTGCAAGTGCATTTTTAGAAAATTTTGGTAGAGAAATGTCGTTCGCCGGAGTGCCTCAAAGTGAATATTTGACGATCATGCCATTGATTCTTAAGGACAGTGCACTTAAGTGGTACGATTTACACGGTAAGAAGTGTCAAACTTTTCAAGAATTTGTGATAGAGTTTCAGAATGCATTTGAGAGTCCTTTAGTGAAAGCCACACGTCTGCGTAACTTGCGTTCTATTCCGTTTGACCCAAAACGTTATAGTAGTGTTGTTGATTTTGTGACAGAGCGTTTTAGTCAAATTCAAGCTCTGGAAGAATACGAAAATCCAACCATTACGTTGTCACACATCATCACTCTTCTGCCCAAGCGGTACCAATTAGCTATGATGGGTTCTATGCCTGATAACATAAATCAGTTCCTTGCGAGTGTGCAGTCCATCGAAGGATTGTCAGGAATTACTAATATGTACGATAATCAGCGTAATAAGCAGAAACAGCAAGGTGGTGCCGGTGTTAGTGTGAATAATGTGAAAGTAGAACATGGTAGTGAAGTGAGTAGTGATAGTAGTGCACGTCCGAATTTCAAACAGGGATGGAAAAGGAAATTTCATAGACGTGGACGGCGAGGTAATTTTAACAGAAATAATAACAACTCGCACGGTGGTAATCAGTCGCAAGGCAATGGCCGACAAAACACCAGTACAAATGAAAATCGAAACGAAACGCAAGGTGCAAGGGCAAACGAAAATCAAAGTAGTGCGTCGACTTCCCAAGGTAATACGAATCAAAATACTAATTGGTTTCCGACATTTAATAGAGGTCCTGGTGTAAATAACGGTAACAATCAGCAACGTCAGTTTCCATACCAACAAAGTGGATTTTATCCGCAGAGTTCTGTGCCTTTAAACTAGTAGCGCCCTCCCACTTGGTAGCTGCAAAGGGGAGGGATTTCAGTAGTGTAAACCGGATTACTTTTCCACGTATGTGCAACGAGGAAGATTTACAAGCAGAAGATGATATAAGCAATGATAATGAAGAAGAAGTGATCAAATGTGAATTAGGTCATAATACAATGAGAGTAAAAATTTTGTTAAACGATCAACCCAAAATCTGTTTGTTAGATAGTGGATCAGAACTGTGCCTATTACGGTACAATATTTTTCGAGAAGTAACAAAGTGTGTAGCAAACGTGCATTTGCAAAAAGGAGAGCATATCGTTTTGTGCGATTTTCTAGGAAGAAAGAAAAAGAACGTGAAAGGAAGGGTTATCTTACCGGTACGAATTGAAAATGTGGAAGTGCCAGTTGAATTTCTTGTATTACCAGAACTGCATGAAGATGTAATACTCGGTGCAAACTTTCTTGAGAAATTAAACAGTGTCATCGATTTTAAGCGAAGTAACTTGCGTGTAGAATTTCAAGGAATTAGTGGTGAAGTGCCTTTAATACAGAGAAATAGTGAAAATGTCATTGTAGCTAATGTAAGTGAAATTAAGTGCAAGGTAGCCCCTATTGTTGTGTTGTCCGAGATAAGGGACCTTAATGATTTTTATGCGAGAACTGTGAATGTGTTCCGCAGTGGGTGCGCCGAGCCTTTAGAGGAAATTGAAGCTAGTGACTTAGTGGAGGACTTCCCACCGGATCTATATTTCACAGTAGATGAAATAAGGGATGCAGTTACACGCGCTACGCTGTTTAGTGAAAACGAGAAAGAGGAATTATTTCAGTTGTTAATGAAACATAGGAAAGTGTTCGCCCGTTTTCCTGGCCTGTGTAACAAATTTCAGTACCGATTAGAAGTGGATACAGATGAACCTATTGTTGCTCGTCCTTACGATATCCCGCACAAATATAAGGAAGGAGTGCGTGAAGAGATACGAAAATTGTTAAAGTGGGGTGTAATTAGACCTAGTTCTTCATGTCATCTATTACCGTTGCACGTAGTATTGAAAAAGAGTGGAGCGTTGAGAATAGTAACAGATTGTAGAGCATTGAATGTGCACATTAAGAATCCAGCTCTGCGTGTAGAAAAGTTGTCCGACCTCTTTGCTAAATTTAGTGGAAAACGTGTGCTAGGTACTCTTGATTTTACTAGTTCGTATCAACAATGTGGAATTACAGAAGATTCTATGCCATACTTAGCCTTCTTGTTTGAAGGAACGTTATATGAGTACACACGCATGGTGTTTGGTGTGAAAAATGGATCGTCTGTACTGCAATTGTGCTTGAATAAAGTGTTCCCTTTACCGCTACAAGAGAAATTAGTTAGGTATATGGACGATGTAGCTCTTGGTTGTACAAGCGTACCAGAATTCTTACAGCAGTTAGATGAAGTGCTTAGTTTGTTAAGTGATGCGAACATGACGCTAAATTTATCGAAGTGCATTTTTGGTGTAAGTGAAATTAATTATTTAGGCTATTACGTATCTTCAGAAGGCATACGAAAGGATCCGAAATCAGCTGAAGCAATCGAGAAGTTACCAGTGCCTAAAAATTTAAAAATGTTACGCTCATTTCTTGGTGCTGTGCAGTGGCATTCGCGAACAATCAAAGGTCATGCTGTTATCGCTAAACCCCTTTACGAACTTTTAGGGAAGGAAAAGAAATGGAAGTGGGAAGAAGAACACCAAAAGGCATTTGAATCATTAAAGGCTGAATTAGTGAAAGATGTGAAGTTACACCATCCACAGTTCGATAAGCCGTTTTATCTCGAAAGTGATGCAAGCAAACTCGGGTTGGCTTGTGTGTGTTATCAAATTATTGACGGTGAGAAGTGTGTATTAGAATATGCAAGCCGTACTCTTAATAAACACGAACAGAACTATGCCATAATTGAGCTTGAGTGTCTTGCATTTGTGTGGTGTATTCGTAAGTGGCATGTTTGGCTCAAAGGAGCGAAAATATACATACGAACAGATCATAAAAGCTTAGTGCAGTTAAAACGTATGCGTAATTGGAATGCAAGACTGATGAGGTGGTCTCTTGAACTTCAATCGTACGATTATGAAATAGAATTCATCAAAGGCAAGACTAACACACTAAGTGATTGTTTATCTCGTATGTTACCAACACAGGAAGATCTAATGGTGAATGTGAATCCTATACAGGCTGTTCAATCAGAAGTGTTCGATTTAGATCCGTCTACAATTGCGAAATTACAATGGGAATGTGACGAGTACCGTCCTATTATTAGTTACTTACAAGGTAATATAAGTGAAAGTGAAAGCAGTGCAAATAAGAATTCTTTCCGTAGTAGTGCTCGAAATTGGAAACAAAATTACACATTGGAAAATGGTATTCTGATGGTGAGAGATTTTCACTTCCCAGACAGATTAAAATTGTGTGTACCTCCATGTTTAGTGAAAAATATTTTAATTGGCTACCATGATCATTACGGTCACTTTGGATTTATGAAAGTGTTTAATATCATTTCCCGTATGTTTTATTGGAAAACAATGCGTAGTGACATTAAATCGTACATTCTTGATTGTGAGGTCTGCATGAGGACGAAGGTAGACCATCACCCAGTGAAATGTTCAATGCAATCAGTGCCAGCGAAAAACATACGTTATTTGGTCTCAGCAGATTTAGTTGGTCCTCTACCTCGAGGTAAACATGGCGAAACTTACCTGTTAACAGTGTGTGATGTATACTCACGTTATTTAGTAGCATATCCACTTCGACGTGCTACAAGTGCAAGTGTCGCAAAGTGTCTTACTGAGTCATACATGCTTCATCTTGGTATTTTTATGAACATCTTAGTAGATAATGGACCACAGTTTATTGGTAAGGAATTCGTACAAGCTATGGAAGCATATAACATCAAAATACATTATACTACGCCTTATCGCGCACAAGGAAATGTCATCGAAAGATTCCATGCTGATTTAGAGAGAATTTTGCGTGTGTTGTGCCGCGATTCTCATTCCTCATGGCCAGAATATATTGTGCAAGCTTGTTTGTTGTTGAACTATACTATTAGTGCCAGTTTGGGAATAGCGCCTGCAGAATTACATCTTAACATCAAGCCAGAAGAATTTACATTGTCACATTTTGGAATTGTGAAAAACAACGAAACAGTCGATGAGCAAGAAGGTATCGATTGGAATGGAAAATTAATAATGGCTGATTTACGGCGAAAGAAAATCATTAAACAACGGAACGAAAAGTTGAACGTTCATCAGAGAGCTCGAAGAACTTTGTGTGAAGGTGATTTAGTTTTCTTACGTCAGTATAATATTAGTAGCTTGGTAGATAAACGTATAGCCAAACTGTGTGAAGTGTACCGTGGACCTTACTTACTGTGGAAACAAGTTGGTGAAAATGTGTTTGAAGTATTGGATCCGCAAAGTGGTAAATATATCGGATTTCAGAATGTTTCTAGAATGAAGCTGTGGAGACCAACACCAGCTACTAGGAAAAAGTGGCTAGAAATCCTGAAGAAGCATGTGGATGAAGAGCAGTTCAGTGACATTTTAGAGAGAGCCGAAAAGGAAGCCAACGGAGATTACATGAAAGAAGAAGAAGAGGAAAGTAAAGATCAATTGTGGAACATCAATAATGAAGATCAAGAAGTGAGAGTACATTGTAGTTTCGTTGACGAAAATGTCTTGTGGTATATACGACATGGTTATTTAGATGAGCGAAAGTTATTGAGTTTATTAGAGAAATATTACCATTAGCACTTCGAAGAAGTCAGTTTGAATTTAGAGATATGTTAGGAGATATTAGAGTAATATACACGTTTATTAGAGTATTCCTTTTGTTGTTATTGGAACACCATTGAAGTTTTACCTTAAGACCTACGACCACATTTCGCCATGAATTTCATGTGCATCGTTTTCTTTTTGTCTTCTATTAAACTCTATGGGGTTTCCTTAGTATAACTTGTTTTTGTAACCACATCTCTGTGTGTCTTCGTGGTCGTACTTACAGTGGGTAGGTTTATATGGTTTTTTGTGGGTTGGCTCTTCTTCATTTAGTCGTCAGACCATCCCTAAGATGGATACAGGTTGGCGTCTGTAGACATCTGACATTGCCCCAATATAATTCTCCATCATTCGAGCTTATATTGGTTTATTTCTCTCTTCATTTTAGTATTCATGTAACAGTCATCAGTAAGGTTATATCTATAGGCTTATTATAGTATCTATATATTTTATTCAGCATCATGTCCTATATAGGTATATTTCAATATTAATTTATCATGTACCATGTACTTATTTGATGAAGTTGCACGAAGGCGTTGAGGATTGGGGCGTGCTTGTCGTAGTTTGTACTCGTGAAGTGATTTGAAAAAAAAAAAAAAAATGAATGAAAGAAGAAATACTTACATTTCTTTTGTTAACCCATCCCAAGTCAACTTCCTTTTAACCATAATTATGTTATTTTAACCTTATTATAGTAATTACATGTAACACGTAAAAACATACACTTGATATCCATACACGAAGAATACAACACAAGGAAGAACACACGTAGGTCCAAACAATAAGAAGAACACACATTCTATTCACTTCCACTTAATACGAATGCAGCAGTAGCAAATGCAGCACATTTTAAGTCACAAAAAAAAAAAAAAAAAAAAAGATGCAAATTATACGTTAATAAGTCTATACGCAATAAGTTACAATATTCCATGCATCTTCATATTGGCGCCGAATTTTGGTAAATAGTCCTGTATAAATAAATAAATAAATAAAAGGGACTATAGCATGCAGAGACCGTCTAGAACTTCCACCGATGGACCTAGCCCTATCCAATGGGAAGAGGATAGGAGCAGATTTAGTTGCCAAGTGTTCATTCAATGGAAGAGAATGAACGAAAAGGCTGGCCTATGGACTGGACATTGTTCTGGAGCATGGTGTAGATTGTGAATAGTGGACAACATGGACAGTGTGACGTGTGCAGATAGTAAAAGTATAAACAGTGTGCTATAACTGAACTGTGAAGTGTTGTTATTCGAACTAAAATTATATATATATATATATCTATACTCATTCTTTTTTTGTTTTGTTCAATTGATTGCAAAGGTGAAAGTGTTTTAAAGGTTGAAATTAATTCATTGCTTGAAGTGTTTTCTCATTTTATTCACATTATTTGCAATATTTTAGTGTATGTGTTAAATATTCAATTTCTTTAAGTGTTGAGTGAATTTACATTTGAACTAATAGGTTACAATGAATACATATTCATACATTTATTCATATTTGTGGACTGAATAGACATTTTATTTTAATGAGTGCAGTGTTAACCAAGCATTAATGTGAACTATAACCCAAGTGAACAGTGCTTCAAAAACTTTATACAGTGTGTCCTCGTCATACGCAGACACAAACTATAAGTGTTGCCAGGGTTCTTAGGATAAACGTATCTCATCAGAACTTTACCTATCAACTGTTCGGGTGCCATTTGTCATAAACTCATTTATTCATTATTTTGGTTGTATGCAAAGGCGCAAATCTGTCTTCAACATTGGGGGGGACGGGTAAGACGTTCCCATATATATATATATATATATATATATATATATATATATATATATATATATATATATAAGCGATGTTCAAAATATTTATGAAGTTGAAAAACAATGCTGTGAAGGATCAGGGGAGCAGAATTGTCTTCAGTGACGTATTTAGGAGACTATCGGGCTCATTCTCCCCTCGAAATAATTTGTTAGTTTTACGCATTCCACGTACAACAATAATCCTTCTTACCATTTCTAAGAATGTCATTGACTTATTTTCTTATGCTTTTTGTTCAGAAATAATACTGTATTTGTCAAATTTCATTCCATGTAAGAACTGCGTCCTTAATTGTTCTTTCTGTCATCCTTTCTATTTTTCTGTTTCTTTTTCTTGACGTTACTACTTTCATTTCTCCTATCATACTTTATCGACCGTTGTCAGTTGTGATTCAAGTTGGCCGTCATCAGTAACACCAAAACTAAGAGTAGCTGATAAGCGAAACTAGTGCGCGGATTTCCACACCAACATGCGCGGATATCAACATGACAGGACTTTAGTTATTATAACAAAGAAACAATTATATCGTTTAGTTATTTTTAAAAGAAGGAAATGTTTGAATTAAAGAAAATCAAAACGGGGGAATAATTAGCACGGGAAATTAGGACGGCCAAGAGGATGCTTTCTTTTTCTTGTATGAATAGAATAAAGGGTTAGATTCACTTCTAAATTTTTGTATCATATCACATAGGATTTATCGATCTGTAATTCTTGCCATTATAACTTCAATTTATGCATAAATTAAAATATATTTAATTCTCAAACTCAGGTGGGCAATTGCCCACTTCCTTCCATGTGTTGGGCATAGAAAGAAAATCCTAAATACGCCATTGGTTGTCTTCAACATTGGAAGGTGGGCAGATTTGAGGCTTATTCTAGATAAGGGAGATGAAACTCATATTACGGTAGATGAATCTGATCAACTGTTGCAGAGTATATTAGGTGATGTAGATGAAGTAGTAGTACATATCAGTATTACAAATCACTGCCGTGAAAACATTCTGAAATCTGAATACATGCATATTTATAATTGGTATGTTTCTAATTAGGCATCCACAAAGATCCACGTTAAAATTGTTTTATAGTAATATAATAATATAAATGACGACTTCCCCAAAACTATGAAGAAAGAATATCAATTATGTATGACGCAACAATACTCTTTGAGCAAAATTATTATAATCTTAATAACATTACAGGAATCGTTTCAGAAATCTGACGCATAACATACTTTTTACTTAACAGATGTAACCTTAAGATTATAGAGAAAAATATTCCAGCAATTGAATTCTTTTCTTTGCTTACGAAACATCCTCTCTCAAAAGAAAAAATGGGACACGCGGAAATACGTAGGAACAAACCATGGTTCGAACTAGCAGAGAAGAGAAAACAGGCAAAATTACGTTGGCTACAAAATCCGAATGAAATAACTACACAAAATTTCGTAGACATCAGACGAGGAACTTCCAAAACTTTTAGAACAAAGAAACGCGATATTTTGAAAGCTAAAATTTAGGAACTTGAAGATAATAGTAAAAATAAAAACATTCGGGACGTGTATAAAGGGATCAACGAATTTAAGAAAGGCTATCAACCTCGTTCTTATATATGAAAGAAAGCTGATGGAACAGTTCTCACTGATACAGATAGCATTTTAAATAGATAGAAAGATTTCTTTGACGATTTGCTTAACACGCAACCAAAAACTAATGTGCGTGGAGAAAGGAAGATACACACCGCAGAACCATATATTCCAGAACCCAATCGAATAGAAGTAAAAATCGCTATAAAGAAATTAAAGAAACACAAATCTCGGGTGTAAACGAAATTCCAGCTGAGTTAGTTTTAGCTGGAGGCAAAAAATTGTGGAACAAGATACACAAACTCATTCTCCTTATCTACAACAAGGAAGAATTGCCACAAGAGTGGGAAGAATCAATCATTGTTCCAATCCACAAGAAAGGCGACAAAACTGACTGTAATAATTATCGAAGCATCTCTCTTCTGTTAACATCCTATAAAATCCTTTCAAACATTCTATTAGCAAGATTGACCCCATACGCAGATGAAATTTTTGGAGATTATCAGTGTAGATTTAGACGAAATCGATCAACTATCGACCAAATATTTACCATTCGCCAAATACTCGAAAACAGGCGGAAATACAGTAGTCCGGCACATCAACTATTTATTGATTTTAGAAAGGCTTATAACTCGGTTAGGAGAGAAACATTGTACAACGTTCTTACAGAATTTGGAATACCGAAAAAGCTAATTAGATCAATTAAGGCATGTTTAAATGAATCCCAAAGTAAAGTCCGGGCAGGAAAATTTTTGGCCACGAGCTTTCACGTTAAGAATGGCCTGAAACAAGAAGATGCGTTGTCGCCATTATTATTCAACTTTGTCCTGGAATACGCTATAAGGAAAATCAAAGATAGCAACCAGGGCCTAGAGCTGAACGGTGTTCACCAGGTTATGCGTACGCTGATTATGTAAATTTAGTAGGGGATGATAGGAGAAAACTAGAAAGAAATGCAGAGGTCTTATTAGATGCGCTTGCATGGACATGGGTTTAGAAGTAAATGCAGAGAAAACTAAATACATGGAAATGCGTCGGGACCGTAATACGGCAAATTATGTATGTGTTAAAATATTAAATAATACTTTTGATAAAGTGGATACTTTCAAATATCTAGGATCAATATTAACAGACGAAAATCATATTCACGAAGAAATTAAATGTCGACTAAAAACAGGGAATTCGTGTTATTATTCAGTTCAAAACCTCTTGTCGTCGCGAATTCTGTCGAGGGATTTGAAGCTTAAAATGTATAAAACGATAATCATACCTGTTGTTCTGTATGGTTTAGAAGCATGGTCGCTTACTGAGTGCAGAGCATAGACTGAAAGTATTTGAGAACAAGATCCCGAGATAAATATTCGGACCAAGAGGAACGGGAATGGAGAATGGTGGAAACTTCATAACGACGAACTACGTAAATTATACGGCTTACCAAACATTGTTAAGGTCATCAAGTCTAGGAGGCTTAGGTGGGCAGGACATGTAGCCAGGATGGAAGAAAGTAGGAACGCTTTCAAAGTGTTAGGGGTAAGACCAATCGGAAAACGACTATTAAGAAGACTTAGGCGCAGATGAGAAGACAATATTAAGATGGATCTCGCAGAGATAGGAATACAAAGTAGAAACTGGATCCAGTTGGCCAAGAATAGAAGTCAGTAGAGAGCTTTTGTGAACGCAGCATTGAACCTCCGGGTTCCATAGGCTATAGAGTTAGTTAGCTTACGAAGCATGAGTAGAGGCCTAGGCTGATACTACAAATAGATTAAATGCGCATTTACTGAAAAGATGGGTTCTATTGACATTGGATATTCTATATACTCTTCGTGTGCTAGGGCCTAGGGGAGAGGAGGAGATAAGATTTCATATCAGGTTACGTCACGCACAGTCGCACGCCTTCATTTTCATTAAAAATGGAAAAGCCAAGAGAAACAAATTTCATCTCACTTTCCTATGTGGCAGTCGGACACAACTCATCACAGTTATCTGCAAAAAGCACTTTTCAAGCACTATTGGTAGAGCCTCCAGTTCCAATGTTGGGGGGGACATGTCTCCCCTTTTCCCCGGAATTCGTGCCCGTACCTACAGCTGAGACAACTTTCCAGCATGAGGAGAGGGGCATATCCTCCTCTGGCATTTATTACAATTTGTGCCCAAATAGCGGAAGTGGAATTAATACATATTGATGAGACTACTAAACTCACTACAGCACGAAGTTCAGTTTGAAATACTACAGAATACGATTCTTTTTTTTAAAAAATGGAAAAGCCAAGAGAAATCAATTTCATGTTACATTCCTTTCAGGCAGTCGGACACAAATCATGACACTTATCCGAAAAAGCACTTTTTAAATCAGATTATTGGGGGGGACAGTCCCCCCCAGGTCCAAGATTGGGGGGGACATGTCCCCCTCGTCCCCCCCCGGGATTTGCGCCAGTGGCTGTATGCAGTTCAAGCAGTTTAATTCTCTTTTTAATTTAAAAGGACTAGCACATCCTAGCAGACGATGTGTATGTGTGTGTGTTCTCTCACTCCGAAGATGCATGTGGGCGTTGTGACCTTGATCAGCACTTTTTCAGCCAATCACAGCCCTGTCCGCTCTTACGTCACTTAACGCGTGAAACCCACGCGTACAGCGAGAGACGAAGAGATTTAGCGGGAGGCAAACTACTCGGCGCCAGAAGACAAGATCGTACAACAGCTTCTTCTACCCTGCTGCAACAAGACACTGCGTAATAATGTTCTACATTTAACAGAATCGAATTATTTTTCACGTTTTAATACACATCCATTATTATTATTCTCTTAATCGTTATTTCCTTGTTTGAGACAATGTAAGTATCAATATAATTAAAATTTTCAAATCGATTGACGAGTATTTTCTGCGATTGTGCATGTTATCTCCCACGCCTCGTGGCTGTCTATTGAGTACATGGTGCAAAATTTACTTTTAATTTATTTGTGTAATTTGTTAATTTTCGAAATTAGGATGCTGAATCTTTTGTGTCTATAAAAGTTGTACGTAGAATTTTTGCTTATGTGTGGCTGGCGTTGAAAGGAGCTTTCTTCGGATAACTTGTTTCATCGTCAACGCTCGAGCAAACGTCCTATTTACGACTATCAAATATAATGCTTGCTCTATCTGGATCACCATTCTATGGAGTAAACATTATAACATGTGAAATATCTCGCTTGAATGGGACCTGTAGGGGGCTTGGCGAATATTTCTAGATCAGAACAAGGCATGCTCCGAAATACCTAAAACGTGGACAAAATAGGAAGCTATGAAGCTATGAGAAAAAAAAATCTGAAATTGTGCATATAGAGATATTCGACGTCGCTGTGTATGTACAGAACGGAAATATGTTATTCTTACACATGTAGTAAAAAAATACCTATAGTACATAATGAGGCAAGTAGGGACAGGCGATGTTTTACAATAAATTACAATTACGAACAAATTACATAGACAATAATTATTTTACTACCAACTTCCTTCCCCGCCTCCGAAGAGATACGCAGGGGTAGATATGTGTGATATATCGTTGAAAAGCTCGCACCAAGTACACTTTACATCTGAAACATCTTGCTTGAATGGCGCCTGGAGGGTACGTTGCGATTTTGCATATATCATCTGAATGACAGTGAAAAGTGCGCGTTGAAGTTTGAAACATCGTTAAAGATTCCATAACTGTCTTTCTGGTTTCACATTGTGCCGTGTACATATGTAAGCCATATGTGACAAATATCCACTCTCATGAGTAGGGATGGTACCGACATCGAGAAAGTCTCGATCTCGTCTCTAATTCGAGACAGAGATGTGCTTTCCCAAATCGAGACGAGATCGAGAGGAGTCCACGCTCGTCTCGATACACGTACGTCCATTCTGTACTGTTGCACTTTTTGTCCGCCATATTGGATTCGCCATTTTGAATTTTACATTTTTGGTATCCGATTTATACGTAGTGACGTCGAATATCTTTATATACTCAGTTTCAAATCCATAGCTCCTTTTTTTGTAATTTGTGTCCGCCATGTTGATTTGCAAACATTTGATATCAGATTCGTATTCAGCTATCTTTCAAACCTATATATACAACGTCTCAAAACAATTTCGTCATAACTTCCTATTTTGCCCATGTTTTCTGGAATTTCGGAGCGTGCCTTGTTCTGATCTTGAAATGTTCGCCACGCTCCCTACAGGCCCCATTCAAGCGAGATATTTTACATGTGAGGTGTACTTAATGTGGCCTTTCCAACGATATGTAATACATGTAGATCTCCGCGTACCATTTCTAGTACTTCCCTAGTAAGCTGAAATAGGTGCACAATTAATGTTAGAAAAATATATTTTATAAAATTACCCTAACTTTCCCTGATTTCCAGTCTTTTCCCCTGAATTTTCCTGACTTGCACCATTTTCCCTGACTTTCCTGACCAATAGGAACCCTGTACTAGATAATTGTGTACCTAAGAAACCAATTAGCAATAGACCTTAATACAAAGACCCCTAGGTGAACAACGAACTAAAATCATTAATTAATAAGAAAACCAAATATTTTGTGAAAGCAAGAGAAACAAAAAATAATACATGTATCAAAGATACTCCGATTTACGGAAAATTGTCAAAAAGAAATGCTTAGAGGCGAGAAAACCATATTATTTGAGTCTAAAAAATAGTGTTCTATTATTATTATTATTATTATTATTATTATTATTATTATTATTATTATTATTATTATTATTATTATTAAGGTGCGTTGCAAAATGATACGAACGATACCAGATATCGTCATATTATGTGATCGGAGAGGAAACGGAAAATAGAAGTGAGGGTGAATGAAACAGTGTTGTATTTATGTTACACGAACACAGGTACTGTAGAAATATACACGTATAGAGGACAGTGCGAAACAAAAATGAAAAATCAGCCCAAGAAAAGTGTTGCAAAATGATACGAACGATGACATGTTTAGTGTAATAACATGTAGCTAGGTCTCTGCGACGAACATAGAGGGCGCTCGACGAGAAGGCAAAATGTATAGAAGACGAGTGATAGAAGTGTAGGCTAGTTTACTACGGCGAGGACATCTGTGTGACGTGACGAGTAAGAGAAGCATAATGGGCCCTGGCAAAGTATTATCTGAGTGCGAAAATTGCCAAATAATGGCATATAAAGAAGAAGGTGTATCTGTTAATAAAATCGCACGTCGAATTGGGCAATGTGCTTGTGTCCTGAACAATTTTCTTAAACTTGGGATGCGGTATGAAGTAAAGAAATCATCAGGAAGGCCGCGTTAATTAACGCCACAACAGCAAAGACAGGTTGTTCGAAAGCTAAGTTGTGCTGGAATATCCCTTACACAGTTGGCACAAGACCCTAACATTCGTGTACATAAGTCTACCCTATCAAGACCTGTGAAACGCTGTAATCATATCTCTGATATAAGAAGCGTAAGCGTCATCCACAACTCACCGCGCAGCACAAGGAGCGACGGGTGATCTGGACCAAAATACATGTGACCTGGAAGCAGAACGCGTCGTGTCATCTTCAGTGACGAAAAGAAATTTAATTTGAATGGTCCCGATGGCTGATGATACTATTGGCACGATCTGCGGAAGTAGGAGCAGATGTACTCCAAGCGATAGCAAGGACAGTCGTTAATTATGTGGCAATTATGTGGCCCCGTTAATTATGGGGCTTCGGTTGTTATGGTACAACAAATCACGAATTTCTTACATCTCATATGATATCAACCACGTACTAAACAGTACTTGCAGACAATTTGTTGTCATTTACCTCGCGAATTGCTGGTCCCGAGTGAATCTTCCAACAGGATAATGCTACTATCAACGTTGTTGGAACTAGCAAGGATTGCTTGCGGGAGAAAGACGTGGTTGTACTTGATTGGCCTTTCAATTTCCCAGACAAAAACCCGATGGGAAATCTTTAGGAAATGTTATGTCGCTCAGTGATCGCCATCGGTACCCAGTACAACAGTGTTCGTGAGTTGCAGGATGTCATCATCGCTGCATGGAATCAAATTGATGTGACTCTGCTGCAAACGCTGGTAAACATCATGTTTAATCGAGTGTTTAAGCTGGTCTTTTGCAGTGGCTCATTTATTGTCTATTAGAACTAGCTTTTGTATTGCGTTCGTATCATTTTGCAACAGTCATTATCATGTTGTTTTGATTCTTTTTTGTTTTCAATTTGGTTAGCCGTGGAAATGAATGAACTATCCATGATCTGTAAACATATCCTCCTTATACATCTCTACATATCACGTACTTACTAAAGTTATGCCACGTATGTGGATCGCTCGTATCATTTTGCAACATATCTTATTATTATTATTATTATTATTATTCTTGAAACGTCTGCATTACTATTCGGATTCTTTGACGAGGTTTGAACTTTTATTACTATTTAATATCAATCACAGAGTATTTCTTACCTTCTTTCAATAGAACATCCAAATCTAAGTCTTCAATAGGTTCTCCACATAGTGTTAGATGCTTTTGGTTGAAATTATATATTTTGGATTCCCGCTTAAGAGTAGCTTTGGTTGGCTCCACTGATACGATAGTAGCCACTTTCATCCCGTCGTCTGCTCCTTCAACTTCTGGAAATTTCTTAATATCACACGAAGTTGCGTCGCCCTTGTTTGTAGGACATGGTTCTGGCTGAGGAGAGTCTGTCCTGATAAATGCAGATACTCTTTTATCTTCGAATTGTCTAACAGATGAAACATAGAAACACGCTACACAAGACCATTTGGACATTTCACTTCCGGGAGATGCTGAAAGGTCATTGGTTAACCACAACATCAACCAGGAATCAGTATTTACACTCCACTCCATATCTTTATTCCACACGATATCATCCACAAATATATTCGCCAGTTTTACAGGTAGAGTACAGTCAAATGCTCGCAAATACACAGTGACACTTTTCTTGTATATCTGGATAATGTTCCCGATTACGTAACGCACTAACAAGCTATTTTTGTGATTTTTCACCCAATGACTAATGTGAGTCTGAATATTTTTTGTTAAATCACTGCGCTTGTTAAAGCTTGTCAGTTCTTCTGTCTTGCAATAAAGAGGGTTCCAAGATACTTCCAAGGGAACAATTTTCTGATTTTCACCATGAACCAATAATGTCAATACCGTTACAAAATCACCAACCTTTGGTGGAAACTGACAATCTGCTTTCCATTCATATTCCAAATGCTGAAAACTAAATGCTACTATCTCGTTGAACTTCGTTAACTTAATGAAAACTAATGTACTTTCGATGGTTGTTATTTGACCAGTCACTTCAATTACTGGTTCTGGAAGCACAATGGAAGAGGACTCGGGCAATACGCTTGTGATATGCCACCCAGGACAGCCACTAATCGAAGGAAACCTCCATGCTGTGAAACGAACACTCTCGCCTCTGCGCGACAACGCCAGCGCATCTTTACTTATCTTTGAATAATATTTCCCAGGTTTGAAGCTTCCAGTGTAAGTGTCCTCATCAACCGTAAAGTTTATTTGTACTTCATCTTTGGTAATTTCCTTAATAACACCACTTATTAAGTAATATCGGGGCACACTTTCAGCCATTATGCTACAGCACCAACGGAGAAAACTGGAAGAAATAATTACACACACATAAATAAATAAATAAATAATTTTAAACTGTGTTCTTTTCAACTTACAACAAAACATAACAAACATCATGCCATCCGTATGGAAATTATTAAGAAATGTTTATTACTTACATTATTTTATATATTTTCTTATAGGTTTTTAATATATTTTTCATAGCCTTAATTTTTATATTCATCTATACATACTAGTGATGGGCACAGAAACCGGTTTTTCGGTTTATAAGAAAACCGAAAGTTTTTTGAAAATTTTCAAAAACCCGGTTTTCTCCAAAATCAGGTATCGGTTTTTCACCGGATCCGGTTTCGGTTTTCTTCAAAGCCGGTTCCGCTTTTTTCCAAAATAAGTTATATTTCTGACCAGAATAGTGTTTCGTTGTTCTTCGGAAACCGATTCCGTTTCCACAGAAATAGTTTTATGCGCTTTCCACTTTCGGTGAAAACCGAACAGGTTTTGGAGAAAACCGAAACCGGTTTCAATGAAAAAAAAACGAACCGGAGAAAACTGAAATGTTGGTTTTTTGGATTTCGGTTTTTCTAGAAACCGGTTTCCGGTTTTTAGAAAAACCGGTTTTGCCCATCCCTAACGCATACATAGCACTATAAGACTTTACATTTCAAATTTAACAATTAAATATTGCTATAACTTACGGTTTCATTCAAATTTATATTGATTAATAGTTTTCTTTTTATTCATCTTTGTATTATTATCAGGCCTTGAAAAATCTTGCTTGCAAGTACTAGCCAGCACATTTTGCAGTCACAGTGTTTATACAAATAAACAAAAATTAATCTGCGACACAGTAAACATATCAATGCATTTTTATTTTGTTTATTGGCATGTCTCTTACACCAATGCAAAGTAGCACTTTGAACGAAATATATTGCGGATCACAATTTTTACACTTCACGATGTCTATTTTCTTATTTCGTTTCATTCAAACGGGACAGCATAGGCAGTTTTAAAAACGCAATGGCATACGGGCGAGTATTCATCTGCCGGTAAGATTTTCATTCCAAATATGGAACAGGTGGAACTAAACTGCTGCGTAGCACTAGCGCCACTTTTTGGCGGGGAAAAATAACAAATTTGACAAAACTAGTAGTGTACAGAAGCTGACAGTCGAATGAAAAAGATCGTTTACGATGGTGTGCATTGCAATATTTTTTTAATATATATTTTTATTTTTATTATTTATTTATTATTTTTATTATATATATATATATATTTTTTTTTTGTGTGTGTGTGTGTGTGTGTGTGTGTGTGTGTGTGGAATGAAACGCTTTTGATTGCTCGGACTTTACTCGCCAAATGTAAAAAAGGTACTCGCCACTGGCGAGTGGATTTTTCAAGTTCTGATTGTTTATTTATTTACTTATTTATTATGCGTTCAAGCGACGAGTGTTGTACATTTGTACATGTGGTATAGAAAATGTCAATATTTCTACATTAATAACAAAGATACTTCATATAGATCGTATTACTAGTACACCATATATATCTTTTCTTTTTTATTCTTTTGTGAGTTTTTGTAAAACAACCAGATGGTTTAATACACAGTACAAAAATTATAAATATACACAGTTAACTTACATATTACTAATACACATTTTTACTTATATATCTACTTGCTGTGTTATTTACAGTTGTCAACTTTATTATGATAACTTTGTAGTTACTAGCTTTTCAATTAACTGTGGCTTTACAAGTTTCTTTTGTTATGTTCAAAGTGTTCAAAGGGAGAATAAAAACAATGTTTTAATACGTATCGTGTTTGTCTTTCTTTGAAAATTTTATCTGATTTATTATTATTAAATGATTCAATCTGATTATTATTATGATTAATGTTAATTGACGAAAATCTTATCCCGAACAGTTCATAAATTGCCTACAACAGACATATTTCTTCTAATTCTTTTCAGCTTGGCACAGTTCCAAAAATAGCTGACACATTTTTTCGTTGAATGGCTATACTAATACGTTATATGAGAAATGCTCTAGCTCGGGTATCTCCCGATTTTAGCGATATTTGTTGGCTAACTTCACTGATAAACTTAAACCCCTCTTGGTCCCATTAACCACTTAATTCAGTTGCTATTGTAACAAACCAATACCTGTTCAATAGATTGATATATTTATTCCTTTTCTCGACCTCTCTTCGAGCTGCTACGAGTCCTACTCGAGTTGATGTATCTGGTACATTGGAGGGAGCATTAGTGTCTGCACAGGTGAAATCCCAAGCAACTGCCTGCCCTTTTTTTCGTGGCAATAACGTCACTCCGTCAGGCCTTTTTCCGTCATTGCGGCTGCATCCATCTGGTTTTCTCACTGATGGAACGCCTGATGGAATAAGAGCTCTCAGAGTGATATCATTTACACTCGTACGTCGTGAAAGCCTGCCAGCACTATTTTTACATCATATGCCATGTAGTCCTTTACTATATCGGGTTACATTTGGAGAAACAATGTGGTTCGCAGATGTCTACTTCTAAGCGTAGAGCAGTGGCTATTCGAAAACTTTCGTTAGATACATGTAAGCCCGAAGAAGGTGAAGGTAATGAATGAAACCATGCTCTGTTTTCAGGGATCTGACAGCAAGAAGCCTGGCTTTATCTTCGAGGTTATCACTAGACCTTAATAATGCATTGAATAAGGTTTCTTCTGCAAGAATTTTGACAAGATCATGATGTTTGTTCTTCTGTCTGGGTACGAACGATGCACGTACAATTTCCACAAGGCGCACTAACATCTTTAGTCAGAAATTGTATTAGTCCATTATTAAAGTGAAAACAAGCTCTCCAAGAGCACCCGAAATGTGAAGTGTGGTTCCCAGCACAATTTTCTCGTTTATTTCGGACCCCTTACTCCTGCATTTCCTTAATCTAACGCCAATCCCCTTTCTTTTTCTTTTACTGCTACATTTTAAGATTTTACTATAAACTTCTCTGTCATTGTGAATTGAATATGGTTTCTTCTGCAAGAATTTTGACAAGAACATGATTTTTTTTTTTTTTTTTTTTTCTGTCTGGGTTCAAACGATGCACGTGCAATTCCAAGGCGCACTAACATTTTTAGTCAGATAAAGTTTACGATTTGCAGACAGCATTTTTTGGTAATGTGTGGTAATTACCATTAAAAACTTGAAACAAAGCTGAGAAAAACAACAGTGAGCTATCTATTTTTGTGAGGAAACAGTTAAATTGTTTTGTCAAACAATATTAGAGGAAGTCTTCAGAAGAATCCGAATATTGTCGAATTCATAACAGCTACAGAATTCCCACTCTGACCGAATGGGAAGGTTGTGGATGTGGAAAGAAGCTTTCTACAAAGACATTTTATTTTTCAATACAAACGCGCTTATACTTATTTAACAACTTACAGATGCTTAATGTTGTTAGGCATAAAAGCTCTATATTTTTCCTTTCTAGTACAGCACGGATCATATTGATGGGATAATTAAAATGCATTTGTGGAGCATGCTAAACGTAACATTTATTACCAACTAGGTGGAACATTGCCAAAGGATTGACGTTTTGCACTGTGTTCAGTGTTTGAAGATTACATGTCTTTGATGGGGACCACCTTGACGAGAACATTTTTTGTCCCTAACAATTACGTTCAGCATAGTTTGGCGCATGGTTTTATCAGGGATGGCTGTTATATCCCTTCGGACGCTGTCCTTCAGTTTATTGATGATAGTGGGCTTGGTGTGTATACCTGTTTCTTTAGATAACCCCACAGGTTGGTGCCAGCAGTCATACTGCAGTAGCGTCAATGACAATCGTTCGACGAAACCTTCCGGGACGCCTTATCTCTAGATTCTGTTATATCGATTGGCCACCTAGATTCCCCGACCGTACCTGCACTGGATTATTTCCTGTAGGGTTATCTACACGATAAAGTGTACGCCACAAAGCCCACTACTATCAATGAACTGAAGAAGAGCGTGCAAAGAGGATAGCAGCCATCCCTGCCGAAACCCTCCCCAAACTATGCTGAACATGATTATCAGGGCCAAAGAATGTTCTCGTCAAAGTGGTGTCCATCTAAGGGATGTAATCTTCAAATACTGAATACAGTGAAAAACTCCCGTTCTTTGGCAATGTGTTCATATAGATGGTTAAAAAAAAAAATGTTGTGTTCAGCATGCTTGACAAATGCACCTTTTAAGGTGTCACAACAATATCGCCCATCCTATATAGTTAAGTAATTACTGAATATATTCTAAAGATGAAAGAAAGAAAAAAAAAAAGCTTTTCCGCTTTAACATTTTTTCAGTTTCTTTCCCATGAAAACTGTCCCCTAATTACATCCCTGTATATTACAAACTTAATGCATACTTTTTTGCTTGAAATTATTATATGAAATGTTTGTCAATAGTATAAGTATTTAAACCTACAGTATTCGAATTTATTTACTTGTTGAGGCTATTCGTTGCATAAATAACATTGAGAAAAAAAATTCTATCTTGAATCGTGGATACGTGACTCATAACATACGGTTTCAGGTCTTCTTTGGTCCATTTGTCAACATATCTTTGACCGCTACACCATCCTTTAAAACAAGGTTATAAGTTCTGTTTATTCATAAAGCCCATGCTGCAATATGAAATCTTTGTAAATAGGAAAAAAGGAATACAACGGTTCGGGAAAAAAGCACAGCTGTTTTGTCTAGCAAACATTAGGCTTTATAGAAAGAAGAAAAAAAAATCAGTTTTAATGAAGAAATAACAAGGTTCTTTTCCCATTATAACACGAAGACATTTAATTGCTGAATTCTGAAGAAAAAACGGTACGAGCCATTGCACTGAACTTCCTTACTCCAGTTCCTAAAACTAAATCATGTTATGCTGCAGTTATTAACGAAACATTTTGAGAAATACGAATAAAATTATGACATTTTCGGAAAATTTCGCGGAGTGCTCCTCGTATATTTCTTCAGGTTAAATGAGTTGACATGCTGTCAGATTGTTTATAAAATATTTATGAAATATGAACAAAATCAAGGAAGTCATTTTTGAGAAAATCATCCGGAAGAAAGTAACCAAGTGTGAACTGCCCCTTCACGATTTTCCCCAGAGAAATGAGTCATAACACTGTATGGGGTTTTTATTGAAAAATATTTATGAAATATCAACGAAATCGTTTGACTTGTTTTTGAGAAAATCGCAAATTTTGATTTTCATCCTTCAGTAAGCTACTATCTTTATTTTTAAGTGTAGGAAGAAAATTCTAACTCCCCTCCCTCCTCCTGGAGAATTACATAAAACCTTAAAGTTTAAAATTTGATCTTGATACACTTAACGGTACGGAATCTAGGGAAGTGTATATCAGAATGAACGGACGAAAGACAGATGTCGATTTTTTTTTTTTTTTTTTTTGGGATGAAACGCAAATCAGTTGATTCGATTTTTTTTTTTCATGACACAATGACCATACTTGCTCTCTCCTTTCGTCGCTGGAAAGTAAAAAACATGGAAAAAAAAACATTGGCCTCGGTGATAATTGTGACACGTTACTCCATTTAAAAAGACAAGAAAAAAACTGTTATCAATAACTTTTCTGCAAAATTAATAAATTTAGTAAAACGAAATTATCATTTAAAACTTATGAATAAAGACTTCGTTATTACAACACTGTCTCGACTACCTGACTTTTTCTAAGAAAGAAAATCGTCATTACAGGTATTCTGCCATTATTGGCAGGTGAGTTCTGCAAGTGAGAAGCTTCCATGCTCCACGGTCTTCCGCTAACCTCTTCGTTTTCACATACGATTTGTCTGTTTTGATATCATACATCAATTGTAGTCTCCTTCGCCCCCTCCCTCTCTTTCCTGCCACCATACCCTCAAAAGCATCTCTCATGATACATTTTCTTCTTACTGTTAGTCACTTCTTAGTCAATGTCCCAACCAGTTTCTCTTCCTTTTCTTAATAATATCTAAAATTGCTTCTTTTTTTCCACCACCATTTCTAACACCCTCTCATTCGTTTTCCGCTCGACCCAGTCAATTCTCTCCAATCTTTTCCGCATCCACCTTTCGAAAGCTTCCAGTCGGTTCTCATCACTTTTGCGTATAATGTCCATGTTTCTGACCCATACAGTACAATACTCCATACGAAGCATTTTCTAAGTATTTTTCTCAACACTTTATTCAAGGTCCCATAAAATAGTGTTATCTTCCTCCTAAAAGCTTTTTTCGTCATTCCTATCCTCGCTTTTATTTCACGTTCACATTTCATATCATCACTAATAATACTGCCCAGGTATCAAAAACTAGTCTCGTCTGTTCTATTTTCTCCCCTCCGATTTCTATATTTGACACCGACCCCCATGGCTTTTGTCTTTCTAACATTTATTTTCATCCCATATTCTTCACAGCCCTTCCTTACGTTTTCTCTCTTTAGACTGCAACAATCGCCATATCATCTGCAAACTGTATACACCTAATCATTCTACTTCCTACTGAAATTCCGTCTTCATTTCGTAGGCTCTTTTTCAATATCTCTTCTAGATAAGATATTAAACATTAAAAATAGGGAAAAAATTCCGTAATAAATTTCCTGAGGAATATTTTCTTTGAACGGTCTACTCGACTTTTAACGCCTTCATGAAATCGCGTAGTCGCCAAGGAAAAGCAACTGTCTATCAAAAAGGTTAAAAAAACTTACTTGTGCCTCTTTTAGGCTTACCTTACCACATTTGTTTAATCATTTTGATCGATGAACAGTACAACACGTTTAAATCTTTTATTTACGAACCTACATATTCTATCACTTGAACCACGTAAATGAAATCAGACTAGACTTGGTACATATTCTTTATTAAATATTCATGCATTGTAAAAATATTTCATCAGCCTCCCCCCCCCCCCTGCATTGTGAATTACAAGCATAACTTATTTTCTCTCTCTGTTATTGATCGGTTTGTGTTTGTTTTCATGTTTGTATATGTATGCTTTTTTTCTTTCTTTCTTCACTTGTCGTACTTGTGCGTGAGTGTGTGTTTTGTTAAAAGTACCACTTTTTCTTTTCTTCTTTATATCATCTTACTGTATACCTGTATTTTTCTTGTATATAACCGTATCTTTTGACTCAACTTTTTTTTTTTTTTTTTAAATAACTCAATGTACTTCCTTGACAAGGGTTAGGTGGTAGAGCAGCAATATGCTGAACCTCGCCCGCTTGAACAAAGCCTTTTTCAATTCAATTCAATATTATATTAATATTTTGTTTAGTTTAAAATTGTATGTATATACAGTAATCATAACGTCTCCTGCAATTAAATTAGGTATTAAAAAAATCTCTTAGAATATATACAATAATTTTATTCTTGGGATTTCTTTTTCTTAAAACGTTTTAAAATGTAGAGGACAGTCCGTAATGAACACTTATAAAGTAATAGCCTATACTAAGACGTAAAAAAAAAAAAAAATATTAATAAGAGTGGTTTTAGGTATAAAGAGTGTGGCAAGAAGTAAGTACTTATAGAACTTCGGTCAATACGGGTTTTTTGTCGTCCGGCCTGCCCATCCGCCATACGCCGGATAGCTGTGGGTCTACTGTATTTATAAATAAACTAAAACCTTAACATTTATTGAGGGCGTTAAAATTTACAGAAGAAAAAGTTAAAAAAGACGCCAATCGAAAGTTTCTTATTGCAATAAATTTGACACCATACAATAGTAAAGAAAATGCGAATTCCGTGATTAGTGAAGTTTTACTATCGTGTTAAGCAAACACTATCAAGGTTCTGACCAGAGGTGGCAAAAACCATGTTTTTTTCTTTAAATAATTTGTTCTATGTATTTATATTACATATGGACAGAATTTTTTTTTCCACCTTGATCTTAAAATGCACTAATGGGGTTATGCTGGGACGGATCATATAAGCTTAAAGCGGAATCCAAACCGTTTCTTGGCTTACATCTGAGAGAGAAATTGTCTTCCATTTGGACTCGAAACTGGGACTAATTGGCCACAAATGCGATGAGTCTGCCTACTGACACACGAGAGACTCCTGATAAAAATACTTATACTGATCTTTACATACTTGTTAATATAATTATCAAAAGTTACTTCAGAAAAAAAAAAATGAAATCTTTGAGTTTTACATCCCACGGTTATGCCGGTTAGGCTAAAGGAGACGGTGATTATGAGAAATGAATGAAATGGTGGAATGAAGAAAGTGGGAGGAAACGGGAGAACCCCGAGAAAACCCACGAGAAAGTTACTTCAGAAGCACAAAAAGATATACAGCTGCACAAGTGAAACCATTATACAGAATTATATATAAATTGGGAAACTCCCGCCTTAGCCATTGGGAAAATCCGGTTATTGCTTTGCATGTAAAGTTTTAAGGTCAATTTATCATAATCAGTACGCTAAAGCTGACCTTTTTAGTATCTAGATATCATTCAATAAAATTAAAACAAAGTCCAATCGAAAATAATGTTGGGAGTTACGTAGGCAGTCGATAAATTTTGCCAATTTCTATCAATATATTTAAGCAACCCTGACTTCTTTATAAAATAACAGGAATTCTGGTAAGAAGAAATATACAGTTTGGTTTCGTTTCGTAAGTTTAGGCTTAACATCCTTACGTAATACCGAGATTATTAAGGAGAAGACTTTCGCTAAAAGTGACATCCGAACCGCTACTTGGTTTACATTTGAAAGAAGGGTTGTAGTTCAACCGAGAATTGAACATGGGAAGCCTTGATTAAAAGGTGAAAAGGAGATAAAACTAATGAACATGGTTTGATATATGGAAACGTCACCATGAGGTTCATAAGATTTAAAGCATTTTTCGTTTTATTTATTTTTTAAACCAGCCAACCCTGGTTCTGGTAATGAACTAATATTTCTCTGTTCGAAAAGACATTTTGAGACAGACCTGAGTTCGATCCCTAGTAGACCCAGCTCAATAGAGGAGCCATTTTATATAACATTCCGAGGTTCGATTCCGTGCGCCTCTGTTTGGGAACCATTTTACATTAGGTCCTGGATTTGATGCCTTATGTCCCTGTTTAAGAAGATATTTCATAACAGATTCATCGTCACCTACAGTACGTTCCGGGATTTGAACCCACATACGGAAACTAATTCAATCTGTCGTCCGGGGTTCGGTACACCAAATTGGCATACGAAATCATTTATCATCTTACCGACAAAGTTTACCAATATAACAATTAACTAACATCAAAGAAAAAGAAAAATGAAAGATACAAATTAACCTCAATAAGTCGGGTTCAATTCTTTGAAACGTCCCAAAATAACCATAAGTTTTAGAAAATCTGATTACATATTAAAAAAAAAAAAAAAAAACTGCAATGCACTAACGTTAGTCAGAAAAATGAATCTCCACTGCACTGTATACGAAAAAAAGACAACATGCCAAAGGAAACTTAAAACTAAAACTTACCCAAATGAAATACAAAACAAATGTTGCTTACAGAATATACCTTTACACAACACTATGTATATTCACTAACATTACATTATGGAATATTTAAAAAAATATTTTAAACTATATTAGATTCATTTTGTTTTTCTCTCTTTTTTAGGTAAGAAATTTCAATTTCTGCTTGTACCAATTCGGGAAGCCATTTTGTGAGAGAATTTATTCACTTACAGTGTATCCGAGATTCGAACATAATTAAAATAAGGTAAACACCATTCAAGTCTTAAGAAATTATATATCGACAATTACTGGTAAGTGTGAATTACAAAATTACAAACAAATTATATGAAAGGAAGAAGGGGTGGGGGATAAGACACAATACTGGTACGTACTGGGTTCGTTTCCTTCTTACATCTTTAAATAACCTTGATATACGATATGAAGCAAACTACACTAGATTTCCAACCTGAAACTAAAATGCACTAACGTTATGCAAAAGAAACAGAAATGAATATTGCATTAAAATTCAACAATTATAAACGAACATTTTTGTTGCTTACTAACGTTAAATTTCATTTTAACACTCTTCAAAAACACCTGTAAGCACGTATAATTATTTGAAAATTCACGAAAAGAAAAAAAAGTAATACATTTTACATTGTGATAACTACGCTGTCTGGCTCAAGATTATATCGAAGCACGAACCGACTTTGACGCGGCAAATTTTCGAATCACGATTCGAGACGCACGGAAATACTCACTTTCTTTATCTCGGCATGGATATTAATTTCGTAGAATAACTACATTTCACTGTAAGAGAATTATTCTATAATAGTGTCTGCACTTTGCACAATGCTTCTTAATTCACACGATGCTTAATTCACTATTTAATAATTAATTACACTTTTGTTATTAGAGATAGAACCAAAAGCCTCCTTCTCCCTGTTTGGTCTCTTTGCGACGAACCACTGTTCTTCACTTCTTCTCATCACTGTTGCCAAATTGTTGACGCAAAAAGTCGCTAAAAATTGGAGCCATAATGTTCCGACAAAATTAACACTATAAAGTAGTCTACATACGTAATACGACTTTTAAAAAAATGCATACACATTACCTAAGTCCACAAAGATTAAAAACAATGTAACACTCACTTTTACTTTAACTCACGCTTCTAAAGCTGCTCGGCTTACTATATGTAATGCTATTTTACTTGTGCCTTATAATGGAAGCTCTGAAAACTAGAGATTGAAGGTTGGAAGGGCGAACTCAACGAAGATGTTTTTTTGGAAAAAATGCATTTTAAACTTTGTTCAAAAGGTAAAAATTAACAAACCTTTCCTCTATTAATTAGTTATTATTATTATTTTTAAACTTTTTATTACTACTTTGGGTATATAATAAAATAAGACCTGATGTTGAATTTGTCTTTACTATTCAGAACGTCTCAATTGTTCTCCGTTAAACAAAGCGGAATTGCGGTGTTGGGTATCATTTAAAAATTCGTTCTGTCTTACGCAGATTGAAAGAAAGAAAGAAAAAATACTTCGATGTAACAATGCTTCATCAAAAAAGGATAAATTATTCGCAACAGAAAAGTCGTTAGATTTGTAAGTCGCTAAATCGTCATTTACTCTCCTCCCCCCCAAAAAAAAAATCTGAAAAAAGTTTTTTTTTGTCGCTATCTTCGAAGCCGAATGCCCTAGATTTAGTGACTTTTCCTTCAAATTGGCAACACTGCTCCTCACCTTGTACCCACGCGGAGTAATACTACTCCATAACCGAACATATAGTTCCATAAGAATGTTATTAGTAGAGATGTTGATTTTATTTCACTTTTCACTAGAATGCATTTGTTTGTTTCACCACTGCAAAAGCATCATTTTGAACACACTGATCACGTTTCCAGAAATACTGTATTCTTGAAATAGTATGCAAATTATAGCTACATTGACAGTCCGCGTCACAGGAATATAATGCGTGATGATGCAATGTGTGGGTGACTGGCGATGACAACATAGGGAAAGAATTTTCTGCCAAACAAGGCTAGGTATTTAGGAGAGATGAAATTCCATGAAACAAGAGCGTTCCCTTCGGTTGAAATCTTCCACAAAAGTTCATCAATACAAAATAAAGAAATCTTCTGAGTAATTTGTCTTACAACAAGTTTATCCTCTTACACCACCATTACCAAAATAGTTTATATTTTTAACGTTACTCACATTACGTTCTAACAGAATATCAGAAGCTCAAAATAAAGTGTTTTCCGAACAATGAACAGGATATCACGACCATTTCGTACCCAAAACAAAAATTATTTTCTATCACTTTCTTGGTTTATGGTACACTTTTCTAGCCTGTCGATTTGAATTTGGCCAACCAGAAAAATACGTATGACAAGATACAAACAAAAAAACTTCTAAGCAGTAGGTAAGATGGTTAGTTAATCAATTCGACAGTTGTGATATGATAGGTTGCATAACTTCCACTTGCTGGCATCAATGGAATGTCAGTCAGCTTTAGACTGAATACAGAAATAAGAACTATTTAATGTTGCAAACGCACTTTCTTACTTGTAGAATCCACTGCACGGAAACAAAAGTAGCACTCAAGTAAGAAAATGTCAAAAGCTAAAAATGCGAAAATTTCCGTTTTTTCTTTCTTTCAAAAAAGCTGTATTTTTTGTATCTTTAGTTGTAAAAATAGGATCACATGGAAAGTAATTATAATGTTTCACATCTTCAAGTACTATTCTGCAGCCTCTGTTTTCTCCTTTTACAAATATTTTGTTTTAACATTATAAAATTCTTAAAACAACACGTCCCGCGCATTTATACAAGAAACTCAGTGCTAGGTCAACTATTCACACTCACTTAACATGCAAAAGAAATACGTTCGATATCCCACACCATCGACTCAAGCAAACCATTGCGGCATTTTCAGTATTAGCACCAAGGTCATGGAATGCTCTACCAAATGTAGTAAAAGAAGCTAAAACATTTAATTCTTTTAAGAAAATGTTAAAAATGTATTTACTCAGCCAACAAAATTTAAGTTCAGGTACCCATGATTTGTATTCTATCACTTCAACCACGTAAATGAAATCAGACTTGACTTGGTACATATTCTTTATCAAATAATCATGCATTGTAAAAATACTTCATCACCCTCCCCCCTGCATTGTGAATCACAAGCATAACTTATTATGTCTCTATGTTATTGATCGGTTTGCGTTTGTTTTCATGTTTGTATTTGTATGCTTTCTTTTTTCTTTCTTCACTTGTAGTACTTGTGCGTGTGAGTGTGTTTTGTTAAAAGTACCAGTTTTTTCTTTTTTCTTTTTTTTTATCATCTTAATGTATACCTGCATTTTTGTTGTATATAACCGTATCTTTTGGCTCAATTGATTGTTGTTGTTTTTTTTTTTTTAAACTCAATGTACTTCTTTGACAAGGGTTAGGTGGTAGAGCAGCAATATGCTGAACCTCGCCCGCTTGAATAGCCTTTTTCAATTCAATTCAATTCAATATTAGTAGACAATGTAGCGATACAATTAAAATGAAACGAAATCCAAGTTTAACGTCTCACAATTATGCCTTTTAGGCTAAGGGAGACGATTATTAATGCAACTGAATGATAATGGAAGAATCGGTGGAATGACAAAGTTGGAGGAAATAGGAGTACCCCAAGAAAACCTACGGGCACAATGTTGTCCACCACAAACCTACTTGGCCCGGGGACTGAACCAAGGACCCCACTCACCAGAGGTAAGCGCTCTACCACTGAGCCACCGTGCCCCCCCCCTTCCCTCCACCTCCCGTAGCCGTACAATTTACATTGATAAAGGGACCAAAGTCTTAAAACCACATATTGTGATTCTCATATCCACGATGCACGGTAAGAATAATCTTTCTCCAATATTCAATTTATTGCTAAAAAAAAAAAAAAAAAAAAAAAAAAAAAAAAAAAAAAAAAACTTATTCTACAGATATATTTGCACAGTCTTCAGTAAAGGAAATCGTTTTATATACAACCTGCATCTGCAGTGCTGGTTTCTTTTTGTCGATGATTGTATGGAAATTGTTATCAAGTGAATAAAAAGTATTACGGATCACTTTCTGCTTAAAACTATTTGAAGAAGCAACAACTAAACGTTTATTTCAACTGTTCATAGCCATAAAATAATTATCTGAGTACCACGGGGATTCATGTCAATTCATCCACGGCATGAAACCTACTGATTCAGATTTTCATGAAACTTGGAACAGTTGTTAGTAACCGACGTAAAAATTTTTCATCTCTGGCTCTCACTGTTTCGAAGATACAGACTGTCAAAGTTTGAAAAACATTACTCATGAATAACTTCCTACGAGTTGCCTGAGAGTCCAGTGCTGGGGGAAAGCTTTATTGCTCACTGATTAATGAGTTGATCCGCTTCAAATTTTCACCCAATATCAACCAAAACATATTGGTTTTAAGAGAAAATTCTTTCAGCAACCTACCGCATCTCGAAGGTCTACTACTACTAATAAGAAAAAAAAAAAATTGTGTGCAACATGGAGTCAGAAAATTAGTTTTTTTTTTTTTTTTTTTATCACTAAAAGGAAGAAGAGTTAATTTCATAATAAACATGAATGTATACCAGAAAATCCTATGAATAAAATAATGGGATTTTCAATGCCTAGAAGCCTATAATTAGTTGCATTGTTAAAGGTCTGCTCAAAAACAGTTTGAGGGCGAAAAAATGCACACACACATTTATAATTAGAGAATTTTTGAGGAAATAGTTGGAAGTTAAATTGTGGACATGGGTAAGGAGGGAGGAGTGCTACGTGATAGGGGTGGGTGAATATTATGGCAGCCACCATGCATTTAGTTTGAATTGAATGAAATTGATTTTGAGTTTAACGTCCCGTTCAGCAGCGAGGCTGTATGAGACGTGGACCTACTGATTAACGTGGAATCCGAACCACATGAGCTCCCGCTGGGAATCGAACCCGGGTCTCCCACACCAAAGGCGCGTACGCTAACCACTTAGCCAAGGAGCTCTGCATTTAGTTTGAGAATGTTAAATCCGAAGGGAATTGAGTGTCATAACACTTTTGGGTGGTTTCCTCTCGACCATTCAAATTCGAAGTTACTTTTTTCCTTATAGTTACTAGTTTATGAACCACTTTTAACTAAATATATATATATATATATATATATTAATTAGAGCTGTTGTGTACCTTAAATCCCTTTCGTTTTAAAATTTTGAAGAGAAAAATCAACATTTCGAAAATACTTTATTTTATCATTAGCAGTCACACTTTGATAAAGTTAAAACTAACTTAACCTCTTCGTTCCCCAGGTCCATATATGTGGACCTGAGTTCTGAAGCGTTCTGCTCATACACATTAGTAATTCTTGTGTATCTGTGCGCAAAAATCGCATTACTGAATTCTCTAGTTGAAAAATTTGTCATATGCTTGTACATTTGTTGATTGGTCTTCCACGTATTTTGTTTTGTTTCTATGAATTTTGAGCCAAGATGGCTTCGGTGGATTGGAAAGCAAGTACTCAAACATTTATTCTATTATTTTCAATATTTTGAAGGCAACACTTTTTTAGAGATGTGCCTAATACTTCTAGAAGTAGTAGCAATTTTATATTCCTTGATCTACGTAGTAGTATTTCGGCTACACATGTGCTTAGTGTAGGTCCACAAACGTGGACCTCAGGTCTACAATACAAATTCTTAGGGAAATATCGTCCGTGTCGTGGTATAAAATAAAAGTGCTAATAGTGGGTATTAAGTTATAGAAAAACAAATTAAAAGCATATATGACATAAATATTTTATTATCGCATATATGTCCAGATGTTTTCCATTTGGGCAATGATATGGCTGGGTATAGGGGGTACTGCCCCCTCCCCCCGAACTTCAAATGTTAATAGGTAAATACATTTTATTGTACGCGTAACAGTTAATTATTTAAATTTTCCAGACTTACGTCTCTGGTACCCACATTATTGAATGCTTACATTACTGCTGAAGTCAAGTTGAGTATTCAAAGTTGGAAAATTAGGGGAATGAGGGGGAGGAGGGACCAAAGGTATTTTCCTAATTTTGAAAAATTAGCACACCAGGTACTAAACTATTATTATTGTGATGCTATGTACACCTTTATAAGTGTTAATCCATTTTGCCTAATTAATATCTAATACTTGTGTGAACTTAACTTGGGACAGGAGGGGAAAGTACCCAAAAATTGATCATTGGGTTCATAATGTGCTATAGTTCAATTTATATTATTTTTATAATGGCATCGCTTAAACATGTTGGCTTAGACTAAATCATGGAACTTTTATCTTAATTTTTCTCTTCGATTTCTGGGTTGTGTGTAATTTCTAACAGTGACAGATTTAGAAAATATTTTGGAAGGGTCTTTGCTTAGGGATACTTCCTTTTTCTCAGAAATTCCAGAATTTTTTAAACGGAGAACTTCGGGTTTACCATCAAAGGCATGACTATATTTGGTATAGTTTTCTTTCTTTTTCTTTCTTTTTTCTTTTCTTTTTTTTAAAGAAATACCGGAAATTTGATTATTTCAGCCCGAACACCCCCTGCCCCGTAAATTCGCTACTGGTGGTCATTGGTGCAATAACAACCATTTGTATTTCTTCCTAGTTATATGAATAAATTCTCTTGTTTCTTATTTCAGTTGTAAAGCTGCTCGATTATCGTGAAATACAGAACCTTCTGAAAGTACAAACAGTGACCTAATCGCTTTAATGTCAAATGCAAAAGTTTTTTTCTGTACTAAAGATAATCCTTCTTCATGTATGTACAGTACTCACCTCAAAACCACACTATTGTTCTGAGCCCCAAGTAATAGATAACCATAGTTTGAGAACCCCGATGTACTTTTATTTTACTGGAATAACAGCTTTTTTTTTGTTTTTTTATTTTTTACTTATTTATTTATTTATTTTGTTGCAAATAACAAAACCAACTTGCAGGCCCGTAGCTAACTTGTAGGCGTAAAAATGTAGGGGGGGGGGGGTAGAAGTTAGGGAGGCCGATCCAACCATATTACAGTTCATTTGCAAGCCTACAGTGAAAATTTTAGGGAGTGCAGTAAAAATTTAGAGGGTCCCGGCCACCCTTGGCTTCCCACGGATACGGGCCAACTTGCATACGCATGGGCTAGTTTTTATTACATTCAACAGAATGTACTTATCGTGTTAAATGGAAACGTAATAAATTAAGCACATAGAATCACATAAGCGGATTTTAATACTATATATGGACTATCAGCTACGTCCCTATGACGTTATCAAATGCAAAAATTCGTATTCTTGTTAATTTCAGCACCCTATAGACCTTCAAGAAAAACACAATAAAAAAATTTGGTTGTGCTTTCCAAAAGCCAGGATCGAAGAGGTTAAACCCAGGCAAGATCAGGGAATTTAAAATATGAGTGATTCCATTTCAAATCGTTCAAGGTGGTCCACACGACTGTCTTAGATTTAGTTTATTTTTTAAAATCAGAAACTACATACAAAATTATTAGACCCGTATTTTTTTTTTCTTTTTGCTGAAAAAAAAAAAATCTTCTTCGATATACAGCTTTCCAAAATGGCTACCCTCCTCTCGGATTGCTCGAAAAACTTAATGTAGAGAAACGAGTGTATTTAGTAAATAATCGCAATAGTAGGAAGAATATAAAGTAGTGTGTTTCGGTGGAAGGGAAAAATTCGTCTGTTGGTCCAATAGGAATCGCGCAATTCACTCAATATGTTGTCAACTTTGGTGAAAATTTTGCTAAATTCAAAACCGTTTGCTTCTGTACTTACGAGCCATATCAACCATCTACTTCTAGCATTGAAGTCTACTCGAAACGTCTCTTAAAAAGGTAAAGGACTTACGTTTCTGATTATTACATCCCACGTTATACTATGATGAAAAGCTGGAAATTTCATTAAGACACCATGTTTAACTGCCATTTGCTCAAAAAACCCACCATTTATTTTTTATTTTTTTTAATACAACTCTTGGAGAAGTACCTAGGTATTTAATATCCGTTAACTGTTTGTGCGGCTGCAGGTCCTAATGTTCACAATTAATTACTGAAAATTCGATTTTTGTACTTGGAATGAAAATATTTCCTATGGGCATTAGGTCCTGTACACAAGGCGATTTGAAAGGCAGTATGAAAATTTTGAGAAATGAATCCTGACATCAAATCAAGTAGAAATGGTCCTATAAAAATGAGGCGTATTACAGGGTTTCCAACTCGAGACTCAAAATCGGCTAGCGATAATGGAAAATAAAATATATTTCGCGTTAAATCAGAAACTATGCGTTAAAGTTATAATGAAGTTCAGAAAGTTGCTATGTATCAATATGATGATTTTTACGTGGGTAAGGGCGATGCAATTCGGATAGCAGTGTTGCCAACTTGGTAGAACTGTTTTCAAATGGCACTACGTGATTTTTATTTGATATTTGGTATTCATTAATGATTGTAAACATCACATGAAACATAATTTCCATTACATCACTACAGTTTTCGAAAACTTACATGTATTTCATTAAAAGGTTTTAACTCGTGCGTTATTGATAGTTAGCAACATTGAAGGTGAATTTCACTGGATTTATCATCATTTGTCAGGGTTGGCAAAAACCACGGTTTTTATCGAAAAAAAACACAACAAAAAAACTTTTTTCTTGTTTAAACCAGGTTTTTTTTTTTATTTAAATTATTTGCTACATGTATTTATATTACAGAAATAAGTTTGTTTCGCCGTGGTGTTATTATGCAACAACGGAATTATGCTGGAAGGGATCACGTAAGCTTAAAGCGGAATTCAAATCGCTTCTCAGTTTACATAAGAGAGCCCGATGGCAAATTTTCTTTGTCTTTCTGCGATGAGCTTTTGTAAGTCAAACATTTTTTGCAGAAATTCCAAAATAAAAAAAAAAAAATAAAAAAATCAAGATGATACTATCATCTTTTTGTTACAGCGCCACATGAAGCATGGTAAACAGTTTTCAGCGGTATCCCTAGTTCGAATTACAACCTGTGAAATCATATCTTTTGAAAGTTTTACTAAAAGTAGATTTAAAATATTTATGATACGATACACCGTATTTTGTAATGAGAGCAGCTTTAAGGAATTTTCCTGTTTCTCATATTTTGATGGGAGTCCATTTAGAATAATGTATGTACGCTGGTCTGTTATTCTAATATCATCACTAAGTCCACCCTTTGCTGCTGGCCTTTTCTCCATTACATTAATAACCACTGAATCCCAGCTTTCACATATGGCCTCAGAGAATGGCAGAGTCAAACAAACCATCATTAGCTTCACTGCAAAAGAGTATTTGTCTCGCAACTTTAAAGAGAGTCTTCAATTCAAAAAACTTTCCTTCACTTCTTGAGCTGGTTACCAAGTCCTGCATAGATTTAATGAAAAGCTTGTATTCAAAAAATAATCTATCCTGATCTATATCTATCGAAAACTGAAGTGGGAATATACTCACAAGCTCAAAGAAGTTTGAAGACGGAACGTCTTATCTGCTTGCTCAACAGAAACGTTACTTCTTGGAAAAGTTAAAAAATCCAAATTAAACAAGAATTCTGACCTAGATACTATCTGTTTCAAGAAGCTTGCGTCAGCATCAGACTCATATGTATACACTTCCAGTTGTTCCCGAAGAGAATTTAAAAACTGGGTATTCTTCGAAAACGTGTTATTAAAGCAATATCAGTCTCTTTTTCCTCTGGTTTACTTTTTTTTTTTTTTTTTTTTCCAGATCTCAGAATTTTTGAACTGATGGGTTGGTTCATTAGTGGAATTTCATAAAAATGACCAGTTTCACATATAGAAGCGATCATTTTTGTGTTCTTAAAAAGAACACTGATCTGGTAGCATCTTTATGTTGTGAGCCATATCTTCCATACTCACAATCGTACTAATTTCTGAAAGTTTGTTCATTTGAAGCTTTAAACCAAACTCAAGTCCATGAAATAGTAAGTCCCCCAAGGTAAATTATCGGTATTCTGTACAAATTTTGATACTTTACTCAACAATGAATAAGCATCACTTAATAGAAAGGCACAGATATTGGATTTTGGGAAAAGTCAATCTCTTAGAGCAAAGTGATCAGGTCTTTTTTCACAAGCAATGACAAAAGCTGCATAATCTGTTAAAAATGTTTTAATAACAGTGTCAAAATAAGCAGCAAACTTCATTGTTTTGAGAACTTTTGGCCTATAGAAGCATTTACCCGACTCTCTTGATATTTCTAGAAGTTCATATTTCTTGCCAGAAGAAAATGCATTCATTACTTCACTCATGAAATTGTGTCTTTTTTGAATGACATCAAATATGCGATGCATACAATCCCAAGAAACAGATGTTCTTGGTACAGTTAGCTCCTTACTGATATGTCCTGATACACCAAGCTTTATTGCCCATCTACAGCTAACCCAACACAGTTCTTAAGTACTGATGGTCAAATCCAAATTTGTTACACGCAGCCAAAATACTCTTTGCTAACCAATTCCCGGTGAAATCTTCCACAAAATTATGTTCTAAATAAATACAGTGATAAAGATTCTGGCATTTAATGTCAAAAATGGGAACTCGTAGGCCTACCACGTGCCGACTTCTACGATTCACAATAATCTTACAACCTACGATCCCAACTGGCAAATGATACTACAGCTACCTCACTTGTTGAATGCAGAAATGGTAGGAACCAATATGGGAAAATAACATCAATCGTCAGTTTCTGCAGAAGAAATACTTGTGTAAAAATACGCGGCGTAAAAAACAGTTCAAACTATATTTATGCGAGTCGTCCGTGCATTTAAGACATCTACACATAGCAGGCATGTTTTTATCCTTTTCTGTTGGCTAATTTTTTCTTCTGGCAATTTTTCTGCACAGGCGCGGCAAATTTTCTGCGATTACATCGCAGATCGAAGAATGTTCTGCTATGGGGTAAGAGAGAAATTGTTCTCCATTTGGACTCGAAACCGGGACTAATCGGCGAAAAATGCGATGAGTCTGCCGACTCACTCACGAAGGACTTGTGATAAAAATATGTTGTACTGATCTTTACATACTTGTCAATAATCAAGAGTCATTTCAGAAGGACAGGAAGATAAACTGTTGCACAATTGAAACCAATATACAGAATTATATATAAACTCCCGCCTTAGCTATTGGGAAAATCCTGTTATTACTTTAAAGGAAAATCCCGTTATTGCTTGGCATGTAAAATTTGTATCATAATCAGTACGTTAAAACAGGTATTAAATTACAAATTTTGTATGAATATATCTTTCAATTAAATTAAAATTGAAAGTCCAATCCAAAGCTAATGTTGGAAGCTCGGTAAATTTTGTCAGTTTCTATCAATATATTTAAGCAACCTTGGCTTCTTTATAAAACAACCGGCATTCAGGTATACAATTTGGTTTCGTTTCGTGTGTTTAGGCTTAACATTTTTATGTAATACCGTGGTAAGAAGACTTTCGCTTAAAGTGACATCCGAATCGCTACCTGGTTTACACATGAAAAAGGGTTGTGGTTCGACCGAAAATTGAACATGGGAAGCTTGATTAAAACGTGAAAAGCAGATGAAACTAATGCACATGCTTTGATATTTGGAAACGTTACCATTAAGTTCATACGATTTAAAGCATTTTTTTTTTTTTTTTGTTTAAGCCATTTGTTTTTTTGGAAAAAAAAAACTTCTGGTTTAAACCAGCCAATCCTGTCATTAGTACAATGAAAATGTAGAATTAAAACTACGTCTGTGTAAGTTGTAATAATAATGTTTTTTTTTTTTTTTTTTTTCCTCCCTCGTAACTTCGCCGTAGTCGAGGTTTCACTGATGACGTCGTTTTAATGGCGAAACATTCACGTTTAGCATGTTAACTTTCTGGTTAAGGGTTTCTAAATCTTCATTCATCTTGCACGTGCACAATTTAATTTTCTTTACACTTTCTTCCGTAGTTATCAATATTAAACGTATTCAAGTTCTTCACGGTAAAATATTCAAAGCGCCCTTTACACAAATAATCATCCTCCCCTAATACTACGTTTGGGAACACACACTGTTCACGATCCATATATTTTACTGCAAGATAAAATTTTTGTCGAGAATTCTTTCTGTATACAATCCTCTCATGTCTTTTAGCATAATCAACACATTTAATACCGTCCTTACTGTAATGGGACTTCTCCATTGTTATTCACCCGAACACCGTAATTAGTGCACTACAATGCCATGTTATCAGTGATAATAGTTATCATGCTTCCACAGAACACTAGGACGATGTTCAGGACACCGAATTACGTAACAAACTGTTTCGTGTTTGCAGTAGAACTTCTCGAACACGTTTCAACTTGCTACAGAGATATCACTTCGCTTCTCGAACAAGTTCGAACTTGATGCGTAGAGTTACGAGAGATGCTGCAATGATTAAAAAAAAATCCTTTTTCTTATTATTATTACATCTTACACAGACATACCTTTAATTCGACATTTTGATTGTACTAATGGTGTTAAACATCCAGTGAAATTCACAATTTAATGTTGCAAACTATCAATAACGCACCAGATAAAACGTTTTAATAAAATACATGTAAGTTTTCGAAAACTGTGGTGATGTGACGAAAATTGTGCTTCATGCGATGTTTACAATCATTAATGAATACCAAATATCAAATAAAAATCATGTACTATCATTTGGTAACAAGAGGTCTACCGAATTGGTAACACTGCTAACCCAACTGCATCGCCTTTACTCACGTAAAAATCATATTGATACAAATCAACTTTCTGAACTTCATTATAACTTTACGCATAGTTTCTGATTTAACGCGAAATATATATGGGTGATTCCACGAAAAAGGGAAATTTTCTGTCACGGGCATTTCTTCAAACTAGTACTAGAAAGAATCACCTCATTTTTATTTTGTTTGGTAGTAACCGTCACAAAGTAGGTATGCCATGTATAACAGTTTGCAAATATAACACGAAACATACGTAAAAAAATAATTATTACCCAATTTCTCAACACCGTGGGCTGTCACAGACTACAGTTGACTGATTTTAATCAATAAATTACAACTGAAGTCGCAAATCAAACATCATTTAATGGTAATTAAATGGAAGAGAACACTTCAATGTTTCGGTTTTGTGGAAAGTAAATCTTTATAACGATTATTTTGCAAAGCTTGAATATGCTTCGTTTCTGTCACCTCTATTTCGTCTCAACTCCATGGCAATAGAAAAAATTATCATTGCTCTCAACAGATAGCATGGTCGTCCACATTGGCAACACCCACAAGAAGACAAGGCAGACATGTTTGACTGAAGAACAGAAAAAGTTGTGTGCATGTGTTAAAAGCTATAGGAAAAATATTTTTGTGTGTGGAAAGCAGGTGCGTATATTAATTGATTCTCAACACCATGGTATTTATTACTGAATGTATTTGTATGGTATATACCTTCTTTCCCTTGAGGAACCTACGCCTTAACGTAGAAAATTCGTACACAATTACTCACATGTACTGGTTAAAAAGTGGGCCGGTAAAAATAAATTATATTCGATTTTCTCAACTCCATGTCCATCTGAAAACTAAGGAATCCACGGTGTTGAGACAAGTCACGGAGTTGATAATCCTGTAGTGTTTGTTATGCTCATGCTCTTCCAAATATTTGTTCTTTCAATATATTGATAGAAATAAAGCTCGTTTATGGTCTAGTGACTGGTATGCTCGCCTTTCGTGCGTGGTTCTGGGTTTGTTTCCCGGTGGAAGCTCAAAAATTAATGGTGTTTACTTCGCACAGTAAGGCAATTAAAAAACTCATTTGAGTAGAGATGTACTGAAACCTGATCGCGCAGACCATCGCAACAGTCGTAGGAGCCGACACGCTGACCACGTGTCATTCACACTCAAAGACCGGCTGGAGGGTCCTAGCCCATTTAAGGAGTGTTTCGCGGAAGTTCAGATTTGGGGCTGTCAGGTAGCCGGAGGTAAAACTTCTGTCAAGTCAAGATGGATCGTATCTGTTTTTAACCTATTGACGTCTGAATCTTATGATCAACTACTTGTTTTCTTTTCAGAGATTGTCGAAGAGTCTGAGGGCAATATGCGGACAGTCAATTTTATGACGCGGATCGGGAGAAATTTCTCCTGGCCTACTAAACCTGACGTTTAAAAAGCGTTGGCAGTTGTCATTCTGTGTAGACTAGAACAGCCCTTCCCTGTTTCCTCAAGACATTTCCTTCATTGGAGTGGAAAATGAGGGCTACTTAACAAAGAACATCGAATTATCCAAAGAAAACAGAAATGATGAGTGCCTTACACTGCCATTTAGTGTGCATTATACAGGGCGTTTCAAACAATACCGACAACGTTTGGGAGGTGATTCCTAACACCAAGATAAGATAAAAAGTATAGACCAATCTGGGTGCACAAATGCTTGCTTTCGCAGTTATAGGCTGCCGAAAACATGAAAAAAAAATAACTTTGAAGGTGAAGGTCCATAGCATAAAACTATGGGACCTACAGTAGTCGGGTCAGACTTCACTTAGGAATTAGTATGTGCGCTATCCAAATATCCATGTTTCAGAATCTTGCGGTACTTCCACAACAACTTTTATAGAAGTAGTTGGTGAGTACTTCAGATTATACGCCCGTAACCAAACTCCCTCTATAAAAATTGCTTCGTGAGTACCTCAGGATTCTGAAACATATTTTTGGATAGTGCACATATTAGTTCCTAAGTGAAGTCGTGACCCGACTACGGCAGATCTCATAGTTTTGGAGCTATGGACCTTTAAAGTTAATTTTTTTTTCATGTTTTCGGCAGCCTATAACTCCGAAAGGAAGCATTTGTGCACCCAGTTGTCTATACTTTTCGTCTTATCTTGGTGTCAGAAATCAGCTCCCAAACGATGTGTGTATTGTTTTGAAACACCTTGTATATATACCAAATATACGGTACAAATACACTTACCAAATGTTGAAAAAGTATTGCACTTTCGACGTGTGGACTTGATCACACAGAGAAGACAAACGGTTTACATAAGCTCAGAAAACAAATGAAGTAGACATTAGACAGGTTTAGTGACTACTTCGTCTGTTTCGTAAGCTTATGTAAAAAGTTTGTCCTCTCCATATGATAGTCAACATATTGAAAGCGCAATAATTTTTCAATATTCGATAAGTGTATGTGTATTTCTTTTTTTCTTATTTACGTCACATATTCATATATATATATATATATATATATATATATATATATATATATATATATATATATATATATATATATATATATATAATATGTACTCAATTTTGGAACCTTCATTAGATATATTTTCATATGTTTGCAGTATTTTCTGGAGTATTTTTGTATAACAAATTACGTGTCATCTGGTTTGTTAGAATTTTATTCAACATAAGGAGAATAATTCTAACTTACAAAAACTATTGGAAAATTATTTCAATTTTTGTGTAAATTATAAGCTTAATCACTTATAAACCAAAACTTATCACCCAGATGTATCACGTTCCTCAACTCCACAGCAATTTTCAACTCCGTGTTAACTAATCTCAACTCCGTGACCTATGGTCTCAACTCCGTGGGTGCTGAAAAGTTTATTATTTTTTATTTACTACACCAATAACGATTCAGCTCTGCTGAACACCTAATTAACATGTACTTAGTAGTAGTAAGTGCATGTGATATTTTTATCGAAATAGGCGACCATCAACGGAACAAAAATCTTCCAAGTGAAAATTTCCCTTTTTCGTGGAATCACCCATATATTATTTTCCATTGTCGTGAGCCGATTTCGGGTCCCGAGTTGGAAACCCTGTAACTCGAAAGCGAAGCGGAACTCGACTCATGTTTATAGGAACTTCTCTACTTGATTTGATGTCAGAATTCATCTCTCAAAATTTTCATACTGCCTTTCAAATCGCCTAGTGTACAGGACCTAAATGCCCATAAGAAATATTTACATTCCAAGTACAACAATCGAAATTTCAGTAATTAATTGCAAACGTTAGGGGCTGCAGCCGCACGAACAGTTAACGGATATTAAATAACTAAGTACTTATCCAATAGTTGTAAAAACTTCAGATTTTTAAATGGTTTTTTTTTTTTTTTTTTTTTTTTTTTTTTTTTTTTTTGAGAAAATGTCGCCCAAACATGGCGTCTTAATGAAATTTTCAGCTTTTCATCATAGTATAACGTGGGATGTAATAATCAGAAACGTAAGTCTTTTACTTTTTCAAGTAGATTTCGATGCTAGAAGCAGATGGTTGATATGGCTCGTAAGTACAGAAACAAACAAGTGTGAAGTTAATAAAGTTTTCACCAACGTTGGCAACATTGAGAGTGAATTGCGCGATTCCTATTGGATCAACAGATTAATTTTACCCCTCCACCGAAACACACTATCTTATATTCTTCCTACTATTGCGATTATGTTCCCAAATACACTCGTTTTTCTACAATAAAGTTTTTAATTTCACATATTTTTCAGTTTTACGAGCAATCCGAGAGGAGGGCAGTTATTTTGGAAGGCTGTATATTGAAGATTTTTTTTCTGCAAAAAGAAAAAATACGGGTCTAATAATATATCATGTATATTCCATATTTAAAAAATGAATTAAATCTGAGACTATGATGAGGACCGATTTCCCTTTGCCTGGACGATTTAAAATGGAATCGGTCATTTAGGGAACGTCTTGGAAATGCCTCAAAATATGCCGGAAGTCAAGTAAATTGGTACATCTCACAGAAGAGTCCGAAAATTTTTTAGCTGCACACAGAAGAGATGAAGAACACTAAAGTATGAAGACAGATCAAAAAGAAATTAAGGATAAGGTTGAAAGAAGGAATTTACTTCTAGAAATAAAGGAATTTCGGGAACTCCAAAATGTGGTAAAACTTAAAACTTTGAAAGAAAACGAAATTAAATAATAATAAAACAAAATGCTACAGAAGAAGAAAGTACGTTAGATTTGATGGTTATAGATAATCAAATTAGGATACATGTTTACTTGTTACGTTTATAAGTGCATTTAGAATGTCGAGATATTAAAGATGTCGTTATTGCGCAAATATTGTGTGGTAGTAATGCTTCATTGTATTGCAAATACAATAAGCTTGATTTATTTTTTAAAAAATGACTTCCAAATTATGCTATGCAAGTGTCGGAAGTCTTGTAGGACGGCTATGTTCGTCCGTCCGTTTGTCGATAGGTATCAAACCAAAAATGGTAGGAGACATCAAGCTTTTTTCTTTCTTTTCTTTCTTTCTTTTTTTTTTTTTTTTTTTTCGTAATCTGTTCAGTGTCCAAACAGACTCCATCTCCTCCGTTATCGCTTCCCGCTATCTATTATCATTTTTGTTCTATGGTGGAAATGCCTAATTTGAACAACTTCCGGCTTTAATATAAGTTAAGTCAAGAAAATGAAACCTATTCTTGGGGCAGAAAAACCGCATCTCGATATCTCCTACCGACTTGCTCTGTTGAAACCACTTCCGGTTTTGGTAGAGTGTACCGAATAGTCATGATTGTCTTGAGACGTTGAATCGTTCGCAACAAACTACTTCTAGCTGTCTGGCACTGTTTTCGTTCTATGCCGATATAAACGTTGAAATCGGAAATGATTAATTTGAACCACTTCCAATTTGAATAAAGAGTTAACGGAGGAGATGGAACATATTATTGGGATGCTGAATCGATTACAGAAAATCTCATCTCTATATCTTTTACCGTTTCTGCTCTGGTACCTGTCAATAGACGGACGAAATATGAGCCCGCGGGCCTAAGCCCGACCCGGCCCGCGGTCCGGACTCGGATCTACAAAATATACATCACTTCAGGTCCGGGCCGGGCTAGGGCCATAAATTTTCAAATTTACAACAATATTTCTCGGGCCTCTTCGGGCATGTATCGGCACTGTACAACGATATTTATTGGACTGTTCTTTCTGGAGAACTTTTAAAGCACAACTGCAAAATTAAACTTCTAATTGCTATAAATAAAAATACAATTTTGCGTTAATTATTAAATTTCTGTAATTCGGGCTCATTTGATTATCACGAGCCCAAGCCTAATTGCTAAAACATATTTCGGACTTAGGTTATGCCTCACATTATAAATTTACGGGTCGGGCCGGGCTCGGGCTAAAAATTCCGGCCCGTGCAGATCTCTAACGGACGGACAGACCGTTCTATAAGATTTCCGACTAAGCATAGCATAGTTCAGAAAAAAAACTGCTATTGTATATCACTCTTGTGCAGGATCAGGGTGTCTACTGGAATACCAGAAAGTAAATTCATGACTTTTTCATGACTTTTCATGACCTTTTTGTTCAAATTTTCATGACCATGGCGATAAAAATTTACCATTAGTAATAATAAACTCCTACCATCAGTGGTGCATCGGAACTATGCGGGTTGCTAGTCTTAAATATCACTTATTGTGAATCTTAAAGAAAGAATCTAAAATTCTGCCGCCTTGTGCTCGAGCACAGAATAGCACTTACCAAAATACGGGCCTGCTCTTACCAGTTAATCACTCTATACTGCATTTGAAGTTTTAATTCTGAGTATAATTATCCATCTAGCAGAAATTTGTCTGAAATTAAGCACTCAGAGAACTGCCCAAAGACAAAACAAATTATACAAGAAATTCGTTTTAAAAAAAATAGATCATCAAATTTAAAATCTGCAAACTCAAACGAATAATATTATTTGCATACGTCTAAAGGCCCAAAAATACACAATTTACATTTCTTAGAAGTAAAGAAATAGCAGATCACAAAGTTGGACAGTAAAAAGTTGTTACTACATTACAGAGACTAGAAGATGAAATGGGGAGCAGCTAGGAAGACAGTAAAGTACCAGTTAGCCAGCACTAACTGGTGGGGGAAATTCTCACAATTATTGACCTGATACAACTGTTTCAGTACATGCAGTATGAGGTATAAAAGTATGAAATATAAAAATATACTCTGAGATTTCAGATTTTCATGATCAGTTGGGTAAATAAAGGACTTTTTCATGGCTTTCATGACCACTAAGCAAAATATATGACTTTTACATGACTTTCATGACTTTCATGACCAGTAGACACCCTGAGGATACGTCTTTAGTAAATATACGACTATCCCACTGCATCCCTGCGGCTTCCTACAAGAATTCTAATTCAATGACAGTGCTAAAAAATATTAGAAACAAAATGTTTAATCTAATTGTGAATTTCGAAGAAAAAAAAAAGTCCGGATAGAATAATTCCTCTGTTTGGTGATGCTTAATACTCGTATATTTGTATATGAGTCATAGAGCTGCCAGGCGAAGGGTGTCTAAAAGATGACCCTAGAAGATCAGAAATGTCAACTCAGCTGTTAAAATCTGTTGGAATACGAAACGAACTGAATCGAATACATTCCGCAAATCAAGTTATGATGGTTTAATCCTCAAAAAAGGGGTGTGGATCTTAAATACTTCTCTTCTTTTATACGACATGTTTTCATCCAGTAGAAAAAAGAATGGCTTATCTATTTCTGTAACCACTTCTCCGTCCCGAGAAAAGAATGAAATACATATGTTGCATTGAAAAATAAAAAATATTAAAAATAAATAAATAAATAAATAAAAACGAGAAGTGCATAGACAAATAGGGTCTATACTATCGTTCGCGTCTTTCTCTGCTGAGGAGAAACTCAAAGAAAACACGTCAGTATGATCTAATACGAAATTCCATCCACCGTCATTTTAATTGTAAATTCAATTAGAACGATGACCGCTCACCTAATCAATTTGGTATTTGGTCTAGGAATTAATTCGTGCGGTTGGTACGCACACATTGAAGCTGTAGTACAAACACAAAATACATAAATACCTTAAGAAAAATATTGTCCATCGCTAGCCACCACTTTCACCCATCTGTCAGGCAATGTACGGATTCCGTGGCGAAAGAAGTCCTCATCCTTGGAAGCGATCCAGTCAGAGACCCATGTTTCGATATCTTCTGAAGAAGTAAACCGCTGTCCAATCAAATCGTTGTTCATGCAATCGAACAAGTAGTAGTCCGAAGGAGCAACGTCTGGTGAATACGGCGGGTGGGGTAAAACTTCCCATCCGACATTTTCTAAATAGGTTTTGACCGGTTTTGCGACATGTGGGCGAGCGTTATCATGTTGAACAATAAGTTTATCATGTCTGTTCTCCCATTCTGGTCGTGTTCTGGCCAGAGCTTGCTTCAAACGCATTAATTGTCGTCGATAACGTTCTCCATTCATAGTTTCACCCGGTTGCAGCAGCTCATAGTACACCACACCTTTCATATCCCACCATATGCACACCATAACCTTTGCACAGTGAATATCTCGTTTTGGTTGTGATGGACCTGGTTCACCTGGTTTCACCCAGGCCTTTTTTCGTTTAGGGTTCTCGTAATGGATCCACTTCTCATCCCCCGTAATAATTCGATGCAGAAACCCCTTTCTGCTCTGTCGTTGAAGCAGCAATTCGCAAATGGTTTTTCGTCTTTCAACGTCTCTGTCTTTCAATTCATGTGGAACCCAATGTGACATCTTTTGAATCATTCCCATGGCTTTCAAGCGTTTGGAGACTGTTGTTTGATCAACGCCTAATGCTGCTGCAAGTTGTTCCTGCGTTTGACCCGAATCCTGCTCGAGCAATGCTGTCAATTCTTCGTCTTGAAATTTTTTTGGCTGTCCAGCTCGCTCTTGGTCTGCCAAGCCGAAATCACCACTTCTAAACCGTGCAAACCACTTCTGACACGTTCGCTCAGCTAGAGCATGGTCACCATACACTTCCACCAAAATACGATGACTTTCAGTCGCACTTTTCTGCATGTTAAAGTAATGCAGCAGGACACCCCGCAAAAACACTTTATCAGGCACAAATTGCACCATGTTCACTTAACTACAAACTGGTGTTGTTGACGCTTTAATCCACTGCCCTATACTACGAACGATACGCGATGACAGGGGTTTGCAATACATGTGTGGATACACGGAACTGTGGGACGCTCCGTTCGTTGCGCCATCTCTTGTCCACCCGCACGAAGTAATTCCTAGACCAAATAGGACATGTTTCCAGAATTTTATTAATACCTTTTATTTATTTATTATTATTATTTTAAATGTAAAATTTCAAACGCACTTGTTCTTTAATGATGTTGAACTAAGGTAGATAAGACAGAATTCACTCTCTCCTCTAATCTAATGGGTACCGTTTGCGCCTTTGGTGCAGTAGGTCCTGGGTTCGATTCCCGGTGAGAAAGCATTCGAAAATGACTTTCGCAATCATTTACTTCCATGAGTCGTTAGTCTTCGTTAGCCTAGTGGGCGGAACGTGGGATGTAAAAAAAAGTTAAAAAATAAAAGATAGCATTCATTCAGAATTTCAGTTTTTTTACTGAAATCCGAAGTAGTTTGTTGAGAAATGTTATATATATATATAATATGTATAATGAGTTTCTTGTTCGAAGAATAGTTTCAGTCTCGACTCTGTTCCCCCTTTTGTAACTGAAGTGGAAGGATTCTTCCATTTTCGTCTAAGTATTGAGGAACATAGGTGAAGATTGATAAGAAATAGCAACTAGATATAACTTTTCTTTTTTTAGTATATGAACCAAGTGTTCCAAGAACAGTTACTGTCTCCGCCCATATTTCGCTGCTTGAATGATAGAAATTTACTATAGCGTCCGATTCCAACATTTATCCACAAAAGAGAAAAGTTTGTAATTGAATTTTTTTTATACATATATATATATTGTGATCTAAGAATTGGTTTCATTTCAGCTTTAATCCTTCTGTTGATACCAAAAGCAGTGAAAATCATCTTCAGCTTTTAGTTTGGATTTGATCGCCGTAGAGCGAAAATAATCATAGAGCGTAAAAAGGGGTTTCTGAGATTGGCATAGTGCTCTACAAATATGCCGATCTGTATCTTAATCTCCCTTTTAGCCTATGTTGTAGAAATATATCGCTGCCTGTTCTAATATTGTATTTTTATACAGCAAAATGGCACGAGATAGCAAGAAATCTGTTTTTCAATATCTACGTAGATCAGTGTCATAAGAGTAGTTCTATCGCCCCATTATCAGAAAGTAGAACTGATAAAATATGATTTCTGTTTAAAATATTCGACCCTTACTGTTTGAAAATCTTATACAGTTTCATCGTATAAAGTGAAGCTGACTTGTTTATTTTATTACGGGAAATATAACAATGCATGAAAACTCTTCATTTTTAAAACGTTTATATGAACCATGGAAATTCTGCTCCGCAATCAAACAACGTTTCATACGTCATTCAGTAGGATTTTTTTAAAAAATAGGTACATGATAGATTTCAGATAGGATTTCTTTCCTAAATTGAGACGGGGACCCGCGTTCGATTCCCGGCGAGAGTTCATGTGCTACGGATTCTACATTAAGCTGTTTGTCCAGGTCTCATATAGCCTCGCTGCTGGAAGGCACACTAAACTGAAAATCAAATCAAATCAATCTAATTATCTGTAGATCTTTGATTTTTTTTCTACAAGAGGAAAAGTATACACGAACATTTTGTGATTTTTATTTTTCATAGAGGTCACCACCTCATTAGTCCGTTGCGAATAAAAGAAGACGCTTCAAGAACTGAGAGCTCCAGTCCTATCGCTATTTTTTCCTCTTTTTCACACAATTTCCGAAAGAGATTATTCAAGAATGGTTAATTAATTAAAAAAAAAAAAGTGTTCGGTTCGTTTCGTTTCTATTCGTATGGTCGTGTGCGCTTGGTGGTAATGTCATGCTAAAACAAGACAAACGTGGTTTCGGTCGCACTTTCAGTCGCACTTTTCTGCATGTTAAAGTAATGCAGCAGGACACCCCGCAAAAACACTTTATCAGGCACAAATTGCGCCATGTTCACTTAACTACAAACTGGTGTTGTTGACGCTTTAATCCACTGCCCTATACTACGAACGATACGCGATGACAGGGGTTTGCAACACATGTGTGGATACACGGAACTGTTCGACGCTCCGTTCGTTGCGCCATCTCTTGTCCACCCGCACGAATTAATTCCTAGACCAAATATATAGTACTACATATAATTCTAAGAATTTAAATTACATATATGAAGTGACGATCACTTTCGTTTAAATTTTTTATTCACCCAATAAGCTTGTTGGCAGAAAGGCAAGTTGAACTAAATGAAGAAACTGGGTTGAAGTGAACGTAATACTCTTTTTCAGTTAAACTCCACTAACGTCCCATGTGTAATTAATGCTTCTGAAATAAATAACTAATTTTCAAATACGCAATGATATGTAGTGAATATTTTCGAGGTATCTCATTTATCATCATGGAAAAAAAAAGCTGAATTGTTTGAAATTAATTGTTAAATATAGCTAGCAGTTGGCTTGGGCCAAGTTTAATGTTACTTTTATTACAATGCATATTCTAAGGCCGAGAGGGGGTTAAAAGTAGGTCAAACACAGTATCTCAAGAAACTTTCAAATTACGGACATTGAACTTGGTATAGGAACCGTAGTAATTCAGTGTAGAATGTTCACCTCTGGTGTGTGGGGTTCCTGGTTCGATCTCAGTTCTCGGCAAGTGAACTTTGTGATGGACAACATTTTGTTCTTGACCATTATTATTTAATATCTATCTAGAAGAGAGAGTGAAAAAGAGCCTACATGATGAAAACGGAATTTCAGTAGGAGATAGAAAATGAAACAGGGTGTATACTAAAATTCCAAAATGGAATTTCGTGACTTTTTCGTGACCATTTCTTTACCAAATCATAAGATTTCCTAACATTTTCAAGAACAAATTTGGGTGCGAATTAGGCTGAATTTTTATCCGTGCTATAGAAACGTACTTTGCTTGCGATTTGGTAGCGTCTAAAGCCGGTCACAGACACTTTTGATGGTGAATTTTGACATTTTATAGAACAAAATTTTCCAATCTGTACTTATATTTGCACATTAAAAGAAAATCGTGACCCAAAAGCTAACTTTCGTGACTTTCATGACCGTTTACTGATTTCGTAACTTTCGTGACCGATAGACACCCTGTGAAATGAAATCGTTAAGTTTTACGTCCGACGCTTATGCCGGTTAGGCTGAAGGAGACGGTGATGATGAGAGATAAGTGAAATGATGGAATGAAGAAAGTGGGAGGAAACGGGAGAACCCCGAGAAAACCCACGAGCACGGTGTTTATAGACCACAAAGTTCACATGGCGCGAGCTGGGATCGAACCAGGGACCCCAAGCATCGGAGGTGAACACTACCACTGAGCCACCGCGCCCCCGAGTAGGAGGTAGAATGATTAGATGTATAAGATTTGCAGATGACATGGCGTTGTTGCAGAATCTGAAAGGAAAATCAACACAGATGTTAGAAAAGTCGAGGAAGAGCTTTGAAGAGTATGTGATGAAAATAAATGTCAGAAAGACAAAATCCATGATGATTGGAACGAAGCAGTCTGTGTCTAAAATAAAAATGGGAGGGTACAAAATAGAACAAGTGAATATCGTATACGCTCACGTAATGTCCGCACCCTGAAAATCACAGCTTGAAAATCTAAGTTATGTCTTGTGGTATTTCTAATAAGGTACCAATTTTCTTATTTCTGGCACCAGACACTCTATTTAAAAATTTAGAATAAATTATACAAAATAATTTATTTCAATTAGTGATCCTCATTTGCTTTTCATTTAATTATTTACCGATGTTATGTAAGAAGTTCAAAATGAAATTTACTTCGAAAAAAATGTGACTGAAAATTGCTTTTTTTTTTTTTTTTTTTTTTTTGAACGACCCGCGTAATGTCCGCACCAGCATTTTGACACCGCGATTTTAGTTTTTAAAAAAAGTACGGACATTACGTGAGCGTATACGATAATTTTCGATACCTGGGTAGCATTATTAGTAATGATATGAAATATGAATGTGAAATAAAAGCAACGATACGAATGGCGAAAGAAGTCTTTAGAAGGAAGAAAAGTCTGCTTTGTGGAACCTTGAATAAAGAGTTGAGAAAAAGACTCATAAAATGCTTCGTGTGGAGTGTTGTACTGTATGGGACGGAAACATGGACATTATGCAAAAGTGATGAAAAACGAACGGAAGCTTTCAAAATGTGGCTGTGAAGAAGAATGGAAAGAATTAGTTGGGTCGAGCGGAAAACGAATGAGAGAGTGTTGGAAATGGTGGAAGAGAAAATAACACTTTTAGATACTATTGAGAAGAGAAAGAAAAACTGGTTGGGACATTGCCTAAGAAAAAATTGTATCATAGGAGGCATTCTAGAGAGTATGATGGCAGAAAAGAGAGGGAGGGGGAGAAGGAGGCTACAATTAATGAACGACATAAAAGCAGAAAGATCATACGTCAAGGCGAAGATGTTAGCGGAGGGCAAAATACCTATGATGATGATGACAAGTGAATCAGTGTTTGGTAGTGTCATACTGAAGAATGCCTGTTATACGTTTCTTTTTCATTCCTTATTTCATTTCCTTAAAAAAAAAAAAAAAAAAAAAAAAAAAAAAAACTAATACAAGAGAGGGTGAATTTTAGGTTTAATTGAGCATCCATCTATTGTCACCGAAACCACGTTTGTCTTGTTTTAGCATGACATTACCACCAAGCGCACACGACCATACGAATAGAAACGAAACGAACCGAACACTTTTTTTTTTTTAATTAATTAACCATTCTTGAATAATCTCTTTCGGAAATTGTGTGAAAAAGAGGAAAAAATAGCGATAGGACTGGAGCTCTCAGTTCTTGAAGCGTCTTCTTTTATTCGCAACGGACTAATGAGGTGGTGACCTCTATGAAAAATAAAAATCACAAAATGTTCGTGTATACTTTTCCTCTTGTAGAAAAAAAATCAAAGATCTACAGATAATTAGATTGATTTGATTTGATTTTCAGTTTAGTGTGCCTTCCAGCAGCGAGGCTATATGAGACCTGGACAAACAGCTTAATGTAGAATCCGTAGCACATGAACTCTCGCCGGGAATCGAACGCGGGTCCCCGTCTCAATTTAGGAAAGAAATCCTATCTGAAATCTATCATGTACCTATTTTTTAAAAAAATCCTACTGAATGACGTATGAAACGTTGTTTGATTGCGGAGCAGAATTTCCATGGTTCATATAAACGTTTTAAAAATGAAGAGTTTTCATGCATTGTTATATTTCCCGTAATAAAATAAACAAGTCAGCTTCACTTTATACGATGAAACTGTATAAGATTTTCAAACAGTAAGGGTCGAATATTTTAAACAGAAATCATATTTTATCAGTTCTACTTTCTGATAATGGGGCGATAGAACTACTCTTATGACACTGATCTACGTAGATATTGAAAAACAGATTTCTTGCTATCTCGTGCCATTTTGCTGTATAAAAATACAATATTAGAACAGGCAGCGATATATTTCTACAACATAGGCTAAAAGGGAGATTAAGATACAGATCGGCATATTTGTAGAGCACTATGCCAATCTCAGAAACCCCTTTTTACGCTCTATGATTATTTTCGCTCTACGGCGATCAAATCCAAACTAAAAGCTGAAGATGATTTTCACTGCTTTTGGTATCAACAGAAGGATTAAAGCTGAAATGAAACCAATTCTTAGATCACAATATATATATATGTATAAAAAAAATTCAATTACAAACTTTTCTCTTTTGTGGATAAATGTTGGAATCGGACGCTATAGTAAATTTCTATCATTCAAGCAGCGAAATATGGGCGGAGACAGTAACTGTTCTTGGAACACTTGGTTCATATACTAAAAAAAGAAAAGTTATATCTAGTTGCTATTTCTTATCAATCTTCACCTATGTTCCTCAATACTTAGACGAAAATGGAAGAATCCTTCCACTTCAGTTACAAAAGGGGGAACAGAGTCGAGACTGAAACTATTCTTCGAACAAGAAACTCATTATACATATTATATATATATATAACATTTCTCAACAAACTACTTCGGATTTCAGTAAAAAAACTGAAATTCTGAATGAATGCTATCTTTTATTTTTTAACTTTTTTTTACATCCCACGTTCCGCCCACTAGGCTAACGAAGACTAACGACTCATGGAAGTAAATGATTGCGAAAGTCATTTTCGAATGCTTTCTCACCGGGAATAGAACCCAGGACCTACTGCACCAAAGGCGCAAACGCTACCCATTAGATTAGAGGAGAGAGTGAATTCTGTCTTATCTACCTTAGTTCAACATCATTAAAGAACAAGTGCGTTTGAAATTTTACATTTAAAATAATAATAATAAATAAATAAAAGGTATTAATAAAATTCTGGAAACATGTCCTACAATGTAGGAATTATGGGTTTGAACATTCTTGGTACAAGGCTAGATATGGGAATATTCCTTTATATGTACTTATTTTGGCGCGATGACAAAGGCGGAACCGAAATTCGAACTTAGCACCGAGCAAAAGCAGTCTAACACGGTTCCCACCGACCTGAAAAAGTCACGGAATTTTAAATACGAATTTTTACTTCTCAGAACCCACTTCTCTTTTTGCCTTACCCATATACTTGGTAGGGGATATTTTATAAAATAAATCTGTTTGTTTTGTAAAACTTCTTTACTTACACATACACTATATACATGTCCATGCATAGTAGATCAGGATCATCCTGGTGAGGGAAAATATGTTGCTTTCTTACATTTACAGATCTGGAAATTTGTAAATCGTGACCTGCAACAATTGGAAAAGTCAGTTAATTTGTTCTCGCCAAATAAGTGGGAACTGTAGCTATTTGGCACTTTCTTGTCTCAAAAGGGTAAGGGATGACTAAGAACTTGTTCCCATTTCTTGATGATCAAAGCCCGGTAGCAGGATGAATCTGTGGATCTAGAACTGCGTGCCAATATGGATGACAGAGCAAGGATCCTTGATTTTCATCTGGAACCGAGAAGCTTACCTGCATCTCTTGTCATACATGGAAAGAATAAAGAATGTGCCGCAGCATTCTGTACGTACACTTTTCTCTTGTATTACGCGATTAACTCATTCCCAGATTTTATTGCATGAAACGAAAACGCGTAAAGTGAATCGTACAGGTAGCTGCAAAATTACTGTTTACTTTTCTCACTTTTTTCTTACGTTCTAATGAAAACCCGTAAAGTGATCGCGTATAACTGGGGATACTTGCAATTAGCATGTCGAAATTAGAACACTTAAATCATCGACTGTGAATGGCAAACTTAGATATTTAATAAATGTAACGTTTTTATATAGCAGAAATAATTTTTACTACATATTAATTGATAGGCTAATTCGGAGCACCTCTTACAGACCCTAGACTATAGTATGAGACACGTACCTATAGCTTAATATGGAATCAGAACCATGAGCTGTCACCAGCGATTGAACCCAGATCTCCCGCGCCGAGATTGCGTACGTTAATCATATAGCTAGAAGGAAGCTCTGACATAATGGTTATACACTGATACCTAGGTAATAAATACTTATTGCATAATAAATGTGTATATTATGATGTATAATAGTTATTGCTTCGTAGTACCCAGATACACCTATTTTCTGTAAGTTAGTTAATTTTCAATGGAATCGATGATGGCCAATATCGATAGTTTACTACATTATCAAATAAAAACAGCTGATTTTATCGTTTCAGAACGCAGTCTGGTCTTTACCTATGGAAGTTTTAAGTTTATTGGTATATTGAGTTTGGCTCAGGGGAAGAACGTGCAAAATATACATATAAGACTACTAGATGAAATGCCCGTTTTTCGAACAAGACGAACAGGTGTACGGAAAGTATTTGAATCTGTTCCCCCTTAGGATATGTATGGGGAATGAATTTGGATATAAACAGCACTGGATGCCACTATTCATCTTAGCGATGCTGAAAACCATGAATAATAATAATGGATAATAATATCGGTCATTTTTTAAATAATTTTAACAGGTCACCCCTCTCTACTGATCACCCCGAATTTTTCACTGCACTTTTATGACCCTCCAGCCTATTAACCGCCCCTAATCTTGCACTTCAACGCATCGTAAACGTCACTATTTATCTCAGCGAGCCAGAAAACTATGGACTGGACACAAGTATCGACCGCTTTCCATTATTTTCACACATCATGCCTTTCCATGCCGATGAAGTATAAATTTGGATTTAAACGGCATTACGAGTATCACAATTCATCTCAGCGACACCAAAAAGTACGGACTGGACAATAATATAACTAGTTTTTCTTTTATTTTTACATGAAAACCCCTTCCCACCGCTCACCTCCCATGCTGTTAAGAGATGAATTTGGACTTAAACGGCATCTGGAGCGTTACGATTTATACCGCCTCCCAATATTATTTATAGGTTACATATTGGCCGAGCACCTAGTCATGGGTTCGATTTCCGGTTGAAACGCACTGAAATCTGAACGCACTACAATGGTCAGGATTCCACCTTAAACTGTAGGTCCGCGTGTCGTATAGCTTGGTGCTGAAAAGGAACACTGAACTTCAATAACAAAGCAAATGCTGCACGCAAGAGAAGCACGAAATTCAACCGGTAGAATAGAGAAATTAAAAAATTCTGAAGGAGTCTTTTATCTATCAATGAACAGAAAATTGTTCTAAATTATGACAATAACGTTATTTTTATATATTACTCACACTGAACAATTCTGCTCCAAAGATACTTACTTAAGATACCCCCGCCCCCGAAAAAAAAACCCGGGTGAGTTGTATTTTTCAAACCCTGCTTAAAATTCATGTTAAATCAAAATCAGAAGATAGAAGCAATTTTCCTTTATGCCCAAGTGCCAGATATGTTTTTAAAACATCCTTTCAAACGGCGAGGCTCTTGCTGTTTACAAAAACCAACGTTCCTTAAAATACGTATTCAAATTAAAAATTCATTTTAAACGTGTTCCCACTTTCACCATTTTATGAACACAAAATAGGAAATTAAAATATTACAGGAATACTTCTCCTTTGTACGAGAAAGTTTAGAAAACCCTGGTACATACCTCAATTACTTTCAATAAGGATTCAAAGTCTCATCTCCTTGAATTGAAGGAGTTGAGATATACATACTTTTGCCACAGATCTTGAACACGCACCCCACCCCCACCCCCTACACACTCTGTCTTTTCGAATATGCCCTTATAATGAGAATATTATATTCTAAGTTTCATCTTCCGAATATGAGGGCCCTTTAGATACTTGATTTTCAGAATACATTTTAAATCTCTTCTTCCACCTCCTTTAGGATACATATTTTGTTGAAAGTGGACGAAAACTGGATGCATGTAAGTACTAATTATCAGGGTTGGCTGGTTTAAACGAAGGTGGTTTAAACCAAAAAACGAAAAATGTTCGTAAAAGTTTAAGTGTTCATAAATTTTTGATGAACACACAGTTGTGGGTCATCACGTTTTACTCATGTATATTATTCGTTATATTCAGACCTAAATTCTTCATTCTTTACTCAAAGAGATTACACTACAAAAGCAACTCTTTTTATATAAAAGTTTATGAATGTTTTTGCTGTGATTTTTTTTATAATTTATTATTATTGCTATGCAATTGCAATCAAAGAAAAATTCTAAATATTGTGTCATTTGAATAATGTTTATTATTGATAAAATACATCGAAATGCCATACTTTTGGAGGGGTCATACAAACCCCACGAGAGGCACTTATTAAAATCAGAAGTATCTTCATTATCTATTTACGTATAAATGGGTCAGAGCCAAAGTGGACGCAAATAATTCGTATCTTTATTCACTTTATGCAAATTAACTCGTCGTTTTTCTTTAACTTGGACTAATAAAAGTCTTAGTGAACTAACTTGGACTAAAAGTATAAGTTCTTCTGTACTATGCAGTATCTTGAAACTGTCCATATGTAATTCTGTATAATGGTTTCACTTGTGCAACTGTTTATCTTTTCGTCCTTCTGAAATAACTTGACAATTACATTAAGAAGTATATAAAGATCAGTACAACGTATTTTTATCAGGAGTTCTTCGTGAGTGAATCGGCAGACGTATCGCATTTGTGGACAATCAGTACCGAAATGAAATGAAATCTTTAAGTTTTACGTCCCATGGTTATGCCTGTTAGGCTAAAGGAGACGGTGATGATGAGAGATGAGTGAAATGGTGGAATGAAGAAAGTGGGAGGAAACGGGGGAACCCCGAGAAAACCCACGTACACGGTGTTCGTCCACCACAAAGTCCACACGGCGCGAGCTGGGATCAAACCAGGGACCCTAAGCACCGGAGGTAAACGCTCTACCACTGAGTCATCGCGCCCCCGACAATCAGTACCGGTTTCGAGTTCAAATAGAGGACAATTTCTCTCGGATGTAAGCCGAAAAGCGGTTTGGATTCCGCTTTAAGCTTATGTGACCCCATTCAACATAATCCGGGTGTTGCATAATAACACCACGGCGAAACAAACTTATTTCTGTCCATATGTGATATAATTACATAGAGCAAATTATTTAAACCAAAAAACATGGTTAAAACAGAAAAAAAGAAAGAAAAAAGGTTGAAACCGAAAAAAATCTCTTTTGTTTTTCAATAAAAACCATGGTTTTTGCCAACCCTGGTAATTACGTACGTTCAAAAACTCATTTCAAATGGTGATGCCATTTTCTCGTGATGAGACAGACAACGTCGATTTGAACATGGAGGGAAAATGAAATGAAATCTTTCAGTTTAACGTCCCACGCTTATGCCCTTTAGGTTAAAGGAGACTGATGATCAAGACAAGTAAATGTTGATGAAAGAATTGGTGGAATGAGTTAAGTAGGAGGAAACGGGAGTACTTTGAGAAAACCCACGGACACAATGGTGTCCACCAGAAACTTACTTGACCGAGGATCGAATCAGGAACCCCATGCACCAGAGGTATGCGCTCTACCACTGAGCTACTGTAGACCCTCTGAATAAGGAACGAAAAACTATAGTAATCTGTCTATTTCCCTTAGAAGTGGAATTTTTGGAATGCTGGGACATGTGCTCAATTTCTTTTAATGAAAAATTAATGTCTCAAATTTCATTTTCCTAACTTGAGTTGCTCCACACAGAGACGATTTTTGGCATAAATTTTGATTTCTCTTCTATTTTTAGGATACGCATTTCAATCAAAATGACATGATAAAAATCAGATTGAGGTAGGTACTTACTATGTTTAAAAATTCATTTCAAACAGTTCAGCCTATTTTATGTATATAAACGAAATGATAAAAAAGGTTATGGTATGTATTATCAAGATACGTACAATTCTGAACTAAAATTACCATTGACTGTCAAATGTACCCAAGCTTTCTCCTCAAGTCTCCTTTGCAATCTGAAATGATTGAATCTCTAGTCTAAAATCGATATACTTTGTTTAACGTTGCATTATTAAGATCCTACCCTCACGCGGATAAAGATAAGAGTTTTAGACTTACATTCGATTACTGTGCCAGAATAGTCAGAAACTCGCATTTTATTTGTTTTAAGCAAAATAAATTTGCAAATAACTCACCGCCGATTCTTATCTTCAGCTGTTAGAATTTCTTATATGCTGGTTTACATATAGTCTCCGTAACAACAGTGGTATACATATAATGTTTACAATATAGAATGCTGTAATTTTGTTTAGTGCACTAATTAAATTACGGCATAATATGTTACAAAAATACTGGGTATTATTTAGTATCTCCACCAGATTACTTGGTAGGGATTATGGTTCGTGGTAACTGAAATCTCTAAGTTTTACGTCCCATGAATATACTGGCTAAGCTAAAGGAGACGGCGATGATGAGGAATGAATGAAATGATGGAATGAAAAAAGTGGGAGGAAACTGGGAGAACCCTAAGAAAACCAACGCACACGCTGATTTCCCAGCACAAAGCTCACTCGGCGTGAACTGAGATCGAACCAAGGACCCCATGCAGAAGTGGTGCACGCTCTACCACTGAGCCCTTCGTAGTAACTGTGATGTAGCCATCACTATAAGTACAATGTGGACATAAGTAATAATTACAGTGCATAAAACACGAATCAAGTTGTGCTAGGTGGCCAATAAAATGCACTTATACTATCTAACCGATTCAGGGCAGGAGCGCAGAAGGGAGGTCCGAGGCGTAGCGAGAAGGTGCGTCCGTAGGGAGCAGGCGCGTCAGCAACGGTGAGTATACACATGAATGAGGTCGTTTACAGCAGGTCACTCTAAGTCGCAAAACTGGCCCCGGAGCCGTCAATGGACTTGTAGGAGATGTTAAATGCCATTTAAACTACATTTTATATACACACACCGCTGTTGTTACACACACTATATAAAGATACGCATATACGAAATTCTAAACGTACGCCCTGAAGATAATTGTCCACAGGAAGCACGTGAAATATCAGCCATAAAACACATAAAAGGCACATTACTACGGTGAGTTAATAACTACTATCATAATGTATTGCATACGCTCAACAACTAAAAATACATTTGATTTTTAAAAAATGGATTTGACTCATAATTTATCAATCGATTTAAATCACTTTAATTTGAATCTATCAACTCTGGCACGGCTGTCCATTCAATTCTCCCACTTTTTCTAATCAAAAAGTATATTATTTATAGCTCAGAAACCTCATCGCACGTACCTGTGGCAACGTCTCATTATGACATCACAGCGTTATCCCTCACCTGAGCCCAAACAATGCTTAGTAAAACGTAATTCCGTGCGCTGTGTTGTCTCATCAGAGTTCAGTTGGGAAGTCGATGATCGAAAGGAACAGGCAATCTGTATTACATTTTGTTTCACACTTGCAAAATTAGCTACAGAGTTGTATGAATGTTGCAAGTAACATTCGCTAATACACCAAGGAGTCCTACAATGACATTTCATTGGTTTCCACGCTGGAAGACTGTTCGTGAGGGATTAACTCCATGGTGATCCGCCATCTGAGTCGAAATGAGGAAAAAAGTCGCTCAGGCCAGTGCTCTTTTGAGTTTAGATCATCGATTGACTAACTCTGGAAAATGCTTAATAATTCCATCGGCTCATGTCACCAAATTTTACACGAAGACGAAAATATACGGTGTTTATTAGCGGAATTCCTGTAGAAGATTCTCACTCAGCAATATGGCGTTCATATCAGAACCAACAGGAATACTCTCTAACGATCCGACATTTCCGGGCAATCGTCGTCTAGTGGTTAGTGCGTAGGACTCACGTCCGTATAGTCCTGGGTTTGATTCCCGGCTGGTGCTCTAAAATTTCCGGCGTCCACTCAGCGTCGTGAGGAAAACTGGGGAGTTACGTGAATAAAAGACGCGACGGCCTGTAGGTCTAGAAAGTTCCTTATAGCACGTGCTTGTCGCTAGGCTGGACGTAGTTCAGTCGGTTGCTAACAGATGGCGTTGAAGCGGCTCAGCCCCACAAAAAAGCTGTTACGCCAAGTGGGTTTCAATATGTTCGGGATGGCACGTCAGAATTTGTTCCACGTGCGCAAACTGTCAATAGAAACGTTCACAACTGTTTTACAACTGCTTATGCCAGGGATTTTCAAACTTTTTGCAGTTGAGGCTTCCCGCGACCACAAAGTCTGAACACGCCTCCCCTCCCAAAAATGACATGTGTCCCTAAAAGAAAGACTACAACTATGATAAACTATGTTTCATTTATTAATCACTATTGGCAGGTGATCTACATTGTACACACTGACTATACACCTTTTAATGTTATTAGTCGGTGTTATTAATTATAAATTGTGGTAAGTCGGATACTTATATTAAAATTGAAAAATACGAGCAGAGAGGGAATTTACATAATAGAAACTGACACATCTAAATGTTGAGCAAAGTCAATGGGATGTATGAGCTTGTTTTGAGTCACACAATTTATTAAATATCGGCAGATATTTTGAAATGACAAGACGCATCTCTTTCTGCAGATTTAGTTTTGGATATTTGAATGTTTCTGCAGATTTAGTTTTGGATATTTGAATATTTCTGGAGATTTAGTTTTGGTTATCTGGAGATATTTGGATTTCATCACCGCCATAGCTGAAAATCGCTTTCGCAGAGATATGAAGTTACAAAAGGAAGGAGCACTCATAAGGCCTTCTTATAATTCCGGATACTCATTCCTCACTGAGCTCCGAAATTCACGCAGCTATGTAGAAATTTGGTCTACAATGTGCTGTCTGAAGAGAGATCAATGAGCTGTTCCTCTTCTCTGGTGGTGAAATTTCGTGGATTCTCTGCGTTAAGTGGGTTCACGACCCAGTTGTGCTGTGTGTTCTCTGGAAAGTACTTCTCAAACTGGACATAAAGTTGTGTTAAGAAGACATATTATTCCAGACAGATAAATAGAAGATTGTTAGTGGGCATCTAACAAGCATTATACACGTTTAAGCCAAAGGTGAAAGGGTCATCCCTAATCATTTGTGAAACAGAGGTGATACAAAGGCTTATTCCACTATGTATTACAAAAGAAGAAGGGTGCAAACTTAAGTATGCGAGTTGCATTATAAATATGCTCCTTTGTAGGATCTTTTTCTAAAACTCCTCGCGCCTCCCCTTACAACATTTGGCGCCTCCCTAGGGTGGCGCGCCGCACAGATTGAAAACCCCTGGTTTATGCAATTCTGATCATAGAAAACGGCTCGACAAGTGGGTATCTGGCCAACGGTATTCGCAACATAGCAATGCTATGTGTCACACTTCAGGTATGGTGTTCGACGATCAAATATTTCCATCGTACATCATGCTCCTTATGCACCAGATCTAACTCCGTGTGACTTTTTCCTGTTACCTACACTGAAATGCACCTTAGAAGGTAGACCATCTGACACCATCTAGGGCTTCCTCAACTATATTAACAATGCTGGAATATGTGCACATTCAACAGAAAAGTACTTGGAAAGGAATAAACATTAATACGTCGTTACGTCATCCATAAGTTTTTTACAGCATTAGTACGAGAGTTAAACGAGCAGTTCTCGTATATATACAATTATCTTTCACAGAAGCAACTGCCCGTGATTTTTTTTTTATTATATGGTAGTTAACCTTTATGAACACCGAAACTATATATACCTTATACTAACATATACAGTAATGAAATCAATTCGGTGAACTTTCCGTTGCCCCCTCCAGTTGGTGTTCTTAAACAGACACGGACAATGATACTATTTCGGATGGCATTTAGTATCTCCCCCAAATCCATCGACGACTGCGGAGGCGGTACTTTGACTTATAGTGAGTCGTTGTAAACGACCTCGTTTATGAGTATACCCACAGTCGTTAATGCGCCTGCTACCTACGGACACCCCCTCGCTACCGCTCACCAGGGTTTGCCCAAGTGGGCCCAGCCCGAAAAAACCCACCGGGTTTTTTCGGGTTGGACCCACCTGAAAAAACCCATCTTAAAACCCACCTGGGTTTTTGACTTTTTTGTTAGTGTATTATTGGTACAATCCGCGGCAAAAAACCTGCAACATGAGCATATAAGTTTATTGTGAAATGATGAAGTCTTTTGCTCCAAAATAAGAGTGCACGGGAGGAGGCCGAGGTTTATCCTGGCGTGATTCGTTCCACTTAGACGTTATGTTCATTCCCTGTGCTGTTAGGCGTAGTTTCACAATAAACTTACATCCTCATGTTGCAGGTTTTTTGCCGCGGATTGTACAAATAAGGTGATCACATTGAAAGTTATTTTTATCAGATTTTAAACTTTCTTTGGGCGAATTATATGCTTTCATGTTAAGATCGACAACAATATTCAACATAAGACCTTTATAAAGCTCTAAATGCACTGAATGAATGAATAAATAAATAAAACCCTCACCTTAGCTTGAGATAATTGTAGAACAAATTAATGTGTGGATTATGCTTATAGCCTATTTGAAGTAAAGTAAGCGATTGTATATTTTAGAAAATACTTTCCGTGAATAGTCTGTTTCCTGACTCCGCGCCGCCGAGGGACGTTATCCCCAGAGTTGCCAATTTAGCGACTTTGTCGCTAGAACTAACGACCTTTGGAAGTGTCTAACGACAAAAATTTTTATTTAGCGCCTAGCAACAAATCTAGCGACATTTAGGAATTCGAATATTTTGTTGTATATTTATATTAAAGTTTCCAAAATTTGCAGTTTGTGACACTAATAATTACTTTTACACACTCGGTTGCACTACTGCTATGAGCTACTTACTTCGTTGGATTCATCGCTGCTATGAGGATTATGCTCTTCTTCACTGCGGTTCGGAAATCCGGGAATTTCCCGTATCTAACTAGTTGCGTAATAGCTGGTAACCTCTTGCATTGCACAGTGCATACAGTGACAGTGACGTTGGAGGACGTTGTGCTTTTCTGGTTCAGTGTAGTACGTGTGATTTATATATTAATTTAACTGCGGTTGTTCTTAATATAAATTATACAGAAATTTCGTGGGGTGAGTTTGGTGAAGTGTTCCAATACGAAAGCAACATGAATTCCCCAATCCCCCAAAAAAGATAATCATACTGTATACGAGGGAATGGGGAAAAGTGATCCAAAATTTTAAGTATTTGCAAACTTTTAATGCTATATTTATTAATTTTGTATTCTTCAAAGCGCATAGTGCAGTGGTTTTGTCAAGATGGCCATTTTTTTAAAGAAAAAATACTCGAGTATTCCATTGTACAGTACATGAAAAATATTTAAATTACTTTAATTCCTTCTTACCTTTGATGGTAACAAAAGTATTCAGTGAAATTTGGTTTTCCAACAACAACAGTTAAGTTCAGTCATTTGTTGCTAGCCTTCAAATAAGCATTCTGTAGAATCAACACTAGCAATAACATAAAAATTCTTGTCAAAATTAAGAAGCTTAATGCTCGGAGCTCCGAAGACTACTTAGCGCTTACTATTTCAAGTGCTGCATTCAAACTTCAGTATTAATGAAAGTTTCGATGTACAGTAAAGCAAGCTGCATTTTCAGGGAAAACCCGTCGTGAAAGAAGTGTTCGGGAAATTTCCGCAATTGAACCCACAAAGCATCGAAAGTTAATACTTCAACAATAAAACTATTTATTTTACGCTGAAGGATATTTCATTTCATTTTAGACATTTTGAAACATTTACTTTATAAAATATGAATTATAGGCCTATCTTTGTTAATTGTTTTAAATTAATTTTCGGAAAAGACCGGTCTTGCAACAAGTGCTCGGGTAATTCCCGTAATTGAATGCACAAAGCATCGAAAGTGAACTTCAACAATAAGACCATTTATTTTACGTTGAAAAATATTTAAGACATTTTGATGAATTATGTCTTTGTTTTAAATTAATATAACTATTTGGTATTCATATTTGGCGAACGTCACTGAGGCTCCTAGGATGACTCGATCTACATTTGTTCGTTTGTCTGCCTTTATCACACAGTGTTCAACTTTCGGTCTTTTAAATGTTCAGGATACAAACCAGAGACACTCTAAATTTTCTGTCTAGATTTTGGCAGCATACCAACGTAAAATTACAAAATGGCGCGCTTTTTTTTTAAAAAAAAATAGCTGATATCCACTGGCGAAAATCTCGGGGGAATGATGGGGACATATCCCCTACAATCTTGGAACTGTCCCCCTCAATAATCCGATTGCAAATGTGTCTTTTAGGAAGAAATGTGATGATTTGTGTCCAACTGTCACAAAGGAAAGTGAGATGAAATTGATACATCCCAGAATAATCCTCAAATCTGACCGCCTCCCAATGTTGAAGACAACTCTGCTCCCCTACCCATGTTCTCCCGAAGTCCCACACAGGGGACATAAAATATGACGATATTATTATTGCTTTACAACTTTAAAATCAGACTGGCAACATTGAAAACTGTTTACAGGGAATGATCATATTTGGATCATTCCTTATAAATAGTTTTCAATGTTGCCAGACGGATTTTAAAGTTATAAAGCAATAATAATGTCGTCATATTTTATGTCCCCTGCGGAGGACGCCGGGACCGACATGGGTAATCCTCCTCAGCATTGCTTTTCGCCTAAGCATAGGTCTTTCCTCCTCAGCATAGGTCTTTCAAGTTGAAATTTTCAAAGTAGAAGCACGAGAGACTAAATTAGCTGTATATATTTTGGCGGCATAAAATTTCAAAATGGCGGCGATTTTTCAAAATAGCGGGTATCCATGCTACAAGGTGCAATTTTCGGACTTATTAAGTTGGTATTTTGAGGGTAGAAGCACAAGACATTCTAAATTTGTTGTATAGATTTTTTCGGCGATCCAATATAAAATTTCAAAATGGCGGCAATTTTTTTCAAAACAGCAGTGAATAGAAAGTTGTTGCAAGTTGTGACAATGACACCCATGAAATGTAAATCATATTTTAACATTTTTACCCCAAAGAGATTGAAATATTTCGAAAAAACCCAATTAAACCCGAAAAACCCAATAAAACCCGAAAAAACCCACATGGGCCCAGGTGGGTTGGGTTTTTTCAAAAATACCCGGGTTTTTTCAAACCCTGCCGCTCACGCCCCTCGCTGTGCTCCTACTTTGACTACACCTAGTTCAAGTTGGTTCGTTTTTCATGTACTGCAGTTTTTATGCCATATGTCCACACTATATTCATACTCATGACTACATCACAGTTACAAATAACGAACCGTAATCATTAAGAAGTGAGCCACAGTCAATACCAAGTGATTTAGATGAAAAACTAAAAAAATACTCCTACTTTCAATCATGAGAACAGTCATATTGAAAAATGACCCAAGAAACACTTTTCCTTTAGTCATATACCCAACCTCGGTAACGCGCCTGCTCATTTTGAATGCATCCTTGCACGGGATTCATGCTCTGCCCTGATCTGGCATAGATTATATGCAATACTAGCTTGTATTGATCACTAGTTCAATTTGATTACATTTTTAGTTTAGCGCTTCTTTCAGCAGCAAGGCTATATGAGACGTGGACCTATAGCTTAATGGGGAATCTGAATAATATGCTCCCGCCGGGAATCGAACCCGGAAGACCCACACCAAAGGTGTGTACGGTGCCTTCCATTTCAATTCAGGCAGAGCATGTACCATCACCATCTCAAATATTGTTGAAACTTTTTTTTTATAGCAACTAGACATGTTTTTAAAAGAACCATACTTTATTGTTTTGTCGAAAAAAAATTTCCCGCCAAGTAATGGGCCATCAAAGACGGGGAGTACAATTTATGAATTGTAAAAGACATGGAAAATGGTCAACTTCGCAGCCCCACCATTTAGCTATGGAAACAGAGCTGTAATTCTTGATGTGGTATGTAGATAGGGATATAAAGGATATGAATAAACTATATTTTATTATAGTTTGGTTTGCGCATGCGTATCTTTTTGTACATAAATTACCAAATGAACGCCAGTTTATTTATTTATTTAACAACCACCAGATACAGCTCAGAGGCCATTTTATACTGGATATTTAACAACAACAACAATAACAATGGAAAGGATTTGGAAAAGTATGGACCAGGGCCTGTTTAGTAGTTACCATCCCGACATTTGCCTGGTAGGACTGAGGAAAACCCTGGAAAACCTCAGTCAGGATGGACGGCAGCGGGATTCGAACCCACGACCTCCCGAATGCGAAGTCAACGCTCTACCACTTGAGCTACTTCGCTCGGTTTATGTGAAAAGGCGAAGCTTGCGAATTTTTTTCGAGCACTTCCGGTTCGAATTTTAAAATTCTGTTTTTACGGTTGGTAAGACCTAGTTACCCACTTTCTCAAAAATCTATCGCTTCTGTGTGCAACCGTTTCGTCGCAAAAAAATTCGAGAAATTGTAAAATTTTCAAAAATCGCCATTTTCTCGAAAACACAATTTTTTAAAATTCTGGAATTTTGTCAGATGGTTCAACTTTACATGAATAATAAACACACCAAATACCATTTTCGACCAACGTTTCATGAATTAACTACATCCTTTTGAGGTTAGCGAAGTTTCGTTAACTTTGATGCCACAGTTGGCAACACTGGAAACAATAAGTGCAACGATTTTATGATGTTTGTGGCTCACATTCATTAAATGAAGAATAGAAGTTTCTCCTCACTGCTTTTATTATTTTGATCAAAAAGGCTCTCTGAAATAGTAAAATGAGTCTCCCTATTCCTCCGTTTTCTTAAACCGAAGTAATCTGAGGTGGAAATTACAATTACGAAACACACAAATTTTAAGTTTACTTGAAACGGGCAACCAGTAAATTCTAATGATCTATAAAAAGCCTGAACTATTACCTCAGTAATGATTTGGAATGCTCCAGACAAAGTCCCAATAAATGCGATGTCATTACATGATCGAAAATGGGCAAAAAGTTAAAAAATCGAAACGTTTTCTTACGCGTTCAATCAAAGAAATTTACTGACTTTTTAAACAGAACAATCCCAGCATAAGAATGGCTTACTCGAAATTTTATAGTATTCGACCAAAGTGCAACCTGCAAGAAATGTGTGTGTGTGTATCGTGCAAATTTTAAGTTAGCTGCCATTGCGTTGCAACAAATCAAAGGTACAGCCTGTATTGAAGCTGTCATGAGTGACCTATTTTCTTTAGTAATTTGATTCGTACAAAATGACAGCTGTCTTCTTCAAGAATGTGGCGAATGTTGTGGAATGGAAGGAACAAGTGTGGAGTCTTTAATTATTGATCCTGCTGAAAATGAAAGTGTTACGTATGCCATATGAGAAAACAATGATCTCGTTGCAAAACTGTGCCACTTTCGGTTTCCTTATTGTACGTTGCTAGTTTAACTGTAAGAATTGTAATTCATGACTACATCAAGAAAATCCGAAGAGAATTAATTGCTACTGAAAAGCATGGTATAAAATTTCAAGATACAAATTCTATTTTATTTCATGTGGACTTCGCTGAACACTGGACTGTCATTCTGCAAAGTAAAATTTAGAGTTCAAGAAAATCCGAAGAGAATTAATTGCTACTGAAAAGCATGGTATAAAATTTCAAGATACAAATTCTATTTTATTTCATGTGGACTTCGCTGAACACTGGACTGTCATTCTGCAAAGTAAAATTTAGAGTTATCACCGGAAAAACGAGCAAATTTCCATCTTTACGGCAGTGGTATATTATTATGAAACAACTGACAGTTTCGTTGTAATAAATGACGACAAACAGACGATTCGGCTCAGGTACTCATAGCCATAGAAAAGATTCTAAAAATTCCCCAAGAAAAGCGAAAATATAGGTTATAGAAAAAGGTTCGAATACCGGTACGTGAAAGTAAGTATCTATACAATGTCCCAAACCGTGTCAGTGATTTCTGATGGTACTGCATCCCACTTTAAAAATCGCTTTCAGTTGTCCGAGATGCAGACAGGTCCGATAAAGCAGTGGTTTTCAGTGAAACCGGCCTTGCAAAGGTCTCTGCGACGTAATTGAAGGGGGACACAGTACTAAAACTGCAGAAAAATTCATGAGTATAGTGCAAGTACAAACTCCCGAGTATTACTCGTTTTGTTGCCAGGAACTGAATTCGACAATTTTTGAGAGAAAAAAAAATATATGCAAGAATGGGGAAGTGTGCGACCGGTAACTGGTATTCAACGAAGTCATCTTTGGCTTTCGGAAAATGGCGAAGTTTTTATGGCAGTAACGTCACCATGAACTAACTTCATGCTTCCCCTAAAATCGAGCTTCTACAATTCAAAGTGTAGATTTAAGGAGTCTGCAAAAAGCAACTTTTGTTACATGCATATATGATAACCAGTGGTGGGTAGCAAAAATATTATGAATAAATCATGAATTACGTGAAGCTGAAGTGCTGTTTACGCCTCCACATGGACCTTCAGCAGGGTACAGGTTTGCACAAGAGCATAAAAGAAGTGACGATAAGTGTTTTGCGACTATCGAGAATGTACTACGAGAGTGCACCAACACCTATTGGAGCATCTGCACGGTTACATGCTGTTAGCGAAGAAGAGAAAGCAAAGAAATGATTGTTTCATGTGGGGGGGGGGAAAAAAGTGAAATATTGTTTCCGAAGACCATTTCAAGTACGTAAACTTAAAATTTGTGTGATTCGTAATCGTAATTCCATCTCAGAGTACTTCGGTTTAAGAAAACGAAGGCTCATTTTACTAATTCAGAGAGGCTTTTTCTTTATCAAAATGATAAAAAGCAGCCAAGAAAAATCTTTTGTTCGTTATTTAATGAATGTCAACCACAAACATCATCAAATTGTTGCACTTTTATTGTTTCCAATGTTGCCAACTGGACATCAAAGTTAACGAAACTTCGCTAACTTCAAAAGACTGTAGTTAATTCATGAAATATTGATCGAGAATGGTATTTGGTGTGATTATTATTCATGTAAAGTTGAACCATCTGACAAAAACTCAGAATTTCAAAATATGATGATTTCAAGAAAATGGTACTCAAAAATAGCGATTTTTGAAAATTTGACAATTTCTCGAATCTTTTGCGACGAAACGGCTACACACAGTTGACCATTTTCCATGTTTTCTAAAATTCATAAATTGTACTCCGCGTCTTTGATGGCCCATTACTTGGTGGGATTTTTTTTCGACAAAACAAAAAAATATGGGTCTCTTAAAAATATGTCTAGTTGCTATAAAAAAAGTTTCAACAATACCTGAGATGGTGATGATATAATTTTATCTATTATTATTGTTATTATTGCCTGAGTTGAAATGGAAGGCACCGTATACTAGCCTCCCGATGGAGCTCAATCACTATTACAAGTTGATGCTTAGCTTATTTTAATAGTATTTAGACTAAATTGCATCAGCACTTGTCGCAAAATATTTCTACAGCCAATCTGGTTTTCGATGTACACAACGTCGAACTGAAGCATATAATGTAAACCTGTTAATTTGGATAATTGATGGGTGGGATTTTTTCTTAACCTCACACGTAAACTTAAATAATTCCAAATTCAGTAATTTATTCAAGTAACTGTGGGCACCGCCTGTTTTTCTCGAAACTTAATCACAAAATAAATACATTAAGTGAAGTGAAATTTCTGGCTTTATATCTCACGTTTGTGTCTTTTACGAGAAAACGAGTTACTACGAAATATTGTACAACGATAATATGGAAGAATCCCGGAAAAACCCACGGTCACAATGATGTCCACCACGAACTCGCCAGGCGGAATATCCAACAAGGATCATTGATGTGGGCGCTCTGCCACTGATCCACCATGCTGCTTTTTAATTTAATTTGTTCAGCTGTTTTTGATAGAGAACAATAAAAAAAAGCAGTATTACTCGAGCAGACGATTCTACCATTGACATATTTATTACATTTTCAGGTTAGGTTAGCTTTAAATTTCTTTAAACAGAGGATGCACTAAATGAGGAGATCCATTACTATTTGCTTCAGGACGACTCAGTATAAATACTGTGGACGTATGGTATAAAATCTACAGTCCATAAAACATGAATCGACTTGTGCTAAGTGGCCACTAAAAAGCACGAATCCTATCTAAGCGAGTCAGGGCAGGAACGCAGCAGGGGGCAGGTGCGTCAGCAAGATGAGGTATAACTAAGTGTAAACGAAAAAATGAAATGAAATCTTTGAGTTTTACGTCCAACGGTTATGCCGGGTAGGCTAAAGGAGACGGTGATGATGAGAAATGAATGAAATGAAGAAAGTGGAAGGAAACGGGAGGAAACCCACGGACACTAAGTATAAACGAGGATAGTCGAATAACACACACATACAATACTTTCACTATCATCCAAAATTCATTTCAATATGCTGAGCACTCACAGTAATTACTTATATTCAAACTCTCATTTCTTCACGAAAAATGGGACGGCGTTACTCGAGCAGGCACTTCTACCAAATTTTGACATTTCTTACATTTTTAGGATACGTTAGATCTTTGTATTTCTTTTAGCAGAGCATGGACTAAATGTGAAGCCCCATTACTACTTGCAGATGGACTTCAGAAGGGCTCAGTATAAAGACAGTGTGAACGCATAACATAAAAGTGCAATGCATCATATACGAACCAACTTGTGTAGGTGGTCCCTAAAAAGCACGAATGCTATCTAACCGAGCCAGGGCAAAAGCGCAGAAGGGGGCCCAGGCTGTACCTAAGGGGCTGTGCGTAGGTAGCTGGCGAGTCAACCACGGCGTGTAGCCCTATACGTATGAAAGAGGATAGTGAAAGAGCATACTTACACATACGATGTTTTCACTAGCACTCAACATTGATTTTAATATGTTGTGCACTGACCGTAATAGATGACATTAAGTATCTCCCCCAACTCGTTTCATGGCTCCAGAACCGAGTACCTTGTTTTTGTCTAAAATTGTGATAAAGGTAGAGGTACAAGGGCCCTCGGGTAGAGATGCAAAAAAGCCGGCTTTTTTGATTCGATGTTTTTTTTTTCCATAAAAAGCCGGCTTTTTTGGGAAAAAAACGAGAATTTTGGAAATTTTGGCTTTTTTAATTTTCCTGATTTTTCTATCTAAATAGCTTTCTTATAGTATATTCTATAGTTAGATAAGAATTTCATGACCTAAATGCCATATTTCGCTCTGAAATTCACTATCAAGATGAATGGAGCACATGTTTTACGAACTAAAGCTAACATGAAGAATGTAGTATTTGAGGGCAATTTTAGAGGCTATTTAACTTTATTTGAACTTTTGAGTTATCGACATTTTTTTCTTTTCTAGATCATTTCATTTTTAGTCATCCGTGTTTCGTTTCTAAGAGCTTAGTACGGTAGCTTCTAGCGCAAAAGTTAAACTGACGTTTTTCTATATATCCGTCAAAGTGTACGTTTTTCAATATATCCGTCAAACCGTACTTCCACATTTCTGTTATACCGTAGCTGTGCAACGATTTAGCAATAATTTTCCGGATACAACCTTGAATACTAATTTATACAAATAATCAGTAGCGGATTTAGAAAAGTACTTTGGGAGGGGTTTCTCTGATTGTTTCGTTTTCTAAAATGTCCTAATTTTATTTGGGAAGAGCTTGAAGTTTCTGAGTACAGGCATAACTAATATTTCGTTTCGTTTATACATTTAGCAACAACCGGATACAACCTTCAAGATCATTTTATACTGAGTATCACTGGTGAATTTAGCAAAGTAGTTTGGGAGGGGTTTTTCTTACTAATATTTAGTTTTTCTAAACATACGTAATTTTTATTTGACGGGAGCTTAAAGTTTAAAGTGCTAATAGATATTTCGTTTGTTTTAGACATTCCGTAATTTTGGGGAACAGGCTTCAGTCCGAAAGACCGCCCACACTAACCTTCGCAAAACCGTCACTGCTGGTAATTAGTGATAATAACGATTTAAAAACAATAAGAAAGGGAGTCGGCCAACTCACAGTACACGCACTATTTCTAGTTCACAGATGGAATGAAGAAAAGCTTCGAATTTTGCGATAGAAGCGCAAAAAGATCCACTCAGTCATGTGTGTTGTGCAGTTGTATTTATCTTAACTTAAATATATTCCGTAGTCCTTTTTTTTTTTTTTTTTTTTTTTTGGTGGTGGCGGGGAGGGGAGTTCCGTAATGATATGAAGGGTGTGAGCCAAGAACATGGTAACCAACAAATTTTCAATTGCTGAGTTATGCAGCACCAGATAGACAGCAACGCATACCGCTTCGTTTAATCCTTCATCAGTGGTCGAAGTGAGACGGTATGCGGTGATATGTATGCCATACCGCCTCTGGTTTTTCAATAATGAGAACATACCGTCTGTGGTTTTTCAGTGTTCAAGACAATATTTAAATAGCCGGTGTGTTGAGTCAAAATCAAAGTAAAACATACCGCGTCTGCTTTTTCCCCCCACTTCGAACACTGTCCCTCATGTATAGTCTTATGTGAAAAATCAGCTTTCCGACTTTCAAAATGGATTGTGCAGCAGAAAATCTCTAATTTCTTAAAATAGTAAAATTGTGGGTTACCATGTTCTTGCCTCACACCTTTCATATGTTGAATCCCTCTTGTGAAAAATTCAGAAAACTTAAGGACTGAGTAAACAGTGAGGGTGGTTATGTAAAACTGTAGAATTTCAAGAATACACAGAACCAAAAGCTCTAGATGTGCAGCCTTTAAGTGTATCATATAAAGAAATCTAAGCATTTCTCTTATGTTTTATTTTAATTTTATTTTGTTCCAAAAAGTAGGTATGGAATATTTTGAAGTAAAAATACTACATAGAATTTTGCTAGTTATTTGTGTATTTTTTTTAAAAGAAGTATTTACTTTTAGGGTTGGCTGGTTTGCACCAGCTGTTTTTTTTTTTTTTTTTTCCTTTTTTAAAATAAACTGGTTTAAACCAAAAATAAATAAATAAAACGAACGAAAATGCGAATCGTGTGAACTTCATGGTGACGTTTCCACACATCAAGCCATCTGCATTAGTTTTATTTCCTTTTCTCCTTTTAATCAAGATGTCCCATGTTCAATTCTCGGTCGAACAACAATCCTTCTTTCATACGTAAACAAAGTAGTGGTTCGGATGTAACTTTAAGAGAAAGTCTTCTCCTTGATAACCTCGGTATTTCATAAGGATGTTAAGCCTGAACATACGAAACGAAACCAAATTGTATATTTATGCATGCCTGAATGCCTGTTGTTTTATAAAGAAGCCAAGGTTGCTTTAATATATTGATAGAAATTAGCAAAATTTATCGATTGCCTACGTAGCTTCCAACATTAGCTTGGATTGGACTTTCAATGATACGTACGTATTAAATTTGTAATTTAATACCTCAGTTTTAGCGTACTGATTATGATACGTTGACCTTTAAATTTTACATGCAAAGCAATAACAGGATTTTTCCGTTATTGTTTTACATTTAGAGTAATGACGGGATTTTCCCGATGGCTAGGGAGGGAGTTTCCCAATTTAAGAAATTTACTGACCGGACTTCTTTAAGCTTATGTGACCTCTTCCAGCATAACCCCGTTGTTGCATAATAACACCTAGGCGAAACAAACTTATTTAAGTCAATATGTAATATAAATACATAAAGCAAAATATCTAAACCCAAAAAACCTGGTTTAAACAAAAAAAAACTAGTTTAAACTCCCCCCCCCCCCCCAAAAAAAATGTTCTTTTGGCATTTTCAAAAACAACCATGGTTCTTGCCAACCCTGCTTACTTCTGTATATAGGAGGTTAAAAAATCTCATTATTTACAGAATCCTTTGGAATTCATAATGTAAATATGTTGAGAAGTAAAATTGTTTGAAATATCTTTTCGAAATTCATCGTTTATTTTCGAGGTTTTATATTACTATCGGCATCAGCCTCTAATTAAATTACTTTTTGTGTTATAGAGAAACGAAACAAAATCTGCTTTATCAATTTAAAGTAGAGTCTTTAAAAAATCCCAAAATTTCCCAAGCAAAAAAGCGAAGCAGAAAAAACCGACTTTTTTTCCAAAAAAAAGCCGGTTATTTTCCGAGCCTTTGCATCTCTACCCTGGGGGCTTCTAACTCCCTTCGGTAGCTGTCCCTAGCTCAGCTATATTTTATAAAGTAAGTAACACATCGTAAATCTTATATGTGCAAGATTGGGGGAGATACTAAATATCAGCCGACAGTAATTATTTATATTCACACTCATTTCTTTCCGAAAAATGTTTCACATCGTACACTATCTATAAACTTTCTACTTGGTAAAACCGTCTGCTCGAGTGAACGCAAAAAAAACTATTCAAAATCACGAATTTCTCACAACAAAGGGCACTTATTCAGTTAAGCCCAGCTAGCTTTTAAACATGACAATAATGATTACTGTATGGGTTAGGTTTGGTTCGCTACCTTATATGGTTTGGCACGGTAGAGCTTATCGGAAACTAACGCCAACAAAATGATGATAGTAATTTAGAAACATTTCAACCACCTATACCTACTACGGAAGTAGATCCATTCCCTCATCTTCTACACGATCGTTAGTGTTAATTAATGTTTAACGTCTACGCATAACATTTCAACAATACTGTCGCACAAGAGAAAATGTTTACCGGCACGTGTGGCGTCATGACACAAGCTCGCGTACTTTCCCGGTACCAGCAATTTGGAATTACTTTAATTTCAATCGTTCTTTATCATTATTTCCCATTCAATACATGTGTTAATATAGTATCAACATGAAGAATGAAATTGCGCAAAATTTTTAATTCTCAGAGGGCAAAAATTAAAAAAAAAAAAAAAAAAATGACAACTTAGTGCAAGGGTGAATTGAATCCTTAGTTACTGAACTTGTCACGCGGTTTCATATGGGATACAATACTAACAATATTATGTCATATTCGAATTGAGTGTCCTGCGCCGGCGCCAAAAGACGAGGGAGCAAAGAATATTTATCTGAATATTTTGTATTTTCATACATCGTTTAAGTTTAAATATTAGCATACGAAAATTAAAAAAAAAAAAAAAAAAACCTTCATCACTAATATCACAAATACGATTCTCATATCAGTAAAAAGTTTTTACAACTGCCGATATCATTATACACTGTTGTGAATTTGACTCGTAACATACATGATACATGGTTGTCTAACACTAAAAACTTAAGAAATTAATTACCTTTTATTAAACTACTCATCAGCTATCCAGCACCCATCCCGTTTGGAACCTCCGGAATTTCCCGTTTTGAACGTTGTTTAGTGTTGCCAGACCGATCAGTTGGAAAAGCAGAAGATTCGAACATAAGAAAACAGGAGAAAGCAGTAGTCACATAAAGTGGCAGCCAGGGCCGGATCCAGGATTCTCTGAGGGGGGGGGGGGTGCACCAATAACTACCAGTACATTTGAATTAAATTTGAGTTTTTTAAATGCCTTTAGGCATCTGTGATGTGAATGAGGAATTCTTTTGGAAATGCTGTGTGTCTGCTCTCGATGAATTCTTATCCTTCAACCTTCAGGAAATTGACTTAAACTACTATTGATTTTGCAAAACTCACTGCTAGCTTCTCACTTTAGGTAGTGTATATTTCCAATGAAGGGGGGGGGGGGTGCATGTTCACCTTTGCATCCTCCTAAATCCGTCCTGGTGGCATCATTTGAGTGCAAATCCAGGGGGACAAAAAATGACATTATTAAGGGGACAGCGGTCAAAACAAGCGGTCCAGAATTCATTATTAGTTTAATTTCAAAATGAAACAATACATACAAAATATAAATTTGAATTTTAATTACTTCAAAATAAGTTTCATAAGGAAAATGTTTTCCGATGAATAGATAATCTTTTTGAAATAAAAAGACTCTCATACCACCTTTTATATTAATGTTCGATACACACGTTTGTGAAGTAAGACGTAGAAAGAGCAAAGTTGGGTGGGAAAATATCATACACCTAGCGATAGTATAGCAATATAATACAGTTACACACAGTAGCGTAGCCAAGATGTATGTTTGGGGGGGGCAAGTGCTGTTATAGGTACATATAGAAAAATTGCAAACAAAAAAATATATAAACATAAAAATATATAAAAATTACAAACATCAAAGTACTAAAGTACATTGTCGGACGTCTTGGGGGGACGGCCCCTCTGGCCCCCCTTCCCTAGCGCACTGGTTACACATAATCGTAACCTAAGACGATTTTTCACTGACGATCATGGAGAAAAGATCTAACCTACTCTTTCAACCAGGGGTAAAACTGGTTCTGAAATGGTAGGGTGTAGCATGACGTCCCCCCATACCTATTTTTACTTACTGTGATTTTTAGAAAGTGAGGGCATAGGCGGAGTTAGGAATGGGTTGCTGGGGGGCACGGTTAATACAAATCAGAATTGAAGGATCTTATAAGTAGCATTTTTGCTTTTTGTAAAAAGTTTGGGAGCAATACCCCTAATCCCCCATAGCTCCACCCATGAGTGAGGGACGCCGTAGATATTTTTTGGAAGTGGGGTAACGACGTCCCCCCAGCATACACCTCACTTTTACCCTGCTTCTAACCCAAGTCCCAATCTAAACAACACGTACTCGTAAATCATACAGTAAGTCATGAAGATCGCCAACCATCATGCATATAGATGACGTACAGTTGTATCCTTGTATTCATATTATATACACCAAAACTCTATAACTGTATGCTCTACAGAGCTTTGTGTATGCATACAGAGAAATTTCCTCTTTTTATGTAAGGAAAAAATGAAAATTAAGTATTAATAATAATAATATATTTCTTTAACTTCTCGAAGTAAGGAAAAAGTAGGAGATTGTTCACTTTTCATTTTATTTCACAGTAGATCAATAGAACGTAAAAAAAAGCAGATCTCCTGCAAAATCAGTAGCTCTGGCAACACTGCGTTGTGTATATGCTGCTAGAGCCAGGGGTCCTAATGAAAAAAGTCCCTTTGCCAATATAAAAACCCTAACTTCGTGTGTGTTGAATTTTCATGCAAGTAACTTTCATTCCATAATGTAGAGACCTGCACGGGCCGGGCTTGGGCGGGCCGACACTGTTATTTCTTTGGGCCGGACCGGGCTTGGGCTGGCCGACACTGATTTCTCTTCAGGTCGGGCCGGGCTGGGGCCGATCAATTGCAATTCTTTAATAAAGGCGGATTTTCATGCCCGCGTCAGAACGGAAGCATCACATGTAGCGTATTCACCGTAAATTATTTTCGTTTTCATACATCCGTGCGTGTATTGCGCCAAATTACTACTCCCTAGCTAATGCGCATGCGTAAAATAGAAAGTTTGCGACTTCCGCCATGTTAGTCAGTGAGTACAATAGTGTACGCGCGCTACTTCCTTCAGAATTGAACAAATTTCTACTCTGACGCGAGTGTAGCGCGCCATCTCCGATGCGTGATTTCATTGGCTGTTTAGCACAATCGCTCGCAACTCACGGAGGTAAAGGACACATGAAAATCCGCCTTAATTATTGACTTTCGTTAAACGATAATTGGAATAAAGCCAAACGTTGAAGAAGTGTGTCCGTGAAAAATGTTACAAAGAATGCAATAGCTATTTACAGTTTGTGTTGCTTAGCGGCCCTACTTTCACTATAGAGGATTGCAGGCATTATGCGGTAAATTGAGCTCTGACCTTGACCTTCACTGAACTCAAAATATAAAAACAAGGGGTGGGAATGTTTTGCCTGTCGCTAAACAATATTGCCATCTTCACTTTATGCTAAACATCTATTAAGTTAGATTTTTGTTACAGGGAATGGAGTTTTTGTTTTCTAGATGACAAACTTCTAGGAGGCAATGGTACTATTCGCGAGGCAAGCGTCAGGTTGTAAACCAGAGTTTAGAAAATGTTTCTGAGGGTTAGGTCAAATTTAGTACTAAATTTTGAGAAAGATTCGGGCTCGAGCTAATTTTTTAAAAAGTTTATCGTGCCGGGGTCGGGCCAAAATTTTTAAAAATTTATCGGGCCCGGGCCGGGCTTGGGCCAAGAATTTTGAAAAACTTATCGGGCCGGGTCGGGCTCGGGCCGAAAATCTCCAAAACTTTTCGGGCCCGGGCTGGGCCGGGCCTAGGTACGTTCGGGCTGGATTGAGCTCGGGCCGAAAAATTCGGCCCGTGCAGGTCTCTACCATAATGCAGTCTTTTTTTTCTCCCTCTTTCGAGGATTTTAGATTTAAGGCACAGATCTTATCTCATCCCAGTTTGCCTATGTCCTGCTATTGATTAATGGTTCCTGTAATAAAGTCTTGAGTTGAAAACTTCTTGTTCGAAAACTGGATTCTTCTTGTAACTAAAATCAAAATAATAAACACATGATCAAACGTAAAGATTACGTAGGATATATATATATATATATATATATATATATATATATATATATATATATATATATATATATATTTTTTTTTTTTTTTTTTTTTTTTTTTGAGAAATTTTGAATTCCAGAATGCTTTGTAATCTGCCACCAAACTGTTTGAAAAATATATTATTAAACTTTTTTTTTATATGTTTAAATTGTTTTGTTGTAGAAATTGTAAAAAGATATGTAAAAACTCTTGATTTATGCTTGTTAAAATAAAATTAATATTGACTGGTATTGTATGAAAATATTTAACAATTTGTTCCATAAATTTGTCTCGATTTTTGTTGAATAATTCGCATTGAAAAATCAAATGATTAATTGTTCCAATGGATTTACCACACCAGCAGGTATCTGAATCTCTACATTTAATCTGCCACAATTTTCTGGGAGTTAAAGTAGTATGTAAAAGTAACCTAAGTAGTATTATAGTTTTTGATCTTGTCCAAGAATTTATGATTGTTGAGATTGGGCGCGTGTGACATTCTGTTATTTTCCAATAATTCTGTCCTGGGCCTGATTCACTCTTCTTTCTCCATGCCAAAATTTTTTGGTGATGATATTCCTTGATTAAATATTTGAAGTTATGATGTGGTATTTTTATGTTAGTTGTTATTCCTGACGTAACTGCTTTCCGAGATAAGTCATCCACATATTCATTATATTTTATGCCAACATGTGCTTTAGTGTAGAATAATGTAATTTGATAATTTTGGCGTCTTAGAGTATCGTAACCGGATTTAATTAGCATAATATTCCATGTCGTTGTGGTTGACCATTTGGGATTGTTAATTGCAGTTATTACACTTAAGGCATCAGTACATATGCATGATATCTTTATCCTTAGTTGTTTAATTAAAATCATAGCTTGTCTTATTCCAAAAGCTTCCGCTTCAAAGATGGAGGTATTTTTTGGCAATTTGTATTGATGTTTTATTTCAAGTTGGGGAATTATGACTGCCACACCTACTGGTAATTTTTTTTGTTTTGAGCCATCTGTGAATAGTAAAATACAGTCTTTCGGAAGTTGCTCTTTATGATATAGCCAAATATTTTTATGAACAGGTAAACATTCTTTGTTATGAAATTGTATATAATTTGGGATTATGGCTGGTATTTGAAGTAAGTTAATGTGATATTGAAACAGATATGGTGTGATAGACGGAGCTTTAGATATGCACTTGCCAATAGGTCTGAATACACTATATAAATGGTATATCCATGGCAATCTATCTAGATATGGTAGTTTCTTTTTGTTATTTATTAAAAATAGCTTCTCTAGTGCTTGACATGTGTTAGACGAAGATTTGCCCATTCTCGATAGCAAGTAATTTCCTGTTAATTTCAAGATTTGAAATTCGATGGGATAGTTTAAAGTAGTGTCCAAAAGAGCATTTTTTGGACAGTAGGACGGCTGTGAAAAGATAATTCTGGTTGCTTGATATTGTAATTGTTGTAATTTGTTATAAAAGTAGGTTAAATTTTTGTTATAAAACATACTTCCATATAAAAGTTTTGCTATTAAAGTTTGATTCAGAATTTTATTTACTAAATATGGGTTAAGACCCCATTTTCTGGCACACAGACTTTTTAATATGTTTTGATATTTATGAGATTCATTAGTGATATATTGTAAATGATTCTTCCAGGTTAATTTTTGGTCCAAGGTTATTCCTAAATATTTAATTTTCGTCGTATATTTTAAATTATTATTCTGTATCTTAAGACTCGGGGTCTTTTTAATTATTTTTTTGGTGAAGATTATGTAAGATGATTTTGACCAGTTGATTTCTAGACCGTTCCTGAAACTCCATTCTTGTAAATTATGTAGAATTTTACTAAGATGATTAATTCCTGATTCTATTGATGAGTAATTATTCCAAATGAGAATATCATCTGCGTAACCTTGCACATTTATCTGTGATTGTAACATTAATAAGAAATCTCTGAGATATATATTAAAAAGCAAAGGGCTAAGCTTGCTGCCTTGCAATAGCCCTAATGAAGTGAATCTTGCTTTAGTTATTATTTTTTGTAGTTTGATATATACTTTTCTATTGTATAGAAGGTTATATATAATTCTAGTGAATTTGTTAGGAATTTTGATGTTAATCATTTTCTGAAGTAATATATCCAAAATTACCGAATCGTAAGCTTTTTGAAAATCAATACTAACTGCAATTAAAAATTGTTTTTGTTGGTAAGTACGCCATATATCTAAGATTAGAGGTCCTATTGCGTCATATGTACTATTATTTTTCCTAAAACCAGACATATTTATTCGGAGTAGTTGATGATGTTCCACATACCACTGAAGTCTGTTCAACACCATCTGTTCAAAGATTTTTAGACTACAGGAAAGTAGAGCAATGGGTCTATAACTTGTTGCCACATGGCATGGTTTGTTATGTTTTAACACTGGTACAATTAATGATTTTTTCCAAGTATTTGGGACTATTCCAGTATCCCATATGTTATTATATGCATTAAGTAATATATGTTTACCTTCAGTAGAAAGTTGTTTATAATGCCAATATTGTATTCCTTCTACGCCAGGCGAAGATTTCTTCTTAACATTGTTCAAAACCAGCTCTAGCTCTTTTAATGTAAAATGTGATTCAAAGTTTGTATTATTTGAAGTGTTTAAACTATCCTGTACTTTTGCATTGTACATATTCACCGAATCAGGCGCTAGTGAGCGGTGAAAATCCTGTATCCATGAAAAATCATCGATATGCGTTGTATTCGAGTACGAAGAAAATTTATTTAGGTGTTGTTTGAAAAAATTCCAAATTATAGGTTTCGGTGTTTGAAACGAGAGAGAATTACAAAATGTTTCCCAGCTCTTTCTTTTAATTTTCTTGAGAATTTGAGTTGTTCTTGCTTTAATTTTTACATAATGTAAATAATCTGATGCTGAGCGCGTTTGCCAAAATATGCGGAATGCTTGTTGTCGAAGATTGACTGCTTTTTGAGCTTCTATCATCCACCACGGAGGTTTATTGAAATTTTTATTTTTTAGGATTTGTTTTCGACTGGTCTGTGAATATATATCGGTAGATTCGTGTTTAGTGATGGCTACTGTCTGAATTATTAAATTATTCAATTCATTTAAGTTGTCTGATCTGATATCTTTTCGGGATAAGAGACGTGAGAAATTTGTACTGTATAGTGACCAATTAAGATTCGTTTCTATTCTGGAAAGTCTCTTGAATCCTTGAAGGTGTTGATCAGTTGTTATTTGATTAATTTTGTCGAATTTTTGTGAGAGAAGTGGATGAGTACTAGTTATAATGGGTAAGTGATCGCTACCAAATGCGTCGTGATACACTTTCCAAGAAGATTTTATGTAATGAGGTATTTTGCAAAGTGTTATGTCAGGAACACTAATCCCATCGACCGTAATTCTTGTGGCTGTTCCATCATTTAAAAGTAGATATTGAGAATTATGTAATGCTTTAGAAAAAATTGTTCCCGCCTTATTTGGTTTTGTACTGCCAGTTAGAGTTGTTTGTGTGTTAAAATCGCCAATAATATAGTCAAAGCTATTTTTATGAAATAATTCTGTCCAAAATTTAATACTAGGAATAGTGTCAGGAGGAATATACATATTTAAAAGTCTGATCGATTCTATTTCTACACCAAACATTTGAATATCCTGATATGATGTAGACATTTGTATATGTATATTATTATATTTTATATTTTCATGAATACAAGTTGCTCATCCTCCATATCCATCTTCCCTCAAATGTTCTATGACGTTATAGTTCTGAATATTAATAGGGAAGTTTGGCTTACCCCATGTTTCTTGTATAAAAATTACATGAGGGTGGAAGTTTTGAATGAGGTGCCTGATTGCATATTGTTTAGAAAAAATACTTTGTGTGTTCCACTGTAAAATAATTAAACTCCTCTTATTGTTACAATCCATTATCACTCTTAAAATAATTATTTGTTGGGGGGAGGGATGGAACAGTGCACACTTTTTTTTAATATTGTAGTGAGTCTATGAGACTATAGAATGGTTGTACTAATTGATCTATTGAATCTTTGGAGATATTACTGTTAACAGTAGATATTACATTCCCCAAGAGTTGTTTGATTGCTATTTTAATTTTAGATACATTTTCTTTCGATATATTAATTTTTTGTAATCGTTGTTCTTGTAATTCTTGTGGAAGTTAGAGTGAACCGGATGTCCCAGTACGTATATCCCATTCTGTATTAGTAAACTGTTTCCTTCCAAATCTTTCTTTATCTAATTTATTCATATCCCCTTGCTCTAGGCAGAATGGAGACTCATCTTTGGAAAAGTGTCCTTGTTCGGAACTAAAGTTACCTTGTTCAAGACTAAAGTTGAATCTGTTATTTCTTGTTAAAGAATTAGGTTTGTAACTCTTGTCAGATTGAGAACTAGATACGTAGGTCTTTTGTATTGAATTCTTAGAATTGTTTTCATTAAAGATGGAAAATCTAGGAGATCTCGGTTGTACGGTTATGTTCGTATTGTCTGTGTTCCTTCTTTTCTTCCATGGTGGTGGAGCCGCTTCTAATTGAGCAGATGAAGAACTATTTACTGTGTATGATTTTTCGATTAGAACAGGCGAATTTAAAGTATTGACTTTATTGTTTACAGAGTTTGTTTTATTCGTAACATTGGGTCGTAAAACAGTGCTATATTGTATTGTGCCTTGGTTAGGCTTCGACCTCCTTAATTGATTATTGGCTTCGTTGAATGAAATATTTTGTTCAGCCATTAATTGCATTATTTTCTTCTGTCTCTTTCTTTCTGTACAATCTTGAAAAAATGCTCCGTGTGGTTCTCCACAGTGGAAACACTTAGGTGTTGAAGTACATGTCTGTGCATTATGTTCCAGTGAGCAATTATGGCAAAAATGCTTTGTCGACTTGCACGTGCGTTCAGTATGTCCGTATCTTAAACATAGTTTACATTGTCGAATAGCTGGTATGTATGGTTCTATTCTAATTCTTAGGAAGAAAAGTTTAATATCAAATGGTAAAATTTGTGAGTTAAATGTTAATATTATAGTTGAAGTAGGGATTTTTTGACGTTCTTCATTTAATCTGTATATACGACGAATAGATACTATTGGAACATCACATTTGATTTCCTGTAACAGTTCATCAATTTCCACCGTGGGGTCCACCTCTTTGGCTACTCCCATAGTGTATATTGCATGATTAGGTATATAAGCAACCCAATTCTGTTCCTTTAGTATAGGATGGTCTAGAAATTTATTAGCAGATGTTCCTTTGTGGAAATGAACTTTTATTAGATTTTTCCCTATTGTTTCGAAGTTTTTAATGTCTTCGATACCTACTAAGTATAGTTTTCGACTTATGGTCATGAGATGTTTTCGACCCAGATCTTCTGTATTAGATTTGATGAAAACAAAATATGGACCCGTGTGATTACTATTATATTGATTTCGAATAGTTACATTAGCTTTGCTAGCGTCATTTGAAATTGTTTGTTCCTGAGTAGAAATAATTGTTTGTGGGACTGGTATTTTTTTAGTACTGTGCATTTTTGTATGTTGATTGCCATTTGCATTAGGAACTTCATGTGTATTCTTGTTTTCTGATGCATTGCAATCAGTCGTATTAATAACTATTTCCATATCATTACAATCCGCGATGTTAACTAATGCTTATATTGTGTTACAAGATATTATGAAATGTTTCCACGAAAGAAATTACAATTAAATTATGAATAATTAATTATTTTTCACTTCTTTTTAACACCACAATTGCACTATTAAATTAATTAAGATAAAAAAATTAAATAAACTGGAAAGATCTCACCAGATACTGTTCCTAGGAGATTGAAGAGTCTATCTCTTCTTTATTAATTGTAGAACACTGATTAAGTGTTTTATTAACACTAAAGACAGTTTAGTGCACTAAATTATGATCACCAGAAGATTACAGAAGGTAATTGCGATTTGTACACATATCACTTAATCCATTTTTCCTATTATTCTAACACTATTTTCCGTATACGACATTGTTTATTTCTCATCTTCCAGCATAGTTGAAAATAAAAATATTTTCGAACTACAATTATCAAACTCAAACTTTTCGAAAATCTTAACAGAGATTGAAAATGATCACCTAAACAGATTACATCGTAGATTGTGAATTGTTGCTAAAGTTGAAAGTGCAGTCAGTTTAATGACTTTTATTTTACTGATTCAATTTAAATTATCTTGGAGAAGTATTCAGGATTAAATCTGATATATGATTATGAACCGTTTGGCTAGTCATTGCTAGTCATTTATTTTGTAACGGAACATTGAAATGAAGTCTCAAGCTCATCTCATAAGACAAACTATCTAGTCAGCCCTAACTCACAAATCGTTTCGCGAGCCAAAGACCGTTGGTAAGCCGTAACTTTTAGTAATGTAACATAGTTTATGGTTTTAAGATTTATATTGTCTTGAGAACGATTGAGTTCGTTTATGTAATGAACCCGTTGGGCAGCCATAGCCTGATTTCACATCGTAGCTCATGAAAGCAATCTACGATGTAATCTGTTTAGGTGATCATTTTCAATCTCTGTTAAGATTTTCGAAAAGTTTGAGTTTGATAATTGTAGTTCGAAAATTTTAATTCGAAACTTGAGCTTCAAATTTTGATTTTAAAACTTTCTGAGTTCGAAAATTTTTAGTGAGAACTTTTTCGAATTTTTTTTTAGTTCAAAATTTTAGATCGAAAACTTTTAGTTTGAAATTTTGATTTGCAAGTTTTAAGTTTGAAACTTTCTGAGTTCGAAAAAAAATTGTTTGAAAATTTGGTTCGAAAAGTTTTTAGTTTTCAAATTCGGTTTGAAATCTTAAGTTCGAAAATTTTAAGTTTAAAAAAATTCGTTCCAGAAAGTTTGATTTTATATTTTTTAGTTTAAAAATTTTTAGATTTTCAAAATTTGTTTCAAAATTTTATTTGAAAACTTTGTTTGAAATTTTTGTTTGAAAATTTTTGTTTAAATTTTTTTATTTAAAATTTTAGTTCGAAAAAATTTTTGTTTTTAAAAGTTTAAATTTTTTTAGTTTGAAAATTTTTAGTTTTTCAAAATTTTTAGTTTTGAAAATTCTTGCACTCAGCGGAAACGTTTCGAAAAAGAATCGGAGCAGTTTAATTTTCAAAATCTGGCAACATTGTTTCCATCAATGAAGCGCTTACTGATCAACAAACGCTGAGCGTTTAAAAAATCGCTCGAACAATGAACTAATCAGATTTAAGCAAAGAGTCATCTTTTTATTTAATCCACGAACGGATACGAAAGGTACTAACTAGGTCCAAAATCACATCATCCCATCCCTTTTATTCATCTCAAAATAAATATATCCTTTCAAAGTAAACCATTGACAATTAAATACTGTATATGTTCAATATGCAATGATACTGACAACGAATACGTAAGCACATGTAACACGATATAGCTGACGTTTGCTTCTAAACATATGATTATAAGCCAATGCACGAAGAAGCTTTTCATCATTTTTATTTAATCTGCGAACAAAAACGATATAAATTAATGTTATTAACCAGGTCCTGAATCGTTCCTCCTTTACACCTCTTAGAGATATTCAATAAACGAACTGATATTATACTCTTCGTAAAAGCAGATTCTGCAATTTCACAACAAACTCGTATGCATAACAATGAGCAGAAAATGTGTAATGTAATATAACATGTCCATATTTCTTTTCATACGTGAAATTGCTCACACCAAATAGGGCACGGTGGCTCAGCGCTTGTCTCTAATGTGTGAGGCCCCTGCTTCTCCTGTTTCGTCCTATCGTTTCTCATCATCGTCGTCTCCCTTAGCCGCAAGGGGCGTTCAACTCAACATTTTCCTGAAACTAGCACCAAGAATCGAACTCAGACGATTGCAATGTCTATAACGTAATAATCAACAAACTAAAACTTTTCAATGGAGTATGGTGGCTCAGCGCTTGTCTCTAATGTGTAAGATCTCTGCTTCAATTCACAACCAAGTAAGGTTATAATGTTTTCTCTTGTTTTCATCCTACCATTTCTCATCACCATCGTTTTGCGGGGCGTTAAACTTAAAGTTTCCTGAAACTAGCACCAAGAATCGAACTCAGGACGATTGCAATGTCTATAACATAGTAATCAGCATATGTAAGATATCCATGTCCATCCCTAAGATGAAACGAAATGGATCCCGAAGTACATATAAAATTTAAGGAATAATCTTAAGTACGCCTCCAAATAATCATATAACGTAATAAGGCTTCAAAATCAATCATTAATACTCATCAAAGGAAACGGACTAAGTCAATAACCGAACACATGGTTGTACTACTTTGTACGCATGAAAGGACCACCGAAATTTATCATGATACATATTGAGGTCCTATAAATGCTTAAATTGAAGGGGGTGGGGTGGGGGTGGATGGACCCCTGTCAAATTTTAAAAGGATGCATCAATATACCCATGTCTTATGATATGAAATGAACTCTTGTATCTTTCCAAAGTAAACCATTACACACTATTTGACAATTAAACATCGTACTTGTTCGAACAAACAATGCCAACGATACTGTGACAACGAATACGTAAGCATATGTAACACGATATAGTTGACGTTTAATTATAAGTCAATGCAGAAAGAATCTTTTTAAATCTTTCCAACAGTTTTATTTAATCCACAAACGAATACAATATAAATACCTCTAATTCATCCGCACCAGTAGAGAGCGCTGTGGCTCAATGATAAAGCGTTCACCTCCGCTGTATGAGGTCCCTGGTTCAAACACCGCAAAGTAGTTTTGTGATGAGCAACATTATGATCGCGATACTCCAATTTTCTCCCATACTTTCATTCATTTCTCATCGTCACCGTCTCCTTTATCCTAACCGGCATAATCGTGGGACGTAAAACTAAAGATTTCATTTGCACCAATGTTAGTCCATCTCATCAAAGGGATAACAACCAAAAATCAAGTATTCCTCCCAAAGTTCAGCAGCGAAAATAGAACCTACTAATTAACATGAAATCCGAACCGCATGAGCTCCTTCCGGGAATCGAACTCTGGTCTCCCACGTTAAAGGCTCATACGCTAACCGGTTAGCCACAAAGGAACTCCAAAGTTTTCGAGTTTCATATTAATACTAATACTAATTTATACTAATACTAATTTATACTATTACTGGGGTCTACTAATTCATAATGTAATAGGTCATCAAGAAAGAGATCAAACCTTGTTTTGGTAATTTTATACCCGTAAAAGGGAATGAAACAAGCCATCATAAGCTCCAAGCTAAAAATCCCAGTTCAGTGACGTCAAACGAACATATTAGCTCGAACCAACTATCCCTAATTCATTCATACCAGTAGAGGTGCGGTGGCTCAGTGGTAGAGCGTTCACCTCTGCTGTATGGGGTCCCTGGTTCAAACCCCGCAAAATAGTTTTGTGGTGGACAACATTATGCTCCAATTTTCTCCCACACTTTCATTCATTTCTTATCGTCACCGTCTCCTTTAGCCTAAACTGCATAAGCGTGGGACGTAAAACTAAAGATTTCATTTGCACCCGTGTTAGTCCATCTCATCAAAGATATAACAATCTCCAAATTTTATGCCATAAAAGGGAACGAAAAATAAAAAGCATTCGTAAACCTGTACTATTTCATAACGTAATGAATCATCAAAACCGTATTTTTAGTAAATATAAGGAATCATCATGACCTCTGATCCAAAACTCCCACGTCATAGCAGTGCCCAGGTTCCTTTGACTAATTCGTACCAGCGTGCATGGCCCCTGAATAAGCATAAGCAAAATCTCAAAAATCTAGAAAGTTTTCAAATGAATAGGAATAGCTTATCAAAAAAAAGTAAAAGTCAAAAGAAATGCTATTCTTTTAGTATTTATCTGTTTCTTGTATGCAGAGTTGACATAAGGCTTAATGAAGACAAGTTTAGTTATTCCATTGCAACATGCCAACCTTCAGACGATTTTTGTTGTCGTTGTGCGGTCAGTAAAGATTAATTTTATGAACTTCCTTCCCTACCGTAAATCTTGAACCATAAAAACATGCAGAAGGACTGAATTCGATTATTTAGTTTGAATGGGAACCCTGTACGAGTGACAGAATTACTTCTGTTATAGGGCTCATACACTATCAGTTCTAACTGATCAGTCCAACTGAGCTAGAAACTTACTTAACCGATCCTACGTTGAATTAAACTGACAGTGTGTGGTGTACCGTCAGTTAATCGAGTTCAGTTCCTTCAGTTTCATCGAAGGTTCTATGGAGTGCACTTCTAAGATCCCTGAAGTACCAAAGTTTTGGAACGTACACTTCCTCACCTCCAGTCCCAGATTTCTTGGATTCGTTCACTTTCCACAGATCCTCCCTAAATGCCAACAGTAGGTTGTTTATTTTTTTTAATAACAGTATCGCGTGTCTCCTGAACTTCCAACTCTTTTAATTTTGTAAATAACATATCATATGCCTCCCCTCTTTTATACCTATTCGCATAATGCACATGGTGCATGTTCCAAAGTTCGGGATGAGCACGGTAGGCTTCAGTAAAAGCCAACAATGCCTTACTTTTACAAGCTATCATGATGAAAGAACCTGAACTGAGACAACTTTGTGTTTCCTTCAGTTAATAGCATAGTTATAATAGCAAAAGACGGTTGGTTTGTTCAGTCCAAAATAATCGTTCTTCAGTCCAAATAACCGCATGAAGAACTGACTGAACTGAATGAATTCCTTTAGTTCGCAGGTTTTCCTTCAGTTCTGACGTCATGATCAGGTTTTCCTTCAGTTCTGACGTCATGATCAGGTTTTCCTTCAGCTAAAGTGATATTGTATTAGTTCTTTCTCTAAACAGTCATGTTGTGAAAGATAAGCCAAATCTTGGTGAAATTTGAGTGGAACAATCTTTTCTATTACAACCCTGAGTGATAAATTATACACTCATTCTCATTCTGTGGTAGTACTTGTATGATTCTTTCTTCTAAAAAAATCTCTAGAAAATATTATAATCTTCGTCCTTCTTCTAATAGCTTCGGTTATCTTTACATGTCTAATTTCAGCTATTTCTTTGTCTTCAAGTGGTTGCATAAGTTCTCATACGTTCTCTTAACTCATATTGATACATAAAGTGTCTTCAAATGTCTGAAAATCTCTTGATTTTTCGAGCGCCTTAACTACTATAGCACCAATGATGCATTACGTTTCATAATTTTCACAAATCCAAAATACTATAATAAACAGTTAACCTGGAAGTCAACATTACACTTTTACTCTGTTCATTAACACAGTAATTTTGTCAAGCAGTGGCACATAAATGTACATATTTATTATATATTTTTTAAATAAATAAAATCCCCTTCCTGTGGGACGCCTACACGTGCAAAATGATATCTACTGAATTCTGTTCAGTAGAAATCTGTTGCAGCGAGGCAGTTTGTGCAGTTATTTACAAGTAAACAAAGAAAACCAATAACCAGATAGTGGTTTCCTTTGGACAACAAAAAAGAATTTATTCTCCAGTTTGCATTCATACGTATAACATCAAAAAGTAATCTGATAGATATTATTTCGTAAAAAAGATAAATTAGTATATTCTACTACTATCTTTTGGCTGTTGCTTATTAGAAATTAGAAATTGTACTACTATCTGTTTGCTGTTGCTTAATAATAGTTGTGCAGTGTCTCGTGGCGAAGGGGGTGTCCAGGAATAGCTCCTCTTCATATGATGACGCTATCCCTGGGGCGAAGGGCCCACTAGAGGTAAGAGGTAATTAATATAGTTATAATTAGTATATTTTTAACTAAGTTTAGTTCATAAGCATTGAATGAGTTTAGTACAGTGTATTTTTTTATTTTTTAATGTAAGCGTAAGAGTAATATTTTTGAAATATCCTTAAAAACGAGAATATAATTATATGTCATGTTTTCAATTGTTTTTGTAATTTCATTGAAAATATTTTGCATATTTTCATATTAGAATTTATTCTAAGTATTTATCTGTGTATGTTCTATAACTAGATAATTATGAAATGTTCATATGATTACGCTGCTGCATAATTGTATATTTAAATGTGTTGTTTTGTTCGTTCATATTTTTTACCATTTCATTTTGTATATATCAATGTTTTTGTTTAACTAACTTCTTTGTTAACTTTACTAGTTATTATTAATATGGTTTAGTACTTAACTCAAATGTTTACTCCTGCTTTTAAATATTGAATGTACCTTAACAGTGAATTTTGTAAAGTAAGTAATTAAGTTGGCAAAGCAGGATAGTCTGTGATAACCTTTCTGTTGGAAAGAAAAACAAACATTGTACTTACGAAGATGTAAACAATATCTTAACAAGATATTGTACTTTATTTTGTAACTTGTTGATGTTGTGTTATTACTATATAAGCATACACGAGGGCTATTTTCTCAATCTCTAGTAAAGTACAAATAAGAACATGAATATATAAATTAATAAGAATAAATCCATTCATCAAAGTAGTCATTTAACAAGTTGACATACACGTTTCAACGACCAACTGTGGTCATCCTCAGTACACGTTTCTTTAGACAACGCACTGCTTGAGGAACTACAAATTCTGATCTGTTATAGAAATATTGTTAATAAATTTTGAATTACTGCCTTTAAATTTCTATGTCAGGTAAAGATGCCTGTGAGCTATATATCTATACAATGCTACCTTGTTAATACCGCTTTACTTGATATGAAAAAATAAAAACTAGTATGGATTCCCACTGAATCACGGGTCGTTTACTTCTTAAATCTGTTTTGTTTGTCCATCTTACCTGAATTCAAAATTTTTCTCAGATCAATGGGATCCTGCAACTTATATAGTACTCCTCAGCACATTCGTCAATTCATCTAATTTGCTATGAAGAACTGGTACGAATATCCCACTGAATCATTTTGACGCAACTTCTAAAATCTGTATTGTTTTCAACTTTGCTGATACTCAACTAAAAATTGTGGCAATACCGTCCAAGATACATATCTGTGCTCTAAATTTAAATATTCCTCTTAACAAAATCATAAATCTTCGAACAACACTTTATTTTTCATTTGCTAAACAATGTCCTAATGCTGCTAACTCAAGATACCACACTCTGATATGTCACATAGGAGCAATCCTATGCTATTTCTACATAGCTGCCGTTGTGATTAAAATATTATCATAGCTTGGAAAGAGTTTTCTTGTACCGAAGTAAATTTCTTCCTGATCACTTAGCTATGGTCGCCATAAGCCTTTGTTAGCTCTGGGATGCACTTTCATCTCTATAATTTTGAATTGCATACATGTCTCGTCTCTCGTAACAGTTTTGTCCAGGAAACCCTTTCCTTTCGCGTCGTAGCGTTCCAAAAATTTCAAGGCCGAGTCTATTTGCTGAGACTTGTGGTGATCATTAATCAATTTTTGAAACTCACAGTGGACCAAGTTTCTTGTACTCAAGCATTATAGTCAAAGTGGCATAGAGAACTGATCTTGAAATTTCAGGGAAGACAGCAGACATTTCAGAAGATGAAAATCTACGTCTTTAATCAACCACATCGTCGCAGACTCCCATTGCCATTCACCTTGGTACGTCCCTTTTAAAACTTTCTGTGCCCTCGTATACATAACTGTCATTCATTAAGTTCTCGCTGTAGAGATCATTCAATCGATGACAAATTGTGGCTGAAGCCTCGAGAAAGCGATTTACAGCATTAGATCACACTTGGTGAGCTCTACGGTTACACTTGATGTTTCTACGTTTTATTCTCCAAAACTATTAACCTAGAGGTTGAAAAAATAGACATCTATAGATATAAGAATAGTTCATTAGAGCCAAAAAAGATATACCGTATATATAGTAAGTGTGTTGGTGGGTAGATAGATATAGAGGAAATCTTAAATCTTAAAAATCGTTCACTCGGGCTAAAATAGGATGTAGTGTAGAGGTAGATAAGTAGATAGATGTAGACGTAGAGGTCATCATAAGAATGGTTACTTGGACTAAAATAGGAAATGATGTTGAAATTATAGAGGCACATAATGCTTGTAAATGAAGATGGAGCAGATATAAAAATATGTTAATGTAAAATTGAGTTATTTGGTATAATGTTGTTTGGCGCACTTTTAAAATTAATATTTAAAAAAAGGTAGTCTTGTCAATGAACGAACTGGATTTTCCTTTTTTTCCTTCATAGGGTTGTAGAATTAGAACAAATCGCAATTATTTCCAGGTATATGTTGTTTTTAATTTCGTGTTGTTGTAAAAGAGTATTTTTTTTAAGTGTTAAGTGGGTTAAATTGAATATGACGTAGTTTGCTTAAGAATACTAACAAGTTAGTGCATGTGTGTTTTAAGTAAGATTAGATGGTAAATAAGTTAGTTACTTCATCGCTTTCTACGAAAAATTATATTCTCCCTCTCTCTCTCTCTCTCTCTCTATTGAAGAATAATATAATAATATAATAATTTAGCTTGTTTAACTAAATTTTTATTTCGTTTCAGCAAACTGGTAATTTAGAGGTAATTTTGTTATTCAAATTTCATATATATTGCATATCAATAAATAAGGCTACATGTGTTGTTTTGATAAAAGATAAATTTTACGAACAAGTTGTCGATTACCTTTCTTCAAGTATGTTTATAATTCGTTGGTTACCAATATTGATGAGGTCATTATGGGTATTAGTATATTTATAAGGTTGTAATAATAGTAATTTTTCACGTAGAAAGTTTTCAACATAATAAGTAATAGTGTGGTTTTATTAAAATTGCTTAAATTGTGTAAATAATATCATAAAAGTAATGTCCCTATATGCTATTTTTAAAAGAATTTAGTTTAGTAAATTTTGTCTCTTGTTAATCCATTGTATTGATTTTATACAATGCTCTTTTGCTGTCAAATGGAAACCTATTCTCTTTCTTCTATCTTTGATCTGTGGTGTATTAGTTAACAATATCGTTAATTGCCTACATATATAATTATTAAGTTCAAATGGGTTTTGTGTATCTTCAGTCTAGTCTTTTGGGGTGTGCCCAGTTTGCATAAGGTGTTTGTCGCCGCATGTTGAGAGTCCGTCTATGTTCGTCATTATATATTCTGTTTATTTGTTCAGTAAAACTTTCAGTTGACATATTGTGTATTATAGGTCTCATTTTGTTCCGTTTCTGTCTTCAAATAATCTTGCTTTACTCCTTGGCTATTTAATTTTTTTTTTTAATTTTTTTTATTATTTTTTTTTTTTTTTTTTTTTTTTTTTTTTTTTTTTTTTTTTTTTTTTGCTGAGACTAATTTTTCAGTTTGTTCTGGAGTTCTTCATAGGAAGAAGCTATTTAAAAGGTATATTTATTGATGACTGATATCGTAAGTATTGTAATCTTCTTTAATTTCCTATTAGATTGGTGCAAAGTAATGCAGGATCTTGGTTCACAGGTTCAAATGGCCACAACTTGCGTGAAACTGAACGAAATGAATTGAAATAAAAACTAACATCATCAATATAGTTCTGCCAACAACAAACAAGGTTATTTATCCTAGTAACTTGAAAGTCTGCATTTATGAATCTAATAAAATCTCATAACACATTCTGAGCACTGATTTGGTTATCGAAAACGTGTTCGTGCAAGAAGCAGTCCAAGTGTAGAAAAAGGTTATAAATAGTGGACGAGAGGTCTGACGAATATGTTGGACGAGGCAGTTTCGTATCTTAATGAGTGTTTAGCAATATCGTGTGCATAGCATTATTATCATTAACATGATTTGAGCCTTTTATGTTCAACAATGGTGGCCATAGACGTTGTAGATTTGATGTATTTGGTAATTTTCTGATAATTTTAGATCATAATGGGTTCGCGTGGATTGAGGGCTTCACTCCATCTAAAGATAACTGCACAGTTGCCATGATATTCGGGTATAACTGCTGTTTTAGAAAGTGTTTAGGAGCAGAAGCGCAATCTAGCTATTATGCAAAATGTCATACAACATTACAACGCGTTCTAAAACTGAATCTGTTTTATTGTGCAGGAGCAGCGTTTACCACCATAATCCTAAATTCAATGGTAGAGCGTTCACCTCTAGTGCCTGGGGTCCGTGGTTCGATCTCAGCTCGCGCAAAGTAAATTTTGTGGTGAACAAACACCGTATGCGTGGGTTTTCTAGGGGTTCTCCCGTTTCCTCCCACTTTCTTCATTCCACCATTCCATTCATTTCTCATCATTACCGTCTCCTTTAGCCTCATCATTACCGTCTCGCCGGCATAATCATGGGACGTAAAACGAAGATTTTATTTCATTCATTTCGTTTCATAATCATAGGTACTCGTATTCTGCCATTATTGCAGTTAGTTTGCCGAAACTGAGAAGCTTCCATGCATCACATTCTAAAGCTAATCTCTTTGTCTTGACGTAGGAATTTCCTTTTTTAGTACCGTCCATCAGCTGTAAGCCCTTTCGCTCTTCCTCTTTTCCACTCCACCTCAGCTTCTATCATGTCCTTCGTGATACAATGCCTTCTCAGCCAATGTCCCAACCAGTTTCTCTTCCTCTAAATTGTACTTTTCCCCTCACCATTTCTACCACTTTCTCATTCTTTTTCCGTTCAACCTAGGTAAGTTTCTCTACTCTTCTTCACAGCCATATTTAGAAAGCCTCCAATCTTCATTTTCTTTTCTTCTTTAAAAATACCAGTTTGTTTGGTTTTTCGTGCATTCTCGTGCTAGCAATTTGTCCATCTTTTACACCTTTCATAATTTCTCCAATGCTGTTCGACGGAAATCCGGTACAACTTCTCGTGTTGTTATCCCCAAATCTGGATGTCCTTTAATTTGTAATCAACATTAAACCAATGTTTGGGACTTACTTTATCTTCCAGGCTGAAATACCCATGACAGAGCTCGACGTACTGTTAAACTATTTATGCACGCTATAGTGAAGTTTAAATTCGTGGAGGTAGATTCGACAAAAATTGTTTCGCTCCGTCAAAACAGAAACATAATCCATGCTTTCTACGAAGTATATAGCTAAAATAAGTAACACACAAGCTGTTGAACGATATACAACACGGTATATATACATAACACCTCTATAACTACAGTCATGTTTTAAATTAAGGTACCCCAAATCCTGCATTACTTGTGCAACAACTCACTGCTATAGTTAAAATATTGTGTTAATTAAAACTAGTAGTTTAGCAAAAATTCTAACCAAACGTCTTCTTCAAGCGTTATTTGCTAGGATCTTTCTGTTATTCTTGTTTCATGTTTGTGTTTTGTGGCTTTTCCAGGAACGATAGAAAAGGAAGATATTATGATAGCACTTATCTAGTGTATAGGGGAAAGAATAGAAATGTTTAACCTGGTAATAGATTAAATTTAATAACAATTATAATAATAAATAGCAATTACCTAGGTTCTTTGTGATCCGAGATAAAACTATAACGAACATTTTCTAGTAATTTCCGAGCTAATAAACAGTTGATTTGTTGGTTCAGCATCCAGTTTCAGCACCAGGACTATATGAGATGTAGACTTGTAGTTAAAGGTGCAATACAAATTTCCGTAAAACGTTCAAATTTCAAAGCTCTCACACTGAGAATCGAACTCGAGATCAAGTGTACCAATGGCGCGCGCTCTAGCCATTAACAAGTGAAGATTTCTAATAAACGATTGAGGATTGGTGATTGGTTCCAATATGTGCTTCAAATAATTCTTCTTTCTCTCCTCAGTCATAGGTTGGTGGGCAACATGCAAATTTTAAAATTTTCCCTCCCTTGGAAGAGCTGTTTCATACTTTTGATAAGGTCTCTTCTTCGTAACTGCATCTAGATATTCTATCCTTGCTCTTCCTCTTCCTGTTTTTTCTTCTGCCTTTTCCTCTATCAACACGATAATCCAATCGGAGTGCCGAATAAGAATAAGCTTCCTTTAGTACGTCTTCATTCCTTTTCCTTTCAGTCCATAATATGCGCAACATTCTGCGTTAACACCACATTTCAAATGTTTTCAGCTGGAATATTTCAGGTTTTCTCAATGTCCGTGTCTTTGATCCGTAAAGCGCCACGCTCCATACCAGAGTCTTAATAAATCGTTTCCGAACGTCCAACGACACATTTCTTGATGCTAGTAGTCCTCTTTTCTTATTGAATGCTTGTTTAGCGTGCGCTATTCTGGAACTTACGTCCTTTTCACTTCTTCAGTCCAAGAAATTAGACTTCCTAAATAAAGGAACGTCTTAACGTCTTCAATTTTCTCTGCCCCTCGCCATACATTTACCCCTTCCTTTCAAATCATTAGACACCATAAAAATAAACATCACCATCAAAATAAACAATGATAGGATTTTTTTAACCTTTACTTGAAGTCGAACTTCCCAAGTAAGGAAAAGAGTCTTAGAAATATACCGCGATCTCTGTGTATACATTGGAAACCTCTTTTACATTTCATAATTTTAAATCTAAAATCTTCGCGGCCATCGTGTTAGAGTTTTTAGTTCAGTTGATATTTATTATTATTATTATTATTATTATTATTATTATTATTATTATTATTATTATTATTATTATTATTATTATTATTATTATTATTATTATTACATAATACGTAGTATGTAGTACATTATGTTCGTAAGGAAAATAGATGTTACAAAAGAATATGATCGATTGTATGGTACTAGCATTGAGGGCATGAATTAATGAATTATTATTATGGTTTCCGATCTTGTACCTTATTAATATTTCATTTGTTTTGGCATTAATCAATGAAACCAATTCAATAACAGAAATGGATAGTTAATGTCCTTTAATCGTAATTATTATGTGCTACAGAATAGAGAATGCATTTCAACTGGAAATCGAACATGCACTGAAACAACTGGAAACTAGGCGAAACACAAACAAACACACAGACGTAAAAAAAAGTACATATAAATGAAATATATATATAATATTCTTTTGTGACTTCTTATTTCAATTTTAGTGTTACCGTACATTAATGTAGTTTTATTGTATTTTTAAGAAAAACTGCAGAGGTGGCTGCAGTACATTTTTAACTCGCCTAAGCCGGTCCCCAGCCCGGTTGCAAAAGCAGGAGGGAAAATGTACGGCCAACCTTCAAGATTCAACGGCACCTGGAGTCAAATTTACCAAGAGGACCATGACTGTGTAAGTTTACCCTAAAATCAATCAAGGTATAACAAAAGCATAATAAAATTGTTATTTACGTTGACTACGTAGTTATTTTTCAATACTCAGCCATGTTTCGTCCTTATACTAGCATGACGATGCCTACAAAATAATGAATAATGAATAATAAATAATGAATAATAAATTGCGTAAAGTGTGATAATGAATAATAAATTGCGTATTAAAAAAAATACGCATTCAAGATAAATGACAATTTTATTGTTTAATCTTATTTAAGGAATGCTCCTTTTAATTAGCTTTTACCCACAGATTACCTCATGTTTCGCGGGGCTTTCCATTATTGTAACTTATATTAAAAATATGAATCCTTCAGTCGAAAATCGAACCAAGGACATTGTAATCTTTGAAATCAACTTCTACTTATGATAGATAGGTAGATAGATTTATATGTAAAACTTACTAAAGAATTAGAGCAGTGTTCTTAGTGGTTAGGGAAGTCAGGGGAAAAGACTGGAAATCAGGGGAAATCAGGGAAATTATGAATGTAGGAGAAGTATCGTATCTTCAGAGTACTTGATTGTCAGACGTTTATGGGTAGATACTAATGATCACAGTATGGGACGTTGCTCAGATTTTTATGGGAGGTAAGTGGAATGTACGTATGAGCAATTGATTGTTATTTGTGTAGAATAAATGTTCTCATAAATATTCGCCGATATTTATTCCTTATTTATATGTCAACGTCATCCGACACCTGTCCTGAAAGTCAGGGAACTTCCTGTCAAAGGCCGGGGAAATAGATTTCTCCAGATCAGTAGGAATCTTGTAGAGTTTTGAATTTTAGCACCTTAAGCTAAAATTACAGTTTAATTCAGCCATTAAAAAATAATATCGTCATTTTGACGTTACGATCTAGACTATTCGGTCTGTTTGTCTCTTGAGGCAAGGAAAACAAAGTAATCTATTTGATAAGAAAAGTGGCTCACCTTGTGCCTCTGTGTTTATTACTTTAATTGAATATTTTCTTTTTCTCAGGGAACGTTATCAGGACCATTTTTATAATTGTATAACCGATCCTTAATTTTTCGAGAGTGGTTCAACATGCTCTGATATAGAAGGAACCCTCGTAGGATAACCAAACCACAGTTATTTTTCAACATACTCTCCTGCAACATAAACACTTTTTTCCAATCGGCTTTCCAGTACTTCAGTTCCAGCGGGAAAAAATTCTTTTGATTGGTCCTGCAACCATTCATTCACAACATCCATCACCTCTGAATCACTGGCAAAATGTTTTCCGCGAAGATGTTTCTTCATGTTGGGGAACACCTGGAAGTCACTGGGGACCAAATCTGGAGAATAAGGGTCATGAGGGACAATTTCGAGCCTTGTTGCATGAATTGCAGCCACCGCAACCTGGGAGGTGTGGGCGGGAGCATTGTGGCAATGAACTAACATTTCGCGGCGTTTTTCCTTGATGCAGTATGTAATTGTGCAATTAAGTTTGCAAAATAAACACCTGTGATAGTCTTTCTCTGTTGGAGATAATGTATCAAAAGAATTCCTTCTGCATTTCAGTAAACAGATGCCATGACTTTTCCCTTTGATGGTTGAATCTTGAATTTCTTTGGTAGTGGAGAATTGGGGAGTTTCTATTGCATACTTTGGCGTTTACATTCGGGATCAAAGTGTGAACCCACGTTTCATCCATTGTCACAAATCTCTTGAGAAACTTTGGCTTGCCAGCCCTTATTGTCCGTAACAGGTTCTGACTTGTCACACAACGTGTCCTCTTTTGGTCGGCCGTCAGCATTCGCGGGACCCAACCTGTAGAGATCTTTTTCATTAACAATGCTCACTGCCAGTTGAGATGCCCCATGTCTCATCTATATAGCGGACAGTCAGTCGCCGGTCTGCTAAAACCACGTCATGCACTTTTATAATCATTTCTGATGTGGTCACCGTTGCAGATGACCCACCACCGTGCTCGTCTTTACAGGTCTGCCGACCACATTTAAATTCACAGCACCAGCTCTTCACTAGATCATATGTAGGGTTAGAGTCTCCAAAAGGTCCTACACCATATCTGCATGGGTGTCATTCGGTGTTAGATTTTTCTTTAGTGAATATTTTATCATTGCACGGACCTCTGATTTTTCCATTCCTTCGAATGTGGCTACACTTCCTGTTAGTCATCAGCCTGTAACAAAAGGAAAAATTGTTGTAAATTCTTGAAACTTTGTTGATAATAGTCTAAAGTGTGCTCAATATTATGTATAAAATTACAATTCACTATGTTTACAAAAATACTACTCACATTAAAAGCGGACTTCCACAATATGCCTTTAATTTTTGCTTCATGTGGTTGTTACTCTATTCATTTTTGGTTGTTGTAAACAGTAATTCCATTGGCAGATTTAAAGTGAATTTTGGACTAAGATCATTGAACACTTATTTTGGCTTGTGTAGTTTGTCAATTAAATTTATTCTGAAAGCTAGTTTAAATTTTTGTAGGCATCAAAGTGTGAATTTATGAAATAATTTTCAATTGACGATTCAACTCCAAGTAAAGGCAATGTGTCCAGATCCAATGTTTGAAGTAATGTAAAATATCCTCAGAAAACATCTATTGAGATCCTATTTAGGTTCCTTGATAAGACTGTGAATCTTAACAGTGAAGTTATGTAAACTAGAAACGATCTGTGGCATAAATATAAATAAATATTTCCATTAATTTTATGTTTCACTTATGATGTTGACGAGTTGTTGTTCCATCTGTAATCTAGGATGCTATTATCTAATCTAAGTTTACGTCTTTTGGGCCTGATGGAAAAGAACTCAAAAATATTTATTTCAGTCTTATTGGAACAATGGTATGAAACCCTGGTGCATGTTATGTCCTGTATCTTGCAGATGTTTGAGAGGCCGGAAGTCAAAGGGGGAGGGGGAGGGGGAGGGAGTGTCCCTTTCCTGATGTGGTCTTTAACTGGTTGAAATGTTTCTCTTTGTCATACCAAGATAGAATTCATTATATTCGCACAAAATATTGTAGATCACTGAAGCCAAGTCATCCTTAAAATGATTTTTGTATGTTGATGAGAAGCTTTCGAAAGTGGTAGCAGGTTTTAAGAGAAATTCATTCCAAAGGTGTTGCCTATTTTCTTAAATCTTTCAGAAATGCCTGGTCAGAGGGATAACAAACCCCTTTTTTGTCAACTTCCATGTTGTTTGGTTTTCATAATATTCCTAGTGGTGCTATTCAACCGGTTCGCAAGGACCGCTTGTTAAAATATCGAATACGCAGAACCGTTTGTTATACCCAGACATAACAGTAAGTTTTACCTAGTTATACACAGGAACAATAAATTTTAGTTTAACTATCTTCGTTTTTAAAAATTCTTACAGCTACAAGTTTAAACAAATGATCTCTCAGGACAAGGTATAAGCGTTTATTTCTTAATCTCACATGCTCAGATATCAAAAACGAGAACAGCGATTATATCAGTATAGTTGTGAGGGTTATTTATATTTGAAACGCATACATACCATTATCAACAATTGTCGATCCATTGTTGGATTAAAATCTTTCTAACACTTTTTCACAACCATCTATCTTAGATATTTCGTTCCCAAGATATTCGTATGCTTACTAATTTCGTCATACAACCTTCTATTAGGATGCTGTGTAGGTCTCTTGTTGTCACTTGTGATATCCAGTAAAAAAAAATTGAGTTATATCTATCAATCTATTCTCTCTCTCTCTCTCTTTATATATATATATATATATATATATATATATATATATATATATATATACTATATGATCAAAGTATCCGGACACCTAGCTGAAAATGACTTACAAGTTCGTGGCGCCCTCCATCGGTACTGCTGGAATTCAATATGGTGTTGGCCTACCCTTAGCCTTGATGACAGCTTCCACACTCGCAGGCATACTTTCAATCAGGTGCTGGAAGGTTTCTTGGGAAATGGCAGCCCATTCTTCACGAAGTGCTGAACTGAGGAGAGGCATCAATGTAGGTCCGTGAGGCCTGGCAGGAAGTCGGCGTTCCAAAACATCCTAAAGGTGTTCTATAGGATTCAAGTCAGGACTCTGTGCAGGCCAGTCCATTACGATAATGTTATGGTCGTGTAACCACTTCGCCACAGGCCGTGCAGTATGAATAGGTGCTCGATTGTGTTGAAAGATGCAATCGCCATCCCCGAATTGCTCTTCAACAGTGGGAAGCAAGAAGGTGCTTAAAACATCAATGTAGACCTGCGCTGTAAGAGTGCCACGCAAAACAACAAGGGGTGCAAGCCCCTTCCAAGAAAAACACGACCATACCATAGCACCATCACCTCCGAATTTTACTTTTGGCATTACACAAGCTGACAGATGACGTTCACTGGGCATTCGCCATACCCACACCCTGCCATCCGATCGCCACATTGTGTACCGTGATTCGTCACTCCATACAACGTTTTTCCACTGTTCAATCGTCCAATGTTTACGCTCCTTACACCAAGCGAGGCGTCGTTTGGCATTTACCTGCGAGATGTGTGGCTTATGAGCAGCCACTCAACCATGAAATCCAAGTTTTATCACCTCACGCCTAACTGTCATAGTACTTGGAGTGGATCCTAATGCAGTTTGGAATTCCTGTGTGATGGCGTGGATAGATGTCTGCCCATTACACTTTACGACCCTCTTCAACTGTCGGCGGTCTCTGTCAGTCAACAGACGAGGTCAAACTGTAAACTTTTGTGCTGTACTTGTCCCTTCACGTTTCCACTGCAGTATCACGTCAGACACAGTGGACCTAGGGATGTTTAGGAGTATGGAAATCTCGCGTACAGACTTCTGACACAAGTGACACCCAATCACCTGACTACGTTCGAAGTCCGTGAGTTCGCGGAGCGCCCCATTCTGCTTTCTCACAATGTCTAATGACTACTGAGGTCGCTGATAATGAGTACCTGGCAGTAGGTGGCAGCACAATGCACCTAATATGAAAAACGTATGTTTTGGGGGTGTCCGGATACTTTTGATCATATAGTATATATATATATATAAAATTTTTGAAACAATTAGAATAACACCACTGTATATTGCCATGCTGAACTTTTCCTTGTGTGTGTGTGACAAAGCCATTTTTCATCCTTAATCAAACAGTATTTCGATGTTTTAATTAAGTTCTAACATAACATTTTCATATCAAAGACACTAAGATAAGAATCAGACAGTTTCAAAACTATCAAAACACCTAAATGAATTGAAGCATTCCATAAAATATACCAATATTTTGCACAAAATTTCTTTGTTTATGAAAAGACGTAAACGTTTATAGATCATCAGAACCAAGGATCTTAATTAAATTTAGATAGTGGTAATATAGACAAACAATGGGCTAAATATAAAGCAATAGGTTCGATGTATATGCAGTATAGAATACAAGTTCGAAGCAAAGCTTATTATGCAATTTTCAGTCTCCCGAGAAGTAAATTCGTTTCTAAAAGAGCCAAAGTACTGTACACTCGTACACTCATGAGACGTATGGTGACCTATGGTGCAAAGATATGGGTTTTGACGAAGAAAGACGAAATGAGATTGAGAACATTCTAGAGGAAGGTGCTAAGGAAAATATATAGATCTGTAAGGCAAGATGTAATCTGGCACATAAGATACAATGAGCAGTTAAATATATTAATAAAAAGAGAGGATATTGTAAGGCATATAAAGATTCAGAGAATGGACTGACTGAGTAACCTGCAAAGATACGTCAATGCCAAAAAGAATGTATAAAGGACCGGAGGGGGAATATATAATGGAAGAAAAAGAGGAAGACTTAAACTGAGTTGGCTCGATTATATCGATGAGGACGCCAGTGTCTACCCCATTCCACTGGGTTGTAGAGTCAGGTAGTATGTAAATTAAGTTATTAAGTTAAGTAATTGAACTACATGATGAATAAAATCTTATACCTATCTTTAGGCACTGACATTCATTCATTCATTCATTCGAGTCAGAACACTTGATAAAACATCCATTTAGTTCGACGTTTATAGATATAGAAACACTATCGTTAAAAAAAAAAAAAAAAAAAAAAAAAAAAAAGTATATTCATCATAAATAATTGTTCTGTGTTCAGTTTTTCAATTTTCAGAAAAGGTATAAAAAGCATACTAATCTACTCACCTATCAGTTTGACCTTAAGTGCTGAAGTTATCGTTTTTATCAGAACACAACAAAAACATGAATTAAAGAAGCAGTCTAAGATGTAATCCGCAGAGCATTACTACATGAATAAACGAAGAGTAAATTTGTGAAACACAGTAGAAGAACAATACTCCTTGACGTGCCACACAGGTAACAATCTTGGCTCTTTTTAAAACTGCCAAATCTAAAGTGAACTTGAAATCTACATACCAAGAGACAGGGCCAGATTTGGGGGAGGGGAAGGTGCACGTGCATCCCCCCCTTCTCTTTGTAAATATAGACTATCTAAAATGAGAAGCTAGAAGTGAAAATAGCAACACATTCGAAGCTTTCTGCCATCATGTTTCCGTTTGGGGCTTAAAATAAAGCAGAGGTTTGCAGAAGCAATAGTTTAAGTTGATTTTCTGAAGGTTGAAGGAAAGGATTCGCCAAGCAAAATATTACATTTGTCAAGTAGGAAAGAAACAGAAGGCAGGAGGAGAGAAGGGCATTTTTGTTCTGCATTCCACTTGACCCTTTTTAAAATACTTTCTTCCTTCCTATGCATCAGTGTTGTCAGGGGTAAAGAATATTGTCACATGTCACTTTGAAGAGTTTCAGTGTAATTGGTTATTTTGGTAGTTATTGGTGCACCCCCCTCAGACAATTCTGGGTCCGGCCCTGCCAAGAGAATATATTCTGTTATTTATATAGTTGTATATATAAGTTATCGAGTTGTGACGTAGACGTCTACTTTTGTAACTGTTACTATATACCATTTGGTGTAGTGGAACATTTGCTTTTAGCTAATATTAAATGAGGCACCAGATACAGTACGAAAAATAAAAATGGGCTGAAGAAACTATAACAAGAGAAATCAAACGCTTGACATTCAGTAAACCTATCCCTAATCATAAAGATAAAACAGGGTTTGCTCAGTACAGTAAGAGAATTACTTCTTTTACCTTTCAGAAATAAAAACTGAAAATAGTCGTTTATTGCGCTGCTGTTCTTACATAAACCATTCTGATACTGTAGGCACATAGCTTCATCTCTTGCCACTTCTCCATATCAAGTCTCAATGTTTCAGAGGCAAATCGACTTCTTTCTCTTGCAGAAACTGAACATTGAGTGAATTGATACTAGGATGAGAGTAGAGATACACTATCGAATGGACTCTTCAGCTTGATTTCATGTATTCCAAGACGAATGGTAAGCTGGAAAACGTAGGTCGTTAAATAAAGATGTGACCTGCCCATTTCCAGTTGAGATAGGTTATAGATATTAATAATGGTGAATGGTACATTATTCTACCTTTGGCATGGCAAAATATCAGCCTTCTAACCTAAATCGTTCTTTTGTCATAGATCCTAATCCAAGACAAGATGTGACTACGGACAAAGTTGAGGCCAGAGCAAATTCGTTACCTGTTTCTTAAGGGGAAATCATGCAAGGAGATTCACGAGGAGATGACCAATGTGCATGGTGATGTTGCCCCATCCTACAGCATGGTGAAACAGCGGCACAAGGAATTTAGATGTCGTCGGACGTCGGTGCAAAATGACCCAAGTCCAGGAAGGCTTCAATCTGCCATTGATAATGACACTGTGAAACAGGTGGAGGCATTAATCCTGGAAGACAGACGAATAAGTATCCAAAAACTACCCCAACAGGTCAAAATAAGTGTACGGTCCATCGAAACAATCATCCATGACCATGACCTGTCAAAATTGAGTGCCAGGTGGGTTCCAAGACTACTGCAACGCTTTCAGAAGAAACAACGCGTGCAAATATCAAGGCAATGTTTGGAACTGTGCAATCGTGACCCAAAGGAGTTTTTTCGTCTCATTACACAGGACGAAACATGGATCCACACGTTTGATCCCTAGACCAAAATGTAGTCCAAGCAGTGGTATCATAAGGGGTCACTCCCCTTCCCCCGAAAAGGGCTAATGTGGTGCCATCAGCTGGCAAGGTGATGTTGTGTTTTCTGGGATTGTGGGGGCATCGTCATGATCGATTACCTTCCCAAGGGTGCCAGAATTACTGGACAATACTACAGTGACCTGTTACGAAAGTTATGAGCAAAACTCAAAACATCCAGACTAGGGAAACTGTCGAAAGGTGTGCTGCAGCTCCAGAATGCACCGTGTCACAATGCTGACATTGCCAGAAGACAAGCAACCACTTGTAGGTACGAAAATTTTGCCGCATCCCCCGTACTCGCCTGATCTGGCACCGTCCGACTTCTTTCCCTTTCCCAAGCTGAAGAGATTTCTTAGGGGAAAACGTTTCTCTTCAACTGAGGACCTCATTTCTGCAACACCAGCATGGTTCACAGAGCAACCTGCACAATTTTACAAGGATGGCATACATGCATTGAAGCACCGGTGGGAGAAGTGTGTAAATTTGCGTGATGCCTATGTGGAGAAGGAGTAAACTCTTCGCGAAACATCAAGCAGCTCTCTCTCAACTGGAAGTGGGTCAGGCCACATCTTTACTGAACGCCCCACTGAAGTCATTCGTGAGATCCAGTGAATATTAAAATGAAAGACGGCACGATTTCAATAATTTCGTGGGATTCAGTGCTCCTTTGCATTATGATAGAGACTGCTACTGCACGTGCTACAGGAGCTATGATCACTTCTCGTAGGACAATGATGCTGTTAAACTGTTAATAAAAGTATGAGATGAATTGGTAGGAGGAATGAAGTGTGCAGTACGAATGCTTCCTTACAAGAGGTCAAAAATGCTTTATCTGGCTGTCAATATTCTATTGCTCGTCAGTGCTGTCAAGTAAATGGCCCTTCTTCAAAGGATATACACAAAACAATTCATTTCCGTATACTACCTTGATCAAAAAGTTCCCGGAATCACCACCATGTGGCGCTCTATCACCTGATTTGACTTTTTTCTTTATTTTTTTATTTTTATTTTATTTTATTTTATTTTATTTTATTTTATTTTTTTATTTTATTTTATTTTATTTTTTTTATTTATTTTTTTATTTTTTTTATTTATTTTATTTTATTTTTTTTTTTTTAGGTTGCCACCCTCTCAGCGATATTCTTTCCCAATTCGAACATCCTAGTTTGCCATTTGTGAAAGTGAAACAGTGTTGAGTGCATCTGTTTGAGTGCATGTTTCAATTTTTGCAAAGGAGTTAATTTTTGCAACAACGACTGTGTATTAATTTTTGCGTTATAAACGGATTCAATGGTGCAATGACTTTGGAAATGTTGGAAAAGTGTTTCGGCAATGATGCTCTTAAAAAACAGCGGTTTACCAGTGACACGAACGCTTTACCCTTGGTCACGAGTCAGTCGAAAATAATGAACGCAGTGGCAGGCCGTTGACATCGAAAACCAACGAGAACATCGATAAAGCGAAATCAGAGAACTGGCAGACGACATGAACATTCCTTAGGGATCCGTTCAAGATATTATAGTGAATGATTTGAGTTTGCGCCGTGTTGCAGCAAAATTAGTGCCGAAGGACCTGAATTTAATAATAATAATAATAATAAAAATAAATAAATAAAATAAAATTAAAAAAAAAAGACCGCGTCAATACCACCAAAGACATGATTTGCAAGGCTGAATCCGACGCAGCATTCATGAAATGCATCATTACTGGAGACGAGACGTGGGTTTATGAGTATGACCACAATCCAAAGAAAGTGGCGAGCCAAAACCGAAAGAACCACATCGTTTTCAGTCGAAAACGAAGGTGATGCTCACGGTTTTCATAGATTACAACGGTGTTGTACATCATGAATTTCTAGCAGAAAGTCAGACGTCAACAAGGAGTATTATTTGAGTGTTATGAGGTATTTGCGTGAAACAATTCGCCTAAAAAGAAAATATTTCTGGACAAACAACTCGTGCATTGTACACCATTACAACGCAGCATCACACAATACTATCATTATCTGCGAGTTTCTCACCAAAAACGTAACGAATACCATTCCGCAGCCACCAAATTAACCGGATTTGACTTTGCGACTTTCTCCTGTTTGATCGACTCCAGAAACCATTATAGGGAATGCGTTTTAGCAGCCAAGAGGAGACAATACAAAAATCGAAGATGGGTCTGATGGACATACCGAAAATCGAGTACCACAAATGTTTTCAGAACTGGATCAAGCGCTGGTATAAGTGTGTTGCAGTCGATAGAGATTACTTCGAAGCAGACAACATCATTTTTCAGGAATAAACTTGCGCTTTTAATTTTGTGAGTGAATTCCGAGAACTTTTTGATCAAGATAGTATACACAATCTGCAAAATAGCTCAGTAAACACTACCTTCTAATACTACCAACAAATTCGTTAAATTTTTAGAAGTTGTTTTTCGTGTATTGCCTTATTATTTATTTCCTGGGGTAAAAAGTGAACAGGAATTAGTTTAAATACTAGCATATGTTCAAATAATAATCGTATATACTGTGGATGTGATACCTGCTGGGATCAATTGCCTCGAATACAAACCCAAGGAGTGGTTCGAATCCTACTTAAGCAGTAAATAATGTCTCATATAGCCTCGATGTTTAAAAGACATTCAACTCCAATCAATCAAGCAATAATCATGTTAATAATAATAATACAGATCACAATAAACCATATCTCAGTATAATAATTGAGTTATAAACGTACTCTTTTATTAATATTTCTGCGCAAAAAAGGCATAAGCAGATATGTTTAATTTTCTAATTTTACAAGAGAAGGAATTAAAGTTTAAAGTGTTCTGAAAACAGATTTTATTTATCATCATCTTTGGATACACTGCTTTTACAACTAAAAATTTGAAATTGATTGGTCCCACCATTTTGGAATTTTGAGGATTTTTTGTACATATCTTGTTTTGCCATCTTTTACTATTGTCCTTTTTCAACTGTTTGTTTGCCTGACCACAGTACATATTATGGGGACACTATAGTAACTGTGATTTTTTTTTTTTTTTTTTTTTTTTTTTTTTTTTTTTGTAAAAGAAAACATTTTACAAATTATCAATTCCCACAACAGCGTAATAATGTATTGTAATGTCAGAATTGAGGAGTATTATGAAAAAAGGGCCCGAGTTGAATGCATTTATTATGGAACTCGGACCCTTTTTCCATCCAACTCCTCAATTATACAACATTACAACAATGATCATAATAAGAGAATTACTCATCCTCATCCAGCTGATTAATGTCATCCACTTCGTCAAATTCTCTGGACCTGGCATCAACTGGAAGATTACGATAGAAGTCATGGCAATCACAGTCGACCAAATCTAGCATAGACAGCAGGTCTTTCTTCTTCAAAGGATTAATGTCTAATAGACCATTATAGGATTTCGGTACAACAATATTGGTAAGATTCGTTGGTCTACCTTTTGCTTTCCCTCTTCTCAAATTTAGTACTCTGAACGGCTCTTTTTCGTCTAGAGTGTACTTAAAGTACACTTTGCCAAATTCTTCGGTGTATCGCAACCACTTTCCTACAAAGTATGATGATAATAGTTTTTTAATGCAAGCCCCAATAATAATTCCAAGCACTTAGCCAATACAGGAAACAGTGACTACAATGTAATAAATGTATATTACCAGAACGTACAAGGTTTAGCTAGTAAACTTGATTTTTTTGATGTTTTAGTTGAAGAGGATCTTAAAGGTATGCATGTCATTTGCTTTAGTGAACATTGGTTATCTGCTAATCAAATGAATATGGTGCACTTAAATAACTATCAATTAGCCACAAACTATTCACGCGCTAGTAGACAACATGGTGGGGTATGTATATTTGTAGGTGATCATTTACGTTTTAAGGAAATAGATGTAAGTCAATTTGTTGTTGAATTGCATTTTGAAATAGTTGCTATTTCAATTGAAAACATGTGTATAATCTGCATCTATAGGTCATCAGCAGGAAATACTAATGTATTCTTTAGGAATTTTGAAACTGCTCTTGAGTCTCTATGTAAGAAATATAGTACGGTAATAATTTGTGGTGATACTAACATTGACTGGCTGGTTCAATCAAAAGAAAAAACAAAATGTCAAAATATATTAGATATGTTTGGGTTGCAACCTCTTATCAGAGAACCAACTAGAGGGAAATCTGCGTTAGATCAAATAATAATAAGTAAACAATACACAGAGTCAGTTACTTCTTTGAATATCTTTAAGCCAGGCTTTTCTGACCATGATGCAATAATAGGGCAAATACATACATCTCAAATATTCGTACCTACTCAATCAAAAATTATAACAAAAAGATGTTTCTCAAAAACTAATATTAATTACTTTCTACACTTGCTAGCACAAGAAACCTGGCACAAAATATATGAAATTGGTGACACGGATGGTAAATTTAACTGTTTTCTAGATACATTTCTCTTTCACTTCAATATTGCGTTTCCCAGAAAGAACTACAGTAAGGTTAGGACGGGGAAACCATGGGTCACTACAGGAATTAGGACTTCTAAACTCAAACTACTTGAGTTATCAAAAAAACTAAAAACGTGTAAAGACGTAACACCTCAATTTATTGAATATGTAAAATACTATAGAAAAACGTACAAAAGAGTCATAAAAACGGCAAAGCTTTTATACAGTACAAATTACATCTTAGCAGCGAGAAATAAAAGTAAAGCTATATGGAAGTTAATCAATGGTAAGATGAATAAGGTAAAAACAACAGGAATTGATGCAATAAAAATAAACTCTCAAGTAGTATGTAACCCAGATAAGATTGCAAATCATTTTAATAAATATTTCTTAACTTTAGAAACATTTAACCCAATCAAAATAGCTCATCAAGAAAATAACTGGAAGCTACAGAGCGGAATACCTAAGTAGATTTTTCTGAAACCAACTACACCAGAGGAAATCTTACAAATAATAAAAAGCTTAAAAAGTTCCAGTTCTCCAGGTTGGGATGAAGTGCCATCCATGGTTGTAAAGGAAAGTTCTCTTCTTATTGCACATCAACTCTGTCATATAATAAATCATTCATTTTTGACAGGAATTTTTCCTACGCGGCTTAAGTTAGCGAGAGTTACACCTGTGTATAAAAAGGGAAGTAAATTGGAGTTAAACAATTATCGTCCTATTTCAGTTTTGTCGTGCTTTTCAAAAATATTTGAGTTAGCAATGAGAGCGCGACTAATAATAAACTACGGTGTTATATTTTGGGGGAATTCGAGAATAAGTGCTAGTACATTCCGAATACAGAAAAAAATTATTAGAATTATGTTTAGTATGCCTGAACGATCCTCATGTAAAAATGTTTTTAAAAAATATAAATTACTGACATTACCTAGTTTATATATATATCGCACAATCATGTATGTAATCGAACACAAGGATCTATTTACATTAACTAATACGATTCATTCATACAATACTAGGCAGAATTGTAATATGTATATTATTCAGCAGAACTATGCAAATTTTAGCAAAACTGTATATATGAATTGTATAAAATTATATAACAAATTACCAACAAAGTATAAAGACATTAACGAAAAACGGATATTCAAAAATACTCTGTTACAATTATTGTTAGAAAAAAGCTACTACTCTGTGGAAACATACCTTACTGATAACATATAGAGATTGTAAACCATATCTGACAACTGTAATGCTTAATTGAGGATTGTCCTCATATTGTAAGCTATGAACAGGCAAATAAATATGAATATGAATATGAATATGAACTTTATGTTCAGCCACTGTACTTTCTGGCCATCTTCGTCTATTGTTCGTTTCACCAATACGCCTGTCAAAAATTTTGAGAAAGCTAAGAAATCTTCTTGTGTCATTTCAACAACATTGAATGACTTTTTATCTCTGATCATTCGCACAACTTGGAACCAGTCTCGTGGAACCATTATCTTGAACTCATCCCCCATTTGCTTCCTGGCTTTTTCGATTCGAGCATGGTCACTGTCACATTCAATTCGTGTAAGACCTCGCAATAAAAACTTTTGATCAATAACTTTAATGGATGGTTTCTTCAGAATTGCGTAGCTTAACATAACAGCCATGTTAATGTTTCTATTCTGACCACCGCATGTATCTGAATATGTAATAACGTGTGTTACGAAACTTGGGAGTTGCAATAACTTCTTTAAAACACACGAGGCGATTTGATCAGATCCTCTACTAGCTACAAGTTCATGCCACATGAAGCACTAATAAGGTAGGTTGCGATGATTTGTTGAACCAGGTGATAAACCACTAGACTTAAGAGTTTATGGCTGTTAGTATTGTGCAATAAAAGGATGCTACGACAGATCACCACTAGGAAGTTATGCTGAGACTTTCCAGTAGAGGACATGAAGCATTACTTGTTCACTGGGATAAAATAAATAAATAAATAAATAAATAAAATAAAATAAAATAAAAAATAAAAAAAAAAGATTATAGTAAACTCTGCTTGTCACTAAAAATGATTCAAATTAATATTAACGTTATCTGAGATTTCTTCTAATACACTACTTGCTAAAAGGGAATGCATACAGTTATTGTGTCATCTTTCCTACTGGCAATGATTGTTCTAGATAGAAAATAAGAATCTTAGTCTAACCTTGGTCAGGCTTGAACGAAACCCTGTCCCTACTGTAACATATTTGTAAAAAATCTTGTATTTGAAAAAAATATTGTTAAAAAGCACAAAAATATCCATAATAATAAATGTGAGTTTTTCTATTGTAAAATTGTTACATTGTTGAAAAATACTCATTTCAAACTCATCCCTCTTAGCTCAAAATTAAAATTAACTGTTGACCAAAGCAGAATTGTGTACTTCCATTTTTCAATATAATATTTAGCAAAAACGCATACGTACCATCAAGGTTTCTGAATCCTATTTCATTTTCATTTACTGTAGAATGCTTTTCATAAAATCTCTTTGAAACATCGTTCTCAGGTTTCCAAGTTGGGTCTGCATCCAAGTCATCTTGGTTAAGAATATCATCCTGAAAATAAACGTACAGTCGATTTTAATAAGATCCTGAAGTGAAGGGGTCTGACGAATTTTGTACAGTGTAAACTACAAAATTTATTTCGTTTGCCTGCTATTCTTAAACGTGAAGGAATAAATCTGCTTTAACTCAACATGAGTGAATTCAATATAAAATTAATTCCTCACATGTCTATTTTTTATGTAAACATATATTATAAAAAACTGAAAATACAACAATAGCCATTTTACATTGGGTTTAACATACGAAATGATTTATCAAGGCTAGGCTTGAGCTTTACTGAGGGCAGACTATGTCTCTAGTAATTCCTGATGAATCCAGAACTTTTACATTTTTATGGAATGCATTCGTGTTACCGAGAAACTCAACAAGAGAAAGAGGGTCAATTTTCCTTCTTCATTGTGAAAAAAAGAAACACTCCAGGCGTTATGAATCACCGTATTGTCAATATGGTTTCAAAATTATTTTAAGATAATTTCACTGCCAATTCTAAGTTCAGTAAACCACAATCATGTAATAATAATAATAATAATAATAATAATAATAATAATAATAATAATAATAATAATAATAATAATAATAATAATAATAATAATAATAATAAAATTATTGAGTTAGAAAATCAACTTACCAACACAGTCGAATCATCACTCCAGTTGTCGGTTTCTTTATCTTTTCCCAGACAATCTACACTTTCAGGTCTTGTTTCTTGAATACCTTCAATAGTAGTAACATTAGCATCATTCTCATCACTCCTTCTAGTAGCTACATCTGTGATTGTCTCCTTGGCAACCAATTGAGCATAATTACTCAAAACAATCTGACTACTTTCAGAAGACGTAACTATGTCCAGAGAGTCAGATCGATAACATTCTTTATTCACATCCAATTCTGTGTATTCGTTCAAATCCATCGAAATTACAACCTGATTGTCTTATAAGTTTACAAGTATGTGATAAGAAGTGTACATATGAATAGAAATGGTCAGAGCACTCCGTACACGTCAGCATCTCAATTACAAATGAACTGCTGGTCTTGAAACAATATCAGCAGTATAACAAAAGGTTTCAACAATAAAGACAGCAAGCCGAAGGCGGGAAAGGCACCATTTAACAACAATGTCTGCCCATAACCGGCTCCTATTCCTTCCTTAAGGAATACGAGCCGGCTATGTTCCGGCACAAAGAAAACATAAGAGTGGAATTGACGATATGTTGACAAAACAACTTCCTTTCGGTATGAATAATAGATTTTTTTTTTTTTTTTTTGAAAGGTATAAGCAGATATGTTAACATAACTTATATTGCCAACTTTGAGAAAAAGAATCAGCTTGTTAAATTAAAGATGGCAAAACCAAATATGTTACATATATTATTTTGGCACCCTGTATTCTGCACGCAAAATAAGTTTAGAAACAAAGCCAAAATGTTCGAAATAACATACCTACTTCTGGTATCTTGGAAATTTTGCAAATATAACATATATGAAAATGCCAAGGCTTATATCTCCGTAACTAATCACATTTAGCTGATATTACTTGGGTCACACAGATCTCACCCCAACAAGCTTAAAAGTACAAAAATTCGGATTTCTCAAAGAGTCAACATATCTGCTTATGCCTTTTTTGCGCAGATTTAATTTACTATTAACTGTACTGTTTCGGTGTTTCTTGACATGTTCCTCAGTAGTCTGGGCAACTCACGTGTAATGCAGGTCATTTCTTAGAATTTTGTCTTGAACTATTTTGTATGACAACAGACTGTAGGCAGGTTGTACGCAATTCTCTAACAAAAAATTTTATCAACATCATCAGTCAAAATTAAGAAAATTAAAATTTCAGATTTTAAGAGATCGGTTGGATACAAGAGAATGCTGGTACACAAAATCAGATAAAGAAGTTATGTTTACTACTTTAGACAGAATTACACAAAAATTAAGAATTAAAATTAACAACAACTACATCATTTTAGCTCCAATTCTTTGAATAAAGTTTCACAGAAAGTCAGTAACTTATTGGATGAATTGTAGGTCACAGATGAAAAACTGGCTAAGAGTCTAAAAAAGCATCCCCCATTTCTGCTACTAATCTTTGGTTTACCAAAAATACATAAAGAAGGTGCTCTATAATTCATAGTTCCTGATAGGAACTTTATAACTTCCATTTATAGAAAAGTGAAGTGGTTATCCAATTATATTTTAAAACACACAGTCAACTGATGTTAAAACAGAAATTTGCTCATTAATCAATGTCAGTGGTTGAAAATTAACAACATTGGAAGTCGTGGATATGCATAATTCCACTCCGGTCTATCTTGCCATCGAATGCACTCAAAAATGGCTCAAAGTCAAGCAATTCAACGATTTAGAAGTAAGGGAATCGTAAATTTTTGGAGACTTGCCTTACCGCCAGCAATAACTGAAAAAAAAAAAAAAAAAAAGCCACGAAGGAACGTCCAATTTAACTATAATTCAGTAGATGTGTAGCGCTATGGAGGATGTGCAAATGATTAGAAATTCAAAGATCAGGAACAACACGAATGACAACCAGAGGGTAATGATGTCACCAGTGAGGAATTCAGCCCATGTTGCATCAGTCAGTTGTAAAGCGTGACAGAGTGAGCGAACACAATATAGGAAGGTCAAGAAACACATAGTATCTCGTCGCCGCACTACACAGCATTACCAGCATTTGACAGCGTTAGAAAGGGGTTGCGTCGTTGCGTTTCTTGCGATTGAAAAACATGTGGAACATGTGGAAAAACATGTGCGATTGAAAAACATTCTGTTGTCACTGTGGCCCGATGTTGGAGCCAGTGTATGTATGAAAGCAACAAACATGACGTGAACGTTCTGGTCGATTACGACAGATCACAACACAGGAGAGTTGTTGCATTGTGTGTGAAGCATTATGTAATCCTGTCACGCCTGCCATCCAAACAAAGTATTGGACTCTAGAACACCTTATGTCCCCTGCATAGTTTTCCAATAACACCAGTGTATAAACTATAGCGTGTGAAGTAGTGTTGCACTCGGGTAGCATGGAAGCCTTTATATATATATATATATATATATATATATATATATATATATATATATATATATATATATATATATATAAATTAATTCATTCAGGAGTATATCAGGCAAATTGTGAATGTTCGGAATATTACATTAGAACGACAAAGTGAAACATAGAAACAGAGTTAAAGGAACACATTAGAGACGCATGAAGTGAAGATACTGCTGAGTCAGGTATCTCGAAACGTCTGTATTTAGACACAATATTGGATAGTTTAAAGTGTTACGTAGATCGTCATCTTACATTGAAAGAAATGTGTGTGAATCAGTAGCGGCTCGATACCATAATCTGAGGTAGTTCTGCACAGTTTGTTTTGTGAATATTGAATTTACTCTTCGCAGTAATTAATTATAAAATGTGCATACATCAACCAGCATAAAATTTTAGCACTCTTAATCGTTATAAATGAGAATTATAATTGGACATCGACATATATGTTTACAACTTTACTGTATCATGCAACCAAAACACTATTGTTTTGATTATTGCGTGTCAGTGGCGTATTTAGGATTTTGTTTGTCTATACACAACATATTGAATAGACGTTTCAATTTTTCCTTTTGGATGCCAACAACTTTTATGGATTTCGGGGGAGCGTGAGCCCGATGTCTCCCTCCTAAATACACCACTGTTGCGTACAACAAACTTAAAAATACCATATCCATATCGTAAGAAACATGCTGTTTTTAGATACCATAAAAATTCCGAATTCACGCAATGTCTACAGACAGAAATTTTATCAATACTACTGAATTATAGACATCTTACCTTATCGTTTGTAAATGAAGTCCATCCGACGTGTCTTCTGCTGTGCAAAATGTTCTATTACTCTATCATTGAAGTTCGGTATGGTGGATATGAAATCACGTTCGATTGATAAGGTAGCCAAAGCATTGAGTCTTTCCTGGCACATTGTGCTTCTCAAAAATGTTTTAACTCTTTTTAAACTTGAGAAGCAACGTTCTGCTTCAGCTGTTGTCATTGGGGTAGTTAAAAGAATTTCCAAAAGTTTTATGGTTTCCCTAAAATTGTCACACAAATTGTGTTTGTTCAGAAAATTTAAAAATGGTAAGGCACCTTGCATATTTCTGAACTCGATCCGGTCATAAATGACGCCCAACTCAGTTCGAAGACGCTCTTTCTCTAGTACGGGTATTGTGGCACAGTTGCACTTAATCCATCATTGGGAAACTGTTGAACATACTGAAGAAAGTTTTCTGAACACAAAAGTGATGATGCGACAAGGTGACCAGTATATTGGAACCTAGATTTCGCTGTATTTATGGTCACATCACACACTTCAATCGCTGCAATTCGATGAGAATTTATTGTATCTTCTCTTCGTCTTCTTTTTATTTCGTGAGGTGCAGATGTTGTTGCCAAATTCTATGCTTCTTCTTGTATTTCCGAAATGCTTCCTCTCAACCTTTGTACATTGCTCTCAAATGATTTAAGGGCATTCTCTAGATAACTAGGATCAGCTTTTCTCTTTTGCAGCTGATTGTATAATATGTCCACGTGTGGCATAATATGATGGAAACATGTCAACCAGAATACAAATGTTTCACACTGCAACATTCTTTCAATAGCCGAGGCTTGATTTATCGTTGTATGTTGACTAAGTTCCTTCCGAATATCTTCCATGCACTCAATAAGTTCATTTCGGTATTCAAAAACAACATTTACTGTTCGAATATAGAAATTCCAACGAGTTGGAGCGGACCGCGGCACTCTTCTTTTAACTATTCGATCCAGTACAGCAACTCGTTGTCGTGAATGAGAGAAAAACGCTGGAATGTCTTGTAATTTAGCGAAAAATGTCCTAACCTCTGTATTTTGCGAACACGCTTGCTGCATTATTAAATTTAACTGATGAGCATAGCAGTGCACAAAGTGTACTGATAGATATTCTGCTTTAATCTTTACTTGAATCCCGCCATGTTGGCCACTCATAACTGCAGCACCATCGTAGCACTGAGCAATTAATTTATGCGACGGTATAATAGGTTGGATTTCACTCAAAATAGTTTGAGCAAGGCTTTGACTGTCAGCTTTGGAGGCAATAAAAATCCCCAAAAACGTTCAACTGGAGTACCTTCTCTCACGTATCCTAATATCACTACCAGTTGAAATTGTGATGAACAATCTGAAGTTTCGTCAGAGGGAAGTGCTACAAAACGTGTTTGCTCTATTTCACGTATTATTTCTTTTCTGAACACTAATAGCATGCTATCTAACAAATCGTTTTGAATGGTTTTGGAAGTTCCTTTAAAGTTACTAGAGCCCTGTAAATGTTCCCTTAATGTTTGGTCTAAATCAGCGCTGAAATCTATCAGTCTACGAAATATCCCCGGATTGGAGGAACCTTCTGCTTCGTCATGGCCCCGCATTGCGAGTTCAAAAGCACCACAAAATTTTATACAATGTATTATTTTATGAAGGATGTATCTATTCCTGGTTACATTTTCATTATATTTCTGTATACTTGCCCACTACGCAGAATCAAGTTGTGAGCGTATATTGATTGTCCCTAAAAGCGACAAATCTGTTTGATTGTTCAAGTGGAGCTACGAATTTTCATGTTTCTTAATTTTTTCGGTAAGATGCACAAGATCTTTTATCCCTCCCTTTGACCATGCATAATCCCCACCGAAAAGAAGACAAGGAAAAGAGAAGAGCGCATTCGTGTTATCACATTCACATATCCAGTTATTTATGTTGTATATATCTTTGTTAAAACGCCTAATGTAAGTTTTGCCACGACTGCTGCCCGAAACTTCGAGTGTTAAATCAGGAAGAGGCCTGCCTTTGTCCTTAATTTGAAGCTTTTCTTCGTAAGTTAATGAAGAGAAAGGTTGTTGTAACAAACGTTTCACGGAAGTCATTTTAAGAATATTGTTTACCTTACAATATTTACCATAAGTAATTCCCACCGAACACACAAATTCACTCAAACTCGCACAAAGAATAGCGCACAACACTTACACTAAACACCTTAATCAAAAACAAGAGGTGTTGCAGACAAACTTAGAGATGTCTTGCCCTAACCACTACTGATTTTCCCCCCACACAACCCTCGGCTGATAAAATTCAGCATTTTTTGTTTCAAAAATAATAAATGGAAGATAAAAGAAAGGGACAACAGAGAGTACCGTTGATTTTTAGGTAACAGGGGTAATAAATCTCTAACAAATGTCGCCAAGAACAGCAGGGAGAATTTTGAGGACTTTCCAGATTCTATGAAACAAGGATCTTTACTCATGTCTGCTAGTCGTATCACGTCGTGTTTTCGGCTTCTTCGGAAGTATTCGTGAGTTTTGAGCTGCTGGAAGTGCAGCTCTAGTAAATCCTATCTAACAAACAAGGAAAACGTAATACAGTGCGGCTGGTGAAGATTTTGGTTTCAATGCTAAAGCATAGGGTAATCCGTGCACAGCTCTTGCAATATTATTAAGCTTCAGAAGGCGTTTCTAAAAATTCTACGCTATGTAGCATATCCAGCAGTACAATTTCAGGACACAGTTAGATCAAATATCATCATTACGTGCTATTATCTTGATTAAATTAAGCACCATTCAACTCTATTGAAAATATATTTATTCCATAAAATAGCTGGCAGTTCTGCAGCTCTGCAGCACTTATAGTCAAGCCGTCCCTGGTGTGAATAACTTTTCATCAAAACAAGGATTCGAAGTTTGAATCTGGACAAGGAGAGCTTTCAGTGGTATTTCAATATGAAAGTAATAATGTTTATTACTCAAATGAAGTTCAATATTCACAAAGAGGTGAAACGAAAGACAAAATTATGTATAGTAAGCATTTCGTAAGCCAAACACACTCCTCAGAATCCAGAAATCGGTTTAGGAACACTAATCAAAATTGTTAAGATTAGTTACTACCCAAAACTTGAACAATTTACAAGGAAACCTCGCAACACACACAACTGGAAGAAGCTTTTCACAGTAACAACACTTTCAAAAGGTGATTTTAGTGCAAGAAATTTACATGATTACATTAACAGTTTTTTTCATATTTTATTTTATTTTTGTACGTGCACACGAAATGTTGCAAAGTAAAATTATTATAACAAGTGAGATAAATTGTGCGTAAGTTCTAGAGATCTACTGAGAAAGATGTCGTGGAGTGCCGAAACAGTACAGTTAACACAGTTTAATCGGGGCCAGTGGTCGAAGTGAGACGGTATGCGGTGGTATGCCATACCACTTTTGGTTTTTCAGTGATGAAGGCATACCGCCTCTGATTTTTTAATGGTGAAGACATACCGTTACGGGACAGTAGATGCTAAATACCTTTAATAAATCCATTTTTATACGTACTAATTGACGAATAGCTTTGCACGTAAAAAGATTTTATTTCTTAGGTAGAAGTAATTTCTAACTTGACAACACCGACATTTTTATTATCTTTTTCCTATCTTTTGTTTCTAAAATGCGATGTCTTCAAAGAAGCTCATCTAGTTTATATTTTGATGTGTCATATTGATTTTTTTCCCTTCTTATGTATGCGTGTGTCTTACCTTAATGCATATGTCGTGTTTTGAGTATGGGCGAATTTTGGGATTATCTGCTGTGGAGGGCGAATGCTCTGGGAGTTTAGAGTACTTCTCAGTCAAATAGGGGGTCTGGGAGTTTTTCTGCAGGAATTTGTTAATACAGAAGCTCGGTTTTTGGGAATTTTCATGTATAATTCTCTATAATACAACACAAGGGTATATATATATATATATTTTAGAAAATTGTTGACGGGGGATGAAAGTCTCTCCACGTCCCTCGTGTAACTACAGAGAAGCTTTTCGATGGTTTTGAGTTATTATGTAAATAGAAATGCAATCTTTTAGGCAACGTACCCTCATTGTATTTCAACATTTAGATAGCCGGTATGTGGAGTCAAAATTGTAATAAAACAAACCGCCTCTGCTTTTTTTCCACTTCGAACACTGGTCCTTTGTCCTTTGTTGTAAATTTTATCCTTCAGTTCACTGGTTCCTATCATGTTTTTCTAGAGGCTGATTTTTTTTTTTTAACTCACGGATTTCATTTGGGTCTAGAATTTCTAACTGTAGGCCGATTTTCATGTGGTTTGTGGCAAATGATCAAAGAAGGATGGGAGGTTTATGCGACTATGTTTACTGGTTTAAATTCATCCGGGGAAATTTCGACCACATCTCAAAAAGCAGCAAATATTCGCCAGTGTACCGTACAATTGGAATGAGGTTTTGGATTTTTGAAGCGAAATTGTAGAATACATATTAAGGGTTAGTGAGAATACAAAGTAAATATTAGTGGTAACACCCGTAAATCACATGTTGAATAGCATAGCCGGTTTTTTTGCGACAAACGACGAAGTGATTTCTTGGGCCACCTAAGGAGTCGATAACTGGCATCTTCCACAACACCCGCCTGCGGGGTCCGGTGCTTCCTCGTCTTACTCAGAAGCGATCCTGTTTCTTCCAATTTATTCACTAGCGACCATATTATGTTCCTGTCTAGGGGAAAGCATGAGGTAAATTTGTTTTTAAATGCCCTTTTCGTAGCAACAACAGATTTTGTTCTCCAAAAACTTTTAACAATAAACTCATGTTGCTCCAAAGGGTACACTATTCTCACTGTATCCTGATCATACTCACACAGTAGCCAGCACAGAACTGTACAGCACGATTCCTAATATAACGGCCCAGTTTCCTGTTTCTTATTGAACTTGGCGAGGTTGCTATCTAACGAAGAAAACTCTCAAATCTCCATACCGCACCGCACCTCATTCCAATTGTAAGGTAGACTGGCGAATATTTGCTGCTTTTCTTGAGGTATGGCCGATATTACTCCGGATGAATTTAAACAAGTAAACATAGTTTCATAAATCTCCGATTCCTCCTTGATCATTTGTCACAAATCGCATGAAAATCGGACTTCAGTTAGAAATTCTAGATCCATATGAAATCCGTGAGTTTTTTTAAAATCGCCCTTTAGTTTTGTAATAAAGTATTTAGAAAATTTCGGATAATCTAATATTTATTTTGTAAAAATATACAACAGAATACACTATATGCAAGAAATTTATACACTTCAAATGCTCCAACCCAATAATAGAAAAGAAAGGAAGTGATTTAAGAAAATAGAATGCGCGGTAATTGCTTTACATTTAAGGAATGTTTTATCATTTCTGAAAAGTAAAAGAATTTTAAAGTTTTTTAATATTTTCAAAAATTCTTCGATTTATTCAGATGAAATATATATATAGCATTTAGACACAAAAATAGATGATGTGAACTATAACAGTTTTTAGTCTATGTTGTAATTACTAGCTAAATGTGATCCCACAATCTCACAAACGACAGTTTACCTGATGGCTATATTATAGCAGTGGATTTCAGTTCTAGATAATTCAAAATCAGATCAATTATGGCCAGCTTGTAAAGTAGAAAGTGGGTTGTACACAGTATTAGTACTAAACATTTTGCTTAGCTTAACAGCAATCTCTTCTTTGGTGTGAGAGATCCGGATTCGATTTTTGGTGGAAGCTCAAAGGATTCTTATCTTACAGTAAACTGTACGTTCAACACTCTAAGGAAACAAACAAATAAAACTACTTGTCAAAGAAAGAGAAAATAACTATTGTTATTCGTTATGGATGTTTTAAAAGAGTAACAGAAACTTTTAAAAAAATGTAATTATATAGTATTTAATAGAATATACATATTTTTGAAATTTATGCAAAAAAATCCGACTACATTTGAAATCGCAACTTTAGTGTTGTTTTGAAAAGTTGTATTTGGACGTAAATATATCGTGAGACTAGCGATATAACCAAATTTCAATGATGAGTGGTGTGTAAAACTGAGGAATTAGTTGTGTCTGCCCACTGCATAGAACATAATTTAATCTCATTACCAACGATCTAGGAAGAAGTGTAAGAGAAATATTAACTTCTTGCGTACCAGTGACATCCATGGCGATGTCATGAAAAAGTATCCTTTATTAAGGGTCGTATCCTGGTGGTGATTTTTTTTTTTTTTTAAGTTGTTGCACTGCACAAGTTAGTTCTGCTGTTTTTCTTTAGGTGACAGCACCTTACTGACAGAAAAAAAGTCTTATCTCTGTAGATGACAGGCCTAAGGGAGCATTCAATTACGACACACATGTGTTTGTTTTGACGATAAACAATTAGCATTCGTATTTCGAGATCGGGAAAAAGAAAAATGAAGAAACTTTGTCTTTGATCTCCGGTCAGTTTTAGTTTTGTTAACCTGAAGCAGCATAAAATTCCTTCAAAATATCAAAATTTCCCTTTTTTAGTCCAATTGTTCCACAATGCAGACACATACATATACATATTATCCATAATATGAATGCTCTCGTCGCGCGTACACAACAAGTATGCCCTATATAACGGTCTACACAGTCTTTTAAAAGTAAATGAAAACCTGGTATTACAGCACGCACATAGGAAAATGACCCCCGGAACGCAAAGGGTTAAACAACTTCCCAAGATTTGCACATGTTCTTCAGTCATACTATGAAAAAACTGGTACTCTGTCATCTCTGGCCAATAGAAAATAAAATATAAGTTTGAAAAGGCTCAACTCCTCCAGATTACTAACAAGCTATCACTTTTACAATGTGAAAGTGTAATTACTAAGTGAGGTGTCATATATTTTCTCTTGTATTTTTACATAAATAACAAAACGTGAATTAAAAATAAAAATAAACAAAAATAAAAAAGATATTACCTTCTCATTTTTACATTACATTTTGTATTTTTAACTTTATTTATTATTTTCGATATTTTTCATCTTTCAATCTCTTTTCCTTTATCATGCATTTTTTAAATCATCATTTATTATTCCTTTGCTCTCCTGCACTCCTACCGACCTACTCGTCCCATTATCTTCCTCCACCAAACTACATCCACTTATAGCCTGGTAACACTACCGCATGATCTTGCATTCCAATATGGCGTCCATCTGGATACCTTTCAGCTATTTGTCTGTTCTTTATGTCTTGCTTTCCTCTCAACTTGTTACCCATATAATGAAGTAGGTTAGCGAAAGTTCTAATGTAGATTTCAGTGTTGTGATCATGTTCCCACTATTTTCTGGTAAATAATTCTTTATACGTAATGTGACATAGAAACAAGTAGTACTAAATTCATATTTCAAAACGAAAGCAGATATACTACATCGGTTAACATGGTATTGAAGCACCATTATTTCAGTCCATCTGCATGAAGTTTAAACTCGCACAACCTCTATAGTTCCGAATAGAGTGGGACTCCGTCTGAACATGCGTAACCATGCTGTGTCGGAAAACGGCTAATGTGAAAGTGAAACAAAGGATTAACATTTTTTTTTCAAGTTAAAAGGTTGTCACCTAAAACTTTCCAAATGCTGGTCGGAGCGTTCGATGACATTTGTATGTTTATAGTATAAGTCTTTCAATGGTGTATACATTTCTCTGAGGCGAGAGAAAGTGTTCAAGGCAATGTTCTTTCAGTTATTGACACAAATATCAACAGAGTATGTGGGGTGATCAGAAATAACCGATGCAGTGGCTGAACTGATTAAACTTGGACAGGAAATTTGTTCGGAAGATTATCACACAAGAATTAAACATGAAGAAAATCTGTGCCGAGAAATCTCTCGCAGGAACAAAGAAAATACCATCAAAATGTAATCATCTTCGACGAAACATATATGGTTTGACTACGACCCAGAGACTAAGCGACAATCCATGAAGTAGAAGTGCCCTGGGTTTCCCAGATCGAAAAAAGCATGTATCCACGCTCAAAGGTTTAGACAATCTTGTTTTTGTTCTTTGATGTACATGAAATTGTAGCGTTTGAGAGGATTTCTACTGGGAAAACAGTCAATCAGCATTTCAACGTTGAGATTTTGACCAGACAACGCAAAAAAAGTGAGAGCTCACTGCGGAAAAACGGATGGAGTCTGCAACAGAACAACGCGCCGGCCTATTAGGTTCTGTCTGTCTGCTATAAAATTACTCTCCATACTCGCTGACTCTCTCAATATATGACCTTTCTTTCTTTTCAAAGGGAACTTGTTTTGCCTCAGTTGAAGAAGTCAAGTAAAAACTGCAAAATCGTTTCCGTGAGTTTCCTCAGGATTCTCCCATTTCCTCCCGTATTCAATCATTCATTTTTATTAATCATCCGTCTTACTTATCCTAAAGGACATAAACATGGAACGTAAAACTAGAAAATTTATTTTATTTCATTTTTCGGAAATGGCAGATCTCCTAACTGAACTCAGAGAAAACGACTTCTAATATTGTTACCAACAGGGCAACAGCATATGCAAAAGAGTGCGAATGCCGAAAGGTGCTATTTCGAAGGTGATGATCACACCAGGCAATAATGAGGTAAGTACCAGAGCTTATGAATCCACTACTTCTGTGTGTATTTATTGTGCGTGTTATACCTCGTATATATAGCGTGAAACTAATCATATTTCTCAAATACTTTTTAATTTGTTCCAGTTCACAGACCACCAATCGAGACAGATTGTTATATGTTACAGTGAATTAGCAGAATGCTCGTTCTTCCCACTGGAAGAATAAGATTTATTGAAAATATTTAAAAGATAAGTACAAACTTTTCGTGGTTTTCTAAGATACTTATAGAAGCAAGTTTGATTTCACTGAAGTTATGTAAACTCTCAACACAATCGTCCCTAATAACGTTTTACAACAAGAATGAGTCTAATCGTTTTCTTACAATCCAAACCGATAGATTTACCCAATTCATGCAAATTGTTAGGCAAAATCTTTACAAATTCAAAATAGAAAATTGCGAGGGCTGGAAAGAAATAAGTAGCAACATATAAACCCTGTATTGTATAATCATGAGACTTCTATAGGCCTTCAACGTAATCCCCTGCAGCACGTTGCCAGATGTGGCGAAGTCACAGGATACCAAAAGCCGTGGCCTCTTTGTTGATATCTGCAAGAGAACGCCCTATAGCGCGAAGTATGACATCTCTGGTGCGGAAACACACCCCTCGCAATGGTTCTTTTATCTTAGGAAATAGATGAAAGCCACATGAACTCATGTCCGGTAAATAGGGAGGGTGCTCTAGAACCTCCCACTTTCACCGTGCGAATAGGCCCCTAATAGCAACTGCGTTGTGATGCAAAACAATGGATGGATCCCTTATGGAGTTAGGTTGTTTCCTGCGTAGTGCAGGGCGAAGATGATGTTCTAGAAACGTGCGGTAGTACACTGCATTTATGGTCTGATTCGGAGGAACTACATGCCGTAATATGACACCATGTATATCGTATGCCACTATCAGCATTACCTTCACATTCTCCGGTTCCTCACACAGCTTCTCGAGTCAGGAGATGATGGGTGGCCACATTCAATTGATTGGCGCTTAAGTTCTCGCTCAAAAGAGTGCACGCATGTTTCGTCAAGTGGTATGATCCTGTCCAGGAACATGCGACCTTCCCGTCTGTAACGTACCAAATGATCACCGACAAGGGCGTATCTGTGGCATTTCTGAACGTCTGTAAGATGGTGCGCTAACCACCGGGATGCAATTTCTCGGCAACCAAGGACATTGTGCAAACATTCAACACTAGTGTAGGATGTTCTTACCTCGTTAGCCAAGTCCCTGGCAGTCCACCTCCTGTCCACATGCAGCAAAGATTGAATCAATTCAATGACTTGGTTTCCGACACCATGTCGACCTCCACCTGGTTCCTGTTGTACACATACAGTGGTCTACTACTACTTTTTTTTTTAATTGTCCCGTTTTTAGCTGTTAAAATTATGGTCACCCTACGTAATTATCCATTTCCCTTAGCCTAAAGGACATAATTGTTCCAGATAGCACAGAAAAATTTTTAAAAATGTTAAAAAATTTGCAAAGGCAAACTAAAAAGTTTGCAAAAAACTTGCCTTTTCAAATGAGAAAATTTGCCGAAAGTTCAAGGCAAATAACGAAGTTGACGCTGGCTGAGTTTGCAGCAAAGTTGCCCCAGAAAATGAAAACGTCTGCCAATACAAACGAAATGTGTGCGACTGCACAGCAAGAAAGTTTGCCAGGACTTTGCTGCAAATATTTTGTGCAAATTTTCTTTGACAAAATTTCCGAAAATGAGCTGATAAATTTTGTGAAAATATTAAAAGGTTTGCAACAACATTGCAGAAAGAGTTTTCACGATCGCAAGATCATGTTTGCTGCAAATGTATCAGGTAATGGTTGCTGCAAATTTATGAAGTGAAACCTAAGTTTATGAAACATCAAAATTTTTATAATGTGGGTCCGTCTTTTCTTAGTGGCAAGCATTAAACGTCTTTAGCTACTTGCCAAAGATAAGAAATTTACGAACGATAAACGCACAGACAAAGGATATCGCAATTTATCTACTTACTCAACGATCATATCCCTGTACTTACTCTCACACACATTCACAAAATAACGTCAGGCTGCCTGGGTCAATAAAAACATCTGATAAGAGACCAGTGAGTTTATTCTGGAGTCCTCTGGTGTATTGGTTTTTCTCGATTCTCACTTCCCGCTTGTTTTGTCACAGTTGATGTAGAGCAGTGAATTCTGGGTACGATGCGCGCGCACTCGGTAATATCATCACATATTTGCTTTCAGCAAGTTTTTCGAAACAAGTTTTATACAGAGTTGCAAACTGTTTGCGACGGCAAACTTTCAACGCTATATTTTCAAATAAGATGCAAGTTAATTGCAGTGGTGAATTTATTTTTACAAATCAGCGAAAATTTGCAGATCATATTGAATGCTTTTAATAAATGTTAAGAAATTTTGCCTTCGCAAACTTTCAGATTGTTTGCTCCACTAAACGAAGCAAAAATTTGCCGCAAATATTCGTGCTATCTGGGGTGGGACGTTAAACTGAAAGATTTCTGCACCACCTGACTCAAACTCATTACATTGTAATCCAAAGCACTTGTTCTGCACTGGCATTATAGACAATTCCTACTAGGACATAATTATGAATAAAATCTAACTTTAAATTCAATGCTTTTGATAAATTCTATAGCACCAAAAGCGTAGTCCTTTTTTTTTCTTTTCTCAATGTATAAGAGTGACACAACGGTAGAGAGTTTACCTCTGGTGTGTGGAGTCGGTAGTTCCATCCCCGGCCAAGTAAGTTTATGGTGGACAACACCGTGTCTCGGGTACTCCCGTTTCCTCTCACATTTTCATTCTACTAATTATTTCGTCATCATTCACTTGCCTTAATCATCCGTCTTCCTTAGCCTTAAAGGCATAATCGTGGGACGTTAAACTAAAATATTTTACTAAATTTATTTTTTTAAATATACAGGGTTGGCCTAAATGATTCATCGGGTTTCAAATACTTTTTATTTATAAGTATAGGACGTACAAAGACGGGTTATACATGAAAAGATACGTACACTCACCAAGTTTCTGGTATATTCTACAAATGTTCAATGTGTGCGCCCTTGGTCACCCGGCATATATCCAAACTATAATCTAGTTCCTTCTTACGTTCACTAACATGTTTTCATTTATGTCCGTCACAGCAGCAGTCCTGTAGTTCATGCAGCGTTGTTGACATTGGGGGTACATAAACTTTGTCCTTAACATAACTTCACAGAAAGAAACCACATGGGGTGAGATCTGGCGATGTAGTTGGACTTGCAGGGAAAGAACAAATCTTAAAAGTCACGATTTTAGTATGCTACTCCCTTATGAACAACGAAGGAAAAGGAAAGTTCACTCGCACTCAGAAAGGTCTAAACACTACAAATGAAACCTCATTGTGTCTGTTTTTCCTCTAGTGAAAGATAAAGCAAACACACCCGCAAAGAAAAGATGGTAATCCTTTTAACAGAATTCAATATCAAGCTTCAATCTCAATATATCAATTTGCAATTCCAGTTGCTAGCTCTTTCATCTTTATTTCTTGATTTCTTTCTGCATCTGTTAAAAATTTAAAAAAAAAAAAAAAAAAAAAAACCAAACTTATTTTCATCTTCAATGATATGAAACTTGTTTGTGATAGAGGCAAAACTAGTTTTCATATCAAAACTGTGATAACTAACTAACTGAATCGAACAGGTGTTCGCTATTGTTCGAGAATTGTGTTCTTGCATTTGATAACAATCTAGCAATTCGTGTTTGGATTTGTCTGGCCATTTGCTTTAGCCAAACATGATATATGAATATAGTATTCAAAAAATGAAGTGAAATCTTTGAGTTTTACGTTCCACGGTTATGCCGGCTAGGCTAAAGGAGATGGTGATGATGAGAAATGAATGAAATGGTGGAATAAAGAAAGTAGGAAGAAACGGGAGAACCCCGAGGAAACCCACGTACAGAGTGTTTGTCCACCACAAAGTTCACTTGGCGCGAGCTGGGATCGAATTTTACGTTCTACCACTGAGCCACCGTGGCCCTGTGTAGTATTCAAATAGATCAGCTTAGTAAATTTAACTACGGGTACCATCATTATTAAGTTTGTTTCCAACAAGAAATATTTATTTTAAATAATATAATTACGACAGGTTTGCTGCTCCTCGAAAATTGACGCCACGTGTAAATGCACATGCAAGTATAGTAGAGCCGGCCCAGGAGCCTTTATTGAACGTGATGAATTATTTAAGCTAACTCTGTATGATTTCTAAAAGAAATCTACGAAAATATGAAAAAGAATAACAACGTAAAATTTTCTTACCAAAGACAAACCCTTTCTTCCTTCACTTTTCCTATTTGGAGCTCCGAACACGCGGAGTTTTCTAGACAGTTTCATACACTTTTCTAGAACATCATTCGATTGACAGCGCTCATGTCACCCATTGTAAAGAAACAAAATCGTTTGTTCGTTCATTTTGAGCTCTCTTGAGGTTTCTTCCTTTTTGGTGTAGACCTTTGATCTGGATCGCAAATACCTTTAATTGAAGCTTTAGTTGTTAATGTTGAAAAGTTTCGTCTTGACTTTTAGGATCTGATGGAGTTTTAGGTTGTTATTTGTATCTACATTGAAGCTCTATATATGTATATATATATGTTAGTTCATATGATAAAATATATTAGCTTTTTCCATTTAGATCCATCCTTTATTGGCACTTCGCACCAAGACATATTTGTAACCTTGTTTATAAGATTTAGTTTAACAGATAGAACCAAGTATCAATCTATCTCTTATACCAACAATTCCTATTTTTTTAAGTACACATTTTAGATTCATTGCGAAAGAAACTCATCATTGTTGTGCTTGCTAAAGAAACTCATCATTGTTTTGTTACATCTCAAATAATTGGGTTCATAATATATTAGATGGCAATGATAATACGATTATTATGTACATGAACCTACTTATTGCTAAGCAGTACACAATAACAATAAGGAGTAATCATTATGTACTATATACATAACAACTAACATAGTAATTCTTATCTTTAATTATAACAAAGGTGAATCAAGTATGGCTACGAAACAAGGACATCATTTGGGAAGGGCACGGAGCAATATCCTCCCTCTGAGTTCGAGAAACATATGCTTTTTAAGAAATTGTATCCTTGTATATTAAAAGAATCCTGACATTCCTATGTCCGTGGACAATTCTGCCTCCTTCCCTTGGCAAAATCTGAAATGCTGCTATTGTTACGAAACAGGAATTTCAAGTCTATAGGAACAAATTAAATAGTCAACCTTGAGGGCAGAAGAATTTAGAGAAATATCTTTTCCGTTCTTCTCAAATCTGAACTATTTCAGTTCTTTAAATGTTCTCGACTAGCATCAATACTTAGCTTGTTTGATATACAAAAATAAGTTCATAATAATAATGATGAAATACATAAAGAAAAATTGAAATTAAATTAAATTTATTTACTAAATCCAGCAAGATTCAACCACTGACTGATCTGGCGCCAAGCTTTATTTCAATTGCTCAGGATGAATGATATAAGTATGAAAGTCATTCAAAAAGTAATTCCTCCATCCCACTACTTGGCCAATAATACTGCAAACATTCTGAACTGTTTACCATTAATGCACTGATGTTTAAGCTATAGAATATCGCTTGTTTCATCTTCCTATCTCTTCTCGTTCCAGAGTAATGGAGCAATCCATGGCATCCAGTGGTGACGTCCGGTTGAAACAGTGGTCTATCATTAAATTTCTGACTGCGAAAGGTTGTGCGCTCAGAAACATTCATCGCCGGCGACGAATCATGGATACATCATTACGACCCATAAACTAAACGTCAGTCGATGGAGTACTACCACACGTCCTCTCCTCCGCCAAAAAGTTTAAAGTTGTCCAAAGCGCTGGTAAAGTGTTGTTGATATTCTGCCTCATCCATCTTATAGTCCTGATCTTGCGCCCTGCTACTTTTTGGCTCTTCCCCAAACTTAAGGCCAACAGTTCGACAATGGTGTCGCCAGCAGCCACCACAATTCTTCGCCGACGGCGCGAAAAACCTTGTTTCGCGGGTTGGCTCAAGTGTTGCCTGTAATGGGGACTATGTGGAAAAATGATGCCACCATTTATAGCTTTCCACTAATACCGGTATCGGTAATCTTGGAGGCATTATCTTCTGAATCACCCTCGTACCATACATATATTTAATGCATTTATACATAATTTATTTTTAGCATTATTTACACTGTGAATGTTTTGTTTTAAATTTTCAGTTCGTTTAACATAATTCAAAAGGCAATTTAAAAAAAAGTTCACAAGGAAGAAAGGTAATGAACAGCAGGCTTTTGAAAGACGAGTTTCCAAATAAAAACATTAAAAAAATGTATATATACAATAAATGTGAAACTAAGAAATAAGCTGGCCCTAAGAGAAACAACTTTAACAAAGTACATAATTTCATTTTAATCAATATTTTCGTCAGGAATCGTTCTTTTTCCTCGTCCATGATAACTGAAGATAGATTGATTAAAAATAACTGATGTATTTAATTATAAGTGTATCATAATTCACCAAGTCTGAACATGCGTATTATTAACTTTAAAAAAAAAAAAAAAAAAAAATCACATATAAGCATCCTGTATTACTGTAGACATTGTCAAACTATTTCAATGTGTTGCTGTAGTCTTCGTCAATATAGATGAAAAAAAAAAAGAAAAACTTAAGCTACTGAACACTTCACATTATGATGTTTGCTACAACTCAAACAAAAATTACTATAAACGTCCGACATACCACTATTGTGTGTAGATAACGTTGAATAAGAGCAGTTAGTAGAATTTTGTAACTGTTGTTTCTTTCTTAAATGGCTATTCTTTGAACAAGTGCAAATTTGATCACATGGTCATTTTCTTTTCAGTTCAAAAAAATTCAAAATGTATCGACTTCATCTATATATAGTGTTCAAGAACTCATGCATTCGATGTTATGTAATTTTCCATTATATATCAATATGAGTTAGCGGTAACTGCGTAATGTAAAATGTTCAGCAGCCATGTTTTTGTTTTCAATCTACACTGACGAAGATGACGGTAGTTAGTTGAAATAGTTTGTCACTGTCTGCAGCACTATTGGATGCCTATGGGTAATTTTTACAAACTTACAAACTTACAAACTACAAACTTACGTATGAAGTCCAATATTATCTTTAAGCTATATATATATATATATAATTTCTTGTGCGCAGTACATCAAACCGGTGTTCAATTTACCGGTACGTCCGTATGCATACAGTATAATTAATTCTCAGTAAAGTTGACAATGATCTTTTGAATGCTTTGCTTCAGGTTCGCGGTGTTATATAGTGCATTCGAAAAGATACTATATAGTTGTCATGCATTAGTGCAATACAACGTTGCATTACTCTTAGAGGAGAGGGGAGCATTAGTACACGGAACATATTAGTAGAGATTTGATATTTTCCCACAATAGAAAGGTGACTAAAGACAGTGTTGATAATATTGCTGACAAAGGAATACTTGAAGAAAAATTGATGGTTGATGGCGATGTTAGGTTCTATTGTTGTGGAATTGTTTAATTTCTTGGAGCAAAATTAAGTTTTCACTTTTGTCTTTGTAAGTTGATGTATCTAATATACAAGGTATTACAAAAAATTGTCACAATGTTTTGGAAATAGATTCTTCACATGAAAATAAGAAAAAAGTTCGTAGGGACCGATGGTAGGAAGTGCATAGTTTCGTAGTTATAGGGTGCCGAAATCGTGAAAAAATGAACTTTAAAGGTCATAATTCCAACAGTATAGAACCAATTGTAGTTGAGTCAAGACATCACTGAGGAACTAGTATGTGAATCAATCATTTTTAGAGAGGTTGTTTGGAAATACTTGATCATTCTCCACCTTAATCTCTAAAAGTTGGTGTGCAAGTACTGGAGCATTCTTAAACATAGATATTTGGATAGTTCACATACCTCAATGATGTCTTGACCCGACTACGATAGGTCCCATAGTAGTGGAGCTATGAACTTTCAGAGTTCACTTGTTTCACGTTTTCGGCAGCCTATAACTCCGAAACTATCCACTTTTGAGCATAGGTCTATATGAACTTTTGTTCTTATTTTGATGTGAGGAAACTATCCCCAAAATATTGACATATTTTTGTAACACCCTGTATACTGCACTGCTAAAAAGACATAAATGTTACTTTAAATGTTTTTACTTCTTAAATGCAATATACAAGTTATAATCAGTGAACTTTCGGAATATGTTTCCGTTCAACATTTTTTTTGCACGTGAAGTTCGTTGGGACATATTAGTAGACAAGCTGTGGAGGTACAACGGTATGTATCAATGTCCCTCAATACTTTCTGTCACTCTACCCTATCGATGATTTTATCATGCATATACAAGCTCTTTCTTGCAATATCCTACAAAAATTTGTTGTGTGACAAGATTCAAGGATAAAAAGTAAAGCTACCTATGCATCTTTCTATGAGATACCTATTTCTCTAGTCAAAACGTTGACATAAATAAAGAAGAATAAATATTTTACGGAAGTACATTTATAAACAAACAAACAAAATAAAAAAGTAATTGATTGCTTTTGATCCTTCTAATTTCTGAAGTTGCCTTATGATGATAAATAAAATAAACAGAGAAAAGCATGTCTTGTTTAGATGTAGGATATTTTTTACACGATTCTAACTTATTTTTCTGTCTCTTATTCTTGCAAACAGCTTATCACACAATTATAGTGATCAAATTCTCTCAAAAATTTTCATTTCCAATCAGAGCGTAGAAAATCTTCTGGGATCTCCTGGATCATCAGGTGCATCCTTGAACATCACCATTCCACCAATATCCCCTGAAGTTATAATCGCTTACCCTAGATCTAGTCCAAGGAAGAGAAAGCAAAGAAGAGGTGTTGGAAAATGATGAATCTATGTAGATTCTTCTTTAAAATGAGACTTTCATAAAACAACTTAGGTCTCAAAATGTGCAAAAAATGATAAATAGACCCAAAGATACCTTACGTATTGGACTCATTAAAACAGAAGTTTTTTTTTTTTTTTTTAATTGGGCATCCTAGATGAATTGGGCATCAATGACTTTTTTTTGGAGTGGTTTGTTATCAAAGCAACATCATTCATTATGTGTCCAGGCTGAGTACGTGAAACATTCCTATTATGAAATAGTTTTTCTTCGTGATAAGGTAGATGTGGAAATTCGTATTTCCAGAAATTGAAGATAAAAATATTGCATACACAGGCAAGGAATATGGTAGCTAAATTTCTACTTTCTCTAGAGACAAGAGGCACTTCTCTAACGAAAACAGTCGTGTCTTTTTGGTTAGTAGGTTAGTAGGTTAGTATAATATGTAATAAGATGTATATATGATTTTGAATTCGTTTCCGCTTCATGGTTTCTGTATTCTGTTTAGGCAGTGACGTAAGTAGGCTAGTTGTCGCCCGGGGCAAGAACTCGCCTTAGGACCCCCCCCCCCCCTTTAACCTCTAAGCAAACAAATCCAATCGATCCCCGATTTCACCAGACATTGGCAACACACAGTAATTATGTTATTCTGTTTTTTCTTCAAAGTAGTAAAGCATGATTTCAAAATTGCAGTACATAATTTAATTTTTATACAAGATAAAAGCCAAACTAACTACTATTTGATTGCCAAATAATCTGAGAGTAGCATGCTTGACATATTCGTGTGGTTTTATCACAGTAATTGCAAATCATTTTTTTTTTTTTTTTAAATTGTATCGGGATGTGTATATGTGTAGAATCAATCAACATATGTTGCTTTAGAATAGAATATTTAATTATGACAAACAGTCAAGCTGTTGTCTGGAGTATTATACTCAGACATTTTATAAATCTCTTAAATCGATGTAAGTTTAATGAAAACACAAAAAGCTGGAACTAAAATTGAACTTTTTGGGTTCTTTTGGTTGCAAACCTTTTTACAATGTTTTCAGAAGACAACTTTGAAGCAAATTTATGCACTATGGATATGATAATCTTACTAAGGTTGGTGAGTCGTTGTTATTATGTTAAGTTTCTGACGTATTTTTTAATGATCTTCAGTTTGCTAAAACTCCTTTCCTTGACTTATACTGAAAATAAATATTGCCCATTTCAGCGCCTTCCCAGGATAGACGCCCGGGGAACAAGCCTCGTTTGCTTCACTGTGTTTAGGTAGTAGATAGTAGAAGAAACTTATTTATTTATTTATTTTTTTATTTAAAAATCACCAGATACAGCTCAGAGGCCATTTTATACTGGATATCTAACAACAACAATAACAAAGGAAAGGATATGGGAAGGTATCGACCAGGGCCTGTTTAATAGATAGCATCCCGGCATTTGCCTTGTAGGACTGAGGAAGACCCTGGAAAACCCCAATCAAGATGGTCGGCAGCGGAAATCGAACCGACGACCTCCCGAATACGAAGCCAACGCTCTACCACTTGAGCTACTTCGCTCGGTAACCTTTAATTTTTCAGCGACAGATCAAAGTGAATTTCCCCAATGGTTATAAGTGAGTCTAAAACTTTTCATAATGTTACTATAAGAATGGTATAGTAATCTAATTAACTGCTACTATTATAATATTTGAATGTATTTTTTATTTATGTTTGTTTTCTTTGTTGTAATCTGATCTCTGTAGTAGTAGAACATGAATGTACCAACCTGCCCCCAAGCCAGTTAAAAAAAAAAAAAAAAAAAAAAAAACAATAGGGCGACATTGGTATTTAATGTAGACCTTCAGAAAATGTTGAATAACTTACAGTGCTCTTTTGCTGGAATAATAATACTGTGTTTTCAATGTAGCCCATAAACCATGGTGAAAGATTATCATCATCATCATCATCATAGGTATTCTGTCATTATTGGCAGGTCACTTGCTGCAACTGAGAAGCTTCCATGCTCCACGGTCTTCCTCTAACCTCTTCGTTTTCACGTACGATTTTTCTGTTTTGATATCGTTCATTAATTGTAGTCTCCCACGCCCTGCCTCTCCTGCCACTATATCCTGTAGCACCCCCTCATGATACAATTCCTTAGCCAGTTCCTTCATGCTTAAAGAGGATGATAAAATATATTCATAAATCTAATAAAAAACTAGGATCCATGATTTTTTAAAAATTGTACCAATGTTCCCCCTTCTCCCCTACTATATTGCACGCGTTTCTTCTTGCTGTCGAAGATTGTTTCTAGGCATTTACGTGGAATATTCCTGGTGCAAGAGTAGTTTGCAGTTTTTCTGGATTGTGTGGAGGAGTTTCTTTGGTAAACATTACTTTTTGCATAACTACAGAAGAAATATTCCGGTGGCTTAATTTGAAGAAGAAGTTCACCACAGGCTCTTAGAAATGGTTCAATTTTCGAAAATTCCTGCCAATAACTCCACAGATACCTATATATGTGGTCGCACCATCCTATTAGTTTCAAGTATTATTAATTAGGTTCTTGGTTAGCTCTCCCATGAACTGATGAATGACTACACAATAACAATCTGAATTTATTACTCCAATCCTCCCTCCTGGATATGGCAATCCAGACTTCAATCTTTTGGTCATGTAGAGGAGTTTCATGTGCCCTCCTCGCTCATCTAGTGGTTTAGCGCGCATGTCTTGGTAGCATGTGATCTCGGGTTCAATTCTCAGTGGGAGAACTTTGAAATGTGAATGCATTAAAGTAGTTCGGACTCCATTTTAAACTGTAGGTTTACGTCTCATACAGCCTCGGTGTTGAGAAGTCACGCCAAACTCTAACCAACGAATGTACGAGATGTGGGTTGTTGGCAGACCAAAACATGAGTTCTGGGGTGCACATACTCTGATAAATGGAACCGTGCCTCATCCATAAAGAAAATATAGTCTAAAACATCGTTAGAACTGTCTTCTAGAAACTATTGAGAATATTCACAGTATTGCAATCGGTTTCCTTACATCTGTGTCAGTAGTAGGGGTCCCCGTATGTCCAGCCGAGTCAGCAAAAATTTCTCGATTCTGATTGGCTGAGAGAGGTCACGTGACGTTAGGCCCCGCCCACGCGGGAAATTCAAATTTTTTAGGTCACGTGGTATGACGTCATGAGTCACCCTGCGGGGAAATCCCTCATTCTCTTTTATGACCGGGATTTTTGAAATTCGTTCCCTTTTACGGGTAAGATGTGTGATTCTGATTGGTTGATAGCTGTCACGTGATTTTAGACCATGCGATATTTGAAAATTCGTTCCCTTTTACGGGTAAGATGAATCCTTTTGGTACCCCAATGCTAGAGGTCACGTGATCTTAAGCCCTGTGACTTTTGAAATTCGTTTCCTTTTTTACGAGTAAGATGAGTCCTTTGGTACCTCGATGCTGATTGGCCGACAGAGGTCACATGATCTTAGACCCACCACACACCCCATGAGTGAAATATAGAGCGATATGTCGGTGATCCTGGATTTTAGAATTTTGTTCCCTTTTTATGGTTATCCTTAAAGTTCCCATGAAGGGCTCAACCTCCTCCTTAAATAACCCTTTTATGGTATCATGATATTGTACTGAAGTTTACATTAAATATTATCGTTCTCTTTGACAGATAAGATGATTACCAGCTTTATTACCTTGATGGAGATCATGTCCTTGAATTAGTAGCCTATGTCTCTGGAAGTAACAATGGTGAAAGAGGGGTGTCGCTTGTAGATTTCTTATAACACATTGTTGTGAGTTTAAGCGATTTATTGCTCAGTAAGCGCTTCATTAATGGAAACAGTGTTGCCAGATTTTTTTTCTACCTAAACTGCTCCGATTCTTTTCGAAACGGTTCCGCAGAGTGCAAGAAATTTTAAACGAAAAATTTTTTCGAACTAAAAAAAAAATTTCAAAACTAAAAAAATTTTAAACAAAAATTTTCAAACAAAAAATTTTGAAACAAAAATTTCAAAAAAATTCGAACTAAAAAATTTTGAAACAAAAAAGTTTCAAACAAAAAATTTTCGAACCCAAAAAAATTTCGAACTAAAAAATTGAAACAAAATTTTGTCGAACTAAAACATTTTTAAAAACAAAAGTTTCGAACTAAAGATGTAAATCACATCTAAAAATTTTCAAATCAAACTTTTTATCGAACTAAACTTTTAAAATTTTCGAACTAGAAATTTAAACCAAGTTTAAGAAAAATCCTAAGAAATGTTTTTTTCAGGAATCGAACTCAGGTCTTTCAAACCAAAGATGTGTATGCTAACCGCTTAAATGAATTCGGTTTTAATCGATCTTGGTGGGTTTCGAACCATGGTCCTTGAAAAGGATACACATATACTTTAAGAAAATAAATCTGACAGTGTAACGCTTCTCAAATCAAACTTTTTATCGAACTAAACTTTTAAAATTTTCGAACTAGAAATTGAAACCAAGTTTTAGAAAAATCCTAAGAAATGTTTCTCCAGGAATCGAACTCAGGTCTTTCAAACCAAAGATGTGTATGCTAACCGCTTAAATGAATTCGGTTTTAATCGATCTTGGTGGGTTTCGAACCATGGTCCTTGAAAAGGATACACATATACTTTAAGAAAATAAATCTGACAGTGTAACGCTTCTCAAATCAAACTTTTTATCGAACTAAACTTTTAAAATTTTCGAACTAGAAATTGAAACCAAGTTTTAGAAAAATCCTAAGAAATGTTTCTCCAGGAATCGAACTCAGGTCTTTCAAACCAAAGATGTGTATGCTAACCGCTTAAATGTATTCGGTTTTAATCGATCTTGGTGGGTTTCGAACCATGGTCCTTGAAAAGGATACACATATACTTTAAGAAAATAAATCTGACAGTGTAACACTTCTCAAATCAAACTTTTTATCGAACTAAACTTTTAAAATTTTCGAACTAGAAATTTAAACCAAGTTTTAGAAAAATCCTAAGAAATGTTTCTCCAGGAATCGAACTCAGGTCTTTCAAACCAAAGATGTGTATCCTAACCGCTTAGCTATGAATGAATTCGGATTTAATCATGCTTGGTGGGTTTCGAACCATGGTCCTTGAAAAGGATACACATATACTTTAAGAAAATAAATCTGACAGTGTAACGCTTCTCAAATCAAACTTTTTATCGAACTAAACTTTTAAAATTTTCGAACTAGAAATTGAAACCAAGTTTAGAAAAATCCTAAGAAATGTTTCTCCAGGAATCGAACTCAGGTCTTTCAAACCAAAGATGTGAATCCTAACCGCTTAGCTATGAATGAATTCGGATTTAATTATGCTTGGTGGGTTTCGAACCATGGTCCTTGAAAAGGATACACATACACTTTAAGAAAATAAATCTGACAGTGTAACGCTTTCGTTCGTGGATTAAAATAAAATGCTGATAGACTTCTTTGTGTGACGACATAGAAGCACATATGATTGAAAAAATGCAAACGTCAGCGGATCGCATTACTTTTTGTTTTACTACGAACGTGTCAGCATGATTCATGGAAAAAAAAGCAAACATTGACATTCTCGTATGGAATATGAGGAAAATGAAATGTCGTCACAGTTACGACAAGTAGTGACATGATCCTGACAGAAAGCATTTGGGATCAGAACTGTGATACTAGATGTTGTAACTATTGAGAAACGTGAATGACGTCACGATCGATTGTTACACATCGTTTTGGTTCATGATTCATGACAAAAGCAGCGAGCGTTTTGATTGGTTCGTTGTGATGTCATTTTATAAATTTCCTCGTTTCTGATTGGCTGACGGTGACATCGTTTTCACAACGACCTAAATAAAAATCTAAATTTTATTTTTCAAATCCTACATCGCTCTCAACTATCGTGTGAAGAAGATCTCCTTTTAAAAGTGTCTTTATTTAAGAAGCTTCATTGCACCGACTTTTTGTTCATTGAATTTGAGGTAAGTTCAGTGAGATTTTATTTTTCACACAAGATTCCAAAATCATTTTTATTTTATATTTGTGGGGGTGGATCACGAATACACTGTTTTACTTTTAGTACGAAATATTTAGACTATGAAGAAATTAGTGGAATGGGAAAGTGGGAGTGCGAATCAGGATCCCCACACATTAGAAGTAAGCACGATAAATGATATGGTTTAGCGTCCCTTCAGCGAGCACCCGTCGGGAATTGAGCCATGGCCAGAAAAATGTGTGCGCTTAGTTTTGAAAAGAATGCATTACAAAATTTCAGAAACTATGCCTGAGAATAATATGGTTCGATACCCTTTGAAATCATTAGCGTCCCTTCAGCTTAACGTGATATTCGAGCAACCGCCCGGGATTGAACCAGGGCCAGAGGCGTGTACGTCAACCATTTAGCTTAGTTTTGAAAAGAATGTATGATAACGCATGAGAATATTAAATTTCAGAAAAGGCTTGACAGCGATCCGATGTGGGAAAGCAAACCCCACCGAGGATTGAACCAGGACCTTCCATATCCGAAGCATGTACGCTAACCGCTTAGCCACGAGTGCATGAATATGTGGTTAAAAAGATTTACGCTATACAGATTTTGTTTTGACAATTACGCATGGGTATCGTTAATGTTTGATGAATCTCTTCAACTTGCAAACGCATCATTTAAAGGTCGTTGTGAGTAGAAAAAAAATGCTTACGCGTGCTTTATCACATCTCAGTACTGTTGAAACATTCATTCATTCATGCATTCTTTTTTTATCACTATAGAATGGTAGGTCAGTTACATGCTGATGTAATGGTTTCGAGTTTGACAGCAATAAAACACTCATTTCAGTAACATAATTATTTTTAAAAAAACTTTGATTTCTAGTACATGTGCTTTCATAATGAGATTCTGAACGTCACCGCCAGGGGAATCAAACTCAGGACCTTTACATGAATTGCTTAGTTAAGAATTTATCATGAATGTTATGATTTCCCGAACTAAGCGGTTAGCATACGTGCCTTTGGCGTCGGAAGCCCGGGTTCGATTCCCTGCGGGAGCTCATGTGGTTCGGATTCCACGTTAATCAGTAGGTCCATGTCTCATATAGCCTCGCTGCTGAAAGGGACGCTAAACTAAAAATCAAAAAATCAACTCAAATTCACGCTGCTCAATTCCTTTTTTCCCATTACATATTTGTTTACCGTACCTGTTTGTTTGTTTTCATTTTTTAATCATGGCCGAATCGTGTTTTACTGTTCGCAATGAAATTACTCGTCATTATAGACGATTTATGTACGTTTATGTATGTATTATGAGGTGTGCACGTCAACCATTTAGCTTAGTTTTGAAAAGAATGTATGATAACGCGTGAGAATATTAAATTACAGAATAGGCTTGACATGCCCCGACGTGGAAAAGCAAACCCACCGAGGCTTGAACCAGGACCTTCCACGTCCGAACCATGTACGCTAACCGCTTAGTCACAATAATAAAAAAAAATACACTATACAGATTTTGTTTCGACAATTACGTATGTGTATCGTTAATGTTCGATGAGTCTCTTCAACTTGCAAACGCATCATTTAAAGGTCGTTGTGAGTGGGGAAAAAAAATGCTTACGCGTGCTTTGTCACATCTCAGCACTGTTAAAACATTCATTCATTTCATGCATTCTTTTTATCACTATAGAATGATAGGTCAGTTATATGCTGATGTAAAGGTCTCGAGTTTGACGACAATAAAACACTCATTTCAGTAACATAATTATTTTTAAAAAAAAAAAAAACTTTGATTTCTAGTACACGTGCTTTCATAATGAGATTCTGAACGTTACCGCTAGGGAATCAAACTCAGGACCTTTACATGAATTGCTTAGTTAAGAATTTATCATGAATGTTATCAGGTGATTAAGATTTTTCTTTCTTCTTTTCTTTTGTAGTAAATTCACGCTGCTCAATTCCTTTTTTCCCCACATTACATATTTGTTTTACCGTAATTGTACCTGTTTGTTTGTTTTCTCCTTTTATTAACATGGCCGAATCGGGTTTTATTGTTCGCAATGAAATCACGCGTCATTATAGACGATTTAACATCGAGGGCAGAATGCTCGAAGTTCAATTTAATGCACCGCCCGTAGGAACCGATATCATACAGTATGTACATAATAGTTTCCAAGCAATGCTAGACCATTTGTTAGCCAATGTCGACGATGAGGCGATGGTTGGTTTATCGGTAATATCGCCACGTAACACGAATAAACCGTTTTGGGTGAGTTTTCGCCAAGCACGAAACTTGACACTGGAAACGATGTGGGCCTCGTTCGAAAGAGTGTTACAAAGTAACAATGCATTTCTCCTGCATGAACCATTCACTGTTCATTTCCATCGTGTGGATATTCCACGTGGCTATGGCGGTTTGCGGCAAGGAATACTTCAAAATGAAGAATTGTTACGTTGCAAGCGTGGGATTGTACGTGTAAGAAATCAAGATTCAAGGTGTTTGGCGTACGCCCTTGTTATTGCTATTGGCCTGAAAAAATACAAGAATGTAGATATGAAACGACATAAGCAGTATCAACATCAATCGAAATGTGTTGTGGACGATGAAGTCGATGCGCTATGTTCAAATGCAGGAGTGAATTTGGATCATGGTGCCAGTGTAAATGAAATTCGACAATTCCAGGCATACCTCAAAGAATATAAAATTACAGTGTACACCAGTTTCACAGGCCATGATATCATGTACGAGGGACCGAACGACGAAAATCGCACTCCCATAAATTTGATTTGTTTGGCTGGCCATTTTGATATCATTCAATCTTTAACTGCTTGTTTTGCAACCAAGTTCTACTGTGAGGCGTGCCATAAAAAATACAGTGAACGTAACAGACATGTGAAAAATTGTCCTGTTATGTGCTCCAAATGTTTACAGAGACCTCTATGCGACAAGACTCAAACACCGATATTGTGTAACGACTGCAATCGTCAATTTTACGGCGAACAATGTTTTAACAATCATCGTAATATTGTATATCATCAAGGGGAACCTGTATGCAAAATGGTGCAGCAATGTACTAGATGTTACAGAGTATATTCCTTTGTACGAAGTGGAGAACGCATTCATGATTGCAATGAGATCTTTTGCAATGTTTGTAAGAAGATTGTTCCGGGATCGCATCAATGTTTTATGCTTCCTGATCGACAATGTTTGAAACCTGGTGTTCCTTCACTCATGCACGCAAAGAAAGCCTTATTGATATTCTATGATATAGAATCTATGCAGGACACGAATATTGGCGATAATACGTATGTACACATTCCAAATTTATTGGTTGCACAACAAGTATGTTATGCATGTGTTGAAAACAATAATATCCAGCAGTCTTGCAGTACGTGTGGTCAGCGCCAGCATATTTTCCAAGGAGAGGATCCAGTTTATGATTTTCTCCAGTACTTGCGGGAACGGCGTCCCAATATAAATAGGATTTTCTGTGTCGCACACAACGCTAAGGGATACGATGGACATTTCATCCTAAAGGCTATGGTAGAACAATGCCAATGGAGACCTGACGTCATATTAAATGGAACCAAGATACTGAGTTTAACGTTGAATAATCTGACGTTCATTGACTCGTTGAACTTCCTACCTATGGCATTAAGTAAATTGTCAAAAGCGTTCAATTTACCCGCAACCAAAGGCTACTTCCCGCATTTCTTCAACACCAAGGAGAATCAATCGTATATTGGACCACTTCCAGAAACAAAGTATTATGGTGCAGATGAAATGGCCGTCGAAGACAGAAACAAGTTCATGCAGTGGTACAACGATCATCGTAATGATACGTTTGATTTTCAGAAAGAAATTCTCAAATATTGTATTCAAGATGCCAATGTACTGCGACAAGCATGCGTTTCGTTTATGACGTCATTTGAAACAGAAACCAAAGTGAATCCCTTCTTGGAGACGATCACGATTGCCAGTGCTTCTAATTTAGTATTTCGCCGGAATTTCCTTAAACCCAACACCATTGGAATTCTACCGGCACATGGCTATCGATGGAGAAGTACCCAATCGATCGCTGCAATGCAATGGCTGGCCTACATTGAAAAAACCGAAGAAAAACAAATCTTACATGCGGCCCGACAAAAAGAAGTGTTTATTGCGGGATTCCATGTTGATGGTTACTACCAAGATCCTGAGACGTTAGAGGAGCACGTCTACGAGCATGCCGGTTGCTTTTACCACGGGTGTAAAGTATGTTTTACTACAGGCCGTAATCAGCCCATCTACAGCAATCCAGAAGACACCATGGAATTCCGTTATGAACGAACGCAAAGAAAAAATGCAAGACTGCGTGAATTGGGGTACATTGTACATGAAATGTGGGAGTGTGAATTTAATCAGTTCTTAAAACAAAATCCTGCAATGGCGACGTATCTGAAGAATCACCCGTACATGAACCGCAGACCATTAAATCCAAGAGATAGTTTTTTTGGAGGAAGGACCAATTGCGTGAAATTGTACCACCAAGTCGATGAAAAAGCGGGGGAAGTAATAAAATATTTCGATATTGTCTCGCTTTATCCTTATGTAAATAAGTGTGCTAAATACCCTGTAGGCCATCCTAGAATTTATCTACAGGGTGATGAAAATATACCACCAATAAATAAAGTCAATGGTCTAATCAAAATGACGATATTACCAAGTCGCCATCTTTATCATGGTCTCCTGCCTTACCGATGTAACAAGAAACTACTCTTTCTACTGTGTGCTGCGTGTGCCGAAGAAATGAACCCAGACCCTACAGCAACGTGTACGCACAACGACCAGGAGCGATGCCTCACTGGAACATGGGTATCATATGAAATCCAGAAAGCAGTAGAATTAGGATATCAACCAGTGGAAATTTTTGAAATTTGGGATTATGACATTGAACAATATGATCCCATCACGAAAACAGGTGGCTTGTTCACGGAATATATCAATACGTTTTTAAAATCAAAAATGGAAGCGTCTGGCTGGCCCAGTTCCTGTGTCAGCGAAGAAGACAAATCAAAATTCATACAAACCGTCCTGGAGCGTGAAGGTATTGCATTGGATCGGTCCAAAATTGAAAATAATCCTACACGAAGAAGTTTATCTAAGCTTTGTCTTAATGCTCTTTGGGGAAAACTTTCGCAAAGATCAAACTTTAGCCAGACCACAATTATTGATCGGCCGGAAGAATTTTATGAAAAACTCACTTCCCCCGACATTAAACTCCATCAAATTGTACCCATCAATGATACGATGTTGTATGCGTTCTGGGAGTACAATGAACATGTGCCTGTTCAAAACCGAAACACCAATGTCGTGTTAGGTGCATTTACAACATGTCAGGCACGTCTGGAACTGTACAAGTACCTGGAAATGTTGCAGGAACGTGTTTTATATTTCGACACGGATTCTGTAATATTTACGGAGAAGCCCGGGGAGCCAACCATTGAACCTTCAACGTACTTGGGATGCTTATCGGACGAGATGGAGTCTTATGGACCACGAGCATACATCAAGACATTTGTCAGTGGAGGACCAAAAAATTACAGCCTAGAAATATACAATCCGGATACCAACGTCACCAGTTACATATGCAAAATTAGAGGATTTACATTAAATTACAATGCAGGACAACAATTAAATTTCAACACGCTAAAAGAAATGATTACAAATCAATGCCGTGGACAAGTCACCATCACTATCCCCCATAAGATATGCAGGACTAAAGACCATACCATCGTCACACGCAAAGAAGAAAAAATGTACAGTATCCAGTACACAAAACGTCGATTTAAAGAATTCAATTCCTATGATACGGTTCCGTACGGGTACGTTAAAAAACAGAAGATGGAACTGGAAAAAGAAGATGAAGAAGAAAAAACTGTAAATACCCAATAAGGCCGCCATTTCTTTTTTCCTTTTCCTTTTCTTCTTTCCCTTCCTTAACCACAAAGCAGCAACACCAAGAAGAAAATGAAGTACCCACAAGAGTTCATAAACCATCAACACAACCATCAGTGGAAGAAATGTAGTCATCTCGTATCCAAGGAGGAACCTTGACCATAAAGGAGCAACACCAAGAAAAAATGCAGTACCCAGAAGAGTTCATAAACATCCATCGGTGAAAAAAAATGCAGTGATCCTGTACCCGAGGAGGAAGATGAACCTAAACAGATCCATCATTTACGAGTAAGTTTTATTTCTCTCTTATCAATATTGACTCATTTTTACTGTTTCAGAAAAAAAAAGAGAATTCATAAAGTAATCCGTCGTTTCTTCTTTTTCTTTACAGGATACGTCTACAAGATTCGAAGATGATGATACGTCCAAAATATTCATTAAACTAGATCCTGTATTTATTATGTTAATAAACTTGTATGAGAAGAGCACATACCTTTCGTTAAATACAAGTTGAAAAAAATATGTTTTATTATTTCTTGAAACCCTGAACACTTGTTTTCAAATCATGGTAATCTTGAAAATTTAAGGTGAAAAATATATTCAAGATTTGGTTTACACGATTTTGTTCGAAAAATAATTAAAGAATTTTTAGTGTCCAAAATTTGATTTTTAATTTAGTTCGAAAAAATTTTTAATTTGAAAATTTTCAAATGTGGTTTACATCTTTAGTTCGAAACTTGTTTTTAAAATTGGTTCGAAATTTTTTAAATTTTTTAGTTCGAAAAATTTTGATTTGAAAATTTAGTTCGAAAGTTTTTAGTTTAAAATATTTTTCGAAAAATTTTTAATTTTTTAGTTCGAATTTTTTTTGGGTTCGAAAATTTTTTGTTTGAAACTTTTTTGTTTCAAAATTTTTTAGTTCGAAATTTTTTTTTGGGTTCGAAAATTTTTTGTTTGAAACTTTTTTTGTTTCAAAATTTTTTGTTTGAAAATTTTTGTTTAAAATTTTTTTTAGTTACAAAATTTTTTTAGTTCGAAAAATTTTTTAGTTTAAAATTTCTTGTACTCTGCGGAACCGTTTCGAAAAGAATCGGAGCAGTTTAGGTAGAAAAAAATCTGGCAACGCTGTTTCCATTAATGAAGCGCTTACTGAGCAATAAATCGCTTAAACTCACAACAATGTGTTATAAGAAATCTACAAGCGACACCCCTCTTTCACCATTGTTACTTCCAGAGACATAGGCTACTAATTCAAGGACATGATCTCCATCAAGGTAATAAAGCTGGTAATCATCTTATCTGTCAAAGAGAACGATAATATTTAATGTAAACTTCAGTACAATATCATGATACCATAAAAGGGTTATTTAAGGAGGAGGTTGAACCCTTCATGGGAACTTTAAGGATAACCATAAAAGGGAACAAAATTCTAAAATCCAGGATCACCGACATATCGCTCTATATTTCACTCATGGGGTGTGTGGCAGGTCTAAGATCATGTGACCTCTGTCGGCCAATCAGCATCGAGGTACCAAAGGACTCATCTTACCCATAAAAAGGGATCGAATTTCAAAAATCCCAGGGCTTAAGATCACGTGACCTCTAGCATTGGGGTACCAAAAGGATTCATCTTACCCGTAAAAGGGAACGAATTTTCAAATATCGCAGGGTCTAAAATCACGTGACAGCTATCAACCAATCAGAATCACACATCTTACCCGTAAAAGGGAACAAATTTCAAAAATCCCGGTCATAAAAGAGAATGAGGGATTTCCCCGCAGGGTAACTCATGACGTCATACCACGTGACCTAAAAAATTTGAATTTCCCGCGTGGGCGGGGCCTAACGTCACGTGACCTCTCTCAGCCAATCAGAATCGAGAATTTTTTGCTGACTCGGCTGGACATACGGGGACCCCTACTACTGTGTCCAATAAATATTGAACAGCTTTCACTTTACATGGGATGAGATTAAGCGGTTTTCTCTATTGTGCTAATTTTCGTCTGGATTTGTTGGGATTATGTAACATAACACCTGATACATCTTGTAGTTTTTTTTTTTTTTCATCACGTATTGACGGTCTTCCATTTCGCTCATAGCCTTTTACGGATCCAATTACGGTAAAATTTTCGGCTAATGTTCTATAGGAGATTAGGAACCTGGAAATCGAACGGAAAAGTGTATTTAAGGTGGATCACTACCCGGAAGTCAGTATAGGCATAGTTCATTGCCTTAATCAATGCGTAACGAAATGCCACATATTATAAGTATTGTACTATTAAATAGAGTTATGCGTCAGCTACAACATAGGATACTATTTTCTTTGGTTATGTATTCTGTAATCTAAAAAGGTAACATATAAGAGGAAACCTTGATAAGTTTTAAGATGAGTACGCAAGATGGCGCTTGCTGTTAGATTTTGCTACTCCTGTGCTCAGTTTTATGAAATTTTTACTTACAAGCACAAATTCTTTTACAAGTAGTTATCTCATTACTAAATATGGATATTATATGACCGGTTTTCGTATTATGTTTTACATTTTATCCAAATATTATTTTATGTTTACGGAAATAGTTTTAGCGGCTGAATCTCATGCTAGCGCGGAACGCCATATTGCGTCGTTGCCAAACTTGCATGTATACTGCTGCAGTTACAGTAGTAGGGCAATTCCTTGTTAACGTTTCAAGTCCAGAGGCGGAATCTGCGAATTGTGACAGAACTATTATAATTAGTAAAAGTGGAAAATGGGGAAACGGAAGGAATCATATAAAATAAAGAAGAACCCAACTCAAAGTAAAAGGTCGAAGAGCCAAAGGAAGCGAAGAGAAAGGGAGAATAATTTAAAAAAACAGCTAAGCGCATCATTAAGATAAGTTTGTTTACGACTGCTTATTGTAAATATTAAGGGTTGAGCTGGACTTACCTGGGTTATATTTATTGGAAACATTTTTGAAAGCTCTACCGTAGCATTATGCTCCGGTGAACTCTTCCATGTAGATAGGTGCTTTTTGCAAAGTATTTTGAGCAGCAACGAACTCAGCTGAACTCAAAATATGATTTGTATCTTGAATCGTAATTACGCCCCTTCAAAGATATAGGCCCTATATTTGACACATTGTCTTATCTCCAAATCTCGATTCAATGCTGTAAATTGTAAGACCATCCAGAATACATAAATAGTTAACTTCACCATCTTTTGGGGTTAATTTTACAATACGCACTCCAGTTGAATCCTTATGCAGACACGAAAAGTAGGCCTGGAGCTTATTTTGGGATGTCGTGATATAGACAAGGGATATACTGTAAAAACTGTGCTTAAAAACTCGCACAACTGTGTTAGATAGTTACTACAAGCTAGTTAGTATCACATAATCAGTGTCAGGGCAAGGCGAAGCAGCATGGTCCCCGCAAGAATACGTTCATAGGGAGCAAATGCGTTACCGAAGATTAGTATGCGCAAAAAGGAAGATTTCTGTATTTCAGCATTTGCTAATAAAGCAATTCTTGTCCTCATTTTTGCAAGTAGTATTTTTGTTCGTGTCTGCGTAAGGACACTAATTGAATCTTTTTTTTTTTTTTTTTTAAATAGTTAACACCCTTCAGCGTATTTGTTATACTTAATTTTCTGTCTAGATTAAAGTAATTGTGAATTAGTGCGTGGCCTTCACATGCTTTCCCAGTTTTGGGTATAATACATCGTCCGGACATAAAGCATGAATACTGTCTAACTGAATCAGACCAGAGTGGAGCTGGTATATTCGCACGTTGGTGCGTCCGTGGGAAGCAGTCGCGTCAGCGACGGTGGGTTATGAGCGTAACGAAGAATAGTGGAAACGCTCTGTGTTCTTCACGTTAATAAATAAATAAAAATCGATGGAATCTTAGCGTGTATGGGAAGCATTGAGTGCGCGTTGTATACAACTTTACCACCTATAATGCAGTTACACTAGGTATTTTTGTTCATTATTTAGTGTAACTGCATTATAGCTGGTAAAATTGGTTCAATATATATAAGCACATATGATTTTTAAGTGTACATGAATAGCATGTTTTTTGCTTTTAAATCTCACGAAGTCTCACTTATGTGATACAAGGTATCGTCGACAGAAAGCCAGACAACCAAATTCGAAACTTGAACCTCCCGATTGCTTGGACTAGATGTATAACAAATGGTATGTGGTGGGAAAAAAGGCTAGACATTACTTTTTTGTAAAGATGGACTATTCACACTAGTAGAAGTTTTATATGTATTATAGTTCTAATTTTTCAAAAGAATATAATAAAAAAAAAGTTACCAGATTGCTTGGTGGACTGTAATTAAAATTAATTTACCATAATTTTTCTTCAGCTAAAATTTACCTTTAGGGCTGTGGTGGCTCAGTGGTAGAGCGTCTACCACTGGTGCGCAGTGTCCATAGTTCGATCCCAGCTCTCACCAAATGTTCTCTCGACGTTAGCCCTTTTCTCCCACTTTTCATTTCACCATTTCATTCAGTGTCATCCATTATAATCTTCTATAGCTTAGGAGCAAAAAAGAAAAATATATGGGACGTTAAACTGAAAAGAAATAATTAATTTCACATTTATTTTCTTTTAGGGATGCGAGTGAACACGCTGGCATGGAAAAGGAGAATGGTTCACTCACTGAAATGGAGAATAGTTCACTCAATGAAGTAGAGAATAGTTCACTCAATGAAGTGGAGAATAGTTCACTCAATGAAGTAGAGAATAGTTCACTCAATGAAGTGGAGAATAGTTCACTCAGTGAAGTGGAGAATAGTTCACTCAATGAAGTGGAGAATAGTTCACTCACTGGGGTGGAAAATAGTTCACTCACTGACTTGGAGAAGAGTTTACTCGGCAATTCTCGTTCATCCATTGCTAAAGATGACAAATCGTTCTCTTTCGAAGACTGTGAAGTGATTCCTTCAACTCCAAATGCATTACCTGACATGAGAGCAAATTTGCAGTCTGTGTGTTTGGCACTCAAATTGAATGAAAGCGAAACGAAAGAATATCCGTCCTTAGTAATAGAAACCTCACGGGTTAGGAAAGGTATACCCTATCAAGAGAGATTACACATATGCAACATGGGCCTTGTTGTAGAACAAGGAAGAGTTTTGGAGAGACATAGTTATGAATGTAACTTCGGTGGGTCATTCGTTCTTTCCAAAATTACTAACTCAGGCCTTGAGACTACATATTTTTATAAATGTAGTAAATATGAATGCCCTAAGACTCAAACGATTTGTAGTAACCCTAAAAAGGATACTGTTTCTCTCAATATGGTAGCGGTTCTATCAACGTTAGCAACTGGTAGTTCCTTTTCATTAGAAGAAGAAAAATTTGCCGTAATGGGCATAAAGTACATGTCACCAAAAACGTTTTCCTTTCATGAAAGAGCACTCGGTGAAATTCTCAAGAAATGCAGTGACGATGCACTGGTTGGTGCGATAGCCGAAGAGAAGGCACTAGCAGAAGAGCGAGGAGACGTGGATGCAGAGAACTTCCATTACATTACAGCAATCACTGATGGCGGTTGGTGCAAAAGAACATACGGACATGGTTATAACGCAGCATCTGGTGTGGTGAGTTTTATTTTTCTTTACGCTACGTTGTTTATGATTGGCTAAAACTTTTTTAAGATTCGCATTTTCCTACTTAGTGCTTTTCCCCAGCTAATTCAGTTAGATACAGTTACAAAGTTGCCCTGAGTGGCGGCTCTTGAGGGAAGTCCATTGATAAAAGTTTAAATCTTTCGCTGCAGCTACAGGCTAATGGAAGAAGGCTTCGTACAGTTCCAGAAAGCATTATACAAAATTTAGTTCATTACATAATCTTTCTTCCCTTAGTTTGTAGTTTTTTTTCTTTCTTTTACGAAGTGACTTTCCATAAGAGCCGCAACTGGTGGCCGTAACAGTAGGGGCCTAATTTCCAGCAGAGCTCATATTGCCTGTTTATGTGAAGCGTACTACGCATACTCATCTGTATGTTAGGTTGTTTGTTCAGCTTCACAGTTAGGCTTAAGTTTTTGTTTTGAAGTTCACGGGTTTTTAGTTTCTTTCCCTTACAATTTGATGTTGCATTTCTAATTTCCATCAGATTGTACGTATGCTAGACGATTTCTTTTGTAAAATACAAAATTGTAGTGTCTAGTTTCTTCGAGTTTCACTTTTGCTTGAAGCAAAACTCTCCGAACTGGATGTCGCGACACCACGGTAATACCGGTATTGAGTGAAATTTCTTGTTCTATTTTTTACTCATATCGCTCAGAAAGATATGTAAATTAGTATTCACTGTGAACTGCCTGTTTTTTAAACGTATTTGAGGCGTCCACAACTGCAAATCTTAATGCAATGGCATCTCATTCTTTCTATTAATATCGAACCGTATTCTTTTTATTATTATTATTATTATTATTTGTGTCGCAGTCTTGAGATTGTCTGTTATTAAAACAATTTTCATATATTTAGATACATCGAAATCAACAAAATCCCACTTCTCTATTGTCTTCTACGTTTGCTTCATCATCATTATACATAATTTCCTACTGCTCTAAGCAAAAGCGAGGCTCCAAGAAACTAGACATCACAGCACTATAATTTATATTTTATTAATTTCCTCTTGTTATTGCTTTTATTATTTGACGATTTTGATACAAAACAAGACAGTGTTCAGTGTATGACGATGTTACAAAGAAATTGTTGGTGCTTACGTCACAGAATGACTGAAATGCTCTAAATATGTAAATTATAGTTTCACAGAATAATGGATAGTGTCGTCAAAATCTGTAACATACTGAAGGTAAAGTTTACAGAAAGAAAGAAAGAATTAATCCAAAGAGAGAAACATATCTGTTACCTGTATGAAAGTTAATTTTATTTGCCGCAGAATGATAGGCAATATGATAAATTAAATCAAATTCCTAACTTCTTTGGTTTAGCAAGATTTTTCTGTATAAATATCGTTGTCAGTATCAAAATTTATATGACAATATTTTAAAAACTACGCTGAAGTGCTAGGAATAAGTTAACGATAGAATTTATTATCAGAAGCGTATATTTGATTCTGATTGAATTTTTGTCTGTTAAAATGTTAAATCAATGGACAAAAAAAAAAGTCCATGTTAAATATTAGAATGATTTATGAGTTATGGAACTAATTGATATGAAGGGTGGTCCATAAGTCTTAGTACAGTGGAATCTTCTTCTGATACACCAGATGTTTTAAGTGTTCCCATAAAAAAAAATCCAAGGGAATGAGATCCGGCGACCGACCTGGCCACTTCACAGGACCTTGGCGACGGATCCAACGTCCAGGAAAATGCAGATCCAAGCATTCCTGCACAGGCAGCGCATAGTGTGGTGGGGCACCATCTTGCTGAAAATATCGAGGCAAGGTGCCATCAGCGCGAAGAAGCAACTCCTGTAACGTGTACGGATATCGGACACCATTTAGGGTGCCAGGAATGAATAAGGGCTTTATGATCGACGTGTTCCATATGCCACACCACACCATGATATGAGCAGGGGTAACCGTCTTGCAGGAATTGATCGCATGTGGATTTGCATCCGACCAATATCGCATTTTCTGGTGATTCACTTCTCCATCCAAATAAAAGTTTGCCTCGTCTGTGAAGAGAACGCTGGCTGGAAAATGCGGATCTCGATCATATTGTGACAAAGCCGAATTGGTCTGGATCATCCTCTGAAAGGTTGTGGACAAGCTGCAGCGTGAAGGGATGCCACTTGTTCCTATGGAGAATCCTCATTACGGAAGCACGTGGTACGCCTGTTATCGCTAATAGTAGTCTTCTGCTTCGCTTCGGACTTTTCACAGTAGCAGCAAGCACCGTTGTGGGTGTCTCCTCATCTATCGCGGTTCGTGGGGGACCTGACCGTGGTCTGTCGGCAACATTACCAGTTACACTGAATTTCCTAATGAGGTAGCTAACGGTGTTGTGACTTATTGCAGATCTTTCGGGGTGGCGCGCGTTGAAGTCCTGGGCAATCACACGACTGCTTCTTTCACCAGATATTAGGATGATCTCTCGTGGGACGTAAAAATTAAAAATTTCATTTCATTTCTTTAGGATGATCTCAATTCTTTCCTGTTTCGTCAGTGTCATCTCGTTCTATGTGCAGCGAAAAAAAAAAAAAAACTGTCAAATTCGGAGCGTCAAGTCTTTCTTACAGCGTTAGTGCCATGTCGCTCTCCCTGCAAGGAAACAGAAAACCGTCATCTTTGGGGCGTCATAACTTTGGAACGGGACATGATAACGCATTTCTGCTTGCGGGACTGCATTCCCCTGCAAAAAACAGTGTTAGGCTAATTGATGTGTCACATGCCTACCTTTCTATTTGAAAAAAAAAAAACCTGGATCCAAGATGGCCGCCATTCACTATGTATGCATCACTCGGTAGCTCCTTTACCCAAGTCCGCCCTCCGCTAGTCAGATTTGTTTTAACACTTAAAGACCCGGAGGGGATTTAAATGTAGAAACGCTTGGATCCCGGCCATTTTAAATGTATTTTTAAAATTTTGTTACTCAGAAACTACCCTTTTAAAGTGAATGAAACTTTCAGATTGCTCAAATCATTCAAAGAAGATGAACACACAATAGACAACAAAGAAGTAGACGCACCTTCTAGATCAAAGTTACCAACTTTACTGGCTAGCGGAAACAAACTTCAGGCAACACAGAACTAACAACATTTACAGAAAACATTACTCGCAGTGCACAGAATACAATCGCTCAACATACAGGGTATACCAAAAGTTCTGGGCCATAGGCCAATTTCCGTTATGAGTAATGGTACAGTACGAGAAAATGAAAACAGAGGATGGTAGTTGGAATTAGGTGTTTTCAGTCTAAAATGGTGAAAATTTTCATATCACTCCATTTGTTTGAGCTCCACGCTGGTAAGACTCCTTCTGTTAAATGAAAATAAAATGTTTTCAGTTAGCTAGGCGAGCGGTTAGTTGAAGTAACTTTACCTAAGACTGCCACTACGTTAGTTGTATCAAGAGCAACAATGTCTGTCCAAGGTGGCAAGTCATTATTGGAGAAGAGGAATAATGGACATAAACCAAGACTAGGTGAGAAAGATCGCCAAACGCTGAAGAGAATTATCACCAAAAACTATGAAGCTAATGCAGCACAACTGACTGCAGAACTCAATCATGACCTGGAATAAGCTGTTTCTATAATCACTGTCAGACAAAAGCTGCATAACTTCAACATACATGGTCGGGTTGCAATCCCGAAACCTTTTGATTACTGGAACCAACGCAGTAACTCTAAAAAGATTATACCGAAAACATGAACATGGACAACCAATGATTGAAAGGGAGTAATATGGTTCAATGAGTAATCTTTCCCTATGTTTCCAACAAGCTAGGTTTATCTATGGTCCCGCCCAAAGAGGTTTATGCTCCGGAATGCTTACTTTCTACCGTTATACTTGACGAAGGCTCTGTGCTGTAGTGGGCTGCAATTTCATGCGATTCTGCTGGTTCTGTTACAACCACTGGCGCAAATCCCGGGGGATGAGGGGGGACATCCCCTCCAATCTTGGAACTGGGGGACTGTCCCCCCATAATCCGATTTGAATTTTTTTTTTAAAGGAGAAACGTGATGATTTTTGTCCAACTGCCACAAAGGAAAGTCAGATGAAATTGATGTCCCCCCAGAATAAGCATCAAATCTGCCCACATCCCAATGTTGAAGACAACTCTGCTTCCCTGATTCTCCACAGCACTGGTTTTCAACTTCATAAATATTTTGAACATTGTTTTTTTTTTTTTTTTTTTTTAATGCTACGGTCTTACCCCTCCCCCCCATGTTGAAGACAAGTTTGCGCAGCTGGTTATAACTATTAAGAGGTGAATTAGTACTGATGGTTGTGTGGGCAATTTAGGTGGATCTTGTGTATCCTATCAGTGGTGTAGGGAAGGGGTGGGCCTAGGGGAATCCCCCAAAGGGTTCCGACAATCTACTTTGGTACTTTGATGTTTGTATTTTTTCTCTTAACAAACAACAGTTGCCTTTCATGTACTCTATCTCGAAACAAAATATATCACTAAACAATTCCTAGACAAGCAGTTTTCGCCAACGTAGTCTTTATTCTTTAAATATGTTTGCATTTTGCGGGTGTGTGAATCGAGTTTTCAAAGAATCGCTTCTGTTGAAAGGGAAGACAGCAAAGAGCGTGAGGAGGGGCTATATGCATATGGTGACCTTGAAGTTTTTGTTCTACTGTTTGTCATAGCAATCACAACACATTTCATGTGTCTTCTTTGAACCAAAGCCAAAGTTTGCAGACTGAGCCAGGCAATGCTGAAAAGAATCGTTCCTTTCTAATCATAAAAGAAGGTTCCGAAAAGGAAATTAACTTTACGTTAGTTCAAAGCAGTGGCGGCCGGTGGATTGTGGTTTCGGGTGTTGCAGTACAAACGATCGAAGACAGAAGATATAAAGTGGACTCATTGACTAATCAGCATAACTTTAGATACAAATGCTACGTAACATGTGAAATTAAATAACATTCTGTTTCAAAAACATTAATAATGCGGAAATTTTATCCGATTAGTCACCTTATTTAATTAGTAAGTTTATTCTCCTCTCTTTGATTCGAGCAAATCTGCCTAATACATGCTGATTGAACTCTGGTATTCTTATTGTCATGTCTTTTTCGATGGAAAGCATAACCAATGGTGATAACCTTGGTGAAAAAAACTTTCTTCTTTTGCTGACGTCATAGGTACAGTTATTGTTAATTTCAGAGGCTTTGTAGATTCACTGAATAATTTTTCTAGATTATTACGAACAATATTCATTCTAGCAAACCCAGTCCCTGATAGTGATTTGGATTCCTCTGCAGCGTAGACTGAAGACAGTTCGTGGCACATTAGTGTTATAAAAAAAATGTAAATTGAACACACTTTATTCACAGTTTATCTAGAAAAATTAAAAATAAATTGTGGAAATATATCTAGTGCAAACAACATTATATACCAGATTTGTTTTCGAACATTCTCCTGAATTGCCCTTTGCTTGTTTTGTCTAAGCCTTAATTGCACATTTTTCCTCAGTTGAAAGCTGGGCAAATTCTCTTATTATTATTATTATTATTATTATTATTATTATTATTATTATTATTAGTATTATTATTATTATTATTATTATTATTATTATTATTATTATTATTATTATTATTTGTAAGTTATTTACAGAATTAGAGCACACACAATACAATTAAATCTAATAACTAAAAACCAAAACAGCTGATTAAAAAAAAAAAAGCAAATGATACAAAAGAGGTACCGGTATATGAATTGCGAATGTTTCAAATCATCCGTGTTGGTTGCAGGGCTGTGTTGGGATACTAATGAGGGCGGTGGACAAGTCTACTATAAAAGGGCGCCCATACAAACGGGAATATATATATATATATATATATATATATATATATATATATATATATATATATATATATATATATGTGTGTGTGAAACCTGTCTTCAGCGGAATCGAAGGGACTCGCAAAAATTTCCGTTGAAGACAGGTTTCCGCTTAATGGAGATAGACCTTTCCGTTAAAATATATATATATATATATGGTTATAACGGACATAATGAGAAAATATATTGATGTACGCAACTTGTTCAATTACAGTACTTTTTCCTTCTACGGATTAATGCCCCCCCCCCCCAAAAAAATTAAAATAAACACAAAATATGCTGTGCATACTTTCCTTTATTTTTCCCAATAGTCAAGCAGGATTTTTTGCATACATTGCTACTACTTTGCTGCGGTATACTTCAGGACACAGAAAAAGCTTTCTCTGGAATTTTGAAAGTCCTCTGAACTCTTTCCTCCTTGTTTTCACGACACGTGATGGAGATATATAACTTCTGCTTTACCTCAATTCCTTTTTTCCAGAACTTTGTTTTGTCAGTTTTCTTCTCATTTTTGTTTTCTGTCGCTAGTTGCTACACAAGCGGAACAGAAGTACGCCTACAAAGAAGACTGACAGATGACATGCTACGTAGGACTAGCGAAAAATTGTAGGAGCTGAATATGAGTAGTGATTGACGAAGGTCAACACTGCCCATAAAGATTTAAGAAAAGAACGAAGTATTTATCGCAGACAGTATATGTTTACCCTCTCACAGGATGTTTTAAAATTTTTTAAACGATGTAGTCTGAAACTCAGAATTTTCCGTTAAAGGTTTATTTTGCTTTCCGTTGTCCGCATAACACAGTTTCCGCTTAATGAAGGGACTTTTACATGTCTTTTACTCCAAAATCCATGGGACCATGAAATATTTTCCTTTAAGACAGTTTTCTGTTTAATAAAGGGTCCGTTGAAGGCAGGTTTTACTGTATATATACGATGGCTGAAAAGAAAAATGGCAACAGACAAATCATTCACGAACCTTTTATTGGACAATCATGAAACTTCTACAGACCTTCAATGTAATCCTCTGCCGCATGTTGCACCCGTTGCCAGATATGGGTAAGTCGCAGGATACCAGCAGCGGTGCCCTCTTTGTTGATGTCTGCTAGAGAGCGCCCTATCTCGAAGTATGGCATCTCTGCTGCGGAAACGCATCCCTCGCAGTGGTTCTTTCATCAAAGGGAACAGATGAAAGTCATATGCATTCATGTCCGGTGAATAGGGTGGGTGCTCTAGAACCTCCCACCTCCATCGTGCAAACAGGTCTCTCACAACACCTGCGTTGTGACAACGGGCGTTGTCATGCAAAACAAAGGGTGGATCCCTGATGAAGTTGGATCGTTTCCTGCGGAGTGCAGGACGAAGATGTTCTTCCGGAAACCTGCGGTAGTACACTGCATTGACGGTTTGGTTCGGAGGAACTGCATGCCTTAAAATGACACCTTGTACATCGTATGCCACTATCAGCATTAGCTTCACATTCACAGCTTCCCGACGCAACTTCTTGGGTCGGGGAGATGATGGGTGGCGCCTTTCATTTGATTGGTGCTTCAGTTCTGGGTCATACGAGCGAGCCCATGTTTCGTCAAATGCGATAATCCTATACAGAACGCGCCACCTTCCCGTCTGTACCGTACCAAATAATGACCTGCGAAGGCGTATCTCAGCCATTTCTGAACGTTTGTAAGGTGGTGCTGTACCCACCGGGATGCAAGTTTTCGGTACCCAAGGACTTTGTGCAACACATTCAACACTGTGGTATGGGATGTTCCTATCTTGTTCACCAATTCCCTCGCAGTCCATCTCCTGTCCACATGCAGCAACGATTGCATCAATTCAATGACTCGGTTGTCGACCGCATGGCGTCCTCCACTGGTTCCTGTTGCACACTGTCACGTCCTGCACGAAATGCTGCTACCCAACGTGCCACAGTCCGATACGGCAATGCGTCATTCCCGCATACTTCACGTAGTCCGGAGTGATATTCCGTGAGTTTTTACCACGGGCCACTTTGATCTTTATCCATGAACGTTGTTCTAAGTTGGAAAACATCACTTTTAGAGCGGTGTGCTTTGCCACCCTGCATTCAACACATTTCAATACGATCACTGCCGCGCCTACACTAGCGCCACCACCCGCATTCTATAGCTCCACCCAACCGCTACAAGTGTTGCCAACTGCAGCTCGCTCAAAATTCCCTATGCGGGGATGGGACAGTGTTGCCACTTTGAGAGAGAGAGAGTTTGAAAGAAAGTATGGGTGCCATTTTATATCAAAATCGCCACCAAATTTGTTTTAGTATTAACGTAAATAGCTAACCTCGAATCGAAATCCTCTTTATTACAGAAAAACTTTTTAGTTCCTGTAATAATATTTCTGTCAAATAAAAAGAAGCTAAATGTATCAACAACTTAATATAGCACGCCTATGGATGCAGGAGGTTTATTGCCGCGTTTACAAAAGCTTTCCATTGATTTCTGTCCTTAGCCAACTGAACCCAGTTTCTACTTTATATTTCAATCTCTGCGAGAACCATTTTAATATTGTCCTCCCATTTGCGCCTCGGTCTTCCTAACGGTCATTTTCCTATTTGGAGTTCCAGCTACAACTTCGAAAGCGTTGCTAATTTCTTCCATTCTGGCTACATAACCTGAGCATTTGAGCCTCCTATACTTGATGACCCTAGCAATGTTTGGTAAACGGTATAAAATTATGCAGTTCCTCCGTATGAAGTTTCCGCCTTTCCCCATTCCCGTTCCTTTTGGAGTTCGAATATTGGTTTAAGAATCTTGTTTTCAAATACTTTCAGTCTGCGATATTCCCTCAGAGTCAGTGACCATGTTTCACAACCATACAGCACAACAGGCATGACTATCGTTTTATATTTTGAGCTACAAATTCATCAACAGAATTAGCGACAACAAAAAAAATTTAACTGAATAATAGCACGAAATCCGTGCTTTCAGTTGACATCAAATTTTTTAGCGATTATGGTTTTGGTCTGTTAATAATGATCCTAGATATTTGAAAGTATCCACTTTGTCAAAAGAAAATATTATTTGGTATTTTAACGCATCCATAAAATGCAGTATTACGATCCCAACAAACTTCCATTTATTTAGTTTTCTCTGCATTTACTTTTAAACCTATATCCCTACAAGCGTTAATTAAGATTTCTGCATTCCATTCTATTATTCTATCATTCCCTATTAACTTTACATCATCAGCATACGCCATAACCTGGCAAATACAATTCAGCTCTAGGACCTGATTGCTGTCTTTGATTTTCCTTATAATATTCTCTAGAACAAAGTTAAATAATAATGACGACAACGCATCTCCTTGTTTCAGGCATTCTCAACGTGAAAGCTCGTGAACAAGAATTTCTCTACTCGAATCTTACTTTGGGAATCATTTAAACATATCTTAATTAATCTACCTTTTTCGGTATTGCAAATTCTGTATGCATGTTGTACAATGTTTCCCTCATACCATTGTGTAAAGTCAATAATTGATGTGCCAGGATGTTGTATTCTCTCATTTCTTTTCAAGTATTAGTAGAATGGTAAATATCTGGTCGATAGTTGATCGATTTTACCTAAATCCGTTCTGATAATCTCCAATAGTTTCATCTGCGTATGGAGTCAATCTTGCTAATACAATGTTTAAGAGGATTTATTGGATGTTGACAGAAGAGAAATGCCTCGATACTTATTAAATCTGTTTTGTTGCTTTTCTTCTGAACTGGAACAATGATTGATTCTCTTCACTTTTGTGGTAATTCCTCCTTGTTCCAGATAAGGAGAATGAGTTTGTGTATCTTGCTCTACAATTTTCCCCTCCAGCTAAAATTAAGTCAACCAGAATTTCGTCTACACCCGGAGATGTGTGTTTAATTTTTTTTAATAGCCCTTTCTATTTCTGTCTGGGTAGGTTCTGGATTATACGGTTATGCTGCATGCATTTCACTTTCTCCACGCGCATTAGTTTTTGGCTATGTGTTAAGCAAATCGTCAAAGAAATCTGTCCATTTATTTAAGATGCTATCTGTATCAGTGAGAACTGTTGCTTTAGGTTTCTTTAATATATAAGCACGAAGTTGATAGCCCTTCTTAAGTTCGTTGATGCATTTATACTTGTCCCGAATGTTTTTGTTTTCACTATTATCTTCAAGTTAATTAATTTTAACTTTCAAAAGTCGCGTTTCTTTGTTCTAAAAGTTTTAGAAGTTTTCTGCCAGATGACAATGAAATTTTACGTAGTTATTTCGTTCGGATTTTGTAGCCAACGCTGTTTCTTCTGTTTTCTCTTCTCTGCTACTTTAGTACATTCCTGGTTGAACCATGGTTTGTTCCTACGTATTTCTGCGTGCCCGAATATTTCTTTTGCTGAAATTTTAATGTTATTTCTAATTCCAACCAAGTATCTTGAACACTAGTGCACTCCGAACCTTCTAAAACAAGAATCTATTCGACACTTCAATCTTGCTCCCCTGTTACCTGACTCTCCTCTATTTAAAAAATATAATAAAGCGCTCCATTTTCAGATGTTGAATATTTCCTTTATTCAACGATAGTCTCTCTCTTACTATCACAATCAACTCTTTTGAACGACCAAACATCAGTTGTGGTAGACTGTTCTTTTCTGTCTACTAAAACATGATCAGTTTGAATATGTGTTTTTCCACCTGATGAAGTCCAAGTATATTTATGAATTTCGCGATGTTGGAATTTTGTAATCTTCACGATAAGGTTTCTGGATATTGCACAGTTCACGAGTCTAACGCCGTTGTCACAATCTTCCTTATACAAACATTTATTCCCTATAATCGGTTTGAAAATACCTCTCGTCCTACCTTCGCATTGAAACCGCCTAACAGAATATTCATATGGTATTGCAGGAGATGATCAAATACCCGTTCTATTCTTTCGTAAAAACTGTATTTTTTAAATCGCCATTCTTATTTTCTGTTGGGGCATGTGCATTTAAAACAATAATATTACACCACCGACCCCTAAGAGAAGTAAAAGAAAATCTATCATTATCAAATTTAACCTAGGTAATTGTTGATATTACGTATTCGCTTGTGAACGGAAAGCCCTGTTTCTAGTTGGCAATTTTTAATTTGTTCCCCGTAAAAGAACTTAGAATTTCCCGACTTGACTCTTCCATTTCATTCTCATCTAACTTCTGATATCCCACTAGGTCCATCATTTATTTCTAAACTCATTTTTTTACAAATTTTAACGAGCTTGTCCTATAGAGACTTCTTATATTTCATGTTAAAAATCTCATGTCGGTTTTACTTTGCTGAGTTCGTGCCAAGTTATTAGTTCTGATCCGAGGATTCTGCGAACTTATCTGAACGATCCTTTTTTTTTACAAGATGAGGTTGTTAGCCTGACACCAAATTCTCAAGCTGGATTATCACCCCTTGTTTGTCCGCGACTGCTTACTCAGTATATTCGCAGCTAACCTCTATATCCTAGAGTCCTTCTTCTCGATCCACAACCTGAGGACGCGCCGTGCCGTGGTGACAGGAAGACCACATTTTACGGACATTAATACAGCTATGTTTCAGAAATACAAGAGATACTGATTATCCGAAGACTGCTTTAAAACACACAGGAACAATCAATATGCTCGGATATATGGATGCATATCAAGACTGTGAAAGTTTCGATGCCGTAAAAATCCTAAATTAGAGACTAGTGTCAGTGTAGTATTACATAAATGCATCGCACGTTTGACTATCCGAACTGTTCTTGATGTATCACATTGTTTCGCTTTATAGATATATAACTTTATAATATTTTTGTAAGTGATTATACGCTTTACCTGTTCTCTGCCAATAGCAACTGTATGAATTCATAATACAAAACTGAAATACAGAAGAATAAAATAATAATAATGTGATATTTCACAGGCATCTTATGTAAAGGGCGCCGTGTATTCTTCACAGGTTCTGTACTACCAGTCAGTATTAGAATTAATTATACAAAGCTGATATACAGGATAATTAAAACCACTTATCTATAATGTGATGTTTTGTAGGGCGCCTTATGTAAAAGGCGTACTGTACCTTTCACGGGTTCTTCGCCAACAGTAACTGTGTGTATTTATTGTACAGAACTGTGCTATACAGAAGAGTAAATAAAATCGTTCATCTTTGATGTGGTCTCGGAAGGGCGCCTAATGTGAAGGGCGCACTGCACCTTTCACGGGTTCTTTATCAATAAAACTGTAAGAATTTATTACTAAAAACTTGTACCTTATTTATACTGTGATATTTCGGAGGGCGCACCGGGACACGTCCCGGTGTCCCGGTGGGCCAGCACGGGTCTGGTTGGTTGTTAAGCAATGTACGATGAACACAATATGCTTCCACATGAGGTAGAACAACGCTTATCAATGTCACACATTGTGGAAAGTAAAGTTTGAAGCCCGCCAGATGTAGGATCAGCATTAACAGAAGCAAAATACAAAGAACATCAAAACAAACGCACTGCCAGTTTAACACCCAGAAATGTTTGCTGGGAGGGGTCCAAAGTATTTGAGGGGTTCCAATATCGAACCTGTTTTATTCTGCACCCGAAAAGACGATAAGTAAGTAATTCTTAATTACTGTCACCTATATTTCAAGAAAAAATTGTAGAACGATTGTTTTTGTAAGAAAAGAAAGAGTAGATGATGAGGCGTAAAATAAAATATTTAGCGTACATCAATAATTTCTCAGTTAAACAAGTATAGTTTGTTAGGAAAGCCTACAAATGTTAGTCGAGTTTCGAAATTTTAGGGAGGTCCGGACCCTGTGAACTCCCCTCGTGGCTGCGCCTCTGAGCATTGCTAACTAGTGCCAAATTCCATGTGGTGTTTCCCATCAAACAGTTTTATGTGGAAAGTTATCAAGAATATAAAATACACTTATTTTATAAAAGAAATAAGTATATACTAAAATACTATCTAAAGAGAAGGGACTCTATATATTGACTTATTAATATTTGTTTCACAAATTACTGTACAAGAAGCCTTCATTCTCTATGTAAGCTAAGAATTAACTTGTAAATGCGTGTTTACTTTAATTGTTTTCTGCTCTATTACATATTTTCATTCTTATTTTGTAATTCTGCAATCATTTTTTCTTTTTTTAGTATTCATTATATTTGTTTCCTTCAGTATACTACCGTAATTTAAAAATATGAATGCATAAAAGTAAATTCCATTGTTAATTTGTAGTGAAATAAAATTCAGAAATCTTATTTAGCGCGAAAAACCTCGTTCACTGGAAACCGTGCTGTGTTGCAGAAGCACTGCAACGACCAGACCCTTTAACTTCTGAGATTGGGGAAAGGAGACTTAAAATTAGCTCCAATTCCCGCGCTGAAGGAATCTGGTCGTTGTATGCTCGCTGCAACACTAACATATAAATTAGAGACTTTGTGACGGATTGTTTTTCGCTTTTTAAAATGGATTAACGGAACAGACAGTTATAGAAGTAAAAAAATGTTATTTAAAGTATATATGGGAGTATTAGAAAGTATTTTTCCTGTTTTTACTACTACTGCTATATATATATATATATATATATATATATATATATATATATATATATATATATATATATATATATATATATATATATATATTTAATATTTTGGTCGTTACGCAACGCTGCAACACTAACATTAGCCGCCACTGGTTCAAAGGTTAAGAGGGAATGGACATATTTGAGCCTAAGAAATCATTGACCTCGACAAAAGTATATAAAAAAGTAACCTGTCGTCGCCTATTTTGAATCATTCACCGTTGTTTCCAATAGTATTAACGTCAATAGGAAACATATTTAATATCACCACATCTAGCCGCAATTGGCATCAAAGAAAGCGATGATCAATGCATTTCGATAAATGCTCATTGTCCGTTTTTCGTAAGTGAAAAGAGCTAATAAAATGTAACTTAACACAATAATAGATAATGTTATTCTACACCCGAAAATATGAATCGGAAGAATTTTCAGTGTTGCCATCCATAGAAATTACAGTGGGACCAGAATTTTAATTACTCAAAACTCTAGGTAAAGGCAGCGACTAGAAAAATGAACTCAACCGTAATTGATGATTTATCATGCTGTCTATGTTCCTTGTTTACTACTTTTTAAATAATATTTCTATTTATTTTGTAATGACTTATTTATTTTGTAATAATTTATGTAAGGTTTATAAAATAAATAGAAATATTATTTAAAAAGTAGTAAACAAGAAACATAGACAGCATGATAAGTCGTCAATTAACGTTGAGTTTATTTTTCTAGTCGCTGCCTTAACCTAGATTTTTGAGTAATTCAAATTCTGGTCACACTGTAATTTCTATGGATGGCAACACTGAAAATTCTTCGGATTCGTATTTTCGGGTGTAGAATAACATTGTCTATTATTGAGGTAACTTACATTTTATTACCTCTTTCCACTTACGAAAAACGGGCAAAAGAAAAAATATTAGTTTTTGAAAAATATTTAGTAGTCTACAGCCTTAACCTTCAAGGGAAAAATAAAGAAAAAAAAAGAAAGGGGGTAAAAATAAAGATTTTCCTTTGTTGATTTGGTTTCATTGAGTAGAAAAATATTTGAGAAAAATTGTTAACTAGAGAAGGGAAAGACAATAGTAAAGACTTGTATCATGTGACTATGTCACAGCAACCTCTGATGTTTGATCAGTTAGAGCAGTTCAGAAGATTTGCTTGAGTTATACATGTTCAGGATGTCGAAATAAGAACTTACTTTGCAATTGCAAAATGCCAGAAAACGTTGTACAAAAGTGCTTAAAGGGGTAAAAGGACAATTGTGTTAATTTCGGTGAGGAAATTGTAAAAAAAAAAAAAAAAAAAAAAAAAAAGTCCAAAAGAAAACGGTGGAAAAACTTAAACAAGATATTAATTCAGAGACAAACTCGAAAAACGTTTGAGAAAAGAGACTAGAAAAAAAAGACAATGGTGGTGTTAATTTCGGCGAAGAAAATATGTAAAAACAGCAATCGAAAAACAACTAAGAAATATATACAGGGTGTTTCAAAACAACACAGACAACGTTTGGGAGGTGATTCCTGATACCAAGATAAGACAAAAAGTATAGACCAACCTGGGTGCACAAATGCTTCCTTTCGGAGTTATAGGCTGTCAAAAACATGAAAAAATGAATTTTAAAGGTCCATAGCTCCCCAAATGTTTTCGGTGTTGTTTGGAAACACTTTGTATATAAAAAAGTCAGCTCTTCAGAGAAAGATGTAAGTATGATTGAAACTAAACCTTGTATGCGCTCCGACTATGTGGGTGCTTCGGATCTCCAACACCCACAAGATTTTTAGTTTGAACCCGGGTTTGAACCAGTTTCTCTTGCGTTTGCGTCAGCCGTGTTACCGACTGAACTAGGACAGCCCCACCTTATCCTTATAGCACTGGTGTATTTTACTTTATCACAGCGCAAACCTTTATGACAGTGTTCATAAAAGATTTGAACTTACAGTAAATCAGTTAAATATCGAGACTTCCCTGAAAACATATAGGCTAATACGTCCCGCCATTGATATGCACCCACATAAATTTTGGGAAGTCGGTGCCGTTGCTCCCTTGACAAACACATACAAACGTATCTATCTATCTATGTATATACATACAGGGTGTTCATTTATTATGTGAAAAACTCGTTGTTTGAAAGTTATGATATGCCGAAATCGAGAAAATTGTAACTTCGAAGCTGCCTAGCTCGAAAACTACGAGAGATATCAAAGGCGGTTAAAAAAATATTAGAGGAACTGGTACACTCTCTATCTAAATACCTATGTTTCGGAGTTGGATTGATTTTAACCGACGCACATGATTTTAGAGAGAGAGATGGAAGATCGGAACCTATACCGCAGCTCCCTCTATAAAATCCATTGCGCCGATATGTCCTAACTCTGAAACAGGTTATTTAGATAAACAGTGTACTAGTTCCTCTACTATTTCTTTAACCGCCTTTGATATTTCTCATAGTTTTCGAGCTAAGCAGCCTCAAAGTTACAATTTTCTCGATTTCGGCATACTGTAACTTTGAAACAAAGCGTTTTCCCCCCCTATGTTCATATAAACTTTTTTTTTTACTTCACCAGTAAATTTTGGCTACATAATAAATGAACACCCTGTATATATATATTAGGGTGTCCCTTATTTTGAGTAATTTCGTGTTGCGATACGCACACTTCCCAGATATATTCTATTTGACCATAAACACTCATTAGTGAAATAGCAGCTCTCTATGAGAGCGTTAACCCGTGCCGACTTGACCACAAAGTCATGAAATAACGTTTTCATATTATAATATAATTTAGAATTTTCAACCGTGATAATGGAGAAACTAAAAGAGACAGAGAGACAAAACTTTGCACGAAAGAACAAGAGGAAGGACGACATCTGCTCGTGCACTAACGAACATCATTGCATGAACAGTATTGCCAACCCAAGATAAAGTTGTTTTGTAAATAGTATGATCTAAATTGGATATCATCATTGGAGCAACAATGAAAATAAAGACAAAAGAGATTGTAAACGCTGATCAGTGTTGCAAACTTCTCGAGAAATAACGTGAATCATGTGTTGGCGCACACAGGGAGTGAGGTACTAACGTTTTGTACACCTTAAATCAAATATTGACAAGAACTGTTTACGCTTACTCTAAGTCTAGAAGGATCCGCTGAACAGTCTTGCAGTCAACAGAATTAAGAAATTGAGTTTGGAAAAGATACAATAACTCGGAAAAGGTCACTAGTGCTGTATGGTTTAAAATTTATAATGCAAGGCGGAAGAGCACGAGGAGCAGTGTCGTGGTTATGTGAGATTGATAACTCACGTACTGACAAATATATTCGGTATTTTGTTAAAGCAGAGAACTAAGTTTTGTAAAAGATGGCAACGCTACAAAGCGGCAGCTTTTTAACTCTTGATGTCATCATGATTATCAGCGTCCTCGAATGCCCACTAGTACATAAACCCATGCGAATTTAACGCTGTTTTCATGTTTTGACCAGGTTGCTGGGATTCCAACCCGCTGTGCAGAATTGCCACCTTTCACAAACCTTACTTGTCAGCTTTTACAAGATATCGTATATCTCGGTCAGTTATCGATCTCACATAACCACGATTCTACTCCTCATGCACTACCGCCTTGCGTTATAGGTTTCAAAGCATACAGCACTAGTGCCCTTTTTCAAGTTATTGTATACCTTTCAAACTAAATTTTTCTCTTCTGTTGATGGCAACACTGTTAAGCGGATCCTTCTAGACTTAGAGACAACGCAAACAGTTCTTGTCAATATATGATTTAAGGTGTACAAAACATTAGTACCTCACTCTCTGTGTGGGCCAACATATATTACACGTTATTTCTCGAGAAGTTTGCAACACTGATCAGGGTTTACCATCTCTTTTGTCTTTTTTTCATTCTTGCTTCCAATGATGATATCCAATTTAGGTCATTCTATTTACAAAAACACAACTATCTCTTGGGTTGGCAACACTGTTCATCCAGTGCTATTTGTCAATACACGAGCAGATTTCGCCCTTTCTTTAGTTTCTTCGTGCAAAGTTTCGTTTCTCTGTCTCTTTTAGTTTCTTCGTTATCAGGGTTGAAAATTCTGAATTATATTATAATATGGAAACGTCATTTCATGACTTCGTCGTCAAGTCGGAACGCGTTAACGTTCCCGTAAGGAGCTGCTATTTCATTAATGCGTGTTTATGGTCACAGCATACATTTATGGGGGGTGCGTATCGCAACACGAAATTACCCAAAATAAGGGACACCCTAATATATATATATATATATATATATATATATATATATATATATATATATATATATATATATAGGGTGAATCAAAAGTCTGGACACGGTGGAATAACTCGAGAACTGAACTTCGGATCGAAAAACCAAAAAACACGTGTTTAGTAATATTAAAAGAAACTATGCGATGAAACCAAACTCGACCTTCTAGACCCACTCCCTGGGGGCTGGGATGGGGTCAACTTTGAAATGTCAAATGGAAACCCAAATTTTGATTGCAGATTTGGATTCTACGGCCCAAATTATGTAAGGCTTCACCAACACTTTTTCGTCGATGCATAATATGGCGCAGTAATCGGGGAAAAGTAAATGGCCCCTAAATACCCCCATTTCGTTCATGAGCTTGGTAGTATTTCCGAACTCTGTTCTCGTTCAGTGTCGCTGGTTCACTTCTCTGTTCCTTCTCGTCACTGGATAGAAGCACACTGCACACAGACAGAAGACACAAAGAAAGGCACACCTTCTTCACTCGGGCTTCGGGCAGTATCAGTGTTGCAAACCAGAAATTTTAAAAGCGGCGAGTAGAGGACAAAAAATAAAACAACTAAAATTAAAAGGAAAATTAAAGAAAAGTATAGCTATTGAAGTATCTGCTTATTGCACTATGGTGTTTTTTTGACTTCTGTGTCTGAGATGAAAATGTATTGATATAACTGTTTTCTAATCGCTAAAATATGACATTCATTAGAGTCGATTGTACCATTTTCTGATAAAGATAAATTAACGGAACGATCCAACCTTGTCGCGGTAGTAGATCTCATCTTACACAAAATAACACATGACCACTGCGACCAGTGTTACCTTATCTGACGATTAAAAGATATCAGGATAGTGTAGAATTGGCCCTATAACGTGCAAATGTTCGAATGGTATGAAATTATCAATAATAGCCTGTAACAATCAAACTAATTTATGTTTGAAATAACGGGTGAACCAAAAGTCTGACCACGGTGGAGTAACTTGAGAAATACATTTCTGATCAAAAAAGCGCGCAAAAAAAAAAAAAAAAAAAGTTTTTAATATGTTTCAAGAAGCTATCCGATGATATCAAACGCAACACTCTATCCCCACCTTCTGGAAAGGAGCAGGGGGCATTGATTTTTCAAATGGAAACTCCAATGTTTTATTGATGATTCGGAGACTACATCCCAAATAATGTAAGGTATAATCAAAACTTTTTCGCCGATGTGTGATATCCTGCTGTAATCGGCGAAATTAGATGTTCCTCTCTTCGTTCGTGAGCTTGATATTAGCTCCGACCTTCTGTACACGGTGTAGTATTTTGATAAATACGCGTCGGATCAACAAAGTTATTTAATGGTACCAAACACGATCCCGCACCCTACCGCTAGGTGGAGTTAGCTGAAACATTTGAAATGGAAGCTTTTATTTTTTATTGCCGAGTCGGATTCTGCGCACAAACCTGTATAAGATTTAGTCGAAACATCGTTATCGCTGTGTGACGTGGCGCTGTAATCGCGAAATCAGGACAACTTCCTATATGATCTTTAATTAGCTTCAATGATGTGGACATGATGAAATAAGTATACATGAGATCAAAAAACAAAAGAAAATGTGTGACTATTGGGTTTGTTAGTGTTTATCGTTCCTTTTCCGCAGCGGGACGCGAGAGACGGGACCTACAGTTGAAAGTGGGATCCGAACCTCTATTAGGTTTTGGATCCGAGACGTTCCCCATGAACAATTGCCGACGAAGTTCGTCGGACCATCGTCGGTTATTGGGTGGCAGCAGCGAAAAGGGTGAGCTAGTGCTGGTTCAAAGGCTGTTGCTTATTTCTCGGCTTGGCAGCGGACACCGTGACGCATAGTTTTAGATGGGTGAAATTATTATGGAATTCTTTCTTTTCTTCTTCTTCTTTCTCTTCTTCTTCTTCTTCTTGTCCTGGCAACAACAGGAAATAGTTGATTTTTCATTTTACTATCTTGAAAGTCCGAAGATCAACAAAAAGTATTGAGATATTAACGAAAAGCTCTTGAAACAGATTTAGTTTTTACATGTCTATAATTTTTCTTTTTATTTTGAATCCTCTCATCCTTTAATTTTTAAATGCCTATAATGTGTCATCTACAAATTGATCTCATCGGACCCTAGACAAGATTTGATTCTGTCGTTCCAATATAATTTCAAAACTAAAGGAGTCACCACTAAAGAGCATTGTGTGAACAGAGTGCACATTTTAATATGTACGTATGGTACCACCTTAATTTCGTGGCATGGACGCCTTTTAAGTACGTTGATCGAACTTTCGTTCGGGATAGACATGACGAAAGTTATAGGCGTAACCTGTAATTTCAGCATTATAGTGGAGCATTTGTAAAAGGAGTGATACCTGTGTGTGTGTGTGTGTTATTCGTTGTATTATTGTTTTCTCTTCTCATATGCAATGTATGGATGTGTGAATTATAACACGTTTAGTGACACATGACTGGGATTGCAACATTGGGATGGGATTGCTCGTACGTTCATTCACATGTTAAAGCGTCGTTCACCTGAAGGATTCGTTTATAAGTGGCAGGTCTTTAACGGTGGCGGATCTGTTGGTAACGATTCCCGGGCTAACAGCATAATGTCTTTCTTTCTCACCCCAAACAGTTAATTTACTTTCGCCGATTATAGCGCCATATTATGCATCGACGGAAAAGTATTGATGAAACCTTATATAGTTTGGGCCGTAGAATCCAAATCTGCAATAAAAAATTGTGATTTCCATTTGAAATTTCAAAGTTGAACCCACCCCAGCCCCCAGGGGGGTCTAGAGGGGCGAGTTAGATTTCATCAGATAGTTTTTTTTTTAAATATTACTAAACACGTGTTTTTTTTGTTTGTTTTTTTCGACCCGAAGTTCAGTTCTCGAGTTATTCCACCGTGTCCAGACTTTTGATTCTCTCTCTCTCTCTCTCTCTCTCTCTCTCTCTCTCTCTCTCTCTATATATATATATATATATATATATATATATATATATATATATATATATATATATATATATATATATATATATATATATATATATATGTATATATATATGTATATATCTATATCTATATCTATCTATCTATCTATCTATCTATCTATCTATATATATATATATATATATATATATATATATATATATATATATATATATATATATATATATATATATATATATATATATATATGTATATATCAGGGGCGGAACCAGGACCGACTTCTGGGGGGGCGGTGGGTAGTCATACTGCTACTTTTAAGGGCTCGAAACTTTGGGGTGGGTTTTATTTATATATATAAAATAAGAAATTGTCCTCTTCTGGGGGGGGGCAATTGCCCCGATCGTCCCCCTGGATCCGCTCCTGATATATATATATATATATAATCAGAGGGCGTCAGAGAGATTACAGTTTGCAAGTTTTGTCCTATTCGGATAACTTTCATGGGATATGCTGAGCTGAGTTGTTACATTGGTGAGTAACGTGTTCCTCAAGATAAAACTTATTATCAATACATTCTACAGTTTAAATTTCTCCCTATCCACGTCGGAATGCAAAATCAATCTACAGGGTGGCCCAAAAGTAGGTACACACCCCTGCATTGATCAAGTATAACATTCTAGTTTATGGGTTTATTTGTTTCGGCTGTTCCGAATATTTATTCCTGTTATTTGTTCGGTATAAGTAAGGTTATCAAGAACAAATCATAAAGAAGCTAAGTCTACCTGGTAGATAACAATAAGAATTTTATATAAAATGCAATGAGCTGATCAGTACGGTACTGTAAACCTACTTTTGAGCCACCTTGTATATTAAAAGAAAAAAGAAAGGAAAGGAAATTATCCTTTTTTTTTCACTGTGAATAATGAACGAATGAACCAGATATTGTCTCCAGATGCTCATATGAATAAAAAGTAATAATGTTATTGTTATTTTCAGTACATCCCTTCATCCTGGGAATTAATTTTAACGAAATAGCACTTCTTGTATGTGAAAGTGCGAACATCATTTCACCTACACACGATTAATAATGTGAGCTCCTTCGTGGTTAAGCTGTTAGCGTACGCGCCTTTGGCGTGGGAGACTCGGGTTCGATTCCCGGCGGGAGCTCATGTGGTTCGGATTCCAGTAGGTTCACGTCTCATATAGCCTCTCTGCTGAAAAGGGACGCTAAACTAAAAAGCATCATCATCATCATAATCACGATTAATAATGCTGGTGATAGATGGAGAAGTTTCGGGAAACAGCAGCAGTCAAAAACAAGAGAATGGCAAGTAAAATCTACGGTGCAATATGAAATTTCGCAAATCTTCCGAAAGTGGTGGGTTGTTGTCGGCTCTGCTTATAAAGCGATTACAGCTCAGCATATGTTGTCATGCAGGGGCGCACCTAGAAAGTTTTGTTGGGAGGAGTGCAATATTACAAGCTACTACATGTATGCAGTATTGAATCTGTGTTCTTCTACATCCGCAAAAACGGTAAGTAATTGCAAAGTACTGTTACCTGTATTTTCAGAAAAAAAATATAGAAATAGATTGTTTTTATATACAGATGAATTGTAAAATAAAATCTTTATGCTACATCAATAATTTCTCTGCTAAACAAGTATAGTTTCATTAACGCCAGCTCTCACAGACCTATGCCACCTGTTTTTGTAGCAATTTTTTTTCAGAGGTCTTCAAATGTAATATTTGTATTGAAATTCGCAATATACCTGTTTAATATGCGTAATACAAAATAAAATTATCAACAAAAAAAGTTTAAAGAAAACATTACTAGGTAAAGATTTACAATTTGACAAATGAGTCTGTGAGACTAGGCGCCAGTGCTTATGTCACATTAGCAGGCGCCAGTGCTGCCGGGTTAAGAAAGTGTACAAAGGTATAACGAGTTATCAAATTAGGGGGGAGGTCCTCCCGCGTGGAATCACCTCCGTTGTAGCATACTTTCTTCTGTCACACACGAAGGTAATTTCAATTTAAATTTGTGACGATATGTTGGTTACTATTCAAATTATTAAGAACATTTCTTTAATTCTTAAAAAAAAAAAAAAAAAAAAAAAAAAGAGGTAGAATACCTTGTATTTGACTTCTATATTGTCTCTTCAGTAAGCATTATTTAAAGAATTGTGATATAAAGGTAAATTTTGAAAAACCTGTTCACTCCAAGTAATAGCTAGATCTATAATGTTAACGTTGTAATAGCTAAATCTATAATGCATTTTTAGAGTACGTTTGTATTATCTTGGCACGCTTCCTGCCTAAAGGATGAATCTGTCTGCAACGCATTGTTGCCACGCCACGGTTAACCTACTCGGTCCCTGCGTCGCGTCGCCTCTAGGCGACATGAAATTCAGTAGTCCTTCAGTCCCAGGAATTTAAAAAAAATGAAAGTCTTTAGTCCCAGCATCTCCTCAAGGCGACATGAAACATAACAATTTCCAATAATTAGTTTATAAATGTGTAATGCAACTTATTGTTGTTGGCTCTTTCTATTTTTAGATAATGGCTGAAATTATTTAGAAAAAGAGATTTGGCAACGTCGGAGCTGGTTTTACCTTAAATAGCATAGTGAGAAGTTGACTCTTGGTAAAGAAGGCAGGTTTTTCCTCAAGCAGATATGTGTAAGCTATTATTTCCAGATTTAATTAATTCTCCCATTGCATGATTTTTCTCACTACATTGTAGTTAAATGTACAAAGTATATTTACAAGTAATCAAAAGTTAGAAAACATTAATGAAAGTATCGAGAATCATGTTACAAATTTCCGTGTCTTCTACAGGCGACTTTGGGACCCAAGCTTGAATTAGGGAAGTGTAGAGGACGTTATACTTTCAATATTTGCACATGCATTTAGGGAACTTTTAGCAACAATAAATTATTTTTTCTTATTTTTTCTGCATTGACTATTTTCGGAACATTGTCTTACATTAACGATTTCAATCAATAACTACTATATTCCCATTTTCTTTATGAACTCTCAAATTCACCATCTATTCAATTTTGGAATTTTTAATTTTTATTAACGGTATTTAAATATTTCTAATGCAGGCTGGGATAGGGGAGGAGAAAGAGCTCGGAAGAAATCAAGCCTTGCCTTATTGAAGGTACAATCTCAGTGACCAAAGTAATGCCATGGTGCGACCGAAGGTAATCACAAAAACTCTCAATCGGGATGGCCGGTACGGAAATCGAACCTGAGTCCTCTCATTATTCACTACTTAGGACTCAATCTATAAAGAGAATTTGTGATCACTCTATACATTATTTTTCTTATTTCTTTCCAGATTCTAAAAAATTCGTTGATTGGAAAGTGGATGGGCTTGATGCTAATGTTTCAGACTATGATCTTACTGATGATGAATATAATGATCCAATTTATGTCGAACCATTCAGTGAAGTAGAGAATAGAATTGATTCTGAAGAAGAAGACAGTGAAGATCAAGGTGAAAGTGATAGCGATACATATTTCAGTACGCAAGTAAAGGTTCCTGATTCAAAATGGAGAATTTGGTTGAGAACTGTAGGATTCAATCCACTGCCTCCAGCACCCGAGTATATTGAAGATTAACAAAACTCGGTAAATCTTCGACCTTACGAATATTTCAGTAAGTACATGCTTGAGCAAATTTTTATTGACATATGTATCTACACTAGCCAGCGATATTTGAGTGGTACAGGTAAATGAATATCGTCCAATTGTTCTCTGAAAGCAGATCAAGTTGTGAAGAAAACCAGAAGATCGGTCGATCAATTTGTGAGAAATGATGGTCAGATTGCTGTTGTAAAATGGTACGATAATAGACCTGTGACTCTCGTATCATCCAAAGAGGCTTCGAATCCAAAGAATATGTGTAAACGATGGTCAAAGAAAGAAAACCTGTATGAAGAAATGCAGCTACCTACAGTAATTAAATCGTATAACGGAAGTATGGGAGGTGTGGATCTCCTCGATAGAATAATTGGCATGTACAGAATATCCGCACGTTTTAAAAAATGGATGGTTCGAGTAATGATGCATTTTCTTGATTTTTCCATCGCAGCTTCCTGGATTGGATATAGGCGAGACCAAATAGGACTACAGACTCCGATGAAAGATATTTTAGATTACCTTAATTTCAGACAGAATAATGGCTTATTCAAGATGATGGATAGGAATATACTACTGATTTCGAATACGTTCCTCCTCATTCAGAATCAAGACATCCACGAGCCATCGTACTGCATCTATCTGACGAGTTACGAAGGAAAGGGGTTCTCCATCGTCCTGTTCTGTGCTCGAGCACAAGGCGGCAGAATTTAGGGGACGGCAAAATTTTGGATTTTTTTATAATTCCATATTTTATTATTACAATCATAAGAGTAAATATTTAAGAAATTCAATCATAATGCAAGTGAAACTATAAAATATAAAAATGACTTAAGAATTAATTGAATGCATTTTCTTCGGATAGTAAATTAAAACCTACATGAATAAATTACATGCCAGTGTTGAGAAAATGTGTCCCCAATGAACGAGTGGTTAAGTTCATTGCCTTGTAATCAAAGGGTGCCGAATTTTATTCCTGGTTAAGACACACGTGGTTCGGATCCCAAGTTAAGCTGTAGGTCCCGTCCTTAGTTTATCATCATCATCCCATAGAAGGCAAGGGTAAACTACCATGGGTTCACCTTCCCCAGGGACTTTTGGGTCAAACACCTACCTTCGGGCAGAACACGACATCATAATCATCATTGAGAGAATTAGGCCATTTAAAATTACGATGTAACTTTTATAAGTTGTAATACATAAACTGCTACTCAACAAGAGCAAAATCACGGCTTGTTTCCTTTTTTGAGACATAAGACTGTGCGAGGTGGGGGGTGGACAAATTATTTAGAGCACATGAGCGCACAATATATAGATACGGGCTTGATTACACATGCGGTAAGCACAACAGAAAAAGGTGTAAAATACCCATTCTCCACTAAGAACAAAGCTATTTTCGAAGGTTACCTATTTTAGCCCTATTGTAATCTCTGAATACCAGTATTTCCCGTGGAAAATCTGAGCTTACATCACTACTCTACTTTCTAGCAAAGTCATATCCAGATTTCTGATGGTCTTCCTTAGATACAGACAACAATATTGTTGGAGTGAAAAAAGAAAGGTATTGAGCACTTCAATCATTCCGTGGAAACGGGTGCTAAGTTGTGACACAATACAACCATAATAGGATAAAATATAGTGACACGAAATGTGTCTTCCGATACATCTAGTCTACTATCCGTAGCCAGTTCATCAAAATATTTCTTTGCAAACATTTTGCGTTTCTCTTGAAATGATTCTGAAATACTCAATTCCGAGCACGGGTCTTTTTGTGGATTTTACAAGCTCATCATATTTTCCCCGCAGATCTTTCATTTGCTGAAGTGATTTATTCAGATTTCTCTGCAGAGCAATACCAGAAAACTGCAAACTTTTGGAAGTTACATACATGGACATTAGACTCTTCTTTTTTTTTAATGTCTCACCTGCTCTCAACTCTTTTTTTTTTTTTTTTTTTTTTTTTTTTTTTTACTTTTTTGACTTGTCAGTTGTCAGACAAATTGCGGTAAGAGATTTTTAAACATCAGCAATTCTGTCTTCAATGCAGCTAACGGGTTGTTTCCCACCTAGTTATACATTGTTTTTTCAGTTTCCTTCTTTAATTTTGAAGCCATTTCACCACCAAAGTGCTAAAAGTGACCATCTAGGAACACCAGAACTAAAAAAAGAAAATATATTGAAGAGCATAAAAAAAAAACAACCGGAAACGTATGTGGAGACTTTTGCAGCATCGGCAATAACAAGATTCAGATTATGCGCACCGCAATGAACGTACGGAGCGTTTGGAGTAGTATTACTAATTCTTGCTTGTAAGCCACCACAAACTTCGCTCATGACTGATGCTCCATCAAATACCTGCCCTGTGCACCGTTGTATGTCAATTTGGTTGCTAAGTAAAATTTCACGAAAGAGATGTTCATAGTTCTAGGCTTGGGGGCCCCGGTGCGTTGCACCGCTTGCACCACGCATTGTTACGGCACTGCACGTGAGTGCCAGCAGAAAATATTTTAAAGGCCAACCAAGTGCACTGGTGGGAAGATAAAACAAACGTGCTCTCGATGTCAATAGTGGAGGATTTTGTTTCGGGGAGGCTATGGACAACAAGTGAATAAGCACTTATATTTTTCCTTTTGGGTGGCGACAAAGTTTAATAAAGTTCATTTTCCTTCCTTTAATATTTGTATAATGACACTTTTAGGTATGAGGAATGAAAACATTAAGTGAGAGGGGGCAGAAATAACTGAAAGGTAAGATAATACCTAAATTATCAAGAAGGAAATGCACAGGGGGGAGGTATGAAATTCGGTGGCGGCACATTTTAGAAAAATAAGTAACCTATCTTTTAAAATTAAATACAGATCCCGCGATAAGGAAAAGAAATGTAAGACATTTAAAGAGAAAGGCAAAATTTGAATAAAATAATCAAAGAATAAAACAGTTATGAACAATACTGCCATCCTAAGCGAAAAGACCTTAACTCCATATTTTTCGAAAATCGATATATTGGTATGGGAATGTTCGTAGTACAATTCTGCATCTATCTAAAGTGAAATTGACGTGGTTTGACCAATAGGTAGGAGGTAATGACGTCATGAGTGTTTACCTTATGTTCAAAACTGTACCTGAAAGTAAGCAAAAGGACCTTAAGTGGCAATTCATATGCAAAACTATTTAACTGTATTACCACTCAAATTTTAGATCGTGAAAATATATTTAATAAAGTTTTACTGAAATACAACAAATTTGAACGTACAGCCTAAGCCAAAACGCGTTTTGCTTACTTTCTCGAAAGTATGTGAAATGGAAATAAGGCCTTTTCGCTTAGCAGGGCAGAATAGAAGGATATTAATATTATTACACTACATTTTATTAAACAATATACAACATTTTGTTCTTACATAATTTTTCACAACTAATTTAGAACTTTACATTTTGAAAACAGTTCCTTGTGAACAGTATGATGATTAAGGCTTGTACTAAGATACATATTTCCTTAGCTTTGGTGTTACTGACGACGATCGACTTGCATCACAACTAGCAACGGTCGAAAGTATGATAGGAGAAACGAAAGAAAGTAACAACTAAGAAAAAGAAACAGAAGAGTAGAATGGACGAAAGAAAGAAAAAAAGAACGCAGTTCTTACATGGAATGAAATTTGACAAATACAGTATTATTTCTGAACAAAGAGAATAACAAAATGGAAAGTGAATGAAATTCTTAGAAATGGTAAGAAGGATTATTGTTGTACGTGGAATGCGGAAAACTAGCAAATTTATTTCGGAGGGGGGCGCTTGAGCCCGATAGCCCCCTAAATACACCACTGGCTGTCAATGTCATATAGTGGTTAATTCGTGCATAATTAATTTGAAAAGAAAAAGGAAGTCTTAGATAATTCTTTATGAACTTTTGTTAGCAATAACAAAACCATAAAACCAATATTTTTCGTATTTAAGGCAGGGGTGTCATTTCAGACTTCGCTTGGGAGGGGCAAGAGCACCACTGACATAAGAATCTCACGTTTTGTACTGGTATATTACTAGACAATCTATTAAAGCATATATATTCCTCAAATTCTAAATATATATACATATATATATATATATATATATATATATATATATATATATATATATATATATATATATATACCTAAATGACGCCCCTGATTTGAGGAAATTATATTGCTGTTTCATCCGAACGTTTAATACTACTTTCTGGAATATTTTGAAACAATTTGCATCCAATTAAACGTTTCAATGTTTTTCTATAATCTGGACTGATTGTCAAATAAATCCAAAAAAAATAATAGTGCTATTTATATTAATAAGAATACTGCTAACGTATTCCAAATGATGACAATACTCATGGCACACGAGTATATATATTGTCATTATGGCAACAGGAATATGAGTTACTATATGTATAACTATCACAGCAAGCAGCATAAGAGATAATCTCTTCGACGATTCATTGTTGTCATGCTGAAGCAACACCCTTCTTTATTCGGTCGCCTGCTACTAGCAATAACCAGTAAAAAGAGAATGGTTACGAATATTACAGGTAAAATTTGATTTACTACCTGAAATGCCACCTAGTAATGCGTTACCTCAATATAATCCGAGAAATCACAGATAGTCATTCCATTTTTAAGGTTACACATGGTTAATATGTTGATGGTCAGGTTTCGGTCTAACTCGAAAAAATCACCGATAAGACTTTCAAGAATTTCCCAACTAAAGGCAAATTGTGAATATTTATGTAAGACATCAAGAGCCTCTGGATAATGTTGGTCTTTCACTAATGTCGTAGTTGTATTCAAACACTTCTCAAATAATGACCCTTCATAGTCTGATATAAACATATCGTTTGCATGTAACCACATAAGGGGTGCAATGTTAAGCAAAATTGATAGTGAATACACCACAACTATCCCTATATATGCATTTCTTGCAGTACACACTAAGTGCTTCTTCAAAGGATAATAAACGGAAATGTTGCGCCAAATGCCAACTAAAACTGTCATCCACGATGATATAGAATTAAAAAGCAACTTTAATGCCGCCGCAAATATGGATGGTCGATAGATATAATTTTCACCAACTGCCATGTAATATATCAGAATTGGTACCTGAGTTGTTAAAAGCAGGCAATCTGCAAATGCTAGTGCCAAAAGAACAGTGTTTGTGGTCGACTTCATATTTTTATGACTAAGGATGAAAATATTCAAGATACTTGCAACAGATGCTATAACAATGAAAGGAAAGTCACATACTTGTAAATGTCAGCTTTATGAAGAGATTCCTTTAAACGTTCAAATCGCTCAGCCTCATGTAAAGCACACAAAGATAGTTGTAATATATACAGAACATATACAAGTTGTTTAAAACAAAAAAATCACATCTTATTTGATGATTTAGCATTTCCAATTATACCATGATGTAGTTCATCAACACCTCCATTCATATACAATTAATGTCAAAGATAGAAGTACAGCAGGTATTTGATCTTTAAAACTAATTACGTTCGTTCTGACCAGCAGGCACATTTAACAATTTTTGTTATGCAGCTACTGAAGAAGTAATACAGAAATGATATGGTATTGTTTCCATATATAATCCATTCGATCTCACAAGTACATGTCTTGGATGGTCTCTTTTCTTTGTCGATTTTGGGGTGAAAGCTTAACTGTCATGTCCATTAAAGCAAATTAAAATCCATATATCGACCTGTAACGAAAAAAAAATCAAATTAACTAACTTAAGAGCAAATAAATAAGAATCACTATGATTAGATTAATCATAAGATTTCGGAAATTAAGCTTTGAGCGAAATGTTTGATGCAAAGATATACTACACAAATAAAATTGGTGAACTCAGAGAAATCATTTAAACTTCATAATTATTACAATTAATGACCAGATATCCCCAAAAGGCAAGTCTTGTCCAAATTATACTAATGCGTCACGTGTGGCGACAGAAGGAAAGTGCATACTTAGGAAAACGTCATGCGAGGGCTAGCAATCGAAATGAACAGACGGGCGAAGTTGAAACGGGCATGCTAATTGGATCCCACCAATTTGGATATTCAGTACATGAGATTGCTAGCAAGTCTCAGATTCCATGTGCTACAGAGAGAAATGAGATAGAGATGGAGTGTAAAACCACAACCCAGACCCAGAGAAGGCATGAAAATTCTCTAATATGGACCGGTGATGTTTTAGACACGTAGTGAAAGTACACCAGCAAAAGTTGTCGGACATAGTAGTCACAGAGTGCGGTTGGCATCTAAGAATGACGCAAGTACACGTACTCAGGGTGTCCACATTCTGGAAAATCAGTGCAAGTCAGGGAAAGATCAGGAAAGTAAAAATGTGTCAGGGAAATGGCAGATTTTTCAGAAAAGGTCACGGAAAAATCAATTTACGGCCATTGTTCAATTATTGAATTCATGAAGTAGTGTTAATTTCTTTACTGTTACTGGATTACTGGATGCAAAGTGTGGTGTTTCCAATGATGATATTGAGGGAGACAATGTTCTCTGAAATAGTTGTTGAAACTAATTTTCTGCGAGAAACACATCTAACTGCGTTCTGACATATTTGCACAAAAGAGTAGATGCTGTTGTAGAAGAATTGCATGATGCCAGGAGGATATCTGGACAAGTGGCTGAGAACGCGAAGAAATATTATCTCCAGCTCACAGTGAAAGCTCAGACTGAAGGATTTATGTAATACTTCAATGATTTCATAGTCAAGGACGGAGATGGTATTAGATTTGATGTTTTTTTTTTTTTTACTCTTAGGAAATGAGAAGGACTTCATTGACTTATGGTCTGTTATGAAGCTGTATTTTATCTTCTCTGACGGAAACACATTTGTTGAAAGTGATTTTTCAACAGGGTGGAAGAAATCATGATTTAAAAAAAATCATTTTTGTTGATTTTTATATTTAAATCGATTTTTTAATTTAAATCAAATCTTTCTCCTCGGATAATACAAGTTACGAACTGAGGTGGTGATTGGTGAGGTGATTTTAGTTTATCGTCCCGTTCAGCAGCGAGGCTATATGAGACGTGGACCTACTGATTAACGTGGAATCCGAACCACATGAGCTCCCGCCGGGAATTGAACCCGGGTCTCCCACGCCAAAGGCGCGTACGCTAACCGCTTATCCACCAGGGAGCTCAAGTTACGAACTGAAGATAAAACATTAAAAATTAGTATTAAATGTTACTTATTCCATTTAAGTGACATTCCATTTATTCCATTGAATTTTTAATTAATCCCCAATCGTTAACGTATTTCAATCCCAAACGATGTTTCTTAAGCATTATGGAAAAAGTACAGCAACGTTTATCAACATGACAGTTTTTTTCTTACAAAAGTTAGTGATATTTGGCAGGGGAATATTTTTTTTTTAAGAACAGAAAGAAAATCGGAACTAGCTTGCGGCAGCAAATACATAGAAAATACATAAATTTTGCCTAAAGTTATAAAATCTAAAAAAAAAAAAATGTTTCGGAGAGAGGATGCGATACCAGTATTTGTGCGAAAAAAAATGTTTCGAAAAATGACCCCTCTAAATATGCCTCTATTATGTGGGAATAAAGAAACAGGAGCGCACACAAAATTTTTGTCTTAAAATCTCATGCTGATTTTTTTGTTGGAATAGTTAACGATTTAAAAATCCTATGTTACGAAAAGAAGAAAGCAGGATTTACTCGTTACACGTTGAAAACGGGATTTTCCCTTATCATCCTTTGCATGATACACGTTTTCATACTGGGGGCCGCGGTGTCTCAGTGGTAGAGCGTTCACCTCTGGTGCATGGGGTCCAGGGTTCAAACCCTCTCCCGCCAAGTGAACTTTGTGGTGGACAAACACCGTGTGCGTGTGTTTACATAGTTATGTTTTCGTAGTCTGTGCTTATAGTCTTATTTAATTTTTGCCATGATAAAATAGGGGTGCAAAAATAAGCCATACTCTTTTATTAGCTCTGCTACGTGCTCGTAGTCTTATGTAATTTCTGCTATATTAAATAGGGTTGGAAAATGTGCTCATAGTCTTATGTAATATGTGCTATGTTAAATAGTGGTTGAAAGAAACCATATTCTTTCATCAGTTTTGCTACATGTTCGTAGTCTGCTATGTTAAAATAGGGGTTGAAAAATAAGCCAATCTTTTTATTAGATCTGCTACGTGTTCGTAGTCTTATGTAATTTCTGTTATGTTATATAAGGGTTGGAAAATGTGCTCATAGTCTTTTATTAGATCTGCTGTGTTCGAATCCTCTGTGTAATTTTTGCTATGTAAAAATAGGTGTGAAAAAGTGGTCATAAAAGGAAACGAGTAGACCCCTAAAAAGTGGTCGTAAAAGGGAACGAGTACACCCTCGTAAAAGAGAACGAGTTTTCGGTGTGTTCGATTTTCCATGGTTGGACGGTACGTGGGTCATTGCGTATCGTGCGATACTGGAAAATTGAGTCCTTGCTCTCAGGAGGCCCTGGAAAATTTTGATTTTTCAGCTACCGTGGGTCAAGTGATGCCATCCTACTGATGTGGTATATATCCAAGCTCAGCCCCATTTGGATTGGGGTCAGGGGGGAGCAGTGAAGATTTCTTAAGAGTTCCTTTCGCGTGAGTGTTAACACACTGAAAGTGAAAAGTTGTGACGCACAAATACTGGTATCGCATCCTTATCTGTAAGAGATATGATTTTGTGTCTAAAAGGTGTTCGTAAATAAGGGGAAGTTCATTTTGCACCCTTTATCTAAGCTACAATAGGTCTAATTCCCGTGTGAACGGCGCATCAACCAAGTGAACTTTTGGAATATCCCATTTTATTAGCTTTCAGCGTATCTAAAGGAAAACTATGTGCATCACTGCATAGAGTTCTTCGTGGCTAAGTGAATAGCCACGTTTCGATAGCTTAAAGTTCCATGTTTCGAAACCCTTCTCTGAAGCTGAAGACTATTAAATTCTAAATTCCGCAGATTTTAAGATTTTTTTTTTTTTTTTTTTTTTTTGCAATCATCTGATACTCTAAAAAGAGTCCTCCATCTTAATTCGACAACTGACTGTGATCCTTGCAGTTCGGAACCTTTCATTCTTCTGCTTCACAAAATCAATTTTTGTCGGATGCTGTCCGATCAGTTTCTTCTCCAATTCTAAACTTGAATATGTAAATCATCCCTCTCTGTTTCCATATTTGAATATATTCCTCGCAATGTCGTTCATGAACTCATATGGCTTGGGATCAAAGCTTCGGCTCTCTAGACCAAATATTAGCGCTCTATGTGCTATGGTTTATTATATATGTTTGTTGTTAAAAGAAGCGTCATTTTAGATTTTGCTAAGGATTCTCCGCCGACATATGAGTTTAACTTATAGTTTATTAGTGCATTACTATATGTACATTTGATTAAATTATATGTATTTATCAAGCTCAAGAGAGGGGGAACTACACCTTCCTGTCCTGCCCAAATGACTCTCCTAGAACATTGCCTTGCAATTACTAACAAGAAATAAAATTAATAATTGAATAACATTCATTTATATTAGTAGATTTGAGTGCTCTGCGCCCGCATTACAGACTGAGAAGCACAAAATCTAATGCCGTGATTCACAATTTCCATAGATTTCACAAGAAGCATCTTCCTATCTTTCAGTCTTTGAAGAAGAGTAAGAATACAAATAAAGGCGTTTATGAAACAATGGGAATATTTTGTAAATTTTTTTTTATTCAGGCTCTAAAAAGGCATTTCAGAACAGACGAATGTAAGAGATGGTTTTAGAACCATAAACCTTGTAAACTTTGTTCCTGTTTTTCTCTGAATGGAAAGAGTATATTACGTCACACACTGGTTTATACAAAGAGAGGGAGATGATGGTGGTGAATACTAGAAGGAAGTAGTCGGTCGAGACGTGTTTTCTGAATTTATAAGCAAACGGAGCAAGAGTTGGTTATTAATTTCGACTTGTAATGAAATTTTAAAATTTCTAAGCTGCAAATAGTATCGGTAAAATGCACGCGACTTGTGTTTCCGCCTACCTGTGCTTTGGTTGCAGTACACTTACAGAAAGGTCGCCTCACCATTGCATCGGAATGCAAACTTCCGAACAAGTGTAAATGAATTGGAGTGTATCCAATAGAATGAACTGCAAAAAGCTGCATATATGAATGATCTCAACATATTGGGATTATTCCTCCGAACTCGTGTGAGTGGAGCGTTATATGCATCTCAAGTGATAACATTTTCAGCGAAGGAAGTGCCATTAGTATCTGTCTTAATAAAGCGGCTTATTTCTCTTAGAATGCGCTGCGATCTCTAGTATTAGTGCCGGAACCATGCTTGCACCAAGCAATCCTAGACAATTTTATGCTACGTACTCTTTGACCACAGCTCGATATTGGATCCTTTGTGTATTAACATGAAAATGTCTGGCTCCATAAAACACATCCATCACAGAGTGCTTTGAGGAATACGAGGTGCAAGAGCTCTGCTGGCCGCCCAGCGTTCCAACGCCTATATTGTTGTCTATCTCTAAGATGAATTGGAATGCCGGGTGAAAGGCTACACGGCCCTCAAGTCACTACTACACTGATCGCAATGGTGTAGGAAGGATGGAGGATAATACCTGTTAAAACTTATTGCAATCTTGCTGAGAATCTTCCTAGAAGGGTCGATCCTTTGAACATCTTGGAGAATACCTTCCGTGATTGTAGGTGTTGGTGCTACAGGTGGTCGTCCTCAATTTAGAGCTATAACATCCAATGTTCCTATCATTCAGTTGACGATACACAGTATTATTTTATTGTTCGTTACGTGCATGTGCTAAGGTCCCTCGCACGGGAGCTACGTACTTGGCTGTGCTGTTACCAGTATACACATTCCTCGTGATATGACAGATTTGTATTATCCGTGTGTTGTGGTTTGATTGTTCAGGGGAGGCAAACGTTGTGTCATGGTAACATTACCGACCCCTCTTTCTGGCTCAGTGACAGTTGACTCTGGGAATCCCTCTGAGTGTCTACTTCGTCGCTATTCGTGGATCTCACCACGCGTTGTGTCGCCTTTTCTTCTGTTTCTTTCATGCCTAGTATCTTTTTACGTTTGGGGCTCCCCATTTGGCAGCTACTACTGTCTGCATGACACTGAATTTACCGGACAGGACTTTCTGTGCAATCCTTGATCCAATAGCGACATCTTTCTGCGTCGTGAGATTAGTCATTATACTAATTCTTCCCCAAAACTTAAAATTAATTTTCTGGAAAATGTGCGTATAAAATGTTTAGCTTTTTGGATGTGATAATTAGTATGATACCAACGAACTAATTGTCAGTAGTCCATTGGCATCTCGCGAAGTTCCTGTGTAAGAGATCGAACCGATCATTTCGACTTCACCAATGGATGCTAATTTTACTACGTCACCCTTCACTGAGGACTATGCATATGTATGTAAATTTTGGTACTGTCAATTGTATATTTAAACATGTATTATTTATATTTGGTTAATGATTTACTAAAGAGATACGTTGGGTGGTATTTGCCGGACACTATAGATCTTAGTAGCACCCCTTCTTTATATAACTTAGGAAAATCAGAGGTAAAGTTCACGCATCAAAATCTTATGTTTTATCAATAATATCAATAAGCCATGATTCTTCTAATCTTTTCTAATTAGATGTTAACTTCCTTAACGATGTCAGGTAGTTTGATTGAAATTAACCATATAATCGGAGTTACTGACTTTAAAAAATATTTTTTCCTCATATTTATTTTCATCAAAAAAGAAGCCCATAAACAGAACATTAAAAACCTTTTCAAGGGAAGCTAACTTGAGTTTAATTTACATGCTTACGAACAAAGGATTGAAAGTTCCAGGGAGGCTCTGCAATAAAGCATAAAGCTCAGCAAATAAATACGTTTATCAGACACCAACAAGTGTGAATTTCTAGTCGATTTTTTAAATTGTGAACTAATATGTTCGTTTTTGGTTGGGATTGTCTGTGATGATCAACAATTAAAATTTCTCATGATATGTTTACAATTATCCTCAAAGCTCTCTTTTCCTTGAATTCTGAACTAAACAATTTTTTTTTTTTATAAAACGACCAAACAAAATCCGGAAAAGCAAACTTATTCATGAAGTTAACGAATTCTTTATTGAATATTTCGTTAATATTCGCCCTGTACCGTTTGAAGGAGTCCCGTTTCGCTGTGAACAGACTTCGCCGCGACGTCTCGTATTACATCTTAGTAGTGTAACGCAGTCCTTCTAACGCAACCAGGTGTTAACATGATGGCACTGCAAAAAGCAAGAATTTTGCAAGTCGACTTTGGCCCTTTGCCATCAGCACGAATTCTGGAAAATATGTTTGATAACGGTTTTATGAAGGAAATATGTCCACATTCTTGATTTCCCTGCCCCTGTCCACAAGTCAGGGTTCCAAAACAGAAGATATTCGTTGTACATCAAACCGCAATGCAACCTACAGGTTAGATATTCACAAAGCAGAACAAACTTGAAAAATGTACATGCTAACATACGTTGTAATTTAGCTGAAACACCAACAAACAATGCACACATTGTCTGACTACAACAATATCAAGATTATACATTAACAGGAAACAATAAAACAATACGGGAGCGCGGTGGCTCAGTGGTAAAGCGTTCACCTTTGGGTCCCTGGGTTGATCCCAGCTCGCGCCGTGTGGACTTTCTAGTGGTCAAACACCGTTCTCGTGGTTCTTCGTTTCCTCCCACTTTCTTCATGTCACCATTTCATTCATTTCTCATCATCATCGTCTCCTTTAGCCAAACTGGCATAATCGTGGGACGTAAAACTTAAAAATTTCTTACATTTCAACAATAAAACAACATTCTACTATTACATAACATTTTACAGGTAAATATTCAAATATATAGATTGCTTGGATTTCGTTTGAACAATACGCTACTTGGTTTTCTCTTTGTTTTCGATGTGGCACACTCTTTTTCGGACTTTTCAGTCTACCGCCATTCATCATCAAAGGTAGTGCATGCTTCTGACAAAATCTCCCCCGAAAGATATTTAGATGTAAATCTCTTAATTTCAATTTTCCGTTTTTTAATAGCATTTTTGTTTTTTAGTACGTAGCTTTGGCATTTTACTCTAAAGGAAAGAAATATTCCTTCATGTTCGAAATATATAAGTTGAGTCAGCTATCTTGGAAACTATCGTTTCTTGTCATTTAAGGGTGATTTATGTTATTTGAAACTAGATTTTCTTATTATTCTTTTTTTTTTTTTTTTTGCTTTTTTGCTTTTTAATTCTTTCATTTTCTTTAAATGAATACTCTATATCTTTCTGAAAAATCTAAAAGTTTCGTATTTGTGAGTTAAAGTAAGGCTGTTAAATACTGAGGATGATTTTCTCTGCTTTAATTTACATCGTGATTATTTGTTCGGTCTTTTTCCTTTTATAAGTTCAATTTTTGTAACATTGTTATGTAACGATTTATATGCTAATACATTGTTCGAAATTGGGTTTTCCAGATTCCCTCCGCTTTCATTTTTAAATTGAAGGCTGCAATATGTGTGCGTCCTGATATAAGGTCGTCATCAAGATTATTTTACTTATAATATTCAAACTTCATGACACACTGAAATTACTATAAATGAGTTATTGTTTTTTAAGTTTTCAGAGGACATTCAATATATTTTTGGTTTCACAATTAGACTTGTCTCAAAAATCTTTTGGATAATTTTAAAATTATTTCCAAGAAAATATTCGCTTAGAAAGAGCTATCTGACTTGAAATCAATATCAGCATTTATTACTTTAAAAAGGTATAGAATGCGTAAACTTTATAGTTAATCTTCCGACAACAAACTTTACTTCCCATCGCATTTCACTTAACTAAAACTAATAACTGTATGTCGTGATATTTGACAGTGCTTCCCAAGTCTTACAGAACAAGAGATTTGAAACTTGAAATATTTTGAAACATAAAGTCCTTATATAAATGCACGTACCGAGCGTTTTAAAAAGTTCCACTTCCAACAGAGAGAAGACAATTTCTATTTTTTTCTCAGTATATAGAAACGATATCAATGTTATCTCCCTTTAGTATCGCGGAAAAGCGTTTGAACACATGACAAATGACATATATTGGGGTTATTAATGAAACATTGACTTATAAAATGCAAAGAAAATCGCCTGAGTAGGCGGTTTTGGGAGCCATGAAATATATAAATCAGTTGAAATCTCGAATTAGATAGGGTAAATGTGCCAGTCCTCGTCCACCTAACTCATTTTCGTATGGTCCCTAATCGCTGTTCACTGACTGGAATATGTTAGGAGGATGCAACTAGCTCACATGTGTTCCTAAAGCTATATTTTATCTATATTTTATCCAAAACTGAGATAACTTATACCATTTACGTAATATTAGTCGGAGAAACACCAATGCCTGTTTCTTTTTAGTGTTCGACCACTTTTCGTTAATGTTCGACCGCATACCATTTAGTCACCGACCACCACTCAGTTAATGTGTTTTTGATTACAGTATGAAGGCTAAAGCATAACTTTACCTAACTAATAACATCTGCAGATGTTACATCATTAGTTTTTCAGGTATCACTTCGCAGTTTCGCACAATAGTCGCTGAGAATAAGTAATTTTGTGATTAACAAGAAAGGAACCACCAAATTCATTTAAGGTTCAGTTGAATGCAGTACTAAACAGGCTTCGTCTTTTCGGATAGAATGTTAAATCCTAGGTCTTGTGACGTAGATGGCTGGCCCCAAGCCAGTAGCAAGCCCGAAAATGTAGGGAGAAGGGGGCGACCCAACATTATTATAGTTCATCTCTATATTAAGTTCATTTGCAAGCCTACCGTGAACATTTTAGGGGGCCAACAAACATTTAGGGGAGGCTCGGCCCCCTAGACCCCCTGAATGTCTGGTCCTAACCTAGCCACTCTATAAATGAAAACCCTTTACCTTACTTTTAGAGATCCACAGTTGAAAACTGGATTCGTCAGCATTAAATATTCGCTCAGAATCATTCAAAATATCAGATTGCCCCGTTTCTTCCAAGTATTTCTCAAGGTACTGAAACCACAAGCGACTGTTTTTCTCGGTTACAATGTATCGCGCCTTGTTCAAAGTTTCGGGGGTTTGAGACACGATTTGCGGGTGTCTTCTCATGTAAGCATTGTACCAGGTTTCACCAGATCGATTGTCTTTGAACTGCGTTTTAAGTTTATCTGCATCGACAATACTTCAGATGATCGTGTTTCTTCTGTGGAAAGCCCATTTTGCTCATATTAATGAGCCAGTTTGATAATCCCTCTTCTTTCTGTGTTAGGTGTGGTTCTGGACCCATTTTCTGCTCTTCGGGACTGCAATCATGAAGTTTATTCATCACCGTTACCCGAGGGATTCCATAGATTGCTGATGCCTTTCGTATGGAGTGCTATTATTTGCGACAAGCCTCCAGAGCTTTATGTAAATCTTCGTTTGAACAAAGAGGATCTACTTAGACTCATTGTTTCTTAAAGAAACAGGAAAATTCTTAAGAACATGCAAGGAAAACAGACGTATTCCAGGCTGATAGTAGCTATTCCGCTAATAACAGGGCATTTTTAAGCTACCTTTTTGTATCCAAATGGATACCTAGTCCCAGCATTTGGATACCCAGGCCCAGCAGTTTGGATACCCAGTGCACTCCATAAATCTTTGAATTACTGGGAGAGTACTTGAACAATAAAGGGCTTATCTGGTTTCCATGATGTAAGCAGACCTTGGGGAAGATGTCAGAAATTCAGCTTAAATGTGGAAGAGACTATGCAGATTCTAATTCGAAAAGCAAATTATCCTAAAATGGATGGAACATACTCAAAAACAGCATGAAACATTAACATTAATGTCAATGGAAAATCAATCAAAAACAAATAATTCCTTCACTTATCTCAAAAATCAAAACAGGGAGATGGCTGAAATTCGGTTCTAATGTTGAAGAGACTACGCAGATTCTATGTTCCTAAAGCAAATTGTCCTAAAATGAATGGAACATAGTCAGAAAGCACGAAACTTTTACATTAATGTCAGGGAAAAATCGATGAAAACAAGTATTTCTCCCACTTATCTCAAAAACCTAAACAGGGAGATGGCTGAAAATTCGATTAAGTATTGAACAGATTATGCAGATTCTACATTTAAAAAAGAAAAAAGAAAGAAAGAAAAAATTGTCCTAAAATGGATGGAACATAGTCAAAAAAAGATCACGAGACATGGAAAAGTCAAGTAAATTTAAAATCAGTGAAAAAAATGAAGTTTCCACATATCTCAAGAACTGTAATAAGGAGATGGGTAATAAATAGAAAGCTTATTACAAAGACATAATGAAGAGCATTACATAGAAATGATGTATAGCACATAGGGTAAATATGAATAAAACATTGTCAAAACTCAAGTTGATTGAGTAAAATCAATAATAATGATAAAGTATATCTTCTTCGAATTACCCAGGCCACCCCATGCGGAGGTTACGTGCTTGAAATATCTCACATCTTGATTTGGAATCTCCAGACTTGATTTAGCACGTAACGTGACTTTTGACCTGATCACGTGACACAATCTAGTGCTTATGGCAAACCGGATAGGCTCTTAGTTGAATTACTTGGTTCGCTTACCAGAGATTCCCAATTCTCATTATCGCCCAATTCCAGTCTTCTCAAAGATTGTTCTCTTTAACGAATCCTGGCCTAACATTTTCTGGCAACCAAACATTTCATGCCTGCTATGGGCAATATCGATAATTGAGATTTGGTCATTTTTTTCTGACATAAGTAATAGATGGCACAAGCTTGCAAGAAAGTAAGAGATTGTCCATTGAGTACAAAGCGCTATTTTAAACAATTTTTGGCCCTCTTTGTTGCACAGTTACCTTCAGTAGCGGGGAGCCTGAGCTCCAAAATTTTAGGATTTCCATAGGAAACGAATCAAATGTTACTCATAATCTTCAAGCCCCTTCTCTCAAAATTTTGGGATTCCTATACACGAAATATTCCTAGGAGAAACCCCTACCAAAATATTTTTATAAATCTGTTGCTCATCCTCCTTTTCCCGTATACTCGGATATTAGAATCTCTAATACTGAGTCACTGTATACTTTTCTGTTTTTTCTTCAGCGCGAGTTTTCTTAAATATTGCCAGAAAAAAAAATCTTTGGTAACCAGTCAGTGCCAATTATTCGGTGATAGTAGATCATGTTTAAATTCCGTGACAGTAATACAGGTATTAAGACTGCTAGTGATATTAACGGCTCCGTGAAACCTATGGTATCTAGATGAGAAACTCACTCAATTACAGTGGCGGGTCTAGAAGGTAAAAACTGGGGGGCAGCCAGTACCCACACTATGATAGGTATAACGTATGCAAACTTTCAAAAATATATAAATAATATCTTAAATTATTTTGTCACTGAAAAACTGGGGGGGCCTAGGACCCTGGCCCTGGCCTAGATCCGCCACTGCTCAATTATTTTCTAAACATATAAGAAACCAAACAATGCAATTGAACTGTGAAAATAATATTAGAAGTTAACCAGTTGCAAATGAAATAACACGCTTTAAAACGAGAGATTTAAACCATAAATGTTTGATTACATTGTTTCTTTAAAAATGAAATATTGGTAGTAATATTTAGTATTGAATACATACATATACACCTAAAATGATTTCGTTAGCGAAATGTTTAGTCAGGTTAACATATGGTTATTTCTTTGTTGAGTGGTTTGTGTCTTGTATTCCGTGTTTTTTGTCCTCTACATCTCGCGATTCTTTGTCCTTGTCCTGTCTATGTCCAACTTGAAAATATGAATATAAAAATAAGTAAATAAATAAATGAAGGAAAATATCCAATCATGATGATCTTTAAATACCGACCTGAGGGCGGATCTGAGCCAAAATGTAAAAAAAAAAAAAGAAAAAAGAAAAAAGAAAGAAAGAAAGAAAGAACATGTGCGCTCCTGTATTAATGTCGATGTTAAATCGGAAATGGAAAGGCTAGCAGAAGTCTGGTAAATACGTCATTTTGTATGTCATTGTTTCAAAAGTGTACACTATAAAAAAAACTGCGCTTTAAAAACTCTGCGTGTTTGAATTTTGCTATGTTTGTGTAAAGGGCCCTTTTGTGCCTGGATACCCAGTAGCGATTTCTTAAAAAATGCATTGGCTAATAATATTTGAATGCAGTTCCACGTCGAAGCAAGATTGGTATAGCTCAGTATTAAACGAATTAGACCAAATATAAATTTATTACTCAAATGAAATGTCATATCCTAACAGTTCCGTTAATTTTGCATGAAAATCTAGGGAAACTGCATTCAGTTAACTTGAATTTGAAATTATTTTATGGCCTTTAGGCATCTAAGGTTCCGATCGGGATAGGGTGAGAAGATGCTGGAAGGTAGACGGCCAAGGCTTATTTTGTAGGTACCATCCCAGCGTTTCCCTGGTGTGACTGAGGAAAAACCCTGTATAACCTCAGTCAAGATGGTCGGGCGCTGGGATTGAACCTAGGACCTCCCGAATGCTAAGCCAATGCTCTACCATTTTGTAAAGATCGTCTTAACCGAGACATTCAGCTTTAAGGCTCCTCCGCCAATTTGGCGTAATCTAATTATGACAGGGACACGAACACAAATATCAAGGACAGTTAAAAACGTCCTTGTTCTTCAGAGGGATTCGAACTCCCAGTGGATTGCCTCCTCATGATTCGAAGTCCGAGACTACTACCATTAAATCACGGCCGTTCGGTGAATATTCCATTACTAACAATAAGATTCAGCAGATGCTTATACAGATGTAAATTGATCACTTAATTAATGCTTGAATCAAGGAATTCTGCGAGAAAATACAAACGCAAGGCATGATCGGACACTGAAAAAAAAGTTAATCTCGACCAGTACAGATGTATAATGAAAAGTAGTGGTCGAATACTAGTAAATGTTTTTGTACACCATTATAACTTCAGAATTGGTAACTAGGAATTTATTTCATGCAGATGAATCGAAAGTTAGTCGTTATTGAAGTTTCTACAATTTTTCAGTTCTCGACCACCCTGTGGTCGAACACTAGTCATTGTCCGACCACTACATTTTATCGATTTGTTTTTCAAGTCTTACAGTTATCACTAAAATTTTATTATTGAAATGTGCTCTACAGTTCCGTGTAACAGAATAGTATGTGCATTTCTTACCTGGTGCGATGAAATTACGGAAAAACACGAAAAACAGAGCGTTGTCGTTCTCATTTGCAACAGATTAAAGCTGTCGAAAACTCAGCACTTCTTCCGAAAGCATACATTTAATTGGCTATTACCGAATGTATGTGCAATATATTTTGACAGTATCTTTAGGATTGGTTCAGAATAAGGTGCAATTCAATTATAACGGAAAATCATGTTTTATCGAAAAATAAGCCTAATATACGGTTTTAAAATCAAAAGTGGTCGGCAACTAGGGGGTGGTCGAAGACTGGCACATCCACCCTACTCCTCTCCCGTTAAAATTCCCGATAACATTATATATATATATATATATATATATATATATATATATATATATATATATATATATATAAAAGAGTACGCCTTTCCTCTCCCTAGCTGAGAGCAATTTTAAAACGAGAAGATAAAGTCGTACGAACTTTTCTGAAAAATGTTAGAGAGAGATTTACGAATAAGATGCAGATGCGTATGTCATTTAATAAAACTATCTGAAATAGCAGAGTAACTGGAGATTCAGAAAAAATCATTTTGTACGTCTCATCCAAAACTGAAACTTGATGTGCTACAAGTATAAATAAAGAATCGAATTATCCTTCTTACTTTGCACCAAGATCAACAACTGATCAACAGCGGTGTTAATAATACACACCAGCTATTCTAGGAACTCAAATTGTTAATAAGTTTCCAGCCAAACAAGAATTAAATTAATTTATATCAAATTTCATACAACAAAAAATAATAATAATAAAATAAAAATTATAAAAAAAAGAAATAAGATTCATGGAATATATGACTACATTGCAAATTTAATGAATGCTCTCAGTAGTGAATATCACAAAATATAATTTTAAGATAAAAAAACATCTTAACTACGAAATTTGGGTCTGTCAAACACTGAAATTACAACATTTTCTGTTTTTGACCTAATTTCAATAGCCTACTATTGAAAAAAAAGGAGTTTTCTTAATGTAGTTTTAATATAAAAATAACCATACTTCTGTATACAAGAAATGTAGTTTTTTCTTAAGCAATTATGCTACAATTATGAGAATGGATATTATGCACTGCTTCACAACTGCTACGAAAAAAACACATATTGAAACAAACTTTTGTTTACGTGACTTGTATGTGTCTATTGTTATCAATATACCAGTAGAGGGCACTAGTGAATCACTGCGCCCATCAATAGAAGCAAGCATGCTCTGTGAACTTCAGTATTAGGAAAACAATGCAAGACTAAGTGATAAGGCGGTATCCACAAAATAAGTCAAATATAGTAATGGTTGTTATCAGTGCAACACAGTTCTGGAATGTGAATAATCCATTGGAAGGTGGTGGGAAGGATTTATTTGAGTGATTCCGATAATGGCAGAACAGTTGGTCTGCTTGAGGTAGATCAAAGTATGACAGAGATTAAACAGTAATGGCCGTATCAATGAGTGTCTTTTCTCGATTGCAGAAAGACGATATTATATGAGGAATAACTGTGCGTGTGCATGGTGGAGGATGCGAAATGTGTAGAACAGTTTGAACAGGATCGGTACATAGGCCAGTGGCAAAAATGAATCGATCTGTCAGTACAGTTCAAATTGCTCACGTGTTTTCCGTTGCTTCTGGTCTCTACGTGTTCCCAAAATTAATTTCATGATGACTTGAATATTGCTGATGTCCAGATGCCTACAAAGTGTACTGGACAATTCCCTCCCCGGCGTCATGTCATATTACAGTGGTGTAGGGAACATTGTGGCTGGAATCCCGGAAGAAGGTACAATGTAAGGCTCTTAGATGAATTACAAATTCTGTGTGACACATGATTCTAGGCACCACATAATTTGAAGAATGATATAATTTATACAACATATGGAAATATGATAGTAAAGGGACCATGGAGTTAAGGTATAGGCGAGAATAAGGAAAAATGGGATATTATATCCTAGACTCTAGTGAACACTTCCTCTATAGAGTTCCAACCATATGCAAGATGCTGTGATGTTCCAAGATGGTCTTACTTTTATAGTGGTTGAAGTTTAGCGCCCATTTCAGAAACGAGACAATACAAGACATGGACCTACAGCTTAACTATAATCCGATCCAGAAAAGGTCCAACAGGGAATCGAACAAGGGTCTCCTGCGACAATGAAGTGACCTTACTGTTGTTATCAGAATTCTTTGTAATCATGGTAACTTGCCCTCGCTCCACATTGCTGGGCACCTACATTTTTTCAGAAGGGGAGGGAAGAATGGTTTATCATGACCTCTTTCCTGGCTAGAGACCTACCACCTTTTGGCAACAAACTAAGATTAATACCGGTATTCATATATTGGACGCTTGATGTACCCAGATCACAATCCCAAAAATTATGGGCTGAGTTACTTCCCGAGCAACTGATAAGCAGTGTATACAAGGTAAATATCAAAACGAACGTGAGTAAGAAAATCGATATGTTGAAACTAATGTTTACAAATTATTTTCCAAATAAAGTACCTTTTATTTTGAGCATAGTACATATTTTCAGCACTCCTTCGTGGTGTGATTGTACGATGAACACTAAATATGAAGAATGTAGAAAGCAAAAAACCATTCTTCATCCAGATAATGGTAGCTGCTCCAGTGACATAATTACAAACATAATCCTAGTTTTGATTTAGTTCACTCAGCTGTTTTCAAATACCATAAATCTCCTACTGTAACTATCTATTCGCAAGTAGTTTTCTGATTTTAACTCTAAGAAAAATAACACATTTTTACTTTCCTATCTAAAGAATAAAATAAAATCGCTGTAACGTAAGTCTTAATCGTCGCTGGGCTTTGCCAAATTTCAAAATTAAATCTTTATTTATTAACATTATTCATTTATTAACGCGTAAGTTATTAACAAAGTTAGATGTAAATTACCCTTAAGACTTCCACTTTTCTTACAAGTAAAGGGTCCAAATGGATGAATGGAGTTGCGGGATGAGACATAGTGCGCTTGATAGAGGATGTGAAAATATGTGTATGTGCAAAGTTATAGCGGCTGAACGCCATAAGAAACGGGGGGGGGGGGGTCAAAGTTGGTGGGGAAGGTCTATGCTATGTTATAGAAATGCATCAAATCAAATGTTGAGACGTAAAAATAGTGAAAGATAGACAATACAAAGAGTAGTAGTTTCACATATTGGCAAAATAAAAATGCGCAGAGTAGATCATGAACCTCCGGCACCACCTTGAAATCCTTCATTTTGAAATTGTGTTATTTTTTGAAATGGAAAGGTAGTCATGTGATATATCAATTAGGGCCAGCATGTTCTCAAAAAGTCCATTATGAACTTTAGTGATCATTATGTGTACTTTTTTGGAAAATTTAGGATCAATATTATAGTTATGCCTATTTACGAAAATCTAGGAGCCTGATACTTGTATCATGAAAGTTTGGATTATCACGAAAACAAATTTAAGTTAAACATATCTACAAGCCAAGAATACTAACAGTGAAATTTGATATCCAAGGTGTATATTGAAACATTATTAATTATGACATTACTTCCGATTTGCTTCATATAGTGCCGAAGAGAACTATTCCGGTCTGGAAGAACCGTTTCCGCTTTGTTTTTCGCTTTTGGTTGAAAACAATGTGGAGTTTATATAGCTACCTTTTGTTAAATGATATACTTAATAGTATAGACCATAACACAATAAAATCTGATAGATTGAAAGGCAATTGTAACGTACTATATGTAGACCACCATTTTATTCACAACTTGCTATATTTTCACTCAACTTTCTTTGTCCAGTTTCGTAAGCAAAAGTAACTTGGGACGAGCGTAGCATGTGATATCTCGATGAAAAGTGGGCTACTGCAGTCGAATGTATTTTCGTAATAATTCAAAGTTTCAACATACGAGTATCAGTCTTCTAAATTTTCGTAAATAACTGTAAAGATGATCCTAATCTTCCAAGTAATTACAGATAACGACCATCAAAGTCCACAATTGACTTTTTGAGAACATGCTGGCCCTAATTGATATATCACATGACTACCTTTCCATTTCAAAAAATAAGATTTCAAAATGGCGGATTTCAAGATGACTCGGAGGTTCATGATCTACTCTGCCCATTCTTCTTTTGCCAATATGTGCAACTACTACTGTTTGCGTTGTCCATTCTTCACTATTTTTACGTCTAAACACTTTATTTGATGTATTTCTATAACATAACAGACCTTCTCGAATCAATTTTGACCCCCTCCTCTTCCGTTTCTTATGGCGTTTAGCTGCTATAACTTTGCACATGTACATATTTTTTTACATCCTTTATAAGACGCACTATGTCTCATCCTGCAACTCGATTCATCCATTTGGACCCTTTACTTGTTAGAGTGCTTTAAAGCTTTCTTGATACTTTTTAGAACTACATCTCAACATAATAGTAAATCAGTCAATTATTAATAGAATAAAGACGAATTTATAAATTTTATTATTATCATTCAGATGAAACAAAATACTAACATTTAAAGTTCCTCATAAAAGTTCATATGAATACTGCTATCACAGAAGAAAACTAAATTGTAAGTTTCTATATCCCAAATATAACACCCGATTAAATATATAATATTCTTTACTCCATGCATGATATTTACTTAAGATTAACGTTGTCAGAAATTTCAAATTCTTCAGATTCCAAGGATTTCTTCTGGAAATGTAGTCGAGTATGCTTAAGTAGATGTTGTTTAGTTGTAAACTTATTTCCACAAATATCGCAACTGAATTTCTTCCTATCCTGTGGAAAGTGTGTAGCCATATGCAGTTTGGAGTGTTTCTTGGTTATTATCTTACCACAAATTTCACAGGAAACTCTAGGTTTCTCGATTTTTGTATGCACCGTATCTATATGTCTTTTCAGTTCAAAGTGAACACAAAATTTTTTTCCATAATATTTACAAGCATGGGGCCAAGTTTCCCTATCAGTATGGACTGATAGCATATGTGCTCTCAGACAACTACGAATATTATATTTTTTCCCACATATGTGACAAACGAATGGGTTTTCCTTAAAATGGTGCTGCATGTAATGTTCAGCTATAAGTGATTTAAATTTAAACTTCTTTCCACATTCGTTGCAAGAGAACACGTTTTTATCAGAATGGATTCCTTTTATGTGTGTACGCAGATGTGCCCTCTGAGTGAATTTAGCATTACAAATTTTACAAACAAACGGTCTCAAACCAGCATGTAAATTTAAATGAGTTTCTAAATATTGCTTACTCACGAAACCTTTACCACACTTATCACAACTATATTTTATCCTATTCTGGGAATGAATGTCTTCATGATCTTTCAAATTTCTTTCTTTCACGGATTTCCCACAGATTTTACATGGAACGTATTTTATCTCCATGTGTGTGTTCTTCATATGTGAATGTAAAACACCTTTAGAGGAGAAAACTTTATCACATAACAAACATTTGACTACTGTTGCTTTCAAATGAACAGATTTAATGTGTTTTTTATAACTTTGTTTTAATTTAAAGGATTGTGGACAGAAAGTGCAATTGAATACGTTTATTTCATTGTGTTTACCTTTCATGTGAGTTTTAAGATTAGACTTTTGAGTAAAACTTTTCCCACACTTCTCACAACTAAATGGTTTGTTACCAGTATGTGTATTACTGTGAAGCTCAAGATCTTGCTTATTTGTAAATGGCTTGTTACAAATTGAACATGTGATACTGAAATCGTGTACACGTTTGTGTGATGTCAGACTTCCCTTATGTTTAAACGATTTTCCGCATTCATTACATAAGAAGGTGCATTCTTTATGTTGTCGTAAGTGTCTATCAAACCGTAACTTGTCATAGAAAATTTCTTTGCATATTGAGCATATTATTTTGTCTTGAGAATGCTTTCTTACATGGAGTTTGAGAGTAGTTTCATCCCAAAATCGACTTTTACAATATGGGCAAGAGTATAGTTTTTCAGTATGACGTAACTCATGCTTCCGTAAAGAATTTTTTGATGGATAACAAATTTTGCATAGTATACATCGAAAATGGTTTTTCTCCAGTGTGCACTCTAGTGTGATCCTCTAGGGCTGAATTCGTTGGAAATGACTTTCCACACACACTACATAAGAAGCGAAGGTTATGGTAACGTTTATGACTCATAAGCGAACCTTTTACCTTGTATGATTTTAGACATTGAGTACATTTATATTTGTATTCTGTGTGTGTTCTCAAGTGGCGCATGAGGTCATCCTCACAAATAAAAGAGTAGTGTCACAACTAAAAACATTGTTTTTACTTTCAGCGCGGAATGATTTTGAAGTTGTCTTCACACTATTGTACTCGACGATGGCAGTCGTCATCATATTCTTCTGGTCTTTGTTACTGTTTTCAGAATCATTCTCCCCATGGCATAAACGATCATTAGCTTGCATGGTTGTTCCATCTTCCAATGAGAAACTGAACCTTTAAAAGAAGAAAAAATACTGTATTTGTATATTAATTAGAGCAGGACAGTATGCATATAAGATATATTGGCTAATTCCAAGTGGGTTTGTGTCAGAATCGTCAATGATGAATGATTAGAAGAGGAAATGTTATGTATGTAAATAAGCGTGGAAACAAAAACTAATGTCACACAGCAGGACAAGCATAAAAATGAACTAAAAAAAAGTCATTAACTTTATTAGAACTGCTCAGTAAATCGTATAGTAAGTTAATATTAAATTTAGAAACTCTTCATTTCAATGTATATTCTTATTGATAATTTTAGTCATTCATCAACTTTAATATTGCATCCTCTTTGAGGATGTCAGTGATTCAGGCCATTTAGGCATGTCCTTATAAACTTAATAATGTAGGCCAAACATCGAAATTAAAGATATATATATATATATATATATATATATATATATATATATATATATATGTGTGTGTGTGTGTGTGTGTGTGTGTGGTTAGGAAACAGAACTCATATTCTCGCAAGCAAGAAACAAACTGAAACATCATTAAAAAATAGTTCTTATTCCTCTAAAATTATGCTGAAGAATAATCCCTATGCCATTAGTTGATTGGTTTGTTATAAAATTTTTAAGGGCAAAGTGTTAAATCTCAATTTAAACATATTTAGTTCCCTCCTACAGTACACGACACTATTAGTAGTTATAGCACTACTGTGAAAGTGATGCTCAAGAAACTTTATCCGTTATGTATATAAAATTGAGATAGCTATGCAATGATGATGAGTGTGCTATATTTTTTCAATCATCAGAAAATCTAACAAAAAAGAAAAGAAAAGAAAAGGAACTGGCAGACACAAGGTGAAGCATAATGTGCAAATACATACAACTAAAAATTAGTTTGTCGGAATTAAACAAAAGTTTGGTAGTAATGGTTGGCAATTTCTATGTACGAGCATTATTGCCATTAGGAATCCCATGGGAATGTGTGGTGAAGACGAAGCCGCATTTGGTGACATAAGCTATCAAATACCGACTGCAAAACATGAAACGGTCCAACACATAGAGGACCTCGAAACTCTTTTCGTTTTAGCCAAAAGATTTCTATCTGAGCGGAATTAAAGAAGTACTTTATAATAATAATGTGATCATTCCCCAATTTTTATCAATGTACTTATTTAGTCTTAGAGCCAGTTTTTTCATCGCAAATTAATGTAAAATTTACGGAGCTTTTCGTTACAGCAAACGGAACTAGAAGTATTGGTTACCCTCTCGATTTATCTGCCACCTGATGCTATTTCGTGAAGCTTAAACAAAGCAAGTGAGCATGTGTTTCAAAAGGTGCAGACTTTTAATTAAATGTATTTACTGTACGTTATTTATAAAAAAAGAAATAATGAAAGTTCGTTCACGGCGTTTTCCTTTTTGCTCTTTTGTATTTTACATGTCATTCGGGACCAAAACAATCTAATTTTGCTTCAATAGAATAGAATATGTCCTTGTACACTCACGGAATTAATATACACATCTCTCTAATGAGCACCTTGATGAGATGGCAACGATATACCTGCAAAGTTTGGCGTTGCAGGTCTTGGTATCCTGGTTAACTAATGATCGTAACGAACGTTTTGCAGGTTTTTTCTTGAATATATTGTCATGGACTACGTTAAACTAATTTATTACACTTCAGCACGTGAGTGTATTTTTAGTTCATTACTCTTCATAAGACTTACAAAGTACAGTGAGAGGATATTTGAAAATTAAATTGTAATTAACTTATGAATCCTTTATCTGCAAAAAAAAACTGCTATATAATTCTGTCATTGAAAACGTTTACACGTATCATTGCCAACTACCCTACAAAAGTAATAGCGTAAGTTCATGCACTGACAAACATAGTGGGAAAAGGCTATTCGTAGGTACATGCATCTACAATTTCATGACGAGTACAATAAATGCATGACCTCAGAATGCGTCCATATGGAATTTTATGTTAAGTGCTGAATTCTTAATACTCTCAAAAAATTGGAATCAGCATTTCGCAACCCCAGGAAGTGAATGTATATTTCATAACAAACAGAGTAAGTTAATTTTACAAAAGTGCTAATTTCCTAGCCAAAAAGAAGCTTTTTTTAAATATATATTTTGTAACGTAAACCTAACGTTACTTTTCTTTCTTCATTTCAGTGAAAAACATGAGGATGTAACAAAAATCTTAATGATTAGAAATAATTATTTTTCGAGACACTTACCCATTATCCTCCAAAGTTCTTGAGTTATCATCCAAACTTGCACTTGCCTCTGGTTCATTAAGAGTTTTCACCGAACGCATTAAGCTAGATTGTTTAGTTTCGATGTGATGTTTTATTCTTGAAACTTCGTATTTTATCTTAAAGTCTCTATTTTCTAAATAATCTTCTACTAGTACATGGGCATTCAAACTCATACCAATAAACTTTTGCATATTTTTTAATTCCCCATCACTTGAAGCAGTATAATATTTACCGTAGACTGTCTTATTGCAACTTTTAGATCTGTCAATTTTAGAGGTATTATGACGACTGTTATGGAACTTATTTGAATAATAATAGTAATCAGCAGTTTCCTTCAGATACTCTGAAGGCAATTTTAACTTTTCAATAACCACTCTAACGCAGTTCCCAGTTCTAATATTATTTCCAATTTTATTATCACGAAAATTATTAGTTTGTGTCAAATCACACTCTTGCGAGTTGTGCTTAGCTTCGGTATTTTGGTATTTGACATTGTTATGCGTTTTGGTCTGAACAAATAATGAAATATATATTTCAATTTTAGAACATACATTATTTATTTCTTTGAAGTCTGGTGCTGAAATTTGATTCGTGTCATTCTTAACATGGCGTTTTTTATCGTCTAAAATGTCAAATCCACGTTCATTTTCCTCTTTTCCATTGTAGTTAAAAGATCTATTATCGTTACCCCATTTATCCATTTGTTCTGAGGTATTGAAAGAATAATGTTTAACTAAATTACTTTCAACTTCCATTTTAATATTATTCACTGTAGATAAAGGATCTTTTTGTATATTTGTGTATCTCTGAAAAAATGGTACTTCTTTTAAATGTAATGTTTCTTTTTCATTACCAGATTTTGTACAATCTTCCTTACGTTTCAAATATTTTTTGGAAGAACTTGCTTTCCTTATATCCTTTCGGTTACATCCAAGTAATTCATCTTTTTGAAAAGCCACCGGAAATTGTTCTTCACAGGTTCGTTCTACGGTCATTTCATCGTACGGTTGATATTCTGAGCTTTGTACCTCTTCTTCACGTAATTTCAAAGTATATTTCTCCGTAGGTAAATCATAATTTTCACGTAGTTCCGGTTGTAAAATAGATTTACTAAACACTTCGTTGTTTTTCTTTTTGGGACAACTGCTATCCTCATTACTATTACAAGAATTATAGTTACACTGTTTCTTTGACATTTCAGTTTCAAACGCAGTGCATTTTGAATTGCTTATGGATAATGTATCGCTACAAGATGTATTCTCTCATTGTACTACTGGCGCTTCTCCTTCGAAGTAATTTAAAGTATTCCATTTAAGTGACATATCGGTATCGCAAAGTACATTACCATCATCTATTGTTTAATGTTTTGTTTAGTTCGTTTAACTATCATTTAGCAAGTTGAAGAAGTCTCTCTGATGTTTTCTCTTTATTTTCTGAAACAGTGTAGTCACTCAAGAAGAGTACTGTATTCTGGCATGACGTGTATGTTTCTGAAAGAAAAAAAAAAATAATCTATATTTTAAAACGCTGACAGATATGTTAGTTGCAATCCTGACACTAATGTACAGATGCGAAATTACACCAAGAATTTGTATATTGGGAAATTATTAAAACGCAGTTATTGGAATGAAATTAAAACAGACGGGAATATTTCGAGTAAATTTGCTATATTTCATTACAGATTTCGGCTGGTCACCACATCTTAGCAATTTCCTTGAATCTGTATATGACTGATCTAGTGGAGACAAGGGATCGTGATTAATAATACAGAAGTTTACTTTTATTATGCTTCACGACTGCATAGCCCAAGAAAAGTTGCATTTTCTATTCCATTTCTCTGCTGTTATTTTTCAACCTTAGACACCGATCCCAGAAGCTACAGCTCCTATTCTCCAGTGAGTCAGAGTGGAGGATCAAATAAATATCTCAAAGAAAAGCTGGGGAACAACTTTACATTGTGCCCGAGTTAGAATGTCCGATATAAAAATTCTTTTTATAAATCTGATGCCCGAGTATCTTATATTCAATTTAACCAGAAATTCGAAATTTACAAAAAATACTTGTGTTTCGTTAGGTATTGTTTTAGAAGAACCGCGAAAGTACGACCAGTAAGGCATCCATGTACCTTGGGCTGCTCGGGTTTTATCCTCAGTGGGGGCGGTAGTTTTTGTCGTTTTATCGGCGCACAATGGTCCCAATTGCTAGAAACGTGGCCAAAAGTCGAAAACGTATTAATTCTTTCTCTAAAACTTAGTGCATAGGACTCTTGCTGGTGTCGAACCTGATATATACCGATTTCATATAAAAGTGGAACGTATATGGTGGAATTGTAATGAAAAACAAAATGGTATTAGAGGTTTCCGAGGTGGATGATTTCAAATGTTATGTTACTTCTTGAAAACAAACTGGCAGATTTGATATGACTTTTTAACAATAAAAGTATTGATGGGTTATCCAGCTCGCTGAGTTTGAATTTTTGACAAATTAATAACAAAATGTCTTCATTATCACTTTTTATTGAACATTTTCACTCATTTTACATCAAACGACGAGAGAATGAAATATGTATTTAAAATAAAATTTGTGCTTCCCCCAGCTAATTCTCGTTTATATAAATGAAGGACGACTTAAATCGCCTGAGAATTGGATCTTCTAATGTTTGTGATTTAAACTGGAAGGGATAAAACATTGAAAATTGCCCAATATTTTAATAATTCGAGTTTACATTTTATTTACATATCTGAATTTCAGTCATTAACTCCCTTTGAAAACTTAGAGCAGAATGGAACATGATAGAAAGCTGGGGAACCGTGTCTCAGCGGTAGAGCGCTTACTTCAGCTCCTCACGGCCCGTGGTTCTAACCCTTAACAATAATTTTGTGATAGAATATCGGGTCCGTAAATTTTCTCGGGTACTCCAGTTTTCACACACCATCTCATTCCACTGAATCTTTCAAACCTATTCACTTGTCTTAGCCATCCGTCTCTGTTAGCCTAAAAAGTATAATCGTGAGACGATAAACTGAAAGGTTTTGCTTTCACGATACAAACTGAGTTTATTTGAATTCTAAGCGCAATTCGATGTGAGTAGGTTGACGCTTACATTGAAACAAATTTCGGCTTTCAGGTATGTTCACTTGAGAAAATAATACCACGTGGAAGAGTATGTTAAAGGTTGTTTCGAGTGACAAAAGGCTAAACCATTAAATGAGAGAAAAACGAGTAGATTAGTGTTTCAGGTGGCAGAAAGAGTTAATGCTAACTGAATGATTGATATCATAGGGTTCATGCCTGGAAGTGATGGTTTGTCGTATGTATTAATAGTTGTAGATAATGTAACTCGTTTCCGTATTCTAGACAAGCTGAGACGCTTGTCTTCTAAGAATGTTTGTGATAAATTATATGATCTCTTTACTAAATTTCGATTTCTTGAAAGTTTGTCGAGTGACAACGCTTCTGTATTCTCCTCACACCATTTCAAGAAATTTTCGTTTACTGTTGTGGCTAAACATATTAAATTAAGAACATTTCATCTTGAAGTCAATGTGGCTGAAAGATATATTTAAACTTTGAAACATGCGCTTAAATCTTAATTTGGAGAAAAGCAAAATAAGTAGAGTTCAGTTATCAGTGTGTTGCAAATTAATTTGAATTTTTTTACCAATATGAGGGTACGAGAACAGTTCCATCAGAATTATATTTAGGTAGATCTTTAAATAGTCATTTGGAAATTAAGTGGCAGATTAGTCATGCTAATTTGCTAAAAGGAAAATGTGAAGAGTTGTGGAAAAGAGCTATGTTTAAGATGAAAGACTATTGTGAGAAAAGAAAAAATACTTGAAATGGAAGTAAATTTACAAAGAGATCAGATCTGGGTTAAATATGACGAAAAATCATCATTTAAAATAAGTGAAGGTTTGTTACACGTGGATAAGACCATTCACTGTAATTAAATTTCTAACGTATAATTCACTTATTTAGGAGGAGGGTGGAAATGAGCGAAATGTGAAAAGAGCTAATGTAATAGACATTTAAAAATATTGGTAGCGTAGTAATGTGTAAGTCGTTAAAATTCAATGTATCCAATCTTAATGTGATTCTAAATTTGAATACTCCAAATCCATATAATTAAAGAATAGATGAATGCTATTTACTAATAGGTTAAGGTAGGTTAAATTTTAAGCTTACATTATCATGTTCATTTTATCGTGATTGTAACATCATCGTTTTGTTGTAAGGAATCTTGAAATTCAATTATGCAATGGAAAAATCAAAATTGGACTCTTCACTTCAGGAAGAAGTTTTCTTATATCAGATGTGATAGTTCTTGTATAATTGAGATTCCACTAGGGGTATATCATTTCTGAAAATTGATCAACTTGAAAAACTGAGTAAGAAGCTGTTATATAATGGATAACGCTTTTGTAATCAAGGAGAAATTGAGATGATTTAAAGAGAATAGAGCTGCAGCCAATCTATATATGGTTTGGAAATTTCTTTGGAAAAGAATTTAAAGAAAGGGAATACACAATATTTTTTTGTGAATTTTTATCTTTTGAACGTTTGGTTATTTGAGACGTGTACACGTTCCAAGTTTTTTTAAAAAGGAAAATGAAATACAGGAATGTTACTGACTTAATGTAATCGAAAGAAACGGAATGAAAAATAACGTGAAAGAAAATAAAGATATCTAAATTGCATTTAAATGGACGTTGAAAAATGCCAAGAAATTGTCATCTTTTTTCTTTTCGAAGATAGTAAAACAGCACTTTTTAATATGTATTCTTATAAAGTTACATATGTTGTAAAAAGCAGCTCTTAAAGTGATAAGGTTTGCGTGAAGCGATGCTTGGTTGTCGATTGCATTCACGTGGCCTTGGTGTAGGTGGGCGGAGTCTTCCCCATCCACCAAGCATTAATCGGGCGAATTATTGCTTTTGGTTAAATCAGGGAGTGAGGCAGCTCTCAGGAGTGACTTTTCCTCCACTAAACTAGTCGTTTAAATTGAATGGAAAACGGAAGAATAGTTTTGAGTTTCAAAGTTAAATAACAAATATTTGTTTCAGAATGAACAGTAACGAAAGGTGTTTGCTAATGGTGATAAAATATGACTAAACGCTGAAGTAAGTTAAATAATGTGAAATCTAAATTCGTAAATATTGAAGTACGTGAGCTAGACAGGAATCCAGGGCAGCGGAAGATTTTGGTTTGATATAAATGTAAGAATTTTTTGTCTACTTTTGCAAGACTTTGGTGAACATAGCAACTACTATGATTTATGGGTAGAGTTACAGTAGTGTAAGTAGTTTTTTATTTCATATATTTTATTCATTGAGTTCCAGAAGGGAATTAAGTGTTCCTCCATTAAAAATGCTTTTAGGCTCTCATGTAGATTTTGAAATAGCAAATCATTAAAAACGATAAAATTAAATTGTGAACTACTGTAAAGAGAAACCTTTAGCCTGCCGTGTGGTCTTGCATTAATTATATTTTGAAGGGTAATTGTAAACTTCGAAATTATTCAGTTTTTTTTTTTACAGCAGTTAGTATTGTATCACAGGATGCTATTAGTGCGTTAAAATCTTTGCCGAGAAGCTCGCATATAAGCTTTAATGCATTTACAAAAGACATATTTGTCATGTGCAGTAATTAGCGAATCCTGAATTCAAATTTTTAGGAACTTCAGAAAGATTTGATATGGACCCCTTGTGCATTGCAGTTGAATTATTGTTATTAAAGATTTCGAATTGGAAATTATTCTTATAATTCCTCCTCAATATTTCAGTTAGTTTTTAAGCGAAGTGAATATAATATTGTTTTGAAATAGATAAAGGTTTATTTTTGTAGGAGATTACAGGTGCTGCTGGAGCTGTTAGAGTCACTCACACTTTTTCAAATAATCCAACCGATTTTTTCTTTTCTGTTGATAGGTAGCAATTAATGGTTGTAGCTTGGTGTGATAGCGATGATTGTGACAATACTCCGAAGCTCCACGCAAGCAAACAAGATGGGCTATAACAAGAGAAAGCTCTAAACATGCAAAGATAGTGGATAAGGTCCCACAGAGCTCCTGACAAGCTAAGAGAGAGGAGTCGACCAGTCAAAACTGATGCCGTTGAAGGTCTTGCAGTGACTTTTACCTCCCTCTTGTTGGGAGGCTGTGGCGCTAATGTTTCCTTTGTTCACGTATCTGTTGGCGATGATGATACCTATGGTCTCTTTACTCTTAGTAGTAGTTGTAAAGAAGCACGTGGTTTGTCTACAAATGTGGAGAGTAGAAGTAATCGGATGTATATATGTATGTATTATTTTATCTTTTACTCATACCTTCATCATTTATTGGGCCTCGCCTTTGTAATACCTCCACACTAATCCACCCAATATCTTAACGTGGATCAAAAATGGCAACACATTTTCTCGACGGCAGATACAGACCACTAGTTTTTACAGCATGACTATTCACTGATCCCGCAAGGCAAGGAGTTCTTAAAAGTTATTTATCTCGGAACAAACACTGGCTCTTTCAGGATTCTAAACAAGAAACTCGATAAGCAATAACAGCGTCCCTGAGTTATTGATACAGAATAAAAATAGATTACATCATTTCACAACCATCCTTTATATATTACAATACTTCCACACAACACATGACTAATATACAACTTACTGCAAAAACTAACTACTTTTGCGGAAGTGCCTAACCTATTTTGTTCACATTGGATTTTAATAATTAATTAATTATATTTTATTTAATGATAATAAGTAACATACAAAATACCAATCAGTTTTTTTAATTTCGTGCACATTCCGAGTAAGTGAAATAACTGGGGTACGCCATACCATCGTAATTTCCCATGAAGCTGCAAATGGTGACAAGGAAATGCCTATTGTAATATAATACGTTGCTTTGTCTCGAGTCCGAAGGTTGAAAGACGTCTTATACCAACCAATGTTCCTTTCAGAAAAGATCACATTCAGCCACTCAAAAATGTTCAGACATAGCGAGAAGTTCTACAACACATTCAGAAATACTGTTGGTGACTTGAGTCGTTCTGTCCCCAGATTCGAGGTATCAGAAAGTGAATCTTCTGGTTCTGAAAATGAAAAACAGCAAGAACGACACCAATTTCATGTAAAGTGACGGAGGTGAGAATATTTGTAATTCGAACTCACCAGTCAAAAGGTCATTGATATTTAGTTATTTACTTGCGACAAAACAACAAATACAATAAGCTGCATTGATTAAAGACAAATATAAGACCATTCTACAAGAGAAAAAATTCTGAATGATGTCCGTGATTTCCTGAGGAACAATTATCGAAAATGAATACAGTCACGTATGCCTGTGTTCATGCACGTTTTGCACCTTCAAAGAATTACAATCATTACTGTGGTGGTTTTCTTGTGTCCTTCTCTAAAATATCTCCGAAATAACCTGTGTATAAAAATGTGGTCCTGGTAGAGAATATACCTGAACTTTGTGTTCCTTAGTTTAAGAAATATACTCACCATCGCTGACGCGCCTACTTACTACGGACGCTAACACTCGGTACCACTTGCCTCGCTCCTGGCCTATCTCAGGTACTATTCATGCTTTTTAGTGGCGACCTAGCATAAGTTTATTTGTATCTTAAAATTAATTCGTGGTTTACACACTGCAGCTTTCATACCATATTTGCACACTCTGCAGTTATACTCATCCCTCCCAAAATCAATCTCCACTTTAATGCAATTTCCCCCCCTAAATGTTTCCTAAGGCAAGAAGAGTGCACTTCCTGCTAAGAGAAGTTCATATTTCATGTATATTGTAAGGATCCCCACGTCGCCGTACCAGGTAATAACCACGTGTGAACTACGTGTGTTGATAATAAACACAAACAAACAGACGACGTTCCCGAAGAGGAGTCGATCACCATCGCCATCAGTCGGAAGGACGAGTACCCACGATGGAAGCCGACAAGACAGAATAAAAAGGACCTGCACACCTCGACCAACATCAATCTTCCCGGATTGATCACAACACCTAAAACCCCTCTCACGACGCTTGGTCACCGAGAGGTACCTATCCTTATACCCACGACGCTTGGTCACCGGGTTCCTTTCCTCTTTCTCACGACGCATGGTCACCGAGAGAGAGATACCTAATCTACACCCCTCTCACGACGCTTGGTCACCGAGAGTACCTCACCTCAAAGCCCACGACGCTTGGTCACCGGGCTCCTATCTAATCTTACCTGATATTAGTGGAATTTCTTATTATTTGTGTACATAAAATTTTTGTAATAAAAGGGTGAAGGGAAAAGTCCAAATCCCGTGTACATTTCATTTGCTCTACCCGAGAAATCTTTACATGGTAGATGCGTCGGCGTCTATTTACAGACACTAAAAGGACTTTACTACGGGGCGCTCTTTTTATTAACGAAAGCACGAACTTAAAAAACTTTTAACATACAGTGTAAGTGTTACTAAAAGCAGGATCATATAAAAGATAGTATCCGTATTCTCATAAATATTCTCATTACTCTTAACGGTAGATTGATTCGTTACAGGCTGGCAGGTATTTATGCTGACAACTAGATCTGGGAAAAATACATATAAAGAAGGCGATAACAATATGGCAGAATCAGGCTCCCGTATACCTCTTAATATTCCTCACTTAACTAGATATTCTGGTCACAGTACTGACGATCCCGATCGATTTTTCATGCTGTTTGATCATTTGGCTTTACTTCAGGCTTGGACCCCCGAAAAGAAGAAAGAAATTCTTCCTATGTATCTACAGGACGTAGCTCTTGACTTTGTCTTACAATTGCAAAATCTGAATCAATTCGACATACTAAATTACGAACAGCTGAAAACCAAATTAATTTCTCTGTCCCGCCCAAATATACCAGCGTATAATGCGGAATTAGAAATTTTTCAAATTCAACAAAACGAAAATGAATCAGTCGATTCATATTTCTTAAGGAAATTGAGGGCTATCAGACAGCTGATGCCAGAGGCTTCAGAGGAACAGAAAATTCATTTTCTTTCGTTAGGACTACAACGAAATTTGCTGCAAAACATAGCGTTAGAATCCTTTCCAACAATCCAGCGGCTGCAGGAACGACTCCACGAACTGGAAAAAGCTCAAGATCTCATGCAAAAGAGGAATTATGTAGAATTGTCACAGGCAATTCATTCTTTAATCGGCCAACCTAACCGCCCCTCACCACTCCCTTTGTACGACCATTATAGCCAAACGAATTCTAATTCATACATGCCAACCTATGCACAACAGCCAACTTCTACTGTGCATCACACGCAACCTGCTCCTAGTTATTCGCAATCGTTACCTTCTGCACCTCCATCGCAGAATATTTTCCCTCCTCAGTCAACTTCCTCTGCACCTCCATCGTAGAATATTTTCCCTCCTCAGTCAACTTCCTCTGCACCTGAAGTTTCGAATCCACTCCCCCACCAAAGTCAAAACTCGCCCTCACAACCTCCTCACACGGACCTTACCAAATTAGCAAATCAAATGGCCGAGTTATCGTTAATGGTAGCACAGAACGCCATGAAGTCTAATTATAGGCGTAACAACGGAGGAAAAATTCATAAAGGAAACGGACAAAAAGCGGATGCGAAGAATAGCAATAAAGGAAACAACGGTGGTAGAAAAAGGAATAATTTTGTAAAGGGCGACAAAATATCAGTCTGCTCAATTTGTTACAAGAAGAACCACGGAGCATCTACCTGTTGGAATAATCCAAAAAATTCCAACCAGGGAAACGCCTAGATGGGCTCGCAGGCCAAAGTCAAGCCTCGCGGGCCATTTCCGAAAAGTCGGCGCGGGCCACACAGATACCACCACAATTTAAGTGTGATGGCAATCAAGAAGAGCAGGCAACAGCGGAAACTCTTAAGGACACGGACGCCAATTTTTTCACCCAGACGACCAATAATGAACATCGTGAACATGTTAGATTGGGAATAGAAAATAATAAACTGTTACTCAATATTCATATAAATACAAACAGTCTACCAGCTATAATAGACACTGGTTCTAGTCTTAGTCTATGGTCAAGAAGGGACGTACCCCCAAAATGTACGCTAATACCATTTCAAACTCGTATCAAGGGCATTGCCAACAAAGTTCTAACTTTAAAAGAAATAACTTTAATTAAATTTAAAATTGGCAACACTACTTTCTCACATTACTTCCGCATCATAGATGCTGACTTTAATCCGATTTTTGGGAATGACATTCTCACAAGACTTTTCTCTCAAATAGACTTGGAGAATAAATCCATATCATTATACAGAAAACCTAGGAAACCTACGTTTCCAATAGAAAAGCAAGAATCGGAAGAAATGTCACGAGACACTATGCACTCATTGCACTTGCAAAGGAATGCAAACGTCATCACAGCAAGTAAAGTTACGATACCAGTGAAATCACATTTCTTCTTTCCTGTATCGATTCAAAGAGAAACAATTCATGACGCTGCATTTTACATTACTCCATTGCAATCATTATTAGACCGATACGGCTTACAGGCAATGACCATGAGAGTACCGAGTAACGACCTTACACTACTCATTTCCAATCCCACGTCACGAATAATAACATTAAATAAAGGTACACCAGTGGCGTATACAGAGGAGGGCGTGGAAGAAGTTTCATTTACAATAGAAGAAGACGAAAAGAAAGCGCATCAATTTCGTACTCAAGAAGAAATAAAGGAAAGATTAAGGCAAACTGCTAAATCTTTTAACATCAACCTTTTTGACATAAATCCAGATTTACCAGAATACCAGCGAATAGCTGTAACCAATTTATTGTATAATTACAGGGATGTGTTTTCATACAGCCCAGAGGATATAGGCTATTTTAGAGGATATGAACACAAAATTCGTATAGATAAAAGTGCGTCATTCCATCACCGTTCCCCACCAATTCCATTAGGGATAAGAGATCAAATTGATAAGCAGATACAACAGCTGTTAGATGCAAAAATCATAACGGAGACGCAGACTAGTAATTTCTCCTCACCTTTACTTGCGATTAAAAAGCCAAACAGTTCAGATTTCAGGCTTGTGTTGAATCTCCAGGAATGCAATGGTTATACGAAATACCTAAGCATACCATTTCAAAATACAGAGGACGTTTTACAGGTTTTAAAAGGGAAAAACTTGATTTCAAGTTTGGACATTTCCCAGTCGTATTTTCAAATAAAATTGCATCCAAAAAGCACTAAATACATGACTTTCGAGGTAAATCATACACGCAAAAGTTATAAATTCCTTAGATGCGTAATGGGTCATTGTTCCTCTTCCCAATCTTTAACCATAGTAATTAAAATGCTACTAGACGGCTTACCTAAACGCATTACCAATTTCGCAGATGACATCGTCATTGGTTCTTATACATGGGAACAACAACTTTTAGATTTGGAGCTTTTATTTCAAAAATTAAGGAAACACGACTTCCGAGCCAACCCCAAGAAGACGCACCTGTTATATACAGAACTCCCAGTACTAGGATTCCTTGTATCCGGAGAGAAGATAAGCATCTCACCAAAAATCGCAAAGAAGATCAAGAATTTTAAAAAGCCAACTACCAAACGCATACTTAAGAGCTTTATTGTCCTATGCTCTTATTTACGAAGTCATATCAAGGACTTCACGACCAAGAAAGAACCTTTCCAGCAACTTCTTACCAAAAATGCCAAATTTAAATGGACAGAAAAACATGACGAATTATTTGAGAAGCTGAAAGAAGACATTTTGAATGCCCCTTCTCTCTATCATTTCGACGAAAAGCTAGAGATAAGACTATACACAGATGCATCCTCTCGCCAGATCGGAGGGCTATTAGCTTGTTTTAATCCCAAAACTAACGAAGAAAGAATCGTATCCTATTGTAGCAGACGTCTCACAAAAACTGAGATCAAGAGCTCAGTATGGCAAAAAGAACTGTATGCTATTATATATGCTTTACGCAAATTTAGATATTTCTTACTCAATCGTAAATTTAAATTGTTTACAGACGCAAAATGTCTAACCTCTTTACGTAGTCACCCGGACAGAGTAGAGAAATACACTCGCTATAGACTTTTCTTAGCTGACTATAATTTCGATATCTGTCACATCGAAGGAAAGAAACATCCGGCTGATATCATTAGCCGCTTAGAGCAGAATAGCAGTGATATTTCAGAACCCATGGACCCACATCAGGCAATCGAAGATCTACATGCATACAGATCTAATTCAATAGAGGAACCCATTCTCCAAATAGAATACTCAGGATCTTTAAAGAACTTACGAGAAGAGCAGCGTAAGGATGACACATACGCTGATATTATAACACTTTTAGAAGGGGGAGAACCGGCAAAAAGTTCCACCACGAGAGCAGCCAAATATTTTCGATTGAAAGACAACATATTGTATCGTACACAAAAACATCCAGAACTTGGGCTACTTCATCTTTTGTGCATCCCGAAAAGCTTGGCAGGACATTGGTTCGAGTCTATTCATAAAGACCCGTCAGCTCCCCATTTTGGTTTTCTAAGACATATAAGACTGTCCTTAACAAATACTACATGCCAAACATGAAATCATACTTGGCATTCAGAATCAAGAACTGTAGGGAGTGCCAACTCCTGAAAAAACTACCCAAAAAACGACAGGGAGAACTTCTGCACCACCCGATAGGCCATATAGGAGAACGATGGATGTTTGACGGCTTAGGTCCCTATCCGCACGAAGAAGGGAAACCAAAATATGTTTTAGTCGCTATCGAAACAAGTACACGTTATATAGTGACAAAGGCTGTTAATGGGATTACAGCAGATACAATTGAACAATTCTTATTGGAAGAAATAATTCTGAAATTCGGCGCCTTTCGTTTCCTTCATCTAGACAGACATCCTGTGCACAGAGCGAAGAAACTTCAAAAACTAGCAGAGATATATAACTTTGAATTTAAGTTTTGTCCTGCTTTCAACCATCAAGACATAGGATTAGTCGAAGTTATGAACAAAACACTGCAGAATTCCTTAAAATTTTTCGTCCAACAAAATCACGAAACATGGCCAAAGTTATTACCTCATATTACTTTTGGTTTAAATAGTTTCGCTCAATTAGGAACGAAGAAATCCAGCTTCTTTCTCATGTTTGGATACAAACCCAGGACCATCAGCGATTGCAAACTTCAGATTACCCCTCAGCTACAGCTTGAACGGGACCAACTCGTAAAACTTCGAAAAAAGACACGGCATAACTTACTGAAGGCTCACGAACAACAAAAGAAGTACTTTGATAGAAGACATAAACAACAAACTTTTCACACTGGAGATAAAGTACTCATTTACTTTCCCTTTCGAAGAATTGGAGAGTCATCACAATGGACCGATAGATACTGCGGACCGGCTACAATAATCTCAAAACTAAACAATAATCTCTATCGAGTTCGCATGCCCCATAATTTCAGGAAGAGAGAACAGAATATTTCCATTGACAGGATTAAGCCATTTCATGCAGCCGAAGAATACATATACAACGATAATGATGACGTACGCACCAGCTAGGAAGAAGAAAAAAAGAAGATAAGAAGAGAGAAAACCAAGATCATCATTCCCTCAGCAGATATGAACAAGCAACATGCGAAGCGCACTCTTCATGTTTCAGCGGCAAAGAAAAGAAAAAAAAGACGGATATGGTTATCGTCTATAATGGTTATCGTTTGTATATAACAAAATATGCAATCCGATATGGTTATTTAAATTCATAAATTAGTACTCACCCTCAATAAGCAGAAAACCTGATTTTCCGTTTGCCTTCTGCATTCACTACTTTTTCGTAATGAATCGTGGCGGTCTGGTTACGACTCAAAACCTCTTTATAAGTCCTCACCACGTTTTTAACCTGCCGCCAGAACTTCTCTTCGTTCACGCTCTTCAAAAATTTATATGCTTTTAATATTTTGTTTTTTTCCCCCCTTATATCGTTTTCTTCTAAATATTTTTTGATTTTGCACAATAAGTCACTATTCACGATTACATGAACCATTCTCGCTGATCTTTACTTCAGAAGTAATTGATAACTCCAATATTTCTTTCTATTGTAGGGACTGCAAGATCGACAGGAGAATCATGAAATCAGCATTTGTTTTCTTGCTGGCATACACAGTACTTTCAACCGCACGAGCTAATGAACTTATCTTTAAACAGTATGGACTGTCACTAGCAAAATTTAAGCCTATTATTAATTACGAAGCTACGGAGTTCTTACCATATCGCCTGCACCTTGATTTTTCAGCAGTGAAATTAAAAAATGAATCTTGTATCGGCTATGAATATCTTATTAAAATACTTCATGAAAAGGAAAAACTATATATTAACAAGATTAAAGATATGATCCCATGTGACTTTCAAACAGGATGTTCCACAAGACCTAAACGCTTTATATTTAACTTATTACTTGGACTAGCAAATTTCGGCCTTAGTGGTTTTAGCCTGTACGAAGTTCATAAATTAAAATCAGCAATTCATCAAATTCAGTCGCAGAACCAATACTTAAATGATCAAATTCAGGAAATTAAACGAAGTAACTACGAACTTACGCATTTAGTCACCAATTTGTCAGTAGCTGTTGAAAAAATGATATCTCAAGTATACCATGAAATGCTCCAACTTGTGTGTACAACCACTACAAATGAACGATTTCAAATTACTTTACTACATTTTCAAATTATAGAGCAACATTTTGATTCCCTTATACAGGGCTTACTGCAAAATACCGTCAATGACGCTCTAATAAAGCCAGATCTCGCCCGCAAAATGATTGCTAATAATCAAAATCTACGGAGCTCACTAGTAGAACGCGACCTAGGTCTGTTCTATCAATGTTCAAAGGCTTACCTTATCGCCTTTGACTCCTCATTGGCAAACTTGGATATCATTATCCAGACTCCTATTATACATAATAAGGATCATTATATGCTCTATAAAATTTACAATAATGGATTTTTAACGGATACTGCCCATATCCACCTTAAATTGTCAAGTTACGCTATATGGACTACCGAAGGAATCTATGAATTAGATCTCTCTATATGTCAACCTCACCCGATGTACTCTATCTGCAAGACACAGTCTCAAGCCCGTTCCCAGGGAACAGATTGCCTCTACAACTTAGTATTCCGAAATTCGACGGCTAATTGCCACTTGATTCCAACTCTTTCTAAAAATGAGGAATTCTACTTATACTCACCTATGGGTCTCCATCTGACGACTAGAAAATCTGTAAAAGTTACCAGGCATAGGAACCATATAATCGCTGCAGATGGCGTTAATACATCTTCTACATACTTCTTTCAATATGAGGATTTCGAAAGAGTACTTACTGACACCCTGAATTTGCCTGCACGTCATACGGCCAATTTTACACTTGAATTTCGGCACCTGCCTGCTCAGAACGATATCAATTTTACCCTGAATCTTCAAAATTTCCAACGAACATCTATGCATTCCCTCTTACAACATGAAAAGAACTTTCTCCCAGACCATTTCTCGGATTTTCATTTGCGCCAACTTTCCCCTGGACACTAATAATCATCGCGGCCTTAATTGTTTTATTACTAATTGGAATTGGATGCTTTCTTTATTATTTGTACAAGCGCGTGGTTACGAACAATCGCTAATCTCACAACCTCCTTCTTTTGCAGTATGTTTCATCTTCTTCCACTCATTATCACGGCCGCAATAGTTCTTCTATTTTTCGCTTTCCTATATATTCTATGCCGCCGCCTCAGGATACGGCCAGACTTAACATCCCCTCCTCGCATCGAGATCTCACATCCACTACCGATGACCTCGTCCCAGTCGGCGCCAGAGACAGTGTTACCATCACCACAATCTGCTACGGCCCTCACTATAAGCGACCTAGTATATGTATACTAACTGTAATCACCAGAGCTTCGACAGCCTCTCCTTTGAGGGAAATGACGTGACATACGGATCCTGCTTAGATTAAGAGGACAAACTGTCAGTGCTCAACTTCAACTTTAAAACTTATGTGATAATATCTCAAACAGCGATATCAGTGATCAGTGCTTTTTAACTTTGATTTTGTGTTTCAGTGTTATAGTGTTTTCCAGTGTATACTGTGCCCACTGCGGACTCCACATGCTGGCACAAACACGACGAAAAATAATCCAGTGGCTTATTTTTTTTCTACGCCCCGGGGGTGTAAGGATCCCCACGTCGCCGTACCAGGTAATAACCACGTGTGAACTACATGTGTTGATAATAAACACAAACAAACAGACGACGTTCCCGAAGAGGAGTCGATCACCATCGCCATCAGTCGGAAGGACGAGAATCGACGATGGAAGCCGACAAGACAGAATAAAAAGGACCTGCACACCTCGACCAACATCAATCTTCCCGGATTGATCACAACACCTAAAACCTCTCTCACGACGCTTGGTCACCGAGAGGTACCTATCCTTATACCCACGACGCTTGGTCACCGGGTTCCTTTCCTCTTTCTCACGACGCACGGTCACCGAGAGATGGATACCTAATCTACACCCCTCTCACGACGCTTGGTCACCGAGAGTACCTCACCTCAAAGCCCACGACGCTTGGTCACCGGGCTCCCATCTAATCTTACCTTATATTAGTGGAATTTCTTATTATTTGTGTACATAAAATTTTTGTAATAAAAGGGTGAAGGGAAAAGTCCAAATCCCGTGTACATTTCATTTGCTCTACCCGAGAAATCTTTACAATATAAATTCTCCTTGTACGGCAATCTAATACAGAAGCAAATATTTTCGTATGCCTTCACTAGTTTTTGTTGTTCCAGGGACATTTATTTAATAGCAGGCTCCGCCCCCAATTCCTTTTCGAAATCCTTTTTTTTTTTTTTTTTTTTTTGTAATAATAGAGTTCTATTATAATGCTGGTTGGAAACATGATAAAGTAATATTCAATGTTTTCGTTATTTCTGAATAGTGTATGGTTTGCAACACTGAACAGTTCGAAGGTACTAATTTTACAAAGTCATACAATACAGGTGAATATGTATCACGTGAAGAGCAAAGAAAGCATGAAAATAAGAAATATTTGTTAGTAACAGTTAAAACTGAACTCTCGAAATCATATAGAGTTAATTCTGGATAAGGTATATTAAAATAATAAGAAATAAATAGCAAAACCATATTAAAACAAGCTCATGTCGGTCTATCCGGGGCCGCAACCTGCAGAAGATTAGCTGCAATTTCAAATGAATTTTGTAAGATGTTAATAGCAAAATGTTACTAAAAAAATATTAACATTTCGTATATATTTAAATTTTCTCATTAGAAGGTATCAACATTTTTTAAATAACACTATTATTAATATTTTGTTAATAACAATACTTTTGGTAATTTCCCGGTGTAAATCCACCTTAAGAAAAAAAGGAAGTGGAAATTTATAGATTTCAATGTTTGAAAAAGTCTCTGATAGATGACAGCTTCTGTCTGGCAAAGTCGGGTTTGTATGATTGCGTCAAAAGCCGAGTAGATAGATAGATAAATAAATAGTATTTATTACACTTTTTTCTTTCTTTAAGTAGGATGAATACTACGAAGGCCAGATAATCGCGAGCCGGATAGTTGAGAGTACCTTATATACTTATGTGTAGATTCAAAATATGGGGTCACTTTGTTGGAAAGTTCAAAATGAAACCTACTAATTCACCAAGGAAAACTGATGCTTAAAGAATTCATTTATGTAGACACCAGACAAGCTATTAATACGCAAAACAAAAACAGGGATTTTACAAATTAGTATTCTTTTACATATATACTCACTATAGTAGGGTTTCTAATGTCAGAAATTATAGCTCCCGCTCAATTAGAATGCTAAGTTTGATGCTTTTGTTGAAATTTATAGAAAAAGGTGCCAATTTATAGATTTTCAAATGCCAGTTTTTCTTTTTATATTTTCATTATTTTTCAAGATGGCGCCCAACATGGCAAGATTTCTTAAGAAAATGCCTATTGCAGACACTCTCTTGTCAGAAATTCCGGAAAATTTTTATGTATTTTCTCTGATAACACTGGTCAACAGTGAAAATGCTTCGGAGATTAAAGTAATCAATTTTTATTAATTTTAGGGTGCTGGTAACGAATATGAAATTAGTTTTTGAAGATTGGTTTGGGTTTCAAAGAAATACGTTATCACCGGATGTGCTCGGGTGGGCAAATTAAGGGTTCGTGGCATAGGAGCTGTCTCCCTATTTCAATAAACTTCCGTTGTTCGACGGTTAGTTTCATTGCTATCGTCAGGGACGTACGCAGGGGTGAGTCCTGACTCCCGAAATTCCGACTTTTTTTTGTAAATTTAGTCTAATTTCAGGTGCAATTTTACAAATTTTAATATAATTTACCCTAAAATTGTATTTGGATACCCCAAAAAGCTTAGGACCCCCCCTCCAATAAATAAATTCCTGCGTATGTTTCTGGCTATCCATATTTCTCGCACTTCGTCGCTGACAAAGAAACATCAAGCACATCACGGTTTAGTTTGTATTAAAGAGTTTACCAGAGAAAATGTGTTGTGTAAGGTTCTTTTGTAGTTACAGTTCGGCATCCCGGACGCAGGCCCGCAACTGGAGGGGGGCTAGGGGACCTGGCCCCCCTAAACTTTTCGAGAAGATGTGCAAGAGAATTTTTAATGACTTGGCCCCCCTAACATATTGATGGCCCCCAAACCTCTGTGGCTGGTTGCGGGCCTGCCGGACGTAGTAGATATAGATAATAATAATAATTATTATTATTATTATTATTATTATTATTATTATTAGACTGTTCTACAAAAAATAAAGAAAGTTCTATTTCTAGGTAACAAAGTAGTGATTCTGAAAGGATTTTCACTCCTGAATTCAAATCTGATTTTAGTTTTTCTACATCAGGGATAGTTTTGGAGTAACCAGCACGTAATGTTTTGCAAAGCATTACTATATATTGTTGACACTATATATTACATAGAATTGTAGGTATGCGAAACAGATGTCGACCGTACATAATGGTTTTCATTTTTTTGTGTACTGAGTGTCTCTCTTGTCTCTAATGATACACCAGCAATAGTCTGCCAGCATGGTGGGCATCCACTTCTCATCATAGCGTTTTTCAATAGTGGGTATATCTTTATGAAATCTTTCTCCGTGTTCATCGGATATGTCACAGCAATTACTGGGGAAGTAATCAAGATGTGAGTCCATGATATGCCACAAGTCGACCAAATATTCGTTGTTGGTGATTTCAATTGCGATCAACTCTGTCCAGATAAACAAGAAACTATTTACTTGAAATCTATTATTAACATATTAGGTTTCACACAGTTAATAAATGAACCCACGAGTCATTGAAACTACCGAATCTTTGCTAGACTTAATTATTACTGACAACACGGAACAGGTACACTCGTTTGGAGTTAGTCCACCCATTGGAACATCAGACCACAGCGTAATTCGCGTCACTCTCAAGCTTCATACAATATCCAAAACTCCCAGTAGAGTAATTCAGTGTCGTACTTACGCTTCATTTAATACCGAATCGTTTTATCATGATGCACAAAATTACAACTGGGATGATATTATTCAAATGAAAACAATAGAAGTTGAATTGGTAGTTGAACAATAAAGTTGAATTTTTACAAAACTCCCCTTTATTTCAAGTAACACTCTTCCCTTTATTTCAAGTAACACAAAGCTTTTAATGAAGTTGCGTGACCGTGCTTACAGAAAATATAAAAGAACGAAGAATCAGTTGCATTGGGAGGATTACAGACGTTTGCGTAACTTCACAACTACTGTTGTGCGACAAGAAAAGACTGCGTATTTTTCTGATCGTATGATATCTACTAATGATGTACGTAACACATGGAAAACTTTGCGTGATCTTGGTGTAGGTAAAAGTGATTCATGCTTGATTCTTCCAGATGATGTAAATGACATTGAAGCTATAAATTCACATTTCACAAGTGTCTATAAAATGTCTGAGACAAGCACTGAAGTACTTGATCAACAAACGCATTGGTTTTCATCGCGTAAACTAAATAGCAATATTGAAACGTTTAAGTTTCACACTGTAAACGAAACAGAAGTTAAAACTGCAATACACAGTATTAAGTCCAACACATGCTTCGACTGTCTGTTCCGTTTATTTTAACTCCACCTACTCACATAGTAAATTACTCATTAACTCAAGGTTGTTTTCCAAAACTGTGGAAGCGAGCGAAGGTGGTTCCACTACCCAAGAAGACAGTTGTACAGTCGCTTGATGAACTTCGTCCCATCAGTATACTTCCAATTATCTCCAAAGTACTAGAAAAGGTAGTATTTCAGCAATTAACAACTTATATCAATAAAAATGAAATATTGCCTGTTACTCAATCCGACTTCCGTAAAGAACATAGCACAACCACAGCCCTTTTAGAAATTACAGATTCAATTTTGAATTCAATAGAAAATTCAATGGTAACAGTTTTGGTCTTGTTGGATCTTTCGAAGGCTTTTGATCTAGTAAATCATGAACTCCTACTGGCCAAAATGAAATATTACAACTTCTCGGAATCAGTTATTAAATGGTTCCACAGCTATCTCTCTTGTAGACAGCAACAAGTAATACTAAGAGGAGAAAAGACTCAGGTATCTACCCCATCCCTGATAGAGGCAGGAGTTCCGCAAGGTTCAATATTAGGTCCCCTATTATTTTCACTCTTTTCAGCAGATCTTTCTATAGTCATAAAACATTCATCAGTTCACTTCTATGCGTATGATAAACAGATCTTCATCAGTAGTACGCCTGAAAATATTATGGACACAATAGAGTTACTTAATACGGATCTTTTAGCTGTTAGCAACTGGTGCCTTAGGAATGGTCTTTTACTTAATCCATTAAAATGTGTTTTCACTGTATTGGGAACATCACATCAATTAAGCAAAATCAACCCTTATGACCTAAAAGTAACTGTAGTGAATTCCAATATTCCATTTTCTCCCTTTGTAAAAGATCTAGGCTTAATAATAGACCAAGGGCTTAGCTGGAATAAACACATTTCTGAACAGTGTAAGTAGGTGGGCGACACTTGACCCCCGGTAGCTGAAAAATCGCCTTTTTTTCCAGGGTCTCCTGAGAGCAAGGACTCAATTTCCCACTGTCTCAGGATACGCTATGACCCACGCACCGTCCACCCATGATCTTTTACGACCTCTATGTTAGGGGTGTATTCATTCTCTTTTATGAGCACTTTTTAGGGGGTGAACTCGTTGTCTTTTATGAGCACTTTTAAGGGGTGTACTCGTTCCCTTTTATGAGCACTTTTCCAACCCCTATGTTAATTACGAACACATAGAAGAGCAGATAACACATAAGGCTACGTAACACACAGCAGAACAGATAACACATAAGAGTACGTAACATAACAAGGGTGTACTCGTTTCCACCCCTATTTTAACACATAAGAATACGAACACATAGAAGAGCAGATAATACATAAGGCTACGTAACACACAGCAGAGCAGATAACACATAAGAGTACGTAACATAACAAGGGTGTACTCGTTCTCTTTTATGAGCATATTTTTCAACCCCTATTTTAACATAGGAGATAACACATAAGATTACGAACACATAGAAGAGCTGATAACATATAACACTATTTTAATATAGCAGAACATAAGACTACGTAACATAGCAAGGCTGTACTCGTTCCCTTTTATGAGCATATTTTTCAACCCTTATTTTAACATAGCAGAAATTACACTGAGACTATGAACACACAGCAGAGCATAAGACTACGTAACACGTAACATCCTCCATTTTAGGGGTGTACTCGTTCCCTTTTATGAGCATATTTTTTCAACCCTTACGAACACACAGCAGAGGTGTATTCGTTTTCAACCCCTTAACATAAGACTATGTAAGATAGCAGTTACGAACACATAGCAGAGCAGATAATAAACACAACATCCTCCATTTTAGGGGTGTATTCATTCCCTTTTATTAGCACTTTTTAGGGATGAACTAGTTTCTTTTTATGAGCATATTTTCCAACCCCTATTTTAACACAGCAGAAATTACACTGAGACAATGAACACACAGCAGAACAGATAATACATAGCACAGCTAATAAAAGAGCATGGCTTATTTTCCAACCCCTATTTTAACATAGCAGAAATTACACTGAGACTATGAACACATAGCAGAACATAAGACTACGTAACACACAACAACCTCCATTTTAGGGGTGGACTCGTTCTCTTTTATGAGCACATTACGTACACATAGCAGAGGTGTATTCGTTTTCAACCCCTTAGCATAAGACTATGTAACACATAGCAGAGCAGATAATAAACACAACAACCTCCATTTTAGGGGTGTATTCATTCCCTTTTATGAGCATATTTTCCAACCCCTTTTATAACATAGCACAGATTACATAGCAGATCTAATACGACTTATTTTCCAACCCTTATTTTACCATAACAGAGACTACGAAACATAGCGGACATAGCACAGGGGGTGTATTCATTTTCTCCACCCCTAATTGAACATAGCAGAAATTACACAGAGACTACGAACACCCAGCAGACCAGAGAATACATAAAATTCATTCCCTTTTATGAGTACATTTTAAGGGGTGTACTCGTTCTCTTTTACGATTACTTTTCCAAGCCCTATTTTAACATAGCAGAAATTACATAAGATTATTTTCAACCCCTATTTTAAGACAATGAATACCTATGTAACATAGCGATTCGATACGCTCTTTGAACCGATTTGGATGAAACTCGGTATATGGGGGTTTTCGGACATGCTGATTACGAAAATCATATTTATTTTTACCTGGGTCTTATAGTTTATGTGGGATACGCCCTTTCTATGACAATTTTAACCGATTTGGATGAAACTCGGTATATGGGGGTTTTCGGACATGCTGATTACGAAAATCATATTTATTTTTACCTGGGTCCTATAGTTTATGTGGCATACGCCCTTTCTATGACAATTTTAACCGATTTGGATGAAACTCGGTATATGGGGGTTTTCAGACATGCTGATCACGAATATTATATTTATTTCTACCCTGGTCTTATAGTTTATGTGGGATACGCCCTTTCTATGACAATTTTAACCGATTTGGATGAAACTCGGTATATGGGGGTTTTCGGACATGCTGATCACGAATATTATATTTATTTCTACCCTGGTCTTATAGTTTATGTGGGATACGCACTTTCTATGACAATTTTAACCGATTTGGATGAAACTCGGCATATGGGGGTTTTCGCACATGCTGATTACGAATATCATATTTATTTTTACCTGGGTCCTATAGTTTATGTGGCATACGCCCTTTCTATGACAATTTTAACCGATTTGGGTGAAACTCGGTATATGGGGGTTTTCGGACATGCTCTTTCCACATGTAGTAATAGGTCATCAACTACTACAAGTTCCAAAAATAATGACCATCGAGGTCAAAGGTCAAAATACTTAAAACCTAATAACTCGAAAACGGAGACAAATATCGAAGTGCTGTTTCCAAATCGAGTTACTGGTCATCAACTACTACAAGTTCCAAAAATAATGACCATCAAGGTCAAAGGTCAAAATATTTAAAACCTAATAACTCGAAAACGGAGACAAATATCGAAGTGCTGTTTCCAAATATAGTAACTGGTCATCAACTACTACAAGTTCCAAAAATAATGACCATCAAGGTCAAAGGTCAAAATACTTAAAACCTAATAACTCGAAAACGTATCCACATATTGAGATGGTGTTTCCAAATCTATTAATAGATCATCAACTAGTACATGTTTAAAAAAGTACTGACTATCGAGGTCAAAGGTCAAATATTTAAGCCTTAATAACTTGTAAACAGCGTGTTGGATAGAAAACTTGTGTGACCTATTCAGTTTTATACCAAGCAGAAAAACTGAAGAATGAATCAATTTGAGTGGCTTATTTGCTATTTTACTAACGAGGAATGCCATTTTGTACTACTCAAACAAACGAAGGAATAAATTTGTATTAACCTAAGAAACGCGAAAAATGCCCATTTTAATTAAACGAATCAATAAATTTATACTAACCAGAAAAAAGCGAAGAAGGACTATTTTGTACTACTCCAATAAACGAAGAAGTATTCAGTTTTGTACCAACTAGAAAAAAGAATAAAAATTGAGTGACCTATTCAATTTTGTACCAACAAGAAGTGCCATATTTAACTGGCTCAGAATCAGATACCTTTTGTACTATTTAAACAAAACGAGAAATGACAATTTTAACTAGCTCAGAATTTATGTAACAAAAGAACAAATTTGAATGTACTGTTTTTTGTATCAAACCATAAAAAACCTAAGGAGGACCATTTTAACAAGTTCATAATTTCTGTACTTTTTCGTGCTATTCAAGTGAAGGAAAGTTCAATTTAACTAGCTGAGTATTTTATATCATCTTGTAGTATTTAAATATACGAAGAAATAAATTTGAGTGACCTATTCAATTTTGTACCAACAAGAAGTGCCATATTTAACTGGCTCAGAATCTTATACCTTTTGTACTATTTAAACAAACGAAGGGATAAATTTGAGTGGTCTATTTTCTTCTGTACTAACCTTTAAAAAGTCGAAGAAGGGCTATTTTAACTAGCTGAGTTTTTTTTATATCATTTTGTACTACTGAAATAAACAGTGGAGTATTTAGTTTTGTACCACCGAGATAAAAGAAAGAAATTATACCATTTTGGAGTATTCAAATAAACAAAGAACTTATAATTTGTGTCAACTCTAAAAAGAACCTTTTTTAACTAGCTGAGTATTTTATGCCACTGTGTATTATTTCAACAAACAAAGGAATAAATTTGTATGAGTCGGAAAAAAGCCACATTTTTTGAATATCCACATTTTTTTTTATCACACACTTGGTACAACACCAGTTTACCGTCCGTAGTAAACGCATCATCGATAATTACCCACGACCGCAATTTCGCGGATAAAGTTGAGGCAACCGGAGCCATTTCTAACTTCGACGGTCAATACAGAACACGTGCGTTTTGCAATTGCAATACTAGAGTACTGTCCTCCTGTCATTCAGTTGAACAAGCGAAGTTCGTCGAAAGTTTAAGCTACCTGCTATGATATTGCCATTGTCTCCAGCTTCTTGGAACGAGCTTTTGCAGTAAATTCCTGAAAGCACACTAGTATACAGGAACTTGAATTGCAGGATTTGCTTTCATCTTTTTTCCCGTCCGACCTCCGATAACAATCAAATAGACTTCATTTTAGGAATTTCCTGGCCAATCGCCTGTCAGGCACGTGATCTGTCTTCCTCCAGAGTTGAGAATAAAGGGCGCTGCTAATGTACCCCGGAGGGAAGATTTTGACTTGTTTCTTCTTATATTTCTTCTGTTACCGGCGAAAATTCTGCGAAACCCTGGTTTGACAAATAAAAAGAAAGATATATTTCTCTTTCGGTAAAGAAACAAAAATATAGACATGACAAAATTGAATCTAGATGCAAGCCTTGCACAGTCGGAGAGTTTTTTTTTTATTTTAAATTAAAATGTCAGTAAACGCAAAATTTTAAGACAGTGTTATGTAAAAAATATGTAGAAACCATAGAAATATGTAATATTGGTCAAAATATGTAAAAATATGTAATTTGAAACTTGAGTTGAAGCACCCTACAGGTGTGAATCACAAACATTTAAGGATTTGACGAACCTACATATGAAGGAAAAAATGTAAAATACAAATCCGGACATTAGTCATTACACTACGAACACAATTATAATTTTATTATGAAAGTGTACAAACGTATGTCGAATTAAGTTTTGAGGGAGGATCCGAACCCGGTAGATTCTCCGTGTGGGTGCGTCCCTGGTGCCTACACCACTTACAATCAGCATAGTTTTAATGTATTTATTACAGTTCTCATACTTCTCGAAGATCCGCGTTAACTTAAGAATCTCTGGGGAAGAATTCTAAACCTTGCCTTCCATTCGGAAAGCCGTAATTTCGTTTATTTTCATTACAAGAAATTGAGATAAAACGTAATGTAGGTAACTTATTAAAAGAATTAGCTATATACTCTTGTATTACTACCGGTATATTTTAAATTGAAAAAGTTCATTCTTTGATTCTGCTTAAAGCGTCACATTACTGGCAATTAACATATGCTAACGCTACACGTTCAATTCTTCATTTGAACGGCTGCAGACCACAATTCCTCCGTTTAGCTCCCCATGTTTCCCTTCTTTACTACACACAGAGCAATCTGTCACACTCGCTGCTCTGTTGTGAACGTGGTGTGATGATGAAATGCATATACGCAAGAGGTAAAGCAAGCGGAGAGTAGAAACAAAACGACAATAAAATAGGGCCTAATATTCTAAATATTAAATATCTTAAGCAACATACAGCGCACGATATTTCGTGGTTCACGTGCTTTTGCTAATTGCACAAGATGACGCCACTGTCATAAGTATTTCAATATTGTATAACAAAACTGAAAATATATTTTATCTGTCAACTGCAATTTGCGTCACTTTTGTGTACTGAAAATTCTACACTTTGTCACAAGATCCCATGAAGTACTCTGGGTGACCAAACGGATGACATTTTAGCTGGTGACGCCATATAATGATTGATGTATGCGTAAGTGTTTGTGTAAGTGCATTTATTCATTACGGCAATTATTAGTGCCTTCCATGATAGGCTTATATTTTTTGGCCATTCCACTGATCAATATTGCACTCATCATCTAGGTGATAGTGTGTGTGCCGTATCTAGGCAACAGTTTAAACATCATACATTGTTGGACAAGCAGTAACTGAATACATTGTTCGTTATATAATGTATTGTTGTAATAACAATCAACACTGTACGGTACGTCTGTACTCAGTTTGTAGCTTGTAAGAACGCAGCGACATCTTTTTCTCATACGAATCCTACTTGTGTCTACAGCTACATGATGTCCGCATTCTATCTGACCCTACCGTAGTATTAGGGTGGGCTATGCCTGTATTTTTCCATTGTTATTCGCTGGTCCTGGAACAGGCGTTGTAGTGTGTGGTGCAATAGAATTCCGTTCCCCTTCGTACGTCCAATGCATTGACGGGGATGGTACAGTTAGACACAATATTATGTAGAAGTTGGAGGTATAAGAAATCTTCCCTTTCCTACAACAGAATTCAGTGAAAGCTTGATAATTGGACAACCAACATGACACCACCAGCTTGCTCGAAAATATGATATGCCAGGATATTCCTTCATTTGAAGCATGAACGAATTAGTGGTTCAGCATCATTTACTTAAACACGAAATAAATAGGCAAAACTTCCATTCTCGTTAAGTTCTAAGAGATTGGAATTAATGCAAAGAAAAGGAAAAATGCATCATGCAGAGAGAGAGAAAGCAATCAGTTCAGCAAAGAGCGAAACAATTGGGTAAAGAAGGAAAGAGGGGAGAAGAGCGAAAAACATGGGAGTAAATGAAAATATAACACTTTAAGGATAAACAATCTGCGTCTTTCACCCTATCCCCTCTATCTTGGGTTTTTCTCCCTTTGTGGGATAAATTCTTTCAGTAGCAATTGCAAACAACATTTACAATGCTTAATTCCTTTGAAAATAACTGTGAATCCCGGCTGGGAATCGAACTGAACCTTTAGAATGTCCGTCTCACAGACTGTCCACTTGACTACACAGATCCAAATGTCCAAATGTCTTGCTAAATCGAATGTGTGTTAAATCAGCCATTGTCAGCTAGTTACTCCCGGTTTCATTTGAAGTTTGAATTATATGTACGGCCTTTAGGGGTCTATGGCTCAACCTTTCCTGGTTTCATTAAAAGCATTTGATCTGTAGATCAAGATGAAGCAAGAATTCACAATATTGAGAACATACTGTTGCACCAACATACATATCAGATTAATCGATGATTAAAAGAGTGATTTCGTAAATCTACGAGACGAGTTTTAGTTCTTGAAGGAACCAGTAGCAACAGTAATTCACGCACGAATGACATCTCGTAGTATTGTTACGTAACATAAGATACAGTATTAATAAAGCTTGGAAAATACGGTTTGCAAGTACTAACGTGGATAAGTCGGTAAGGTGTCGGCCTGTTGAATATCAGAACCCGAGTTGAAATCTGAGCTGGTACGGGATATTTTTCTATCAAAATGCATTTCTGTATGCTCAACAGCAAAAAAGATATTAATAATAAAAGAGACAGAAATATCTTGCCCCCAGCGGGACTCGGACCTGAATCCTTTCATTCAACAAAGAAAAAACTTAACCACTTACTCACGCAACGAATTTGCAAGTGGTGATTTAGAAGCTGTATTTACATTGCAAAGTATTATGTAAGAACACTAGGAGATGTTATAATGGATTACCGGTACTGTTGTGACCGGCTCCTCCTCCTCTAAACCCTCATAATTTCTATACCCTTTGCATCTATCGCTAGGAATCCACACACTATTCTAGTTGTGTACTTTCAGAACATATACCACGTCAGATTCTTATGAAAGAACGTTTACTTGTGACATGAAAAAAGGCAGGGCTGGATGGATGGACCCTCTTCAATATCGTAGTCCATGCCATCTTATGACAATATACCGAACTCCGTATGTTCTTTCTAGTATGAGTTGGTGACGCAGTGGTGCAATGAAACATCAGTGGAATAATAAAATAAAAGGTATACAAATCAGTCCATGACAGGTATACACTTTTTTGTTGTCAGGGAAAGTCGCATATGGGAAAAGATGGGGAAGATGGTGTTATCTGATAACATCTCGCGCAAAATTAAGAATGCAGAAGGAGCTAGTGTTCATTTAATCGTTTACTCGCCACATTAAATACTAACTTATTCTAGAAAATTGGTTCAACTGAGCTGAAGTACTATGTGCCAACTAGTAAATGCATGTTTTACGTCGGATGGTATTTTCACCACCTAGCAGTTCACAGAAGACACTATAGAAATATCGTAAAACATAGTAAAAATGAGAAACATTTTTTTACAGCTTGAGACTTACGGCTATTACCCATATATTTACGGGGTAGATGACTTGTTATCTTATTCCATAATTTATTGGATCCGTGCAAAGTTCTGCTCTCGTGACCCGAGTTCAAACCTTACTCTTTGCTTTCATTTTTTCATTGTTCAGGTAAGACTACAGCAAAAAAGAAAAACATGATCCGCCACGGCGTTGCCAGCTACCACAGGCAACTGGATCGAAGCAAAAACTGTAACGGTGGAAATGAAACAAGAAACGTACACGTTCACCACATAGGTTATAATTCGCATTACCGAAAGAAGGTGAAATTAGACAGTTGTCGTACAAGAATACAATTGACAAACAGTTTTGTGTAACCCTTTTAAATTCCGGCTTTTTAAAGGTAAATTATAGACTTTCAGTCAAGCGGCTATATCATCCCTATTTGTCGTAGGATCATGGTTCATACCTCGCTCTTTTCACAATAAAGCAACCTTTCAAATGGTACCATTCATATTTCGCTATCATGTCCCTGAGGCAGAGAATTTTCAGAGAAATCGGAATTTTTTTCTGAAAATAATTCTTTTTAAATGTTGAGCCCCCTGGACCCCCCTGTGTTAACGCAGAGACCCGAAAATCAACTCAAAAATACCAAGGTGTGTACTAAATTTCAAGCTTCTAAATTGAATAGTAAGGGCGGGATTTTTTTTATCAATAATCCCCACAATGCCCTAAATTACCGCAAAAGACGCTGATCTCAGGTAAAAAAAAAAAAAAAATCCTGAGACATCCATATTCATCCTAGGATCATGGTTCGCCCATCATTCTCTTCAGAATAGAATTGCCTTTTAAACCGTACCATTCACGTGTCTCCATCATGTATCTGAGGAGGAAAATCGCGAAGAAAGGGATTTTTGGGTTAAAATATCCCTTTTAAAAAGTTTTTGCCCCTCTGGACCACACCCTGTGTTAACGCAGAAATCTGGAAAAAATCTAATAAATACCACTTAGTGGACTGAATGTTTGTGCAAAATTTCAATCTTCTCGGTGCAAACGTTAAGCCCGCCAAAAAAAAAAAAAAAAAAAAAAAATAGGCATAACAAACAAAATTTAAAGTATGACATCAACTCCTATGTCTCGACGTAGAAAGGCGTGAAACCACACGTAACACATTCCACAATGCCTCTAGACTAAAAAATCCGAAGTAAAAAGCTTTATTCGTTCTTTTTTAATGGAATAATGAAGGCACTACTTTAGTACCTGAAAATAAGTACTTGAATTCCAAAGGGTTAAACGGCATATCATTCCTCATGTTTACAACAGCAAATTCTAACTAATCCTGTTCGCCAAGTTAAAAAGCATTGTGTAGGCTACTGCAAAGACTCTAGTCGTGTACAGATTTACTGGAATTTGTAGTACATGAAATGCTTTTGCATTACATTGGTACACAAGTGTCCTCATATCAACAGGTCGTGTCTTTGAATAACCATTCTTAAATTTGCAATAAAAATAAAAATAGTCAAACCAAGACAGCTCCATAATTAAAGAACCACTTTTTCTCAGCTAAACATGGAATCATTTGTAGATAATTATAGCAACATTATATCTACAAATCGTGCCCATGTAAGTGAAATTTAAAAAGTGGAACGTTAACTCAGAGAATTCTGTTTAATAAGATACGAGTTTGCATAAAGCCTACCAGCTAAATCAAATCACATCCATTTCCCCATTGAATTACAATACAAACTAAATTGACGAGTCCACTAGTAGTCTTTTATATAAACTGAGAGGTTGGTTCCCTTACTTCGAATAAATGAGTCGCATGTAATTTATAGATTAAGATCTTATTTCCTGGAGATACATTTAAAACATACGATGGAAATTCCATGTGAGAAACAATCGTCTGAAACAGTATACCTTGTTTAACCTCTAGAACGCCAACAATCTACACAGAAGATTCTGTTCACTGACGAAAAGGTGTTCACAATTGAGTAGGTCTACAAGGCCCAAAATGACCGTGTGTGTGCCACGTCATCTATTGCAGCTGCTGAGGCAGCTCCACGCACAATCCAGCTGCATTTTTGCGGACAAGGTGTTAAAACATCTGCCAAGGTGTACCAGGACACAGTGCTAACACCTATAGTGCTACCATGTTCCCTAGAGAAAGGTGGACCTTCCAGCAGGATTCCGCTCCAGGCCACAATGCGAAAACAACCCAGGACTGGTTGGCACGGAACGTCCCCGACTTCATTTCTACCGCTGATTGGCTTTCTAGCAGCCCGGACCTTAATCCGTTGGACTACAAACTTTGGACAGTCCTTCAGGCAAAAGTCTGCCATAAACGGCATCCATCTGTCGACAGTTTGAAACAATCCTTGACCCGAGCAGTGAACAATTTTCCCATGGACGTGGTACGTATTGCCATTGACCAGTGGCCGGACAGACTTCGTGCCTGCATCAAGGCTAAGGGGGGGCATTTCTAAAAATGATTCGTGCGTCAGGTGTACAACATATAAATGTAAAACATAACCAACATAAATTGCCTTGGTGTTAATACTGTGTGTTATTCACATTCAAACTTGTGACAGTATTTACGATATAACTAGGTAAAACGAAGATATCCATGCTACCTCTCAAATATGTGGTATCTAGGCAACATTTCAAATATCATACATTGTTAAACAATATACATTGTTGGTTATACAGTATTATTAACACAGCGCAGTATATCAGTACATAGCAGTGGACGGAGAAGGTTGAACAATCCCCGTCAATGCATTGGACGTACGAAGGGGAACGGAAACCTCACTACACACCCCAACACCTATTCCCAGGCCGCAACACCTGTGAAAACGAAAACTCCAAGACATCGCCCACCCTGATACTACGGTAACGTCAGATGCGATCATAGAATGCGATCATAATGCAACTACAGACAGAAGCAGGATTCGAATGAGAAAAGAATGTCACCGCTTACTGACAAACTGCAAACTGAATACATACATACTGTACAATGTTGATTGTTTCTACAACATTATACATTATATATAACGAACAATGTATACTGCTTGTCCAACAATGTGTGATGTTTGAACTGTTACCCAGATACGATACTTAATTAAACTAAAATTAAAAAAAAAAAAAGATTAAGCTAAAACTTAAAAAATGAAAAAAAAGAATCAGTTATGGGGCGTTTACACTTAGTCGATTTGCGTTCGATTCAGTTGAATTGACGTCACTTTCAACTTAATCGACCGTGTAAACAGGACTTCAACTTAATCGCTAGTTGATCGAAAGCGACTAATCGACTAGCAACTGAATTGAAAGACGTTCTATTTTCTGTGGTCGATTCTATTTTCTTCTGCTATAACACAGCAAATTGTACCAATTACTTTTTGCTTGGACATCTTTAAAATTACCAGTCGATTTCGAATCGACCAGAGGAGAGCGAGTCGACAAGCAGCATTCAATTTCGGTTGAAACAATTGAACACATCCATCGATCTCATTCGGTCTATTTGCTTCGATTTAGTCGCAAATGCAGCGAGTCGATTTAGCCGTGCGACTAAATCGACCAAGTGTAAACGCCCCATTAGTCACTGAACATTTATTATCAAAATCATTTTTAGAATCAAGAAAAAAAAAACATATATTGCGTAACTGAAAAACACAACGGTTCGGGTTAACGGGCACGTGAATTACAGCTTGCTTGAGGAGTGCATAAAAATGCGAAATTATAGGATGGATATGGGGAAATAGCTCCCCATATTTTTCGAATATTATTCCCACTAGCAATAAGTTAGTGTGGTGTGAATAATGGGGCGTTTACACTTGGTCGATTTAGTCGCACGGCTAAATCGACTCGCTGCATTTGCGACTAAATCGAAGCAACTAGGCCGAATCAGATCGATGGATGTGTTCAATTGTTTCAATCGAAATTGAATGCTGCTTGTCGGCTCGCTCTCCTCTGGTCGATTCGAAATCGACTGGCAATTTTAAAGATGTGCAAGCAAAAAGTAATTGGTACAATTTGCTGTGTTATAGCAGAAGAAAATAGAATCGACCACAGAAAATAGAACGTCTTTCAATTCAGTTGCTAGTCGATTAGTCACTTTCGATCAACAAGCGATTAAGTTGAAGTCTCGTTTACACGGTCGATTAAGTTGAAAGTGACGTCAATTCAACTGAATCGAACGCAAATCGACTAAGTGTAAACGCCCCATAAGGTAGCAGAACAGTATTTTCGCGAATCACTTCCGTTAATTAACATCATACGCGAATCACTTCCGTTAATTTACATCATACGCGCACCACTTCCGTTAATTTACATCATACGCGAATCACTTCCGTTAATTTATATCATACGCGAATCACTTCCGTTAATTTACATCATACGCGCAACACTTCCGTTAATTTACATCATACGCGAATCACTTCCGTTAATTTACATCATACGCGCACCACTTCCGTTAATTTACACCATACGCGAATCACTTCCGTTAATTTACATCAGACGCGCACCCAGAAATTTTGTTAGGCGGGATCCAAACTTTCGGGCTATGGCGCTAAGTCTTTGTAATATTGAACGGACATTATTCTGCACCGGAAAAGACGAAAAGTATAAAATACTTCCATGTATATTTTCGGAAAAAATGATAGAAGTAGATTGTTTAACACGGAATGTACTTGAACCTGAACCCACAAAGTGGAGGTGATGTATATATTACCTGAAAGGTTGGGTCAAGGTAAGATTAAAACCGGTTACCAAAATTGGGGAGGCGAAATGCTTGAGGGCAGCATGTTACTCATTTTTATTAACACCTTAAAGCGTGTCTTAAAGTTCGTTGCAACCCCGAAAAATCTGCGGTGGGGCAAATATGAAAACAGAAAAACATGTCTCTCATCATTTCAAAAGCATAACGCATCTAAGTAAAATAAATTGTCACAGGGTCCCCCGCACGGTCCCAGATGGGGTTCAAGTCAAAATTTTTAAATAGAAAGGGGGGTCAACTTGCATATCGTATGAAAGTTGGTGTTAAATAAAAGAAGATAAATCAAGTCACGACTCTCTACGATAAGCCTGTGCAAAATAGCGGTGGGTCAAAATATCAACACAATCTGTATTGCAAAGTCTATGGCTACTCGTATGTATCTGAAACTGTGGAATAGGTGTGGAAACAAAAACACGGATATGTCATTATTTTAAAAGTATAATGATTCAAAGTAAAAAAAATGTTCCAGGGTCCCTTACAGGGTCCCAGACGGGGTCAAACTCAAAATGTTGAAATAGGAAGGGGTTCAAATTGAGTATCGTATGAAAGCCTATGTTAAATGAAAGAAGAGGAAACAAGTCTCGACTCTTGATGAAAAAGTCTATTGCCACTTTGTGGGTTCAGGTTCAAGTACATCCGAGGAAAGATGAAGTGCGCAGGTGTTTAAAGAGTACAGATGAATTGTAAGATCAAATGTTCATGCTACATCAATCATTGACCTATTAAACAAGGATAGTTTTATTGAGAAAGTGTACAAATGTATGTTGAGTTACGAAGTTTTTGGGGGTATCCGGACCCAGTAGAACCCCTTGTGAGTGTGCCCCTGATTCAGGTGTATTTAACTGTATTTAGTAGAAAGATATAGTAGGGTCGTTAAAGAGATGCCACGCTTTGATAAGACATAACAGATATCTAGTGTTTAACTGTGGATAAAGGAAGATACGTGGTACGTTTCACAACCAGGAAGCTGATGCAAGAGTCTGATGAAATTGAGTTAGGTTTTTTTCCTGGAGATATTTGAATGACCTCTAGGCCCCATGACCATTCCCTGCTTTGCTGGGACACACTGGATGACCCCCAGCTTATGTAATTGTTTAAAATATGGCCCCCAGGACCCATACGAACATCATGTGACAATATTTTTATTCTTTCGTATAGCAAGCTATACTCATACACTATGTGTGTGAGCAGATAAAAGAAAATGACCCCTGCCAATGACCCACCCCTCCTCCTGAATGAAATTATATTGTATCATATTCATACACTATGTGTGTGATCATATTTTAAATCCCTTACATGTATAATATGTTCGAACAGTGTATATGAGCAGAGAAAAGAAAATGGCCCCTGAACCACTAAATTTACCCCATATTGGAATCGAACCTGGGAACCCTAGAGGGACCATATTATTTGCGCTTCACTAGAAGCTACTTGTTAAACAATGTGAAAATGGTAGGGAAATCTTTATTCATGAGGGACTTCATAATTTATTGGATCGTTTTCATTAAATTATTTCTCTCATAATTATTCGAACAGTATGTGAGGATACTAAAGACGGAATGTTGTTTTCGTACATCCATCACCGAAGAACTCAACACATGAACTAAAGTTTTCGCGCGCTTTTGGAACCCGGATGAAATGACTTCAGTACCATTAGATAAACTTGTTGACCGTTGATACATGACTAAAAAACATGTGACTACGCCATGATGCCTAATTATCAAACGAAAACTATCAACGCATGAGTAAATAAGATTGCTAGAGTATTGACCTTAGTATGACCGTTGAAACATGACTAAACATCATGTGACCACGCCATGGTGAGCAATTCTGACCGTTGACACATGAGTAAACATCATATGACCACAAGAAAAATCTGTTGATTTTACATGATGTGAACACGTGATGGGTATGAAAATACTTTAAATACAAGTTATAAGAGACAAAATATATAAAGATACATGATGCAGTCGTATGAGAAGAAAGAACACTGCGATAGAAATATTGACGCATCATCATCTGATGCTGAAACAGAATTATATGAATCATCATCTTCAGATGAAGAATTTGATATTGACGCAATAGATTCACCAGTGCTAACAGTTTCAGAAACCCCAGCATCATCAACATCATCATCAAGATTTTGGAGTTTAGACTGTTCTTGTAATAGCCAAAATGTGGACCGAGAATGTATAAAGAAAGCTATTGAAAAATGGGAATTTAACGACACGTTAATATGTGATGGGTGTAGAGGAGGATCGTATCATGTTTATGCTAATGATTGTATGAATGTACAATTGGAAATTGGTGCCTGGAGTGTTATAGCAAGCCCTAGTGTTGAAGATGTATTTTACCTGTATGTCAACACCCACATTATTGGAATATTAACAAGAGAAAAATTTTATGAAGCATATTTGGCATTATTAAATGATACAGACTATCACCCGGATTTACTAGAGGTTCTATTAAGAAAAGACAGACGCAAATCGGACATTGCAGAGTAAAAAAATATATCCGAATAGTGCTAGTGTTTCGTGTGTGTTATGTCATGCTGAAAATAATGTGAATTGTATATTAAAAACAATAAAGGTATACTTACGCGATAATAATCCAATTGAATGTATGGAATGCACATTAAATATTCTTCATGATTGTATTCGTCTTCATAATACTGGATCATTTGCAGTGAAGTATTTATCTCTTGATAAAACTCTTGTTAAACTTTTTGAAGTTTATGAAGGGAAACATAGTGAAATCTCATTTATATGCTTTATGCGTAAAACTTGTGATCTTTTAAAAAATACAGAATTTGCTGGTCAAATTATACCATTATTCATTCAGCGCACAAATGAAATTTCACCATGCGCAAGTCAATATATTATTGATATTCAAGGTTTTAAAATGTCTGATAACGAATTTATTATTCGTGAGTTTTGTCTAAGCGCATATGATAATACAGTAAATTTCCATTGCTTGGTAAAATCACCAATAGAATATAATTTATTGTCATTAGATTGCCAAAAAAATTGATTGGTTAACATTAAATTTACATGGTTTGAACTGGGATAGTAAAACTGGATATACTGTATCATTCATACGCAACCTTGTATATCAATTATGCATAAAGAAATCAACTTTTTATTGTAAAGGTTTAGAGAAATCTCTTTGGATTAAGAGAATATTTGCATTAGATAATGTTATTGATTTAGAAACAAAACATTGTCCAGCATTAAATGAATTGTGTGGAAATACATTTAATGAATATTGTTCTTTTCACAGAAATGTTGTTAAGGAACCAGGATGTGCATATCGTAACGAACAACAATTGAGTTACTGGTGGAAATATGAAAGATCAACAGCATTAACTAATGCATTATCAAGATTGTAATGAGGAATTGGAAATTAAATGCATGAACATAGTTAAAAAAATATTGTAAAAAATGATAAAAAATTATATACAATATCAAAAAAATTAAAAAATATTTGTGTTTTCTTTTTAAAATTTTGTTTACATGCTTTTGTGAACATATTATGTGCACACTTGTGAACGTGAAAACTTAATGCAGTATACTTTGGACAGTCTATTTCTTCCAAATTTGTAATATTTCTTTGCTGAATTTCTTCAAGAAAACACTTTCTAGTTATTCCATACGTGTAAATACTGGTAGTATTTGAACAATATGATTGAAGTATCTCCTTAAGAAGTGTATACTTTACATCGCCTTCGTGCCAGGTAATGCCATATACATTTTCACTTAGATATTTGTTTGTATTTATGATTGGCTCAGACAACTTATTTAATGGATATGGTGGTTTAAATATCCAATTTTGTAAAAACGGAACGTCAGGATTTACAATTGCTAGTTCCTTTACGATAAATGCATCATCATTATTATGGAATGCGGAGAAGTGTACAACAACCCTCATTCTACTCAACTGAATAAATTAGAAGGTGTTATCAGTATAAATGTTTCTTTGTCTACTTGTGCTAACGAATCAAATTGAGTATAGACAATACATGTAAGCGGTTCAGTTAAAGTTTCTGAAAATTATACTTTTAAATTTACAGGAGAATCACGAACTACATCCCAAGTGTTATCATCTAAAGTTCCAGTTGGAGATAGAATAAAAGCATACAGAGCATATTCATTAGGATACTCTTCAAGAGTAACAGTATGTGAATAATTTTGATAATATATACCAGTACCTGATATCAGAGTATAGAAACTTAGAAGGTATAAATCATTATTAAAATCAGGAGTAAGGGGGTTCGGAGGGAATGATTTTGAGCCAACATGTAATTGCAGTTTGTTAACGTTAAAGTTCCGGAACTCAGAGATTAAGATGTGATTTCCCATTGAAGGCTGTGTTGGAAATGAAACCAATAACCAGGCATTTAGGAACATTACCCAGAAAGAGATTATCAAGGTTATATGACTTGACTTGTGCAGGAATAGTATAAGATCTTGTTTCTACTCTTGTGAGAGGTAACTTGGCCGTTTCTGAAACCATTCGCGTATTTAACTGCATAGCTAAATCAGTAGCAACATCAATGCGTCGTGCATGAAGAATAACTTCTTCAAGTGCAACTTTATAACTTTATGTCCCCTTTGATATACAGGTCCTGAAAAATATGGTATTCCACGTCCACGATGTAAAGTAACACGTCTAGATCTCATTTTAATTATTATTATTTAACAGATGCAGGAGAGCGTTTAAAATGAAGTGTTACGATCAGTGTCCCAGATCGGAATGGCAAATTTCGCCCTGCATGATCTTTTAATAGTATTTCAATTGTGTTAAAACAAAATTTTGCAAGAGGCATATAATGAATATCTTCAAAGGTAATTGTTTGAACTTTTCCATATTTAATATCAGAAATTGTTGCTCTCCGCAATAATGGCGCGTTTGTATCACCTAAAAATTGATATTGTATAATGTCAGTATAAATAAAAATTTGATGTGGATATCCAATATCTACATATGGTTGTTTGAATCCACGACGTTCTTCTACAAGATCTGATTTTTCAGAAAAACCTAATTGTAGAGCTAATGTAGGTGAGAATATAACAGATTCTACAAGTTCATCGCATTCAACACGTACAATATTTGAAAAGCTAAACCGTATAAATCCTTATAATGTGTTTAATTCACCTATTAAATGATGAATGGATGGATAATATGCAACAACAACTTTACTTTTCATAGGGTCTGCATTTTAAAATTTGTACCATACCACATTTTCGCCATCAGTAACGTTATAACATGTTAATGGAATATGTACTTCACTTAACCCAACGTACCAATCGGATTCTGATAATCGTATATTATTTTTTAACTGATTAATAAAATGTGTTGGACTATTTGTAGGATATACATTTGTACTAGCATTTGAAACTAATGTAATGTAAAAACTATCATCAATACTTTCAGAAATTATTTCCGTTTAAAGTGAAGTGTCAAGTTTGAAATCCCGAAACAGAATGGTAATTTTAAACCGTGTTCATCTTTTAAATTTACTTCTATCGTATCAAAATATTTCTTTTCAACTTTAACATAATGTGGTGTGTGAAACACAAACGATTTTACATGAACGTGTTGTACATTATATACACTAAGTTTTCGAACTAATGGTCTAATATTTTTTGTTGTTTTACAATATCAAAACATACATTAATTGTATTCGGAATATTATAATCTAAATTACATAAAAATTTACCACGTGTTAATATTAAATCAACATTTCTAACTTTTGTATATACTACATTTTTATTATCATGTGTATATTCATTAATAAATCCAAAAATATGTTGTAATCCTGGTGTAATACCAATCATACATTGATCTTCTAATTTTAAAGAATGTTTAATTACAATTTGATTTTTATTTTGTAAATAATGTAACATTTGAACATTTTCAGGAATTAACAGAATAATAGATTCAATAGAGGAATAATATCCAGGTGTTACTCGCCCATGATGACGTTCAACTTTATCATCAATAACAGTAGTAATTATTATTTCTTCATTTTCACCAACATTATAAAAACTCCACGGAATATTAATTTGTGTTAATGCAACAGCCCATTCCCCATCACTTAAATCAATAGGTTGTGCCAATTTAACTCGAAATGATGATGTGGTATTATTATCAAAGATTACTACTGGCATTTGAAGGAAGAGTAACGTAAAAGTCATGTGTAAGGTTTGAATTCATCTTGCAGACTGAATAGAATCTGATCTAATCCACGAATTCATACTTGACGGATATCCCAACCATTTTACATACATCAACCCATTTTTACGTTTTAATACTTTTTCAATTAAATAAGTTTTCTTTGAATTTATAATTACTTTTTGTAATTCTTGTGCATAAAATATTCCTTTAATTTCTTCTCCATTCCAATCTTTTAATTTATAAGTCACAGGATTAGATTTAATACATTTATCTACAATAAAAATTTCTTGTGACCATTTAGGTAAATATCCTTTTTCCAATATATGTTTATACTTACTAACACGAATATAATCACCCGGACTAAATTTACAACTTGTATTCTTTTTATTTACTGTATTTTCGTATAATGTTTCCCACACTTGATTTACATTGGAATCATTTACTTCTGCAGCCACCATTTTAATACTTGAATGATATGAATGATTACATTATTGACAATTTGATCTAAGACTTTAATATAACGATAAGTATTCTTTGCAGTAAAGTAACGATACAATTTTTCTTTTAATGTTCTTATAAAACGTTCTGCTAAAGCACATTTAATTTCAGAATAACACTATAATGATTAATTTCATATTCTTTAAACAATTGTTTTACATGACGATTATAAAATTCTGTACCTAAATCGATTTGTACATTAAACACGGGTAACTTAAATTTTTAAAAAATTTTTCTTATTGCTTTTGCCATTTTAGGACCTTTCTTTGTTTTTAAAGGTACACAATATCCATAACCTGAAAAAATGTCAATACAACATAATATATATTTATAATTATTATTATACTTTGCAATATTTTGCATATCTGCTAAATCCATTTGTAATGTTTCATTTGGTGCACTAACATAATACTTTTTCTGTTGAAAAACTTTACGAACTGGTGCATGCAATGTATATGCATCTTGAGGAGCTAACCAATTTTAAATTTTCTTCTTAGATAATTTTGTTGTACGGTGTAATGTTTGTATACTCGATAAAGAATTAGGATTTGAATAATCATAATATATTTTTGATAATTTTGTCATTTTTTACATACTATATTCTTTGCAATGTTTAAATAAATTAGATACTGCTTTAGGACTGGTTGATTTTCTTATTTTACAAATACGTTGTCTTTTACTAGTACTACTACTACTAATATTCAGTTTTGATGTTGGTGTGCCACTAAATTTTTTAGGGACATTAAGATCTAATAAATTTTTTAGATCATGAATACCTATAGGACTTCTTGAATATTTTCTTGTACGAACAACATCATTTACTAAATCTATAATATTTGAACCAGGTATTGTTTTTCCTTGGATACGTACTATACCAGACTTATCCCACTGAATTTTATAAGAATTTGTCAACTGCTTTAATAATAGATTTGTTTTCCTACGTAGTGTTTTCGGTACTGATTGTAAAATGTCTGATACAAATGGTAAAATAGAAGTATTATCATCCTGTTGCAAAACAGATGATGATTTTTCTTCTTGTTCATCCTAAATAACGGGTAATGTAATAGGCTTATGTGAAGAAGATGATGTATATTGTAAGTAACGATTCAAAGCTTGTTGATATAATTTCCATTTTTGTTGTACACTAAGATCATGACATTTTAAAATATTATTCATCGAGATTTAAGATTGGATCGAATTTGCATGTATTGCATTTTCAGGAACTAAAATCATTTTACATAATTCTGACATGATTATCGACTAAAAATACTACTGCCTACTGCTGCTAGAAGTGGTCCTAAAATTAATGGTAGAAGCGCGCGACCTTTTTGTAGTAACAACTTTTTCTTCAATGCAGTACGCTGCTGAGATAAATCGCGCAAGATTTTTTTATGTCTACGTAATCGTTGCTTCTGGCGCGGATTTAAAGGGATGTTTCCTTTTATCGTGTTTTTAGCTACTTGAGAAATTGTTCTTATTAAATCCCCTGAAGCATTTTGTAAAATTTGTTTGCGTTTTGTATTCTTGCATTTGCACAGAGCACGGAGCGTGTTGTAGTGTTGTTTCACCTTCAACATCTTGATACCGACTAAAAAATTTCTGTATGCATGTCTTTTATGTTAGGGTAAACATGGATAATTTCATTAGGAAAAATATTTGTACGTATTCGCAATGCATCCTTTGATTTTTGGGTTAAGTCAAATAATAAATAAGGGTGAGGCTCACGTGTTACCTCCTCGAATACATTCACGATATCCTTACTATATCGGGGCATAATTTGCCTTGCTGAATATTGTATTTGTAATTTATCACGCGGATTTTTAAATACTATAATATAATGTGCATTTAAACTAATATCACGTGCATGTTTTCCTTTTGGAAATAAATTTTGAATAATAAATATTATAGTCAACTTTTTATGATGTGCATACTTTGTAAATAAAATAGCAACATCACCATTAGTTTCTGACATTAAATTATCAAGTATTAATAATGAATTTTCTTTAATTTCAAAATTATTCATGTCAGGAATCCCTTCTACAAAACGTATTTTTGCATGTGCGTCTAAGCTTGGTATTACTGCGCCATAACACCAGACAATATCATTAAATTTTATACTAAACATTTGATCACGTTCATTAAGTAATCGATTAACAAAACATGTTTTTCCTGCCCGTGATGGGCCCGCATTAAAAATGGTAGAGGGATGTTGAAACATTAACATGTTGTACTCAAATGAATGCATACAATAGAGCTTTTCCTTTATATACACTCACACATACGGAAAGAAAGTAAGAAAAAAAGAAAAATCACTGGGATATAAGATAAAAGCTTTTGAGTTAAAATAAATAAATAAATGTTTAACGAGTGTTATAAATAACACGAGCAAACAAAAGAAAAAAGAAAAAACATTCACACAAGTCACATTTACTCGTTCGTGGGTCTATAACCGTAAGGTACACTTGCACGCTTTGTTATGTTTATATCACCAGTCACGTCATTATCGTCAACACGTTTACGTTTTTTATTGACCTCACGGTGTGTCTTAGTCTCTGTACAGCTAAAGATACGGAACCCTGGTTTACGCACTATACTATTTGGATTTTCTATCATTGTGGACTCTAATTGTCCTGACACTAATTTATAGAAACTGTCAAAGTTAATTTTCTGACAGGTTCTATCATTAAGTGTTATCCCCCTAATTTTGAGTATGTCCGAACTTTCCCTTTGGCATTAATTAGCCTATAAGCATAGTTTTTGGCGCCTAAACCATAGAAGGTTGTAAACTTCCAACCTTCTGGAATTTCACCTGTTAGATCACCCAAATAGTTTCCAAGTGGTAACAAAGGTTTCTCATCTTTTTTCTGTATATACATAATACTGTCAGTGTCACAGTAGATGGCTCTGTCTGGTCCTACAGTCGTTAGTAGTTTGTAAAGTTCAAGTCTAGCCCACGAACTAATAAAGGCCGCTAGTGTAACATTCGAAAACTCAAGAGGTGTGTTTTCAGTTTCAATGTCTCAGTAAGTGATAATTAAATGATCATCATTAATTGGGACAACACTTTGAATTTCATACCGTGCCGATGTTAAATACTTAAGAAACGTGACTTCGTCACTAACGATTACAGTATGTAACATATCAGTGCGCTGTCCCCATTGGCCATATAATGAGTTGAGGTAAAGTTTTGCACATTGCCTCAAACCCGGGTTCGTCCTAATGTTATTATAATTTTGCTGTATGCCTTCATGGGCATAATAGTCCTCGATATATTTCTGTTTGTCTTCTTCAGTTTTACAATAAGCAGGAAAACCAGAGGCTTTCTGCTTCATCTGAAAGAAGGAATTCAGATAAGTTCCGAACAAACCACCTGAATCCCCCTCTTCAGGATCCATGAGTTCGAATTCCCATATGTCATGTATATCGAGTATTTTGTATCCTTTTTGAAGAGCCAGGTGTAACTCTGGAGTACAAAATGTCCCTGTAAAAGCACACTCATCGTCACTATGAGTACAATCGTTAGTGTTTCCCTCTTCCGTACATGTACGGCAGAGACCGAAAAGTAATCGACCTCCCGCAACGTACGGAATAATTGGAAAATATAAGTCTTTCGGAGGTAAGATAGTGCATTTTACTACACCATGAATACTTTCCACATCTAGAAAGTCCGGCCCGTATCTATCTTAGTCGATTTAACCGGCATAGGTTTACGTGACATTACATATGGATATAACGAAGTAATATCGGCGTATGCAATTTGCTCATTACCCGTACAATTGACGTAAGATTTGAACACTTCAGTGCGTCCGCCATTGTAACAGTTCTTGGGAATAAGGAAATCAGGCAGGTTACTACAACGTTCTTTAATGAACCTTTGTACGCCCTTATCTGTCTTTACCTTTTCATCTCAAGAACATTCCCAGATTTCATATAGGCTTATACCTAAACTTTTCAGGTACTTCCAGCGGAGCATTATTTGTTCATATCTTTTTTCCATCGTATTGTACGAGTCTTGCGCTTCATGCAAAACAGCGTCACAGTTGTAAGGGTAACAACGCGGGCACGGATGCCAGTAACAACCCATGAAGTCCAAGGAAGCGTTGAGTCCTTCATGCCATCCATCGACTTGGTACCTACCAATATACTTTTCCCCTCCTCTCCTAGCATGCTGGATTTCTATCCCTAATTGTTTTTCCATATACATAAGCCATTGCATAGCTCTTGTACTATACTTTGTCTTATGATGGAAACCCAACGCGGGAATTACGGGGATAGTATTCTCAGGTAAGTACAAAGTACGATATGTACGCATCGCAAGACTTGCAATGGTGGATGATGTCATGAAACATTGCAAACCATTCGTTTTCTCTTCAATAATGTCACTAAATTTGATGATCGCTTCTGCTAGAATTCTAACATCATTTTCACAATAAGCAAGCATTTCCTTTTGGAGGTTAAACTCCTCGCCACTTAGCGCACGTTCTTGGTGCCAGGCAATTAATTCTTGTTTTTCTTCGGTGCTTCGTCCTTCAGGGTCATAGAATTCAATTGGGGATAGGGACCAACATAATTTTGATTTTCTTCGATATTAAATAAGTATGGGAAATCTCCCTTTCGTAAATTTCCGCGCAAGCCTAAAGTTTTGGGGAGTCTGCTTAGTCTACATCCAAGGATAAAAATGAATTTTAAAAAAATACGGTTTCGAATGTTAATAGTAAAAATTTTCTGACCCTGAATGAGCACATTAGGAATAATAAGCTGCTCTTCTATTAGATATCTAAGGCAGAAAAGATCATCATATCTGCTACTATTGTGCGCCACACAAACTATACGTCTAAAGTCAGGTCGGTCTACAAGTACGTGATTAATAAAGTCAGTCATTGTCTTAAAAGAAAACGAACGATTTCCATTATTATCACCACATGTCTTACAGGGATCATCGATGCCTTTACTCATGCAATTATAACAAATATGGTTACAGCATACCAGCACTACTTCATGTTCCCTTTCACCGCGCGCATTTGGTGCCCTTAACATCGTTTCTATATCATAAGCAATGTACATAAACATATTAGTATATACAGGCTTTTGTCGTATATGTTGTTAGATCTTTTTAAGATATACAAATCGTGTTTTGTACCGTAAAGCTTTACTTGCCACCAAACAATCACCATGGGAATATAATACATATTATTGTTTTCTATGCGTATTAAACGCTTTTCCAAATAATCTTGATGTTTGGAATATTTTTCATCAGCACTTGTTGCATTTCTTCCTTTCCCATGCATACTCTCTGCCAAGTGGAACCGAAAGAGGAGTTCTTGCCCCAAAAGGAAATCCTCATTTGAATGTAAAACTCGTTCAATTAAGGACAGTTCGAGCAGAAAAATCATGTTTCCTTCTAAATGCGACATACACAGAATTGTTATTTCTATTATTACTACTATCTATGTACAGTCCAATATAATCTGTGGGGCGAGCGGTAGATAACACATGTTCTAACGCAAAATTAAATAAACTTTCAATATAGGCCTCTGGATTATTAATACGTCTTTCATTATCCACAGGTCTAACCACGATTTCATGGCCCGTAAAATGAAACTTACGAAACCTTTTTCTGCTTTCTCTTACAACTTCGAAATTACTATTGCTCTGATTTCCCCGTCATTATTATTATCACTATTACTACTACTTGTTTTACTACTACTATTATCACTACGTTTAGTACTACTTGTACTATTATCGTTATTGCTCCCATATCCAACCAATATTGGATCAGGGGCGTGTGACGGTCCAGGTTGAGGAGTAAATTGGCTCCCATAACCATGATTATCCTGTACACAAAGTTTAGGTTGGTGGTTATATACAGGATTTTGTCCCTGAACGTCTTCCGTGGGTATAACCACAGCATTGTTCGTATTTTCAGCCAATGTCCTCATTTCTTCTTCTTCTTCAACGAAATTTAGATTTACCCCATCTAAAATGCCAAGTCTTCATTACTTAATAAATGTAAGTTAGTATCACTCAAGTTATCACTTTCTAGAGGCATCTTTTATTCTATAGCTCGGAATCTTTTATTCTATCTATCTGTCCTCCGCACGCCATTAAATACATGAATCTGTCTTGAGCATAATCATAAGATTCTTTAGTATGAAAGATTCCGAACACAAACAAATCTAAGATGTCGGCACTGCTTACGCAGTTCTGTAATAATGCCATTACCTTCAAAGGCACGAAGAGCGCGCAGTACAGCGTCGCATCTCTCCGACCCACGATGACCTAGTTTTTGCATTTCCATAATCGCCTTCCACGTGCTAAAGACTCGGGGGTAATCATTGAGACCACGCAACACTTCTTGCAGGTAGATTTCATCAACCATATTAAGTTCACCAGCTGGGCAAAAGAAATCCATCTGAAAAAAATAAAACGAGAAAAATTATGTTCAGTTATCAAGTTCAGTTTAATATATGAGTTTCACACAATAAAAAGAAAGAAAAATCAATAATTTTAAGTCTTTAGTTCAATTATATTCATATGCAAAGAAAGACTCAATATTAATATGTTACAACAAACTATTCAAAAATTTTAAGTTATAGTAAAATTATAATGATATGAAAAGGAATATTCAGTTTCTATAATTACAAAGTCACTCTCTCTGTTCTTTAATATTGATTGATTGATTAATAAGTATTAATAAGCACAAAAATATAAAATGCACCTTTTCAATCCTTAGTTGTTCTTCAAAAAATTAAACTCTAAAATCGGGAAAGATGGTGGGCACGCCTCGCTACTTTTCTTCTGCCACTGCAGGTTTTTCATTTCTCGGCCAAAATTAGCACACTGTAAAACGGGAATAATATTTTTAGACTTTTCACTAAATTCTATGCTTTCGATTCAGTACTAGTACTAGTACTAATACTATTTATTTTAAAATAAGTCAAGGATAAACAACACGTGTATTTAGTACGTTACGTCAGACGGCGTACAATAAATTGATATCAAAACTGCGTAATGTGTTTATATATTTAACATGCATTGCGTTATAATTACCAACAAGTTCATACATGTTTTCACGCAACCCTCTAGTAAGTGATGCCTTCTAACGGTCAATTGCAAGAATACTCAGTACACTCTAGCACATGTAGGAGATGGTTCATGTCTTGCGTTGTCCTCATTCCATTTTAAAATAGCTTAAGACCATGTCTTAGTGGCATGCGCCCCCTACAACAAGTAATTTATTCTCAGACTAAAGTTTTATGCCTTGCGTTGCGTTGCGTTTCATCATTTCATTCTAAGATAGGTTAAGACCATGTCTATAGTCTGTATGCGCCCCACAACAAATAATAATAATTGATTGTATTCAAAACAGTGATGTGCCGTAAACTATAATTTTACGTCTACGCGATTGTCTACTGTAATCTATACGTAATCTAAATTACACCTTTTCCCGTCTAGACTATGTAGACAACCACTATCAAATGTAAGGAACAATTTCGTTGCTCGTTTGTTCATATTTCCTCATTCAGTTGTTTTGCTTCGGTGCAGCGAAAGATTAGGGAAACGACTAACATATAAAAAGTAGAGGGAATTATCTAATCTGTATGTTTACTCTGCTCTGCACATACCACTTCCTTAGATTTTCCACTTCGAGCAGTGCTTTTATAATGAAATTTACAAAACTAATTCTCACTTGTGGGCTTTCAGTCTTGAATCTGCTGTAATTACCATTTTTTTCTTGCATATTTTACAAAATGCATAATATTTTTCATTTTCCTTCATCAAGACGAAAATAAGTATTCGAAAGTTACTATTCGCTGGTCTAGGCATTTTATTTTGTACTCAATTTCGCAAGGTAACGACAAAATAAAGCTCCTTTATTGTCCACGATGCCATATTAAATTTCGTGTTGTTGACATATTCTACATAGTCTACGTTGTTTACATTGTCTACGCATAGTTGACACGTAAACGTAAACTATCGTTTTTTACGCGTAGACGCACATCTCTGATTCAAAATATGTCAAAAAGATCCTCTGACTTCTCTATGACTAATCTATATTTAATAATCTCGCTTAGTAAGTAACTAGTATGTCGCTAACTTGTCTGTGACTAAGCGATAATTAATAATTTTGTTTAGTAAGGTGCTAGTGTGTCGCTAACTTGTCTGTGACTAATCTATATTTAATAAAGTTTGCTTAGTAAGATATTAATGTATCGCTAACTTGCCTATGACTAAACTATAATTAATAATCTTGCTTAGTAATGTACTAGAAAGTCGCTAACTTGTCTCTGACTAAGTCATAATTAACAAAGTCTTGCTTACTGAATCCAAATCGCTTGCATTGCATTGTAGTTTGCGTAAATAATCCATCGCAAATCCAAAGAGAAGTGGGTTGCATTGCAGTTTGCGTAAATCAGTCTAAATATCCTAAAGGTTACATTGCTGTTTGCGAAAATAATCCATCGTAAATCCAAAGAGCGAGTGGGTTGCATTGCAGTTTGCGTAAATAACCCTAATCCTCTATAGGTAACATTTCAATTTGGCTAAACCCCGCATATTCCTACAGGCTACATTACAAATTAACGTAAAGCATTTTCATTTATTTTTATTTTACAAACTAGGCTGGTCATTTACTTTTTCTGCACTTGTAATTAAAGCATACCAAAAACCATTCCCATTCCATAATAATTTCTTATTTATTAATGTCTCTGAATCAAAAAATTCTTCCATTACCATTCTCTAACTAGACACAGAATATCAAAAAGTACTACCACTGCTAAATTCTACAGGAAGTGGTACAGTGCGCGCTCTACCGGTGAAATACCGAAGTATCTAATATGGCGGATGTTTTCATTTACATGTAAAGTAATAGTCTGTTTTGTGTTTAATTATTTAATTGTGATATATCATATAATTATGCGCTGCAAGAAATATCGCTGAGTACAATTTTTTTTTTTTACAAATAATGATATAAACCGCATCTGTGTTTCACTACTGTTAAAATTAAGCAAATGAATTCCATCTCAAATCACGTGGTAGTTCAAATTGTTGTTCTCTTCAGTTATGTATCCGCTATTATTTCATACTTTTAATCAACTTAAAACGTTAAAATCTGGCGTTGCAAACATTCGTAAAATCACAAATACATTTGTTCAAAGTTTTTATAGCAATTAAAAATTATACCATCAACATCAATAAAAACCGTGTCCAGCTTCTGCTATGTGTTCCAGTTAATTTATTATTAAAATGTAAACGTGTTCTCTACGTAGGCTGAGCGAATGTTCGCAAATGAGGCTAGGTTAAGTTAAACAGTATTCCCAACGGTGCTTGAAGGTATTTAAATTATATCTAGTATTTCCGCTGAGCAAATGTTATCAAGTCTACCGGTAAATAAATGCAAGTTGGTGTTTTAAAAAATAAAATTGTATTTCGTAATTGTCAAGGCAGGGCAGGGTAAGGACATAGCAATAAGTGCAAATTAAATTCATCACAGTGCGCACCATTGGATCATCCGCAAAAAGTGACCATGAATTAAATTCAGGGGAGATGCGTAGCAGTGGGGGTCCAGGCGGGAAAAGATGCTTGCGTTTATACGGGAGCAGGCGTGCAACAATTAGAGTAAGCTAGCAGTAAAAGATTAAATTCATTAGTTCTCAAGGCAGGGCAGAGCAATGCAGGAAAGTATAGCACAAAGTGAAAATTAAATTTAGGGCAGATGCATAGCAGTGGGGGTCCAGGCGGGAAAAAAGTGCTTGCGTTTATACGGAAGCAGGCGTGCGACGATTACAGTAAGCTAACAATGAAAAATTAAATTTATTAGTTTTCAAGGCAGCGCAGAGCAATGCAGGAGGGTATAGCAGTGAGTAAAATTAAATTCAAGGCCGTGATGAAGAACATGCAAAAAAGGTGCGGACGAATTAAATTCGGGGCATTCACGCGACGGTGAAACACACGCGAAAAGGTGCGCGCAAATTAAATTCAGAGCGGTAAGGTGACGGTGCAGCAGACGCGAAAAAGGTATGCGCGAATTAAATTCAGGGCGGTAAGGCGACGGTGCAGCACACGCGGAAAATGTATGCGCGAATTAAATTCAGGGCGGTAAGGCGACGGTGCAGCACACGCGGAAAAGCTATGCGCGAATTAAATTCAGGACATATGCGTAGCCTATAGAAAAGCAGGCGCGCCAGCGAGTAGAGTAAGCTAGTACTCAGGGCGGGGCAAAGCGGATGTTGTGTGTGCATTTAAGTTGTTTCCAAGCAAGCGTTCATGAATAAAGTTCCTTTTCGCTAGTAATTCCTTTATTCAGTATTACCAAACGCGCAGCAACAAGTTAAAACGAAATAGTAATTAATTTATACATTATTATCAAAGGCGAATAATGGTACGTTACGTTAGGTTAGGTTAGTAATTTATACAGTATCCCGAGCGCGATTGAATTCAAATTAATTTATACTATATTCTCAACAAACGTGCCGTAGTAAAGTTACGTTAGGTTAAGTTAGGTTAGTGTATACAATATTCCCAAGCAAGTGTGTGCGCAAGTAAATCAATAAAAAACATACACAACATATGTTAGTTGGTCCCGACAATTTATTATGCAGTATTCCACAGGTCACGTTACCGATTGTGGGTAGGTTAGTATTTTACAAATCAATATTAAGAACACCTTTCAATATAAATTTACGAGGCGCGTCAGCGATTATGCGTAGGCAAAAAAACACTTAAATAACAAACTTTTGATGACGTGATCCAGTAAATAAACGTATGCATTTTAGGTAGGAACAAAAAAATAACTTACGTTTTTCTTTTTCAAGGTAAAACTGCGTCAATGATACTTCAACACCAGAAAAACTTGAAAAGATGCACGAAAAAATTCACACAGTATATGTACTACTACTACTACTAATAATAATAATAATAATAATAGAACATTTATTTTAGGATTTATATAGGCATTTTTATTTAATCATTTGATTAATGGGAAGACGTTACTTATTTTGTTACTTTATCAATCAGCCAACGTTCATATGTACATGATTTCATCGTCTCGTGAACATCTATGTATCAACCGTTCGTCATAAATCCGATTAGATGTCAGCAACGCCAGTACAAAGAACGTGTGACGTCAATATGTCGTGAGTCCACCTATCTGTCAGAAGTCATTTCAAGTCGTTTAGCCAATGCAGAAGGATGTCTTTCCACAGTTGTCCGAAAACTGCAGTTCGTTCCTTCAGTTCGTCGGAGACGGTTGTACGAAAACAATGCTCTGGCTTTTCGACGTCTTCTCGGAATATAATTCCCCGGAGTTTTCTTTAGTGAAAACGAACCAAAAATGAAGAAGTCCCTCATGAATAAAGATTTCCCTACCATTTTCACATTGTTTAACAAGTAGCTTCTAGTGAAGCGCAAATAATATGGTCCCTCTAGGGTTCCCAGGTTCGATTCCAATATGGGGTTATTGTAGTGGTTCAGGGGCCATTTTCTTTTATCTGCTCACATACACTGTTCGAACATATTATACATGTAAGGGATTAAAAATATGATCACACACATAGTATATGAATATGATACAATATAATTTCATTCAGGAGGAGGAGGTGGGTCATTGGCAGGGGTCATTTTCTTTTATCTGCTCACACACATAGTGTATGAGTATAGCTTGCTATACGAAAAAATAAAAATATTGTCACATGATGTTCGTCCTGGGGGCCATATTTTAAACAATTACATAAGCTGGGGGCCATCCAGTGTGTCCCAGGAAAGCAAGGAAGGGTCATGGGGTCTGGAGGTCATTCAACTATCTCCAGGAAAAAACCTAACTCAATTTCATCAGACTCTTGCATCAGCTTCCTGGTTGTTAAACATACCACGTATCTTCCTTTATCCACAGTTAAACACTAGATATCTGTTATCTCTTATCAAAGCGCGGCATCTCTTTAACGATCCTACTATATTATACTACTGTATTTAATTCGCAATTTTTGGATGAACTAGTTGTTTGTGGCATTTACATAATTTTATAAAACTTTACATAATTTAATATAGATCAAATGTGTGAACTGTATATGAAAACATTCCAGTGGGAAAAGTTTTTCACTTCTATTTTCCACCACTTCGATTATGATAGTTTTGCACCCTGCAGTGCAGACATGAAATTTTGAAGTTTCATGTTCTATGGTTATACCATTTGGGTTAAAAGACACGTATGATTAATGAAAATGAATGATTGTCAAATTAAATTGTGCTTTCCCACCGAGAATCGAACCTGAGATCACGTGTACAGTGGGCTACAGAAATTCTTGATGTAGAGAGTCCGCGAGATAGGCAACCCAATTAACGCCTGCTCCAAGATTAATTACGCCCAAGGGCGCCCATGTTGTGGTTTCCAATGGGGGGCAAGTATAAGCGACGTTTCAAATATAGTTTCAAATATTGCTGTAACTAATGTAAAAATTCTATTGGGTTTTCAATATTCCCAAGTACAATTTTCTCTTAGGGGGGGCGAGCGCCCCACCTTCCCCCCCTAATGGGCGCCCTTGATTACGCCTGGTAGTAGCTAGCATAGCAGCATGAAGTTGCCCCCAACTGTTAAAAGCACAAATCGTAAAGAGTGTTTTTGTGCAGAAGTGGAGAAAAACGCTGGCTGACGAAATGACAAAGAGAGTCTTTGGGTACTTGTACTCACCGTACTTCTTGTTTGTATGATACACACGTAAAACTATGCATAGCCACTTGAAAAAATATACGCATATCAGAGGCGCTGATGAGAAGATAACAATCGAGGGACTTAGTTAATCTTATAATTAACTCAAATGAGGATTATATAAACAAGTTTACTTAGTTCAAATAACTATACATATCCACGTATTAAATAATATACGGATAGATTATGCGGTACATATGGTAGGTTTTTTTTTTTAACTAACTCAAAGGTTTGCGCTGAGTTTTGAAACTATTAACAATAGTCCTACCTGAAAATCAATTAAAAGTATGGATGGATCATTTGGGGGGAAGAACCCAACCCCCAACGAAAATTTTGGGGGTCTAACGCAGGTTACTATCCATTTCATAAAGATAGGCCCCTAACTTCGCGGTGCTGCCCTGATGTTCACTCAAAACTTACATTCCATTGTCGTACCTTGTTAGAATTGTTGGAATGTTGTCTTTTCAATACTTAAGGCATAAACATTTTCTTTGTACAGTGTAGTGAGAAACAAATAGGAATTAATGAAAAAGTGCGTATTTTATCGTACTTTTTTGGTAGACTAATGTTTATAAGACTATATCTCGGAAAGGAGATCACATGAAATAATTTCCTGTGCACAATATGTAGGCGCATCTATTGCCTGTAAGTTCTGAAAATGTTATTACTCAACACGCAGTGATTTTCTTGTTATTCAGTAAAAAGTGAGACATCATTATCTCTAAATTGCTGCGGTGTATTATCAATCTGAAAAAACTTTTAGAAAGATTTTAAAGTACCCTTTTCAACCAAACTGTTTCGATTTGTTTTAAAAGATAAACAATAACAAATATGACATTATTATTTTCTCTGCTCTGCGCGTTTCGCTATCGCAGATTATTCGGAGTACCACATTGCCACATTTTCCTGGCGCGTATATACTCTCAGCCCGACGGGTATTTAAACTTATTACTCACACTTTCCAGAACTTTGTAGAGGTATTTTTAAAATTTCACATCTCCAAAGATTTTAAACTAATTTCTGATAAATTAACAGGGTACACAGTAAACATACCTATTGTTTAAAATTAGAGAAACGAACTGAAGCACGTTTGTTTAGATTTGCATGTGATGGTCCACGAAAATTGGTTGCTTTTTGTCAGTTTTTTCACTTACTGGACGCAGTACAAAATATATTTGCACCGAAACAAATACACTCACGAAGTTTATGATATGATATAATCTTAGTTGATATGTAATATTGAGTTTACACTTGGGGGCCGCGGTGACTCAGTGGTAGAGCGTTCACCTCTGGTGCTTGGGGTCCCGGGTTCGATCCCAGCCCCCGCCAAGTGAACCTTGTGGTGGACAAGCACCGTGTGCGTGGGTTTTCTCGGGGTTCTCCCGTTTCCTCCCACTTTCTTCATTCCACCATTTCATTCATTACTCATCATCACCGTCTCCTTTAGTCTAACCGGCATAACCGTGGGACGTAAAACTCAAAGATTTCATTTCATGCCCCCTTGCTCAAAATCTTGGCCCCCTAGCGGTCCCCCCACACAGAGTGATAGGTGACTGCTATGATCGACAAATGGTGAGTTAATAGTGGCCGCAAGTTAAACTACTACCGAAACATATCTCGACAACAAAGTTACCAACTGCAGAATCGTTGTTGCAATAGTCTGCGTTCCGAGCAAAAATCTTCAGGCTCCTTTTTGTTTGTAGTACAGCAAGATCTAATTTATCCAAATCTGTAAGATGCATGCTTGACCTCAGTATCTGAACATTCATTTTAACCTCTGCCCCTTATCTGGTTGTCTTCTTCGTTTTCGACAAAGAACCAAAAAAAAAAAAAAAAAAGAAGCAAAATCAGTCTGCATTCTGATTTGCTTCAATGTTGAAAGTCATACTAAAATAAGAGATGCTTACTTACAAATAGCATGCACTGCAGCGAAACATTACACTTGTGTTGGACGAAAGAAGTCTTCGTACACTAAGTAATTAATTTCCATCGATTATGGTGACATAGAATAAATGCATAGCATCCATTAAATAATTTGGTATTATTATTATTTTATTATCAAATAATATCGAGAGATCTTGTTCAATATACAGTAAAAGAAGTGAGCAGAAGTTTTTATTATTTCTGTCATTCTCTCTGCTGTTCGTATACCAATAGTTCGAGAAAATTAAGATACTGAATACTACCAACACCTACTATTTGCTACTGGTGCTGGTTCTCCTTCTCGTGTACCTTCTGGTCTTGTCTCTAGTACGTCTAATTTCCTAACGCTTTTGGCCGTGGCAACTAAGTAGAAACCTTCTGCTGCGATGTTAATAAGCGATACTAGCAATCTCCAAGGAAAACGGAGTCAGCGCTTGGTGGACCTATTCTACTAACTAAAGCTGGGGAAATAAGGCTAACAAAAATCAGTCATTCTTTATAAATCTTTCAGAGGTATTTTCTTTTAAACTATTTTAACTGTAGCTTAATCCCAAAACTGCTACTACTAGAGAAATTCCGAAATTTATCACAGAGACAGTGCTACAATCTCCTGATTACTAACCATCAGGTAAGATACCGAGATTATACAACTTGGTCGCGGCAGTAATGCTGTTTTGTGTAAAAGTGTAGTTACTCCCATTACCAGGTTGTATCATCCTGTTATCTGACTGGTCTACAGATATTCCATTCAGTAAGTTCAGTCAGCGAATACCAATTTTTATCACAGATTTATATTAATTCTGCGTCAAAATATGCATTTCTGAGAAAATTAAGCATTAAGCATTTCTGAGAAAATTACATTGTAGGAATTATGCAGAACAGTAAATCAGCGGTGACATGGATTTTCAACGGGATATACTAATTAATGTCCCTCCTTCAAATCTAATCTCAAAACTTACAATATTAATTTAGCATCGACTACAGGATAGTAGCGTTATTTCAACTACATTTGAATTTATTTTAAGGCTTTGAAACATCCGAGACTCAGAGGATAGAAATAAGGGAAATTAGTCAATAGAGCCACCGAGGAAGATTCTTGATAATCTCCTCAGTTGAAATATGTATCCACGATCGGATCAATTACATCATCTTCCGAATCTTAAGCTGATGTTCTACCGTTGAGCTTTGGCCATTCGGTGTGAGTGTGAAGTGTTCGTGTATTTGAATTCGCGTCAAATTCTAAAAAGTAGTGAAGGTAAACCAACGAAAGAAAGAAAAGGACCACGTATACTTCTTTTGCTGTAAGGAGTCCGATTTAAATGTCTGTTCTAACACTGTTTGAAATTAGGGAAAGAAAAACATATTTCCTCTTTTTGCTTCAAAGAGTGCTCACTTCATCATTTTAATAACGTAAAGGCATATTCATTACTCAGTTTTAGAGCTCAAGGGTAAAAGTAACCAAAAGTAATTGAACTACGGCCAGATCAAAACAAGATCCTGGAACCGGGGTAGTTGCCCGGGCGCCAGCAAACTAATATGTGTGTATATTGGTGTGGATGTAGATGAAAGGGGTACTAATCGCAAAATTTGCCCTGGGCACCAAATGTCTAGTTTCGTCACTGATTAGGCTACCATTTTTTAGAGCGTGAAATTTTGAAATTTTCTGAAATATTAAGAATGCATGATAATTATTGGCAGTTTACTTTAGAGTGAAACTTAAGCTTTAAGAGGGTGGAATGGCAAATCACTGTCCTGTTAGAGTTCAGTTCCTGTTTCTGTGCGACGTTTGTCTCGTAAGCACTTTTGTTCTCGTACATCACATTTTACTTTATTATTATTATTAATAATACAGTTTATCTACCAAACAACTATTATATTATTATGCGGTATTAAACCAAATCTGGAACTTGCGATATTTATTTACTTCCATCATTCCATCCGGGAAATAAATGTCATATATACGAGATGGAATGTTTTCGGGTAAAATTTAATATTACTGCTGCCATGCTGTAACTTTGAGCTTCGCCTTATTTTAAGTAGATGCAGACATGTCGGAAGGTTTGATTCTTGTAGATTCACTAGTTCAAACGCTGTCGAAAATGTGGTCTGGAGAATATGACTCTCAACGAACAACATTCGAACAAATTTATCAAGAATATTTGTGGATATGCATAGAAAATGGTTCTGAAATTCCAGAGCCGGAAACAGATAGGCTATAGGGGATCCTCATGGAAACGAATTAGACATTCTCCATCGAAATATCACAAATTCATTTTGGATTAATCTCTTCCTTCATTGGAGGCAGAAAACGAATTTTCTAAAGATAATATACTAAGATACATTTTCTGCCTACTATTGATAAAGCAATCACTGAGACGGAAAAACGCTTTGGATCATGTACCAAAATCATTAAATCAATCACCACTCTACATCCAAAAGGTGAAAACTTTCTAAATTACAACATTGTGGAGCATATGGCCCAGTATTATGAAAGTGATCTGGAAATATTTAAATGTAAACTTAAAATCCTCCCAAACACAATTAAGTTGTATGAAGACGAGAGAAAACCAAAGTTGATTCCTTGGTGAATTTCGTTGATTGCGTCTGCAAAAACGCATTCCTAGAAACCAACAAGTTAGATATAATCTCTGCGACTATATCAGTTTCTAGTGCTACATGTGAAAGGCCACTCTCATGTTTGAAAAGATTAAAGATATATAGGCAATTCAATGACTGATGATAGGTTGAAAAACTTGATGATAGGTTGATGATAGGATTACTTTATATTGAAGAAAATTGCTAAATCGTTAGATCTTGAAGAAGTTGTTGATAAGTTCGCTGCTGCCCACAAGAATAGAAAGATCCTCTTTTAAGTAAAAGCATGAACCTCTAAGTTATTTTCTTGACCTGTAAAAGTGAATTTCTCCGCTTTTACTTAAATCTACCAGCCACACACATTTTGAATGCAGCGATTAAATTACTACTTACTTATATTGGAAAACAATTGTATTAATGTATCCTAGTTGTTTGAAGTAGTAAATTCATACATTTTCACCGTAAGAGAGTAAAATCATGAGCAACAAAGATGAAAACATTCGCCTTGAAAACACACACACACACATATATATAAAATTCATTCATTGGAGATGGCCCCATCAACATTTTCTTGGGCCCTTCCTTGGCCCCCTCTGAGAAAAATTCTAGTTACGCTACTGCTTTAATGTTGTACATTTCGAAACACTTCACACAAAGTTCAACTTCATATATCAGACAATAAACACTAATATTTTATTAAAAAATTCTTTCACCGTGTGGATGCTACTCACTTTGCATTTCCTTTGTCCTACTCTATCAGGATTTGTGAATATTAGGGGAACTTTGTATGGGTAATGACCCCTTGTTACCAGTCTTCCATGGGTGGAGACTGGGATAGTACCTGTAGTTCAGTGCCTGCTGAGTGCAGAAGTTTCTCTGCTACGTTCACATAAAAAGTTTGAAGTGCGATTTGTTTTCCGGCTTTCTTCCTGTACAGTATGTGAGCACTGGCAATGATAAGTCAAACAGCAGAAAAAACACCATCTTCCATCATTTGATAGACATACTAATTGCTCTTACGTAGTTGATTTGTAAAAAAATAGCGTAAAGCTGGCTAAAAAGCACATGTGAATAATCAATGTAAAAGGTTTCTTCTTTTCAATTGAAGTAACACGCTTTTACTTAGAAAAAGAGTTTTGTTTCAGTAATTTTTCTTTTTCTCAATCTGCTGTTTTGCTGTTGTGGAATTCATTTCTTTTTCTACTATTCCCGGCGGGAGCTCATGTGGTTTGGATTCCACGTTAATCAGTAGGTCCACGTCTCATATTGCCTCTGCTGAACGGGATGTTAAACTCAAAATCAACCCAACTTATTTATTATAAAACTTTATCGGTAAAAATAGCTGAAACACTTTATATGGGGAATACTCTGTAGATAGGTTAGCATTTTGATTAATTCCCGGGACATCACTAAACAGGGGTTTTGCATTTACTTGAGTTTTATCGCTCCAAACTACATCAGAATCTGCCTTCAAATAAGAACGACGCGATTCTTTTTCTTCGGTCAGAGCGCAACCTCAGGTTCACTTGAAACAGAGTTACTATCTTGTTCACTCCCGGGTATGTCGCCACTGAGCACAGGATAATCAATGTTATTACTATCTAACTCATAACCATCTGTGTCGGAGTCATTCATCAGTTCTGCAATTTCATTATCGCTCAAAACTTTGCCACTTCCTTCTGTAATGCCGGCGCTCGTAAAAGGAATATTCATAGTTTTTTTTTTCAATAAAAAAGCACGAGAAATACGTAGGAAAAATATAAATGCACGTTCGCCCGTCTCACTCCAATGAACACATATGATCTGAGTGTGTAAGTTTTTGACGCCTACGAACTGAAGGAAAGTGTTGAAAACGTAATCAATGCGACGTGATTACACGCAAAATCATTCCTCGTCACCTACACATTGCATAGTTTTCTTTCGTTGAAATAAAACAAATGACCCGTGTTTCTCTATTACATTCAGCATGGAAATTGATCACAGAACAACTTGGGTGAACATGTGATTGCCAAGGCTACAATTTCTTTTTTCCCTTTAACATGTTCGTAAGCTGGTAAGTATGTATACTGATAGATCTTGAGGTAGAAATGGAGCCATGGTTAATAAGTGTCCAGGAAGATAGCAGGAGCTGTGATGAGTCAACAAGTGACGAAAGTGAATGAGATAAGTAAATTAAGAGATGAGTTTTTGGATGTGTTACTTTAACGTTTTATTTCGATTACATTCAGATACATACATGCATGGTTATTATTATTAAGATGTTGTGAAATTTTATGAGATCTTAAATACTTTTTCCTATTACATTCTTATAAAGTAGACTTCGCGCTCCAAGCTTTCTGAACGCGACAACACAGCACAACACCGTTGCCACACTTCCAGTTACTGTATGCTGTTTCTTCATATAAGCGCGGGGAATTTAAAGGCTGGGCTGCAACATGGCTCTCCGTTTAACGCATAGAATATGTTCGAATAAACATTTTTATTTAAAAAAAAATAATTACTCTACCAACTAAACCCTTTCTCGTTAAAAGTTTCACATATTCGGAACACTAGAGTTCCAAACTTTCGAACTATGTTTTGTACGTTTCTCTACCTACCACGGTAAAGGAGATCGTAGCCTCATACATTTATTTTAATTACACAAAAAGTATCAAGTAATGAAAATTGAACTTTTCACAACTTACAGTTAATGAATGCACTAATATATCGTACACAGGAGTGCGTGCTCTCGTTTTCGAGATATAGTCCTATAAACATTGATTTACCAAAAAAGTACGATAAAATACGCACTTTTTCATTAACTTCTATTTTTTTCTTATTACACAGTACAAAGAAAATTTTTGTGTCTTAAGTATTGAAAAGGCAACATTCCAACAATTCTAACGAGGTACGATAATGCAATATAAGTCTTGAGTGAACGTCAGGGCAGCACCTCGAAGTCAGGGGCCTATCTTTATGAAATGGATAGTAGGTGTGGTAGTTCATGGAAACAGCTTGTCTCCGCATTATTGTATTGTTTATTTGTCTATTATTTATACTTAGCTATTAACGTTTCAAATCATTAATTATTTGCTCATTGAACATAGCTGTCATGGTTTTAATTGAATAGTTGAGTGACACAGTAGCCTAAATACCAACAACAATAAGGCCGATATTAGTATTAATACGGATACTAATTTCGACATTATTGCTCCCCCTGTCGATTATTGGTTACTTCAAAAACAATGTCAACTGTTAGTTATAAATTGATACCACTCTGTAGTATCTCTTTGGGCAAGATGGATTTAGATCGAAAGATTTGGTAGGGGGTAATAATTCTGTAGAAAAATATTACCTCCCCGTCTTTTATTGGTTACTTCAAAGACAACTTGAAATGTTACATTATAAATTGATATCATCGTATGTTATTTGTTAACAGACAAAGTCACTTTGGTCAAATGGCTTTATAACCGAAAATTTGATAAGGGGTAATATTTCCCTAGGAAATTTATCCCCCTGTCGGTTTTTGGTTACAACTTCAAATGTTAAATTATAAATTTATACCATTCCGTGTTATTTATTAACGAACGCCCTAACTTTGACCAAGATGGCTTTCTATCTGAAAATTTGATAAGGAGGGAATAAATTCCTAGGAAATTATTTCTTCCCTGTCGGTTATTGGTTACTTCAAAAGAATGTCAAATGTTACATTTTAAATTGATACCACTCCATACTATCTCTTAACAGACACACTCACTTTGGTCAAGATGTTTTTAAATCCGAACGTTTGGTAGGGCAGTAATAATTTTTTTAAGGAAATTATTACCTCCCTGTCGGTTATTGGTTACCCCCTCCGTGTTATCTCTTAACAGACGCAATCACTTTTTGCAAAATGGCTTTAAATCCGAAAATTTGTTAATGGGTAATATTTTCTTAGGAAATTTACACCCCTTGTCGGTTTTTGGGTGATTCAAAGACGAAATCAACTGTTATAAATTGATACCACTCCGTGTTATCTCTTAACAGACGCAATCACTTTGGGTAAAATTTCGTTATATCCGAAAATTTAAGAGGAGGGTAGTATTTTCCTAGGAAATTTATATCCCGTGTTGGTTTTTGGTTACCTCAAAGACGAGAGCAAATGTTACATTTAGATTGAAATTATTGCATATTATCTCTTACGAGTTGTACTCGCTTTGAGTAATATAAGTTTATGTGTGAAAGTTTTTGTGGGAAGAGTTTCATTTTACTGAAAATCGTTAGTCACCCTTTCAGTTTATTGTAATTGCGCAGGTGATGTCAGATGTTGTTATATTAGGTAATGTGATTTTACATTGTCTCTTAGAAAACAGTGTCGTCGTTACTTTATATCCAAAAATATTGTCCCATGTCGTGTACTTTCTGGTAGTTCATATAGTTTGTATTGCTATCATTACATGTTATATGTTGGAATACGTAGTATTATTGGACAAAATGGTTTTATATCCGAATATTTTCTTGGGGTGATGTAGGACAATCTGAGTCTGTATCGGCTTCTGGCTACTTCAGAGACAATACCTAGTCTTAATGATTAATATCGTTTTATAATACCTTTTGTATGAACACTTACTTCGAAACTACCCAATTTCCACGCGATAGTGTGACACTGAGAGTTTATGGTTACTTCAAACACAAAATTAGTTTTGCGATATTAATTAATATAATTTTATATTTTCTCTTTAGAAATGACTTCACTTCGAATACTCCTGGTTCCTAATTATCACATTCTTATTTAAGAAAATGATTATCTCCCTCTTTAATTTCTGACTGTTTCAAAGATACTGCCACATTCTAAAATACTAAGTAATATCACTGAGTAACACTTTTATATATGTAATATTTATTGCGGCTGCAGTTTCTATCTACCAACCTGACAGGTGGGCTAAATTCTCAAGAAATTGTTGTTCCATATTTGTCTGTTGTTACGGAAAGTAAATAAGATGAAACAATGACACCAACGCCAAGAAGACTCTCTTAGTTTAATATTTTGTTTAACTTCTACCTAATAATCTCATGGTAGTCAATATTTTGTTGTTAATTTTTACTCAGTGTCATTCTGCGGTTAATTTAAACTCGACTCAAAATATTGGAATATTACTTGAAGGGAGTGTTAGTGAATCTTTCATAATTGGAATTTTATGTTTCTGTTCGTCTGACCATCTGTTCTTCTCTTCGATAACTCGCGAAACTTACTCGATTGCAATGGAACTTAGTATGTGTCTTCTTCCTACTTGCAGAAATAATCCAATTTGGTGTTTCAACACATCATGAATAAGAGAAAGAAAGCAGATGAAATTCCTCCGTGTTGCAAGTTTGCACATGATACTCCATTGAATCATTTTGAAAATGCAGTTAGGTTTATTTACTTGTTAATTCAGTAATTGTTTATATTTACTCAGTCTTTATGTATTAAATGTTTGTTTGTTATTTGTAATATTTAGATTAGGTTTCAATCATTCGTGTTAATTTTTCAAAAGTTTGATTTAGTGTTACACTACGAGCATACAAATTTTAAACTGGACATCTAATCTAATTAGGAGTAAATATCTATTTTGAACTGCACGACACTTAAGTGCGTTCGAGACTGAAAAATTAAGTAGGAGGTCTTGTGGATTTAATGGTACTTGACTTTTAGTATGACAAATACTATTACCCTTTTAAAATCTTGTGTTTTTGGGGTATTTTTTTAGACTTTCAGTCAAGCAGCTGTTGCATCCTCACTATTTATCCTAGGGTTATGGTTCATACCTCATTCTCTTCAGAATAGAGTAGGATTTCAAATAGTACCACCTACATGCCCATACCATATACCAGGAGAGGAGAAATTTCGGTAAAAAATTCTTTTGTCACACTTTGATCCCCCTGAAACGGCTCTGTGTGAACGTAGAGATCTGAACAAAAATCCGATAACTATTACTCGGTAGACTAAATGTGTGTACCGAATTTCAAGCTTCTATCTTGAATAGTAAGGGCGGGGAAAAATTATCAAGAATCCCCACAGTGCCCCAGCTTACCACAAAAGACCCTGATCTCAGGTAAAAAAATTTCCTGAGACATCCATATTCATCCTAGAATCATGTTTCGCATATCATTCTCTTCAGAATAGAACTGCCTTTGAAACGATAACATTTACATGTCCCATCGTGTATCTGAGGCGGGAAAATCGCAAAGAAAAAGATTTTTTGGTTAAAATATCTTTTTTTTTTTTTACTTTTTGCCCCTCTGTACCCCCTCTGCTTTAACGCAGAGATCTGAAAAATCTGATAAATACTACTCAGTACTATGAATTTATGTGCAAAATTTCAATCTTCAAGGTGCAAAAGTAAGCCCGCCAAAACATATATACCCACAATACCCCATATTCCCGTATAAAAAGAATATTTTTTTAAAAAATCCCTAAGACACCCCTAATTACCCTATCAACACGGTTCACACATCATTCTCTTCAGAATAGAACTGGCTTTCACACGGTACCATTCACATGTCTCCATCATGTACCTGAGGCGTAAAAATATTGAAAAAAGGGTTTTTTTGGCAAAAAAAATACTTTTTTTTTACCCTTTTGCCCCTCTGGAGCCTCCTTTGCTAAGACAGAGATCTGAAAAATCTGATAAATACTATTCGATGGACTGAATTTTTGTGCAAAATTTCAATCTTCTAGGTGAAAATTAGCCTATTACAGCACAGGGCATTTAACCCATAAAGTTCTAGGAAAAATAGAAATAAAATTTGTACTGTAAAAATAATTACACAGAAATTTTAAGTTCGGATTGTACGCATAATTGTATGGAAAATTTTGCACTTTTTTCTCTTTACGTTGATCTACTTATCTTGATTAGGGACTTTCAAATTTCATCCTTTTTTCCACTGAAAAGTATCGATAATTCAACAAGGAAATAATTATACTATGATATTGAAATTCATTGTAATTTGGCCTATGACAAACAGCAGTGTGGTAATTGGAGAAGAAAGGGGAAATTCCCATTCACCTCCGAACACTTTCCAGGAACCTCGTTCCCTTTCGCTTTCTAGGAGGGGGAGGGAACTTGGTAATGACCTGAAACCTTCATGTGAAATTTCAAAAATTAAATTTATAAACGAATAAGAAATCATCAGTTTATCAGGCTTTAATTGATAATTTATTCACAAGATTCCCTATCGAAGGCGTGATAGATGAAGTTTCTATTCTCCATGAGTTGGCATTGCCAACTGACATGGTGGATATAGAAAAGATATCGTATGGTGATAGAGTGGTGATACTTCTTGCCGAGTATTTCAAAATTGACCGAGAAAAATCGTTATCAGACTTAAGTCTAACAAGCAGATTGTCGATGAGGAGTTGCAGAAATCGGGTAGAAGTATTACCAATTTCCACGACAGAGTGCAAACGGGGATTTCCCCTTGTCTAACTTGTTGTTCATCAATATTAATGGCCCACCGTTAGACAAGCTCAAAGCAGATGAGCTAGATACTTTTTGGCTGAAGGGTGGACATCATTCTACTACTGATGATTTACCACGAAAAGTTCTAGAGGAAAGAAAAGAGATTTCAAATTTATTTTAAGTTGGCAAATTAGGAGTAACGGAAAATGTATGCTTGTATTAGTAATGGCTTATTTGTGTTATTCAACTTTGTACCTAATTTTTAATAAGTCTCTTCTTTGCTTTTTATAAGCTAGAAGATAAACTGCGTTGAATAAATATTCATAATAATTTCAATTATGCTTATTTGTAACTTAAATTTAACGTGGTGTTTTAGTGATTACACAAATTACAATTATGAGCATACTTTATGGAGATGCTCTCACAGAGGGTACCCGAGCACCTTTATACACTATGGAAAACTGATTTTTCAAGTCTTTTGTGAGAAAAATACTATGAACTGAGTAACCATGACCTTTTCCATATTCTACAGGGGTATTTTCCTGTGAATAGAAGTTTCTTTTGGAGTGCGTTGAGTAATTAACACTTGCAAGAATACTCTCTTAGTACAAGTATATTTTAGGCACACACTAATTTCCCCCCACCTCGAAGTGCTTCAATTCCCTCACTGACAAACACTTAACCATTTTATATCGTAAAGGTAAGATCCAGTGGTGCTTGAGCGATTGACCGTAGATATTCAAACTCCGATTAGCGACAATTTCCCATCTTGTTTTATTGCAAGTTTAAACTCTTTAGTTTAGGTAGTAGCCGTGTAACGTGGGTTCCTGTCACCACGGCATGGCGCGTCCTCAGGTTGCGGATCGAGGAGAAGGCCTCTAGATATAGAGGTTAGCTGCGAATATACTGAATAAGCAGTCGCGGACAGACGACTAGGAGTGGTCCTCCAGCTTGGGGGTTTGGGTAAGGCTAACACCCTCATCCTGTAAAAAAAAGGTACTTGTTCAGAAACATTCACAAAAGCCTCGGACAAGGACTGATAACTTGGCACGGCATCAGCAAAAGAAAATGGACATGAGATTTGGAACATGGAATATTAGAAGTCTTTATAGGGCAGGCGCGTTAAAATCTGTAACGAGTGAGTTAGAGAAATAAAGGATGGACTTAGTAGGAGTTCAGGAAGTTAGGTGGGAAGGAAATGGATCTGAGAATTCCGGAAATTTTACGTTCTTTTACGGGGAAGGAAATAAAAATCACCAGTTAGGAACAGGGTTTTTCGTTCACAAACGAATATTACCAGCAATTAAACGGGTTGAATTTGTTACTGACAGACTTTCTTTTATTACTCTTAAGGGACGGTGGTGTGATATTATTGTTTTAAATGTACATGCTCCAACTGAAGATAAGGGTGACGATATAAAATATAGTTTTTACGAAGAAGTGGAACGGATATTTGACCAACTCCCGCGATACCATATGAAGATTCTATTAGGGGATTTCAATGCGAAGGTAGGACGAGAGGATATTTTCAAATCGATTATAGGGAACGAAAGTTTGCATAAGGAAAGTAATGACAACGGTGTTAGACTCGTGAACTTTGCAACATCCAAAAACCTAATCGTGAAGAGTACAAAATTCCCACATCGCGACGTTCATAAATACACTTGGACATCACCAGACGGAAAAACACATAATCAAATTGATCACGTTTTAGTAGATAGAAGAAGACAATCTAGCATAATTGACGTCCGGTCGTTTAGAGGGGCTGATTGTGACACTGATCACTACCTGGTAGTAGCGATAATACGGGAGAGATTATCGTTGAATAAAGGTAATATTCAATGTCCGAAAACGGAGAGATTTAATTTAAAGGAATTAGAAGAGAGCCAGGTAAGAGAGAAATACCAGATTGAAGTCTCGAATAGATTCTCGGTCTTAGAAGACTCGGAGTGCACTAGTGTTGAGGATACTTGGATTGAAATTAGAAATAGCATTAAAAGTTCAGCAATAGAAAAATTGGGACACGCGGAAATACGTAGGAACAAACCATGGTTCGACCAAGAATGCATTAAACTAGCAGAGAAGAGAAAACAGGCAAAATTACGGTGGCTACAAAATCCGAATGAAATAACTACACAAAATTTCGCAGATATCAGGCGGGAAACTTCCAAAACTTTTAGAACAAAGAAACGGGATTTTTTGAAAGCTAAAATTAAGGAACTTGAAGATAATAGTAAAAATAAAAATATTCGGGACATGTATAAGGGGATCAACGATTTTAAGAAAGGCTATCAACCTCGTGCTTATATATTAAAGAAATCTGACGGAACAGTTCTCACTGATACGGATAGCATCTTAAATAGATGGAAAGATTTCTTTGACTATTTGCTTAACACGCAGCCAAAAACTAATGTGCGTGGAGAAAAGGAGATACACACCGCAGAACCGTATATTCCAGAACCCAATCGAATAGAAGTGGAAGCCGCTATAAAGAAATTAAAGAAACACAAATCTCCGGGTGTAGATGAAATTCCGGCTGAGTTAATTTTAGCTGGAGGCGAAAAATTGTGGAACAAGATACACAAACTCATTCTCCTTATCTGGAACAAGGAAGAATTGCCACAAGAGTGGAAAGAGTCAATCATTGTTCCAATTCACAAGAAAGGCGACAAAACTGACTGTAATAATTATCGAGGCATTTCTCTTCTGTCAACATCCTATAAAATCCTTTCAAATATTCTGTTAGCAAGATTGACCCCATACGCGGATGAAATTATTGGAGATTATCAGTGCGGATTTAGACGAAATCGATCAACTATCGACCAAATATTTACCATTCGCCAAATACTCGAAAAGAAGTGGGAATACAATACCCCGGTACATCAACTATTTATTGATTTTAGAAAGGCTTACGACTCGGTTATGAGAGAAACATTATACAACGTTCTTACAGAACTTGGAATACCGAGAAAGCTAATTAGATTAATTAAGATATGTTTAAGTGAATCCCAAAGTAAAGTCCGGGTAGGAAAATTTTTGTCCACGAGCTTCCACGTCGAAAATGGCCTAAAACAAGGAGATGCGTTGTCGCCATTATTATTTAACTTTGTGCTGGAATACGCCATAAGGAAAATCAAAGATAGCAACCAGGGCTTAGAGTTGAACGGCATTCACCAGGTTATGGCATATGCTGATGATGTAAATTTAATAGGGGAGGATAGGAGAACAGTAGAAATAAATGCAGAGATCTTATTAAACGCTTGCAGGGACATGGGTTTAGAAGTAAATGCAGAGAAAACTAAATACATGGAAGTACGTCGGGACCGTAATACGGCAAATTGTGGAGGCGTTAAAATATTAAATAATGCTTTTGATAAAGTGGATACTTTCAAATATTTAGGATCAATGTTAACAGACGAAAATCATATTCACGAAGAAATTAAATGTCGACTAAAAGCAGGGAATTCGTGTTACTACTCGGTTCAAAATCTCTTGTCGTCGCGAATTCTGTCGAGGAATTTGAAGCTTAAAATATATAAAACGATAATCATGCCTGTTGTTCTGTATGGTTGCGAAACATGGTCGCTTACTCTGAGGGAAGAACATAGACTGAAAGTATTTGAGAACAGGATCCTGAGAAGAATATTCGGACCCAAGAGGAACGAGAATGGGGAATGGCGGAAGCTCCATAACGAGGAACTACATAGTTTATACGGTTTACCCAACATTGTTAGGGTCGTCAAGTCTAGGAGGCTTAGGTGGGCAGGTCATGTAGCTAGAATGGAAGAAAGTAGAAACGCTTTCAAAGTCTTGACTGGTAGACCCATAGGAAAACGACCATTAGGAAGACCTAGGCGCAGATGGGAGGATAATATTAAGATGGATCTCGCAGAGATAGGAATACAAAGTAGAAACTGGATGCAATCAGCTAAGGATAGAAGTCAGTGGAGAGCTTTTGTGAACGCGGCACTGAACCTCCGGGTTCCATAGGCCATAGAGTTAGTTAGTTAGTTTAGGTAGTAGAGAAGAGGTCGTGGATCATGTGTCATAGTTGATGACGATGGATTTTGGTGAGTCAGAGTAGATCACAATGGATGAGAGTAGTTCATGGTGAGTGGTAGGTCACGTACGGTGGTGGGTCATGATGGGTGGTGGGGCATGGTGGGTCAGAGTGGGTCTTGGGTCAAGTTTTCATTGACACACGCCAACTCTGACATTTCTTTCTTATTAAACGAACTTGACTTTTATGCGAAAAAATAATCTTTAGTATTAATTATTTATAAGTGGTTAGAAAGAACGAAATATAGTTAGCAACAAAGAGAAATATATTGAGCATAGGAACAACAGATGACAACACTTCTACTAATGTATCCGGGTTCGATTCCCGGCAGGAGTTCGTTTGGTTCGGATTGCACATTAATCAGTAAGCCCACGTCTTATATTAACTCGCAACTGAACGGGATGTTAAACTCAGAATCAACTCAAGTTCTACTAATGTAAATATTACACAATCTATAATCTCATAAAGCTATTTTTCTAAAAGATTACAGAATGTGCATTCCGCTAGATAAATGGAAATAATTGGAAACCAATAAGCAATATAGTATATTTTGTTACACTGTACTACTATAAAATAATACAAAAGTAACCATAACATAATACTAAGATAACATAAATATTATATAAACGAAGTAGTGTTGAATATCAAACTCGTAGTAAGCTGATGAATTACGTATGTTCTATGAGAAATACAGGCAAGAAATATGAAATTATAAAATTCTAATTACAAAACTTTTATACAGAAAGTGTAATTATAATGATGTCCCTTCAAGGAAGCAACAACATAAGAAAAATGTTATTTCAAAGTACGTCTAATACCACGTTGTAATGATTGCCACTTGTATTACACAAATAAATTTTCCTTTTCTCATCCGATTTTTCCCCAAAGACTTCAGAAGGAAATTTCTACCAGACAAACGTGCTGTTCACTCGAGAATACACATATATATTTGTATTTAAAAGAGCCGCTGAAGCTAGAATTTCGCAATCTGTTGCCCATGTACCAGGTATACTCATTTGGCTATTTTGAACGTAATTTGCCACAGACGTATAGTTATCTACTTTATATCTGATCTCAGTGGAATCATGAAGTTCGTTACTTTTCTTCGTAAGGCACAGTGTAACTTCTCAGCACCAGTAACAATTAAAGATAAAGCTTTAAAAACGACAGTTACCGTCTCCTGCAACTTCTGATGTTTTTGAAGACCTAGAAAGAATCTTTGTTTTGCTGCTGCTAGCGAATTCCTTTAATTTCTTGTTAAATAGTATTTCTAATTCTGCGCATTTTTTTCGTTGCCACAAAGTATCTACTGAAACAAACATTCTTTTTTCTTTTTCCTTCGTGTAACAAGTGGATTTCCCTTGTCCCTTACTTCTATTGTTTTCGGGAATATTTCTTCTATTAATTTTTTAAGTTACTAATATGTACTTTTCTCTTTAACTCACTTTTCTTTTCATTCATCAATGTATAAGAATTTTTAAAGATTTTTAAAATAGTGTAAGGTCCACTCCATGGGCTCATTTCCCATCCACCCTTTCTTTCATTCCTCCTCACATTTTTCACCAGCACTTCATCTCCTACAACAAACATGCATTTTCCGCCATGTCGTCTCATAAGTTTCTCTGTCTTTTTTCTGCCATAACTTATCTTTCCTATTGCCTCATCCTGAACAGTTTCTCTTAGTTTCAAAATTCTATTAAGACAGTTTTCATACTCTTTGACACTGTAGCCTGCTTCTTCAAATAATGAATTTTTCTCTGACGATGTCAAATCATCTACATGTTTCGTTTCTAGATCAATAGACAAAATTGGTTCCCTATTATACAACAGAAAGAAAGGGGAGTAGCCTGTAGATGAATGTTTTGCTGTTCTGTGCGCAAATAAAACTCCCTCTAATATTTCAGGCCATTCAGTTGTCCTCTCTCCCAAAACCTTTAGTAACATGTTCTTTATAGAGCGGTTTTGTCTTTCTACTAGTCCATTGGCCTGAGGATGATATGCTGATGTTACACGTTGCTTGATACCTGTAAATTTATGTAACTCGTCTGACACTGAATTTACAAATTCCCTTCCCTGGTCGTTTATTTGAATATTAAAACAACCGTGTCTACAAATAAGTTCATACAAAAATTTTGCTATGTCTTTTGTGGTTTTTGATTTAAGGGCTTTTGCTTCGGTCCATTTTGAAAAATAATCAATTGCAACGACCACATATCTAAAACCATTTGCTTCTGGCAAAGTTATTATGTCTATACCAATTTAAGACATCACTACTTTAGGTACTGACACTGACTGTAATTCAGATTTTTCTTTTAACGAAGATGTGTTGCACTTTTGGCATATTTCACAACTATTAATATAGGATTTAACGGTCTTGTATATACCTGGCCAAAATATATTTTAGTCAATATTTCAAGAGTGGAGTCTGCCGCGGTGTCCTGACAGGGCTTTTGATTTTAAACTTTCGTCGCCTTCTTGAACCATTTTTACAAGCTTCATCTGTTTTTCTAGTTCAGATATTACTGGTATAACTACTTCACTTTTTGACTTTACTCCTACTCTTTTAAGATTTTTTTGTAGTATAGCTTTTCGTTTACAATAGTATATGGTTTGCATTGTCTTCTGAAATTTGCCTTCTGGTTTTTAGTTTTTGCAGAAGAGGGATACTTCTTGTAATATAGAAAAGCTAACACGTCTTGAAGATTTAATATCAACCGGGATTTACAATTCAACAGTCCATCTTCACCTGAAGAATCACAACCTGTTAAGTTAAAAAGAAATATATATATTAAAAAGTTTGACAAAATTAATCTAATTACATTATATTAAATATAGTTTTTCATATAATAAAACAGTATCCATAATATTAAAGATAGTTATTTTTCATTATAGGGTCATAAATTTTGACATAACCTTTGTAAGATTAAAGATAACCAGTTTTAGAACTATTGCAAAAAGTTGCTATATACCTGTACAAGGTGGTTACAATTAAAGTGCCGCTATTCACGGCGGTACAGCGCGGCCTGTAATCAGCATATTACATTGAAATTTGGTAAATATGCTAATGAAACACTACGGAAGCGAATTACACTAGAAAAATCTTAGTACCACTTTCCGCCACCAGAGGAAAACATGGCTGTGTACAAGTAATACGCACGTGAAAATGGTACTGAATGTATGGATAAGACGACTATCTATGTCGAAAAGGTCAAGCATGTGAGATAAACGTAATGCAAACAAGGTGAAGGGCAGGTGATTGTAACAAATGGTGGAAAGGAAACAACTTTAGGGACAATGTAGGGTAACAAGAGGTGAAATTTTTATTTCCATTTAATGGTAACAAAAGGTGCAATGGCAATAACTTTATTAACATTTGCGGTTAGAGTGACTAATTTACATAACATGCTCTATATGGTCATCAGACACATCGATGACCTATTGCATTGGCGTGCACAACAGTTGCTCGCAGTATTTCCGTCGGAATTGTTGCGACATGACGCTTTATGCTGTTCTTGAGATCCCCCAGCGACTGGACATTTCTCTGGTTGACCCGAGCTTTCAGATATTCCCACAGCCAGAAGTAAACACGGATTTAGATCAGGGGAATCTTCTTGGCCACGCATTTGGAAAACTTTGGGAGATGATGCGATAAGCAGTGAAAGTTTCATAAAGCAGATCTTTCATGTTACGACTGATGTGTGGTTTTGTCCCGCCTTGAATGAAAATAGTTGTCTCCAAACAATTTCGTGCTTGTAACCCAGGAATCACATGTTGCATTAAAAGGTCCCTATAACGTGCCGATGTCATGATACAGGTGACAACTCCTTGGGGTGTCATCTTCTCAAAGAAAAACGGACCAATAATGGATGTTCCTGTGAATCCACACTACTCAGTCACATACGCAGAGTGTGATACCTGTTTCTGCACAACATGCAGATTATCCTAGCCCCATACCCGGCAGTGAGCATCATATAACGTCTCATATAACTTCGCTGTTGAAAAGGACGCTAAACTCAAAATAGTCATCATCATCTTCTTCTTCTCATTCTTTTCAGACACAGATATTCCCTCAATGCTGCACTGTAATTGCTCCCGTTCTGATAAATCAATTTTACTAACAGTCCACGGTCTCTCTTATCAATATTCATGCTGCTCCTTACGCGATCGTGTGCATGAAGTGTGTTACAACCTGTACAGCGCCATATTTCCCCTGGTGGCGGAAAGTGGAACTATTATTTTTTTAAGCGTAAATCGCTTCCGCATGGTCTCATTAGCATAGTTACTAAATTTCAATGTGATACGTTGATTACAGCCCGTGCTGAACCGCCGTGAATAGCGGCACTTTAATTGTAACCACGCTGTACTTACGTACTTCAGTATGTGTCAAAATGACGAACCCTATGATACACAAAGCCTGTTGTAAAGGTAAGACAGAGATTTTCTGGCAGAGACAGAGGGAATACTGCCTATGGTCCCAGCACTAGTCTCGTCGTGTAAAATGGCTAATTCTGTATCGATAGCAAGTTGTCGCGTGTTTCTAAACCACGTTAGTGAGCACTGTATTGATTTACGTGGAACGTGTTTCGTTTACCTTTCCAGGATTTTGTGTATAAGTTTGCTTTTCGCGATGAGTATTCAAGGTGAACAGCGACATGCCGTAAAATTTCGTTTGTACTTTGGGAAAAGTTCTGCGGAAACATACGCAATCTGCCCATCAAGACAGATTGAGTAGAGCCACAATGTACCGGTTGCACGAACTGTTCGAAGATTGGTGCAAATCAAACGTTTTTCTTCTGTATCCTGGACAAAGACCGTCCGTGATTAAAGAGACTCAAGTGAATACTATTGCAGCATTTATTCCCAATGATAGGCATATGTCTGTGTGGAGCACTAAGTGCACATTTGGACATATAGAAGTACATCGTCCACCGAATTTTGCGTGATTATTTGAAAATTAACAAGGATTCCTCCACATGGTTTCCACACTTTCTTATAGCAGAATAGATGTCTGCTCTCAATGTATGAGACATACGGAAGATCATCCCCTCATTCTGGATCGAATTACAACTGTCGATGAAACATGAATCCATGACTTTAAGCCGCTTACAAAACAAGAAGGCAGCAGCAAATGGATGTCGCCTCACAAGAGGAAAGTGTAGCAGAAGAAGAGCGCAGGTAAGATGATGCTCATTGCATTTTGGAATCAAAGAGGCATGGTGTACCAATATTATCCCTCCCCGGCGAACATTGAATGCCGTCTACTACCAAGAATTCATCGAGACTCTGCGCCAGTATGTAGTAAAAGAACTTCTTCATATTGCACCACGATTACATTCGCCCACGGGCTTTTCAGGATTACGCGAAGAGAAAAACGCATTTTCACGCATCCACTATACAGCCCGGACCTTGGAAATTGCTACTTTTGACTATTTCCACTTTTAAATGCATCTTCGCGTGGTCATCATTTCATGACGAAGAAAGAGATGATAACCATAGAGCAAATTTCCTTCCATTCACTATCTGACAGGGAATTTCCAAAGATATTCACAAAGTGGGAGGGGCGTACTGCTACTTAGCTTTCAATTATGTCTATTTTGAAAAAGATCTACATCTAATCGATATGGCTGATTCTGAATAAAATGTTTGGTTTGTAAGTTTTTGTGTGATTCGTGGATAGGTTCATATACATACTTGTCTTTTATTAACTGCTTCGCAGTCAGGACTGACCTATTGCGCTCATTTTGTCTCAATTGGAAGCTAATGAACAGAATTTTGACCCTGTTACATTTATTTTATTTTATTTATAGAACAATTTCCCAGATACAGCATAACTTTGCCATTTTACACAGGGACATGCTAACAAAAGAAAGAAAAAAAACAAGACAACAATAACAACAACATAGAAAAAAAGAGTGTAAAAGTAAAACTATTCCGTCAAAGCTCGTTTAATTGCTCTTTCAAACACTGGGTAGCTCGAAAAAATGTCCACATCAGTTGTTACTTGATTATAACTGTTTGGTATTCTATAAAAAAAGAGACCTCTGTATAACAGCCAACCTAGGACGGGCAAGATGGTATAGGTGGGTATTCCGAGTGATGCGGGAAGGGACACGTAAGGATAGTTCCTGAAGTAATATTTGCGAGTCAATTGAGGTTGCTATTTTGATATACAGGAATTAGTCTCACTTTGTCTGCGATAGTCTTTAATATATTTGGCAAGGAAAATCAGAGGTATCTTACAAATAATTTTGATCAAAGTTAGAATTATTTTACACAATAGTGTATTATCGAATCATAAACCGAACAAAAATTCAAAACAGTTATTTGCTTCTAATTTTCTAATTTGTAAATCTGAGTCAAATAACAACACTGATATCAAAATAAATGCTTTAAAGCAATTAAAACTGTATACCTCAAAGGATAATTTTCAAGAACATTTATATATTTAAAATTATTTCTGAAGGTTACGTTTCTTGGTGTTGTGAAATACTACTATTCCATATTTTTAATTAAAGAAATATGATGTAATATTCTGATTTTTTTAAGGAAACTGATTAGTACATAACCAGATATACTGCAATTTATTCTTATTTAAGATACCTGTGTAGTGTTTCTATCAAACACCGAAATAAAAGTAGCTGGATTACATATAATAAAATAAATTTTAATTATAAGAAAGTACGAAATGTAAATCTAACAGATAATATTGTATGCATTTTTATTTACTGTTGTAAAGTATTATTTCGTTATTATTGTTGTAGACTCCTCCAAAATTTGGGAATTTGTGATCTTGTAGTATCGTTAATTTGTAACGCTGAATAATTGTGGTAATGTAACGTTTTAATAAACATGTAGATTTGAAATATGTGGTAATCTGAGGTAGTACTATTAAAAAAGATACAACTTTATGTTCGGTTGGTATGTTAACGTGGCGATTATGCCATTTTAGGGCAACGTAGACAATGATTAAAGCAAGTGAATGATGATGGAAGAATTAGTGGAACAAAAAATGTAAGGAAACGGGAGTACCGCGAGAAAACCCACAGACGCAATGTTGTCCATCACAAACTTAGTTTGGGCGGGGATCGAACCAGGAACCCCACACGCTCTACTACTGACCCAACGTGTTCCCATGGAAAGTGTGTGAAATGATTTTCTATTTTCAGATAATTCCATTGTACAGAATTGTAGCGATTTTTGGCTACTGTTTTAAAGTTACAAATACCTTTCAAGATAAATAGTCCACTGTGGATATGAAAGAGTATATAATGTCACTAAATTTGAATATGAAACGCATTGTTTATTATACTTATTTTATGTTAATGTAAACAACTAACCCATTAATAGTACATACCAGATATGTCTTTTAGAGAAAAAGCTTCCGATGGCTGCTTTACTACCTGTGATGATTCATCTACCTGGCTTGTGTGATTCGTTTGTCCATTCACAACCTTTTGACTTTGGGAAGGCGTATCCTACAAGTAATACAAATTAGCTACCAATGCAAAATAAAAATTTTAAATACAAAAACTTTATAACATCAATTATTTATTATGTTAATATGTGTGATATGCAATTTTGTAGTTGCAGAGCTCAGGGTAAGGAATATACACTGGTGTGCAAAACTTAAGGACGAAAGAAATTTTTCACTCTATGTCACTCCCAAGTGATGTAGATTTGTCAAACTTGAATCATACATTGATACATAGAAAGCAGTGGTACAGTCTAATACAGAAAGAAACAAGTGATTACAACAAAAATAGCGCTCTTATACAGAGACAAGAACTTAACAGAAAGCACCGTGACTGGCAATGCCCCTTTGACATTGCAGGAGTGAAATTGTCCTTAAACGGGTGCGTGATTACCACAGACAGCGATATATGTTCTGCAACTTACTGCTATGCTGTTCGAAAAGTTAGTAATGAGTTTTGGTACGGAGTTCCATTATTCCACAACCGCGATCGATAGCTGCTGGGTGGTCCTTGGTGCATCTGGAGGTGCAGCCCTGCAAGACGTCTTTCATTAGCATCCCAAGTTTCTTCGATTGAATTTAACTTGAAGGAACAAGCAGGCCAGTTCATTCGCCGAATATCCTCCGTTGTAAGAACTCCGCTACCTACTTTTCGATACGAACTCGCACTACCATCCATAAAGCAAAGTTGGGGCTGACTGCAACTCTGAAAAGAAGTACTGGAGACAGAGTGTTAAAATAACATTGACCGGTGAGTGTACCGCTTTCAAAAGAATTACATGCCATGCAACATTTGCCTCCCCACACAAGAACACTAGACCACCAAAACGGTCGTATCCGACGTTTTTCCTGAGTTAATTGCATGTTCCCACCTCTCGCCAAATGAGTGCACGTCCAGAAGCACTACTTAGACTGAATCTGCTCTCATCGAAAAAGATAACGTGACACTACTCCTTCTCTAGTCTTGATGTTCTTGACTCTACGGTGATGTTTATGCATGGCTGTCAACGGAATGCAAAGGAATGGCCATCGGGCAAAAGACAAACCCTCCTTCAGTTCGTGTCACTATGCAGCGTGAGATTGGACAACTAGCATTCTCCATAGATGTACATTTGTAACCACACCCGCTCGATCTCTTCTAGCCTGTTTCACAAAGCAGTAGCCGTCCTCTACTGTAGTTGACCGTGGTCGACTACCACCTCTGCTTCGCACAGCATTGCACATAGTTCGGAATGCTCCTCATATACGTAAACCAGTGCTGTAGACAATACCAAATTTCTGGGCCACACTCGTTACGTTTCGTTCTTCTTCCAGTTTCCCGACGATCCTTCTCCAAATTAACCAAATGTTATCTTCGGGCCACGTTGCGAGTAACACCTCCTCAATGGATCTTAACAGTTCTCTGACTGACACATACTGTGTCGTCCTTTTCATTCAAGCACTTGGTGTTGAGAAAGGAGATCCATTCAACGCTACCACCACGCTGACGCCACACTCCATGTGCACGTATGGGAGACCTCTGGCAACATGCTTCCGAGGTCTTATTCATTTCTGTTGACTACGCAATATTTTGTTGCTTTATCTATTTCGTTCTCAAGTTTTGCACACCAGTGTATTATTAAGGTACGGTACAATTACGAAAGATTCTTCAGTTGACAAAATTTTATTTTACTAATAACTCAAGAATAAATTAATCTATTAGAGTACCGATTATGGTAAGTTATCAAATTATAACTATTCTAAGGATCACGACAAAAAGATCCAGATTAATTCATTTGTTCCCTAGTTATTGAGAAAAAGAATATTTGTCAACTAAATAATACTTTCTTTTCCGTGTGTACATTCTCATTAATAATTTACGAGGTATCATGTATACAAATATTTCCAATAGAAAATTATATAGATGATTAATATATGCCTCTCTCGTATATAAATAGTTTTGCACTTAGGTATGGAACGCAAGTGTTTTATATTTTCTATGCACTATACTTTCTATTGTACTGCGTATGAACCATAAATTACCGTACGATAATATGGTAGGAAGGAGTTACAGACGTGTCAAATGAACACAGTCTATTTTTTTAATCGGAATTTACTAGCACATAATACTCTGTTACTAGTGCATAAAATTTACCTGACATGGAAACCTCACGAAATGATAATGAACTACTGGAAAGTCGATTAACTCGTACGTAGCTCTCCTCTCCTCGTACTGTCCTATTATATCCACAAAGCTAAAACTTTTATCGGCACTTCTTCGGAAAAAAAGATGGACCTTAACGTTTGAAGCAGAATTGACATAGTTTCGAATACCTCATGATTCACAAATATTAACATACGAATAGGTCTCGCTAGTGATTTTCTTCCCATTACCCCCTTAAAAGTGATATTTTCGAAAATGTTGAAACGCATGTTCCATTATTTTATTTGAATGTCGAGTTTGATCTAACTTCACAGATTCATGAGGTACCCTACTCTTCGCGAAAAATTGGAATTTCTTTAGGATATGTATTTCCAAAAATCTTTTCTTAATCCTTTAGTTTCATGACATAAGGAGCATTCAGTCCAAATTTCACATTCCTACCTTTAGTAGTATGTTCTTGGTTAGTGGTTCCCAACCTGTGTTGCACAGTTACCTAAGGTGTGTCGCGAAATTTTAGAGTTTAAAAATCATGAAGGATTTAACTATTAGCTAAAAGCAATTTTGAAACAAACTGAGCAAGTGAATGACTTTAACGATAGAAACTTAGTATTATATAGTAACCATTTTATAGAAACTTATGAATTTATACCAGTGGCGTACGGAGAATTTCATCAAGAGGGGTCAATTTAGTATCCTTGCAGGTGAATTTTGTATACAGTGGGTCAAAAAAGTTTCCGTACAGATGTTTTCCGGTTATGTATTGTAATATATCTTACAAAGTACAGAAAGAAAAGTACAATTTCTATGAGTTTTCTATAAGGAACTCCATAATAAGCATATACATAAGAAAATAAAACATTTTGAATTTTAATTTAGAAGAAAATCAAATATAAACGAAATACTGACCATATTACAAGTCAAAAAAGTTTCCGTACACATAAAGGAAAGCACATAAATAAGGGCACCACTTTGCATTTCGACCGCAGTTAGTGATCAGTTTGGCCTCCTTTGGCCTTAAGTACTTCTCGCATTCGTTTCTGCATTACAGTGACCAATTTTTTTTTGTAGTTACAGGGGAGGTGTTTCTCCATTCTTCACTTAATGCATTTTTCAACTAGTTCTTGTTTCTAATATTTTGTTTCCTAATGCACATTCCTAATTCATCCCATAGATGCTCAATAGGATTACAGTCAGGAAATTGTGGAGGTGTATGAAGTTGTTTCGGTTCATTATACGACAACCACTCTTTCACTTTTCGTACAGTATGTTAAGGTCGTTATCTTGATGGAATATAAAAGAGGCTCCCATATTCAGTTTCTTTGCACTGTTTTTGAGATACTGTTTCAGAATGTTTAAGTAAACGTGTTGTTCCTTTGTACCTTCGATAAAATCCACATTTTCTACTCCAACTGCACTCATACACTCCCAGAGGAGCACAATACCACCTCCATAGTTGACAGTAGGATACAGATGCTTCGGTTCCATGTACGTATTTGGGTTCCTCCACACAATAACTCTTACGTCGGACCCTTGAATGTTGAATTTGCTCTCATCACTAAATAAAACAGAGTTCCAGAAACTGATTGGCTTGTCCACATGAGCTTTTGGGAACTCTACACATTTCTTGGCTTTTGCTTTACTAACATATGGTTTTTTTTCTGGCTACGCGACAGTTGTAGCCCGCTTTTCTGATGGTAGTGCGAACTCTTTCAGGAACCATTTTTACAACATAGTCAGTTTCAAGCATACTATCTAGCTTTTTGGGTTCATTTCGGATTGTTCTTAAAATAACACGTTTATGATTATCCTTCTAGCTTTGTTGAACGGCCACTGCGCGGTCGAACTTTGCAACTATTTGTTGCAATATACCTACTTAGAATGTATTGTACTATAGAATGTGATTTCTTTATTGTCTCTGCTATGTTTCTAAGAGACATGTCTATCTTATCTAAATTTTACTATTAGTTCACGTATTGGAATGGGCACTTACATTTTGACGAGTCGTTTTACTGCCTCTGTAGGTCTTCCTTGCCCAAATTTAACTGCAGTAGTACCTTATCACTAGTAGGGCACGCTACTGTCATCTGTAACCACTGAAAATGCTGTTTGGTGTGTGTTTTGCTTCCTTGTTTTGTATATTTGTGCCGTGTACGGAAACTTTTTTGACCTCAATTTTCAGCAATTTAACTTAAATCGTCAGTTATGCTATTGATATAATCAATACCATCACTATAATATGTACACATTACAAGTGGACATGAACAAATTCAGCTAATGTAATTGTGTTTTATTATTTATTTATTTTAAGATATTAAAACATTTTGAAATTACTAATCTCAGGTGTACGGAAACTTATTTGACCCACTGTATATACACCTCAATATGATAAACGTTTTTTTCTCCTTAATATTCTGCTCAAGAAGGATAAAATCCCCAAACTTCTTGCGTACAACACGGATTATCACTATTATAATATACGGTACGGTACCTAGGTATATTAATAATAATAATAATAATAATAATAATAATAATAATAATAATAATAATAATAATAATAATAATAATAATAAAAACAAGTATTTCACGATGTTGTGAACATATCAAAGAAGGTTTGGAACCACCTATGGTTCTACTCTTGAGTGAGTTGCTTGTACTCTTTTATAGGATGGTATAGATTGCAATAATACCTCTTTTTACCACTATCCCTTTCTTCCACTCTAAGTCAAATATCTAGAAACGTTTAAAGACGTTTCTAATTATTTAAAATGAGAAATCTAATTCTTCAACATTAAGAGGTTTTAATATATGGACATCCCATTCATAAAAGAACTCTGACTGACTGACTGACTAATCGACGCTAAACCGCTTAAGCTAGAAACTTTAAATTTGGACAGTGCATAGAATTAATGACGTAGAATACCTGTACTACTAAGGAAAGGTATTTCTTTTGGAAATTTAACAAGAAATAGGAATAGAAATGGAATTTATTACATTAAAATGACTATTTTCCGGAATCTCTGAGAATTAGAGACATGGAATTTGACATTTGGACTTGTCATTGTAAATAATAAGACATAGGTTTTAGCTTTTTTTTTTTTTTTTTTAATGTTTGACCTACCATTCGCCAAATACTCGAAAACAAGTGGGAATACAATACCCCGGTACATCAACTATTTATTGATTTTAGAAAGGCTTACGACTCGGTTAGGAGAGAAACATTATACAACGTTCTTACAGAGCTTGGAATACCGAGAAAGCTAATTAGATTAATTAAGATATGTTTAAGTGAATCCCAAAGTAAAGTCCGGGTAGGAAAATTTTGGTCCACGAGCTTCCACGTCGAAAATGGCCTGAAACAAGGAGATGCGTTGTCGCCATTATTATTTAACTTTGTGCTGGAATACGCCATAAGGAAAATCAAAGATTGCAACCAGGGCCTAGAGCTGAACGTCATTCACCAGGTTATGGCATATGCTGATGATGTAAATTTAATAGGGGATGATAGGAGAACAGTAGAAATAAATGCAGAGATCTTATTAAACGCTTGCAGGGACATGGGTTTAGAAGTAAATGCAGAGAAAACTAAATACATGGAAGTGCGTCGGGACCGTAATACGGCAAATTGTGGAGGCGTTAAAATATTAAATAATACTTTTGATAAAGTGGATACTTTCAAATATCTAGGATCCATATTAACAAACGAAAATCATATTCGCGAAGAAATTAAATGTCGACTAAAAGCAGGGAATTCGTGTTACTATTCGGTTCAAAATCTCTTGTCGTCGCGAATTCTGTCGAGGAGTTTGAAGCTTAAAATATATAAAACGATAATCATGCCTGTTGTTCTGTATGGTTGCGAAACATGGTCGCTTACTCTGAGGGAAGAACATAGACTGAAAGTATTTGAGAAGAGGATCCTGAGAAGAATATTCGGACCCAAGAGGAACGGGAAAGGGGAATGGCGGAAACTTCATAACGAGGAACTACATAATTTATATGGTTTACCCAACATTGTTAGGGTCGTCAAGTCTAGGAGGCTTAGGTGGGCAGGTCATGTAGCTAGAATGGAAGAAAGTAGAAACGCTTTCAAAGTCTTGACTGGAAGACCCATAGGAAAACGACCATTAGGAAGACCTAGGCGCAGATGGGAGAATAATATTAAGATGGATCTCGCAGAGATAGGAATACAAAATAGAAACTGGATGCAGTTAGCTAAGGATAGAAGTCAGTGGAGAGCTTTTGTGAACGCGGCATTGAACCTCCGGGTTCCATAGGCCATAGAGTTAGTTAGTTAGTTTTTTTTAATGTTTGACCTAGAAGGAAAGAAGAGTGGTGAGAATACAAAGGGTATGGAGTTACAATTATTGTAATAAGATGTACATATTTTGGAATCTCTTAATGTAACAAAGACTTAGTTCGTTATTTTAATTTTTTCGTAGTTGATCTAGAAAGAAGAAAAAAGATAGGAAGAAAATGGAGTTGGAATTACATTATAGTAACGCGCATAACTCGGAAATTTTGAAGGTTAGAGACACAAAATTTGATATTTTGATTTCTCACTTGAAACAAGTTCCTTTTGTTTCACAGTGTGAAACTATGATAAAGTTCCACGTTGTCAGAATTCAATACTCAAACTTGAAGTAGTACGTCTATAACTACTGGTTACAATCGAGGAATAAGATCAAAGAACCTATTCTTCGGACACTAAATCCATATCAAAAAGCTATTATTCCTTATCTCTTGCTATTTTTGTTGTATGAAGATTAATATTGAAGCTGCAAGTACTAATCGATGTCTATCATTCCCAGTTGCAATAGAAGAACAAAATCAGAGGTGAAACATATTCTTGCATTATTAAATCAATAGAGGTTTTACAAAATGAGTAAATAAATAAATAAATAAATAAATAAAGAAAGAAAGAAAGAAAGAAAGAAAGAAAGAAAGAAAGAAAGAAAGAAAAGAAATAACTTCTTTTCGCTACCTCCGATGTATTGTAATCGAAAATCATAATGTTCAGTACTTTCATTTCGAAGAGAGAGATAAAAGTAGAGACAAAACTCATTCCTAAGATGCCAAATCTGTGTTTGAAAAAAAAAAAAAGTGTTTTCACCGCTTTTGCTCTATGGAAATAACTATTGAAATCATAAGTACTAGTACATTTCAATCACTTCCGGTTTCCGGTAAAATGTTGCGAAAGCTGATGCTGTTTTCTTGAGATGCTGAATCAATTACTATCAATTACCGTTTTCGTTTTGTAGTGATCAGTATTGAAATCGGAAACGGTTGATTTATATTACTTATGGTTTGAGTAGAGGGTCTGAATACTGATAGAATTTACTCTTGAGAAGCCTGAATCATTTACAAAATACCGCTTCCCGATGCCTTTTACCGTTTTGCTGTAAGGTATCTGTCCTCAGACGGACGGATATAACAGTCCTATGAGACTAACATTTTTGCGTAGTATAGCTTGGAAGCCTATAAAGGTATGTATTTAAGCGTTTTTTGTTCTTTCAACATGAAAAAAAAAAAAAAAAAAAGATGATGGAGATTACAGCCTATACTATTATACGCATCAAAGAGTGAGTGAGAATTCAGTCGTCATCGCCCAGGTCATGATCTATAGATAGATATATGCGTTACCTTTCGAAAGTATTACAGTTAACAAAAATTAAAGTTTTATAGTTCATCGTAAAGTTGGAACATATATTAACCACGGTAGTATGTCGTCTTGCTAGTGTCGTTTTCAACAGCTTAATACTCTTAATAGTACACTTCAACACCTATTTCATCGTAATATGTGGCATGGTTGTTGTACATCAATCTTTAGGATTACAAAAAAAAAAAAAAAAAAAAAAAAAAAATCTTGGTTCTCTCGAGAACTATGCAACAGCTTTTCCGCTCATTCATATCACTGCGTTGAGCTCAATGAGGTCAATCTATTGATGTATGTCTATAAATCATATAATTTCTATAGAAACAATGATTACCAAATATTTGTACTAATTCGCACAAAATGTTCAAATTTAGTGCATGTGTAACATTGACTTATAGATGATGCTCTAAATTATGACCCTAACTTCATTACAGAACTATATAGTCGTAAAGTAACGAGTTCTCCCTAAAATTCAAGCAGTTCTTTCCGAGTGCTTATAGATGTCTCTGAAATGCGAGTCACAAGACACATTTTGTTTTCTATAGTCCTTTGATAAACAATGATCTTCATGTAGAGCTTCCAGACCCCAAAGGAATCAAGACCAATTACCAAAGTTGTGAGGAAAAGAGACAAAATTTGAAATATACACTTAAGTACATGGAAAAGTTTTTTTTTATTTTACTCTAAGAAATATTTACAATATCTGCACACGAATCTTTTATGCTCGGAAAGGAGCTTCAGACAGAAATCTCAAACATGAACTATCCATTACGATAAAAAATTAACTTCATTTCCTTGTACTGACTTGGATCCAACAATAGCCTTCGCGAAATCAGTTCACAAATTGTCACACCAGTGCTTTATACAATGCAACACTTTTAGAAATATCCAGGTAGGGATGCGCACGAGTCGAGACATGTCTCGAATCTCGACTCGACTCGACTCGAATTCGAGTCGAGACACACTTCGTAAAATTTGAGACGAGTCGAGACAAACGTATTTCTCGACTCGAATTTTCGAGTCGAGACACGAGTCGAGTCGAGACAGATCCTAAAAATCTCGACTCGACTCGAATGTCTCGAAAATCTTTCTATAACTTATAATATTATTTTGAAGAAAGTACTCATTCAGAAACACTCTGCACGAGAATTTCGGAAACTGCAGGACTTGTCAGGTGTTCGAGGAGTGTTGTGGTGAGTGTCTTCAGCAAGTGGCGAAACTAAGGGGAAACGACGTCCAAACGTCGAGGGGTTGGGTGCCCCCACCTCATTACATTTGTCCGACGTCGTAGGCTGGGCAGACTAGTAAAACAGGACAGACAGCGAACTGCGTCAGAACCAACATCAGAGTTTAATGCTGGGCAGAGTACGAGTATGTCTGAACTAGTGTTGTAAAATTTCCGGAAATTTTGAACATGTTGGTAAAAAACAGTTTTTTTCTTTCTTGAAAAATTGGAAAAATTGAAAAAATAAAAATATTTGTATTAGGTTAATTTTACTAGTAATCATATCTTTTTTTCTTCAAACGCTTGAAAAATATAAGTTCAAAAATTGCAATATTGCCAATATTAAGAAATAGCACTCGAAAATAAAACTATTCCAACCATTATCTATATATTAAAATACTAGATTTACGCGTATATGTTTGTCTCCAGTCCTTTCGACAATGAGATCTTGAACCCACAAGTGCTAGAAACTTGAAATTTTCATTGGTCGATTCCAAATTTTGTGAAAATTGTCTAGTTCTAATTGAATATTTAAAAAAAAAAACATGGCAATTAGTTCTTTATTACATTTTTAGGGTACAGTGGAAATATTGAAATTTTTGAAAAAGTAAAGCATCATACCCTATGAGTTATATATTCCAACATCACATAGTTGTATATAGGGGCTGTATATCTCTCAGGCGTTTGTTTCATGGCCAAATTATAAGAAAACGAAGGACAACCATTTCTCCAGTCTTAGATGAATCTTCATTGTTTGGGGAGTTTTTTTTCACAATGAACTCCGTATATCTCTGACATAATAAATTGTGTGTTTAATTTATTTATTTATTACGTAATGCATGAAAAAAGAAAGGAAACATTGGTCATATATGAATTAGAAATTCCAACTACAAGTGGGCTCAAATCTTGCAAACGGTGCGAAATATTGAAAAAAAAAAATAATCGAAAACATTTCCCGTTTATGAAACGCCTTGCCGATTTCTATGAAGGCGCCCTTCACTTGTACACCTTGTCTCAAAAAGATTGAGCGCATTCTTTACTGGTGTTTTGAGGCAATAATTTTCTAAGTCCAGCTTCGGGTATCTTCGGGAAAAAGTAAGCCAGGTTCGAACCTCCAAGCCAGCCTTTGCAATCGGGAAAAAGTTTGCAGATGTGTTTTTCTTCTTTTAAATATAATAAGACTTGTTACCAAGTGTTTAAAAAAGCAACATTGATTGAAATACTTAATGATACAATATTTCGAAACCTTTTTTTTTTTTTAATGTTAGCAAATGCTTGTTTGTCATTTAGCTCTCCATACGTAATGGAACATTTAAATACGTTAAGGAATCTTTCCATATGTAAAAGAATGCTCAAAGTTAAGAAATAGAACATAATTATCGCCTGAGTACTAAAATAAAAGTCAAAGTAGAACAGAAACGGTGTTTGTAATGGATATGAATGTCATAATTATCTTGAGATCCGTTATACATCGCTAGAAGGTTGTGTTAGCTCATTGGTAAGCTGTCGGATTTCAAATCATAAGGTTGAGGGTTCGAATCCCGTCTAGGCTAATCCTTTTTTTAAAATTATATTTTCCGCAATGCATGAAAAATTATATAAAATAATTACATTAGAATACATAAGTTGTGTATATATAACATAATCATTGCAGAACATAGTAATTATTATGTTTAAAATATAACATCTGAGATAATTTTCACAGTAGGTCGGTATTATATATGAGGATGTAAATACAAGTTAGGAAAATCATTTAATAGCAATAAATAAGTTATGTAGTGTATTTATTTGCATCTATTTGTCATACAGATGTAACTTCTCAATATTCTCATTACAGCATGTCATTTACATTCTGAAATACAATATATTCCTACGGATATAGAAAGTGTATAAACAGAGTATCCAAAGTCGTATCCTGCTTCAAGACACATAACTTTTCCCGATCCCCTTAACGTCACGGGAAGAAACACAAATTCTCTTTAGAACGGAATGTCGTTGCTTAGAGTCTCATTCGAATACGTTGAATATGCTTTTGTATATTCATCTCTCTCTCTCTCTCTCTCTCTCTCTCTCTCTTTCGCTTTGTTTATGTGTGTGTGTGTGTGTGTTGCGGAATATCCCAAGTTGAATACAACATTTGCCAAGTATATGAGCATCATTGTCATCGAATACCAGAAATTGAAAATCGTGTTTCTTCAGATTGGGTTTGCGTGTTCATGTTAGCTCACTGGTAGAGTACGGACTTGCCAATAAAGAGGTCTTGAGTTCAAAGCCTACAGCTAATTATCATTCTTTTGTTGGTAGGATTGCACAGAAATCGGATACAAGGAGTGGTTTACTTCTAGAAATATTTTCAGAAGCGTTTAGGTAGCCCTGAAAAGGGCTGTTTTCGGGAGTTAAGGCGGGGACATTAATATTGTGTCCAAGACCCTTCTGAATTTATTACACGCTCCATTCTTCTGGGCATGGAATCTATTACATGGGTGACAAATCTATCTCCTTCCCCTACCTCCAGCCATGCTTCGGAAACAAGATGCCACAGGTCATCCTGAGTTCTTGGTGGATCTGCCTCAGGCCAACTTTCCCTTAGAGTACGCTTCACTTCTGCCCACATATTTTCCATGAGATTGAGGTCTGCTCCACGAGCGGCCAGTCGATTAAATCAATCTCAGGGGGCCCTGCGAACCATTCCTGAATCACACGGGAAGTATGTATTGGCGACTGGTATTGCTGGAACTGAATTACACCATCAGGCTGAAATACTCGTACAGATAGCACCATGATATTACTGATAATGTCTAAGTACTGAGCATTGTCCAGATGTCCTTCAATTCTATGAAGCTGTCCTGCTCCGCGACTGGAAATCCAACCCCAACATAAAATAGATACATGGCCACTGCGATTGCAAGCAGCCACATATCCATGGTCATATCGGGTGCCTCTCGGACGATACACAAAACGGCATCCCTCCTTTGATGTTGTCAATATGAATTCATCTGAGAAAACTACGTTTTCCCAATTGCGACCCACATTCGCCTGTGCAAACGCGAGACGGTAAATTTTGTGGTCGCCTGAGAGTTTTTCCTTCACGGCAGCAACACGGCCACGTAACCCAGCATGACGAAGCCTTCGCAGAGCTGTATGCTTACTACCAGGAAAGAGAGAAACTTCCCTTAGCTGTCTAGACGTCCTTAGTGGGTCTAACCGGGCTTCGTTTACTAATCTCGCATCTTGGGCTTCGGTTGACACATGCGGACGACCAGGAGATCGTAAATTATCAGTCTGACCTGTAGCACCATATTTCCGAATCCGACACCTACTCGCCTGCTAGCTGCAGTTGCAGAATAACCTTCCAACTCCCATAAAGTAATTACTGCTGTACGTCTATCCATGATCTCCTTCGTGGCTAAGTGGTTAGCGTCCGCGCCTTTGACGTGGGAGGTCCGGGTTCGATTCCCGGCGGGAGCTCATGTGGTTCGGATTCCACGTTAATCAGTAGGTCCACGTCTCATATAGCCTCGCTGCTAAAAGGGACGCTAAACTAAAATCAACTCAACTCAACGTCTATCCATAGTTACCAATGTTCTGAGCTGTGAGAAGGAAGCAATAGGTAAAAGCTAGTACCTGACGTGTGATTGGTTACTTGCACGACACGCCTATTGTGGGGAACAGCGTTGCCAGATCTAGCATAATGATGCTAGATCTAGCATAATTTGCATGTCTCTAGCATCTAGCATCTTGCTTTTAGCATCCTGCCCAAATCTAGCACAATTTCAGCAAGTTTATCAAAAAGCCGTAAAACCTGGAGATGAGAAAGAAGTTGGTCGTGGGAAGAAAAAGAACGGCAGAAATGTATCCTCTTCCATTGACTCATACAGTCGGTAAACCATACAGGCAGTCTTATTTTTCGAAGTAAGTTCAAAACGTCTTTGGGCTTTTTTGTGGCTCCACCCAGGGTTTTCTAATCCTTTAACTCCGACGCATGGGCGGAGCTATGGGGGATATTCTTCCCCCAACTTTTTGACAACTTCACCATCTTTATTTCTGACTTCATGATCATATTTATTCCTGAAATGACAGCTCCGAGACCGACCAAAGATCTGCACCCCCCCCCCCCAGCAGACGATTCCCAACTCCGCTTATGCTGCGAAGTAATTTTCTTTCAAAATATGTAAACAAAAACTTTGCATTCATTTATACGACATATACGCCATTGAATCTGGCAACGACTGTATTAATTTAGTTGAGTTAAAATTTTGGTGCGTGAAGTATTGAGTTCTATCCATGCATTCCTGCTCTCTGTGTATTTTAAGTTACGTTATCGTATCTCAACTTCGTTTTTTTAAACTCCTGAATTAGTAATTACTAGCAGCGTTCACCCCGCTTCGCTGCGGTCACCCCGGAACGCAATAAACTTTGTTACTTAGATAATTTTTACTTTTTCGCTTTCAAGTGATATGATAAAAACCATAGAAGATTGCAGTAAATCTTAACATTATATCGCCTGTCATTTATGTTAACCCGCCCCGCTTCGCTGCGGTCATCCCGGTGCTGGCATATTGTAAAAGTGTCTGTAAAAATAAGCAAATCAATTAAAAAATTTTAAACAGAAGATTCAAGCTATTTTCCGCTGTATATCGCCTGTCATTTATGTTAACCCGCCGAGTGACACGGTCATGCGGGTTGCATATAAATACGTTTATTTTTACCTATGATGAACTAATAACAAAGGATTTGTACGTTATGGACACTTGAATGGTCAATTATCTCAAGACACTGGTAATTAAAAATTAAAGTGATATGATAAAAACCATCTAGGGTCCAAATCCTAATAACCCCCCAAAAATGAAAGAAATTGGTTCAGCCGTATTAGCGTGATGAGCGGACAAAGGATTTTGTACGTTCTCTTTTATATATATAGATGAGGATCTAGCATAATTTGACCGAATCTAGCATAAGTTCGATCAGGTTTTGGAATAATTCCGAGCTGTGAGTCTGGCAACGCTGGTGGGGAACTACTTGGTCAACGACTCACGAAAGAAATCTGAAAATGGTGCGCCGTAATAATAATATTAAAAACAGTTTTTATAAAGAAATATTAATACATACGAAAAGCTGTTTAAAGAATGAATTGTTATACTGACTTTACACGTATAAAAACATATACCATATACCAAACAGATTGAGCGATATGATGATAGCTCTTTTGAGACAAACACTTTCGAAGTCCAACTTCGGGTATTTTCGGAAAACAGTAAACTAAAACTGCTGGTTCGAACCTCCAAAGCCAACCTTAGTAATCGGGAAACGATGTACAGATATGTTTTTCCTTCTGTTAAATATAATAAGACATGTTGAAATGGTATTAAGTGTAGAAAAAAGTAACATTGAAATACTTAATGATACAATATTTCGAGACTATGTATTCACACTCTCGTTTCGTCATTGTGATTTCCATACGGAAAAGAGCATTTACGTATGAGCTCAGTTATATTTCAGAAGCAGCTTCCGAAATGCGGTCATATTAGCTCAGTGGTACACCACCGAGCGCTTAAATCGTGAGTTCGATACCCGTTCAGGTGAAATTCTTTTATGATATTCTACTTTCCTCAATGCATGAAAATTATGTAAAATAGTTACATTACAATTCATCAGTTGTATATATCAGTTGAATATATATATTCATATCATCAGTTGTATATATCAGTTGAATATATATATTCATATCATTTCACGACATAAGTAATTCTTATCTTTAAAATATAACATCTGAGGTATTGACAGAACGTTGGTGTGTTATGTGTGAATATTGAATACAAATTTAAAAAATTGTGTAATAGCAATAAATAAGTTATGTAATGTATTTATTTGCAGCTACTTTCATCGCAGATAACTTCTCAATATTCGCATTACAGCATTTGGGTAGAGCATATCGAAAATCGGATCGTGGTCCAAGACAAAAAACTAGCTAGCCCCAAACTGTCACGCAAGAAATTCGCGAATCGCAAAAGTAAAGTGAAGGGATTGAGAGCGGCAATTCCTTAATCGCTCTCTCTCAACTCTCTCTTATCTGCATTTATACACATAAAAGTGTATGTATGTATGTTCCAACATAACTCATGTATGCCTAGAGCAGGGTTTCTGAACCTGGGAGTCGCGGCCCCTAGGAGATCGCGAAGATAGGCGGAAGAGATAAATATAGTTAGAATCTAATACCAGAAATTATTTTTAAATATTATTTTTAATTTTGTTCTGATAAGCATACTTTTATTTTTTATACACACTGTAAAGAACAATAAAAAATAAGTCTACTGAACATTTTCAAAGGGTGTAGAATTCGTGTTACTATTCGGTTCAAAGTCTCTTGTCGTCGCGAATTCTGTCGAGAAATTTGAAGCTTAAAATATACAAAACGATAATCATGCCTGTTGTTCTGTATGGTTGCGAAACATGGTCGCTTACTCTGAGGGAAGAACATAGACTGACAGTATTTGAGAACAAGATCCTTAGACGAATATTCGGACCCAAGAGGAACGGGAATGGGGAATGGCGGAAACTTCATAACGAGGAACTACATAATTTATACGGTTTACCCAACATTGTTAGGGTCGTCAAGTCTAGAAGGCTTAGGTGGGCAGGTCATGTAGCTAGAATGGAAGAAAGTAGAAACGCTTTCAAAATTTTGACTGGAAGACCAATCGGAAAACGACCATTAGGAAGACCTAGGCGCAGATGGGAGGACAATATTAAGATGGATCTCGCAGAGATAAGAATACAAAGTAGAAACTGGATCCAATTGGCTAAGGATAGAAGTCAGTGTAGAGCTTTTGTGAACGCGGCATTGAACCTCCGGGTTCCATAGGCCATAGAGTTAGTTAGTTAGTAGAGTTGTTTAAAAATGAATTTAAATCAAAGAGGTATGATATAAAACTAATGAGAACTGTATATAGAAATACTAGAAAAATACACATGCAACAAAACCTGCACATTGAAATACAATTAAAATTAAAACCTAATGAGATACCTAAGCATGGTGTAATTTCACTAGTGCAGCAATGTCCGGTTCAATCTTCATGACGAACATTATCAAACCATTTTCAACTGATAAGCGATTTCTTATCTTTGTTTTAATGTTTACCATAAAAAAACACACTTTCGCACAAGTACGATATAGCAAATTGAATTATTACTTTTAAAGCAGCAATCACCAGACCAGGATATTCTTCTCTCCTCATCAGGCAGAACTTGTCCAAGTCTTCGTTACAAAAAACCAGTTGCAAAGACTTGTCGCATGATCATTCTATTATTTGGTCAAGAAGTTGTGGGCTTAGATCGGATACGTTAATGGCCTCTTCAATGAAGGAGTTTAACATCCATCTTGAACCAGCACCTTCGTCGTTGGGAATATAGATATTACAGTTACTGTATCCACTGTCAGTGCCGGGCGCCGAAAAAAGGGGCCACACATTTCGGAGGAAGTGTGTTACTCATGTTAGGAAAGTACATGTGCACATGTGTAAAATAGAAGGAAAAACGTAATAAAATGTGCTCAAAATTAAGGAAAGGTAGGGTTTATTTTGAAAATGTTATTGAGCTTCGTGCCAACCATGGTGGCGCTTCGTAGCTAGTTTGTCGACGTCACTCATATATACGGTGACATCGTACTATACTCTCGCCCCGGGCACTGATTTTCCATGGCACTGTTCACTATAAACAAAAAAATGGATTCTACTATTATAGAAATAGGTATGTTAAAAATCTCACACAAGCTTATTATAAAACAAATTATAAAAGGGTCGCTGGCAAGAGCGTGTGATAAAAGGGGATCGTGATAGGAATTAGATTGAGAACCACTGGTCTAGAGTAATTTTAACCACATTTCTTATAGTTTCAAAAAGATTGCTGTCGGGTTACCTATGGTGAATGGGAGGAGGATACATATAAAAGATTGCTAGAAAATGATCGATATTAGATTCATAGTTTTCGGGGTCGCTTAGATAAATAGTGAGACTTTCAATTTCGCTTAACTCCGATTAAGCTCTCATTAGTAGGGATGGGCACGAACGATTTTTCTTTGAAACTCGACTCGACTCGAAACAGACATCTTTGAGGTCTACTCTTGGACTCGGCGCGAAAAATATCTTCCAACTCGACTCGGATTAGAGTCAAGTCGAACCAAAACGAGCCAAATCCTGTGTGTAGTCCTACCTAGACAATACATAGACAATAATTATTCTATCATCAATTATACTACTATTACTACAAATAATAATAATAATAATAATAATAATTATTATTATTATTATTATTATTATTATTATTATTAATATTATTATGACAACACCGTGTACAAACATGAACAATAGATGGTTAGTAAAGGAATACTAAAAGTTAGTTGACTGCCGACGTCGGTAGTCATGAACTCTACAAGGCAAAGACATCGTTCATTACTCTAAGCTGTAAGCGTCGGTGGACTACAGATGGTCAACTATTGACCTCTCGCCAGAAATTGGTGGCCCCGCAGCGACGATCCGTGGTGGCCCAAGTTCCATTTTGAAAACTTTACCACCAGCAACAGAGACGCGATGAAACGCCAACGAACCACAAAATTACTCTCCCAAAATATGTCAAAATGCCTATATGTGTGATTTGTTTATATTTAGGTGAATCAAAAAAACACAAAACAAATACCCGGGGTGGACGCAAACTATCAATATTACGATTACTAGGCACGTGTTCTCCTGACTTCCCCACGGAAACGATCATAAAAAGCTTGGTTGTTGAAGGATAAATCATTGACGTCTTAATTTAGCCAATCAGACAAACCCCTACATCTCGAGTTCTAGAAGGTGATACCGTGAACCGTTTCAGATTTATTGCTTCCTGGTGGAGTACTATCCATGAGCAAAATTTGAGCATAATAGCCGACATGCATCTTCGGTGCCTCTTATCTTTAGTACAATTTTAACCAGAGATGGTGTGGGTCAATGAAAATTTGATCCACAACCCACCATGACCCACTATCACCCACCACCCAAATGCCCCATTGGCCCACCCTGACCCATCAACCATCGTGACCCACTCTGACCCACCACCAACTATGAACCACTCTGAACCATTGCGACCAACTCCGACCCACCAAAACCCATCGACATCAACTCTGACCGATGGCCCACGTTCTCCTCTCCATTGACTAAAGAGGTTACACTTGTAATAAAACAAGACTGTGAAATTATCACTTATCGGAGTTTGAATTTCTACCGTCAATAGCTCAAGCACCTCTCTGTTACAATACTGGTGGGTCTGACCTTTACGATATATAATGGCAAAGTGTTTCTCATCTTCCAAATTAAAATGAATTTAAATTTATCATATATAATTATTTCTTTGTTGCCTTACAGACACATTTCAGTAGAAAATAGGGTGAAATTTGAAAGTTTCAAATCAAGGAAAAGTAGACCAACGTAAAAAAAACAAAGAGAGAGAGAGAGAGAGAAACTAATTTTCTATATAATTAAGCATGCCGTACTAATTGAAAATGCCCATGTAATTAAGTTTAGAATACAAATTTTATGGCCATTTTTCTCTAACTTTATGGCTTGATTGCCTTATGCTCGGAACGCTCCATACATTAAACACCAGCTTCAGCAATTATAAATAGAAAGCAGTGGGTATAAAATTCAAAAAGAACTTTAGTTTGCATTACTCAATTTGTTTCTCAACTAATATCAATCGTTTTCGATTATTTTTACAAATCAACCCACTACCAATTTCCAATATATAGAAAATGCACCCCCGTCCCCCCGCTCATAAAAGATAATTTAAAAAAATGCCAGGACATATTTTCTTTATTTTTAATAAAGAGTTATATGTTGAATTTCAGCTCTCAGTTAAACGGCTTGTAAGATACTAAATTTTTCGCAAAAATTCGGACTTCTAATCCCCCTAAGGATATGTATTATAATGAAAGTGACACGCGTATGGTAACTTCCCAGTTGGGAATGGAGCCTGATTATATACCAAACGTCAATTCATTTGACTTTGCAATTTGACCGTGATGATTACGCAGACATAGTTCTTTCAATTTTTTATGATACATATCCTTATTTCATATGTTACAGATGATTCAAAAATATTTTCTCAAGCAGTTAGCTCCTCTAGAATCTCACAGGCTGCATCCCAAAATCCAACTCCTACTATCCTATGACAATCCAAAAGTGACTGAACTTTTTTTATTAAGAACAAATGACAAAAGAAAAATGGAGATCTTGAAAGTAAAATGTAGAAAAGCTCGGTGCCCCCAATAACTACATATTTCTCCACCCCTTCATCCCGAACTTAAAAATAAAACTTAATTCGAATATGGTTAATTCGAATATGGTCTATTCTAATTTATTACAGTTAAATTCCACTCACTACATGCTACAGCTACAACTATGTAACAAAAAATAACAACTGTGAAACATGTTCTGAATTACTATTAGATTTCTTACGCTATTATTAAACATATTAGAATAGTAAAAGAGGATTGTTCGTGAAATAGTATATTTGCTCTTGATTTATAACTTTTTCATACGGAAAAAATTAAAATATTATTCAAGTTTTAAACTTTGCACTCTGCAAATAATTTGCCCTCTAGGCAATGGGACTAATGTGAAATGTGGACTAATGTGGACTAATGGGAAATGCTGCACTGTTAGCGGCGCTGAAAACTTACGATTCGATTCTAATATCGAATGATTTCGATATCTTTATGTCGCTACGTAACCACCCTGGGTGCTAATGGAAGCTTAATTGGACTTGAATTGAAAGTAGAACTATTCACCTAAGCGACCACGAAACTATAGATTCGATACTAATATCGACCCGTTTCTAGCATTTTTGATATGTATCCCGACAGTACTCTTTTTCCAGACTGTAAGAAATATAGTTAAAATTGCTCTAGATATATCAGAATTATGTTGAAATACACACATAAATCCACTTTTATATTCTGTATAAATAGAGAGTGAGTGAGCGAGCGAGCGAGCGAGAGAGGGCGACTCAAGGCGTCACCAGCTCCACATTGCAAAAGCATATATCAGGAATTGAATTGAAAATCTATGTAAAGACTTTCTGCTGTGGCATGCTTCATAAGGACAATTCCAGTCTGCTCACGTGACCTTTGGGGTTCATGAATTTTTTTTGCGAGCGTTCCGACTTTGGATTCTCTGTTTATACCTTCTGTTTATGCATCGAATAACTTTTCAAGAACATAAATGACATTCTGTATTATGAATGTTGAGTATTACCCTCTATATGACAAATAGCTGCAAATAAATACACTACATGATTTATTTATTGCTATTGAACGAGTTTCTTAACTTGTATTTACATCCTCATATATAATACCGACCTACTGTGAAAATTATCTCAGATGTTATATTTTAAACATAATAATTACTATGTTCTGCAATGATTATGTTATATATACACAATTTATGTATTCTAATGTAATTATTTTATATAATTTTTCATGCATTGCGGAAAATATAATTTAAAAAAAAAAGGATTAGCCTAGACGGGATTCGAACCCTCAACCTTATGATTTGAAATCCGACAGCTTACGAATGAGCTAACATAACCTTCTAGCAATGTATAACGGATCTCAAGATAATTATGACATTCATATCCATTACAAACGCCGTTTCTGTTCTACTTTGACTTTTATTTTAGTACTCAGGCGATAATTATGTTCTATTTCTTAACTTTGAGCATTCTTTTACATATGGAAAGATTCTTTAACGTATTTAAATGTTCCATTACGTATGGAGAGCTAAATGACAAACAAGCATGTGTTGACATTGAAAAAAAAAAAGGTTTCGAAATATTGTATCATTAAGTATTTCAATCAATGTTGCTTTTTTAAACACTTGGTAACAAGTCTTATTATATTTAAAAGAAGAAAAACACATCTGCAAACTTTTTCCCGATTGCAAAGGCTGGCTTGGAGGTTCGAACCTGGCTTACTTTTTCCCGAAGATACCCGAAGCTGGACTTAGAAAATTATTGCCTCAAAACACCAGTAAAGAATGCGCTCAACCTTTTTGAGACAAGGTGTACCTGTACAGGGACATGTACAGATATGCGGAATGACAAGGAGATTCATGCTCATATGTGAATGATGCGCTGTGTAGAGAGCGCAGGTTCAGCTAGTTGAAAATTAATAGTCTGCACTTATTTCTATTTATCATTTATTCGTGAATGTGCATTAATTACAGAACTTTTACAGTTACATACAAGCCTACTAACATGAAGTGTTTCTGTTGCAACAAATAGGTCTCTTTAATGAAACTGAGTTCTTAATATGCTCTTTGATCTACTGAAATTTTGTTATTTTAAGCAAATCACTTCTTAAGAGAAAGAGCAGTAGGCAAACTTCACTAATACTCATGCACTAAAACATATAATTACTATTATTTAATATTTTAATATAGACACTTACATAAACTTTATGTACAAAATCCTGTATGTAAACAAACACATGTTTTCTAGTGCGAAAGATTATCTATTACAATCAAAATGAAAAAGACTATGTTTTAAACTTAATAACTCCTGAATCGTCAGACCGACCTCAATAAAATTTTCAACATAGATGAGGTTCGGGATGATTTTTATCATTTCACTTTGAAGGTGAACCTTTAGGGAAGGGGAGAGGGGAAATGACAGATATTAGTGTCGAATCCATAATTTTCGGGGTCGCTGAAATGAACAATGACACTTCCGATGCCCTTTAAATCAAAATTCGGCCCTACAACTTGGAGGAGGGAGAAGATATATAAAAAGTATTGAAAATGACCGAATATTAGTTTCGAATCCATAGTTTTCGGGGTCGCTGAGATGCACAGTGACACTTCCGGCCGTTTAAATAGAAATTCAGTTCCATTAGTACTCTAAGGGGGGATGGTGACATGTAAAGATAATTGAAAATTACGGATATTAATGTCGAATTCATAGTTTTGGGGCTCCATAAGTTACTTGGGGACAGTTTTGTGCCCTTAGTGTCCAAAATGAAACGTATTCTCCCCGTGCGAAGAACGGGTATTCTGCAAGTCTGTAATAATAACGAACGGAAATTTCACATACTCAACCCTTTAATATATTTCTCGCTGCTCAAATTCACTCACTTGTGCGGTATATGTGTGTATGTGTAAATAAGATCCTCTCTCTTTTTGAGTTTTTCGAAAAATATACAAAGAATAAAGAGGGATTTTACCAGAAATCAGAAAACTAAAAAGAATTAGAACCTGTTGCTTTAAGTATTTTTCCATTAGCGAAATAGATTGTATATACAGTAGGACGTCGATAATCCGAACGTCAAAAATCCGAACCCGGTCCCCAGAATCTTTTTACATTTTGTCTTAACGCTAGCGATAAACAAACAATAGTGTGTCCGTCGACGTTGAGTGAAGTCAGTGTTTTTACAAAAGTTCATTCATATTTTCATACATATTTTTATTGTATGTTGTTTGTCATACATATTTTTATTTTTATTTTCTCTTATGCCTTTAAGTTTTAAGCGTGACTTACAAGATCAGTGTAATTTAGTGTATGAGTCGTTTCTTCAGAAACATTAAATGTAAGTAGCCTCACGTTCGGTATTGTAATTACTGTATGTACTGAATAACCACTGTATCGATTGAAGAACATACCGTACAGTATATGTAAGCCTAAATGGCATTTTCTTGGTCATTTTCGAAATTCCGAACTACCTGTAGTCCCAATTAGTTCGGATTTTCGATTTCCTACTGTATATGCTGCAGACATCTTACAGTAAGTAAGATTACTAGCATCAGGTCAAAGAATAGTTTTAAACTATATTTTCCTGTTTTTGCCAATATTTCAGAACATTTTTTCAAATGGATTCAAAATTTCCGAAAATTTTACATAGAACAAGGAATATATCTCTATAAAATATATCTTTAACTTATTAACTAAAATGACTCTGTCCCCGTTATTTTAACACTTTCCTGCCATCAAGGGGGAACTTCATTATATTGCTCAAGATAATTTTAATGCGTCTATACTAATTAAGCTAATTAGGATTATATTTTAGTTTCTTTTGTAGCCATAACTCCGTTCTGTCATGGTGCAAACTTTGAAGTGTTTGGATGAGTTGTGCACAAAATCTCCCTATTCTAATACAAGAAACATAAGTATTCAATTTTCTTAACTCTAAACTAGTAAATACAAAACACTTTTAATTTTGAAAGCATAATATAATAAAATAATATTCGAAAATTTCAATTTTACCCAAATTTTCCGTCTTTTTCCAAGCTCGGGAGAACCATAAAAAAATTTTATTTTCAACCCAAAATTTCCGCTTTTTTCCCAGGCCTTCACAACACTAGTCTGAACACATTGCACTGAACACTCCTAATGATGGACCTCCGCAGTCGATGACCCATTCATGTGCGAATGTTAACACCATGACATCGGCAACTACGACTGAAATAAACACGTGACCATCGCCACTGGACCTAGGCACAGTGGCAGAGCGTTGCATTGTCTGATAAATCCCGATACCTTCTTCATCATGACGATGGGAGGGTGCGAATCCGTCGGATTCCATGGGAACAGCGCCTTGACACTTGTGCTGCGAGACGGTGAAAAGCGGGCTGCGGCTTAATTATTATCTGGGGAACATTCACGTGAGCATCCATGTCTAGTGGAGCTCGAGCAAGGCACCATGACAGCCGAGGCGTATCGCACACTGCTTGCAGAGTACGGACACTCCCTCATGACGATCATGTTTCCCAACGGTAGTAGTATTTTTCGACAAGATAATGCACCATGTCACAAGGCCAGGAATGTGATGGAGTAGTTCTAGGAAGACAGAAGCGACTTCCAAGTGATGTGCTGGCCCCTCGACTCGCCGGACCTGAACCGAATCGAACACATCTGGAATGTGATTGAACGTGACGTCACGGCGCATCGCCCTCTCCCCGGAATTTACGGGAATTAGGTGACCTGTGTGTGCATATGTGGTGTCAACTCTCTCCGGCGACCTACCAAGGATCATTGCGTCCATGCCAAGACACGTCGTCGTTGTTATCCGTTCCAAAGGTCGACATACTGATAATTAGGTAGGTACTTATAATGGTCTGGCTGACGTGTGCGTATATTTTAACTCGTACATTTTGTCTCGACTCGAATTCGAGTCGAGTCGAGACACGAGTCGAGACAGAAACATATTTTCGAGTCGAGACAACATTTTCTCGAGACGAGTCGAGACAGGCTTAAATCTCGACTCGACTCGACTCGTGCGCATCCCTAGTTGAGAATAGCCAATCAGATGTAAGGGGTCTTTTGTCATTGACATTTATTTTATTTTATTTTATTCACGGCGAAACTGTTACACGTTTAAGTTTTTCAAAATAAAATATATTACTGGGCTTAGTGAGTAATTAGATTTGAATCAAATTAAGTTCAGAAAACAGAGCTTTTAAAGAAAGGGGATATTACAACTGTTTTTTTTTTCAATAATTACATAGGAATATACTTTTTATGGAAATACCCCTGTTGTCTCGTTAAGTTGTTTGATATGTTTTATGTTAAATCTAACTCAAAATTAAAATAAGTTTTATTTGCACTCACAGTAGAGGAAAAATATATTTGACGAACAGTATCACTGGCACGTACATATTTCATACCAAGGTTGTTCAGGCGCTAATAATGCCAGAGGCAAACATATCTTACGAGATGGAATGATATCATCTTCCATCATCTCAATGTAAATGAACCGGTCGCTCATAGGAAAGATAACAGTTCCTGTCGCTAATAGGACTGTCGCTTCTGAGACTAATTCATCTCGGATAGCTCTCAGGCGGAATTATGAATAATTAGTGTAATTAGGAGGCGTTTCGGCGCTCCTCACGTCGGTGAGCCTACGGCTTCCGGCTGGAGGAACTGTCTACATAAATTTGGTGTATGTCTTTGTCTACTTATTATGAATAATCTGATAACCATCAACTTTCAAGAATTAGCAAGTACAGGATCAGCCAGTGAATCGGGGTGATTTTAAAATTGCAGTGAAATCACGAAAATACTACATGCTATGACATATTTCCTTTACTTAGCATTTTTGAACGTAACATGCATTTCAATTTTTCAAAATAACATCCTCAATACACTTAGCCAGCAAGCCGATCACAAAAACTTGTCACAGCCCGACGCACAATTTTTACCTGGACTCTCGAAAATTCTTTGCGTATCTGCATCTTCAGTTTTGTGGTTGTGTGAGTGTTGATGGGCAATACGTAAGATTTTTCAGACTATCCCACAGAAAAATCGTAAACACTCAACTCTGGCTATTCGATGTCACTTTTCTTGTTTTTGGAGATAAAACGTCTAGGAAAAGTGTACTCAAAACATATATTGTGGTTCTTGCACTGTGAACAGTGATCCAGGACCTCTTAATTCTTTGAATGCTTACTTTCAACTGGATAAGAATACAAGTCAAAATGGATGTTTGGTGCCCACTATTTCCTGGACGTCTAATCTCTATACTAGAAAAGGTGACATCGAATGGCTAGGACGATCACCAGACCCGTGGTTTTCTAATTTTTTTTCTTTCTTGTGGGTTCACCTAAAGCGTTGTGCATTGCCCACCAACAATCACACAAGTGAAGAATTGAAGGTGCGGATACAAGAGGAGATTTCGAGAAATGTTCTGTTGGGCTGTGACAAATTTTCGCTATCAGCTGGCTAACTGTATGCATCGAAATGGAAGGTATATTGAATATATCCTTTAAAAAAAATGAAATTTATGTTGAGATCAGCACATGCAAAGATATATATTTTGTTTAAAAAAAAAAGTGTGTCATAGCGTGTAGTATTTTCGTGATTCACTACCATTTAAAAATCGCCTGATTCATTGATGGCCCTTATATAAGTTACGTGAAAACTGTGAGCCTCGCCTCCGTACAACAAAATATTAGTACTATGTTGTTGCTGGTGAGTAAATGGTTAGTGCACAGACCTTGGGATATACTGATTTCATTGCTGATAGGATCTTGTTGTTCGGAACCCTTGCTAAGCTTCAGGTCCACGTCTCCTACGGCCTAGGTACTGAAAAAGATACACTAAACCAAAACTAACCAATAAAATAGAAGTTCACTACACGTCAAGTATTTTCTATCAGGGACGTACGTAGGGGTGGGTCCTGGAGATCCGAATCCCCCCTTCCCAGAAATCCCTGTAAATTTTGTCTAATTTTAGGGTTGATTTCACAAAGTTTAATATAATTTATCCTCATATTGACTTTGAACACCCCTAAAAAAGCTTTGGAACAACCCGAAATAAATTCTGCGTACGTGCCTGCTCTCCATTATATCCCTGTGTGTAATCTATGATCTTAATTATGAATAGCACTGAAACATATTTCAACATATCCCCGTCGCAATTTTCATGAAACAAGAGAATATTTCCTTTTGTTTGAAATACTATGCAAATGCAAAGAAGAATTTTCTAAGAATAGATCTTTTTTCCTTGAAGCATAATTTCGTAATAGAGTTTCGTAATGTTCGCACAAAAGGGAACAATACTTTCATTCTAACTAAAAGAATATTGCTATTTTATAAAATGTCAAGATTTACAAGAAAGATGCTAGTGATAGAACTCAGTGCCAACTTGTTCAAACTGTTTTTCTGACAATGGAAAACATTAAGCAAATTTTATTAATACAGGTATGATGCAAAAAAAAAAGAAAGAAAGAAAGAAAGAAAGAAAGAAAGAAAAGAAAAAAGAAAAGAAAAGAAAAGAAAAGAAAAAAAACAAGAATTATGAATTGTAACACCATTGTACGACAGGAATCCGGAAATAACCAATAATATGTTGTAACAGTCTAATACGAAATTTGTGCTTTCAGCTTCCAGTGTAGAACAGCAATATTATGAGTGACGGTTTTGAGGGAGGTCTCAGCTGTAGAAAATTAAATTTTATCAGCATGTGTTAAGGGAAGAAAGCTTCGAAAGCAATATACATTAATTATTACATTAGGAAAGATTTCTTCCCTTAGTTTGTAGCGAAAAATTTTTAATTTTAACCGTAGGGTAGAGTGGGGACAACTGGGACAATTTTCCGTTCAGTTTTTTTTTTTTAATCTACAATTTTCCTTCAATTGAGAAGCCAAAGGTGGCATATTAAAGATTGATCCTTTGGGAGCTGTCCATATTTTTTGGAGGCCAATAGAAAAATATTTCATTGAAAATTTGTTCAAGTTACTTCGACAGTGCAATTTGTCCCATTTGTCCACATTGGCAGGTCAACTGGGACAGATATTGGGTTCAACTGGGACAAAGTAATATATATGCAAATAATGGGAAGTTTTACATTAAATGATCAACATTACACGGCAAACCAGTATCAGTTTTAAATATATGACTATATAAAGAAGAAACATCATACTTACGACTTATTTTTAATTGCTACTCCTAGTGATCAAAATTGTATAATCTAACTTTAGACCTATCGGCAAAAATTATTAGAAAAATATTGAGAATGCTTCTAACTTTTATTATTATTAGTTCTAATTTGGAAACTTTGTGAACATGAAGCATCCAATAAGTAGTAGGTAGGTTGATTAAGCTAGTCACGAGGCGATAAACATAAAGTATGGTAATGTGAAGTAGATTATTAGTGGAAAACAGTGCCTGTAATACAGTCCTTACCATTAACTGCCACTAGGTTTACAAAAACAGAATACATTAAGCTATTTACACTATTAGAAGCACTTCATACAAAAACATATCCAGTGGAGACAACCGGGACACTGTCGCAGTTGGCCCCCAAGCGAAATATCCCAGTTGACCACACACCGCCATTTTTCACATTCCATCTCCTCACATTCTCGCTTAACCTAGCGCATGGATTCCACTTTCTGTGTTAGAGCCCTAAAAGCACGTGTTAAACATAGATATTCGCCTTAAGAATACAGAAGTTTTCTAAAGGGGAAATTGCATTCATAATATGATACAGAGAATTTACTTTTCCCAGTCAAAAATGTTCTTCTTGCTTTTCTCTTCTTTGTGCTAGTTCGAAAAAAAAAATGAAATCTGAGTTTTACGTCCCATGGTTATGCCGCTTAGGCTAAAGGAGACGGTGATGATGAGTAATGAATGAAATGGTGGAATGAAAAAAGTGGGAGGAAACGGAAGAACCCCGAGGAAACCCACGCACACGGTGCTTGTCCGCCACAAAGTTCATTTGGCGGGGGCTGGGATCGAACCCAGGACCCCAAGCAAAAGAGGTGAACGCTCTACCACTTTTTTTTTTTTTTTTTTTTTACTGATTTATTGACAGCTTAACAATACATTTGTGCAATTTAACAAAAACTACATATTATACAACAGAACTACTGATCAAAAAACCGCCCCAAGTTATGAGGGGGAAACAAAAACTTCAAATAATTAGCAAAAAATCCATAATAAGAAGAAACATTTTGACATTTGACATGCGCACCGTACATAAACAATTTGTATTGGTATTCTGAATAATCTACATGAGTAACCAGATAGTACACCGTATAAGCACACAACCAGAGCATCGAATTTTGTTTAGGCTGCGGCAAATAGGAAAAATCAGGAAGGCGTAATAAAGTATCTGGGAATGCTTGAATTCCACAGTGGCATATATATCCTAACATGGCCCGTAATAAATGCCATATTGGTAAAACCTTAGAACACGTCGTGAGACGATGTTGAGAATCATCTTCCTGTCCACAAGAGTGACATACGTTGTTTGCAAGTAAGTTAATGCGTACTAACCGAGCAGGTGTAACAAGAAGATCATGTACGACTTTATACCACTCAATGCGTATATATTGTGGTATGACAGGACTATTTATATTTTTCCAAATTTGCGTCCAGCAAGAGGTTGGACTTATTCTTTCGACACGAGAGACTGTGGTATGGTCAGAAAGTAACCTTGTATTGTACAAATTCTTTGCAAGCTCTCGAGAAGAAAGAGCCGGATCTCGTTGTAAATAACTGCCCTCCAATAAGAGTTCTTTTAAATAATAGACCGATGGGAGTAAGTTACCTATATTTAACGGTGCAAGTATACCGACTCTTTCATACCAGAATAAGGCCCACTCTTTAGTGAAGGAAGGAGATTCCTGATACAGTTTACAATACCATTTTGTGAAATACAGAACATAACACTTTAAATGGATATTGATCAAATTAAGACCTCCACTCTCCTTCCTTTTACATAATATTGAATAAGGCACACGAAAGATTTGCCCTTGCCAAATATACCAAAGACTCAAAGATTGAATTTGACGGAGACTATCCTTCGGAGCAGGCAAAATTTGGGCAACATGCCATAATTTTGCATAAATATAGCTATGACAAATCCAGATTCGTTGTTCCAAATTAAATGGTCGAAAACGAATATCCTGACAAAGTAACTTTATATTAGTGACCACTCTCTTCCAATTAGAAATAATCATTGAGGAAACATTTGGCTGGTAGACTATACCTAATATAGAGACTTGCGACACAACAGATATAGTAGTCGGCAGATAAGTCGGAGTTGTAACACCAAACTTTAAAAATTTACATTTATGCATATTTAGATTAGCTCCAGCAGATGTTCTAAAATGAGCCATAACCTGCATAACTTGTTGATAATCCTCTTTTGAACGGATAATGACACTAATGTCATCTGCATAAGATCGCAATGCAAGTTTAGTGCCGTTCATTGGAATTCCAGTAAGCTGGCGATCGAGTTCCGTAATAAGAGGCAGGAGATATATACTAAACAAAACCGACGACAAGGGGTCTCCTTGGCGTATGGACTTACGAATTGGGAATGCTGGTGTCAAGAAACCATTGACTTGAAGTCTAGAAGCTGCATGTAAAAACAGGGTTTGAACTTGTTGAATGAATTTCTGAGGTAACCCTATATGTTGCATAACATGAAATAAATAGGAATGTCGCACATTATCAAACGCTTGACAGAGGTCTAAACTCAGTAAACCACCCTTAGTACCAGTGGTATCAAACCAAGCAACTGTGTCGCGGAAGTCCATTAGAACATCTAACATTTTGTTACCAATACTAAAGCCACTTTGGGCGTCATGCAGTAGATCAGGCATGAAAGGGTGCAATCTACGAGCAAGACATTTCGCAATAATTTTGTAATCACAGTTGAGTAATGTAATAGGGCGGTAATCACTCAAGACCTGGGGTTTATCTTTCTTCGGTATTAAAACAATGACCCCCGTAGCAAATGTGGTAGACACCTGACCCGTCTCTAGGATATAATGAGCGACTTCAAGAAAGTCCGAGGCAATAATGTCCCAATAACATTGATACAAAGTATACGGAATTCCGTCAACTCCTGGACTACTCAATGTACTACAAGATTTAACTACATGGTGGATTTCGTCCATTGTATATGGTTGGGTCAAGAGGTGTGTTTCAGAGGTAGGAAAATTCACTTGCGGTAGAGGAAATGGCGGATCAGACTGAGTAGGATCAGGTATGTCATTAAATTTATTTTGGTATTCGGAGAGTATATAAGCCGCTATATCAGGTTGCTTCTGAAGGACATTCGCATCCCCTGTATGAAGAGAAGGAATACTGAGACGTTCTCGTCGGCGAGTTTCTTTTATATGTTGGTACATGGATAACCTTTCGTGTGGAATCGTCAGAGGATCACGTCTTCTTGCCGTAAAACCTTCTAAGTTTTTTCGTTGCAAATTTAAAACTTTTGCTTTAAAAAATTGCAATCTTTGATATTGATCTGGAAGATCATTCCTGTGACTCAATTCTTGGAGACATTTGTGATAAAATTGCAAAGTATGTGTAGTCTGTATAGCCTGATCTTGTGCGGTGCGCATAAAGAAGGTTTTGATATTGGGTTTAACCATTTTCTCCCACCAATTAAGAATAGAGTTGAAGTGGGGCTTACGTTCACACCATTTAATCCAACAGTTTCGGAAGTTTCTTTAACTTCAGGTAAATCTAACAAAGAAGAGTTTAATTTCCAATAAGATTTACCCATTAACTTTCGTGGTACATCATAAGGGATCCATATTTGTACTGCAAAATGATCGGAAAAAGAATTACCACGCACATCATACATCACTTGTGGTGTACACAACCTATCACTAAAATAAAATCTGTCTATTCTACTCTTAGTACTATTACTACGGACATACGTGTACAAATGGTCTTTCTTTTTAAAAATAGCAACATCCTGTAACCTAAGTCCATCGACTAAATATCGTAATTCAGGACTATAACTAGTGTCTCCTGTGGCATCCTTTCCAGGTCGAATAATACAATTATAGTCTCCCCCAAAAATTACATGATCATATGTCAGATTAAACATATACACTAACGTTTCATTAAAAAATATCTTACGTTCATTTATTTTATTATGCCCACTAGGAGAATATATATTAAGAAATAATATTTTGTTCCAAAGAAAACCAATAGCACGGCCATCTGGTGTCATACGCAACTGAGAAATCTCAAATTCGTGCTTGATCAAAATTGCAGTACCTCTCCGGTTCACTCCCAAATTTACATAAGATTTATAACCAGTGAGATAAGCAAAATTATCTTCAACTACCTCTTGCAAAAAAATAATTCCGGGATCGTGGTCAAATATAAACTGTTTAAACAGTTGACGTTCGTTTCCGAACTCATGCCATTAACATTAACAGTAAACACAACTCAATAAAGACATAAATAAACACAGTAAACTTAGTAAACCAAGTAAACACAGTAAACACAAGGCAACCTTAACACTCATTTCCTGTTAAATGTAAACAACTAAAGGAAAACGAAGTTTTCAGGTATTTACAGACACCGTTTCAGAACAGTCCATATTGCTTGCCTGATTATCACCCGTATTTAATTTCTTTTGTGAGGCAGTACTATTATTTTGCAGATGAAGCGCACTTTGTTGACGTGTCCGTCTTTTTGGCGATGCATTATCATTTCTTTTATTCTCTAATTTCGAACGTTTAATTTTGCGTTGGCTAGATCGTAGTAACGGAAAATCATCATTACTATCGATGTCAGCGTCCTTGAGAAGGTCAGAGTTATTATCGTTTGTATCAGTTTGAAGCACACAAGAAGCCTCTGGTTGCTTTC